>NC_141142.1:116988007-118264257 GCF_053477565.2 Lygodium microphyllum
AGTTGCAAGCAAAGTGCAGACTACTTCTATACTTTTCTTAGACCAACCTTTTTCTCTATTATAATTGTAAAATGCATGTGTTATATCCACTAAAAGAATAACTAAATCACTAAATTCTTTTGGAATACCCTCTACAATGCTTATTATGCATGACAAGCACAATTGTATAAAAAGTTGATTCTCTTATGCTTTAAAGCTTTCATAGTATTTACTTGGAGCATGTAGCCACCATCCATATTGAATGGAAGGAGGAGCAAGCATATAGATCATTTTTGTATAGTTGTCAATGGCTTTCTTTGTCTCATTTGATAAATTTTTCATTAGAGATAATATGTATTTACTAAATAAATTAAGAGATAGAATATGTATTGTATCATATACTAAATCTAATGACAAATCTAACCCATACAAGTTGTATAATCTCCAAAGTGATGACTCTCCAGACAACCCTTCTATCTTTAGTATATTCTTCCTCTCGCGTATTGTCGAAGCTCTCTTTGATTTGGATAAGGCTATGGCCATATCACTAGCTTTTTGTTTGATTGGTGGATACCTAACTTGGTATCTATTTAAATCGAAGCTAGCCTTGTCTCTATGATAAAAGAATTGACCATCTTTAAATGAGCCTATTTTACATTATGCAAGATGGTTCCCAATAACCATCCTTAACATTGCATGAATTCTACATGTTTTAGAATGGCCTATCGGATCTCCAAATATACATTTTCGTGAATAAATATAAAAATTTTCAAGACCATTAACATAAATGTCTTCTAACTCAGTATTTAAAGGCTGCAAAAAGGCATGAAATATATCATTAGACTTTCACATGACTTTACAAGCACTCAAAGGTAGAAACAAGATGGGAATGACACCTATAGTAGAATCTTTTCCAGCATTTAGAACCTTAATTTCTACCACTCCACAATCACGTTGAGTTGTTCGAGATGCTTAGAACCCATCCAAAAGGAGAAGAAGAGCCAAGTTATGAGGATCACCTTTTTTTATGTTGGTTTCATGAACAACATTGTTTACATACAAAGTTAAAATCCTAATTTGTTTCATTATAGCTTCTTTCTAGGACTTCAAAAAACAAGATCTAGGAAATGTAGTATATACTATTTTACATGATAAATTTTTACACACAATAGCCATCTCATATTCAACACTTGGATTCCAAAAAAATTGAACTTCTCTACATTTTTACCCATCCCAAAATTCATTTATATATTTAGGGTACTCATCTATCTCTTTACCTAACCACATATCTTTTTGACACCACATTGTTTGCATGTCATGACAATATTTTTTTACTTCGAGCTAAAAGTTTGACTTGTTTTCCTATTGGCAAATAATCAAAAGCTATAGTGTTCTTTCTAGGCTTTAATTTTTTTTTGTACTTCTCACAACAAGTCAAACAATCACATTTAAGCTTACAATTTTATGTGCCATCTTTACAACCACATGTGATAACATTTCCATAGTACAAGTCCTCATTGCTAGGTAAAAAGTACTCAACTTCATGCGGATTTGTTTCATCACCTATACATATCCTATAATGTTGTGGTTGAACCATTCTAAGTCCATGAAACATCGTGTTTAATTGTTCCCAACATGTTGGAACTCTCACAACATCTAAATCACCATCCCATGTCTCTGGCAATTGAATCAATAGTTTATATAAGCTTAGCTTTACTTTTCTACACTACATTTTCCAACTCTTTTTCCACCCAAATCCCCAAATTGGAGTTGAAGCATATTATCTTGAGCTGTAATTGAGATTTGGCATTTGTCCCAAAGTGATTGATGCTCAATGAGTCTCTCTATAATTTGATGAGCTAATGATCACATAGTATGGTTATTCTCACTATTAGAGTCACTCTCATCATCTTCGCTATGGCACTTATAATTACTCTCATTGTGTTCCTCTTGACAAAGGCCATTGTTATTCTCATTAAGATTCTTGATAAAAGAGTCACATGGTGGAGTTTCATTTGCATTATTATTGTCACTACTATTAGTACTGCCATTGTTATTATTATCATTATTACATTGTATAATGAGATTATTATCACTACTATATGAACGTGATTCATCATCGCTTAGAAGATGTGGAAGGGGCCACATATGCAAATTTGAATTGTTGAAGTTTGAAATATGTGGAAGGGGCCACATAGCATCCACCATTACAATATGCAACACAATTGCACCACATCCATTTTTTATTAACAAGAGATAACTCCACTCTCTATTTGTTTGATCTTCAAGAACAATATCAATACATTCTTCAATATGAGGATACAAGTTACCAACAAAGTAATGATTATTGTGTCTAAAGTAGGTGCTTCTATTTACTAATTTCCATCCTTGAGGAGTGCATGCACATTTGTAATTACAAGTACAAATAAAAGTATGAAAATTTAGGTTAAGAGATAACTTACCTTGAAAGATGCGACAGACAACCTCAATGTGATGGAAGACATGTAGAATGACCTCCCAACTTCCCTTTGCAGACATTGTTTATTAAAGAAAATAATCAAAACATTTGTAGAGCCTTTTGACTCAAATCCAAATTAAAGTGTATATATGATGATTATATTTTATAATACAAAACACTTTATATTATTTAAGAGAGAGAGAGAGAGAGAGAGAGAGAGAGAGAGAGAGAGAGAGAGAGAGAGAGAGAGAGAGAGAGAGAGAGAGAGAGAGAGAGAGAGAGAGAGAGAGAGAGAGAGAGAGAGAGAGAGAGAGAGAGAGAGAGAGAGAGAGAGAGAGAGAGAGAGAGAGAGAGAGAGAGAGGGATGTTTGATATGGTCATTGATTCAACAACATAGTGCAAGTATTGTTTTAAAAAAGGAGACTATAAATATATTATAAAAAAGACCAATGGGCAAAGACTACAATTGCATGATGATAGACGAGTCTAGAATCTAATGCTTGTGGCTTATGCTTATGTGCCAAGAACCTTGTGACCTTAAGGCAAAAGCTCATGCCCTTAGAAAAAGGAAGATGATCCTAAAGCAATGAGGTTTAGGAATTCAATGATCAAAGCAAATTTAGAAGAGTCTACAATAGAAGCATTAGAAAATATGTGGCACTGATCTCTTCACACTGTTAGTGTGTTGCTAGTAGATTGGGGTTGAGTGTGTTGCCACTAGATTGGGACTAGTTGTAGGCATCATGCAAACAACTTCTTTGAGACTGTAGCTCCGTTGAATGATGCAGATTCATTAAATGATGTTGGAAGGGTCTTGCAAAATTTTCGGGATGAGGGGAAAGGACTGTGAAGGAGGCACTTTGGCAGAAGCATATCACCTTGGGCAGGAAGCTAGTTAGTCAATAACTCTGTTTACTTGGCACTTATGGAGCCTGGTGGTCTCCTCTTTTACATGAAGTCTCATTCTTTTGCACCTCTCGAGTATAATATTGCCTCTTCAAAACAAGTTTGTTAGTGATTTAATGAGCAATCAAAAACATTTCCTTCTAAGTAAGAGCCTTTCGTTGAACATGACTGCATCATTGGAGACCCTGACTTGCCAAAGGGAAGTAGATAGCAATAGCAATAGTGCATCATTACCCTCTACCAAGCTAGAGGATGATCATCTCGTTAGGGTTCAAGGTAGGTGTTATGATATGGACTACACCTTTGGATACATCGATTTCATAAGATTAAATGATGATGAGAATCTAAGAGACAACACAATTATGGAGGAGTCCCTCATGTCTATCAGAGAAAATCAGAGAGGTTGTATTTACCCTCTTGTATGTGGAGCTTATGGTCAGTGTAATCAATTCGTGGTGAGTAACTACACACAACATGCAGGTGAGCATGGGAGCTAATCTCTTTAAATAATCTACCTTCTATGATTATTTCAAGAAAGAAAGACATGTTCCAAATTGCAAGGCAATTTCCAGATTACTAGATGGAAAGAAAGTTTAGCATTGAGACCCAATGGGTCTATGAAGCCTAGAGACGATACATTGTTGTCCATGGTATGTCTCACCACCTGGGTCTGCAGCAGCTGATGTATAGACCGTGGTTTGTAGCTGAGAGGATTGCACAATGATGCAAGCTAGAGTGCTTTAGCATGGCTTGCTGTAATCCCTCTTCCTAGGTTTAAGATTTTTCATTCTGGTTTGATTGCATCACAGTTGAGAGATTCTATGTGATAGGAGGGGTTTCTTGTATGTTGCCATAGCAAAAGGCTCTACATAAGGATATTGGGGGAAATTGAGACAAGGCTTTCATTGTGGGGTCTTTCTCTAGTAAGAGAAAGAAGGATTTGAAGAGAGGGAAGAAGAAAGAAGAAGGAGACGAAGGGCGAATCTGGGAATTAATTGAACAAAAGTGCATATGCATGCAATGGGCCATTTCTTCTCATGAGAAAATTTCTTCTTGTGATAGATTATTGTAGAAAGCAATTAAGTTAAGACATTTTTGTGATTTTTAGGCTAAGACAAGGTGTATTTTTGCAACTAGCTACTGCACTTGTAGTATTTTGCAGCAAGAAATTAAGCAAAATCATACACGTGAGAGCTGGTCCATGTTTTAGACAATTTTTTGGCACATATTGCAGGTGCCCATCCAGTGCAAACATTGAGAACCTGACCAGTAATGCATTCAAACTTGTGGATTCAATCAATCCTTCTCAAGGATGTCAAAGGGTAATTCCATTGCAATGTGGGCAAGACACCTCTTCTTAATACATGGTGGAGATGAGCATCACAACCATAATATCTATGCCTTACCTATTTGAGATGACATGGGTAAACAACAACTCTTCTCAATACATGGTGGAGATGAGTGACACAATCATAATCTCTATATGCCTTACTTATTTGAGATGATATGGGTAAGCAACACCTTCCCTCTTCAAGAATGTCCTAGCAATTGCGCTTCTAGTTGCTCATGCATAGGTTTCTTCTACCACCACAACACCTCCTTTTTCTTACCCTTTGGAAGGTATGGCATGCGATCATGTCAGCTCTGCGATCATGGCAAGAGCAGCAAATCATGTTCCAGGCAGGAGCAGGAGATCAGTGGGGTGGCAAGACCAAATTGTAGAAGTTGAATATCCAGGAGGAGTAGCATCCTCTCCTTGTGGCAATCAATACTACTGAGGAATAGCATGCATGCATGTTGCATCGATGATGATCAATCATCTTGGGCAACTAGACCCAAATTAGAGGTCACCTTGTAGGAATATCATCATGCTTTAGAATCATTAATTCCAATCTTTTGGTAGAGCATTAGTTGAGCTTATAGCCAAGAGTAGTAGCTTAAGATGAAATTAAATGGTCATGATGGCCCTTTAGATGATTAGCTCATGCATTTGCTACTTGCATAATGCACCATGACTGTCATGTCATGGGCCTTTCCCATTAATTTATAAGCTACTAACCATCTTTTTGATGTTGTTGCTATTGTTGAATGGGAGCAAGATAGCTTCTTCAATAGTAATAGTGGCACTACTGCATAGTATAGGGATGCATGTAGGAAAAAAGAAGGGGGGGGGACCTTCATGACAATGGTTTTGCATTTTGTTGCTTCTCAGATCCATCAAACTTGGTAGCTCTTGATGTAGCAAGGAAAGTAATAGCTATCCTCCAACCTTGCAAGAAATGTTGTTCATATTTGTGATGTTTGACTCTAATTCCTTACAATCTAGTACATGGCATGATTGAAGGGCCAGAATACTTGAAGGAGCCCTGTAACCCGTCTGTTATTCATAGGGATTGTAAGTCCTCCACATCTTGATGCAAGCTTCAATGCAAAGGTCAATCAATCTTATCATGCCTGATAGAAACGGAGGATATAACATAAGCTTGCTTCAATGGTAGAAGGTTTTTGTGTAGGTTGTGGACTTTGTGCTTGAACATGTTCAGTGCCATGTCATGTCAATGGTTCATCCCAAGTTTTCTGATCATTGCAAGGTCCTGAGGGACATAATGTTCCCTGGTGGTGATGATGTCATGCCAATGAAATTAAATGTGGTGGCCCTTTAGATGATCAGCTCATGCATTTGCTGCTTGCATAATGTGCCATGACTGTCATGTCACAAGCCTTTGCCATTAATGTATAAGCTGTTGACCATCTTTTTGCTGTTGTTGCTACTGTTAAATGGGAGTAAGAAGGTGCCTTAAAAAATAATAGTGGTACTACTGCATAGTACATGGATGCATGCAGGAAAAAAGAGGGGGGGACCATCATGACATTGGTTTTGCATTCTGCAACTTCATGCTATAATGGTAGTTTAAATTTGCATAATGTGGTAGGATTGTCATGTCATGGGCCTTTGCCATCAATTTATAAGCTACTAACCATATTTTTGCTTGCTATTGTTGTTGAATGGGTGTAGGGTAGCACCTTCAATAGCAATAATGGTAGGATTGTCATGTCATGGGCCTTTGCCATCAATTTATAAGCTACTAACCATCTTTTTGCTTGCTATTGTTGTTGAATGGGTGTAGGATAGCACCTTCAATAGCAATAATGGTAGTGCTATACAGTACATGGATGTAGCAAGGCCTACAATATGGCAGCTCTAGCTGAATTAGAGAGCCATCATTTGGGCACTCACCATGCCTATGGTATTTTGAAGCTCCATGGCATGAGTAGAACATCAAATAGGGAAACATCAATTGCAGGAAATTTCCTTGTGGGAAGGGCTAGGGTTTGTCCTTTCCTTTTCTCAGAGTCTCTCGCATTTTCTGAAAAGAGTGTGTAAATTCTTTTTGGTGGTTTCCTAGTTTTCAGATGCTAACTTCATCTATTTATGCTATGTATATGCTTGGCTTTATAACATAATTTCTCTCTCATGCAACCATTGTTGGTTTCATAGCTGGTACAACTATCTCTTTTGGCCTTGAATAGCTTAAAGTCCTACTTAGGATCTCTATTGCATCTTTCACTTGGAATATAGATGTTGTTTTTATTTTATAGATATCTAATGGATGATGCAAGCTCAAGGAACTCAAGATCTTGATTAGCCTCATCTTATAACCTATGAATAGTTACCCTAACTTCAACTTATAACCAGCCCCCATCAAGTAGGAGATTAAGCACTCCCTAGCTACTAGGATAGTTCGTATCAAGGCACCTTAAGTGATCAAGATTGATCCGGCCAACTTCAGAGCATTAGTGCAAAAGCTTTCTAGGAAAAGTCCTTCCTCAAGACTTAGCTCTAAGAGAAAGAAGAGGAGTATCATCAATGCATAGGAGAGCAATAAGCTATTACAACCAGAGGAAGAGAAAGTTAGTGCTCATGATTTTGATATGTAGCTCAAGCGTAGTAGAGAACACCTCTTCTTCTCATGATTGGAGTATTATAAGGCCAAGCTCCAAGTTTATGTGTGCCTCCTCTTTGCACCTCAGTAATTTTGATATGTCTCTATAGTTTCTGACCAGAAACCTCAATAGCTTGATTAGCTTCATCTTACAACCTATGAATAGTTACCCTGACTTTTGTTTACAACTAGCCCCCATCAAATAGGAGATTAAGCAATCTGGAGCTATTAGGATAGTGCATATAAAGGCCCCTAAAATTTTCAAGATTGATGTGGCCAACTTCAAAGCATTAGTGCAAAAGATTTATGGGCAAAGTCCTTCCTCAAGACTTAACTCTAAGAGAAAGAAGACGAGTATCATTAATGTAGAGGAGAGCAATAATCTATTGCAACCAAAGGAAGATCAAGTTAGTGTTGTCTCTATAGTTAGGAGAACAACAACCGTAAATGGACATTATTGTTGATATAGTTTATCAAGCTTCATAGATACATTGTTTGATGCCATGGCCAACAAATCAGAGACCTATACATGTAGTTTATTCTAAACCATGCCAAGGAAGGGTGTGGCTCATTTCACACCCTATAAGCTAACTGATGACCATAGTATATGTATAGAGTAAAAATGCTTTCATACCTTTGCCAATATTTGGCCTATTAGGGTTAAATATAAAAGGCTAAGTTGAATCATAGAAGCACAGTAGGAAAATATCCATGCCCCATTGCATGGTGCATGGTCTACTTTAGATCTAAAGTTTCAAGTCTTCCAACAATCACAAAATAAAAAGTTTATGTCATACTTTAGGAAGACATCTCATCTCTTACTAGCATGTGACCAAGACAAGGAGGCGTATTTGCAACGAGTGAAGCATACACATAGGAAAGGGATGTTTGAAAATTCATGGCATATTAATGTAGCAAACAGCTTGTTAGGTACAACTTTGTGGAAGGATTTTAATTTAGGAGTCATGAGCTTCAATATATGGCTATATGGGTGTTATACTCATGTTTTATCTAGTTGCTATGAACCAATCAATTAGTATTCGATTTTGTGCACTCACACCATAGGAACAAAAAGAAAGTATATAGAGTTAATGACTTGGTATATTATTTTTCAAATCTTCACATCTTGGAAGTCCATTTATTGTGGCACCTCGTGTAGTATCATGTCTCACTATTTCAAAAAATGTATAACAAACCTTTAAGTTTGTAAGTAGAGGAGAGAGAAAGTAAAGATAAAGATAAATATGAATAGTATCATATGCCACTATTTAAAAAAATGTATGACAAACCGATAAGTTTATAGCAAAGGAGATAGGAGAAGTAAAGATGCAGATAATGTAAAATTAGATTGTTTACCGCAGCACAGAGGAGCGGGAAAATGGAGCAGAGGAGCGAGAAAATGGAAAAAGGAGATAACCGAAAGGGCGCAGGACAAAGGAAGGAAAAGGTGCCCTGGATGGAAGTCAGACCCTGAAAAATTTGAATGACAACCTCTCCAGAAGGCCTCAATGTCGCCTCGAGAAAAGAAAAGAGTAAAAGCGCACCATTAATTGTGAAAGCACTCCCGAATCCTTGTAAAAGAGTGCCAGGCTCACTCCTATGCAAATTGTATGCACTAGTTGGGAATGGGATAAGTTAGAACGGTGGAAAATAGGAAAAGAGGGCCTAGGCTAATGGCCGGCCATGTAAAAAGTGGGGATGACCGCCCAAAAAGTAGGGCATGTATATAAAGTTCAAAAGTGAATGAGAAGATCATTCTTGTGTGTGGCCAAAGCTTCTTATTCTTATTCTCTTGTTTCTTGCCTTCTTGCTTGTGCTTGAGTGAGGGATTGAGGGAGTGTGAGGGAGTGAGTGTGTGAGAGTGAGGGATCTTGGAGAAGAAGCTCCCCATCTTCTCTCTTCATCTTCTCTTCTTCTGTTCTCTTCTCTTTTCTCGCGTGGCTATGGAGGATGGAGCTTGACGGAGAGGGCTTGAGGTTGCTTGAGCTTGCCGCAAGGATCGTGGAGCTACCGGAGTGCAAGAGAGAGGAGGGAACTCGATCGAGCATCAAGGTAAGCTCACTACACCCGTAAGGTAGGCATTGCGTGTCAGCTATGTGAGAGGTAGCCATGGCCGCTCGACTTGAAAGGCTTGATCAATAAGCGGTTTATAGGTCTCGGCCGCTCGACTTGAAAGGCTTGATCAATAAGCAGTTCATAGGTCTCGGGATAGAGCTCCGTAGCTCCCCTTCATTTTGGTTCCATTGCCGGGACCGATGGAATCGAGCCTCGAGTGCTGCGTGCATCGAATCGAGCATAGACGTAGGGTTTGCAGCCCGAACCGGTGCTCGAGATAGTTAGGAGATTTAGGAGGTTTTAATCCTTGGAGCAAGTAAGTATTTTGATTTGTTGTTGAATATTAGAGTAGGACCATCCATCTCCATCTTTGTTTTTTGATTTTTGTTGCATTAGGTTAAGATTAGAATAAGAAAAAGAAGGAAAACAAAAAGGGTTTTGCTACTGCTGGAAACAGGGAAATAGGGGCACACATTCAAATTTATGGTTGGAAGAGTGTGAGGAATTAGCTTCTAAGATTACAACAGGCTGGGATGGGGCAATAAGAGGCCCAGGGAACCAGGAAAGACCACATTTGACATTCTGCTTTGTGAGAGAGAGTGAGCTTGAGAGCCAGGGAGAGAGAGAGAGAGAGAGAGAGCTGCAGGGAGATCCTTGGAGTGCCGTTCGATTCGAGCACCATAGTGATTCTAGGTATGTCTGGCATTTCCTTGTAGTGTTTTGCACCTATCTGGAAGGCACTGGATGATTCCATGGAGTAGGCGCTGAGCTTGAGTCATCGCGCACAACTCGCGGGCTATCGTCTACGCAGTCAGACCAGCCCGTCCAAGTCCCAGAATCGGACCACCTGATTTTTGGAGTAGGACGTCCGACTGCTAGAATCGGACCACCCCATCGGAGTGCAAGAATCAAACCACCCCGTCCGATTGTGAGAATCGGACCACCCCGTTCGATCCGATTCCAAGAGTCGAACCCAATGCCAAAATTGGACCAGCCTGTCCAAGTCTCAAAATCGGACTAGCCCATCCGAGTCTCAAAATCGGACCACCCTGTCCGAGTCTCAAAATCAGACCAGCCCATCTAAGTCTCAAAATCGACCACCTTGTCCGATTTACACAATTGGACCACCCCGTCCGAGTCTCAAAATTGGACCACCCCGTCCGATTTTCACAATCGGACCACCCTGTCCATACTGCAAACTCACTCCTAAATTTTCCTATTCGTGCACTCAGACATATAATTCTGAGGTGGGGTGTACGAGACGTCAATTGACGCTTAATACCCTCTCATCACAAAACTACTTAAAGGCTTTAGAGACATACTCACCCCCATTATTTGACCTTAGGCATGGCCTATACCTAGACTAGTTCTCAACCAAAGCAAGCCAACACTGAAATGTAGCCAAGAGTACTTAACTCATACAGGTTGTTCCTTCTTTCTCCTTTGCCAACAATTGTGCCCGCACTATCAATAATTTCTGCACCTGTCTTCTTGAACCTCACATCATGACCAAGATCAGTTATGGCAACTGATAAGAGATTTCTCCTGATTTCGGGAACATACAACACATTTGAAAGCTTTTTGACTTCACCATTTGCAGCAACAAAAGAAATAGTACCTATGCCCACAGCATGGCATTTAGCATCATTTCCAACCGTCACAGTGATGGATTCTTGTAGAGGCTGCATAGAACTGTATAGACCTTTCTTGTTGGTCATATGACGGGAGGCCCCACTATCCAACACCCATGAGTTAGTGGTAGATCCTTCTTGCGCCGAGGAGCACACTTCCTCAATGGTCGCCATGAATAATTCCAACTCTGCTTCAGCCGTATTGGCTGTCTCTTTCCCTTTATTTTTAAGGGTACCATTCTTTTCATCTGCCTTCTTGACACGACAATCTGCAATTGCATGTCCTTTCTTCTTGCAGTAGAAGCACTCTCCT
The DNA here is from genome assembly GCF_053477565.2 of Lygodium microphyllum. Classification (NCBI taxonomy): domain Eukaryota; kingdom Viridiplantae; phylum Streptophyta; class Polypodiopsida; order Schizaeales; family Lygodiaceae; genus Lygodium; species Lygodium microphyllum. The sequence continues at coordinate 116,999,294 of NC_141142.1, forward strand.
TGAAACTTCTTCTTGCCGCCCTTCTTCTTTTGTCACCATCATTTTTGGTGGAGGAAACACCTTTGCCTTTTGCATTGGCAGAGAATGCAGCATCTCCATTGTTGCTTCCTTCTCGAGCTTTCAGCCTCAACTCCTCCTCCATTAACAATGCACAAAACTCCTCAAAAGTCAAAGCTTGAGGTCTCACCTGAGTATTAAGGGCAGTTACTAGTCCATCAAACTTTTGTGAACAAATCCGAAGACACCTCCAAGCTAGCTCTTCGCTAGTCTTTTGTATCCCAGCACCAGCCATCTGGTTGCGCAGATTCTTAATCCGAGTGATGAATGCTTCAATCGTCTCTCCTTCAGCAAACTTCTCCGCTGCTAGTTGATTCTCCAAGTTTTGAATCCTTGTTTGGTTTCGTGTTTCATACTGACTCCTTAGTACATTCCAAGCCTCTGACGCTTTGGTTGTATGCTGAATCAAAGTCAAAACACTGTCAGAATAGCTTGTAACTAAGGCACACAATGCATCTGCATTCCTTCGTTTCCAAGCTCATAGAATATCTGCATTCGGAGGAATCATCACACTAGGATTTGATGGGTCGGGGGTAGGTTGTGGTTCTGCGTCAGTCCCCAGCACAGTCTCCAGAAGCTCATAAGAATCAAGGATAGTTGTAATTTTGAACTTCCACTAGGTGTAGTTTGTACCATCTAACTTTCCTTCACTGAAGGTTGGTGGACGAATCCTTAGTGTTTGAATAACCGGTACAACAGCACCACCTCTTGCACCGCTTCCTGATGCGCCAGAACCGCTTCCCGGAGTCGACATAGTTTCTCTTTGCTGTTAAAGCCTTTGCCTCTTGCACGCTCTCCGATCTCTAGAGCCCCCTGGGCTCTGATACCATGTAAAATATTACACGGCGCAACGAACAGAATCTGAGAAAGAGATAGAGAGTACACAATAGATAAGAGGAGAATCAGTAAATTCTTTAACTCCAAACAACTGATACAAAGATGGCTTTGTCCACCCATGCGCTTCCACTGTGTGAAGCTTAGATGGCGATCTAGATAGAAGATAGGTGAAGAGCTTAAGGCTAGCTGGAACAACAACTCTGACTGGGTGAAAGATGAGTGAGAGATGGCTGCGAAGGGGTTTAGCTTTTATAGCCCGCGAAGGTCATTAGGTTGGCCTGCTGACCTACCATATGAGCCTCCACTAGTCGGCCAGGGAATATTCCAGGGACCCCCTAGCCAAGGGCCGCTTCTGCGGCCCCCGGACCCCACAATAGGGGCCCCTTTTAACTCCCTTACACCGCAACTCGATACAATGCGCCTCGAGTTGCTACCAGCTTAACCACTCCATCTAACCCAAAGATTAGACCCACAACAATCACCTTTTTTCCATCCGGTCACATAGACCTCATCTGATGCACAAGTCAGGACTCAACCAATATCCGGGCTCACATTTGGCTTCTCCTCATAATGGGGGCCTTACAACTTTGAGCGCCATGGATCATTGGTAGCACCTAATGAGGGTGGGGCATTGATAATATCTAACAGTACTTTGAGCTCTCTTCTCCCTCTTGTGCACACATTCCAATGCTGCAACTCTGGTTTCCAACATGGTATCAGAGCCATCTCTGATCTCCTCAGCTTCCCTCAGCCTCAGCTATCACTAAGTGCACATGAGCTATCATCTCTTTCATCTTATCCTTCTTTCCTCCATAGCTGCCTGCAACCCACCTCCATTGAAGGACTTGGGGAGGACAAAGGAGGCCATATCTCCCTCTGATTTCTTCTAGGGACTTCTTGCTTATCCCAGGGTGAATCAGCCTGGCACAATAAACCTCAGGATTAGTCGACATCATGTGCAGCATTGTCCAAATCTCAGAAATGGCGCAGTTTTTGATAGTGTGGTGTCTTCAAGCATGGTGCGGGTAGCAGGCGATGCAATCTTTGCCACCACCATAGGGCTTCCATAGCCCCCCTAGTGGGACATCTTCCCACAAGAGGGCTTCTAGAAATTCCACCCATAGAGAGAGATCTCTACCAAACCCTAACTGTGTATCTTGTGGTAGCCATAGCCAACAATCTCAAAGCTTGGCATTTTGTCACTTTTTTCACTCTAAGCTATATTAATAGTGATTCTAAATCACTGAAGCATATTATCTGAAGCTTATTCCATATCTAAAAGCTCTTGGGCATGCTCAATGGACATCACTAAGTGCATCGGGAAGCTGACTTCCAACCGAGTTTCGTTCAAGCATTTCACTAAGCTTGACATTAGTGTTTCTAAACACTAATCATTAATCATCTAATCATTTGCTTGCTAGGTATTCACTAAAATCTAAAGAGTGTTATTCCTCTTTGTATATTGTTGTAAGGTTATGTGTACAATTATAAACACATAGACCATCATACACTAGAAGTGTATTGCATACCGTGAGTGACTTTGTTTCAAGTACATTGGTCAATGAAATCAAAAGGATGAGTGTCATTGTACTCTCCTCAGAATCATCAGCAACAAAAAGCATTGAGATCATAGACCAACCTTGTCTAACACAAGCTTCATCCACTAAGCCATGCCACAAGGAGGAGCTTGAAGTCCAATCTAGGTTTACTTCATTAACACCTAAAAAGACTATTAAACCTCGGAAGAAGTTTGCACATAAGAAAGGACCACCACAGTCATACTTTGAAATATTACATTTATGTGATTTTCAGCCTTTCTCTTCATTGCAACTTTGATTTCAAATTGTCTGATTTGCTTCCTCATTCAGTGGAAAAATTGTAAGGGACTAGACACTGCCCTTGTCCTAACAAGTGGTAAGACCTTCCCAATGACCACAACATATGCTGATGTCTGCCCTCAAATTCGAAAGTTTGATGGCAAAGATTTCCACCCATGGCAGGTACTTATAAAATACAAAATGATGGAGAGAGAGTATTGACCTCTCATTCAAGGCAGTAGAGTTGTAAACTTTGCAAATCTGGTTGATATAGAGGATGACCAACATGCTCAAGCAATCATAATGTTACACTTAGATGAATCCCTGATTCATCATGTTGATCAACTAAACATTGCTAAAGAAAAATGCGATGAGCTTGAAAAGCTCTATGGAGCCACTGGTAAAAATACTAAAATCTTCCTTAAAATTGAATTCTTTAGCTTGGAATATCGATCAGGAGAAGATTTGGGAAAATTACATGAAGGGACTTATGGCACAACTTGCCTCTATGCAAACTCCAATACATGAAGAAGATGCTATTGCTATTCTTCTAAAAGCTATAAAACAGGTGTTTCCTACTCTTGTAACCACTCTCACCAACATTCTAGATCCTACGTTGGCAAGTACCATTCAATCCTGTTTGGATGAAGAAAAGAGGAACCACAAAGAAAGAAGCAACAGTTAGGCATCTTCAACTTCCCGTGATTAAGTATTGGTACATACAGCTCTCACTAGATGTTCTTTCTGTAAGAAAAAAGGACATCTTGTAAACAACTGTTGGAAGAAGTATCCCGAGAAGATGAAATGTAACAAATGCAAGAAGACAGGGCATATCACTAGTAAATGCCCCAACACTCCTGATATACCCAAAGAATTGGTGGCCAACTATGCCTCCAATCCATCTGAAGATCGACTGTTTTGACTTTTTAAATTATCTACCTAAAACAACCTTGTAAGCCTAATTTATAAAGGCATCCCAAGAAGGGGGGGGGGAACATCCTACATGCTTTGTAATCTAATGCCACCCTGGCATTGCGGGGGGGTGTTAGAAGACAGGCATATGAACCCACTATAAGAAAGGGAGTATAAGGGCAGATGAGTGTGAATAGCCCTAGGGGCAGGGGAACCCTAACCCTAGCTTGGCAGAGGCTATATAAACAGCCTATGGGTCACTATCAAGTGTGGGAGAGTGTACCCAAGTTGTACTCTAAGCAACTTAGTAAGCAAGATTTTGTTCTTGTACTTTGAGCTCTCTTCTCCCTCTTGTGCACACATTCCAATGCTGCAACTCTGGTTTCCAACAAAGTCCACCTTGACGATAGGCACAAGACTGCCTTCGCCACAGAGTGGGGTGTATTCGCCTACATTGTTATGGCCTTTGGGCTAATGAATGCGCCTGCGACATTTCAATGATTAATGTGCACCATCTTCAAGGATATGCTTAGACGTGAGCTAGAGGTATTTGTAGACGACTTATGCATACACTCTAGTTGGGGCGAATACTTAGAAAAGTTGAGAGCTCTCTTTGAACGGTGTTGGTTATACAACCTCTCGTTGAACCCCTTAAAGTGCCAGTTCTGGGTGAAGCACAGATGTATCCCAGGGCACGTAGTGTCAAGGAGCGGCATTGCCACTTGCTTCTCAAAAGTTAGGGTCATTGTCGACCTACCACCACCCATTAACTACAAGGGCGTTCAGTGTTTCTTAAGCCATACGGGATACTATCGACGCTTTGTACTGAATTACGCGCTGATTGCTAGACCATTGTACAAGCTGCTGGCCATATTCGAGTGGACTGAGGAATGCCAGCGTGCAAATGAAGAGTTGAAGAAGGCTCTCACCACTGCACCAATCTTATGAGCCCCAGACTGGAGCATAACGTTTCATGTACACATAGGTGCCCCTAAGTTTGCTATTGCAGCTCTTCTATGCCAGCCTGGTGAGCATAACCTAGATTACCTCGTGAGTTTTGCCAGCAGACAGCTCATTGAAACGGAGATTAACTATTTCACTACAGAAAGGGAAGGGTTAGCCATGGTGTTTGCTATAAAGAAATTTAGGCATTATCTGTTGGCCACCCCCTTCGTCCTTTTCGTTGACCATCAAGCCTTGCTTTTTCTCATGAACAAGCCGTGCGCTACATGTCACATAGCTAGATGGTTACTTCTCTTGTTGGAATTCGATTTCTCTATGGTTGTACGTGAGGGAAATCAGCACTACATGGCTGATCACATGTCCCGCATACCCATAGGAGAAGTTGCTGGACAAGGCATACCCGACGACCTATCGGATGCTCATCTCTTTGGCTTATCTAGCGAAAGAGACTTGTTTAAAGCCGATCTGATGCCATATTGGGCCGATGATGTAGTTCAAGTGTTAGGGAATGGTCTAGCTGAGAGACCTATTGAGAAAGCCAGGCTAAGGAGACTTATCTTAAAGATCCAGCCATACCAACTGATCGTTGGCCAACTCTATAGGCTAGAACAAGACAGTTTGTTGTGTAGATGTGCGTGTCAGCACAAGATGCATAATGCATTGAGAGAGGCGCATGGTGGAATAGCTGGAGGACACTTTAGTGGGGATACAACAGCCCATAAGGTGCTACAATCCCAACTATGGTGGCCCACCCTATTCCGTAATGCTGCTAAATTTGTAAAACACTACAATGAGTGCCAGAGAACTAAGGTGCTTATGTGCAAGGATAAGATAGAGTTGACCCCCGTAATAGCACGACAGCCCTTCAAAAAATGGGGCATTGACTTCATTGGACCTATCAGTCCTGCGGTACAGTACTCCCATCAGGCATGCTACATCATTGTGGCAACTGATTACTTGACGAAGTGGGCAGAGGCAAGAGCCACTAGGAAGAATGACGTGAGAACCACTGCGAAGTTCTTGTGGGAGCAGGTCCTTTCATGTTTTGGTTGTCCAATTGAACTAGTAAGTAATCAGGGCACGCATTTCATTAATGAAGTGATATTCCACCTGCTCTCGACCTTCCTAATCATTCATAGAAGGTCCTTGCCCTACTACCCTCAAGAAAATGGCTAAGCAGAATCCACGAATAAAATCCTAGTCAACGTGCTTACGAAGGTGGTATCCACATCACAAAGTGACTGGGATAACAAATTAATGACAGCCTTGTGGGCCTATCGTATAGCTTATAAGACGGATGTAGGACAGACGCCCTTTAGGCTGACTTATGGGACGGAGACCATTCTACCCTTAGAGTTCTTTGTCCCTAGCTTAAGGATAGCAGCCCAAGAGCGTTGGGAGGGAAGAGAGGCTTGGACCAACTGCTTAGTGGAGTTAAAGCGTCTCACGGAGACTCGACTCTTAGCCACCCACGCTCTGATTTGTGAGAAGGCACGAAGAAAGATGTGGTTTGACAAGCATGTCAAACAATGCAACTTTGATCAGGGGGACCTCGTTCTACTATACTCTGTGAAGGGTCACAAACAGAAAATGAAATTTCAAGGACTAGGACCTTTTCGAGTACGTACAATTAGTGAACAGGCAATGTTGAATTGGAGACGCTTGAAGGTGAAGGAATAGGATTTTTTAATGGCAGTTGCATGAAAAATTACTATCCTCCCCATCCGTTGCATGAGCCACCTATGCTTGAAGCCCCTATCAACGTCTGCGTGGCCACTATTACCGAACTGACAGATCAAGATGAAGAAGTAGTGGCACTCACCTACCTACGAATCACGGTTACTATAGAACGAAAGTATTCTTTTGATGCCTTGATCGACAAAGGTGCCGACTATAATATCTTGATGCATGACCATTGGACTCACATTGGTCAACCTAAATTATAGCCCACAAACTCTAAACTCAGCCCATTTGGGGGCAACACTTACTCACTCTTAGGAAAATGTAAAGTGGTTGTCTCTATCGAGTCTGAAAGTATACTAGCCTTCTTTTATGTGTTGTCAAACACTAAAGGGGACGGTAATAAGTCACTACTAGGTCGCACTTTTAAAAAGCAAGATGAACTGCAATGTGGACTATAACCTAGATCGCATCCATCTTGCTATAGGCAATGTGCGCGTAGTGACTACTTTCAGTAAGGGTTATCTTGATCCTTCTACAATTGCAAAGCCACCGATAGAGACCCCTACGACCACGCCTATGACCAAGCCTAGGGAGAAGGGCTGTGATATCTCACCCCACGCTCAAACTGCTAGAACCAAGCCCACCAAGGCCATTCACAAGGCCGAGGAGTCCACGGTCATATGGGTGCCAAACGACAAGGGCCACCTCCTTGTAAACTGTAGAAACGTGCTTCTAAATGCAAAAACTATCAGTCACAGCCTAAGAGGCAGCTTAGATGCTATCGATGTAGGTGCACGACCATGCCGCGATGGATCCCCAAAAATCTCTTGTGAGTGCAAGGATACTATGAGGGCAACCCTTGGATATGGGTGCCTAAGAGTGGACATTCAAGAGGCTCAACTCTAAGCAACCTCACTCCAGCTAGAGAGGCTTGCACATATGGAGCCCAGGCTGCAAAGCAAGCTGGACCAGCACCGGTTGTGATTAATGAATCCTAACTCATTTATCGTCCAAAGCTAGATGCCCTAGAATTATCAAAATCAGAGGAGTTGAGCACCCCCATGCCGGCTCAGATAGAATGCAGCACACCTCCTATGCCACTGAAGCCCCTTGCAGCATCTCAAAGTGCTTCTGAGTGCAAAGTCCCATCTGTGACACCATCAATGAAGTTACCACTGTGCAGCCCAATTGCACCATCACCACCAGCAGGTCTTAGGCTTTCGTATGAAAAATGATATTTCCTTTCAATGGACAAGGATCTTGCTGAGACCTCGGGAGATGACGTAGTGACATGCATCAAGGTGTTAGATAACACCTTCACCACATTCGCTAGGAGCTATGAGAGGCTTTTGACCTAGGACTTCTCGATGATGAACCCCTTGCTTCTGATGTTTGTGCATTGCCATGCTCTTGAGAAGACTACGAATTTATGACAGTCAATTTTTCCAAAATTTTCGTCGAATTAATTACTAATGGAGAAATCTCAAAGGAGCAAGCCATTCTTAGAAGACTAATTACCTCGTACTGCAAGCCTGCTCGCTCTGCACAACAAAGATTGGAGGAGCTCACGTAGCTTGCCAGCTTTGATTCTTCGCTCTTACAACTGTGGTATGCCTTGTGAATCCAATGGGAGAAAAAAGGCTGCCACATCATGACCAATGCTGAGCAAAGAAGGGCAATCAAAACAATTGAACACGATCCTACTTATGTGGCACCTCTTTCGTTTAGGGTTTTGGCCATTACACGCAACATACACTTAGATGACCATGTGTTAGCCCACCCTTACATTGGACCAATTCCTTACGGAAGAGGAACTGCACGTTGCTAGCTGCCTCAACTCCGGGGACATCTTTCATGATGTCTTGACCTATATCACTCAAGCTTCCATACGACCATGTGAACTTGATCGTCATGCCCAGCTTGAATATAACCCTAACCTCTATACTTGGTTGTTGGCCAAGTAACTTGCCCCACAAAGCCCATGTGAGTCCTCCTTCTTCCCTTGCTAATCCTAGGAAGGATTCCTTTAAAACTTAAGGAAGGGGGGGAGCGGGGGGGGGGGGGAGCAAAGTGAGAGCCAAGTGATGTAGCAAGGTGTAGTGATGGATGAAAATGATCAACTGAATTTAAATAGGAAAGAATACAAGGAGGAAATAGATGTTGCTTTTGAATTATGTCCAAGTTTCATACCTCTGAAGCAGCACGGCAAATTGTCACACGCATTCTTTCTTGGGTTTTTGTTAGTGATGAGTCAATTCATAATGCTAATATTGGCATGGTGTAATGACAGGCATCTACCATGGCAGGACAAGAAAAGGGGAGGTAAACTTCCATTAATTGAAGAGGAGCTGACAAAGTATGGGATCAGTGTTGAGACACGTGGATTTAGCCAGTTCACATTCAAACATACCCTGAATTTAGACGATGCCATCCTGGAAGAGCCAACAGTGAAGGAGTTGCTGGATAAATGCAACCTCTGAAAGTATGTGGAAAAGGTTGGACAGGTTGTAGATTACAGCATGTGTGCTAACTTTTTAAGGAGCTTTGATGAAGGTAGGAGTTGTGGCATGGTCACAGTAAGGACTGGTGACCAGAAAAGAAGGGTGCAAGTGCCCCTTAATGCAGTATCATCGAGAAATCCCTCGGGCTTGTGTCCAAGAAGGAGAGGCGCCCAAGAACAGATGTATATACCATGATGGGAGTCAAAAAAGATGACGTGCACACAGTGGATGGAATCAGTTTGGCTGATATTCTAGACCCCGCAACAAAGATCCAAGCTAAAATCGTCCACGCCCTTTTCTCAAGACAGAGATACAACCCTTTAATGAACAGAGTCGGGGTGCCATTACTAGAGAGCATTGCTACAGGAGTTCCAAAGGAGGTGGATTGGAAGGGTTTTGTGCAGAAAACTATCAAGAGTTCAGCTGCGCTCCTGGCTCCAGCCGCAGCACCAGCTAGTGGGGAGTCTCATGCTTCTATTGCACGATCCATAAAGAAAAAGCCTGCCTCGAAAGCCTCCACAATCAGATATGGCGGTGTCCTAACGGCAATCATCCATGAGACTATCAAGGATACTGGTGTAGATGAAGAGCAAGCTGTGCATCAAAGCTCACCTCACCGCGAGGAAGAAGGCTCGAGTGAAAGGACAATAAGCGACAAAGGAGAGACGGAGGTACCATCTACTCAAGCGGCTAAACCACGGGAGCAAAAGAAGAGTGACAAGAGCTAGAAGGAGAAGAAAGAAATACTGAGCAAAGAAGAGCGAGCCGAGATGAAGAGGGCTCAAAGAGAGTCAAGAAGGGTGGAGGAGGAACGAAGGAAAAAGGAAGAGGAAGAACTTGAAAAAATTAGAGAAGAATCAAAGAGGGCAAAAGAAGAGAGGCAAAGAAGGGCAGAGGAGGAAGCCAAAGAACTAAGAATGAAAGAACTTACTGAGTTGGCAGAGGCCACTCATAGATCTGTCGAAGAAACCCATGGGGGAGGAGAGATCAATCCTTTGAGTCTCCGCCATGAAGCATGAAGCTGAAGCAAGTGGCAGTGTGGAAACAGCCCCAGTAGTAGTAGGCAAGGGTAAGTCCCTGATGCACCCCCTGCCTTCCTCCTTTGTGCCAATACCAACCAACACCACAACCATAACCACCCCGCAACCCACGCCCTCTCTAGACACGGCCCAATTGATGAACATGATGCAACTACTTGTCAGTAAAGTGGCTGAAATTGTACCAGAAGCCGGAGCAAAAAGGCTTGCTGCCGCAAATGCCGAGTCTAGGCAAGATCCAAAGCGACAGAAGCTAGAGGCATCAACCACTACATCCCCTACTCCCATGCCATCTGGTGTTGACTATGACGCTTATGTGGCTGAACTTCTAGCACAATTGGACAAGGCAAAAGAAGAAAAGATGATAGCCCTGGTGGAATTAGAGAAAGAAAAGGAAACTTCGGTAGCCTTAAGGCTAGAAGTTTCAAAGCAAGGAGCCGACCGAAGAAGGGAAGTGAAAACTCTACAAGATTAGCTGGAAGCAAAGACCAAGGAAGCCCAGGACAATGAGAGCTGCCTAAGACAAAGGCTGGAAGACGAAGAGCAAAACCTGGTGGCAGAACAACGAAGCTTGATACTACTAGTGCAGCAGTATGCTGACTTGCAAGAGAGAACTGCCAAACTAGAAAGGTACAGATAGATAGAAGCTCAGGAGGGCAAGCCAAGTGAGCAACAAGAAGATGCCATAGCTTTTCAGCTATGGTATGACTGAAGAACAAGACAGATTGGAGAGGGAAATAGAGTTCCTAGAACAAGAAAGGCCGGGAGTTCCTGCAGCAGAAGCACAAAGGCTGCAGAATGAGGCACAACGACTGCAAGATGCATTGGAGATTACCAAGGGAGACATAGAGGCCCTCATGGCCATGGCCTTCACCCAAAGAAGATTGCACTTCGTAGAGATCCAAAGTCACGAGCTTGTGCAAGAAAAGTCAGAGCTATTTGCTGAGGCAGAATAAAGATTCAGCATTGCAAATCAGGCAAAAGAAATTGTTGAAGAACAGCTGGCTCAAAAATCTAGGGAAAGGAACCAACTCTGGTTCTTAACGAATGACCAGCAGCAAGTTGTGACAACCTTGACAAGTGAGCTGGAGGAGGGAAGAAAGAAGATGGACGAGAGAGCCAATGAGTGGGAAAGGAACAATTTTGAAAGAGTTAGGGATTTAACAGAACGCTTGGCGATGGTTGAGTGCAAGAGAGTGCTTGCGGAGTCTAGGGCAGAAGATGCTGATGTATGTGCAAACACACAAAGGCAAGCCTTCCTCAGCACAGTACTACACGTCACCCAGACGGAGGGCAATGATTCAATGGAGAAGGTAAGAAGGAAGAAAGAACTGACCACCCGAGCACTAAAGTATGGCCTTCAAGAATGGGAGCTTCCAACAGGCACATGAATCACAAAAGAGTAGCAATTTCACTACCTACGCCGTGCCGGCCTCTCCACTATTGACCTTAAGGAACTTGGGGTTTGAAGAACATGAGCAGCCACCACCACCACCACAAGTGGTTCCATAAGTTGTCGATCAGAATGTCGAAGAGGGTCCGGACTTTGAGCAGGATGCTGAAGAAGAGCAACAAAGAATACCCAGTTCACCTCTACTAGACCTCCCACTTGAAGAGCCTGAAGATGCCCATATGCCCAAGCGCATTGTAGCAGCCAGAAGAAGAAGACAAGAACTAGCAGAGGAAGCCCAACACAGAGCACGACCAGTGCCAAGACAATTCTGTGAAGAGCCTGTGCCACTATGGGGGGATCTCCATCCTATCGATTGGCCTCATGAATTGGTCATATGGCGTCAACGGGAATTCTAGACGAGGCCATTTGAACTTTCATTTGCTTATCCACGCTCTCTGAACCGTGCTTTGCCTCTAGGTATTCTAGCCAAGATCAAGGATTTGGCTAATGATCTTACAAATAGGTGGATAGAGGAAAGAAGCCTCATAATAACCAGATGGAGGCAAGAGCTTGAAGACTACTGGCAAGACAAGGTAAACAGGGTTCCCAAAACCGTCCAAGGCTATGAGGCACAGCCGAAGTGGCAGAGGAGGATTTGGGATACCAAATTTGACGCCTGGACCGCCTTCTGCAGCTCGCTCCTTGAAGAATGCAACGACCCCATCTACATGCCCTACCCCCATAGGCATGGAGTTGACTATGATCGAAATATTCATGGGGATTTTGACTTTCCTAAGATATATAATGTTAATGCCCGGAGCCCTGAGGAATGCCTAGTCTTTAGGGTAGAGGATCTCCTCCCATCTATCAACCGCTTCCTCGGCAGATTTTTCTTCTTGCCCAAATCTAGCCTTCTTAACTACCTGTAATTATCTTAGGCTTATCAAGTTCCTACTAATGCAGAGGCCCACAGCTGAGGAAGCCCACCTCCCTCCACTCTTTTTTGACATCAACCTAGGGATAGATAGTAGAGCCATGACTAGACTAATGATGAGGGCAACCCTGCTTCCCTCCTTTTGCCTAGAAATCTTAGAGGATATGAGTGATACCCGCTTCACGAGGTGCAATCATCCTTTCTTGTCATCCACACCTCTGAAGGCCTGGGCCAATATTAAAGAATATCTACAAAGTTGCGCATTCCTATCCCAATGCTTGCGACCGCCCTGTAATCCAACTGAAGGTGATCGGCATTAGCCAGGACATCTTCCTTGTATGCAATTCTTCAAAAAAAAGAAAAGAAGAAAAAGAAAAAGAGAAAAGAAAAAAGCACGAGGGCTCAATTCACTCACTACACCTAGGGTTTACACCTAGCCCCTCCCCCACTTCACACTTAGGGCACATCAAGGGCAGGACTTCCAGACTTGTCACCTTAAGTTTTGCACTGCACCTCCAACAACACACAAACTGGGTCCTCAAGTGTGGGACATTACCAAGGGCTTACCCAAGGTTAGATCCATCTCCCAGTTCCACTACACATGCACTTACACCACACCGTGAGACAGACACACCCCTTAGCGAGTGCACAACTTTCTCTTGTAGGCTATGATCGTTACTCAGTGAATGGCTACCCAGCTAAAGAAGATCATCCACGACATCCGCTAATGACCATGAATTTTTCCATGAGTCAGACAGGACACCACTGTAGCAGCTTCAGGAGCTTTTGCATACTCCAATGGTTGGATGGACCAACATGGTTGATGTAGTCGACCATCTGCCTATTGATGGCTACCATGACTGAACCAAATTAAGTAGAAGGAAAACTCAGTGATGGACCCACCATTGGCAAAGATTTTGGAACCTCATATTCTCCAAGTGATTAGAGATGCCCATGCAAAACCTTTATCAGCCGTCGCAAAATGGGAGCTACAACTGTGTGAAAAATGCCGAGCATCTTCATGAAGTCTAAAGCACACCAGAATCTCTCCTGGTCATCGTTAATCAAACTCCATTAGCTCTCATTTACAACATCACCTTTTGATTGTGGTCAAATACCCATCAGTTCCACTTAGCAACAACCCCAACTATCCCACTACTCCCCACCACAGCGCCATGGGACTGGCACTCAGCTAGGAGGGGGGTAATGTTTACCGCAGCATAGAGGAGCGGGAAAATGAAAAAAGGAGATAACTGAAAGGGCACAGGACAAAGGAAGGAAAAGGCGCCCCGGATGGAAGTCAGACCCTGAAAAATTTTGAATGACGACCTCTCTAGAAGGCCTCAATGTCGCCTCGAGAAAAGAAAAGAGTAAAAGCACACCATTAATTGTGAAAGTGCTCCCGAATCCTTGTAAAAGAGGGCCAGGCTCACTCCTGTGCAAATTGTATGCACTAGTTGGGAATGGGATAAGTTAGAACGGTGGGAAATAGGAAAAGAGGGCCTAGGCTAATGGCTGGCCATGTAAAAAGTGGGGATGACCGCCCAAAAAGTAGGGCATGTATATAAAGTTCAAAAGTGAATGAGAAGATCATTCTTGTGTGTGGCCAAAGCTTTTTCTTCTTCTTCTCTTGTTTCTTGCCTTCTTGCTTGTGCTTGAGTGAGGGATTGAGGGAGTGCGAGGGAGTGAGGGAGCGAGTGTGTGAGAGTGAGGGATCGTGGAGAAGAAGCTCCCCATCTTCTCTCTTCATCTTCTCTTCATCTTCTCTTCTTCTCTTCTCTTCTCTTTTCTCGCGCGGCTATGGAGGATGGAGCTTGATGGAGAGGGCTTGAGGTTGCTTGAGCTTGCCATAAGGATTGTGGAGCTAGCAGAGTGCAAGAGAGAGGAGGGAACTCGATCGAGCATCAAGGTAAGCTCACTACACCCGTAAGGTAGGCATTGCGCGTCGGCTATGTGAGAGGTAGCCATGGCCGCTCGGCTTGAAATGCTTGATCAATAAGCGGTCCGTAGGTCTCGGGGTAGAGCTCCGTAGCTCCCCTTCATAGATCAAAACTAGGGTAGCATTGAGGAAATAGATGATTTGGTACTTGTGCTTATTAAAGAATAAATCATTTGAATATTTGTGTATCCACTACTAATTTTTTAAAACCTTTTACATTGAAATGGTAGTGTTAAGTTCATTGATTAATAAAAATATGTATAATACTCAAATCTTGGTTATATTTTTTTGTTGGGGGTAAAGGCACATGTGCCTAGCTGCTCTCATGTATTAGTTACATTGATAGTACCCATATACCCACACACTTGTAAACTATAGGTGGTAGGTACCCATCACTGTCACTTCATTCTTTATTCTTTGTGTGACATTTGAATAAAGGGAAGGCCAGTTAGACATTGTGACCATTGGAGTTTCCACATCTTGGGTGCGTCTCTCTCTCTTGCTATTGCTCCTTCCACCATAGCACTTGCTTCCACTCCATGATCCCACTTTAGGGCTCACTTCAACTAGTATTAGAGCCATCTTCCACGAGAGCTCAACCCCCAACCCAACAATAGCTTGTGGAAAAAAGCTTCAATTTAGAGCTTCAATGGAAGCCATGGATTCTTTATCCCAAGGTATGCATTGAGCTCTACCTTCTTCTCGACTTTTGTATTGTCCCAGGGCTTTCGTAAGACCTACTAGAGCTTCCTTAGTGCCACATTCCACTTACTAGAGGTGGTAGGAGTGGCCATCAATTTAGCATGAATTGCAGATGTTTGATGCCCCCCTTCCATGATTAGTTTTCTCCTCATCTCCACGTCCTGAGCCCCTAAGCACTCTTGGGCATTCACTTTGCATTGTATTCAACAATGTGGGACTAAGTTAGGCCTCATTTGAAGCTCTTAGGATCAACCATTGATTCATAGTTTATGATAGTTTTCTTTCACACATTTTAGGACAACACTTCACTCATTGTTTGGAGCTCAGTTATGCTTCCTAGGATGTCTCAAATCCTCTGGGGATGTTATGCCAAGGTATTGAATGCTATGGGACTTATTTAAACACTCTTTTGCTTAGTTTTATGGAGAAAATTTACTACTATAATAAGCAAGACTAAATGCTATTGTATGATAGAGACTTTACGTCTATTACTGCTTATTGATGCTTCCTGAGCACTTTGGATGCTACACTTGGGGTATCCCATTGAAGTTACATGCTTGTTATGCTTCTAGCTTGCTTTTGAGCTAAGTTTGGAGCTTTGAATCTTGACATTGTGTGTCATTCATTGTTATGTATGTCTAGTAAGAGCTTTGCAAGTTACTTGGGTTGGATGCTCCCGCATATATACTACTTGGATATTGGATGTATGGATGCCTTCCACATGATGTTTTGAGCTTTGTTTGCTCATTGGGCATTCAACATTTGTTCTAGTGGGAGCCACTACTTGACACTTGGATATTACATTGAGCATTTGGTTACATAGTTGAGCTTAAGGATCTTCCTATGAGACCATGGAACTTGGTGACATGTACATGCTCTTGTCATGCTTTATGTGCACAGTTGGTGCTTAGTGGGATGATCTAGCATTCCTCTTGAGCCAAGACCTATCAAATGTTGACAGTGATGTATGCATCTTGGTTTGTTATATATTGAGTTCCCATTACATTGCTCAGTTTGTTGTGCCTTTAGTAGTTGGTCTCTTCTGTTACCCTAAGACCCACTCTATGCATGATGGTTATGCCAATGGGATGTAACTTAGAGTTTGACACACTAATTCTTTGATAGTTCTTGGTGCCAGTCACATATTCACTCACTACTAGTTGAGCTATTTCCTGCTAGTTGTGCAGTTTGTCTCATATTAGTGATTTCCCATCTTTGGCATTGATTTTTAACTATTAAACTTCATTTTTAGCATATTGTAATTGCAATTTACTGTACTTTTATGCAAGCAATCACCTTCATTTGATAGTTCTTTGAATTGATTTTGTGGATAATTCATTACTTAGTTAGTACCCCTTGTTTTTAGCCTAATTTAGTAGAGGCTTTAGGGCTATTTGCAGTAATTATAGTAGCATACTTTGATAGTTTGTGCACTTTCTTGCCTTCATTTTGGCTGGTGGCTTGAGTGATGGTGCTATCTTTAATATTGACAAGATGGATAGCACCAACAACAACTACTATAGAAAGCCTAAATTTGACAAGTTTTAGTGCAAAAAATGCAGTTTAGATCTTTGAAACATAAGGGTATACCTATTGATCCAGAGGATTGGGCTGAATTAGAAGAGCTATATAAGTCCATCATCATATTGTCCCTCTCTAAGCAGGTATTCTATAATGTTGTCTCTGATGGGTAGTTTGCATGGCACTTATGGGAAAATATTTGCAATGTCTATTCTCACAATATTGGCTAAAGCAATTCATGGAGCTTCGCATGAAGGAGGGCACTTCTATGTCATCTTACTTAAATGAGTTTCATTTCATTATCAGTCATTTGTCTTCACAGAGGATTGAATTCAAAGGTACTCTACTCCCATTGTTCCTCTTAGTTACACTACTTGAATCATGGGATACATTTCGTACTGCTATGTATGCCAATATGCCTACTAATGGGTTATAGTTGCAAGATGTAGAGAGTGCACTCTTGACTAAAGAGGTTAACAAAAATAATATTGATGCTTCCCACACCTCTGATGCTTTGACAGTTAGAGGCAATAATGGTAGGGGAGGTAATGTATGCACCGTGGGAGAGACTCTTAATAGTCTTGCTCTTAGTAACATGGATAGTCTCGTAGTAAGTCCCATGGCCGTGAATCCTCATTGGCATGTCATTAATGTGGAAAAGAGAGATATAATTGGTTGTAGTGCCATAAAATGCACAAATATAAGTGCAAGGAAAGGGATACGGGTAAAGTACAAATGATAATTACATATCATTGTCCCTAGCAAGCCAAGCATTAAGGTTGAAGAGATTAATGTTGTGCAAACTAATTCTGATTATGATTTCATACTTGTATCTTTTTCTCTTGATACTTCACTGTTGTGACTGACACATTATTAGGGTATACTCAATGTTGGTTGGTAGATTGACAAGCTTCCTTTCATGTGACCCCTCATAGAAAGTGATTTCACTCCTATCACAGTATGACTAGACTATCCGTTTGGATAATGACTTGCCATTGTAAATAGTTGGTATTGGTGATGTCGAGTTTGGACTAGGTTTCATGTTTACGCTTCATGATATTTGTCATGTACCAACTCTCATAAAGAGCCTTATCTTTGCTCGCACTTTGGATTATGCAAGTTATATAGTTTCTTTTGGTGATTCACCATGAAAGATTACTCATGGGAACCTTGTCATTGCATGTTGTTCTAAGTCCAATACTCTCTACTCCTTGCTTGTATATGGGCCAATTGACCATATTTTGGTAGTGGATGTAGTTTCACATGTATCTCTGTGGCATCATTTCCTTAGCCACATGTCCTTGAAAGGAAATAAAATGATTATCCATTTGTAGTATCTTCTACCCCTTTACTATAAGTGCTTTGAGTCTTGTGATCATTGTTTATATGGTAGGTAGACACATTATACACATAAAAAGTCTAGTATGACATGCATGGGTGAGCCATTGGCCTCTTGTTAATTTGGATGTATGTGGTCCCATGTCTTGCCAGTCATTAGGTGGTGCAAAGTATTTTATTTCTTTCATTAATGACTATACATATAAGGTCTAGGCATATTCTATTAAGCAAAAATTGCACTAGATTGTTTCTGCATGCGATATATCAAAACTCTATATTCAAGGACTTGATATAAGCAATCCATTGAAACATAGGAATATTTAGAGTCAAGCAACTAGTCATCATGCCAAGAAACTAGCAAGTAATCTGTCTCAACAAGAAGTAAAGCTCTAATGAAATACTCTTTATCACACTTCAATGTAGTACCCACTCCCCATAATTCCCTTTTTATCTAAGTATACTTTCTTTGATGTGCATTTAACACTTTGGCTCCAAATCTCACAGCATACATATTTCCTTCCTCATCATCCTGTCCAGTTTCCCATGGGACTTGTATCAACAATAACAGCTATAGGTCTTCCACTTTTATAATCAGTCTTTCTTAGTATGGTGTTGTTTGCAACAAGTATTTTAGCCTTCTTGTTGCTTTTTTATGAATCCCATCCTAGTGAAACCTTTGTCCTTTTCTCAACACTTGATAGAGTACATTTGCAACATGAGAAAAGTGTGGCATCCACATGAGATAAAATACACAAGTACCCAAGAATCTAGATACTTCTAAGATTGATATACAAGCTTCATTCATTCTTCCAATTGCATCCACTTTGTCTAGAGATTGTCATCTTCCATATATTGCACACATGTGGCCCACGATTAAGACTTCTCTTACCCCAAAGACCACAACTTTTGTCATGAGAGAGTAAGATTCACCCCTGTCAATGTGGTTAAGATCTTCTCACAGTTGGCTATGTTATTTGAAACAATATTTCTACGTCCCTTTTCAACCATTGATACATCTTTTTCCTCTTCCTCACACCCATTTATAGGTGCATCATCAAGGCATAGCGATTTGTGGTATATAATCCCATATGTGCAATTTAATTTATTGCTTGTAGTACCAAGGCACACTTATGTAAACTCCTTTCTTCCAAGACTTTCTTCATATCAATATAGTTATCTCAATGTCTAACTGCACTATGTAAGGTGAATGCTTGGCTTTAGTTCTACTTTGATCTTGCTTTTTCTATTTTGCTATTTTTTCCATGGTTACATTAGGTGAAGAACTTGTATGAGGCATACGTTGTTCAAAATCAAGCTTAACAACATTATTATCATCATGTTCTTGTTTTTCTTCCACAAAAACCTCAATATTTTGGCTTTTGGCAATATATGTATATATAGAAAGAGAATCTACATGATCTTTCTAGCCTCTCGTTCTTCTAATGCAATTTCCTATGTCATTCAATTCAAACCTAGTAGTCTTTCCTTTTTCTACTATCTGTATAGCATAGGACCAAAGCTCTTTCTTCTTACCATCAAAGCTCTTTCTACGTTTCTTTTTATGTCATTTTCAAGCTATAAGCCATAAGTCACAACTTCAACTATTGCAAAAGCATGCCAAATAGGCATATCCTCCACATGCTTTCACATACTACCCTTTCCAAAGTTGGTGCCAAGAGGAAATCATATTTCCCGTAAGTGAACCTTTCCATATTTGAAGAAAATCAAATTTTTGCATAAATCATCCTTATAAGTGTCACAATCTTTCTATGCATAGTTTGTACTATCGTGCTAAATGCATCTATACACAAATCTCTTGATGTCTTTGGTAACAAGAAGAAGAATATGAAAAGAAAGAGAGAAAGTAATATATTGTAGTAACAAGAAACCAATGTATTTCAACCCCAATTGTAGCTTATGAATAATTCATATAAGCTTGTGTCCAAACCACATACATCATATACATTAGCATATACATCAAGTTTTGAGACTATTTCTCATCACAAATCAAGCTATGTTTAGCCTTATATGCAAAAAAAACACCATACATGAGTCTGGAGAGCAAACAATGTATTTGTAGTTCAAAAACAATCCCATACATATACATGAATAGCCTTATATGCAAATAAAACACGGTACATGAGTCTGGGGAGCAAACAATGTGTTTGCAGTTCAAAAACAATCCCATATATATACATGAATAGTCTAGAACTTCTTCAGCCCCTATAGACATGAAAATCCCCCTTCTCAATCTAAGATACCTCTCTTACACCCTATATATTAGAACACCATATTAGACATTTTGGGAATTTCCCAAGTCCCACTTTTAATGAATGTCTTGTTTTTGTGAATGAAAGAGAGCATTATGTTTACGTTTATCTTTAAAAGGCACTTTGTATATTATAAATATGAGATCACACATCTTGAGAGCTTAAATAATGAATGTAAGCTATGTTGCTATTAGGAGATTTGGATTTCACCTCTATCTTTTCCTGCATACTAACAAAATATGATGTTGCATGGTGGTGAAAACATCACGGAGGCTTAGCTAGTATATATCTAGGAAATTTCCAAGTTTAATGTAAGAATACAAAGGTTTGAAGGAGTGCATAGAGAATTTGGAATGCAAGAGCCTTAAACATTATATGAAAATATGTTATCATGGCCAAAATTTATAATGTTATGGATTTGAAGATATTATAATATGAGTTTTTTCTTTTAGATATAGCATCATTTAAAGTGACATGTTTAAGTTTCATGAACTCATGAGCAAGATGCATTGCTTCTGTATATTTCAAAGTATAGACTAAAGGAGTCTACTTCAACTTGGATAATTGTGAGCTATTCAATGTAAGAGACAAATGACGTGAGGCATTTGTTGAGGATGTCTCTATAATAGATGGTCTCTTGAAGCAAGAAGTAATTGAAGGTTGAACATATATGCCATCTTTATCAATCATGGTCTCGTGCAGTGTTGATGATGAAGATGAAATACCATCATTCTCTGCTCTAGTCCATTCATCAATGACAACCTTGAATTGAGCATACAATTCATGTCCATATTGAACTGGATCCTGTCCATATCAATCAAACTTGATGACTTCACATGCATCATGGTATTCGCTTAAGTGAGTCAAGTATGGTAGAAGTTCTTTGATCGAGATAGAGTCTCCACGATCAATATCAAATGTTTTTGGATTAATGCAATTCTCAATAGGATTTGGACATCCTTTGTAAGGATTTTCATCTATGAGAATACTCTTGGTATGTTGACAAACATCTCCATATTGATCCCATACATACTTCAAAGGCTTGAACATTGCTTCTACTCCCATCTTATCTGGCCTATATATGATTTCGAGTCAATGTCTATGACATTGTTCTTGGCCCGAAATCATGAAGAAAGGATGCTTCATTTTTGCATGGATCTCCAAGCACTTAATAACTGCCATGGCATTCTTATGTAAAGATATTGACCAAACTCCCACTTGGAATCTTGCAAATAAGGCTTCAAGAAACTCCATACATCCTGGTTAAAGAACAAGCCATTGCTTTCCCATGTGAAATCTTTGAAACCTTTTAGACTTAGCAAAGCATTGTTGCAAAAGAAGACCATTGAGATCAAGTATTATACATAATTGTGTTGCATTTCTTATCAAGGACACATCAATCACATCATCGTGCTCTACTTTTGTTGAATCTGTTAGATATCCAACCATAGATGTCTTAGTTGAAGTTACAAAGAAGAAAAAGAAGCACAGTAGATTCATTTACTTCCTCATCATTCTACTTAATGTTTGAGCTATAAGCTGGCATAGAACACTAAAGCTATTTAACTTCACATTGACAACTACATACATAGGTACTACTTAATAAATGATGTCTTAAGAAAAGAGACATTTGACCATGTGGACAAATCTAACCAAGAGTAATATCATGAGGTGAAAAAAATATATATGATGATTTCTTTGAAGTAAAATCTATTCTAATAAAGTCATTTTTCCATACCTACTTTTTATTGCTAATTATAAGTATACTTGAGATACTAATAATAGATTCTTGTAATTAGTTGTAAAAATTATCTTATCATTAAAAAATTAAATATACTCAGTTTCTAAAAAGGCCTTCAAAATGGATGTACAAAGAAGGTGTTTATTAGTCCTAATTATTAAAAGAAAATTTAAGCATGATACTTTTGATCATGTGACCAAAACTATGTCATATATAAGTGACGCATGACAATTTAATTGAGATAAGTTATACTCTATTTGGATAAGTTTTCATAGTTTCTTCTTAAGGACTAACCATTCTATTTTTGAACTAGTTATATCTCATAGATATTTGAACTCGTGACTTGTAACAATGATTTTACCTTAATATTCCATATACACATCTCAAAAGATACATTGGAGATGAAATATTTGTTGCAATATTTGCTACTAAGGTAAAACTCCTTTGGGAGGTGCAATGAATCTTTTTTGGGGTGTGCAATATATTGTTGGCTCTCTTATCCTAAGGTACATGCATAGACATACACTAGTGATGTAGTAAAATAGGCTATAAGAGATAAGAGATTGACCATGTGGACAAATCTAACCAAAACTAACATGACAAAATCATTACACAACACATATAAGAGTTTAATTGAAATAAGATCTCAAATAGACTTAAGTAAATTTTGCATAGCTAGCTCAAACTTTTCATTATAACAAGTATTCTTACACACTAGATTACAATTAAACAGTTATCCTTACAAATGATGATAAATTTTAATGAGCTCTTTAATACTATTTTAGTAAAAGATTTACTTAAATAGATTTTTTAAACCAAACATGCTTGGTACCTTTTGTAAAAAATTAAAAAACTAAAGACATAGTTTCTTTAAGTAATATCACCAAAGAAAGAAAATATTGCAAATGCTAATGGAAGTAGCTTCTTAAGAAAAAAATCAAAATTACATCAATGTGTCTTCCTTGATGAAAGAAGAAGGAATGGATTTTAAACACCTAAAGTAGCCTTAAATTTCTCTTTCATAATTAGACTTGCTATATCTTGGCTTGATTCTTCTATGCCCTCGGGTGGTACTTCAAGAACTTGAACTTCAGTAGGAGGAACCTCTTGGGAGTTTGAATTTTGTTTGGCACTATCATGGACCCTCCAAGATTGTGCTTCAACCTCTCTTTGGTCTTGAGTATTGCAAACCACTGCAATAGTCTTCATATGATTTACCAATGCCACCTTAGATGCAAGTCCACTTACATATACATCAAATACAACCTCATGAGCATCATTGAATGCTTTGATTGTAGTTTCCATGACTTTCATTTTCTTCTTCATCATTGCACCCCTTGTCCAAGCCTTCAAAGTCCAAAATGGAAGGATTGTTGAAATTGTTTATATATCACTCAAAATTGATGAAGCTTTTCTCCATGGTCACTAATGTCAAAACCCACAAAAGAATCTATAGATCCAAAAGCAAACGTTATATCCATTGGTAGGAAGTCAACACTACCAACTAGCATGATACTTGCAAGAAATGCTTTCAAGAGCATTTTCCAAAGCTACCATTTTCTTTCGATCAAGAAATGATAACAACATGAATTATTTCGGTTCACATGTAATTTGTAGTAGAGTGGATACAACCTTTCCAAACTTTATAGAGTCCCATTTCATTCCCTCAAACCCATGTGATGCATCTAGAATAACAACCCCAATGGTAATTGGATCTCTATAAACATTATGTATAAGATCAAAGGTTTCTAGATTGCATTTGACAACATATGCACACCAAGGGGAAGTAGTGGAGGATTGAAGAGGATTTTACTTTTTTCCAATTAGAAAGTTCACAATATATTTTGCTCCATTTGGTAGGGACCCTGCATCAGCTCCACATGTGAGCTTCTTTGATACCCAATCATTGCAAATGCCTAAAATCTTTGTGTAGACTTCATCATTGATATCATAATCATCAACAAGATCTTCCCAAGTCTTCATCACAATGCTACTTTCTAGAACTGAAGCATTGAAAAGAGTGACTAATTCATCCTTTAGGACCCTATCTTGCTTGATTTGCTTAGCCCTTGTTTCCATGTCAATCATATCTTCCTTATCCCATTTGTTTCTAAGAAAAAGGATATGACCTTCATTGATCTCCTCTTGTAGTGTAAGGATGTCTTCATCCTTTAAACCCATAAGGCAATGAAATGCAGCAGGAGAAGGTTACCTTCCCTTTTTTCTCGAACTCTCCTCTTGGGATATAAGTTCACCTCTAGAGTATCTCTTCATGATTTTTATCCAACTATTAAGTATTCTAGAATTTCTCGTGGTGTATAAATGCTTGGTTGCTAGACAACATGTAGTATTACTCTGAATATATTATCTTTGCTGCATGAATTGAGTGAAGCCCTGATATAATCCAATAACTATAAGTGTCCAACTTATTAGCATCCACCTCATCATGATGCATGGGTCTCTTCTCATTGTTGTCTTGTACAAAAGGCATAAGATATGCTACTATTTCTGGATTCATGGGATTCTTTATGATAGACGTGGTTAGCTTCTCTACATAATCCCAACACAGTGACCTATAAGCATACGAAGGAGGTGCCTCATAGCACATATCAACGACAATAGGAAATTGTGTTGTTGGACCAAATGGAAAGAATTTTTCAAACATGTGAAATCCTTATTCTTCCTTCTTTCCCTTCTTCTTAACTATCTCAGGAAAATAGAATGTTCTTTCTACTCCCTTGACCTCAAGAGAAATTATTGGCTTTTCAGGTATAACTTCTAGCATGGAAGGTAAAGTGGCATCATTCTCAGTAGTGTTAGCAGCCATACTAACAACAAGAGCTTGTGACAAGGAACTTTGTTGAGGTGATTTTGACTTTGAGCTTGTGGGATTTGCGGAACTATTTTCTTCTTGAGGAGTAGGTGAAGATCTCAAGTCTATTTGTTTATCTTGGAGCTTCATTCTTTTGTTGGGGCGATCACCTTTTCTTGATAGGGAAAGTAGCTCACTATTTTGGACAGCTTGGAATGCTGATATAATGTCTTATGTGTCCTTTACCTTCTCAAATTAGGTCCATCCCATTGTTTTCAAAGAGTATTCTTCGTCCTCTTTAATATGGGCAAAGTGAAATGACAAAGGATCAAGTTTGTATTCTACATTTTTCCTCTTGATCTTAACAAGATTACATGGCATTCCCTCTTTCCTAGCACATCCATCTAGTATCTTCTCTATGACACCATCTTGTTGAAAAAATGAAATATCACTCTTTAAAGTAAATAAGAGAACATTGTGAGTCCTTTTTCCTTGACTATCATAAACATCCACATACCATGGATACACAAAATCACCACTAACTCCATCAATGGTTTGGGTCTCCTTTTTGGATGTGCTATCTTTCTTTGCCATGAATAGTTCTATAAAGAGAAAAAGTTGTCAAGCAAAAGTGGATTTAAAAATATTCAAAATTCACAAAACCCAAATAAATGTATAAGATTTCTAGGTTGAAAATTGAAAACACAACAATACAAGATTTTACGAAATATAAGACAAATGTACTCCTAAGGGACTCTTTCATAAAATGAAATATTGAAATTTAAGATTAAGTGTGGTATAAGATCCAATCATAAATATATGTGCTTATGTATCAAATCTCAGGATTATTCTAGCCCAAAGTTAGCATTAATTTTGTTTCTCTTGCAAAAATCATATAGTAAAAACTTTGCCATGGACTTCGGTGAGAAAATCAAATTCTATTAATAGTGAGACTTGACCATGGGCTTAATCAAATGGTCAAGTGATAATGAAATTTTGAGTGTGAGTATTATATGAGATATAGTGAAAAATCATTGTGGTTATATAGAAAATGTCATGGATGATTTTGTCTCTAAGTTAACATTGGATTTCTTCTCTATGTAAGTGTCATATGCAAGGATCATACTCCATGAACTTTGTTAAGATTTTTGGCCATGTGGTTAAATCCTATTTAATAAAAGAATGAGATTTAGTCCAATATGAGATCCACCCATATATCAATGTGGTTATGTAGCAATCTCACGATTCCATTTGGCCCAAAGTTAACATTTTAATTAGTGCACATGTAAGTTTTCCTTGAAAGGAGCTATATTGTAGAAACATTGTCATTGGTTTTAGCCATGTGGTCAAATCCTATTTAGTCATAAGACTTATATATAATATAAGAAACTTTGTCATGGTTTTTTACCATATGGTCTTTAAAGGCTAGTTAAAGAGAGGATGCGGTTTATTGTGATATGAGATTCACATATAAACAAATTTAGCTATGTAGCAAATCCCATAGATATCAATATAAGGTAATGTAAAAAACACTTGAAAGGTGGAGATTTGATCTCATGGTGAAACCTACAAGATATCTATATTTCTATAAACTAGTTTTAACCATATGGCCAAATCTAATTTCATAACCATATGAAGAAAGTGATTCATTTGTTGCAACATGTTGTGAAATTGGATTTGACTATATAGCCAAATACTATTTTATAGTGGAATGAAAAACTGGTCTCATGGTTTGCAAGATGTATGCGATTAGATTTGATCATATGGCTGAATGAAACAAGAATGGGGGGATTCTTGGATGCTAGCATTGATAACAAAATGAAAGATTTGACCATATGGCCAATTTTTATTTTGTAGTGGAATGGAAAAAGTTGCTAATTTGTGGCAAAATGATATGATATTTATATATGAACATATAGACATGAAGTTATGAAAAATTGAAATGAAAAAAATGGTTTATGGAAACAAAGTGGTTTGTTTGTTGCACGATAAGTTTTGACCACATGGTAAAACTTCCTATAAATATAGTAGGTAATCAAGGAGTTCCAAGTAGAACATGGTCTTCCTTTTTGGAGATATTATAGAAGATGTTTTTCTTAGAAGATTTTGCCATACAGCCAAATCTAGCATACCCAAAATTTGTGTGATCGAACCCACCATAGATTTAGTCTTAATTTTTTAGGATCAATTCCCAAAAAAGTGGTTTGTTTGTTGCAAGACAAGATTTGACCACATGGCCAAATTATAGAAAGTAAGGAATTCTAAGTAGAAACCAGTCTTTCCTTTTGGAAGTAAGGGTTGATAATATAAAAAAGCATTTAACCAAATGGTGAAACATCATTCTTGTAGTAAAATGAACAAAGTGATTGATTTAGTGTAAGATATTGTGATACTACAAGAGTCCTTATTTTGGCCAAGAGATAGCTTAAGGAGAAGATTTGGCCGCATAGCAAAATCTCACAGTATATTGGGAAAAATAACATAAATTATATTTTATATTATAAGAAAAGATTTGACCTCATGGCCAAATCTCAAATTGTATTGAATAAAATAACAAAAAGTACTTCTTATATTTAAGAAAATTTTCAATCATATGGTCTAATCTATAGATTGATGAAAGATTATGATATGTGTTGTTAGAATATCAAATTGCATCCTATGGCAAAATCATATTGAGTATTGGTAAGTATTGTATAGCCATATGCTTATTGCAAAATTATAAAGAATTTAACCATAAAATCTAATGGAAATGCTTTTACTATGAAAATACAATATAATAGAAAGTTCTATATAGTAAAGTATAATACAATGTATAAGAACTTGATAAAATGCTCTAATATTACTAAAGGATACAAGAAATATAAGGCTAGATTTAGCCTTGAGATTAAACCTTCAGATATATAGCATCACAGAATAGAAAAAAAGGTTAGTATTTTGAAAGCACTCATTGATAAAAGCATTGCACAAACCATTTATTCCATATTCACATCCAAGAGAGTTTTTTCAACATTATACAAATCATATATTTCATATTCACAACAAAAAGAGTATTTTCAACAGTGCAAGAAATCATGTTTTTTCATATTCATAGCAAATAAGCTATCATTTGCAAGGTAGTGGACAGCAAAAAAGACAGGTGCTCCAGGAGATCAATCAAGCAATCGAGAAGAAGAAGAAGACATTGAATTCTCAAGAGTGAGTGCCTAATCTCATTGCTACAGAAATAAAGATTGCATTTAATTTTCAAATATGATTCTTATTTAGAAAATGTTTTGGTGTTTGATCTTAATATTATTCAATACTAATCAAACAAAAGAGTAGTAGTGTGATTTGTAGTAATTATATGGATTGAAATGATCAAAACCAATGTAGTTTAACTCAAAATCAGAAATGAAGCAGGGAAGAGTTGAAAACTTGTTGTAATTTAGTAGGAGAGTAGAAGTCAGCAATGTATGCCAACGTAACAAAAATCACCCGTGAAGTAGAGAAGACACGTTGTGAAGTGTCAATCATTCATTGTCCTATTGAATTACTAAACCCTCGGAGCAAGATTTTCAATTTAAAGAGGCAGGTAGTTTTGGTTATAATACCTTGATTCAAACCAGAATTTGCACTGCACAATCTGTTTCAATTTGAGAAAATGAAACAATGGAGAGTAGTCAGAGAAGAGCAAGGGGATAGAACCGCCAAAGATTAGGGCCGAAAAACCTACAGTAAGAGAGGGGAGATAGGAGCAAATATAAAAACACAGAGGATCAGATATGCAAAACCTGCAACTGTAAAAATGTAACAGAGAAAACACTCAGGTTAGAGAGTTGCGTGAAAGAGAGAGGGAGGGAAAGCGAAACTCATTTTAAAAAACATCATGATTAGTTGTAAAGCCCGACCTCATGAAAGGGATCATTTAATGTATCACGTTATTCGAATAACCATAACTTATTACGGAATATGAGTAGATTTAGATCTTATTTTTGTATCTATTTTTTAATTTTATTAAATATTTTAAGTCACGATTTTTTCAAAAATCACATAATGGCTATACTGTCGCCACCAAGGGCATTTCTCCTAGACCCGCTCCTTCCCCCTCGCCCCTCCTTAAGAACCTATCATTGGGATATTGCCCCTATTTCCATAACTAGAGATTTTACCTACATCCTCTCTATCCTACCCTGCTAGAGATTCTACTCTTGAACTATCACTAAGGTGGCTTCAAAATCCTCAATGATATTATACATTACATATTAGATACATTAAATATACATAATCTTAAAAAATATGATTTAATATCTTTTAATTATATTTATTAATTATTAGTAAATTAATTTAATATATATATTTTTAAAATATATTTTGATAATATATTCCATAATATGTACATAGTATGATATACTAACATAACATGATTTAGACTAAAATGGTATAACTTAAAAATAAAATGTAATATGATACATTTTACTATTATCAACAAGTAGCTAGTATAAGATTTATAAATATTTAACCATGATAAAAATTATCTTTCCTTCTCAAATAGCTTCTAATTGATGCTGAATTTCATCAATCTTTATAGCTTTATGTCATAGGGAATGAAATCTCCTATTCTTTAGAGGTTGTTGTGGTTTCAACATTTAAGCACGAGGTCAAAGTTTCTCATAAAATATCTCTATCCGTGTTGTCATGTGGAATGCACGAAATAAAGATTTTGATCATTTGATCAAATATTTTCTAATGGAGATCACATAGATTATTTATCCTTGTATATTTTTCTATAGAGACCACAATGAACTTTTATCTTTTTTGTCATGTGAAATACATACAACAAAGGTTTCAATCATTTGACTATGTTTTCTCCTATGGGGATCATAAATAATTTTTATATTTGCTATGGTATGGAATACATCAATAGATTTTTGACCAAGTGGCTAAATCTTTTTCTATACACACTATAAATAATTTTTATCATTGTTCTAGTGTTGAATAGACATAGTACAAGTTTTGAACATCTGCTATATCTTTTCCCAAATGAGAACACACAAGGAAGTTTTTGCTTACTCAAAGAGTAGCTAATAAAATAAAGTAAAATCAAGGGCAACTAAAAATAATAGAAGAAACTTTTCTTATTTACTTTAGGGCATAGTTCATGAGAAAGTTTGTTTTTGGCCATATGGTCAAATCTATCCCCTTTCTGTATGATGTTTCCATTAATACTTTCTATAATGGATGTTGGACTCATTCTATCTAATGTTTAAGTGCTTTTTTCATTTCAATGAAATTTGATACTTCATTGTATTTAGCAATTTCATTACTACTTTCTTATTTCTAAGAGGTGACAACATACAAATTATAAAATCTCTGTTTTCTCACTTGTATAGGTATCATGAATAACAAATTTTATTTTGGAGAAACTTTGAATTTGCTAGTTGATCATGAGATTGTTGCACTTAGGAGAGTGCATGCAATACATCCAAATGAGACATGTCATGGAGAAACACTTGAAGATGGATATATTTCAGTGGCTATTGATAAATAATTAAATGTAGCAGCATATTTGCCATTTCCAACAATTGACGCAATGAAGGTTTATGAAGTTGTAGGTAACAATTCATGATGAAGGAGATGATTGTGAATCAAACCATGTCCTACCTTCTGAGGATATCGATGTGCTTAGCATTCGTGAAAGTTAGAGAGAACGTAGAGTGATGCTATGGATAGAAGGAAACACTGTGTGTGCTGGGACAGGGGTTATATTATTGGCTTTTCCATATGATGTGATAAACTTCGAATTGCTAGGAGAAGAGGATGTTGATGTGGTGGTAGATAAAGCCCTCGATCAAACCACAAGAACATACATAGATGACAACCTCCACTATGTCACTTTGAAAAGATGGCCTATTAAACAAGTTGCCTTTGATGATGGAACATCGTTGCTGCAACAACAATCATGCTTGCAATTTATCTCTACAAATGCTTGTGCTAAAAACATGGAAGATACCAATGAAGATTATGTTTCTACAAAAAAATCAATTTTTGTTCAAAAGAGTTTAGAGACTTTGTTAAGAAGAATGCAAAGGAAATGCCACACAAGAGTAGACCAATGCAAGATGGATCAAGGAAAACACAATTGATCATCCCAGATGTTTACAAGCAAGTAGATATATGGGCAGAAGTAAGTACAATATTGAGTGGTATTGGATGTAAGCAAATGTCATTGTCCACCTTCAAGCGTATTTGGAACACGGAGTTCAAGAATGTAACCTTAGCAAAGACAAGTGAGTTCTCCAAATGTAGTATTTGCTCTAAGATCAAAGAGCAACTTGCAACAATAAAGTGTCTTCAAGAGTGAAATGTGCTTCTAAAGAAGCATCAACGTCACATGCTACAACAACAAAGTTGTCGAAACATATAAAACAGTTGGCACTTGGCCTCAACATTAGATCTTGATAAAAACTTGTGCACCATACATGATAAAATGGACCAACAAAAGACAGCTATCCCTAGGTTAAGGCTTCAATCAAAAGAGACTAAAAGATCTACTCAACTATCAGTTTCTTTAATCAAGTGATAATTGAGGTATCTTTATTTTTTAAATCTATGTGATGTTATTATTCTTCACAGTTGTTGTTTAATCCTTAAGCATCTAGGGGCAGAAGATAAGATGATGTTATTGTTTTTCACCAGCTAAGCTTCTACATAAATGTATTTAAATATCTTTGATCAATTCTTGTTGAGAGAGAGAGAGAGAGAGAGAGAGAGAGAGAGAGAGAGAGAGAGAGAGAGAGAGAGAGAGAGAGAGAGAGAGAGAGAGAGAGAGAGAGAGAGAGAGAGAGAGAGAGAGAGAGAGAGAGAGAGAGAGAGAGAGAGAGAGAGAGAGAGAGAGAGAGAGAGAGAGAGAGAGAGAGAAATGGATAGAATAGAAGATAAGATTTTATGCTAATTAGAGGTAGATTAAAAGCTAAGATTACAGGTTGATTAGGGGTTGGTTAGGTCTATCATAAATGAAATCAAGAGAAAGAGACAAGATCTAATTGGGTAAAAAAGAACACAGATATAGTGAATCAAAGGGGTATAATTGTGTGATTTAAATATTAATCCAAGTTAAAATTGACATATATTTTTCTTTGCAAAATGTAGATGCAGGATGTACCAAAAGAAAGAGAGATATTCACTTTTAATTGGAGGATAAATATGCACCAATGTTCAAACGAACTATGGAAAGGGATGATGCAATAAGATACAGGATGCAACAAGAAAGAAATGCTGGGAAAAAAATGTGGACCTTTGGGTTGATGGGTGCATTCATCCACCCGATCCAATCACTCAAAGGCCACCACAATTTGAAGGGCTTATATCATTTGTAAAGTTTGTTTGTAAAGGCAATGAAGGATTATATGGATACACATGTAGAATTATCACACAAGGATTAACAAGGGTTCATCAAGCCTTGACAAATATGTAGACAAGATTACAAGGGAATATGCAGTCTTCAATGGAAAATGATAGATTATTAGCTGAGAAGGATAGGGAGAACCAAAGCCTACAACAAGCAATGTCTGTCATTGAAGATGCTATGCATGCTACACACATGCAGAATATGGAGCTATAATCTAAAGTTATGGAATTGGAGAAGGAGAATCGAAACATAAAGAGGAAGCTCACAAAAACTTTAGAGATTGGGTCCACTTTAAAAACCAAAGAAGTATGTTAGCGCATCCAATTAGTTAAGCCATTTCACCAATTAACCAAAGAAAGTGGACAATATCATAGACAAATATATGCTCAATCTGCTACAATGAGAAATATGTTCCCTCATGCAGAGAATGATACTATTGCCAAAGTCCTAAGCAAGGATACGGTAAAAAATGCATTGAAAAATCGTAAATTTAGGGACATTGTAGATGGTGTCGTAAGTGAACATCTTAGGGATGTGAGCAACTTTTTTATTGCTACAGGTGCTCAGGGATTATGTGACAAGGTGGGAATGAGTTCTGAGTCATACAATATGATCTATCAACAATTAGATACATGTTTTAAGCAAGTCTTCAAAACTAAGTGAGTAATGCCTCTACCAAAACCATTTCATGTGAAGAAGGCTTGAAAACAACTAAATGAGAAAGTTTTAGAACTAAATTGCGAGCCAATGCATTTGGAAAACACACACATATTGAAGTATGGTTCCAAAGAAGTTGCATTTTTATTGAATGCATCCAACAACTTTGTATTGGATATATGTAGGGTTCAGATTGCTATGGTCAAGTTCTACAATATGTCTATAAAAGAATGTAGAGGCAATCTTAATTTTGTCCTCAAACTTTATGAGAGTGAGATTATTAAGGGGCAAAAACTTGAACGTGTGAGTATAATACTTATGAATCAAGCATTGGATCCCAACATCGATGAAAACCATCATTTATACTTCAATGTACAATCGGAGAATGAAATATAGTGGCTTGCAGCATTTGAAGTACCAAAGGAGGACCATGAAGTACTTAAAGTTTTTTTAAACCTCATTAATATACCTAGTGTTATTCAATAGCAAAATAATGGAGTAATTTTACACATCGAGGGGTTTGGGGACTATCAAGTTGAATGGTATCTTGCAAGTGAGTTAAAAACATTGAAGTGTATGTTTGTTTTATCAAATACAACAAATGCAAAATTTCCGTGCATATATTGCATGCAAACTAGGAAGAGAGAAAAATGTGGAAAGAAAGAATGGCTTGCCAAGGCCAATGGACAACAAGGTGCTTCAACACGTGATAAAAAAGACATGAGAAATGGAATGCTAGTTCTAGTGGATCCAAACTGGCGCCCTATTTTGAAAATACCACTAACAAGGGTTCACTTTTGCACATTGCATTGTTTGGTTAGAATAATTGAGAAACTAGTATATGAATATCTATACTTTGCATATAAGATGTAGCCCATGTCAGAAGTTAATGCTACATACAAGAAGGTAGAACAAGTTCTCTCTGAAGTTGGATTGCACAAGGGCCAAGTAGAAATAAAAAAGGACGAGAAAAAATTGAGCAAGAGTGGAAATATCCCTTGTAAACCATGCTTTGGCGGACCCAAGGCTAGGAAGTTTATATCTCCACTTCGAGATGAGAATGATAATATACTTATAAAACAATTAGAGAAATATAAAGCATGGAAAAAGTTGCACCTTGCTGTTCCAGATTGGAGCAATGGGGGACGAATGAGGATTGCGAAGGTAGAAGTGTGGATACACCTAGATAGATTAGTAGCTCTCTTACAAAAGTTGAGGTTTAGGAATGCTGATGCTAATATATTTAAAGAGATAGTTGTTAAATTTCATAAGTCCATGGTGGAGGCATGGACTACAAATAACATAATACACTACATGGTTAGTATTGTCATCACTGCAAAAAAATATCATCATTTTGAATTAGTTTGTGTTTCTAATCCCTCTTCTTGTGCAAATACTTGAAGCACATGGTCCATACTTTGCGGATCAAGGAAGTTTTGATAGTATGGTCAACTCAAGGCATGGAACAATCTCACTGGCAAGTTCGCTGTGCTTTTTAAAAGGCAACTGATCATGGAGGTGGCATCAATGATTCCAATTCTATGAGGCAATTATTACAATGGTGGTATAGGAGATTAGCAATACGATACGAGAAAAAAGAAAAGAAGTCCAAAACCTCTCAAGCAGAATTTATAAGTAGGGAAATATATGAAGTGAGAAAAGCAAGATACGAAAATAACACATCTAGATAGCGCCATGCAGAATGGTTGGCAACCCAAGAGAGAGGGTTTATTACATCTCGTGAAGCACTTTCTAAGATTTCATTGGGTCCTAGACATTTATTACAAAAGAAACTAGGGATGTTGTTTATATAGGGCATCCTTCTCCATCTGGGTGGCATCCTCTCTAGGATGGTCTTTCCATTGGATGAGATATTCTCTAATGGTTCAGCTTTCGAGGGTACATTATTTTACATCAAGGATGTTGGTAGGTTGAAGCTCAAGGACTCCTTGACTTGACATCATAACTTGTTGATCATCAAGAACATGATCAAGATTGGGTATATAACTTTTAAGAAGGCTAACATAAAATACATTTTGAACTTTCAAGTGCTCTAAAAGTTGTAACTTGTAAGCATTGAGCCCTAAATACTTCTCAATTTTGTATGGTCCACAATAGCTTGGGCTTAGCTTCTTG
Organism: Lygodium microphyllum; assembly: GCF_053477565.2. NCBI lineage: Eukaryota > Viridiplantae > Streptophyta > Polypodiopsida > Schizaeales > Lygodiaceae > Lygodium > Lygodium microphyllum. The sequence continues at coordinate 117,033,931 of NC_141142.1, forward strand.
AATTGCCCCTAGGATAAATAACTCTTCTTAGGATGAACAAGAGGAAAAACCGGCAATTCAAGATAAATAACTCTTCTTAGGATAAAAAAGAGAAAAAACCATATCTCCTTCCTTGAAGATTCATTCCTATCTTTCTAGATCATCATAAGCTTTTTGTCGATACTTGGTAGGCTATATATCTTGTCTAATAGTCTTAACTTGTTCATCCATCTCTTCCAACATATTCTTGGAAGCTTCTACATTTAGGGTAGGATAAAAAATGTTTAGTAAAATTAGGTATTCTTGTCCATAGAAAGCTTGGAATGGGATCATCCAGATGCTTTAATGATATAATGCATTATAAGTAAACTCCACCAAATCTAGGTATTGTACTTCACCACTTAGGTTCCTTGAAGCAACATTAAGCTCTAAGCATGTCTTTGATGACTTGGTTGACTCATTCAGTTTGCCCATGAGTTTGAGGATGATAGGTGGTGTTGAAATAAAGTTGGGTAACAATGGCCTTGAATAAAATCTTCCGAAAATGAGAAGTGAAAAGAGAATCACAATCACCCTGATTATCCTTTTAGGCAATCTATGCAACCCAAATATCTCCTTCACAAAGATCCTTATAATATCTAAAGCCTTGTAGTTGATTTTAACTAGTATAAGGTGAGAAAACTTAGTTAGCATATCCACAATCACTAAGATTCAATTGTATCCTCCTTGGACATAGGGTAACCCAACTACAAAATCCATGCTGATAATTTTCCACCTCATTTGCGAGATATCAAGTGGTTGGAGCTTTTTGGGCATCTTAATGCGCTTAATCTTAATCTTGTTGGAAACTTAGGTATTTAGTGACATATTTAAGTACATCTCCTTTGAGCATTTTGCAATGATAGCTTCTTCTTACAGTGTTGTGAGTCTTTGCATAGCTTGGATATCCTGTGAAAAGAGAATCATGGGATTCCCAAAGTATATATTTTTTGAGATCTTGAATTCTTGGGATGCATAACCTTGTCTTGAAGTAGACAAATTCTCCTGTTGAAGTTCAAATACTTGAACTTGAACTTAGGATCTATATCCTTGGATAGGACCTCTTTGACCATTTGTTGATATCTTGGGTCCCTACTTGCTTCCTCCTTAGCCATTTCTATGATTGGAATACTAGGCATTGACACCATTACTGTTAGAGATCTTGCCATAGAGTGTTCTTTTAAGATAAGGGCATTGAGAAATGCTTTGCAGCTTAGGTCATATACGAGTGCATTTTCCTTACTTGGCCTATACTTGATCTTGAACTCATACTCTTGCAAGACTTTAATCCGTCGTCGTTACCTCATGTTTAGGTCTACTTGAGTAAAGATCCATTTGAGACTTTTATGGTTGGTGACTAAGATAAACGTGCTGCTAAGAAAATAGCGTGTCCATAATTTGAGAGCATGAATTATAACAAGTAGCTCCAAATCTTGGGTGACATAGTTTTTCTAATGAATCTTCAGCTTCCTAGAAGAATAGGCTATTGGATGGTCTTCTTGTATAAGTACACAACCTAATGCAAGTGAGCTTGCATCAGTGATAGCTTCAAATTCTTGGTTCAAGCTAGGTATTTTTAGAATAGGAGTTGTGATCAAACTCTGTTTAAGGTTCTTAAAGCTAGACTATTCAATGGAAGTCCATACAATAGTATTTTGCTTCTTGAGTAAATCAGTCAAGGGTGTAGTAATCAAGGCACAGTCTTTGATAAAAATCTTGTACCACTTTGTTAAACCCAAAAAAATTCAAAATTTCTTAACTGTCATTGGGGGTTCTCACTCTTGTACATCTTTAACCTTGGTAAGGTCTACCACAACCCCTTTGTTAGAGACTATAAATCCAAGGTGCTCAATCTAGCTCTTAAAGAAGACACATTTCTTCTTCTTGGCATACAACTTATGTATTCTCATTGTTTCAAGGACAACTCAGAGTTGTGATTCATGATATTAATTCCTCTTTGAGTAGATTAGGATGTCATCAAAGAAGATAAGAACAAAGTCATCAAGATAGGGCCAAAAGATGTCTTGCATAAGCTTGTTAAAGGTTGTAGGTGCATTGGTTAATCCAAAAGATACCACAATGAATTTGTAATGGTCATACCTTGTGTTAAATGCTATTTTTGGAATGTCTTATTCTTTGATCCTTATGTAATAATAGCTAATGTTAGATCAATCTTTGAGAAGAGCTTTGCACCTTGAAGATAGCCATGTAATTTGTCTATCCTTGGGATTAAATATTTGTCTCGATCGTTATCTGGTTTAATTCACATTAGTCAATATAGAGGCAACTGATTCTATCCTTCTTTTGGAATGGCATGGGGGCTCTCCATAGTGAATTACTTAGTCAGATGTATCCTTGGTCCAAAAGTTTCTTTAGTTGTTCTTTCAACTCAATGGCCTTTGGAATGGACATATAATAGGGTCACTTTGCTATTGGTGTAGCTCTTGGTGTTAGCTTAATCTCATGATCAACTTCTCTTACTGGTTACAACTTATGTATCCTCATTGTTTCAAGGACAACTTGGAGTTGCAATTCATGATATTCATCCCTCTTTGAGTAGAGCAAGATGTCATTGAAGAAGATAAGAACAAAGTCATAAAGATAGGGCCAAAAGATGTATTGCATTAGCTTGTTAAAGGTTGCAGGTGTACTGGTTAATCCAAAAGATATCCCAATGAATTTGTAATGGTCGTATCTTATGTTAAAGGATATTTTTGAAGTGTCTTCTCCTTTGATCCTTATCTAATAAATAGCATGATCTCAAACCAATCTTTGATAAGATCTTTGCACCTTGAAGATGATCAAGTAATTCGCCTATCCTTAGGATTAAATATTTAGCTCAATCGTCACCTGGTTTAATCCATGGTAGTCAATGCAGTGGCAAAGGATTCCGTCCTTATTTTGGAATAGCATTGGGGCTCCCCATGGTGAATTACTTTGTCAGATTTATCCTTGGTCCAAAAATTTCTTGAGTTTTTCTTTCAACTCAATGGCTTTTGGAGTGGACATATAATAGGATCACTTTGCTACTTGTGTAGCTCTCCTGGTGTTAGCTTAATCTCATGATCAACTTCTCTTGCTAGAGGAAGTTCTGTGAGCTCTTTAGGAAATAGATCTATATATTCCCTGCATATTTCTTTAACCAAGAGGGTTCTTTATAAGCTTTCTTTCCTTACAAGTTTTTAGCTTCACCTTGAGTGGCTATTAAGTCTTCTTTTGTACCGAGAAGCATGGTTTTTGACCCTTCCTATAGTGAATGTGAGCATCATTGGGGGTTAGCCAATTCATTCCTAGAAAGCACTTGTAAGCTCCTAAATTCATGACTCTAAACCCCATGTTGGAAAGATTACCTAAGTTAAATTCTAGTCTTCTAGTCTATAAAGCTAAAATTGCATATTTTCCATTCGCTAATTCTACTAACAACTTAGATGCAGGTTTAATGTTTATTCCTAACCTATTTACACACTTTAGTGAGATAAATGAGTGGATGCTTTCACAATCAATCAAATTCTTAAAGGTCTTACCTTGGTAGGCTTTGGATTTGGATTATTGAGAATTGGTGATTGTCACCCTTTTTATTGAGAGCAATATGTACCATTGTTTTTTCCACATCCACTTCTAAAGTGGGATCTCAACCTTCGTCTATTTCCTGAGGAATTCACTATATGTATACTCTTTATATTATGTGCATTCAAGCTCTATTTATAAATATCCTTATCTACAAAAATTTCTTTAATAAAAATAACCCTTTTCTATTCAATTTGTAAGTAACCCCTTTATACGGGACCCTTTTGTATGTAAAAAATGTGTAAAAATGGTATTTTAAGAATCCCTTATGTTGAACCCACATGATACATACATATATTTATGACTGATCTCCTCGGGGTCTATTTCTTTTTTCCTCCCTTTGAAGGTTACTCCATTAACTTTCTCTTTTGTGGTTGAAACTGCTTGATTTTGGCCATGAAATTATCCTTGTGGATTGATTGACTTGACCTAACTTTGGCTATTATCTTTCGAAGTGCCATATTCATTGCAATGGAAACATCTTGGTATCTCCTTGTTGCTGGCGCTGCAGGTATGAGGTTTACAATTGCACTTGTCCTTGGCCTTCTTTCTTTGATCGGTTTGGTATTGTCCTTGGATCCTCTTGATATATCCTTGCAATCCTTTGTATAAAGAAATTTGTCCCTAAAATCTAACACTCTTAGATATTAATTGAAGTTCTTGGATAATAGACCTTACTTAAGTTATTGCGTCTTATGAGTCGGATAGTGGATGCATTACTTTGAGATGAGTATCCAATGGAGGATTTAGTCCATGACAAAACTTTGACACATATTGGGGTGATATATAGATATGACATACTTCAGAGAAGGGACACAAATCTAGAATATTAGGCTTCCAGACTTAATCTAGATTGTTTCAAGCTAAAGAATTCATTCAATTTTAGTGTGTGGTATGTTGGTGGAAGGTACTGCCCATGTACAACTTCCTTTGAATTCTCCCAACTAGTAATGGTTGCTTCCACAATAACTTGCTCTTTGCACCATTGTTTCCACCAAAGTTGGGCTTCTCCTCTGAATTTTAGCTTAGCTATCATTGACTAATTTGAAGGGGCAATGCCTATGGAAGCAAAGTAATCATCCATAGATTCGATCCAAATTTTTACTTCAAACTCAATAATATTGTTTCCTTTGCCATCAAGCTTGGGCGGCTTGATTTTCTTGAGAAGAAATTTCTTCTCTTGTGCTTCCATCAGTATAAGAATAGGTATGGAAGACGTAATATCCTAGGATAGAATTTTTAACATTTACAAGATTAGTTGCACGTATTGTATGCTTGCAATACTTGTCTCTTTTTAAGAATCCACAAAGTTTAAATTTACATAATAAGGGCAATACAAAGTACACAATCTTGCAAGAATTTGAGCTCATCAAATATGTTTAGGACTTGTATTTTTGGAAAAGATTTGGAAAACCATATTTACGATAATCGTGGCAGTGTGAGCACTCTAAAATGGCAACGTGCTTAGTTGGGAGAATACGAAGCACTTGATCACATAAAGTAACGGTTTTGGAAAACTAGTTATCCCCCTATATTAAGGATAGGATTTAAACATGATTCTTGGAATATGAATAGCTTGACAAGTTTAAGGTCTTCTATCCACTTAATTCTTTTAAGGATGTTTTGAAGATAGGTAAGTCAAATGGCATTGATGAAGCAATAGACTCTACTTCACATCCCCTGACACTCCTAATACAGTGGCAAAGGGTTGCTTATACACTCCAAGATACTCATGAAGTGATCCCACCAATCATAATTAAGAGAATGCATCGCTAAGATAAACATTGCTTAGAATATCAATAATTTTTGCCAATCTTCATTATTCTGAAAGAGATTCCATTGATAGTTAGAGGGTGAATTATTTTTACATCGAACTCTTTCTTAAACAATGTTAAAATAAATCTTCCTATATATTAATTACATTTCACTCTGATATACATGTGACATGCCCGCGTCATGAGACATTCTCAATTGTTAACCCTCAAAAGACCAAGACAAAAAATTCCAAAAAATCAAATGTGGAAGACTATCCTAAGGCAAGAGGAAGACGGAGGACAAAGGGACACTCAGGAAAATATGAAGACACGAAGTGCAGGAGAAATTCTAAATGTAAGAGAAAGCACACAAGAATAAGCACACCTTAATATTTAAGTAAGAAGAGCGCTAGGCGCATTGTAATTTATTTTGTAAAAGAGTGCCGGGCTCTCTCCCATGCAAGTTCTAAAGAATGAGAGACATGGGCTAAGGCTAATGCTAATAGGAAGGATGAGAAAAGAGAGTGGGGGAATGGACAAAGGCCAGAGTAAAAAGGGAATGCTACCCAATGAGGGAATAGGGCATGTATGAAAGTCAAAAAGTGAATGAAGAAGCTCATTCTTAGTGTGTGACCAAACTTGCTCTCCTCTTGCTTCTTGATCTTACTTCATTATTGTGTGTGAGAGAGGAAATGTAAAAGAGGGAGAGTATCTATGTGTCAGAGTGAGAGGTTGTGGAGAAGCTCTTCTTCTCCTCTTTTCATCTTTATCTTTTTCTCCTTTCCTTTCTTGTGCATATGGCTATCACTACAAGAATTTGGGCCACTAGCGACGCCGATTAGCGATGGCGGATAGCGGCGTCGCGACGCAAATAGCGACGGGCCGCACGAAAAAAACGCGGCCGAAACCCGAGCGCGGTTTTCATTTCTTTTGCTCCATTGAGAGTTTTGAGAGCGAGAGCGAGGGAGAGAGCGACCGTCGTGAGAGAAGGAGAGGAAGAAGACTTGCCGCCGCCGCCGCCACCGTTGTTCGCGAAGGAGAGGAGGAGCCTTCATCGCAAAGAGAAGCCGCCCCATGCTCGCCATATCTCATTGGTGAGTCTCCCTCTCTCTTTCTTTTGCTTGTTCAAGGTTTAAATCACTCTCTTTTGCTTGTTTAGGAGAGGAAATGAAAGAGAAAGAGAGGGAGAGGGAGAGAAAGAGAAAGAGAGGGAGAGGGAGAGGGAGAGAAAGAGAAAGAGAGGGAGAGTGCATTCTCTCTCTCCCTCTCCCTTTTGCTTGTTTAATGTTTAAATCACTTTCTTTTTTGCTTGTTTAGGAGAGGAAACAAGAGAGTAAGAGAGAAAGAGAGGGAGAGGGAGAGGGAGAGGGAGAGGGAGAGGGAGAGGGAGAAAGAGAAAGAGAAAGAGAAAGAGAGGGAGGGAGAGGAAATGAGAGAGGGAGAGAAAGAGAAAGAGAGGGAGAGGGAGGGAGAGTGCATTCTCTCTCTCCCTCTCCCTTTTGCTTGTTTAATGGTTAAATCACTTTATTTTTTGCTTGTTTAGGAGAGGAAATGAGAGAGAAAGAGAGGGAGAGAAAGAGAGGGAGAGGGAGAGGGAGGGGAAGGAAATGAGAGATGGAGAGAAAGAGAAAGAGAGGGAGAGGGAGAGGGAGGGGAAGGAAATGAGAGATGGAGAGAAAGAGAAAGAGAGGGAGAGTGCATTGTCTCTCTCCCTCTCCCTTTTGCTTGTTTAATGTTTAAATCACTTTATTTTTTGCTTGTTTAGGAAATGAGAGAGATAGAGAGGGAGAGAAAGAGAAAAAGAGAGAGAGAAAGAGAAAAAGAGGGAGAGGGAGAGGGAGGGGAAGGAAATGAGAGAGGGAGAGAAAGAGAAAGAGAGGGAGAGGGAGAGAAAGAGAAAGAGAGGGAGAGTGCATTCTCTCTCTCCCTCTCCCTTTTGCTTGTTTAATATTCAAATCACTTTCTTTTTTGCTTGTTTAGGAGAGGAAACGAGAGAGTAAGAGAAAAAGAGAGGGAGAGGGAGAGGGAGAGAGAGAGAGGGAGAGGGAGAGGGAGAGGGAGAGGGAGAGAGAGAGAGAGAGAGAGAGAGAGAAAGAGAAAGAGAGGGAGAGGGAGAGGGAGAGGGAGGGGGAGGAAATGAGAGAGGGAGAGAAAGAGAAAGAGAGGGAGAGGGAGGGAGAGTGCATTCTCTCTCTCCCTCTCCCTATGGTCCCATGTTAATGTTTAAATCACTTTATTTTTTGCTTGTTTAGGAGAGGAAATGAGAGAGAAAGAGAGGGAGAGAAAGAGAGGGAGAGGGAGAGGGAGGGGAAGGAAATGAGAGAGGGAGAGAAAGAGAAAGAGAGGGAGAGTGCATTGTCTCTCTCCCTCTCCCTTTTGCTTGTTTAATATTTAAATCACTTTATTTTTTGCTTGTTTAGGAAATGAGAGAGAAAGAGAGATAGAGAGGGAGAGAAAGAGAAAGAGAGGGAGAGGGAGAGGGAGGGGAAGGAAATGAGAGAGAGAGAACGAGAGGGAGAGGGTGAGAGAGAGAGAGTGCATTCTCTCTCTCACTCTCCCTCTTGCTTGTTTAATGTTTGAATCACTTTCTTTTTTGCTTGTTTAGGAGAGGAAATGAGAGAGAAAGAGAGAAAGAGAGGGAGAGGGAGAGAGAGGGAGAGAAAGAGAGGGAGAGGGAGGGGAAGGAAATTTAAGATAATAGACTTATCGATAATGGTATGCAATGTGCTTTGCCATGGGCCACGTACATTGGTGACTCTTTAAGATGGCTTAAAAATGGTCATGTCATTCATAATGTCCAAGTAGGGGATCTAATTGTGATATGCATAATTCATTGTTTTTGTATTAGCTTTATAGGCATAACAAATTAGAAATCATGCCAACTAGTCAACGGAAGGACTAAAAGAAAATGATACCCTAGCTAATGGTCATTACGGTACTTCATCAAAATGAACCCAAAAGTATTGTTATAGAAGAAGAATCCCTTAAATTGAGTATAGGATATTTTCTCTTAGGTCTTATGACTATGAGTAGAATTGATTGAAATAAATTTTATTACTATAGTTGATAAATTTCATAGATGGCGCGCATTAATTTTAATACGCGATCCTAGGACAAAAAAACCACATTTCTAAGATGCTTTTTGTTGAGACAGATTTATTATTAGACTAAGAGATCCTCAATGATGCTCAAAATGGATTACTTATACTCAAACCCCTCTAGTGCAGTTTTTTACAATAACGAATAATTATCTACCGGGACAAACAAATCCTTGAGCATGATACAAGGCCGAGATATAACATCGGAAAATCTCTCAACTACTATATACAATGCAAGATTTATGGTCAACTTGCAACTTGACGTACATCTCCATAAAGCTATCCATTTAAGCCTCGTTTGCTGTAATGTAGATAAGATGGAAAACGAAGGTCTTATTGTTCAAGGCCGCGAGACGTATCTTAATCAGCGTGTCCCATGTCCTTGCTCTCAATGCAAGTTGGCAATTAGATGAAAACGCCGATTGTCTATAGAACACGTATGACGATTTGGCGAGTTTTAATCTGAGATCATTGATCAGGCGATTGCGGATTTTCAGCAAACGGTAATTTGAAGTTAATATTAATCATGCATTGTACTGGCAAGCTAATTGAAAACCATACACAATAAGATTGGGTCTTGTTGGCAAATTTTCTATTCAGGGGGGTGATGTCTCGACCCAAGGGGGAGTGCACCCTTTGCAGCCAATTAGAAGAGTTCGTGGACATGCGATGGATGGATTGCAGGAGCCAATCCACCACTCGCAAGGCCCATCTATACCGTCAATGCCAGAGGAGACAGACAACCTTCCCGACCTACCTACAATCTTGGAGCCTGAGATGGAGGCAATGATCGATGCATTGATTCCCATGGATGTTGAGACATCTGACCCGCTTAGAGAGGAATTATCTATACCATTATATGATGGGTGCCGAGTATCTTGGTTGAAGACATTGCTTGCACTCTTAAGTGTGCAAGCAAAATACAGTTGGAGCGATACGAGTGTGACTAAGTTATTCAGGTACCTTGCACATAGGCTTCATTGATTTTTTTAAAAAACAGTATTATTGCAAACATTTGTGCTTTTTCAAGATGTTTTATGATTTTTTTCAGGTTATTGAAATATCATATATTACCACCTGCAAATACCATGCCTGAGTCTCGTGATGATGCACGACATGTTTTACGGAAGCTTGGCATGGACTACAATAACATCCATGCATGTATCAACGACTACATATTGTTTCGAGATGAATATGAGACTATGGAGACATGTCCAAAGTGTGGTGCTCACAGGTATTGACAGGACTTACAAGGGCAAACCATCCCTCAAAAAGTTCTCAGACACTTTTCGCTCATCCTCGGCATAAACCACATGTTTCGCACGTCTAGCATGGCAAGCTTGACAACATGGCATGTGCAGAATAGGTCCATGGATGGAGTTCAACGAATATCAGCGGATTCGCGCGCATGGAGCCACATTGACTCTACCTTCCCAGGCTTTGCGCGAGAGCCAAGGAATCTTCGGCTCGGTCTCGCCATGAATGGTGTGAACCCATTCGGTCTGCGCTCGACTTCTTACAGTGTGTGGCCTATAGTGCTTGTCAACTACAACATCCCTCCATGGCTTTCTACGAAGAAAGGATATCTTATCCTTAGCTTGCTCGTCCCGGGCCGCTACAAAGTAAAAAATATGGACGTGTATCTTCGTCCATTAGTCGATGAGCTTAAGATTTTGTGGGAGGAGGGGGTCATTGTGCAAGATATGAGCAGGCGCGATGGTCGGCGGTCAGCCAACATTCGAGCCATTCTCATGTGGACGATGCATGACTTTCTGGGATTGGGAGAGTGCTCAGGTGAGCAGACCTCCGTTCTCGCTGGTAATATCTATATTTTATTTCATTCAATCAAGTATTCACTAGGTCGTGGCTCGCCTTACAGGTCTGGTTACCTTAGGTTATCATGCATGTCCATTGTGTGGGCCATAGTTAGACTCCCGAAGGTCACGAACCATGAAGAAGATCGTATATCAAGGACACGCCGCTTTCTTGCCGGAGGATCATGAACTTAGGGAAGGTTTTCTTGAACGACCTCCAGCACGTATGAACGTGCAAGCTGGTATGAGTTGAAAATGGTAAACCCGGAATCACATCCAAATGGAATGCGACGATTCTCAGTTTTCTACGAGTTGCCATATTGGACCCACTTACAGGTCAACCACTTGTTGGATCCCATGCATATTTTCAAGAATGTGGGCAGCTTGCTATGGGACCACATCACAGGAAAGAGAGACACTATAGGGTCACGAATGGATTTAAAGGAGGTAGGTAAGATGGAGGCGCTTTGGCCGCAGTCGAGTGCTGAAGGGGGAATGCAGCTTCCTCGCGCTCACTGGGTTTTGTCTACCAAAGAAGAGCGCATTGTGAAGCAAGTAATCAAGTCTATCCGCACTCCGACGGGTATGATGCATTCTCTCAGGTCCGCATTTTCTAAAGATGACCAATTGTCGGGGCTAAAATCCCATGATTGGCATATGATATGTCAGGTTTGTGAACATAATGGATTGTAATTAGCATGGGCATTTTGCAATTTAAAAAGTGACCATTATTCATAATGCTTTCTCATTTGTGGCAGTTTGTCCTACCAATCGCGATCGCAGGATGCCTTACTCTAGAAATTCGCGGGGCGATTTACAAGTTGTCGACTTTGGTGCAATGGATCTCACAGAAAGAGATTAAGATGTCCTCTATTGAATCCGCAAGGCGGGGAGCAGTTGAGACGGTCTATCTCTTTGAGAAATACCTGCCCACTAGCATGCTCACGATACAAGTTCACCTTCTTGTGCATCTTGTGGACAAAGTAGAGATTGCTGGACCTGTCCATACGCAATGGATGTTCTTCCTGGAGTGCTTCATGAAAACCCTGAAAGGCTTTGTGCGACAACTAGCTCATCCAGAAGGTAGCATGGCGGAAGGTTGGTTGGTGTCAGAGGCGTTAGTACATATCTCACAATGGCTATCAACGATGGAACCAGACAATGAAATGCTATGGACGTTGAAGGACGATGATAGGCTGATTGGAGATGTGGTGGTTGGAAATGGGGTAGAAAAAAGAATGGATGCCTCAATGGAAGAGAAGGTGAATCGCTTTTGTATGTTGCACCATGCCTCCATGGAGACGTAGCTCGCCAAGTACCAGATTGCAAGGCAAGATCATGAGGAAGCGTGAGCTGAATTCCGACGCAGTACGTGTCACCGACCGATTCGATATCCCGAAGGCATGGAGGAGATGCCGCGGTTTATGTCAACACGATTGTTGCATGGAGCCTTGACCGCAGCATCCAGCGAAGGGACATAGGTCTCAATGGAGGAGTGGGAGTTCTCGAGGGGATGTAGTCCAAAGGTAATGAGGGGTTTAGAATGTGTCGTATCTAAATTTGCTTGCTACATCTAATTTAAGTGTTTCAATGTACAGTACAAAATATATAGTGCAGGGTGGTCGTGCGGATGGCATTTTCGCGTGGAGCGTATTGACAAAATGCGCTCCACAATGGACTGTGGTGTCATGGCAAGGTTTGAGCAAGAGAGCCGACGACGAGCAACGGATCCGAACACGGTTGTGGATGAGATGGAGTATTTTGGGAACTTGCAAAGTATTATTACGGTGGATTACTGTAGCTTCTCCATGATGCTATTCGATGTGCAGTGGTTCAAAGTGGTACTTGGAGGAGCTGGAGCAACAGTTCGATGAGGTCCATCTGGATTTCTCGAAATAGATTCCGAAAAAAAATGGACGGATTTGCGCGACACCTTTGTGTTGCCGGCCCATTGTGAACAAGTGCAAAGAGTCATTTGCTTGCTAATTGTAATACGATATGGTTTATGTCACAATGGTTTGAACTCGCTTTGTAAGTGTTTGTGAACATGTAATCTTCTATCCAAACCCCCGACAACCTCGATGGTGGTATGTTATTCAACTCCTTGAAGTGCGAGAGTACATGATCAAAGCGATGTTCCAGGCATAGATGAAGAAAATATGCAAATAGAGGGGTCGATATTACAAGGGGTGGAGGCCACCGCAAGCTTGGAGCCCGCATCGGCTAACAATGATGGAAATACAGAAGTCCAAGAATTTTTTGAGAACAAGGCAGACTCGTTCTTTTGTGGTGACATGTCTATCGACCTTCCAGTGTATGCAGAGTTGTGTCAGGAGATTAACATGGGACCATAGAATACTTCATCCTTGGAGAATTGTATTACTCAATTCGTTGTTTAGATCTTCCATAAAGGTACATAAGATATGCATTTTAAGAGGGATTTTTCAAAAATGATTTATATTACTGTGCTTTGTATGGTTTAAATTGATTATTCTAACATCATTTTTTATCTATGCAGGTGACATTTTCAGGATGAGTCGAGGGATGAGCAATGAGGAGTTTCAGGACATGATGGCACGCATGTCTCCAGATCAGCTCGCGAGATTCAGAGAGATGGTAGACTAGGAGCTGTCTCGTTCTTCGTCAGGGCGCTCTGCTAGATCTGCTTCAGTGCGATCAGATGCTTCAGCTTCGAGCAGACAATCTCGACGCTCACGACTTGGGCCAGAGGGAGGGACTGCATCGGGATCAGGGGGTGCTGCTGTGGAGACACGGACGTGGTGTCTCCATCTCGTCGTTCAGCTGGAGCTGCGTCACCTCCAGGATTTGTCACACCTGTGGGGATGTCTACTCCAGTTACTCCGGCTTTTGCGCAGCCGTCAGTAGATGGCACGCCTTTTGGTGGGACTCCTTTTGGTGGGACTCCTTTTGGTGGCACCCCCTTTGGTGGCACCCCTTTGAGTGACACTCTGAGAGAGGGTACCCCCGTCGGTACATCGCATGTACAGGGGTCTCCTGGATATGCCCAGGAGCGTGGACGGAGATGGGAGAGGACCCATCTTAGGTAGACTCCTAGGGGTTATGGATACCTAGTTGATAGTAGATCACGAGCGGTTATCATGAATGATGAGGGGAGGAGGGTGATGGCTCGCATGAGGAAGTTGTGCCAACAACTTTTTCGGCACAACGTTCTGGATCATTGGAAGAGCATACCGGAGGGGAGCAAGGACTACATAGTAGCATCCTTGTACGAGGAGTTTCCGGTGCCAGCCGTAGTAGATAGATTCTCTACGGGCTGGATGATGGATTGCATGCGTGCATACATGTCACATAGACGATCCGACGCACGCAAGGCAATCAAGAGTGGGGCTGCAAAGCCCGAGTGGTTAGATGCAGACAACTGGTGCCGACTGAGGGAGGAGGCTACAGATTCGCCAGGACATTGGAGTCAGCAGCGGGAGGCGGCGAGGGCATGACTCGAGGCCGGAGTGGTGCATCATCTTGGGAGTGGCGGCCATAGGACATATTTGGAGGAGTTTGTAAGTTTCTCTTTTGTTTTGCTTATTTGTTTTTTTGAAATATTCTTTGTACTGACAATCATGTTTCTAACAGTTAGTATTTTGTTTTCTTTGCAGCACTCCATTACAAATCGCGATCCGCAAGGCCTTGAGACTCGATATGCAGAGAGGCACGGTCTCAATGCATTGATCGACCGATTGTATAGACGCGGCGGCCCTGTAAGTCACTCATCTTTCTTGTTCGTAGTTACCATGAGATATTTGAATGCATTATTATATGGTGGATTGATATGTTGTTTCTTTTTCTGCAGAATCCGTTCGATGCTCCTTTGCGGTGGGACGAGCTTTCGGGGGACGAGAATTTCTAGCTCGCCCTTGGATCCTTGGAGCTCACACACCTTTAGTTTTTAGTCGCCTGATCTATGTAGACATTTTCTATGTATTAGTGATATCCTTTCATGATTCATGTACCAATCACATTTTATGCGATCATGTATTTATTTCATGTATCAGTTTTATGATTTCAGTATACATTCTTTTTGTTTGCAAACGCTTTGTATGCAGTAGTGTAGAAACTCAAAATTTTTTTTCCCTGTTACCGTCGCTATTTGCGTCGCAAATTTACTGCTCGTGTCGCTATTGGCCTCGCTATAAGCATCACAACTTTACTGGTTGCGTCGCTATATGCGTCACTATATGCGTCGCAAATAGCGACACATATAGCGACGTTTCTATGGCGTCGTCAATAACGACGCTTTTTGCGACGACGGGGACAAATTTTATTGTTTATATTTTCGTCACTTTAAACGTCGGTATAAGGTCTATATCTTGTAGTGTATGGAGGTCGAAGCTTGGAGCTTAGAGATGGAGCTTGCTTAAAATCATATCTTGGATCGTGGAGCTATCGGCAAATGTGTGGGAGGAGGCAACTTAATTGAATTCAAAGGTAAGCTCACTACATTTGTGTGTGGGAGAGTGTGCATGACTCCTAGGGGGTCCATTAGGGTTTACCATATGGTACCACGTGAGTATAAGGGAGGGGGGTTATTTAAGGGAAGGAAGGTATATTTTATAAGGTAAGGTCCCATAAATAGGGGGTAGATAAGGGGTATTTTCATATATTTCTTGCATGCACGTGACGTCTCCTTATTACTACTAGTGAATCCCCCGTGGCACGACTATATGAGAGGTAGCCATAGCTCTTGGCTTGAAATACTTGAAGCAATAAGTGGTCTGTGGGTCTTGGCAGTGTGCTTGCAAGAGCGATGATATTTTGGTTGCATTGTCGGGACCAATGGATTTAAGCTTTAGTGCTTGTGCTCTTCAAATCGAGTGATGGAGTAGGAGTTTGTTTACAAAATGACACTTGATTTTAGGTAAGAAGAGATAGAGTTGGAGGCCATTCGATCTCTCTTGTGGATTAGTTTAGGTTTAGAAAGCTTTGTATGTATTGATTAGAGCATGAGAAGTATATTTTGATCAAGTTTGAGACATTAAGGTTTGGGAAATAAGGAGAAAAGAAAGAAAAGATAAGTCTCTGTACAACCAGGAAACATGAAAACATAAAAAGAAAGGAAAAAGATTTTTAGTGCTTGGGAAATAATAGGAATAAAGAAGAAAAAGAGAGGAACAAAAGGTGAGAATGGGGAAAGAAAGAGATCCTTTGCACAGTGAGAGATTGAGAGAGAGAGCCATTGAGAGGGATAGAGAGCTATAGGTTAAGAGGAAATAGAAGCAACAATCTATGGTATCCTTGCATTTGGGTATTCTAGGTATGCTTTGAGTCTTCCTTGATGTGTGCTAAAGGAAGTAAGAAACCTGGGTGTAGTAGCAAGTAGTGCATTGAACCATTTAAATCAAATTTGTATCATTCATAGTGTTTTTCTCTTGCACAACTTGGATGGTGACCCATAGGCCTTGGACGATTGAATTCTCCTCAGACTTTGATATCCAAGTATCTTTAGTCCATTCGGATATCTGACTCGGACAAGATTCTGCTCGGGTACTCGAGAACAAGAGTCCAATTGGACTCAAACAATCTTCTATGCTTCCAAAGGCCAATCCTCAAGCCTTGGATGACTTACTCGGACACTCGGACAGGCACCCCTCATCCATGTCCAAGTTTGACCACCTAGATGACCATTTCTTGTAAGAGCCTACTCAGATGGGTGAGTCTAGGACTTGAATGGGTTATCTAGAACACAAATTTGATCATTTTGGATCATTCCAAGACCTGCTAGGGCCAATAGCTAGCTATCCAACACTCAAGGTTGAAACCCAGGCCTCCAAACGATGAGACCATAGAGTCAATTCTCACCAAAACTTTAAGCTAATAGTCCAAGAGTGATTGAAATTACTGATCATTGGTCGCTTACCCCTGGTAGAGACCTAATTTGACCATGTGTATTGAACACCCATTGAACTACCTATCACAATCCTTGAGGGATTCAAAATTGGTTGTTAGGAGTAGTCATGATCTGCACAAAAGAGCTACAACTGTATGAAACTAATTGGATGTGATTGAGTTCATCAAAGATTGCACCTTGCATCATCGTGTCACTTAAGTGCATGTGAAAAATAGAAAGCCTAATTTCGCATAGTTCACATCGAGTTGCACTTCTCAAGCATGTAAGTGTGTGAATATTTATAGGTTGATTAGATTAACAAGGAACATACTAAAGGGGAGTAAAATAAGAAATGAACCCACCACTAGATGTACAACCTTGAAAACCAGACGAGCGCTCCAAGACACCAGGAATAAACATCTAGGGAAGATAGAATCATCAGACTACTAAGGGAAGGAAGGGCTAGCCAAGATTAGAGACATATCTTTAGTTAGCCTAGTTGACCTCATGGAAGTACTAGTGGGTTAGGAGACAACTACCATGGTAGGTACTAGCTTGAATGAGAATGACCTCAATCTTGACCTTAACTTCAATGTGGTAGGGTACTTGGATGACAACTAGTGACTTATCACGCAGTATGACTAACAAACAAGATAGCACATCATGGAAGACCTACAAGCCAATATCATAGGTGATCTTAAGGAGGAGAGGAGGCTAGAAAGGATAACACTATTGCACATAACAAGCTATAGCCAGGAGCAACGAGCTCAAAGGTTACACAAGAGAGAGAGTTCATTGAGGTTCACAGGATCCTAGCCATCTCAAGTAGAAACAGAATGAGAGGAAATATCAATAGGGAGAGAGCCTTAGAAGTAGACCTTACAGTGAGCGAGCTACTCAAAAAATGATTGCTAGACAATACTAGCACTAAGAAAAGTGGGGCAGCCTTGGTAGCATCATTGCTAACTGAGCTAGGAGTCACCCCAAATGCTAGGAGCCAAACAAGGATACCCATAATTGCCAAGTAACTCAATAAATATCAAGCAGGCAATGACCCCCATAGCTTCATTGAGCTGTTTGAGTAGGTGTGCGAGGCTAAGAACCTCATGGACCCTGCTCAATGGACACAAGCATTCAATCTTTGCTTAGGAGACAAGGGAGTGACTTGGTTTACAAGTCTAGATAATACCTAATGTAATAATTTCAAAGATATGAAGAATCTCTTAATCAAGAGATTTTTGAAGGCATGATACTCCGATAACCTCATTGTTAAGCTGATGAATGTCAGCTAAAGAGACAAGGACATACCTCAGGTAAGTTACTCATGAATATATGTGTGCATCACGTGGATTCAAAATAAGGTAATTTTAAAATACCATTTTTATACATTTTTTACATATAGAAGGGTGGAATATAAAGGGTTTACTTACAGATTGAATAGAAAAGGGTTATGTTTTATTTAGAAAAAATTCATAGATAAGGATACTTATAAATAGGTCTTGAATGCAAGTGATGCAGAGGATATACATATAGTAACTTCCCCGAGAGACATATGAGACTACGTCACTCATGTGAGGAGTCTCTATAAGAGGATACATGAAATAGCTGAGTAACCAAATGAGAGAGCAGTCTTGACTATGTTCATCAATAGGATCCACAACAATGAAGAACTCTATAAGGCCTTAGCGAGTAACTCAAACTTGTAAAGGGATGTGCTGGCAAGAGTATTTAAGGAAGCTATAAGGTGGATAACTTGTCAGAGAGAGAAGCTCTAGGGTTACATAGGAAGGAAACAATACATTTAGAAATATACTAAGAGAATCATAGCTCTTAGCAAACGATCAGTCCTTAGCAAGCAAGATAAATGAAAGAGTATTGACTAGACTTAAGTGATAGCTGTCAGAGTTGACCAGACTACAGGAGTCAATACAAAGACCAATGTGACCACATGTATAGTGTGTGCATTGTGGAGGGAACCACTTGCCATTTGAGCATTCCGATCTTAGAGTCCAACCTTGTGCTACCTGCGGAAGCTTCGGGCATGATGCTATGCACTGCCAATTATTCAGATGGTTGCCATACTAGCAACCCTATACTCAGCCATACTATTTAGGAGTTAGGTAGCCTTACCTTGGAAGAGGAGCCCATTTGGCTCTACCTGCACCTAACAATTTAAAGCCAATTGCTCCAAGGATAGACATCAACTCAACAGGAATCCCTAGACCATCAGGACCTATAGTGACCCATCCACCAACAAGTGAAGCTCTAGTGCACTTTGTAGAGGAACCACTGGAGGAAGACTCATATGTGAACCTTAATGTCTCTTATGATGAGGAGAATAATCCCATATTGATGGATTTTAGGCCTATGCCAGTCATGGCTTTAGGCAGAGGGAGAGGTAGAGTCCAAGGAGGAGGTTAGAACCATGAGCCCATAGCATGTTGGAGGTGTGGCCATCTAGGGTATATCCCAACTTGCTTTAGGCATAGGGAGAGGTAGAGGCCAAGGAGGAGGTCAGAAACATGTGCCCATAGCATGTTGGAGGTGTGGCTATCTAGGGTATATCTCATCCTGTTATTCTAAAAAGGAGCAAGAAAATAGGGAGAATACTGACTTGAGATGTGGCCATCCAAGGCATATCTCATCCCACTATCTTGAAAAGGAGCAAGCAAGTAGAGAGAAGGCCGACTTGAGGTGTCCCAAATATGCGGAGTTACACACCTATTCATTGATTGCCTTGGGTGAAAACCCTTGACTAGTTTAACAATCATATCATCTGTTCCACTCTGACTCTTTTATGTTAAGTCACCTGACAACAATGCCACACCCATCCCCATAAATGTCATGACATTAGCCCAAAGCAAGCAAGTCACTAATTTGTTACTTAGATCTAGCAACCTAGATGTAGTCTCTATAGGAAAAAAGAGTTGATGAAGGAGAAAAAAGAGGACTAATGTGCAAAAGTAACACTTAAAACAAAGTGTGACCACCTTAACAAAGGGAAAGTAGGTTATTGATGTAGAAGCAAAAACATCTATCCCTAAAATGAGGGAGAAGGAAAGTGCTAGGGTTGAGAGTACCGTGATCCCAACTAGCAATTAAAGGGTGTGGATAAGGTCAAGGAATGATTAAAAGAAGCATAGGCTCACTTGCGAAACACTAAATCTATCATTGAGGATGAGATCAATGAACTCTCAACCATGAAGGGGAGGCAATGCTATCACATGCACAGCCACATAGGCAAAGTATGGATACCATGAATAGACAAAACAGCCCAAGAGCATTGGCAAGAAGCCAATGAAGTAGAGGAGGGAAAGACAATTGGCAATTTTCTAACAATACTAATATTAACTCCAGTGACATTGCCACTAGGAGAATTTCTTAGGAAAATCCTTGCACTATGGAAAGGATTGAAGCAATGGTTAGAAAAATCTAATAGACATGAACCGCAAGACTTGCATGATCATGACGCTATGATGCACATACCGAGACTAATGTTAAATCCAATACTTAAGCCCCCACAAGTGAATGCCTTTTAGGAAGGCATGGAGATGTACACAATTTTACCTGTCGTAGCCCTAGGAGATACAACGTGGAAGGGGATAGTAGACACATGAGTAGGAGTTAGTAAAATTTTCCATGCAATCTTGTAAGCTTTGGGAAACTCACTGGTACAAAGTGCACGGTTCAATGTCACTTTAGTGAATGAGATGAATGTTAGACCCTTTAGAGTGTTGGCTAGAAGCAATAATGGATCCCTAACTAAGTACATTCCCTATCGTGAGGATGAGTGCAATTGGATGCATGTGTTGGCAACCATTGATCTCCCATTCTCGAATGATGAGGATTAATAAAGGTAAGTTTAGCAAACCCAACAAAGCCATAACTTCTAACCCACCTGCAGTGCCCCTATGCACGATGGTCAAGAGTTTCATCAACCGAGCAATACTAATCACCTATCATGTCCCAACTAACAAATTGGAACTCCATAGAATCTTTGAGTACTTGTTAAGTGAGCTAGCTTGCAACCTAGATACAAACCTAAAGCCCCTCAAGGATCTCATGGAGAGTAAGGAGTAGTGATGGACTGAGGTGCATGACTTAAACTTGTCATACAATTGATGTCTCATTACAAGTAGGGAAAAACTTGAGAACAGGAACCCCGTGTATTACTACACTGACAGTACCCGCCACTGCACACTGCAGGTGGCGGGCGCCCGTCACGTCACTTTATTCTTTACATTCATTTTTTAGTGACTAGTAAATAAAGGAAGGCCCGGTCACACATTGTGACTGTTGGAGTTCCCATTTCTTGTCTCTCTCTTTCTTGCTCTTGCTCTCCCGCCATAGCTCGTGTGCAAGCTTCGATCCTTCTCACCTTTCAACTGGTATCAGAGCTTGGCTTCCTCTTGCTCGAGCTCGACTCGGTGCTTCTCTACCTTTGCATCGACTCCCTTCACGCATTGGATCTCCATCCCGGCAGCCATATCTGATCTCCCCGAGCTCCCGTCACTCCCCGGCTTCCCGAGCACCTTCCCGGCCTATTGAGGCACCTTCAAGGCATTGATATTGAGGTATTTGATCATTCTTTCAGGGTTTTATTTCAGTCTACAGGTTGCAAATAGCAAGGGGAGCCATGGCTTCAAACCCTTGAAGCTTATTCCCCTCATATTGTGCCTTACACCTATCAAGGCTCAAAGAGGCTTGTCATAGGCCTTTGATAGGCCCTTCTTGAGCCCCCCATTACCCCCTTTTCAGCCCATGTGGAGCAGCAGCAAGTTCAGCACCAACAGGACAGATTGCACCATTTTTTTCCAGGCTGTTAGCACTCGTCTACTTCAGCTCCACACTTGGCCATTGCTTCTTGCTCTCTACCTTGATCAAGAGGGCTATAGACTTCATGTTTGATGTCATTCAACCTTTAGGCATTGGTCTTGATCATTCGGGGCTGATTTCTTTAGATTTGGGATTGTCATAAACTGTCATAACAGGCTGAAAACAGGGCAGCACCATTGGCATTAGCATTTGTTGCTTATACTCCATTCCGGTTGTGCTATTTGATGCCCGTATGCGGTCTACATGATGCCTAGTGCCTTGGGAATGTATGCACATGATTATGCCATGATTTTGGCCTGAAATATTGGCTGATTTGGGACTGTTATTTACTGTTATACAGTGCTGGAAACAGGGCAGCCACACTTGGCATTGGCATTTGATGCTTATACTCTACTCCGGTTACCTTGTTTGATGCCCGTATGCGGTCTACATGATGCTCAATGTCTTGGGAATGTATGCATTCGATTTGCCCATGATTTGGCATTGTTTTTGGGCTAGAAATTGATAGTTTTGGACTGTTTAGAGCTACTGTATATGAGCGGGCTGAAGCTCATTTGTCACATGTATTGCTTCTCTATCGATACTGGATGTATGCTATGGGTTATGTCATGATGTATTACACTTTGGGGATCGACTTCGAAATCATGATCATGATTCTGGAATGCTTTTGAGCATCGCATTTGCTCCTTTGTTATTGGTTTGTCATTGGCAATTTGGTCGACTTGACTGGCATTTGGGCCGCTTATGCCTATTGTCTGTACTTGACGGATAAGCTCTATGCATTACATGCTTTGATCTGTGGTTGATGCCTCTTAGTTCGTCCATGCTTGACAGATATTTTGGAGCTCCGATTTGGATGTTTTGAGCACTTTTGACTCGCAGGGATATTGACTTTGGCTTGCTACTGGATGTATTGACTTGAGAGAGATCTTGCCATTGGGATTATGTCTTGCTTAGTGGTTGCTACATCAGTTGCTTCATGTATGTCATGCTCTTGGGAAGCGTATGACGCATTGACTTGGTCACTTGTCACTGGTATTTTTTCTTGGGTTGCTTGAGCCCTTAACTCGATTGTACGCCTTTTGTGCCAGTGGGAGCATCTTGCATGCTTACTTGACCTTGAGCAGGGATTACATGCTATTGGAGCAGTTTATGTCATTGAGCAGTTATGGATGTATTGGGACTTTGGGATTATACTCCGACAATTGGATGTTGCATTGAGTATATGTCTTGGTTCACAGGATGCTTATGAGCTGAGTCTCAATTTTGGATCCGCTTTCTTTTGAGCAGACACCTATTTGTGTCAGGTTTTGGCAGTTGGTTCTATATTTTGCCTAGATTGTCAGGGGTGTGCCTCTTACTGGCAGATGCTATTTGACATCTCTCGGTGTTATGCTCATGTATTTTCACTGTCATTTGGCTTTGCTTTGTCCTCTTTATGTCGGCTTTGGACCTAACATTGTTTAGTTGACATTAGATCCAGTTTTGGGACAATTTGCTCTCATTATTGCAATTCTGAAATTTATTACAGCAAGCATTTATTGGTGGACTGAGCAGTATTTTTTATGCTGAAATATCCTGATTTGGTGTACCCACCTAGTACTAAGTGGGCAGCATCTTTTGGCACACTTTTCTCGCCATTTGGAGCTCATTTCAGTGGATTTTGGGCATTTTCTGCAGTAAAACAGCCAGCAGTTTTACATTGTCTGTGCATTTCCAGCTTGCATTATGGCATCCTCTTCGACTGATAATGCTATATTTAACATCACAAAGTTGGATAGTACCAACTACTCTTATTGGAAGAGTCAAATTTGGCAGGTCTTGGTGTAGAAATCTCAGATTAAGCCACTTCGGTTGAGTGGGGAGCAGCCTGAAACTATGGACAATGACGACTGGCTTGAACTTGATGAGCTATGCAAGTCCACGATTGTATTCTCTCACTGAAGAGGTACATTATAATGTATTTGAGGAAGCACAGAGTGCATGGGATATATGGAATAAGATCAAGAATCTTTATGATAAGAAAATTCCGACGAGTCAGATGTACTGGTTGAAGCAGCTTATGGATCTGCGCATGAAGGATAATGCGACTATATCTGCTCACTTGAGCCAGTTTCATGCTATACTGAAGAACCTGACTTCGCAGGATATCACCTTTGGAGAGGAAGGAACTCCTCTTTTCTTGCTTGGGACTCTGAATGAGTCATGGGATGTATTCCGCACTGCCCTATGTGCCTCTAGTGCTACTCTGAAATTGAATGATGTTGAGAGTGCTCTTCTGCAGGAAGAGGTTAATCGCAAAAACTTGGATGCCTCTAGTGTTTCACATGCTTTGATAGTTAGAGGCAGGAATGGTAGGAATGAACGTGGGAATGGCCGTGGCCGTGACTCTCAGAAGGGTCGGTCGAAATCTCGTGGAAAGTCACGTAGTAAGTCGCGTGGGCGCAACGCTAATGTCATTTGTCATCATTGTGGAAAAAAGGGCCATATTAGACCACAGTGTCATGAGTTGCGCAATGAGAAGTGCAAGGATAAGGGGAAAGAGAAAGTGCAAGAGAAGTCCTCTGATCGCAGTATAGTACCTGCGAAGTCCAGTGTCAAGATTGAAGAAATTAATGTCACGCAGACCGAGGATTTCGATGGTAGTGATGAGTTCATACTTGCAGCTAGTTCTTCTGATGCCTCACACTTGACTGAGACACCTAGTATGTATGCACAGTGCTGATTATTGGATTCGGATGCGTCCTTCCATGTGACGCCTTACCGTGAGTGGTTTCACTCTTACCATACTGTATCTGGATCAGTCAGACTTGGAGATGACAGGTCTCTTGATATTGTGGGCTGTGGAGATATTCAGTTGTAGTTTTCCACTGGCAGTTCCTTTTTGCTCAGGGATGTACGTCATGTACCTACACTTACGTGCAGTCTTATGTCTGCAGGACAGTTGGATGATGCAGGGTTTCATGTCTGTTTTGGGGATTTTGCCTGGAAGATTACCAAAGGCAGACTTATGCTTGCTAGAGGCGCCAAGGCTAGCAGGCTCTATCCTCTTGTTGTATCTGGGTCTTCTGTAGACCATGTTTTGGCAGTGGGCTCTATCCCACATGTATCACTTTGGCATGCCTGTTTGGGGCATATGTCTTTGAAGGGAATGGAAATGTTATCTGGTTTGCAATATCTTCCGCCTTTGGACTATGCACGTTTTGACTCGTGTGATCATTGTCTTTATGGTAAGAAGAATAGGTCTACGCATAAGAAATCGGGTAGGCCATGCATGAGTGAGCCCTTGGCTTTGGTGCATTCAGATGTTTGTGGGCCCATGCCGTGTATGTCTATGGGTGGCGCGAAGTACTTTGTTACCTTCATTGATGATTTTTCTAAGAAAGTGTGGGCTTATCCCATAAAGCAAAAGTCCGATGTCTTGGCAGTCTTTCAGCGTTGGCTTGCTCTTGTTGAGAACCAGACTGGGTATAGGCTGAAATGCCTTAGGACTGACAATGGGGGAGAATATGTCTCACGTGCTTTTGAGCAGTTTTGTGATGACAGGGGTATTAAGCGTTAGTTGACCGCCCCTTACATCCCCGCCCAGAATGGTTTGGCTGAGCGCATGAACATGACTATTCAGGAGCGTGTCTGCTCTATGCTTAGCCATGCAGGCCTACCACAGAGCTTTTGGGCTGAGGCAGTTAGTACGGCAGTGCATGTCATAAACCGATCGCCTTCTAGTGGATCGGATTTCCAGGTTGCAGAGGAAGTTTGGGCTGGTAAGCCACCCTCTTATGCGCATCTCCGTGTCTTTGGATGTGAGGCATTCTGCCATGTGCCCAAGGACAAGAGGAGTAAGTTGGATCCAAAGAGCATTTAATGCATCTTTCTTGGTTATGGTGATTCAGGAGAGATGGGCTATCGCCTATGGGATCTGCAGGCGCGAAAAATAGTACGCAGCCATGATGTAGTCTTCCATGAAGACAAGATGCACAGGTAGCCTAAGAAAGTGGTTGAGATCCGCAGAGTGATCTTTCAGGAGGAGCCTAGAGCTCCTGCACAGCCAGTTGGACAGCCTACAGCTGCAGTAGATGCTCATGGTCAGGGTGTTGGACAGGCAGCTGGGCAGGCAACAGAGCTTGCAGTGAGACGGTCTGCTAGAGACAGACGTCCACCTGATAGATTTCAGCCCTCTATGCATTATATTTTGGTTACAGATGCAGGAGAGCCTTTCACTTATGATGAGGCTATGCGCAGGGGTGAAAGTCACTCCTGGGAGAGGGCTATGCAGTTTGAGATCGACTCCTTGCATAAGAATGAGACTTGGGATTTGGTTGCCTTGCCTAAGGGCAAGAAGGCTTTGCCATGCAAGTGGGTGTACAAGCTGAAAAGTACCCTTGGACACCCCAAGCCGGCATACAAGGCTAGATTGGTAGCAAAGGGTTTTAAGCACGAGCATGGTGTAGACTTTGATGAGGTATTTTCTCCTGTGGTTAAGATGACCACCCTGCGCTTGGTCTTGGCTTTGGTTGCTCAGCTTGACTTAGATCTATATCAGATGGATGTCAAGACGACTTTCTTACATGGAGACTTGCATGATGAGATCTATATGGAGCAGCCTAAGGGCTTTGCAGAACCTGGCAGGGAGCACCTAGTGTGCAAGTTGAAGAAAAGTCTTTATGGCTAGAAGCAAGCACCTAGGGAATGGTATCATAAGTTTGATGCCTTTACGCAGTCACAGGGCTACAGCAGGAGTGCTATGGATCCATGTCTTTACACGAAGAAAGCCCGTGATGGTTCATTACTTATTTTGGTACTCTATGTGGATGATATACTGATAGCAGGGAAAGCTCATGATGAGCTAGATGCTCTTAAATCTCAGCTGAAGAAGAGCTTTGAGATGAAGGATTTGGGACAGGCCTCTCACATACTTGGTATGCGCATTAGACGCGACAGGCATCAGGGACTCCTCTACTTGTCACAAAGGAAGTATATTCATAAAGTCCTTGAGCACTTCCGCATGCAGGACGTAAAGCCTATTGGCTGTCCATTGCCTTCTTATGTGAAGGGATCACAGGCCGATTGTCCGCAGACAAATGAGCAGAGGGCCGAGATGGCCCAGATCCCTTATGCTTCAGACGTGGGCAGTTTGATGTATGCCATGATAGCCACTCGTCCAGATATTGCCTTTGCAGTTGGTGTTGTGGCACGCTATATGGCTACACCTGGTAGGAAACATTGGGATGCCGTGAAGGGTATCATGAGGTACCTGAAGGGCACAACAGATATGTGTATTTGCTATGGCAGCCAGGATACAGGGATCGTGGGGTACACTGACTCCGATTATGCAGGACATGCAGATAGTAGGAAGTCCACTTCTGGTTATGTATTCACCTATGCTGGAGGTGCTGTCTCTTGGATGTCCAGGGTTCAGAAGTGTACGGCTTTGTCTACCACTGAGGCCGAGTATGTTGCAGCCACTGAGGCTTGCAAGGAGGCCATATGGCTAGGCCGTCTAGTTGCTGACCTTGGGATTGATGCTATACCTACACTGCATTCGGATTCTATGAGTGCCATTCAGTTGGCTAAGAATCCGGTCTTCCATGCGAAGACAAAACACATTGAGGTGAGGTATCACTTCATACGTGGTGTCGTGGAGGACAAGTCTGTTGACCTTGTCAAGATCTCCACTGACAAGAATCTTGCAGATCTGCTCAGGAAAAGCCTCACTACTGAGCGCTTTGCCTTCCTCAGGAGATTGATGGGCGTTGGATGAGATGTTGCCTTTCCTCATCCCTTGTACCTATGTACAGTTGTACTGTCTTTTTCTTTTCTTTCTCTCTCACTAGGGCAGATTCGCCTTTAAGTGGGAGGTTGTTGGGGTAAAGGCGCCTCCACCGTGCCGCCCCGTGTATTACTACACTGATAGTACCCGCCACTGCACACTGCAGCAGCAGGTGGTGGGCGCCTGTCACGTCACTTTATTCTTTACATTCATTTTTTAGTGACTAGTAAATAAAGGAAGGCCCGGTCACACATTGTGAGTATTGGAGTTCCCATTTCTTATCTCTCTCTTTCTTGCTCTTGCTCTCCCGCCATAGCTCGTGTGCAAGCTTCGATCCTTCTCACCTTTCAGGGGGATCTCCTAGCCTACCTAAGGTGCAAGAGGGTAAAGAATGAGAGAGAAGAAAATAGTGGAGGTCTATAGAAGCTAACCAATAGAAGAAACCCCGAGATTTTCCTAAGTGCTTCACAAAGTTTAAGAAGGGTGATCAAATGGTGGTATTAGTAGGAACCAAGCAAAAACAATAGGCAAGTGAACCCATCGAAGGACTAGTCAAAGTTAAGGAAGTCAACTTGGCAAGGGAAGGGGATAAGCCTCAACCCATGTACATAGCACACAGTCTAATTAAGGAGGAAAAGACTAATCTTATAAAATCTGAAGGAATATCCAACGTGTTTGCATAGTCCTTAGACGAGAGATGAAAGGAATAGCTCGGAGTACCATGACTCATAATATTCCCATGATCCCTGATAAATTATCAATTAAGCAATGACCATATGAAAAGAACCTTATGCATGCGCATGCAGTGAAGGAAGAGATTGATAAGCTACTAAATGCATGATTCATTTATGAGATAGAGCACACGGACTGGGTATTACCCATAGTGTGTCAAGATTTTGGGAGAGAAGGAAGGAGTCTCACTTGTAGCTTTCTTGCTTGCACAATGGGGGAATACACACAAAGGTGGAGGCTGAAAACAGTTTTCCTCTTCTTAGTTGTGTAAGCCAAAAAGAAGTCTCATACAAAGAAATAGAAGAACCCTATATATGGGTCTCAAACCAAACTCAACTAACTAAGGTGGCATGCTAACTGAGCCACAAACTAGAGTAGATAAGGATAGGTGTCATCTAGCTATTATTCATGGGCGGTGTACCAATCGCATTTGCAACTGACAAGTTGGTGACATAAATGCACAATGGTCACCTTGGCATATCACGAGTGGAGCTCGATATCTCAACACTCCCCCTCGAGCTCAATCCCAATTCCTGCACACCAAGCAGGTCTCTGAACTTGCGCAGCTTCTCTATGCCCAATGCCTTCGTGAATATGTCAGCTACCTAATCCTCTGTGCTGACATAAACTAGATCAATAAGACCTAGTAAAACTCTCTCTCACACATAGTGATAATGCACCTCAATGTGCTTTGTTCTAGCATGATAGACTGGGTTATTTGCCAAGTGTATACTACTCATGTTGTCACAATAAATGACAACTAGCCCATCTGTAGGCTGATGCATATCATAAAGTAGCTTATGCAACTAAGCTACCTCACATACAGCCATTGTTGCACCTCTGTACTCAGCCTTTGTGCTCGACAAGGCAACTGTAGGCTGTTTCTTGCTGCTCCAAGTGACTGCAGCACTCCCAAAAGAGAACACATATCCACTGGTAGATTGTCTATCAGAAATACTACCAGCCCAATTAGCATCAGTGTATCCATGCAACTGTATCTAAACCCTAGTCTCATAAAATAGTCCATACTGCAATGTGGACTTCACATATCTGAGTATGCGTCTAGCCGCATCCAAATGTGGTTTCCTTGGAGCTTACATAAACTGACTTACCAATCTAACAGCATAGCTCAAATCTGGCCTGGTAATAGTCATATAAATCAAACTTCCTACTATGCGTCTGTACATAGTAGGGTCTTGAAGAAGCTCACCTGCATCTGTGCTCAACTTCACATTCTGCTCCAAAGGAACTGAAATAGGCTTACAGCCTATCATCCCATATTTGGACAGCATGTCCAATCCATACTGCCTCTGCAAGAGCCATATCCCACTTTGTGATCTAACCACCTCAATGCCCAAGAAATAATGTAGCTCTCCCAAATCCTTCATCTCAAACTTTTGCTTCAATAGCATTTTTACATGAAGGATATCTTCATCACTGTCACCTGTCATAATCAAATCATCAACGTAAATGACAAGTAGCATAATACCTTTCTCTGTTTTTCTCACATAAAGTGAAAAATCTGCCTTGGAAATCTGAAAGCCAATAGTAACAAGATATTGTCCTATCTTGTCAGACCATGCTCTAGGTGCTTGCTTCAAGCCATACAAGGCTTTCTTCAACCTGCAAACAAACTCAGGATGAACAGTATGCACATAACCTGGTGGCTGCTTCATATAGACTTCTTCTTGCAAATCACTAAGCAAGAAGGCATTCTTTACATCCATCTGATGTAAAGACCATTTCTTTGATGTAGCCATAGCAATGACTGCTCTTACAGTTGCCATCCTTGCAATTGGACTGAATGTTTCTTCATAATCAATGCCATATGTTTGTGCATACCCCTTGACTACTAATCTTGCCTTGTATCTGTTCACAGAACCATCTGCATTGTGCTTCACCTTATAAACCCACTTACAGCCAATTGCATTTTTACCTTTAGGCAAAGGTACCAACTCCCATGTAGCATTTGCTTCCAAGGCATCCATTTCTTCATCCATGTCTTTCTCTCATTTTTCTTTTCCCATGGCTTGCTCAAAAGAAGTGGGTTCTGGTTCCTGTATCACTTTGACCATATAGGCACAGTGAATGGTTGTAAATCCATCATATTTTAGCCTATCCACAGGATACCTAGCTCTGGTAGACCTGCGCAAGGTAGGTTCACTCCCAGGTGCTCTCAAAACATCCTTGGTCTTCCTTACTCGAGGTATAACAATAGAGGGAATACCCAACTCATCATCAATGCTCTATTCTGAGCCACTGGATTCACCATCCACATAAGAATGACCTGCATTCACATCAAACATGGGTTGATCTACCTTCTCTTTTCCTTTTCGTGACACCTGAATACCACTATCTGCATTGCTTTGAGAAGATTCTCCTGATCTCAATCTGCCTGTCCATGGCAAAGAATGTGAACCACTACTAGAGGATGCTCCAAGTCCACTAATATTTTGTGACTGCTGCTGTGAATTCTGTGCAGGATTACCGTTTTGTGCATCTACATCATCAATCACATTTACTGGTTTATACCAGCTACTCATCTCATCAAAAACAACATCTCTGCTCACTGTAAACTTATGAGTAGAAGGGTTATAACATCTATACCCTTTCTGCTCTGCAGAGAGTAACCAATAAAGATGCACTTCTCAGCTTTTGGATCCAACTTGGATTTCAACTCATCTGGCACATGAACATAGGCAATGCAACCAAAAATATTCAAATGAGAAATATCTGGTTTCCTACCAGTATACCTCTCCTCTGGAGTCATTCCATGTATTGCTGCAGTGGGAGTCCTGTTCATTATGTAGACTGCTGTAGCAACTACTTCAGCCCAATAAAAATCTGGCAAGTCTTTTTCATTGAGCATGGCACGAGATACCTCTCCAATATGCCTGTTTTTCCTTTCTGCAATTCCATTTTGTTGTGGGTATGACTGCATGAATATTGCTACTTTATGCCATGCTCCTGCAGGAACCTTGCAAACTCATTTGAGAGGTACTCTCCCCCTCCATCTGACCTTAGGCATTTTATTTGCAGGCTTGTTTCTTTTTCAACCATAGCTTTAAGAGTTTTGAAATGCCCAAAAACTTCACTTTTCTTTTACATAAAAAACACCCAAACGTTTCTGCTATAGTCATCAATAAAAGTGACAAAATAATGATAGCCTCCAAGAGATGCAGCTTTAGTAGTCCACACATCAGAGTGGATTAATTCCAATGGCTTCTTACTCTCTTGAACATGTCTAGGAAATGGTTTCCTTGCCTGTTTTCCAAATTGACAGGCTTCACATACCTTATGCATTTCTGCAACCTTGAATTTAGGCAATCCTGCAACAATATTTTGGGCCTGCATTGATTTAAGTCGCTGTACATTAACATGACCAATGTGTTTATGACAGATATCAATATTTGCAACTACATCGGTCCCATATGCAAACATTGCTGCACTCAATTCAGGCATGTCTGCACATCCAATGTAAACATTCTGCCCTTCTTCTTTCCTTTTGCTATCAAGCGACCTTTATTTTTCATATCCTCAACAAAGCATCCTTGAGGATTAAATCTGACCTGCAAGCCCTGCTCAATCGTTTGACCAGCAGAAACTAGATTCTTGGTAATATTTGGGACATGAAATACATCTGACAGGTATTTCTTTTTCCCATCCTGCATAGACAAAGGAATTTTTCCAATCTGCACAATAGGATGTGTAATATCATCACCAGTCTCCACAAATCCTATTTTTTTCATTTTTCTTGCATCCTCCATCCATTCTGCATGACCTGTCATATGGTTTGATGCACCTGAGTCAACATACCATACATCGTTGCTTTCTTCTGCACTTGTCACAGAATTTTTCATGTGCTGCACCATAAACAAATGCTCATTTCTGTCATCACCCTGTCTACTAGAAGATGCATAATTCCCTTGTTGCAATTTTCCATTCATGATGTCATTCTGCTTTTTATAGCAGTCTTTAGCCATATGACCCATTTTACCACAGTAGTAGCATTCAACATTGCTGTTTGCATTTTATCCTCTTTGCTATCCGCCACAACCTCTTTGGCTCCCCCTGCCTCTAGAGCTACCACGTCCTCCTCCATAGGACTGGTTTTCTTGAGTCTACTGCATATTCTGATTTCTACCACGGCCTCCAGATCAGCCTCCTCTACCTCCGCCTCTACCTCTTCCAGTATTTGAGTAGAAGACAGCTTCTTTTGAAGTTCCTCCTGAAGAAGATGCACCACCATTTCTCTACTCCTCAGAAATTAGAAGAGCAATCAACTTCTCAAAATCAGGAAATCTTTCACGAACTGAAATGGATGTCCGAAACTGTGCATAATCCTTTCCTAGACCATTCAAGGTTACAGAAACTAAATCATCATCTTCCACTGGCGACCCAATGGAAGTAAGTGCATCTGCAATCTTCTTCACCTTCATGTGGTAGTCATTGATGCTCATATTTTCTCTTTGCACATTGTGTGACTCTTGCTTGAGCTGCATTTTCCTGGCTTGTGTATTTGTGCTATACATTTTTGACAAAGTATCTCATGCCTCCTTTGACGTACTTGCATCTTGAATATGCACAATCATAGAGTCTGAAATGCTGATAGACAGCCAGTACATAACTTTCCTGGCTCTCTCATGCCATGCTTTAAATGCCTGCATTTGCTGTTGATTGGGAACATTAGGAAGAACTGGTTCTTCTTCATTTCCTGCAACAAATTCCCAATATCCTTTTCCCATAAGGAAATTCATCATTCTAAACTTCCATGCTTGGAAGTTGTTCTTGTCAAGCTTTTCAGTGACAATCTGTGAAAGAGAATCAGACGCCATTACAGAACACTGCAAAAAATTTTGTCACTGCAAAGAACACAGCTTCAGCCTCACAAGGGCAAATCTGCAAAACTGACGAAAGTGGTATTTGACCACACAGTCACTTCTTAGTGATGATTTTGCATCAACAGGAAACAGGGATGATTCTGTAACTCCCAATGTCTTTGCGCACAAGCATACGATGCAATTTCTATAGTAACTTTTCACCGACCTGTAGAACAGTGGTCGCACGGCATAAACAGGGCCTTTTCCTGAGTGCGTACAGAAAACTTTCGCTTCCAAAACAGGCCCCGAAATGGCCTCAAATAAAAAAAACAGGGTCATCGAGGACTAAAGCCCTCGCCCGTAGCATATACTGCCCTCTTGCTTCACCGCGAAGGGCGTCTCAACCTGAGACAATGCACTCTTGCACTTTCGACTGTGCTACCTGCAGAGACTTGCTCCCCAAATAGAAGAATGAAAGCAATACTGGTCCTCTTACCAGAACACCGTGAACTTGGCTTGCTTTCTTGAGCTCCTTACCACGAACAAGGCTCTGATACCATGTCAACATTGTGGGAGAGAAGGAAGGAGTCTCACTTGTAGCTTTCTTGCTTGCACAATGGGGGAATACACACAAAGGTGGAGGCTAAAAACAGTTTTCCTCTTCTTAGTTGTGTAAGCCAAAAAGAAGTCTCATACAAAGAAATAGAAGAACCCTATATATGGGTCTTAAACCAAACTCAACTAACTAAGGTGGCATGCTAACTGAGCCACGAACTAGAGTAGATAAGGATAGCTGTCATCTAGCTATTATTCATGGGCGGTGTAGCAACCGCATCTACAACAACTGACAAGTCGGTGACATAAATGCACAACGGTCACCCTGGCATATCACAAGTGGAGCTCGATATCTCAACATAGTGATAGTCATGAGAAAGATTGGAAAGATTCAAGTGTGTGTGAACTATAAAAAGGTCAATGCAACTATAAAGAGAGACAACTACCCATTATCATACACTGAGCACATGCTAGAGAGAGTCACAAAAATGGAAGCCTACAGTTTTCTAGATGGCTTCTCAAGGCTATAACCAAGTCTAAGTCTATCCAGATGATAGGCACAAGATGGCATTTGCCACCGAATGGGGAGTATTCACCTACATACTCATATCATTTGGGTAACCAATGCCGCTACCATCTTCCCACACCTCATGTGTGCTATCTTCAAGAACATGCTCAGAAAATGGTTGCAAGTATTTGTTGATGACTTGTGCATCCAACCAACTAGGAAGAGCACTTAGAAAAGCTATGAATAGTGTTTGAATGGTGTAGGCAATATGGTCTCTCATTGAATCCCTTAAAGTGCAAGTTTTGGGTGAAGCACGGTTTTTTTGTTGAGAAATGGGATAGCCACAAACTCCTCAAAAGTCAGGGTAATTGTAGACCTCTCCCCCCTTGATCAACTTCAAGGGAGTTCAATGCTTCTTAGGCCACGTAGGGTACTACCAGAGGTTTGTGTTGAACTATGCATTGATTAAAGACCATTGTATAAGCATTTGATAGTATTTGAGTGGACCAAAGAATGTCAGCAAGCCTATGAAAGGCTTAAACAGTCTCTAACTTCAACTCCTATCTTAAGAGCCCCAAATTGGTCCATCATCTTCCATGTGCACATTGATGCATCAAAGTTTATCATGGGGGTAGTGTTGTGCCAACCTAGTAAGCATATCCTTAATTATCTAGTGAGTTTTCCTAGTAGACAACTCACTAATACTGGAATGAACTATTTCACAATAGAGAGGAAAGGGTTAGCCATGGTGTTTGTCATAAAGAACTTTAAACCCTATCTTCTAGCAATACCCTTTACCTTCTTCATGGATCATTAAGCATTGCTTTATCTTGTGAATAAACCTTGCAAAACAAGATGTATTACTTGATGGTTACTTCTACTTTTGAAATTTGACTTCTCTGTGGTAGTGTGCAAAGGTAAACAACACTATAGTAGATCACATGTCTCGCATACCCATAGGTGAAGCGGTTGGATAGGGGATCAATGCTGACCTACTGAATACATATGTTTTTAGAATGTCCAGCGAATGAGAGCCTGTAGTGCCACCAATAGTTAAACCTAGTGTCAATCCTAAGGAGGGAGTAGTGCACCACATTGTATACAACCACACCAAAGCTATGGACCAAGTACTCTAGTGAATCCCCAAGCATGGAACATAGCCCTCTAAAAGGAAATCATTTGGAACTCATAGTTTTCATACCTCACACTCTAGACCTAAACAAAGGAGTTGGTGCTCCTTTGGTACACACGTGGCTAGGTTGCATTGGGTTCCAAAAGCCCTATTGCGTGTCCAAGGCTACCATGAAGGTAACACCTTGGTGTGGCTGCCTAAACTCACAAGTGGCATATATGACCCTCAATCTCATGCTCCAAAAAATAAGGCTCAGAAATGCAAATCAAAATAGGGTAGGAGGAATACCAAGAGAAAGGATGCTCAATCCATGAGTGCTCCAATGGTCTATTGATCAAATTCTCAACCAAACGTCAATGTACACCCAATTGTTAATGAGCTCCCACCTAATACGTCTCATGTGATCATCACTGCAAAAACTAACCATAAAGCGTCAACCGAACTCCAAACTTCTTAAACCAAGCTCACCAAACCCAATGAGAATTCCAAAGTGGAAATACCAAGTATCAACTTGTCCAGTTCAACTAAACCAAAGCCACTAGTAGGCCTTAAGCCATCATAGCAACGATGAACCATTTTGAAGGGGCTTCCAAAATGGCCATGGACACATGGGATTAGTTATTAATGTGCATCCGATGATTGGACTTAGCTTTCACGTTGTTTGCTAGAAGTTACGAACATTTGGTCCTAGGTCTACTTGATAAACCCATAGCGAATGAGGTATGTTCCTTGCTGTGTGCTTAGAAAGAATACAAATTCATATTCATTAAGGCCTCCACTATTGCAAAAGAGATGATTGCCAATGAAATTTTGAGACAATAGGCCTTAAGCCAATGATTAATCACATTCTTTAAGAAAAGAAAAATTCCCATGCCACCATAGGAACTTACTGAGCTTCAATGACTAGTTGACTCTAATCCAATTTCTTACACAAGTGGTATACTCTACATATGTCATGGGCTCAAGAGGGTTATCAAATCATGACCATTGTAGAGCAACGACGTGCCATTAAGACTTTCAAGTATGACCAAACATATGTGACCCCAACTTCCTTTAAGATATTAGCCATGATAAGAAATCAACCATTAGATAATAATATCATATTATATCTATAATTGGATAGGATCTTAATGGAGGAGAAACTCCATGTTATAAGCCAAATTAACTCGGGTGACCTCTTGATCGATGTATTGACTTATATCACACAAGTGGGCATTTGTCCATAGGATATTGTTTGTCATCCGATATTAGAATGTAACCCAAAGTTTTACAAATGGCTATTGAAATAGCAAGGTATACTAAGCACACATTGAATGCCCTTCGATCTTTACTTTCACAATCCTAGGAAGGATTTTCATCATTTAAAAGGGGGAGGGGCTAAATGGAAGGTGAATGAAAAATAGAAATAGGAGTTGAACTTCAAAGAAAAGGATGAATTGAACTTTTTTTCTTTTAGTAAAAATGCTCCATGATGTTCTTGCATGGATCAATTGATGTGAAAATTCTCGTTTCGTGATTTATACATTTTGTAATCTAATAATGTTTTTTCTAATCACTTTACCTTTCATGCAAGAAATGTCCTTCAAGGAGAACTAATTATGGACTATTATGCGGTGACACGAACCCAAATGGCAATGCAATAGGATAAGACCAACAATATCTCATTCTTAGAAGAGGAACATAGAATACACGACTTAGCCATGGAGATATGTGTCTTCAACCAGCTGAAATACCACAGCATCCACAACCTAGGGGAGTTGGTGAAATTGGAAGAGGCGGTCAAGCGAATAATAGAACAATGCAATCTTGCTAAGTACATGGAGAAGGTTGGGCAGGACATAGACCATAGCAAATGCACTAAGTTCTTGAAGACCTTTGATGCCCAAAAGAACAGTGGCATGGTAGCAATTAGATAGGGAGATTCCACTAGAAGGGTGGAAGTTGAACTTAGTCCAAAAATTGTGAAGAAGGCCTTGGGGCTAGTGGACAAGCCAAGGAAGAGGCCGAAGAGAGACGTCTATAGGATGCTAGAAAGGATAATAAGAAAGTCTACATGAATGACTGAACTGGCTTGCTTGATATCCCAGAGCCCACTTTCAAATTGCAAGCAAAGATGGTCCACACCCTCTTTTTAAGTCAAAGGTATAGTACCCTTATGAACAAAATAGGAGTACCCTTTGCTTGAAAGCTTTGTAGCAAATGCACTGGTGGACAAAGTGAACAAGAATGCCTACATCCGAGAAGCAATCCAAGCATTAGCAAAGGTGCTACCAACAATGCCAAGGGTAACAGGGGGAGAGTCTCCGGCTGCAATGTCGAAGTTAGAGAGGAAAAACTAGGCATCAACTATAGGGTAATTCAGAGGGGTGCTAGCAACTATAATCCAAGAAGCCTTGGGGGAGATGGAAAGAGAAGAAGTAGTAGAGGAAACCCTTGAACAATCACTAATCCAAGAGGAGCATTGCTCCCCTGCTCTAGTGAGCCCTCCCACTTCATTCTCAATAGGGAATGAGGGAGAGAAAGAATTCAATTGAGATCAATAGAAAAAGGCAGAACAAGCTGCTAAGGAGAAAGAAGCCGATTATCCCACTCAGGAGAATCAAGAAGCCTCAAGAGAAAGGATAGTCAGTGAACAATAGGGCTCATAGCCATCAAGCCAAGGAGAAAAAATAAGAATCATGCTGAAAATCCCTATCAAAAGAACAAGGTTCACCATAAAAGAAAATAGAGAATTGCAAAGGGTGGAAGAGGAATCAAGAAAACTTGAAGAGGAGCATAAGAAAATAAGAGAAAGAGGAAGAAAGAGTAAGATAAGAATAGGAGGATCATATAAGTTTGGCCAAAATCAGTGGAGTAACCCTTTTGACTCAGGAATTAGCTATGATGAGCCCCACATGGGAGGATGTGCGAATCATAAGGCTTGTTGTAGAAGAGGCAGGACAAAGACTAGTGGTAGAAGGCAAGGGAAAGGACCCTTTGCACCCAATTCCACCAGTTGTGGTCACTCTAACAATTACCCCAATGCAAGGAACTATAGAAGTGGCAATTAATAAAAGCAATGTTATGGCTTGGGTACAATATCTTATGAGCAAAGTATAAGAACTTGTGCCTACACCAAGCGAAGGAGCCCCACTTATTGTAGAAATTAAGTGGCTAGTAACATAGCTAATGTCGAATCGTGTCAAGGGCCAAAGATACCCCGCTTGGAAGTATTAACCACTTTAGTGACTTCAGCCATGCACAACACAAAAGAGTATGATTAACTAGTAAAAGAACTATAGAGCCAACTTGACAAGATGACAGAAGAAAAAAAGGCGGCACTTGTCGAAGCTGGAGGAAGAAAAACATAAATTTGCAACCTACCCCTCGAAAAAACAAGGTAGATGACCATAGTAACTAGGGAGATGATGGCATGAAAAGAAGCTTTAAAGGCAAGGCATGGTGAAGAAAGTCTAAAAGACTTGTATGATGAAGAGAGGGAGAGCCATATTACCCTATAGGCACAATGCATGCTCGTATCTCAAGACATGCAACACCTTGAAGAAGAGATCAATAGGTTGAAGCAACAAAGAGAACATCTATCAAAAGAACTACAAGAAGCAAAGGCATAAAGTGAGCAGGATGCAAGGAGAAAGATGGCAAAACTGCATAACCAACTCCACATAGCTCCATGATCAAGCAATCCTAAAGGAATAAGTAGAACACCGAAAAGAAAAGAGACAAATGAACATATTATAGCGAGAGTAAGAGTAGGTCATCACCACCTTAGCCCAATACTAGGAACCAAGGTTTGAAGCAGATGAAAGAGAAGGCAGAAGAATGGACAGCCAAGAATGAGGATATAATTGAAGACTTAGCTTATCGTCTGGCCCATTCAGAGAGTGAACGCATAGTGGTGGTGGAGATAGGAATGTTGGAGCAACAAAAATCCTTTTTAAACATAGTACTAAATGTAACCCAGTCAAGAGAGGAAGAGACAATTGAGGAAGTCAAAAGGAAATTAGAGCTAGCAAGGAGAGCGCTTAAGCATGGACTCCATGCCAAAGTGCCCAAGCCTAGCACCGGCTTAGGAGTGGAGGAGAAAAGATCCCATTTGATCACAACTAGATTAACCATTCAAGAGCTCAAATTACTAGGATTTAGAGAGATGGAGCAATGAGCATAGCCTCTTCCTGAAGATCCAAGAGAGCCGATCCATGAAGAGGGGCCAAACTTTGAGCATGATCACATGGAGAAAAAGAAATTGCATAAACCAAGTCCCCCTTTGCAAACACAAACACAACCAAAAGAGCAAGGGGAGGAAGACCTACCCCCCAAAGGAATCGTAGAAATGAGGCATAAGCGTAGGGAGCAAGTAGAGCTAGCATAAAGAAAGCTCCAAGCCAAGCCACTATAAGTTCCACATGTGGCCATCCTCAAGGAGAGGAGTGTGATCCTGTGAACTAGAGCCAGAAA
This sequence comes from Lygodium microphyllum, assembly GCF_053477565.2. Taxonomy (NCBI): domain Eukaryota; kingdom Viridiplantae; phylum Streptophyta; class Polypodiopsida; order Schizaeales; family Lygodiaceae; genus Lygodium; species Lygodium microphyllum. The sequence goes on from NC_141142.1 coordinate 117,072,853, forward strand.
TTTGTAGTGGTGGGGGATTAGTGGGAAAATTGCAACTGAATATTTGAATTTTCCTTCACCTTCCCTTGAACCTTGGACAAGGTATTATCTCCAAGGGTGATAGATGACGTGATAAAGCTCTTGATGAGGCTGGAGAAGAGATGGTTGGAGGAGAGAATGAGACATTCCACAAGATGACAATAGGAGCTTGTAGATTATTGGGAAGACAAGGTGGTGGTGGTGCCCAGGAGAGTAGAAGGGTATGAGGCACAAACTAAGTTATGTAAAAACATATGGGACTCTAACTTAGATGCCTAGATGGCATTCCATGGCACGCTACCATATGACAGGAATGATCCTATGTATATGCCTTACGCGTAGAGAATTGAAGTTGATTTCAACAAGGAGGTGCATGGTAGGTATGATTTTCCTAAGATCTATAATGTGAATGCCACGTCTCTAGAAGAATACTTAATCTTCACTGAGAGGGACCTCCATCCATCCATAGCAAGCTTTCTCAACAAGTTTTCCTTCTGCCCAAACCTTGATTTTATTACTTCTTGTAATTATCTCCACCTTTTGCAAATGCTACTAAAACAAAAGCCTATTGTAGAGGAAGAGTCGTTGCTGCCCTTCTTTTTTGATATTGATGCAAGAATAGATAGCTACGCAATGTCCCACCTCATGATGAGAACCATCCTCTTGCTAGTATTTTGTATGAGCTTATTAGAAGATATGAGGGGTAGTAGGTTCACTGGGTGCAACCACCTGTTTTTGTCCACCACACCCCTCAATGCAAGAATTAACTTGAAGGGCTACATGCAAAATAAAGCCTTCCTAAGAAAATCCCTTAAGCCTCCCTGGCCCTTCCCCATGAATGGGATGATACTTAATTTATTCTGTTGTAATCAAAGAAAGTAAAAACAAAAAAATAAAGACAAAGAAAAGAAAGAGAAAAGAAGTGGTTGAGACACTCATAGAAGACAAAGAGTGTCTCAACCACTTATTCTTGTGCACTTTCTTTTCTTTTCTTTGTCTTCTATGAGTGTCTCAACCACTCCATTTGTATTCTATGAGTGTCTCAACCACTGCACCTAGTAGGGGCCACCCTAGCCTTTCCCCCCTGTCTCTCTAACTCACTCAGAGCACTTTCCTTTACATGAACTAGGTCCTCAAGTGTCTGGCAACACCTTAGGCAATTCGAACCATCTCTCAGTTCCACCATCACTTATACAGTTACACTGCACGATAAGGTAGACTTACCCCCTAGAAAGCACACTCTTTTTCTTTTTGGAAACATTGTACAGTGATGTGGTAAGCCACCAACTACGGAGGCCTTCTTCAACCACCCATCTATCTTTGACATCAACAACCTTCAAAACTTACTTTATTGGTATCTCTAACATGACTTACCTCCCCACAAGCCCCAATAATCATTCCATACCAACCCTCAGCATTTTTAGCCCATACCATCAAGTGCCATAGGGACTGGCACTCAGCTAGGAGGGGATAATGTTAACCTTCGGAAGACCAAGATGGAAAAATCTCAAAAAATCAAAAGTGGAAGATAATCCAAAGGCAAGAGAAAGACAGAGAACAAAGGCACACTCAAGAAAGTCTAAAGACACAAAGCACATGAAAACTTCTAAATGTAAGAGGAAGCGCACAAGAATATTTAGCAAGAAGAGTGCCATGTGTTATTTTGTAAAAGAGCATTGGGCTCTCTTCTATGCAAGTTGTAAAGAATGAGAGGCACGGGCTAAGGCCAATGCTAATAGGAAGGAGGAGAAAAAAGAGTGGAGAAATGGACAAAGGCTGGACCAAAAAGGGGATGACCATCCAAGGAGGGGATAGGGCATGCATAAAAGTCAAAAGGTGAATGAAGAAGCTCATTCTCAGTGTGTGCCCAAACTTGCTCTCTTCTTACTTCTTGCTCTTGCTTCATTCTTGTGTATGAGAGAGGAAGAGTGTATGTGTGAGAGAGTGAGGGACCATGACGAAACTCTTCTTCTCCTCTCTTCATCAACATCTTCTTCTCTTCTCGTTTCTCATGTATATAGCTATGGAGGTGGAAGCTTGGATCCTCAAAGGAGAATTATGTTGTCTTTTTGGTTACTTCATGACCTAGGGCTCGTGTCTCACTTTGTTACGTTGTCAAAGAGAATTGGTTCACATATCCTAAATTCTAATAGTTACATACTCAATTCAATAATTTCTAATGAACTATATATGAAATTTAATAATTTTAACATAATTAATAGTGGTAAAATTTTCTTTAAGAGGAGACTTCTAATCAACAATTTTAATCACCTACTTTAATTGTCTTAATTTTCTTTATATGGTTTATAAATGTTAAGAAAAACTAATTGATAGCTTTTATACCTTAAGAATATGTCTATATACAAGTAAAGATATAATAATATTCCAAAAATTCATAGCTTTGATATCACATAAATATTTATAGATACATGCGTATATATTGTGTACATATACTTATATTGTAAGATTACATAATTAATTCATAAGCAATTCATATACATAACTTACCAATAATAAGCGTAATATTAAAGTACTTATTGAAACTAATGATACACAAATACTTTGAACTAATTTTGTCTAGTTAGGGATAATATAATCCACATAGCATAAAATAATAACCATACTATGAACTAACATTATCCAAGCTATGATGTTAATCTATTAAAACAAGGTTCAAATATGTTTAATTACTATTTTCTAACTTAGTGCTTCATATTTAGGATACCTATGACCCATGAGATGACCACATACCCAATATATAAAGCACTTTGTGATTGCCCCAAGGTTTATTAAAAAACAAGAATCCAGACTAGCAAATAATCAAGGATTATCTCTTGCTCTCACTCGAATAAGTAACTTGATCTTATTTGCATACACTTTGGTTTCTTGTTTTTAGAATCCCTATGCAAAGAATGAAAACTAGCTCATTGAAAGATTCTTACAGCCATCTACTCAATGCACGAGATACTCTAGAGGTTATTCTATAAAAGAGATCTCTTCACCATGAAGGATGCAATCCCTAAGAAGCTCACTTAGAATTTGAAAAAGTGAGAAATATGATCAATGTCCTCTATATATAATGGATTTTTTATGGTTTAACACTAATCTTGTAATTTGCCACAAAAGTGATTGTAACCCACTTTAGTGGCTCAGGTCCTATTTCACTAAATTTGAAATAAGATGTATATATGATACCAAAATTGGATGGGAGGTTACCAATATTGTAAGCTAGTAGAACAAAATATTTGAAACAAATTTTAAGTGGAAAATCATTTTCTACAAAATTTTGATTTTCAAAACTACATAAAAATTGGTCAAAATACCACTCAACAAGGCTATTTAGAGCTCTTAAAAAGCTTCATAGTTTCTATCTAGTTACAAATCTCTTAATGGGAATGTATATCATACATATCAATACATTTTTAATGAAAACTTTAGCATGATAAAAAAATTATTGAGATGATTTTTATTAGTCACATTTTTCTAAAACAATTTCTTCTCAATCTTTCTTGTTGATGAGAAATAGAATTTTTAATGGAGGGCCCAAATTGGCATAAAGAGTTTTGTAGGCCCATGGCCTCATTCTTGTCCTCTTCCTCATCATCATTGCGATCGTCGGCCTTAGCTCAACAACTTGAGTAATATTGGGTCCTTGGATGTGGAATGGGAAATAATGGCAATTTGTGTTTGCTCTACCATCCAACACTGTGCTTTAGCATAAATGTCTAGAATGGATCAACATTCAGGATCTCCCTACTTAGTTGAATGATGAAGTTTGGGGCTCCCATGAGTTTTCTTGGGGAAGTATTGTACATACCCACCCCAACATCAATGATTGGTGTACTTAAGCTTGAGAGAAACACATATTCTCAAACCCTATGGTAGATTCCTCGTCCATCCTTGTAACTTAAAGATACTAATAGCTTTCATATTGTCCTATATGTAAAATTTGGAACCTTTCCTCTTACATGTTACCTTGGCAAATGATGTATCTAGTTTGTGAGGCATCGTCCATCGAAGCACAGTAAAACACTAAACAACTAAATTGTAAACCCTAAACCTTAAACCAAGCTCTAAATTAAGAGATCAAATGGAAATCAAAAGATGCTTAATCAAAAGATACAAAATTGTCTAATTCCTAAACATGAAACCCTAAACCCTAAACAGTAGACCCTAAATGCTAAAAGCTAAACTTGAAAATCTAAACCATAAAGTAAGCCCTACACCCTAAACACTAAACCCTAAAACCTAGACCGCAAACCCTAAATACTAAACCATAAACCTTAAACCCATCTAAAGATCCAATGGATAAATTATAAGTGCATAGAGAGTGCCCAACATGTATTGAGTTCATTATCATGATTATCCTTGGAAGTTTAAAGTCTAGTTCTACAACTCTATTGCCATGTTGCCATGAATGAATGTCTATGCAAGAGCTATTCTACTCTTCATTGGCTTCAAGCCGTTCCGATGTATGGGAGGAGATAGACAGTGTGTGGGGTTTGAACATGCGATGTGTTCCAAAACTTCTAAGGTTGAAAGAGTGGTCACGTCAGGCACTCATAACCATGTTGCATTTTAGTCTTTCGTTGGGCTTACGAGTCAAGTTATTTAAATTATAGCCGTGGAGCTGGTTCCTTTTAAAAATCTAGGCAAGGGGGACATAGAAGGAGCAAGCGTTCCACAACTTGGAGTGCTCTAGAAACCATCGTGCTGAGATGCGCGAGGATTGGTCTCGCCGAGGAGTGTGGGGACCTATCTCATATCGGAGATGGTGTGGGTGGCCACTCTCATTTGTTTTGTTAGCGTTGTATTTTAATCTCGATAAATGGCGATCGTTGGATTCAAAGAAAGAAGGATTTGCGGATTTAAAGGCTCGCCGGTGAAGAATGCAATTAATCGAATGATGAATGACGAATCTGGTGTATGATACAATCCAAATGTACTGTTGTGAGGTGGTGTATGATACAATCCAAATGTGTTGTGAGGTGGCACAATGTTGTTATTGTACTCCGGGAAGTGCAGGTAAGAGTTCTGTACAATAGAACATGTTTTATGTCGCCAGGACTAATCTACATGGTGTGGGGTCGATCAATTAGAGGAAGTTGCTGCAATCTGATCGAGGTGTTTGTTTGTTTGTTTGGCTGGCCAAGAGCGTACGAGGCCATCAGACAAAGCGCACCCAAGCTGCTGTGCTAGGAGCACCGTTGTTGATGACACGGAGCATGTAGTAGCCGGAGGGCGCGACAATGGTGTTTGGAGGGGCGGTGAGAGTGGCGACATAGGCGTTGCCTCCAGCCTTGACGAAGGCGCCGTTCAAATAGAGCATGCGTTGGTTCATGGAGACGGAGTGGGTCGTGAAGGGTGGGAAGTAGATGTTGAAGACGACGTTAACAGGGGCGGTGGGCACCGTGAAGGTCATCGTGAACTTGGCGCCGTAGTGGATGACGGCGGCAGAGACGGCGGTGATGGTCGGGCGGCGAGGGTTGTAAGAAGGGTCGAGGTAGTAGGGGCTGAACGCCTCCAGACGAAGCTCTGTGGGGAAGGCGCCGCCGAACACGTAGCCAGCGTTGCTGTTGCTGCCGCCGACCAGCACCCTGCCGTCGTGCAGCACTGCAGCGGTGGAGTGATACCATCGGGGGATGGGAGATGCGGCCAACACCTACAATAGCATAGTACTATCAGTATTAATTAGTATATAATCTTAATCTTACGTTGGAGCACAATAATAACATCGCAATCAGTCCAACATCAGAACTACGTCGATCATCTGGCGCGTTAGTGGAATGACGAATGATTAACCATAAGTACAGTAATAACCTGGAACCTCCTTCCCGCAGGCTTCCATGGGGAGTACAGGAAAGGCGCCTGGGCCGCCTTTCTAGCAGCCCCCCAGCCGGCCGTGCCCTGCTCAGCCCCGTTGATGATGAGGAGCTCGCCTACGGGGAGGATGAGCATGTCGCCCATCACCCTGGGGGCCGGCATGTTCTCCTTCGCCCACTGCGGCTTAGGGTCTGTGATGACCATGCGGCCGCAGTCCTGCAGCGCCGGGGTGGTGGCGGCGGCACCGTCCGGGCTGCCGCCGCATATTAGCACCTCCACCTTCTTGAACCCGTCGGCGTACTGGAGGGGCAGCATGACAGAGGAGCCGGTGGACGGGTAGTTGCGGGCGCCGCCGGGCAGGTCCGGGAAGACCTTGACGATCTTGTTGGCCTTGTAGTCGAAGAGGATGGAGTTGCGGTTGGCGAAGATGAAGAGGTTGCCGTCGGTGGAGAGGTGGACGAAGGGATACAGGTTGTTCTCCACGCCAGGGACATTGGTCTGCTTGAGGAAAGGGAGAGCAATAGCGCCACCGCGGCCGGCGGGCACGAACTCGTAGCTGAAGGCCGCGCGCCCGCCCACCACGATGACGCGGTTGTCCGGGAGGATCTGGTCGGAGGCGTACCAGCGCGGGGCGGCAAGCAGGGGCCCCCTCTCCACCCAGTCGCACTTGCCGTCTGCGCAGGGCGCGAAGGTGCGCACCATCTTGGCGCCGTCGTAGAAGCCGCCCGTGTGCGTGAGGGTGCCGTCGGAGGTCCAGGCGCCCGAGGAGCACCAGGTGTCGGTGAAGATGAAGAGTGGGCGGGCCTTGTTGCTGGCGACGTCGTACTCGAAGGAGTGCGCGGTGCAGTCCACCTTGAGGGCTAGGTCCTGCGGATTCCGGCGGCAGCGCCCGTCTGGGAGGGGCAGGCGCGACGCCCCGAAGTTGGTGCGGTCGAAGCAGAGGACCTTGTTGTAGCGGTTCACCGTCATGTGCATCACCGACACGCCCACCGTGTTCAGCGTGGCCCACCGGCCGGCGGGGGCTGCCGCCGCATTGTACGTCTGGCGCTCTTCCGCCATCGTGACAAGCAATATCCATAGCAGTGCAATATGCATCATCCGCATCCCGGCCAGCTTATGATATAAGCTGCAACTGCTCTGGTAGTTCCTCCTAATTCTCAAGTTGGGAGTTGTGGTACGACGTCGGCCCATGATTAATGACGTTGCACAGCAGCTCGACGTCGTCGACGTTCACCGAAAACAGAGAGAGAGAGAGAGGTACACCCTCTAGTCCGGCCGTTGATATTGATCTGCAGCCACTTCTTGTGACTTTCCTACGTTTTACACCTAATGGATCGACCGCCCTAGCTCACAAACCTACACAGTATGAGCGAGGCGGTGCTCACCGGCCAATAAAAAATACAGCACCCACCCACACTACTGCGTCTCCTGGCCAGTCGAAAGCACTGAGCTACCGCTTGTATTTATATATAAGGCTTATACGACGTCTAGAGCTTCTATCTAATTATCATGGTGATTTGTAGTCAGCTGTAGCGTGTTCACGATACTCGTTTCTGCACGACCTCCCCACTTCGTCATCGACAGCGACGTCAACAGGCCTCTCCGTCGACCTAGCCCGCGCTATCCCTGGACTGGGTCTGAACTCTGGCCGTATTTGATAGTTATGACGTGGTTATATAATTCGTATATTATTAGCCTGATTTATTTATTTATTTAGCGTCAGTGATCACTGCATTCCTTTTCGACGTGGTTATGTAATTCGTAGCAGGGTATAACTGGTAATTCTTAGTAGATGTGCTCACCAAATACAGATTATATGCTTCAAGAAAAACCTCCGCCCACAGATCAGAGACAGCTCGGAACGCCCATTGCAAGATATACGCGGCGACCTCGATCATTCCAAGAGAATATATTAAGCCGGCCGTGCTTGTTGTGCTGATCCGAAACTAGCCGGCCGCTTTGCTTTGCTGGAGGAGGAGGAGGAGGAGGAGGGTGCAGTCGCGGTCGCTGCATGGAACTCGCCCTCGCGGGCTCCGCCGGTTCATGTGCCAACTTACCGCCAAGTCCTATTTATGGCTCGTGGTGTGACAACAAGTTACGGGGGAGCCTCCGAGCCTGTGTTAGAACCCTCGCCGTTAACTGGCACGCGCTCTGTGCATCTACATCGTTTTTAATAGACTTGCTAGTTACAATTATTAATTGGAGACGACTATCCATATTATCGAAGCTGGATTGTAGGGCCATGCTTGTGACAGTTCAGCTGCCGTGCTTAGCAATATATTGGTCAATGAAAGAAACAAATCAGTGGATGATGCTGCAACCAATTTCTAGATAATGCCGAATCACCTAAGAGCTAAAGTTCAATGCCTACGGTCCTATCGAGAGAGGGAATTAACGAAGCGTTAATTATGTTGCAATGTGATACGATCGTTTTAGAATATGAGAGCAATTTAAAAAAAAAAAGATAATGCGGTACATATCAAAGAAAATAAAGTAATTAGGACATCATCCTTAGATGCTTATCGGGTTAACCCAAGGATGTTAATTTCTTGGCAAAAAGGTTAAAGACTTAGTGCTTTCTTTCGTGGAAGCTAAGCACTACCACCAAGTCTTGAAGCAAACTAATAGAAGATAGAGCAAACTAACACAATCCATAGGCACCTTATGGCCATTCCTACCAAATACAATATCGTTCCTTCTATTCCAAATAAACTTCAAAGTCACCACAAACACCAACAACACAAGATGCTAGGAGCTATCATCAAGAGAGATTATTAGCAAAGAAGGTTGACATCCCCAAATCATCTCTAAGTTAGCTAACTTGAGCCCGAGTCTAACTTTCTTCCATACAACGGACGAGTGCATGCACTCCTAGAAAATGTGTTTTTGGTCTCATCCTTCCTCTTGCACAAGGGGCATAGGGGGTTGACTGATATCCTTGAGCTTAGGAAGGCCTAAATGGGTAGGGACTTCAATATGAGGCTCCATCTAAAGAGGTTGAACCTATATGAGGATGTGCATCTCTATATCTTTTGAGTCATTTTTTCCACATGGCAATTGATGCAAATGGGCACTCCTTCCATTTGTCATATACCTTCATTGGAATGGTGGGTGCAACAACTATGAAGTCCCTAGTCTTCCTATAGTTCCATAAGGTCTTCCCATTGGGGTCTTCAAGTGGATGCAAAAAACTAGTAGAGCTAACTATCATTGGAGTGGAACAATCCTCTCTTAGGTCCATTAGTACCGATTCTGATTAGTGGATCTCGACGCATGTGAGATTCAAGTCAACTGCGACCTATTGAAGGTCCTTCCAGCATCGGCTTTCACTGTCCCACAAATCAACCCACATTGTTATGCCCCTAAGGTAGAGATAGTAGGTAGTCCTAGAATCATGCTCTACTAGTACTATTGGAGGGTCATAGGCATATGGGCAGATCCATAGATTCATGCTTGGGCGTGTTGGACCAACTATAGTTGATTAAGGTCAACTACCAACTCTCCACCAATGCTTGAGTGATGCTTGAGGCTTGGATTTTGACCTTAGAAGCGATGCAACTTAATTGATCTTGCCAATCCATGCCCGGCCGCCATGACTACCCATGACACACGAAGAGATGATCTAGTGCTTTAGGAGGACAATCTAGAGTTGTGTAGAGTTCATCCTCTTAATAATGCCAAATAGTAAGCCTTATGCCTAGGTAACTAGAGGTTTAATGCCTGCCCCTTCGCTAGCCATGTCAATTGTGATAGTACCCCATGCAACCTATGGATTCAATCTGGAGCCCCTCCAAGACTAGAAGAGCTTCATACACAAATGCTTAACTTGCCTCCAAGAGCTCGTCATGAAAGTAAATAGAGAGATAGAATACACTATAGTAGAGCTAAGAAAGGATTTAGGTATTGTTAATTTGTCCATAGGAGAGAGCAAGTATCCTACCCATTTGCTAACCGTTGTTGACATTTTATCAAGATACTACTTAAAAATATTGCTTGTTAGTGATACTTATGAGCTTCAAGCCATATTGGAGTAGTCACTGCTCAAGCTTCCTCCAAGAATGAAACAAGAGCTCCATTTTGGAGTGGTTTATCTTGGAGGCTGGTAGATCTATAAACTCCTTGTAGATATCCATTAGGAAGTTAAGGGACTCTTTTCCTATAGCTACCATTGCAGAGTTATCATTTGCAAAAAACTAGCCAGATCTATTGCTACCATTCAACAAGGGGAGAGCTTTGATAGTGCTATCCATGATTCTAAGGTCAATCTTTCCTAGAAGTGGATTTGCTATTAGAGCAAATAGCAAGGGAGCAAGCAGACATCCCTTATAAATTGGCCGCTTGGTTAATCATTGTAGAGGTATTTTGACAAAGACTACCAACCATAGAGGAGAACATAGAGCCAAACCTAAGAGTAGCTAGTGTGCTCATTATGAAGGACCACAACTAATTGGATTGTAGGCTTTGTCCAAGTCCATGTTGACAAGGACAAAGTGTGCTTACATCACCATCATGTAATTCATGGAGAGCACAAGATTCAATATAATAACTTGGATTTTTCTCCCAAAAAAAAATCCAAATTGCTTCTTATGAATTATCTTGGAGAAGAATATCTTGACTCTCATGGTGGCCAGTGCTTTAGCCTTGAGGGATGCACCTATAAGAAATTATCTATATAATGTGTGTTCAAAGGGTATTAAGAAATACTCTTTCTTTACATTCTAAATTTTACTAAATAAAATACCATTTCTTTTGAACTCACGTGGTATCTTATATATTCTACAAGGTGCACCTGCCCCGGCTTTAGCTAGAACCTTATAGGTGAAGTTTAGCATAGTAGTCAATCTACCATGGAAGACTTTAGTCTTGATAGGGGTTTTGGGAATTAACTTGATCGTCCCTCTATTGAAGGAGTGGACCATATTACCTAACTTTCTAATATAGTTTAGTAGCGTGGAGACCACATCATCAACACATGTGTCCCAAATCTTCTGAAAGAGCTCTATCAACAACCCATCTGGCCCTGAGGATTTTCCTACCTTCATCTTCATAACAACCAACTTGATCTCCTGTGTAGTGAATGGCCCCTCTAATAATAGTACTTTATTCATAGGCATGGGATTATATATGCCGTCAAAGAAGGCTTTAAGGTGCACATCGTTATCTTCTACAATGGGGGGACTCAAGCCCTACAATGGAAGCCAAATGTTGCTTAAAGATAGTAGGAATGCCTCTCATGCCTCTCTCGTCCTTCATTAAGATGCCATTAGAGTCTTCAATACATGCAATAAAATATCTTTATTGTTTAACCTTCAAGTAAAATATTTAGAAGAGAACACTACGAGATATAGGCCTTATACCGACGTTAAAAGCGACGAAAATATAAATAACAAAATTTGCCCCCCTCGTCACAAAAAGCATCGTTATTGGCGACGCCATAGAACAGTTGGTATCACCGTCAGTATCAGCGTCGTTATTTGTGACGTTGATATTGACAGTTTGCAACGATAATAACGACGCCAAAAACAACGGGAGCAGTAAAATTTGCGATGCTAATAGTGACGATATTAACAAGGAAAAAAAATTTGTGGCAATGTGTGCTTTATTTGAGCCATACAAAATAGTTTCTGCACTGTGTACAATGCTCGTACAAACAAAAACAAAGTATACTGAAATCATAACACTGATACATGAAATAAATACATGATCGTATAATGAAAGCGATTGGTACAATCATGACAAGATATCACTAATACATAGAAAATGTCTACACAAATCAGGCGACCAAAAAAGAAAGGTGTGTGAGCTCCAGGGATCCAAGGGTGAGCTACATATCCTCGCTATCCAAAAGCTCGTCCCGTCGCAAAGGAGCATCGAACGGACTCTGCAAAAAAAGAAACAACTATACATCAGTCCACCATATAATAATGCATTCTAATTAAACATGGTAACTACGGACAAGAAAGATGAGTGACTTACAGGGCTGCCGCATCTATACAATCGGTCGGTTAATGAAGTGAGACCGTACCTCTCTGCATATCGAGTCTCAAGGCCAGTCGGATCGCAATTTGTAATGGAGTGCTGCAAAGAAAACAAAATACTAACTGTTAGAAATATGATTGTCAGTACAAAGGATATTGCAAAAAAATAAACAAGCAAAACAAAAGAAAAACTTACAAAGTCCTCCAAATATGTCATGTGGCCACTACTCCCAAGATGATGGACCACTCTGGCCTCGAGTTGTGCCCTTGCCGCCTCGCGCTGCTGACTCCAACGTCCTGGAGAATCTGTAGCCTCCTCCCTCAGTCGGCGCCAGTCATCCACGTCTAACCACTCGGGCTTTGTATCCCCACTCTTGAGTGCCTTGTGTATGTCCGATAGTTTGTGTGACATATATGCACGCATGCAATCCATCATCCAGCCCATAGAAAATCTATCTACTGAGGCTGGAACCGAAAACTCCTCATGCAAGGATGCTACTATGTAGTCCTTGCTACCCTCCGATATGTTTTTCCAATGATCTAAGACGTGCCGAAAAACTTGTTGGCACAACTCTCTCATGCAAGCCATCACCCTCCTCCCCTCATCATTCATGATGATGGCTCCTGACCTATCATCGACTAGATATGCATATCCCCCTAGGGTATGCCTAAGATGGGTCCTCCTCCATCTGTATCCATGCTCTTGGGCATATCCAGGAGACCTCTATGCATCTAGTGTACCGACTGGGATAATATCTATCGGAGTGGCATCCATAGGGGTGCCACCTACAGACGGCTGAGCAAAAGTCGGAAGTAACTGGAGTAGACGTCCCCACAGGTGTGATAAATCCCGGAGGTGACGCAACTCCAGCTGAACGACGAGACGGAGATACCACGTGCGTGCCTCTACAGTATCCATCTGAGCCTAAGCCACGCTTCTTGGAACCGCCACGAGAGCGAGGAGTCGCATCTGTATCTGGTGCCGACCGTGAGCTCACTCCCTCCATATCTTTGCACCATCCCCCTGACCCTGAAGCACTCCCTCCCTCTGGCCCAAGTCTGGAGCATCGACCTCATCTGCTCGAAGCTGAAGCATCCGATCGCGCTGAAGTAGATATAGTAGAGCGGCCTGATGATGTTCGAGACAGCTCCTGGTTTGCCATGTTTCTGAATCTCGCGATTTGGTCTGGAGACATGTATGTGAAGATGTCCTGCAACTCCTCATCGCTCATCCCTCGACTCATCTTGAAAATGTCACTTGCATAGATAAAAAATGATGTTAGAATAATCAATTTAAATCATACAAAGCACATTAATATAAATCCTAAAAAAAAGGATCTCACTTAAAATGCATATCTTATGTACCCTTATAAGCGATTGGTCAATGAATTGAGTAAGTGGATGCTCCAAGTATGAAGTATCCTATGGTCCCATGTCAATCTCCTAACACAACTCTGCATACACCGGAAGGTCGATAGACATGTCACCACAAAAGGATGAGTCCACCTCGTTCTCAAAGAATTCTTGGACTCTTGTATTTCCATCATTGTTAGCCAATACTAGCTCCAAGCTTTCGGTGGCCTCCACCCCTTGCAATATCGACCTCTCTATTTGCATATTGTCTTCATCTATGCTCGAAACATCGCTTTAATCATATACTCTTGCATTTCGGGGAGCTAAATGTATAACATACCACCATCGAAGTTGTCGAGGGTTTGGATAGAAAATTACATGTTCACAAACACGTACAAGAGAGTTTAAACTATTGTGATATGTACCAAATGAGTCCATGCACCTGTTCACAATGGGCCGGCATCACAAAGGTGTTGCGTAAATTTGTCCATTTTTTTCAGAATCTATTTCGAGAAATCCAGATGGACCTCGTCGAACTGTTGCTCCAGCTCCTTCAAGTACCACTTTGAACCATTGCACATCGAATAGTATCATGGAGAAGCTACGGTAATCCACCCTAATAATATTTTGCAAGTTCCCAAAATACTCCATCTCATCTACAACCGTGTTTGGATCCATTACTTGTCGCGGCTCTCTTGCTCAAACCTTGCTATGATACCACAGTCCATTGTGGAGCGCATTTTGTCAATACGCTCCACGCAAAAATGTCGTCCGCGCGACCACGTTGCACTATATATTTTGTAATGTATATTGAAACACTCAAATTAGATGTCGCATATAAAATATGGATATGAAAAATCCTAAACACCTCATTACATTTGGACTACATCTCCTCGAGAATTCCCACTCCTCCATTGAGACCTCTACCCCTTCGCGAGACGCTGCGGTCAAAGCTCCATGCAATCATTGCGTTGACACGAACCACGACATCTCCTCCATGCCCTCGGGATATCGAATCAGTCGATGATGCATACTACGTCAGAACTCAGATCACGCTTCGTCTCGATCTTGCCTAGCGATCTGGTGCTTGACGAGCCACGTCTCCATAGAGGCATGGTGCAACATACAAAAGCGATTCACCTTCTCCTCCATTGTAGCATCCATTCTTTTTTCTAACCCATTTCTAACCACCACATCTCCAATCAGTCTATCATTGTCCTTCAGCGACCATAGCATTTTGTTTTCTGGATCCATCGTTGGTAGCCATTGTGATCAAATATGCACTAGCGCCTCAGATACCGACCAACCTTGAGCCCGTTGTCGCAAAAAGCCTTTCAGGGTTTTCATGAAATGCTCGAAGAAGAACATCCATCGCGTATGGACAGGTCCAGCAATCTCCACTTTATCTACAAGATGCACAAGAAGGTGGATTTGTATCGCGAGCATGCTGATGGGTAGGTATTTTTCAAAGAGTCGACAGACCGTCTCCACTACTCCCCGCCTTGCGGATTCAATAGAGGACGTCTTAATCTCCTTCTATGAGATCCATTGCACCAAAGTCGACAACCTGTAAATGGCCCCACGTATTTCTGGAGTAAGACATCCTGCGATCACGATCGGTAGTACAAACTGTCACAAATGAGAAAGCATTATGAATAATTTCTACACTCCAAATAGCAAAATGCGCATGCTAATTACAATCCATTTGTAGTACAAACCTGACATATCTTATTCCAGTCATGGGATTTTAGCCCTGATAATTGGTCGCCTTTAGAAAATGCAGACCTGAGAGAACGCATCATACATGTCGGAGTGCAGATAGAATTGACTACTTGCTTTACAATGCGCTCTTCTTTCGTGGAAAAAACCCAAGGAGCATGAGGTAGCTGCATGCGACCATCAGCACTCGACTACGGCCAAAGCGCCTCCATCTTACCTACCTCCTTCAAATCTATTCGTGCCCCTATATAGTCTCTCTTTCTTGTGATGTGGTCCCATAGCAGGTTGCCCACATTCTTGAAAATATGCATGGAATCCAACAAGTGGTTGACCTGTAAGTGGGTCCAATATGGCAACTCGTAGAAAACTGAGAACCGCCGCATTCCGTTTGGATGTGACTCCGCGTGGACCATTTTTAGCTCATACCAACTTGCAGCGTTCATACGTGTTGGAGGTCGTATAAGAAAACCTTCCCTGAGTTCATGATCCTCTAGCAAGAAAGAGGCGTGTCCTTGATATACCATCTTCTTCATGGTTTGTGACCTTCGGGAGTCTAATGTGGCCCGCACAATGGACATGCATGATAACCTGAGGTAACCAGACACATTCCAACACCACATGACCTAGTGAATACAAGCTTGAATGAGATAAAATATAGATATTACCAACGAGCAAGGACATGGGACACGCTGATTAAGATACGCCTCACGATCTTGAACAACACGACCTTCATTGTTTTCCATTTTGTCTACATTACGACAAACAATTTGTTTTTATTATTATTCTTTTTTTTTCTTAAATTGTTATCCTGTCCTTCAATCTCTCTCTTTTTTTTTTCTTTCTTAAATTGTTATCCTCTCCTTCCATCTCTCTCTCTTTTTCTACGTTACGACTGTTACAACTATATATATCATCTCTCACTTGACTTGGGTCTCACCTATATATAATAACTCTACATCAATATGAATCATTCTTTTGGAGCATGTCTTGTGTATCTCTCTTGTACTCTCTCTCTCTCTCAACATGGTATCAGAGCTATGGATGCGTAGCAACAACAAGGAAGATAAGTTGTTTCATTGTTTATACTTGATAGAATTCTTTGCACAAGTGATGATTTGATACATGAACTTGTTCAAATTAGAAGTATTAGTTAATTTTTTCTTTAAAAACAAAACCAGGTCCAGCTGCATAGCTCTTGTCGTGCTCTCGAATCCTGTCAAAACCGCTTGTCAATCGGAGTTCTGGATCAAAAGTTATGACAGTTCAGGATTCAAGACAGCAATTCTGCTCGAATCTGCGATTCTTTATTTAAAACTATATTTCTAATTACCGTTCGTTAATTTCCAATTACAGTTTATTAATCGCTCGTCTTCGTTAATGATGTTGATTACGACAAGCAAACATCTTGCTATTTTTAGCGATGTTTTATTATTGTTCATGTTCTTTGCTAAACCGAAATAGCACTTTTCTTATATGCATCATCTCGTCTTGCACATTATGCCTCTCTATTTCGGGCTTTCTTTTTAGTTACTCAATACTTTTCGTCGTTCTTACGTGCATATCCCTATTTTGATTGTCATGCGTCTCAACTACGCTCGTCTTGATCATGGTTTGCAGATTCTGCGATCTCATCTTATTTGTTTTCTCTCGACATACAGGCATGGCCAATTGCGTAATTGTTAACGGATATCCGTCTGGCCAACGTTCGGTTCCCTTCTTCCAAGGACAAGGCTTTCCTGGGTGGAAAGCAAAGATGATGCTAATTCTTGAAGGTGACGAATTATTTGATATTGTTTTGGGCGACCTGTCTTGCCTAGTTCAACCTATTGATGTGATGAATAACAATTCTGTGATTACTGATGGTCCATTATTTGAACAATGGAAAATTGATCATACTGATTGGATTCGTCGTGACAAAGCGGCTCGTCGTTATATATTGTCTGCACTTCCTGACTCACTTATGTTGGATGTCTTTCATCTGGAAACCTTTCATGCTATTTGGGAGTATCTTATCTCAACGTTTGAGAAGAAATCGGTCACTAAAATTTTATATCTCCAAACTTGTTTGAAGAATCTTCAATATAAGGTTGGTACTTCTATGCACTCTCATATCCAGGCTTTTAAAGACATTATCAATCAGCTTGGTGCTGCCGGCGCTCCTGTTGCTAAAAATCAGATTGTTACTCAACTTCTTCATACCATCAGAGATCCTTTATATGACAATATCATCACTATTTTGTCTAACAAGGATGATATCCACTTTGACAAAGCATGTATATCTCTTATTGAATATTCTCAACGTCATGAGCATCATTTGGTAAAATCTGATACTGTTTTGGTCACTCGCGAACAAAGGGATTTTAATGCTGCTTTTGTTGCTCGCAAGCGTCCTGCTTCACATTTTCAGCAGGGTGGATGCCCTAATCCAGGTAGTAGATCTTCTCGTCTTGCTTATCCTAACAAACATTGTTCTTATTGTGATAAGAAAGGTCATGTGGCTTCTGATTGCTGGGCACGTCAATATGATGAGGAGCATGGAGTTACTACGAAGCAACCTCGCTCGTCTAAAAGTTTTCCTCCTTGTGATTATTGTGCACATACAGATCATCCATCTCGCCGTTGTTATAAATGCAGATATGATGAAGAACGTTCTCGAGCTTATATTGTTCAACAAACTATAACTGATGATGATCATACTCATCAGGAGCTCAATTTCGTCCATTATGATATCTCTCCAGAAAAGGTACTTCATGTTCACGATGGTTCTCTATTCATCGTTGATTCAGGTGTCACTGGAAACATGACATACCAATCGCAGTGGCTTCACAATTATCATTCTCTTCCTGTCAAGAAGTTTGTTTACCTTGCGGATGATACGACTTGTCAAGTCAAAGGAGTGGGTGATTTATATCTGGGGACTGTTTCATCCACTAGAATATTAAGAGGAGTTCTTCATGTTCTAGATTTGCAAAGAAATCTTCTTTCTGTTGCTCGTCTAGTTGATCTTGGTTTGTTTGTTGGCTTTGATCATAATCAATGTCGTATAGAGAAATACGGGCATACTATAGCAGTGGCTCCTCGACATGGTAATCTATTTGAGCTATCATTGAACGATACAGTTGCAAATGTTGTTACTGCCCCTGGAGATGCAGATTGCAAATTATGGCATCAAAGATTTGCACACTCCGATTTTGCCAAAATTCTTGATCTTCATCGTCATGGTCTTGTGCAAGGTATGGATCTTAAATCTCATCCACGTATGGGAATATGTGAGTATTGTGCACTTGGAAAACACCATCGTTCGCCTTTTCACACTTCTACTTCATCACATTCCTGTGCTCTCTTGGATTTGGTTCATACCGATATTTGCGGTCCTTTTCCTGCCTCAAAGTCTCAATATCGATATTTTATAACTTTCATTGATGATTTCTCATGGTACACACATGTCTATCTTCTTCGACATAAGTCTGAGGCTTTACCTATATGTAAACAATACAAGCTAAGTGTGGAGCTTCAAACTGGATTCTCTATAAAGATGCTTCGCAGTGACAATGGCGGTGAATATGTATCCAATCTATTTGATGACTTCTGTAAGGATCAAGGTATTCATCATGAGTTTAGAGTTCCTTATTCTCCTCAGCAAAATGGTGTTGCTGAGCGCAAAAATCACACGATTCTTAATGCTATGCGTTGCATGCTTATACACTCTGGTTTGTCTCGAAAGTTTTGGACTGAAGCACTTCTAACAGCTGTTTTTATTCAAAATCATCTTCCAACTAGTGCACCTGCTGGTAAAATTCCTATAACAATTTGGACAGGGAAGACACCTTCAGTCTCTCACTTTCGCACATTTGGCTGCATTGCTTATATTCATGTGCCCAAGGACACTCGACATAAGTTGGATCCTCAAGGTTTGAAGGTTATTTTTCTTGATTGATCAAATCATTCCAAAGGTTACAAATTTTATGATCCTTCTTCTCAAAAGGTTATCATTAGTCGTGATGCTATATTTGATGAGAAGACTATGGGTGGCACATGGTCGTCAGATGTTTCAGATGATACACAGTCTTTGCTTAGTGCATTTCCTTACTTGCTTTGTGATTCTACTAATTCTGATGATCATAAACCTCCGTCACCTCCAAAGAAGATTGATGAAAATTTGGAGATCTATGTCGATCTTCCTATTGAGATAGAGCATGGATTCTATTCTATTGAATATGATGTCTTTGATGATGCTATGTCTGTCCAAGAGGATCCAATATCGTATATGGAAGCTATCAATTCGTCTCAAAGGGATCAATGGCAAGAAGTTATGCAAGCTGAGTACAATTCTTTAATCTCCAAAGGTACATGGATTCTTACTGAACTCCCCCCAAATCGTGTTCCTATCAAATGTAAATGGGTTTATAAAACCAAGACCAAAGCTGATGGCTCGTTTGATAAGTTCAAAGCACGACTTGTTGGAAAAGGTTACTCACAGGTTGCAGGAGTAGATTATCAAGAAACATTTTCTCTCGTTGTGCGCTCCACAACTGTTCGTATGATTTTGGCTTTTGCAACAATATTTGATCTAGAAATTCACCAAATGGATGTTAAAACGGCTTTTCTCAATGGAGATCTTGAAGAATAAATCTATATGGAGCAACCTGAAGATTTTATGATTGCAGAAAAGAAGCATCTTGTATGCCAGCTTCATCTTGCATTATATGGATTGAAGCAAGCCTCTCGTGCTTGGTATATTAAGATTGATCAGTTCCTCACATCTAAAGGTTTTGTTGCATGTTTTGCTGACCCAAATCTTTACATCAAAAGGGAGGACAAATGTTTTATTATTCTTGCTCTATATGTTGATGATACTATTCTTGTGTCAAATAATATTGCTTTTTTGGATGCTATGAAGAAGCTTTTATCGACTGCATTTGAAATGGTGGATCTTGGTGAGATACATTCTTGTTTGGGTATTCAAGTTCAACGACACCGACAACAAGGCATTCTTCTTCTTCACCAGACAAAGTTTATTAATGATATTGTTAAGAAGTTTGGGTTGACAAATGCGCACTCTGCCAACACTCCCATTCTTTCAAGCTCTACCAAGGGTACATCTACAACACGCAATGAAGAATCAGCCATTCGTAAACCTTTTGCTAATCTTGTTGGTTGTCTTCAATTTATTGGTTTAAACATAAGACCAGATATTTTATTTGCAGCTAATTTTTTGGGACAGTATCTTTCTTCCCCTTTCATTATTAATTGGAGTGTTGCAAAACGTATTCTTAAGTACCTCAAGGGTACTAAGGAATTTGGTCTTATTTATCGTCGTCGAGAGGATTCTTCTTTATCTTCTTCAACTTCTCTTGACCTTATTGGATATACAGACGCTGATTGGACAAGTTCACACTTATCCATGCGATCTACAAGTGGGAATTGTTTCTTTGTAAATGGATGTTTGGTTTCTTGGTCCAGCAAGAAACAACGATGTGTTGCGGTTTCTACAACTGAAGCCGAATATGTTGCTGCATCATTAGCAGCTCGCGAGCTAGTTTGGCTTCGACAACTACTTGCAGATTTGGGACATCCTTTATCATCTAGTACACCTCTTCGATGCGATAACCAAAGTGTTATTAGTCTTACCAAAGACTATATACAACATAGTAAATCAAAGCATATTGCTATTCATTATCATTATGTTCGACATGAAGTCAAGAAAGGTTCCATTATGGTGGAGCATTGTCCCAGTGATCAAATGGTTGCAGACATCTTCACAAAAGCTCTTAGTGAAGATCGCTTTAGCTCATTAAGACATGCACTTGGTATTGTTCCAAGTTCTTGTCTCACTGATTGAGGCATGTATCATTGTATTCAAGAAAACTTTATAGTAAATCATTTTTGTATCGTAGGTATGTGTAGGGGCTCGGGTTTTTCCCTTATTCTCCCCAAGGGTTTTTTCACTCGCAGCCAGAGACCTTTGTTTGAGTGGGGATGTTACAACTATATATATCATCTCTCACTTGACTTGGGTCTCACCTATATATACTAACTCTACATCAATATGAATCATTCTTTGGGAGCATGTCTTGTGTATCTCTCTCGTACTCTCTCTCTCTCTCAACAACGACTACGACCACAACCATGACTAAGACCACGACCATGACCACGTCCACGACCACCATGACCACGATGACCACGATGACGACTACGACCACGACTACGACTACGACTAGGACCATGACCACGATGACTATGACCACAAGCAAGACCACAGCTACGAGCACGACCACCACGACTACGACCACGACCACAACCACGACTACGACTACCACTATGACTACGACTACGACTATGACTACGACTACGACTATGACTACGGCCACGGCTACGGCCATGACCACAACTATGACTATGACGACCACAACCACGACCCACGACCCACGACCCACGACCACGACCATGACCACGACTACGACGATCACGTCCATGATTACGACCATGATCACGACCACGACCACGACCACGACCACGACGACCACTACGACTATGACCATGACCACGATCACGATCACGACCACGAGTACGACTATGACTACGATTACGACGACGACCATGACTACAACCATGACCATGACCACGACCACGACCATGAGGACCATGACCATGGGTAGGTTGCACTCACTAAGAATAGGATTGGAGATTCACCTCATCTTCTCTCCATCATCAATAGAATTCTCCTTTACCATTTGATCTCCACAGATACCAAAGCATGATCTCTAGCTTGATGATTGCATATATACTACTACTACTCGTGGAATAAACCTTAAAATAGTTATTATGCTCAAATATGTGCTTGTTAGAGCAGAAATTTGTTCCTAAGACTATTCTAAGGAAGAAAGAGGGTTAATGATAAAAGAGTGTCCTTCCTTGTAAGTGATTTTATATTATATTTATTAATTAAAATTGATAGTTGAAGATGAGTTTCCTAAGAGATATTGTGGTGATGCTGTTTTAGTTTTGCGAAGTATATGAATGATGTTTTTTAGTTTTTTGCATTTGTCTTTTTAAGAAGAGATTGATTTTTATGGAATATCCAAAGTTATTTTTGGATTTATGTTATGAAAAATGAATGTTTTTCATACTGATAGGCTGATTGCTTTTGTTGTATATTTGCGTGGTGGAGGCTAGGATAAGGCCCATGTATGAGATGTCTCTTTGCAGGAAGAACATTATGCTAGGAGGCACAAGTATGCTAGGGCTCTCTAGCCATATATCCCTTAGGTTTGTTGAGGATCGGCCTAACCCCTATGAGCCTAGGATGAGCTTATTGTAAGGTCCTATTTACTTTTCTCTCTTTCTCTCCCTCCCTTACCCTCACCCTCTCTTTCTCTCTTTCCCTATTAGGTTTAATGATTTTTCTCTTTTTCTCTCTCCTCTTTCTCTCTCATTTTTTCTCTCTCCTCTCCCTCTCTCATTTCCTTTTTTTCTCTTTCTCTCCCTCTCTCATTTCCTCTCCCTCTCTCACCCTCACCCTCTCTTTCTCTCTTTCCCTATTAGGTTTAATGAATTTTCTATCTTTTTCTCTCTCATCTCTCTCTCATTTCTTTTTCTCTCTCCTCTCCCTCTCTCATTTCCTTTTCTCTCTTCTCTTTCTCTCTTTCCCTATTAGGTCTAATGATTTTTCTCTCTTTTTCTCTCTCCTCTCTCTCTCATTTTTTTCTCTCTCCTCTCCCTCTCTCATTTCCTTTTCTCTCTTCCTCTCCCTCTCTCATTTTCTCTCCCTCCCTCACCCTCACCCTCACCCACACCCTCTCTTTCTCTCTTTTCCTATTATGTTTAATATATTTTCTCTCTTTTCTCTCTCCTCTCATTCTGTCATTTTTTCTCTCTTCTCTCCCTCTCTCATTTCCTTTTCTCTCTTTCTCTCCCTCTCTCATTCCTATAAGGTCATTTTTTCTCAAAATCCTCATAACTTAAAAAATGCAATTCTATTTTCTCTAAAATGGAGCTAATCATTGATATACAACTCTTTAATGCCCTCATGGCTTTTCAACATTAAAATATGTTAGAATCATTCTTATTCTTGCTTCTTAAAAGGAGGAAAGTTAAAAAACGATATAAAATGACGTTCACATCATATTTTTAAATTATTTTTAACCTAGAGATACCTTTTTGACTCAAGAGTTTTCTTGTAAATTTTTATCTTTTTTGGACAAGTATATGCGTATTTCTAGGCATTTTTTCATTTCCTCTCAAAGCTCTAGTTTTGTCCCAAATTTTGTGCATTCTTCTCCTTCCCTCCAGAATATGGTTTCTTGCATACGAATTCTTCTGAAGCAACACTCAGTACTATCTACAACACTCTCTACTCTACTGCAAGCAATTTAGGAGTAGTTTTGATACCATTTGCTGAAATCAAATAATCTCTATCTACAATACTATCTACCCTGCTACAAGCAATCTCTCTCTTCAGTACTATCTTGAGTACTATGCGATAAGATATCTTCCACTTTAACAGTCTATACTACAAGAAATCAAGTAATGATGGAGGTATCTTTATTTTTTAAATCTCTATGATACTATTATTCTTCACAGTTATTTAATCCTTAAGCATCAATTCATAGAGAGAGAGAGAGAGAGAGAGAGAGAGAGAGGGGGGAAAGAGAGAGGATTGTGTGAGATGAACTAAGAAAATAAGTGATAGAGTGACAGATAATAAATTAGGGGAGAAGATAAGATGATGTTATTGTTATCTACTAGTCAAGCTTCTATAGAAATGTGTTTAAATATCTTTGATCAATTCTTGTTGAGAGAGAGAGAGAGAGAGAATATTTTGGATAGAATAGAAGATAAGATTTGATGCTAATCAGAGGTAGATTAAAAGCTAAGATTACAGACTGATTAGGGATTAATTAGGGTCTATCATGATTGAAATCAAGGGAAAGAGACAAGTTTCAATTGGGTAAAAAAGAACTAAGATATAGTGAATCAAAGGGGTGTAATTGTGTGATTTGAATGCTAATCCAAGTTAAAATTGGCATACATCACTACAAGATATAGGCCTTATACCGACGTTAAAAGCGACGAAAATGTAAATAACAAAATTTGCCCCCATTGTCGCAAAAAGCGTCGTTATTGGCGACGACATAGAGCAGTCGGTATTAGTATCATTATCAACGTCACTATTTGCATCGGTATCACTGTCGCATACCGATGCAAATAGTGACAGTGATACCGATGCAAATAGTGACGCTGATAACAACGTTTTGCGATGCTAATAACGATGCAAATAACGACGCGTGCAGGTAAATTTGTGACACTAATAGCGACGGTAACAGGAAAAAAAAATTTGTGGCAGGGCAGTCACATATAGCACTATGTGCTTTATTTAGGCCATACAAAATAGTTTTCGCACTGTGTACAATGCTCATGTAAACAAAAACAAAGTGTATTGAAATTATAACACTGATACATAAAATAAATACATAATCTCATAATGAAAGCGACTGATACAATCATGACAAGATATCCCTACTACATAGAAAATGTCTACACAGATCAGGCGACCAAAAAAGAAGGATGTGTGAGCTCCAGGGATCCAAGGGCAAGCTACATATCCTCGCCATTCGAAAGCTCGTCCCGTCAAAGGAGCATCGAACGGACTCTGCAAAAAAAGAAACAACTACACATCAATCCACCATACAATAATGCATTCTAATTAAACATGGTAACTACGGACAAGAAAGATGAGTGACTTACAGGGCCGCCGCGTCTATACAATCGCTCGATCAATGTAGTGAGACCATACCTCTCTGCATATCGAGTCTCAAGGCCGGTCGGATCGCGATTTGTAATGGAGTGATGCAAAGAAAACAAAATACTAACGGTTAGAAACATGCTTGTCAGTACAAAGGATATCGCAAAAAAATAAGCAAGCAAAACAAAAGAAAAACTTACAAAGTCCTTTAGATATATCCTGTGGCTGCCACTCCCAAGATGATGGACCACTCTGGTCTCTAGTCGTGCCCTCGCGCTGTTGACTCCAATGTCCTAGAGAATCTGTAGCCTCCTCCCTTAGTCAGCGCCAGTCGTCCATGTCTAGCCACTCGGGCTTTGCAGCCCCACTCTTGAGAGCCTTGTGTGTGTCCGATCGTCTGTGTGACATATATGTACGCATGTAGTCCATCATCCAGCCTGTAGAAAATCTATCTACTGTGGCTGGAACCGGAAACTCCTCATCCAAGGATGCTACTATGTAGTCCTTGCTCCCCTACGGTATGTTTTTCCAATGATCTAAGACGTTGTGTCGAAAAACTTGTTGGCACAACTCTCTCATGAGAGCCATCACCCTCCTCCCCTCATCATTCATGATGATGGCTCTTGACCTATCATCGACTAGATATGCATATCCCTCTGGGGTATGCCTAACATGGCTCCTCTCCCACCTGCATCCACGCTCCTGGGCATATCCAGGAGACCCATGTACATTCGGTGTACCGACCGGGGTAGTATCTATCAAAGTAGCACTCATAGGGGTACCACCTACAGACGGCTGAGCAAAAGCCGGAGTAACTGGAGTAGACGTCCCCATAGGTGTGAAAAATCCTGGAGGTGATGTAACTCTAGTAGAACAACGGGACAGAGACACCGTGCCCGTGTCTCCACAGCATCCACCTGAGCCACGCTCCTTGGAACCGCCACGAGAGCGAGGAGTCGCACCTGTATCTCATGCCGACTGCGGGCTCATTGCCTCCGTATCTCTACAGCATCCCCTTAACCCTGAAGCACTTCCTCCCTCTGGCCCAAGTCTCGAGCATTGACCTCGTCTGCTCGAAGCCAAAGCATCTAATCGTGCCGAAGTAGATCTAGTAGAGCGGCCTGACGATGTCCGAGACAGCTCCTGGTCCGCCATGTCTCTGAATCTCACCATCTGATCTGGAGACATGCGCGTGAAGATATCCTGCAACTTCTCATCACTTATCCCTCGACTCATCCTAACAAGGTCACATGCACAGACAAAAATTGATGTTAGCATAATCAATTTAAATCATACAAAGCACAGTAATATAAATTTAAAAAAAAGATCTCACTTAAAATGCATATCTTATGTATCCTTATAAGTGATTAGTCAACGAATTGAGTAAGTGGATGCTCCAAGTACAAAGTATCCTATGGTCCCATGTCAATCTCCTGACACAACTCCACATACACTGGAAGGTCGATAGACATGTCACCACAAAAGGATGAGTCCACCTCGTTCTCAAAGAATTCTTGGACTCCTATATTTCCATCATTGTTAGCCAATGTTGGCTCCTCTACATGCTCCAAGCTTTTGGTGGCCTCCACCCCTTGCAATATCGACCCCTTTATTTGCATATTGTCCTCATCTATGCTCGAAACATTGCTTTCATCATATACTCTTGCACTTCGAGGAGTTGAAGATATAACATACTACCATCGAGGTTGTCGGGGGTTTGGATAGAAGATTACATGTTCACAAACATGTACAAGAGAGATTAAACTATTGTGATATGTACTATGTCATAATACAATTAACAAACAAATGAGTTCATGCACCTGTTCACAATGGGCTAGCAACACAAAGGTGTCGCGTAAATTTGTCCATTTTTTTTTGGAATCTATTTCGAGAAATCCAAATGAACCTCGCCGAACTGTTGCTCCAGCTCCTTCAAGTACCACTTTGAACCACTGCACACATCAAATAGTATCATGAAGAAGCTACGGTAATCCACCGTAACAATACTTTGCAAGTTCTCAAAATACTCCATCTCATCTATAACCGTGTTTAGATCCATTGCTCGTCGTCGACTCTCCTACTCGAACCTTGCCATGATACCATAGTCCATTGTGGAGCACATTTTGTCAATACACTCCATGCGAAAATGCCGTCCGTGCAATCACACTGCACTATATATTTTGTAATGTACATTGACACACTCAAATTAGTTGTCGCATATAGAATATAGATACGACAAATCCTAAACACCTCATCACCTTTGGACTACATCCCCTCGAGAATTCCCGCTCCTCCATTGAGACCTCCGCCCCTTCGCGAGACACTGTAGTCAAAGCTCCATGTAACCATTGTGTTGATATGAACCGTTGCATCTTCTCCATGCCCTTGGGATATTGAATCGGTCGATGGCGCGTACTGTGTCAAAATTCAGATCGCACTTCCTCTCGATCTTGCTTAGCGATCTGGTACTTGGCGAGCCACGTTTCCATAGAGACATGGTGCAACATACAAAAGTGATTCACCTTCTCCTCCATTGCAGCATCCATTCTTTTTTCTATCCCATTTTCAACCACATCTTTGGTCAGTCTATCATCGTTGCCATATCATTTTGTTGTCTGGATTCACCGTTGGTAGCCATTGTGAAATATGCACTAGCGTCTCAAACACCAACCAACCTTCAACCATGCTACCTTCTGGCCAAGATCATTGTCGCACAAAGCCTTCTAGGGTTTTCATGAAGAGCTCTAAGAAGAACATCCATCATGTATGGACAGGCCCAGCAATCTCCACTTCATCTACAAGATGCACAAGAAGATGGATTTGTATCGTGAGCATGCTGGTAGGCAGGTATTTCTCAAAGAGACAGATCGTCTCCACTGCTCCCCGCCTCGCGGATTCAATAGAGGACATCTTAATCTCCTTCTATGAGATCCATTGCACCAAAGTCGACAACCTGTAAAATGGCCCCTGGTATTTCTAGAATAAGGTATTCTGTGATCGCGATCGGTAGTACAAATTGCCACAAATGAGAAAGCATTATGAACAATGGCTACACTTCAAATAGCAAAATGCGCATGCCAATTATAATCTATTCGTAGTACAAACCTGATATATCTTATGTCAGTAATGGGATTTTAGCCCTGATAATTGGTCGTTTTTAGACAATGCAGACCTGAGAGAATCCATCATACCCATCGGAGTGCGGATTGACTACTTGATTCACAATGCACTCTTCTTTAGTGGACAAAACCCAAGGAGCGCGTGGTAGCTGCATGCGACCATCAGCACTCGACTGCGGTCAAAGCGCCTCCATCTTGCCTATCTCCTTCAAATCCATTTGTGCCCCTATAGTGTCTCTCTTTCCTGTGATGTGGTCCCATAGCAAGCTGTCCACATTCTTGAAAATATGGATGGGATTCAACAAGTGGTTGATCTGTAAGTGGGCCCAATATGGCAACTCGTAGAAAACTGAGAACCGCCGCATTCCATTTGGATGTGACTCTGCGTGGACCATTTTTAGCTCGTATCAACTTGCAGCATTCATACATGTTGGAGGTCATCCAAGAAAACCTTCCCTGAGTTCATGACCCTCTGGCAAGAAAGCTGTGTGTCCTTGATATACCATCTTCTTCATGGTTCGTGACCTTCGGGAGTCTAGCTATGGTCCACACAATGGTCATGCATGATAACCTAAGGTAACCAGGCCTATTCCAACACCTCTATCCAGTGAATACAAACTTGAATGAGATAAAATATAGATATTACCAACGAGAACGGAAGCCTATTTACCTAAGAACTCTCCGAATCCTGGAAAGTCATGCATTGTCCACATGAGAATGGCTCGAATATTGGCGGACCGTCGACCATCGCGCTTGCTCATATCTTGTATGGTGATCCCCTCCTCCCAAAAAATCTTAAGCTCATCGACTAATGGATGAAGATACACGTCCATATTTTTTTTGACTTTGTAGTGGTCCGGGAGGAGTAAGCTAAGGATGAGATGTCCTTTCTTTGTAGAGAGCCATGGAGAGATATTGTAGTTGACAAGCACTATAGGTCACACACTGTAAAAAGTTAAGTGCAGACCGAATGGGTTTACGCCATCCATTGCAAGACCGAGCCAAAGATTCCTTGGCTCTCGGGCAAATCCTGGGAAGGTAAAGTCAATGTGGCTCCATGCGCGTGAATCTGCTGATATTCATTGAACTCCATCTATGGACCTATTCTGTGCATGCCACATTGTCAAGCTCGCCATGTCAGACACACAAAATATGTGGTTTATGCAGTGGATAAGCGAAAAGTGTCTAAGAACTTTTTGAGGGATGGTTTGCCCTTGCAAGTCCTGTCGATACCTATGAGCACCACACTTTGGACATGTCTCCATAGTCTCGTATTCTCCTCGAAACAGTATGCAATCATTGATACATGCATGGATGCTATTGTAGTCCATGCTAAGCTTTCGTAAAACATGTCGTGCATCATCACAAGACTCAGGCATGGTATTTGCAGGTGGTAATATATGATATTTCAATAACTTGAAAAAAATCATAAAACACCTTGAAAAAGCACAAATGTTTTTAATAATAGTGCTGAAAAGAAATCAACGAAGCGTACGTACAAGGTACCTGAACAACTCAGTCACACTCGTATCGCTCCACCCATATTTTGCTTGTACACTTAGGAGTGCAAGCACCGTCTTCAGACGAGATACTTGGCACCCATCATATAATGGTATGGATGCTTCCTCTCAGTGGATCAGAAGTCTCGACATCCATGGGAATCAATGCATCGATCATTGTCTCCATCTCAGGCTCCAAGATTGTAGGTAGGTTTGGAAGGCTGCCTGTCTCCTCTGGTATTGATGGTATAGATTGGCTAGTGCCTTTCAAGTGGTGGATTGGTTCATGCACTCCATCCATTGCATGCCCACGAACTCTTCTAATTGGTTGCAAAGGGTGCACTCCTCCTTGGGACAAGACGTCACCTTCCTAGATAGAAAATTTGCCTTGTATATGGTATTCAATTAGCTTGTGAGTACAATCATGATTGATATTAACCTTTCTTACCATTTGCTGAAAATCCGCAATCACCTGATCAATGATCTCAGATTGAAAGTTTTCGAAGCGTCGTATGTGTTCTATAGACAATCGACGTTTTCGTCTAATTGCTAGCTTGCATTGAGAGCAAGGACATGGGACACGCTGATTAAGATACGCCTTGTGATCTTAAACAACAAGACCTTCATCATTTTCCATTTTGTCTACGTTACGACAAACAATTTGTTTTTGTTATCATTCCTTTTTTCTTTCTTAAATTGTTTGAGAAGGGATTTCTTCTCTTGTAACTCAGCAAAAATTAACGTATGTAAAGTCTCCACCCACCCACCCATAGATTAACATATATATGTCAGAGTGTTTCCTGCCTCATGGTGTTGCACCGGACCTTGCCACCACTCTCTCTTTGTTTTTTATCCATTCATTATCTCATCTCCTTCCATCTCTCTCTCTTTTTCTCTTTCTTTATTATGCTGTATGTTTATTCCCTCTCTCTCATTCCTTCTTCTTTTTTCTCTTCCCTCCCCTCTCTCATTTTCTTTAACGATCACAGCTACAACTACGATGAAGACCATAACCACGACTATGACTACGACTACAAATTGACATTGACTTATGGCAAGAAAATCCACCACAAAACAATAGTTATAATACTCGAGGTAGGATTTCAAAGTCTTACTGATTTCAATCGGTCATGGATGCCATACTATGGGTAGGTTGCACTCACTAAGAATAGAATTGTCTTTTCTACCTCATCTTCTCTCCATCATCAATAGAATTTTCCTTTACCATTTACAACTCACCCACCTTCTCTCCACACTATTGCACACTACAATCTCTATGAGTGCATGAGATTGGGATCTCCATAGATACCAAAGCATGATCTCTAGCTTGATGATTGCATATATACTACTACTACTCATGGAAGAAACCTTAAAATAGTTATTATACTCAAATATATGCTTGTTAGAGCAGAGATTTGTTCCTAAGACTATTCTAAGGATGAAAGAGGGTTAACGATAAAAGAGTATCCTTCCTTGCAAGTGATATTATATTATATTTTTAATTAAAATTAATAGTTGAAGATGATTTTCCTAAGAGATCTTGTGGTGATGAACATAAGGGACAATCTAGAAGTTTTGTAGAAAAGAACCTTTACTACCTAGGCTACTCATCACCTAATGTACTACCAAGACTAGTAACTTTAAATAATGTAAGATAAAGAAAGTACAATGATATACTTGGGATGGAATTGTTTATCTTTAGTACTAGTTAATATTGTACTTAACATAACAAGGGTAAGTTATTGTGGATCGCATCTTCTTTTGCAAAGCATATAAATGATGTTTTATTTTCTTGTATTTGTCTTTTTAAGAAGAGATTGATTTTTATGGAATATCCAAAGTTATTTTTGGATTTACATTATGAAAAATGAATGTTTTTCTAACTGATAGCCTAATTGCTTTCGTTGTACACTTCTACAAAAGTTCTTGTGCCCTCATAGGTGGATATTTGGTTATACACTAAACCTCCCCCAAGGTTAGTGGCTAGATCCCTTCACCAAGGGGATAGTTTGAGTGTGTTGGAGGCTAGGACAAGTTCCATGTATGAGAGGTCTCTTTGTAGAAATGACATTATGCTAGGAGGTGCAAGTATGCTAGGGTTCTCTAGCCATATATCCCTTAAGTTTGTTGAGGATCGGCCTAACCCCTATGAGCCTAGGATGAGCTTATTGTAAGGTCTTATTTCCTTTTCCCTCTTTCTCTCCCTCTCTCATTTCCTCTCTCACCCTCACCCTCACCCTCACCCTCACCCTCTCTTTCTCTCTTCCCCTATTATGTTTAATGTTTTTTCTCTCTTTTTCTCTCTCCTCTCCCTCTCTCATTTATTTTTCTCTCTCATTTCCTTTTCTCTCTTCCTCTCCCTCCCTCACCCTCACCCTCTCTTTCTCTCTTTCCCTATTATGTTTAACATCTTTTCTCTCTTTTTCTCTCTCCTCTCCTTCTCTCATTTTTTTCTCTCTCCTCTCCCTCTCTCATTTTTTCTCACTCCCTCACCCTCACCCTCTCTTTATCTCTTTCCCTATTATGTTTAATATTTTTTCTCTCTTTTCCTCTCCCTCCCCCTCTCTTTCTCTCTCCCTCCCTCTCCCTCTTCCTCTCCCTCTCTTTGTCTCTTTCAAAGTTTCCCTCTCCCTCTCCCTCTCTCTCTCTCTCATTTCCCTATTATGTTTAATGTCTCCCTCTCCCTCTCCCTCTCTCATTTCCTCTCCCTCTCCCTCCCCCTCACTTTCTCTCTCCCTCCCTCTCCCATTTCCTCTCCCTCCCTCTCCCTCTCCCTCTCTTTCTCTCTCATTTCCTCTCCCTCTCTCAATACACACGAATTATACAAAAAACAAGTAAAAGTAGAGATGGACACTTGAAAAATCTTACTAGTGGACCTAGATGCCATCTTTGCCATGCTAAAGGGTGACTCAAAGGCCAGAAGTGATTATGGACCTCTAACTAAGTACATTCATTGTCCTGAGGATGAATGTAACTGGATGAATATGTTGGCAATCATTGATTTGCCATTCTCTGATGATGAGGATGAATATAGGCAAGCAGTAGAATCAATTAATAAACCCAACAAAGCCACAACTTCTAACTTATCCATAATGCCCTTATGCATGATGGCTAAGAGTTCCATCAGCCGATTGACATCAATCACCTATCATGTCTCAACTAAAAAATTGGAACTCCATAAAATCCTCAAGTGCTTGTCAATTGAGCTAGCTGGCAACCCAACTACAAGTCCAAAGCTCCTCAAGGATCTCATGGAGAGTAAGGAGTGGTGATGGACTAAGATGCATGACTTAAACATGTTATACAAGTGGACTCTCATTACAAGTGAGAAAAAACTTGAGCACAGGAATCGTAAAAACAACACACAGCCTGAGTATGAGGATTCCAATTATGAGTATGAAGACTAATGTTCCATCAATGAGAAAAGCAAAGAGGAAGTGGAGACCATAAGATATGACTCAGATGGAAGAGCAATTGAACAAATGAAGGTAGAATCTAAATCCCGAGATGTCAATGCTTTTAGAGTGAATAAAGGAGTTGCCAAGGTAGATTGCAATCAAACTTAGCTAGAATACCCAAATGTAGTAGATTATGAGTATGCTGGATTAATCTAGCTTAGCACCACATCATTATTTGGAGTGGAGTCAGTCTTAGAGCTACGCAGGGGAGATAGCCTCATCCAGTGAGGATTGCAAGTACAACTCTGAGTTAGAGATAAGCTCTGATAGCGACCCCAAAATCCCTTGACAACCTAGTACCAAATGCACCACAAGGGGAACCTCCCAGTCCACCTAAGATGCAAGAGGCTAAAGGAAGAAAGAAGGAAATAGTCAAAGTCTTTAGAAGCTAACCGATAGAAGAAAATCTGGGATTTTCCCAAGTGCTTCATGAAGTTTAAGAAGAGTGATCGAATAGTGGTGTTGGTAGGAGCCAAATGGCAAGGGTAGGCAAATGAACTCATGGAAGGGCCATCCGAAGTTAAGGAAGTCAACTTGGCAAGGAAAGGGGACAAGCCTCAACCCATGCAAATAGCAGATGATTTACCTCAGGAGAAAGAGACTAATCTCATAAATCACTTAAGGGAATTCTCTAACATTTTGCATGATTCTTAGATGAGCTGAAAGGAATAGATCCAAGTATTGTGATCCATAGTATTTCCATGACCCCCGATGCAGTACCAATTAAGCAATGATCATATGCAATGAATCCTAAGCATGCATATGCATAGAAGGAAGTGATTTATAAGTTAATAAATGCAAGATTCATTTACGAGATAGATCATATGCACTGGATATCACCCATAGTGATAGTCATGAAAAATGATGGAAAGATTCAAGTGTGTGTGAACTATAAAAAGGTCAACATAGCTACAAGGAGAGACAAATATCCATTATAATACACTGAGCACATGCTAGAGAGAGTGGCAGAAAAGAAAGCCTATAGTCTCTTGGATGGCTTCTCAGGCTATAACCAACTGCAAGTCCATCAGATGATAGGCACAAGATGGCATTTGCCACCAAATGTGAATGTTTGCCTACATAGTCATGCCATTTGGATTAACATATATCCCTACTACTTTCTAGTACCTTATGTGTGCCATCTTTAAGGACATGCTTGGAAAATGGTTGGAGGTATTTGTCGATGACTTGCATGTCCACACCAACTAGAAAGAGTACCTAGAAAAGCCATGAATAGTCTTTGAACAATGTAGGCAATATGGTCTCTCACTGAACCCAAAGTGCTAGTTTTGGATGAACCATGATTGTATTTTAGGACATGTTGTGTTAGGGAACTCAAAAGTCAAGGTAATTGTAGACCTTGCCCCACCAACCAACTTCAAGGGAGTTCAATGCTTCTTAGGCCACAGAGGGTATTACCGATGGTTTGTGTTGAACTATGCATTGATTGCTAGACCTTTGTACAAGCTATTGATAGTATTTGAGTGGACCAAAAATGTCAGAAACTCTTTGAAAGGCTTAAACAGGCTCTAACTTCAGCTCTTATCTTAAGAGCCCCAACTTGGTCCATTACCTTCCATGTGCACATCGATGCATCAAAGTTTGTCATGGGGGCACTGTTGTGTCAACCTACTGAGCATAACCTTGATTATCCACTGAGATTTACTAGCAGATAACTCACAAATATGAAAATAAACTATTCCAAAATAGAGAGGGAAGGGTTAGCCATGGTGTTTGATGTAAAGAAGTTTAGACGTTATCTTCTAGCGATACCCTTTACCTTCTTGGTGGATCATCAAGCATTGCTTTATCTTGTGAAAAAACCTTGTGCAATAGGATGCATTATTTGATTGCTACTTCTACTTTTTGAATTTGAGTTCTCTATGGCAGTATGCAAAGGCAAATAGCACTACATCACAAATTACATATCCTCCATACCCACTAAAGCAATTGGATAGGGCTTCATTGATGACCTACCAGATGTACATCTTTTAGATCTCACAACGTATTGGGCAGATGATATAGTCTACATCTTAGAGAATGGATTTCTTGAACGATCCATAGAAAAAGCTAGGTTAAAGAGACTAATTTTGAATATTAAACCCTATCAGTTGATTATTTTGTATGAGTTTATTAGAAGACATGAGCGATAGTAGGTTTACTGGGTGCAATCACCCATTTTTTCCACCACACCCCTCAATGTAAGAATCAACTTGAAGGGTTATATGTAAAGCATAGCTTTCCTAAGCAAATCTCTCAAGCCTCCTTGTAGCTTGGCCCCTGCCCATGAACGGGATGCCACTTAACGTGCTACCTTGTAGTAAAAAAAAAAAGAAAAGAAAACAATAAAAATAAAAATAAAATAAAATAAAAAAGTTAAAAAATAAAAAATAAAATTTCTTCATTTGTACTGTATGAGTGTCAATACCATTGCACATAGGGACCACCCTAGCCCCTCCCCACTTCACAAGTCAAGGCACATCAAGGGTAGGTCATTTTGATAGATTTGTCTCCCCAAGTCACACACAACACCTTCCTTTATATGAACTGGGTCCTCAAGATACATGAGCAGGACTCAAACAATTGAATTCTCTAATGTCCAAGTAGTTTAAGTCCACTTGAACACTCAAAGTCAAACAATCAAGTCCACTCAGACTTGGATGCCCGAGTCACCATAGTTACACTTGGGCTCAAACACTCGTATCAGTCCCATTTGGACTCGGATTTATTTTTTTCCTTAGACAGCTGGTCCATATGCCTCAGACGATTGATTTAGATACAAGATAGGCACCCCTCATGTGCGTTTGAGTCTAACCACTCAAAGGGTCACAAAGACTCAAACGGCTGAGTCTAGGACTCAAACAAGCAAACTTGCCACTAGGATAGGTTGTCTAGAACACAATTTTTGACCATTTTGACCACTCTAGGACCTATTAAGGCCAAGAAGTAGTTGCCCAATAATCTAGGTTGGACTCAGACCTACAAATGAGACCATAGAGCTGATTGTCACTAGAACTTTAACCTAACAATCCAGGAGTGATTGAAAACACCGAACACCATCCACTTACCCTTGGTAGAGAATCAATTTGACTACCTAGGTTGATCAACCATCAGATCACCAATCAAAACCCATGAGGGACCCAAAATTGACCATTATGAGCAATCACGATTCATGTGAAAGAGTTGCAAACTGCATGAAATTGATTGGTAAAATTGTGGATGTGATTGATTTCATCGAAGGTTACACCTTGCATCACAAGCACTTAAGTGATGTGAAAAATGAAAAGCTTGATTTTACATAGCTTGTATCGAGTCATACTGCTCAAGCATGTAAGTGTATATACATTGTAGATTGATTGGATTAACAAAGAACACACTAAGGGGGATTAAGCTAAGAAATGAACCCACTAGTAGAAGTATAATCCTGAAAATTGCACAAGTGACCCAACACACCAGAGATAAGGATCTAGGGAAGACAAAACCATCAGACCATTGAGGGAAGGAAGGACTCACCAAGATTAGAGACACATCTTTAGCCAGCCTAGTCAACCTCATAGAAATACTAATGGATCACGAGACAACCACTATGACAGGTACCAGTTCGAACTCAAATGACCTTGACCTTAATGTAGCATGGTACTCGGGTGACATCCAATGACTTATCACATAGTATGATCAATAGACAAGGATAACACATCATGGAAGACTTGCATCAATCGATATCATAGCCGATCTTGACAAGAAGAGGAGACTAGGAAGGATCACACTACAATGCATAGCAAGCTATAACCAGGAGAGAAATAGGCTTAGAGGTCATGCTAGAAGAGAGAGCTCAACGAGGTTCACAAGATCCTAGCCATCTCAAATAGAGACAAAACGGGAGGAAATGCCGATAGGGAGAGGGCCTTAGAAGTAGATCTTACCGTGATCGAGCTGTGTCGCGAAGTGATTGCTAGACAACACAAGTGTCAAGCAAAGTGGAGTAGCCTTGGCAGTATCATTGCTAGCTAGGCTAGGAGCCAGCCCAAATACCAGGAGCTAAACAAAGATACCCATAGTTACCAAGAAACTTGATAAATATCAAGTGGGCAATGATCCATGTAGCTTTGTTAAGTAGTTTGAGTACATGTATAAGGCTAACAACCTCATGGACCTCGCTCAATGAGAACAAGCATTTCGTCTCTACTTAGGAGATAAGGGACAGACTTGATTTACGAGTCTAAATAATGCAGAATGCAATAATTTCAACGATCTAAAGGATGTCTTCATCAAGAGATTCTCGAAGGTAGGATACTCCGACAACCTCATTGTTAAGTTGATGAATGCCAGTCAAAAAGAAAAAGAGGATATATGAGACTATGTCACTCACATGACAAGTCTGTACAAGAGGATATCTACAATTGAGTGACCCAATGAGAGAGCGATCTCCATCGTATTTATCAATTAGATCTGCAAGGAAGAACTCTACTAGGCCTTAGCAAGCAACTCAAACCTACAAAAGGATGTGCTGGCAAGAGTCTTTGAGGAGGCTATACGAGTGGATGACTTACTCAGAGAGAGAAGATTTAGTGTTGTGTAGCAAATAACACTTTTAGAAATACCAAGAAAACCACAACACTTAGCAAATGGTCAGCCCCTGGTACACAAGATAAAGAAAAGAATGTCAACAAGACGCAAGTGACAGATCAGTTGACCAGGCTATAGAAGTCATTGCAAAGGCTAGTGTCTACATTGTGGGGGGGGGGGGACCACTTGCCATCTAAGTGTCTCGATCCTAAGTCTTGACTGCCTTGTGCCAACTGCAGAAGATTCAGGCATGACACTATGCATTGCCAATTTCCAAGATGGTTTCCCTACCACCAACCCTATGCTTAGCTATACTATCCCCAAGAGCCAGGAAACCTAACTTTGAAAGAGGAGCCTGTTTGGCTTTACCTACACCTAATGATTCAGATCTTGCCACTCCAAGGATCAATATCGACCCAACAAGAATCCTCAGATCACCAGGACCTATGGTGATCCATCCATCAAATGATGCTCCAATGCACTTTGTAGAGGAACCATTAGAGAAAGACTCATATGTGAATCCTTATCTCTCTTATGATAAGGAGGGAAATCCCACACTAATAGACTTTAGGACTATACCGGTCATGGATTTAGGTAGAGGAAGAGATAGAGGCCTAGGAGAAGGTTAGAACCATGGGTCCATAGCATGTGGACGTGTGGCCATCCAAAGCATATCTCATCGTGTTTCCCTCAAAAAGAGCAAGTAGATAGAGAGAAGACCAACTTGAGGTGTCTCGAATGTAGAGCAACACACCTATTCGCCAATTATCCTGGGTAAAAAACCTCCACTAATCTAGCAATTGTGCCATCTTTGTTTCTTGGATTCTTTTGTATTTAGCCACATGACAATAATGCCATTCCTATCCCCATAAATGTCATGAAACAAAATTCAAAAGAAGTAGGCTAGAATTTCATTACCTAGACTAGCAACCTGGATGCAACCTCTATAGGGAAGAAGAGCCGACAAAGGAGAAGAAAGAGGATTGATGAAAAAATAATACACAAAATAGAGAGCATGACTACTTTAACAAAGGAAAAGTAGGTTACTAATGCAAAAGCAAAAACATTTTCTCCCAAGATGAGGAAAAAGGAAAATGCTAAGGTCGGAGAGTATCCAGACCCCAACCAGTGAAAGGCTATGGATAATGTCAAAGAATGGATAAAAGAAGCACAAGCTCACGTGCAAGATACGAAGCTTATCATTGAGGATGAGGATAATGAACTCTCAACCATGAGCCCACCAATCTCTCCCATGTACTTGAGAGTAGGAAAGGCAACATCACCACATGCATAGTTGCATAGGCAGAACATGGATGCCATAAATAGACAGTTGGCAATTTGCTCATCACACTTATATCAACTCCTATAACATTGCCACTGGGAGAATTGCTTAGGAAAAATCCTATACTATGGCAAGGGTTAAAGTAATGGGTAGAACAAACGAATAGACATGAACCATAAGACTTGGCCGATCATGATGCTGTGACACACATACCAACATACCAAGCCTAATGTTGAACCCAATGTTTAAGTCCCCACAAGTGAATGCCTTTTGGGAAGGCACTAAGGTATAGGTAGTCTTATTTATCATTGCCTAGGATATACAACACAAAAGGGGATAGTAGACATATGAGAAAGAGTTAGTGTACTTAGCCATGTAGTCCTAAAAGCTTGGGAAAACCCACGAGTAAGGATTCAATGTCATTCTAGCGAATGGGATGAAGGTTAGACCCTTTGAAGTTCTGAAGGATTGAACTTTAAAGTTAGTGGGAATTCAATTCTTTCTGAACTTCATAGTCATGAAAGGAGTGGATTATGATATCCTGCTAGGCAAATCTTGGATGAGGAATGCCCAAGTGATAGAGGATTAGGGTAATGACATGATATTCTTAGGAAGTAGATCAAAATTAGTCTGAGTATTGATGGGAACTTGGAAAATCTCACAAGTGGACCTAAATGCCATCTCTTCCATGCTAAAGGTTGACTCAAAGGCCAAAGCGATTATGGATCTCTGACTAAGTACATTCCTTGTCCTGAGGGTGAGTGCAATTGGATGCATGTGTTGGCAATCATTGATCTGGCATTCTTGGATGATGAGAATGAATATAGGCAAGCAATACACTCAGTTAGCAAGCCCAACAAAGCCACAACTTCTAATCTATCCACGGTGCCCTTATGCCTAATGGCTAGGATTTCCATTAGTAAACTGATACCAATCACCTATCATGTCCCAACTAACAAATTGAAACTCGATAGAATAATTGAGTACTTGTCAAGTGAGCTAGCTAGCAACCTAGCTGCAAACCTAAAGCCACTCAAGGATCTCATGGAGAGTAAGGAGTGGCGATAGACTAAGGTGCATGACTCAAACCTGTTATACAACTAGACTTTCATTACAAGTGAGAAAAAACTTGAGGATATGAACTCAAAACAATGAATAGTTTGAGATTAAAAATTTTGATGATGAGTATAAAGACTGCTCTTTCATTTTTAGTGATGAAAGAGAAGGGAAGTGGAGATCGTAGAATATGACTTAGATAGAATATATGTATGTATCATGTGAGTTCAAAACAAGGGGGTTTTAAAAATACCATTTTTTATACATTGTTTACGTAAAAAAGGGTATTATATAAAAGGATAACTTAGAGATTGAATAAAAAAGGTTGTGCTTTATTTAAGAAAAATTCATATATAAGGATATTTATAAGTAGGCCTTGAATGCACGTGGTATAGAGGATATATATATATAGAGAATCCCTTGAGATCAGAGCAGTAGACTCTAAACTTCGAGGGAGGTCAATGCTTTTAGAGTGTAGAATACCTAGAGGTAGTAGATTATAAGTAAGCGGGGTTAGTCTAGCATGGCACCACGTTATTATTTGGAGTGGAGTCAATCTTAGAGGCTATAACCACCAAGGGAGACAACATCATCTAGTGAGGATTGTGAGTACAACTTTGAGTCATAGAATGTAAGCTTTGATAGCGATCCCAAAATGCCTCAACCACCTAGGATCAGATGCACTAAGGGGGACCTTTTGGTCCACTTAAGGCGCAAGAGGCTCAAGGAAAAAATAAGGAAATAGTCTTCAGAAGCTTAGCGACAAAAGAAACCGTGGGATTTTCCCAAGCGATTCACGAAGTTTAAGAAGGATGATCGAATAGTGGTATTAGTAGGAGCCAAGAAAAAAGGATGGGTGAGTGAACCCATTGAAGAACCAGTCAAAGTTACGGAATTCAACTTGTAGCAAGAGAAGGGGACAAGCCTCGACCTATGTTCACATAGGATGACCTAACTAAGGTGAAAGAGACTAATCTCATAAATTCTCCAACGTATTTGCATCATCCTTAAACAAGCTAAAAGGAATAGATCTGAGTATCATGACCCATAATATTCCCGTGACCCTTGATACAATACTAGTTAAGAGACAACCATACACAATGAATCCTACACATGCACATGCAGTGAAGGAAGAGATTGATAAGCTACTAAATGTAGGATTCATTTACAAGATATGGCACATGAATTGGGTGTCACCCATAGTGATAGTCATGAAAAATAATGGAAAGGTTCAAGAGTGCGTTAACTATAAAAAGGTCAACGTAGCTACAAGTAGAGACAATTACCCATTACCATACATTGAGCACATGCTAGAGAGTGGTAGGAAAGGAAGCCTGCAGTCTTCTAGATGGCTTTTGATGCAAGTCCATCCAAATGATAGCCACAAGATGGCATTCATGTTAGAATATCAAGCTTCCACTACTCTTCACTTAGTTTATCTTTATGTGTGTGACCGACATTAGCTAGATATAGCTATACACGTGTGTGACATTCAATAAGTCGGTGTAGTCAGTGACTTAACCACAGTTAGTCTTGGTTAGTCATACCTATGTGTGTAAGTCTCTTTCAGTTAGAATGATGGAAGAATAATGGAAGAAGAATAACAATGAGCTGAGGCCCATCTTCCGCTCCACTCTGCCTCTCTCCCTCTCTTCCAGCATGGTATCAAAGCTTGAATGTCTGGAGCCTAAAGGCTTGGCAATGGCCATTTGACATCAAGACATCAGATCTGAAGAAAACGTCATCAAAGGAGAATGTGCATGTAGCCCGTTTTTTTGTAGAAGCTATATCTTGCTACAGAAATGGTTTTTGGAGAAACGGCCTACTATTCTTGACCATTTCGATGTGATCTACAACTTTCCAAAATAAAGCTTTTTCAAATTCCTCACAGATTTTGAGATATTTAGCATAGACCTGTGCAAACTGGTTGTTTATAGCAGTAAAAAACAGGTGATTCTAGGGCACTGGTGGCTTTCATCCTAGCAATGTATATGCCCTTATTATCATGCATTTGAACATGATATTGGAGTGCTAAATGCTTAATTTTTTACCTTATTTGTAGGCTGGAAACAATGAACTGGTTGCTGTCCTAAATTTGGAAACACTATACCTACAGGGTTGAAGTATCTGTGATGCTTATTTGCTACTGACAAATGCTTGGATCATACCACTTGAGTGGTAGATACTTTTTGCAATATTGTGAGTGCTAAAAGTCCAAAGTTTGGACTGATTTGTTGTTGGTTATACTAGGGTATTGACTGGTTATTGTTTACAGGAAGGATACCTATCATCTTCACTTGACATACATGCAATATATTCTGACCGGTTGGACATGTATCAACTCCTGCATAGAGTGGCAACTGAATGAGATATTTTGGGGATGTTTTGAGGTCTGAATACTCTTGTTTTAACAGAGAAAATGCTACTGGTTATAGCAGTGGGCTGGCTATATTTGGTACTGCTACTTGCATACAGTACAAACATTGATACTTGTATGGACATAGTTTGTTGTTGGGATGTTTTGCCACTACCATAGAATGTTTTGAACTGATTTGAACTTGGTTTATGCTCAGTTGACTGTGTTTTTTCATGGTTGGAATACATTTTATAGCAAGTAGGTTGTCAGGAAAATTATCCTGAATTATAGGAAACTGTCTTGAATAGCAAGAAACTGGTCGTGAACTATAGGAAAAGGAGTTAGATACTTACAGGTTGTATACATCATTGAATACCTAAGCTGCAACTATGGAAAATGCTCAAGGCATTGACAATATCACTCAAATTATGGGAGAAAAGCTAGACAACAAAAATTTTACTTTATGGAAGTTTTGTATGAAGAATTTTTTGGTTGGTAGAGGTTATTGGGACTTATGTACAGGTGATGAGACTAAACCTGAAATACATGAAGAAATCTAATAAATAATCAGAAAAGGGCTCATAAGCTATGGGTTGAGAGATCCTGCAATGTGTTACATTGGTTTTCCTTATGTATATCAAATGCTATGGTTATATAGATTACTATCAGATGATATGGTTATACAGATTACTGGATGCAGTTCCCCAAAGGATGCATGGGACATACTCATGAAGAATTATGAAAATGTAACACATGCAAGAAAGATTCAGCTAAAGCAACAGTTCAATAACATGTCTAGGAATTGCAGAAGCATTTAGGTCCACACTACAGAGAGATCAGCTTGCCACCATTGGATCTTCAGTGTCTGAGGATGATATGATTGCATTGAC
This sequence comes from Lygodium microphyllum, assembly GCF_053477565.2. Taxonomy (NCBI): domain Eukaryota; kingdom Viridiplantae; phylum Streptophyta; class Polypodiopsida; order Schizaeales; family Lygodiaceae; genus Lygodium; species Lygodium microphyllum. Next base: position 117,115,715 of record NC_141142.1, read on the forward strand.
ATTGAATGGACTTGGCAAATAGTATAAAGCATTTGATACGTCTATTTCTGTGAGAGTTGAATCCCCTAATTGGGATGAGCTGATTGCTTTGCTACTGCATGAGGAAGTTAAGCTTGGGCTGAATACAAGTTCTAGTACATCTCAAAGTAGAGACACTGTTCTTTACTCTAGCCAGCGTGGTAGGGGCGGTAGAGGCCATGGCTGTTTTCGAGGTCGAGGAGACACTCGAAATGCTTATGGACAACATTAGCAAAATGCATAGCATGGCATACATACACAAGGCTAGCATGGATCTAGTGGCTTTAAAGGTAGGGGGAGATCACCCCATGGTAGAGGTGGTGGATCTGGTTCATGGAAGTCAAATGATCAGTCAAACAGATATAAGGACTATCATTACTATGGCAGATATGGACACATTGCAAAGGATTGTTACAAGAAGCTTGGAGATATGAAAGAAAAGGGCAAACAACATGGGCATTATGCATCTTCTAGTGGTGCTCATGATGAGCAGGTTGACAAATTGTTTGCCATGCAGCATGTGTCTAAGAATGCATCTAGACAGAACAGAGATGAGAGATGGTACTTTGATTTAGGGGCTTCAAATCATATGACACCCCATGGAGAATGGTTGCAGGTTCACATGGTTATGTGTGTACTGGGGATGACACCCAACATCACATTCAACACACAGGAATTGTTTCATTGTTGATCCTTGATGGCAAGAAAAAGAGCCTGCATGATGTACTACATGTACCTACAATAACCAAGAATCGTTTGTCAGTGTTGGACAGATGGCAGAACAGAATCTGCAAGTGAGATTTAATAGAGATGGATGCTTTGTTGAAGAATATGGTAATGGCTGCAAATTGATTGCTAGAGGCCGAAGAGATGGCATAATGTTTACTCTTGATGCGTCAATTCCAGAATTGAAAAAAGCCATGTTTGCACATGATGATGGTGCTATACGGGATGTTGAGATATAGCATAAGCGGATTGGCCATGTAAATGTACAAAAGCTGAAATCTATGCAACAGAAGGAGATTGTGCTTGGACTGCCTAAGTTTAAGTATCATGACTTTGGACATGTATGTGATGCATGTCAGTTTGGAAAGCAGGCAAGGTTTCCATTTAAGAGACATGTATGGAATAGCTCATAACCATTACAGTTGGTACATTCAAATGTATGGGATCCGTCTCATAATGCTTCGTTTGGTGGTGCTTGTTACTATGTATCCCTCATTGATGATTTCAGCAGGTATACTTGGCTTTACATACTCAAACATAAGGGTGATGTATTTGATGCATTCAAGGACTTCAAGAAGCATGTTGAAAATGATCAGTTGAGCTGTAAAATTTCATGTCTTAGATTAGATGGAGGTGGAGAATACGTCTCTACTTACTTTGACAGGTACCTTGCTAAACATGGGATCAGAAGACAGCTAACTTGCAGCTATACACCCTAGTAAAATGGTGTAGCAGAAAGGAAAAATAAGGTACTGATGGAATCAACAAGAGCTATGCTGAATGAGAAGAGTTTGCCAAATGGTTATTGGGTTGAAGTAGTAGTGACTGTGGTTTATGTGTTGAATAGAACCCTTACAGCATGGATTCATGATGTAACTCCATATGAGAGGTTGTATGGTTATAAGCCTGACATTTCACACTTGAAGGCATTTGGCAGCATTGCATATGTGCATGTTCCTGATGAAAAGAGGAAGAAATTGGATCCTAAAGCTGTCAAGAGTGTGTTCCTTGGTTATGCACAAGACCGGAAAGCTTACAAGTGTTATGTACCTTCTACACATGAGACATTGATTATCATATATGTTTTTGATGAGCTGGCATCATGGTATGGTAATCTTGTTGCAGTGACTCTACTGATGGATTAGCCAGCACTAGTAATGCTAAAAATACACCTATAGTGAGTACATCTATGAGTGGTCCTATAGGTGATGGGTCACACATAGTAAGTCCTTGGTCAGGACGCTTGCGGAGTCATACTCCTATGTCCACTGACACGGTGTTGAGAGTGAAAAAAGACTGAATTTTTGACTGATTTTTATTGTTTTTAAGGTCTGAATGATTGATTTTTTATGGATTTATGGTGATGTATGGTTGATAATGGAATTGTTTGAGAGAGTTTTGTATGATATTGATTATTTTTTGGAAGTTCATGATGATTCTCAGTGGAGATATGAAGCTCTATGATGTTCTGATAGGTTCTGATTAGTTCTATATACCTTCTGTATAGCTTCTGTTTTGTTATAATTTTCTTCTGTATGAAGCATGAATTGATGATTGATGAAGATTGAGATATTTTGGAAGTTTATTGAATAGTTTTTGATAGTTTGGAATGTTTTGAGTATGAGTTATGAGGTTCTGATGACCTTCTGTAACCCTCGATAGACCCTCTGTAGAGCCTCTGTCTTTGCTCTATCTCTATACTGTAAATGTACTGTAGCTGCTCTGGTACTGTACTGTACTGTTCTGTAGACCTTCTATAAGTGTTCTGTGGAATTTATGGGTGACTTTGGAAAAATTTTCTAACATTTGGAAAGGATGAATATAAGTTCAAAAGAGCTAAAACAAATGGAAGAAGCAGTGCTGAAGACTGAAGAGAAGACTGAGTGACAGTGACAGTAGTGAGCTCTGAAAAGACACTGTAGTGGCTTTGGTGACTCTTCATATCAGACATACCTCTTGGGAGGTGCATCCACGACCTAAGAAGGATTATTGAGAGTTATTATGAGAGTATTGTAGTGAGGAGATGATGTACTATTGAGAGAGAGAGAGAGAGAGAGAGAGAGCTAGATATAGTCAAATCTATCAAAACAGTGTAACTATATATGAGAGATTGAGATAGAGAACTATGAAGACATTGAAGATGAATAATATGTGATTGATTTCCATTCAAAGATGGTGTATTCTTTTGTGTTCATTGTTATATTGAAGGATTCTATGAAGATGTTGAAGATTATGGTTGATTCTATCAAATCCATGGGAGATATCTACTATGATGCTGCGTGAAGAATTGTTGTTTTCTTCGTTTTGATGATCAAAAGAATAAAATAAAATCTTGTTGATGTTACAAGATAGATTTTCTTGCAAGAGAATCACTTTTCCTTTGGTGTTCCTCTTGGGGCTCCATGTTTTTGGTGTGCAGCCGGGAAAACTTGTCATCAACAAGCATCAGAATAGGTTGAAAATGAAGGAAATGGCATTGTCAAGAAGAGGAGAATTCAATGGATGTTTGCAAAGTTCCTTCTTCCACTAAGAGTTGGAATTTCTAATAATAAAAGCCACTTTCCACAAGAAGTTCATCCCACAATGGCAGAAACATATCACCATCATGATGCATGCTCTATGTGGGGGACTGTTTCCACTTCCTGTTGAAGTAGCAGAAACTTGCATCTTGGTGGCAAATTGTTTGGGAACAAACTGAGGAGCAGAAACAGAGAGAATGACCATCCATGGAAGATTTGGCATTCATTGAGAAGTTTCCAGAAATCATCAAGTGGGAGATCATGAAGAAGCTTCAGGAGTCATGGTCTGTGGAGATTCACGAAAACAAGAAGGAAAAGAGTTGGAATTTGTTCATGGATGCTCAACAGCAAGATACATGGGATGCTTGGTGGACTAACAACCTTCTATTTGTCCAATTAGCAACCCACTGGAAGTTGGTAGACAGAGTGTTTTTCACAACACACACTATTGAAACCCTCAGAAGCTGGCATTATTATAAAGACACAACAACGATCTTAAGAAGAATGAGTTTTGATACTTTCAGAACGGAATATCTCCCCCTCTGTAGTGGTTTGAAAGCCGAATTCAGAGATGTTTGTTAACCCTCAAACGAACGAAGATAGAAAATCCGAAAAAGCTAAAGTAGAAGACAAATGCCAAGGCAAAGTGAAACGGAAGACAAAGATGCACAAGGAGAAAAGTCTTAAATAAGGGAGAAAGGCGCGCAAGGAAAAGCACAAGTCAATACTTTTGTAAAAGAGTGCAAGCGCATCATGCCCATGCAATTTGTAAATGTAGACGGGCGGTGGAAAGGAAGCTAGGAAGATAGAAGAACAATGGGAAAAAGAGCCTAGGCCATGGCCGGCCATGTAAAAAAGGGGATAAGGGGATGACCGCCCAAAAGGGATTTAGGGTTTTGTATACAAAGTTGAAAAGTGAATGAGAAGCTCATTCTTGTGTGTGGCCAAAAGTGGCTCTCCTCCTCTTCTTCTTCTTCTTCTTCTTGCTTGCTTGAGCTTGTGCTTGAGAGAGGGAGTGTGAGAGTGTGAGGGAGTGAGTGTGGGAGGGTGAGGGACTGGGGAGGAGAAGCTCTCCATCTTCTCCTCTCCTCTTCTCTTCTCTTCTCTTCTCTTCTCTTGCTCGCGGTGATGGAGCTTGGAGCGTGGTGCTTGAGGATGGAGCTTGCTTGAAGCTTGCACTTGGATCGTGGAGCTACCGGAGTGCACAAGAGAGGAGGTAACTCGATTGGAATGAAGGTAAGCTCACTACACCCGTAGATATGGATGGCGCGTCGGCTATGTGAGGGGTAGCCATTAGTGCTCGACTTGGAACACTTGAACAATAAGCGGTCCGTGGGTCTTGGCAGTTGAGGGAAAGCTCCCACAATGTTGAAAAGAAGAAAGTAGAGGAGATGTTGGCCAGAGAATCCTCCAAAGACTAAAGCCCTCTCTGAAACTATCCTGTTGAGTACAAACCAACTGGTTGAAGCCAAAATCAAAGAGAGTCTAGAGGTATGTGAAAAGAGAGAAGGCAAAAATCAAGGCTCAGAACGAGCTTGCAACAGAAGCCTCCTTTGACGCCCTAAAAACACTCTTTACAGAAGTCCCCATGGTGACTCAAGGTCCCCTTCCTAATCAGATTCATCCTAGAAATATTGATGTGACAGGCCAGAAAATGTAGTCCCATTGCCAATTTTTAAGGGAGATTACAATGAAGAACCTGATCTTCATGTAGCTGAATTTATGGTAGCATGTGTGGCTAACAATGCCAGAACCCTGAGCATTGGTTAGCGCTATTCCCCACCACTTTCAAGGGTGCGGCATTTTAGTGGTATGAGAAACAAGCAGCAAGAACTTTTGGTACATGGGATGACCTGAAGTTGGCATTCCTCACTAAATTCAGGCATGAAGGTTTTGAAGAGCGGATGGGAGAGGAGTTCATGAACCTAAGTCAGTCCTCTGGAGAAAGAGTAGAAGCTTATGTCTCACGAATGGAATCCATCCTGAAGAGATGGACTAACCATCATTTGGACGAAGGAATCCAAAAAGGAGTGTTCCTTAGAGGCCTACAACTAGAAGTTCGCAAGTTCGTGGAATTGAGAAGACCAGTCAATCTACAAGCTATAGTGGAAGGTGCAAGATTGTATGACAAAGTTGAAGCAAGGCTATCAATGACTCCAGGAAGAGGAGTCTTACCTCCTCCCATGCCTGGAATTGTATACCCACCAAATGCAGTCCCAGGGACAGTTCCCTACCCCTATCCCCAGATGCAAACAGTGCTGCAGTATAATGCACCTAACCCATTGTGGTCACCACAGACGACAGTGCCTCAAATGATGGTTCAACCACAGCAATAGTGGCCTCAAACAGTTCCTCCAATGGTGACTCAACAACAGAGGAACCCTACCAACTAGAATCAATAACCCCAAGTCTTAACAGGAGCTCTGAATCAGAGCCAGAACAGAGGACCTTTTGGATTGACCCAATCAGTGTATGCAATAATTACAGAAGCTTTTCAAAATCCCACTACAAGTACTTCAGGAGGTGAAAATCTGAAGGACTACTTATCCAATTCAGCTACAAGTATCAAGAAAGAGCTTCTGGATGTGATTACAAAGCAGCTGCAGACGCTGAAGGTGAATACTGCCAATATATCCACTCTTGTGGGAGCTGGAAGAGATGTGATGTGCTCTAATATATGGTGCAGAAAGTGTCATCAAGCAGGACATTTAGCAATTGAATGTACCCGAAAACCAACCATTCTTGGAGCCTTCTATTCCTACTGCTTGCGGAAGAACCATACAGAGAATATTTTCTCTCTGAAAGAGATGCATGAATGAAGACAGAAGGATGAAAATGCAAGATTCAACTTGTTGGAATCCAAAATGACAACACAGGATATTGGACCAAAGCCTAGGGAATTTGGTCCTAATTTTGGTCCAAGGAGGTTTCCCTCTCAAAGTTACAAAGAACGATAGTCTGGCGGTGGTCAGAGATCAGAGGTGGAATGTTATAGGTGTGGAGAAAAGGGACATATCTCCCAAAATTGTCCAAACCCTAAACGATCTGTGGATTACAAGTCCTTATACAGCCGATGCAAAGGAGAAGGCCACACTGTAAAGGATTGTCCAAGACCAGCCCCTGTAAAGGCCAATGCCATTGATAGCCAATAGAAGGTACAAGAGCCTATCTCCAATTTAGTAGAGTTGGAAGTTGCTGCTATTACACGCACCAAGAAGAAGGAACCAGTTGTTCAGAACGAAAATAACTCTCCTGCCAAGACTGTGAAGTTTCACCTACCCACAGAGGGACAAAGCAGTATAGAACAAGACAGTGCAGTATAAAGCACTGTAGTACAACAGAGAGTTACAGAGACAGTCCTAGGGACAAGACTAGAGGCCCAGGAGATAGATGATGCAGAAGCATCTCCAGAAACAGAGGAACTGTCGATGCTGCAATTACTAGAAGAAAAAGGAAAGATGAAAATGGGTGTAGCCCCATTCCCTAGCCGGCTAGAGAAGCTTGTGGATCCTATCAAAGATTATGACTTGGTCAAAGACCTATACACTTTTAAACCAAACCTAACATTCCGACAGTTGCTGATGCTGTCTCCCAGCTGCCGAAAGAAATTCAAAATCATCTTGACAAGAAGACATGGACTAAGGATCGCTCCTTCAACAGCGACCAAGACCAATAAGGCCTTGGAGCCTGTAAGGGAAGTAGATGTGGCTAACGCCTTCCTAGATCCTGGAACCCTAGAGATTAGTGTATGGATAGAAGGATTTTTTATTTCAAATGTAGTGATTGATGGAGGCTTATCAGTAAACATAATGACGGATGTGACAATGAAGGACTTACGGTTGCAAGGAATTCAATCTACACAGTGGCTTATTAGATTGACAGACCAAAGCAAAGTCAAACCGTTGGGCATCCTCCCATACGTAAAAACAACCCTTGTAGGAAGAGACTATTGGCTGACATACCTGGTGGTCAAACCAATTCTTATGGGACCTCATACCCTCTGTTATTGGAAAGACCTTGGCTTTTTGAAGCAAGAGCCAGGACGGACTGGTTTAAAGGAATCCTAACCCTAGGCAGAGGACCCAACGAAGTGGTGTTAAAGCTGTATGGATCGCAAAAAGGCAATGGATCCACATCCATTGAAGTGATAACTGACTCCTTGAATGAGGTAATAGATGGTACATCAGGAGACAAAGAGGTTGTTAAGCAGATCTTTCCTAAGAAAATAGAGGCACAGTCCCTAACAGTGGGCACTGTAAGCCAACTGCCAAGAGAAGCAAAATCCTTGTCCATGGGAGAATACTTCTTGCCTAAACTAGAATTAACTTTTGAAATCACCTCTGACAGTGAAATAGAAGCATGGATGTACTGTTCTCCTTGTTACATGATAATCGCAGAGATAGTACAGAGGCAGAACAGTTACAGAGCAGAGACAGAGCGGATACAGTACAGAGACAGTACAGATACAGAACAGAGACAGAGTGGATACAGAGACAGTCACAGAGACAGTAATAGACACAGAGCTAGAGGCAGAAGCAGAGTCAGAAGCTGTGATAGAAGCAAAAGCAGATGTAGATGCAGAAGATCTATTCTTCTCCTAAAGAGCCTCTACAGAAGCAGAGACAGAGCCCCCAGCAGAAGAGGATGAAAATAATGAGAAAGAAAATGAAGCAGGTTATGAAAGTGCAGATGAAGATTTTTCTTTGATAGCGGATGATCTTGTTGATGTCCCTACAGAGACCTCAGAGGCTGAAGATCTCAGGGTGCTGGATGGAATGACTATGGTTCCATTTGGGTTGATCAATGGACCACAAAGTATGCAGAATCTGTATAAGCAATGGATTAAAAGCATAAAAATTAAGTTCACTAGTGGCTCCTGTCACCCTAACTGTTCAGTCCAGAGAAAAGATGATGATGATACTCCCTGCCAACATAAGCTAGAGCCATCAAAGCCTCAGGCCATAGAAGGTCCGTGCTATGTGACATTCCTAGATGCATCCTCTGAAGATGAATCCCTAAGTCCAAAAGAAATTATCACTTACACAGAAGCAAACAAAACTCTAATACCCTTCCAGCAACCTCAACAGATGAATGAGTCATCTGTTCAGAAGGAGGACACTAGTTCTAGTGGAACATCAGACGAGGATACTACTCTCTTGAAAGAGTTAGACCTCTATCTAGAAGCAATCCATGGGACATTTATCCACGAAGTGGAAGGTGAAAGGAAAGTAACGTTCTTGGATACTGAAGGTACCGAACATCACCTAAAAGTGGATCTCAATCTTCCAGAAGAATAACTAGTGGTCCTGTGAGATCTACTAAAGGAGAACTTAGATGTGTTTGCTTGGTCATATAAAGAACTAAAGGGAATTGATCCCATAGTATGCCAACATCATATTGACCTAGAGCTTGATGCCAAACTTGTAAGGCAAAGACAGAGGCATATGAATCCTAATTACTCTGCTTTGGTGAAGGCTGAATTATTGAAACTTCTTGAAGTAGAGTTCATTTATCCCATGGCTAACAGTGAATGGATTTTGCCCATTGTGGTAGTACCCAAGAAGAATGGGAAACTTCGAATATGTGTGGACTTTCGAAAGCTCAATTCAAAGACGAAGAAGGATAATTTCCCCATCCCTTTTACCGACCAACTGTTGGACACAGTGGCATGCTATGAGCTATATTCCCTCTTGAATGGATTTAGCGGATATAACCAAGTCCAAATCGCAGAAGAGGACCAATCTAAAACAACCTTCACCACCGAATGGGGGACTTATGCCTATAGAGTGATGCCATTTGGGCTCTGTAATGCTCCTGCCACCTTCCAATGAGTAATGATGGCTGCCTTCCAGAATCATTTGCATAATTTCATTGAGGTATATCTTGATGACTTCTCTGTCTATAGCTTAATCCGCGAGCACTAGGGACACCTAGAGCAATGTTTTGACAGATGCCGAGAGTATGGGATTTCTCTCAACCCCGACAAATGTGTATTTGTCATCTCATCAGCAGTTCTCCTGGGCCATATTGTCTCTGCACAAGGGATTGCAACAGACCTGGCAAAGATTGCTGCCTTAACAGCACCAACAAACCTCAAGCAATTAAGAGGATTTCTTAGCCATGTAGGCTACTACAGAAGATTTATTGCACATTTTGCAACCAAGGCAGCCTCTCTACACAAGCTCCTAAGAAAAGAAGTTGATTTCCTTTGGACTGATGACTATGAAGAAGCCTTTAATACCCTAAAATAGTGCATTATCCAAGCATCTATCTTGCAGCCTCCTGATTGGATGAAGGAGTTCGATGTGCACACAAATGCTTCAGTTGAAGGGGTAGGTGCTGTCCTATGTCAAAAGGGCCCCTCTAAATTAGATCAACCAATTTATTATGCAAGCCGAAAGGTCACTGATAGGAAACGGAATTACACAGTGACAGAGCTTGAGTGCTTAGCAATGGTCTTTGCACTAGAGAAGTTTCGACACTATCCATTGTCAATGCATTTCAAGTTCTACGTGAATCATGAAGCCCTGTCCTTCCTGATGAACAAAGTAGATGTTAAAGGATGACTGATGAGATGGTTACTCCTATTCCAAGAGTTAGATTTTGAAGTGGTCACTAAGCCTGGCCGTTCCCATGTCCTAGCCGATCATCTATCATGGATCCCTCAAATAGAAGAAGAGAAACAGGATGATCCAGACCTTCCTGATGCTTCTTTGTTTCTAGTTGAAACAGTTACTCCCTGGTATGCAGACATAGCCAATCTCCTAGCAACTCAACAGTATCCTCCTGGCATCTCAAGCCGTGAGAAGAAGAAGCTTCTGCTAGAATTAGCCCTCTACACTTTGCTAGGCGGTGCATTGTACAAGAGAGGCAAAGATGAAGTGCTGCAAAGATGTGTTGTAGGGGATGAAATCGGCATAGTATTGAAAGCATGCCATGACGAACCATGTGGTGGACACTTCGTAGGAGAAGCGATAGCCAGGAAGGCTCTGTTAGTAGGATACTGGTGGCCGACCCTCCATAAGGATGCATATGATTACTGTAAGAGATGTGATGCTTGTCAGCAAATGGGGAAACCCACCAAAACAAGTGCCATGCCACTGTAACCCATTCTTCCCCTAAAGCCGTTTGAGAAGTGGGGGATTGATTTTGTGGGTCCCATTGATCCACTTACCAGACAGAAGCAAAATAGATACATCTTAGTATGTACGGATTACGTCACAAAGTGGTGTGAAGCTAAAGCCTTGAAACAGGGCGATGGCAACAGTGTAGTCTTGTTCATGTATGAGAATATTATCACCCGTTTTGGTAGTCCCCTCGAGCTGGTAAGTGACAGAGGCACTTATTTCCTTAACAAAATCATGGAGGAGCTGACGGAATTGTATAAGATCTGCCATCGTGAGTCCACTCCTTATTACCCCAGAGCCAATGGCCAAGTTGAAGTCACCAATCGCATCCTCTGCTCGATCCTGGCAAGAACGATTGCCGCACATCGTCGCGATTGGAACAATCGACTTACAGAGGCTCTCTGGGCATACAAAACTTGTTATAAGGCAGCTACAGGACAGACCCCATTCCAGCTAGTGTATGGTACAGAAGCCGTCTTCCCTGTTGAGCTAGAATTGCCCTCTTTGCGAGTGGTAGTTAAAGAACGCTTGGCAGATAATGAGTCACTACAACGCCGTCTCCTGCACTTGGAATGCTTGGATGAGATATGGCGGATGGCCCTATAGTGCATGGAAACCACTCAACCGCGACGCAAGGCCTATCATGACAGTTTCATTAAGCACAAGGAGTTTAAAAAATGTGATCTTGTTCTAGCCTATGATTCGAGATTTGGCAAGTTTCCTGGCAAGCTTCAACAATGGTGGATGGGCCCGTACAAGGTACTTGCTATCAATCCTAACGGCTCTGTTCAGGTGCAAACTGTTGATACCTCTGATGATCATTTCCTCATCAATGGCTATCGCATGAAGATGTACTTTCCTCCTTGGGGATCTTGACAATCACAGTCCACCTACCCCCTTTTGGGCGTTGCACTGTCCTTCTCGTCATGCTTCTGATAGCCCTTATGATTCTCCTCATGAGACGGTCTCGTTCTGCTACCCCCTCGCAGAAATATCTCAACCCGACATTATTCTCTTCTCTTCTAATCCAACAACGGTGGTGAGGTTGGTCCTGGCACATGGTATTTCTACCATTCTCTTTCTTCATGAAAAAAAAAGAAAAAAAGAAAAATAAAACAAAACAAAACTGTTATGGGAGAAAAGGAAGAAATTCCTTGTCATAACAGGCCTCGTCCTAAGAAAAGGTGGAAACACCCTTAGGTGGGAAGCTGACTGTGGAAAAGGTGGTAACACTCTGTAGTTCAGGATAGCTGACTCGTCACGAGCAGAACCTCTGTAATATCAGTCCATCTGCTCTCCTTTAACAGACGACATTTCTTACAAGTCATTGAAGTATGAGACTTGTTGGCGGCCTCCCTGGGTACGCCTCGTTTTCAAGATCCTGTTGACAACAACAGTCGACGTGATCTTCATCACCAACCCCTTGAGTGATGTGAGCTTTCATCCTAACAGGATGGGGACGTGTATATGGGTTGTCCTCTATATCTTTCAACAGAGAGTGAGACAGAGGGTGGGGTGAGTGACTAGTCTTTTCCTTCAAATCAAAAGAGAGGTGAGATGTGTGAATGGAGTGTTGCACGCATAGGATCGGCCTCTCAATGCACAAAGCACGATCTATTCATGTGCATTGCACCATAAGGCTCCCTGGCCTTCCTTCTTGCACTATATGCCGGCACAGGGTGGGATGCACAATTGCACCATCAAAAGCGCACAAGGCATACAACCTCTGCACAAGTGACCGTGATGATTACATCAATGGGTTTCAGGAATGGGTTGCCCTCTGTATCTTTCAACAGAGCGCGAGACAGAGGGTGGGCTGAGTGTGACTGGTGTTTCTTCAATCAATTATCGAGAGGTGAGGATTGAGGGATGTTACGATAATTGGAGTCCAGTATGTTTTTGTTTTCCTATGTACCCACGGGCTGGGTTTTTGCCATCAACACAGGACACGTCACTTTGTTCTATACACTGCACTACAAGGCTCCCTGGCCTTTCTTCTTGCACCTATGCCAGACGAGGTTGGACGCACTAATGCACCATCAATTGTTCACCCTGGCATACTCCCTCTGCACCATTCCCTTGTCGATTCTTAAACCAGGTTTGAGCTATGTGTTTCATCATTATTTCCTCGAGAGATGTTAGTAATGGGGCGTGTGACTGCTCTTTTATTCCATTTGAGTGATCGTGAGTTGAGTGCCATATCCCTCGCCATTGACGGATTTCCTGTGATTCCTTTAACCAGCTACCCCCTTGGGTGCTACCGCGTGGTCCCTGCCATGAATTACAAAGACCGTGAGCCGCGACACAACGACACCAGACACAACCTCGATAGTCGAAATTCCTCCTCGGCAATATAGGCCAAGTTTTTCTAACCCTACACCTTCTGCTTCTCAGTAATGGTTATGTCTTAAGTGTGGGGACATTCCTGGTTTTCAGATGTGTGGTATCAGGTCCTTGATATTCGGTTTACCCTTCCTATTAAGGTTTTAAGTGTGGGGACAAGTCCATGCGCATCTATGTTGCATACCCCCATGCATATACCCTATTTTGATGATGCATCCATCCTGTGACTTCATTTTACCCTGATGGGGTCCCTTCCCCACTCCTCCGTTCTATTTCACCCTGTTCTCGGAGCTGTTCCTTGATCGTTTGCCTTTATCCTTTGTTTTGTGATTTTTCCATGTGAACGCATCCTACGTTCACCGAAATCCCAATCCAACCTTACAGCCCTGTTTGTCCCTTTGAATTGCCTATTTTTCCTTTTCAGTAACCCATATTCCGACAAACGGTTCTCAAGTTATTAATTTTTGAAGCAATTTCTGTAAATTGGACAGTTTTCCATGTGAACGCGTCTTTATTGCTTCAAAACCCTAGTCTGATGTGCCAGACCTGTCCTGTCCATTCGCTTTGACATTTTTCCTTTTTCCTCCATGTCATTTCAATGCACGGTTGATCCGTTATTAATTTTTGTGAGTTTTCGGGTCGCTTATTTTTCACATTTTTCCATGTGAACCTGCCCTATTTTCACTGGAATTCTATTTTTCACATTTTTCCATGTGAACCTGTCCTATTTTCACCAGAATTCTAATTTGATTTGACAACCAATTCCTGCCAACCTTTCCTCCACTTTTTCCTTTTTCCTCCCCCCTCTTCTGACTGTCGGATTTTTAGTTATTTATTTTTCCGAGTGTTTTCGGGTGTGTTTTTCGTGTTTTTTCACATGAATCCCTCCTAATTTCCCCCAAACTGGGTTTTGATGCACCAATTGTGTGAATCCCTTTCTTCTGGGCATTTTTTCTTTTTCCCGTCTTCTATTCCGGTGCACGCTTCTTCCCATATTAATTTTTGAGTCCAGTTCAGGCCCATTTTAGGGGTTTTTCCCATGTGAACGCATCCTATCTCAATCGAGTTGTGTTTTGCTATGATAGGGTTGTTGGCGACCTTGTTCTGCACACTTTTCCTTCTTTTCACCCTTCATTTCGATGTTCGGACTTTTCGATATTAATACCTGTATGTGTCTTCGGGTTGTTCCCGTTGCGCGCCCGCGTCCTTTCCTCCTTCCTCCCTCATTCTTCCTCCTCCCTTTCTCCTTCCTCTTCTTTCCTCCTCCCCCTCATTCTCTTCTTTTTCTCCTCTTTCTCTCCCCCCTCGTCTTCCCTGCTGTCGTCTCTCCCTTCGCCCACACTTGACGACACCGCCCTTCGCCAGCGCCTGACGACGCCACCCTCCGCCCACTCCTGTGCCGCCGCGCCCATCGTATGCCGCCCCAGGACTGTCGTCGGCCGCCGAGGACCGCCGCGTTCGCCACCAGCACCAGCACCCTTCTTCTTCTCCTCCCCCTCCTTCTCCCCCTCCACCACCTTCTTCCCCTCCTCCTCCTCCTCCTCCTCCTCCTCCTCCTCCTCCTCTTGCACCTACCTCCTCCTCCTCCACCTCCTCCTCCACCACCACCACCACCTGCACCTACCTCCTCCTCATCCTCCCCCTCCTCCTCCTCCGACCCCCCCTTCTGGTTAGTACTAACCTAATATTAGTTATTAATTAACCTAACATTAGTTAATAATTAACCTCACCCTAGTTAGTTTCCAAATCAACTAACCCTGGTTAGTCCTAGTTAACCCCCCTCAACTAACCCTGGTTAGTCCCCACCCTAACCTAGTCAACCTAGTTAGACTGACTTGACCTAGTTAACTAGACTAACCAAACCTAACTAGACTACCCAGACCTAATTGACCTGAATTGACCTAACTTAACAAACCAACCTAACCTAACTAACTTAATTGATTTACCTCAACTAAATTAACTTAATCAACTTTCTCAGACTAAGCTAACCTAATTCACTTAATCTACTCAGTTAGCCCCCATTCCTGTCTTTTCTCTTCCGTTGTTTTTCGCTGTGTACGGGTGTGCTAGGGAGCGTTCACGCGCGAGGACGCACTTCCCACTTGTCCGTGTGGTGGAGTATTGCAGTCCGCCATGCACACGCAGTCATCCTTCACTATTCACACGCAGCTCGGGTACCACCTTTTATTGTCCAACCCGCAAAATACATAAAAATAAACATAAAACACATTTAAAAAAATCTAAAATTTCATTTAAAATTAGAAAAATTTACTTTTTTTGGAAAATTTATCAATATTATTGAAATTATTTGGAATATTTTAAAGGTGAAAATTAAAACAAATAAATTGCAGAAAATTCAAAATCTAAAAGTTCATTCAAAATTACATGAAAAATAAGTAAAATTCATTAAAAATTAGTAAAAATATAGAAATAAATTAAAAAAATCTAAAATTTCTACAATCCCCTATCCCTTTTTTCACTAAATTATCAATAAAAAATATTTTTATAAAATGTAAAAATGTTATTTGAAGCCAAAAAATCCCTAATTTTAATACTATACTTCATAAAAATTTATTTTAAATCCTAAAAATCAGCTGAAAATCATGGATGAACTAACATACATTGTGGAAACTTGCTAGATGGCTGAAAATTCACTCTTACACTTCATAACATATCAATGTGTCATATATCTTGATTTAATTATTAAAAATTTTAAAATAACAAACTAAATAAACCAAACCAAATAATATATACAAAACAAACACACCTAAAATACAATTTTAAAAAAACCATCAATAAAAAAATTTCAAAAAATAAATAAATAAATATCAAATCCAAATAAATCAAAAATACTAAGGTGCTTTATTTTTTTCAGTCAGTGGTCTTTGTTTTTATTTGACTGGATTCATTGCATTTGGAAGACTACTCCGTGTGCCTTCAGTCCATTGTATACATACCCTTACCAGGTATTTATTTTTTGAGCTTTATTCATTTTCATTACCCCTTAACCACAATTAATTGCTAAAATGAACTCTATTCACCCACCTTTTCCATGCAGATTCGAACTAAACACACAATTTAATAATAAAAATCATCCAGCCGTTCACTTTGCACATGCTACGTGCGCTTAAGAGGCACCTTAAATTGTTAATAAAAATAAACCAGCCATCACAAAAAAGCACACGCTGGCAAAAAAGCGCTCCACATCACTATTAATTTTTAATTAATGAATTTGCATTTAGAGGCCTAGTCTGGGAATCGTAGTCCAGGTTTTGATAAAGCACCATTTCACCCTAATAATTTGTAATTAAAATTTTAAGAAGGAACCGTCGTTTTCTTATTAAGGTTTATAACCTAATAAAATGTCACCCATTGTTAATAATTTCTTAAAGTGAACCCTTCATTTAAAAAAATTTCCCCTCACTGCACTTTTTTTCCCTTTTAATAAACATGCTTCGTGGGATGGGCGCGTAAAGTTTTCTTAGTTGAAATTGTTGGTCAAGGTTATGGTCAAGTCTTGATTTACATTTTTATAGTATTATGGTTTGTCTATGTGTTACGATTACAGGTACAGTTTGTAGTTTTCTTTCTTTCTTGCTTGATACGGGGTTTTGGGTGCCTGTTTGTTGCATCACATGAAGTTTTCGATCGCATATGTATAGAGGTCATGCCGAATTTTTTTCTAGGATGTGGATTGTTTGGAGTGGTAAATGGGTTAGCTACATTTGTCTATGTGTGTGTCATTCTTTTTGATTGATTTCTTTTTAATAGCCCTTTGGTTGTTTTGCAAGCATTCTTTGTGATTGTCTGTGTTGTGGTGTGTGTGTTTTCCATCTGAATGGCGCCTCACGCTCCTCCTCCTATCCAGTATGTCCCGCTAGTCAGTAGAGATTATTCTTCCCTATTGGCTTTTGAGCCTATAGTGAAAGCAGGACTTGTGACTTTCATGGCTGCTTCATTCCCACTGATTCCAGATGATCCATCCTTGTGTGATGAGTTCCTTGCCGCATATAGCAAGAAGTCGGGCATGGTTCATGGTGCTTCCATGATATTGACACCCCAAGGGTTAGGGAAGGCTTTGTCTCTTCCCTACAAAGGAGAGCCCTTTGTTACAGCTAGATAATTATTCTCCAACGATGAGATTTTCAAGCTGTTACAGAAGCAGACCAAGGAAATTCTAGATGTCAAGAAAGTGATCAACACTTCAAGCATATCTTTTTCCATGATCACTGATCATCTTTGGAAGTTGGTCTGCCAGTTCCTCCAAGACAGGTTTATGCCTGCCAAAACACCATTCCATTATTTGTCCAAAGAGCTCTTCACAGCTTCCAGGATGGTGTTAAAAGGAGTGGCCATTGATTGGAGTACTTACATGCTTACAAAGATGGACCAACATTTTGTCAAAGTAACCAGAGGAAATGTCACAAATGTTACCTATGGTTCCTACCTGTATGCTTTCTTGACATACTCATGCCTAAAGAAGGGTGTGCTACCACCTTCTCCATCTGATCCAGTACCTCCCCCTCCACCTTCAGAAGAGTCAGAACCTATTGATATAGAGGATCCTGATTCCCCTCCTCCACTGGTCATTCAGCGAAAGCGCTTGAAGCGTGCGGCAGATAAAACTCCTTCAGTTCTTCCTTTAGTCACAATTCCTGCTACATCTGGCAGTGACCTTCCTGCTTACCTCACATGTTCAGAGCACATCGAGAGGGTTCCTTGGGCATATCAGTCCCTTCATTGAACAATTTAGTGTCGGGAGATGCCATTCCATTCCTCTGTAAAGACATCTAAAGTTTGATTGAACTTTCAATGTTAGCTTGTGTTCAACAGCTGTATGCTTCCTTTTATGAAGAACTGATGCAGTCCAAAGACCAGTTGCATAAGGCAACCTCAGAGTTATCCTCTGCTAAAGACACACTTGCATATCTGTTTAAGCAGATGGAGCAACAAGACCCAAATGATTGAGACTCAAAGAGAAGATATATCTTCTTTGAAGTTTCAGTTAATAGAAGCTCAATCAGAGGTCACTAAAATCTCAGAGGAGAAAGAGAGGATATCGAAAGAAGCTCAAAAGTTTCAGACTCTTTTAGATGCAAAACTCTCAACCTTACAGACTGCTTATGATATTGTGGAATCACAAGCTTCCCAAATTAAGCAGTTGCAAGACCAACTGACATAGTCACGGTCTATTTCTCCAAGCCCCAATGTTCCTCTGATTCCTTCTCTCTCAAATCAGGACTTGGCAGTCCTCCAGAGACAGGCCAAATTGTGTCCTTTATTCCAAGATAAAGTGGAAAGATTGTAGTCCAGGATGGATTTGTTATGGTCGACATTTGAGCATTTCTAGGAGTATGTTCCTCCGGACCATTCTTTCTTTGTCCACTATTAGTTGCAAAAGTTAGCATTTTACATGAAGCTTTCAACGATGGATCTTCCTTTTCCAGAGGATGGTTGGAGTGGGGCTTGGTCTCTTGAGTTACTGACAAAAGTGGTCCGTATGGTGTTTGATGATTCTGTGTATCTACGAGGTGATCTATTGATTCCAGATGAAGTAGATATGGCCTGGTATGTGGGAGACGTGGTCTTGCAAGCTATCTTATATGTCAACTATTTGGAGTTGCGGATAGATGACATGTTCTAGTGCTACTCCTCAAAAGTGGCTACTTGCACTGACAAATCTTGGCACTCAATGATTGATTCTGTGGTCCTGAATCAACGTCAGAACACAGCTTCTACCTACACTAACCAACTGAGGGTGGATCTATTAGCTTATCTTTCTAAAAACCATCCATTTCATTCCTCCTTTTTTGATGCCTATCAAAGAATATCTGTTTTAGGCCCCTCTGTTCCTAGCCTATTGTACTACCAACAAATGGCTCATTGCTATGATACCTATCTTTCCCTTTATCAAACCAATTCAATAGCAATCTTACCTCTTCTTTTTCAACCTCAATCATTTTCTCAAATTCTCATATTTACATATTGCTCTTTTATCGAAGATAGAGTATTTTCCCCTTCTCCACCATGCCCTTCACCATCCATCCATATACCTTCTACTTTTCCTATTTATCAATTAATACGTTTCCTAACTGGTTCCCTTAAATTTTCAGCCACTCCTTCTTTAACTTATTCCTCCTTTTATGATTTTGCCTACCCATCTCTTCATCCTCTTTTACTTATTTCACTTCCATCTCCTGCCACTTCTATTTCTCAACCCCCTCAGTTGGTTAGTGAATACGAAGGGTTTGATCAACAAATTCCCAAAAGAAGAGAATGGAGCTCAACTGATTCTCTTACAGGACCTCATATAAACTAGCCAATAATTCCAAGAGATTGGACTACTGCCAAGGACTACTGCCAATCAAGCATACCAGAACTACCTTCATTTTGCTCACCAATATTCACAATCTCTAGATCCTTCAGTGAGATTGACAGCTCATTTTACTCTGCATCTAGTATACATGCATAGGCATTCCCATAATGATCAAAAGGTCATTCCAAAGCTTTGTATGAATGTCAATGTGAACATTGATTCCCACCAGTTGGATATCCTGTATTTTCATGCCCTATGTCTACCTAGCAGATACCTTGTTTTGCTAGAAAGGATGTGCTGCCTGCAGTTCTTTCAAAATCCTTCAAAGACATTTGTAGATGAATCCTTCTCCATGGATCGTTTTTGAAACCACCAAGCCTTCAAAAGGGATCATCTTCATTGATGCCTTTGCAATGTATTTTGGATGATTCTTAATGATATACATCTCTTTTTGGAGGAGTCATTCAGATGGTTGTGTTAGTGTTTGTTTGTGTGTGTTGTAATAATTGTTATGTGATGAGATCGTGCTGACTGAGAATAATTTGTTCGAGAGCTCTTTTCAAATGATTGATGGAGGATGGACGCCTATGGTGCAAAGCTAAAGAGAACCTCTCATATCCTTTACAAATTTGTTATGACTTTTTAAATGATTAATCAGATGAGTTAATGAATAATGAAGTTTTTCTTTAGTAGTTTTTTCTATCAGATACAGGTGATAAGTTGGGGTCGTGGTTAAGAAAGATTATTGAAGATCTGACGGAAGATAAAATTGAGCTCTTTAATGAACTTATATTCTTCTTTTCCTTAGGTCGCAAGGACGCTTCCTTTCTAAGTGTGGGGATATGTTGAGAGTGGAAAAAGATTGAATTTTTGACTGATTTTTGTTGTTTTTGAGGCCTGAATGATTGATTTTTAATGGATTTAGGGTGATGTATGGTTGATAATGGAAGTGTTTGAGAGAGTTTTGGATGATATTGATTATGTTTTGGAAGTTCATGATGATTCTCAATGGAGATATGAAGCTCTATGATGTTTTGATCGGTTCTGATTGGTTCTGTATAGCTTCTGTTTTGTTTTGATTTTCTTCTATATGAAGCATGAAGATTGATGATTGATGAAGATTGAGATCTTTTTGAAGTTTATTGAATAGTTTTTGATAGTTTGGAATGGTTTGAGTATGAGTTATGAGATTCTGATGACCTTCTGTAACCATCTGTAGACCCTTTGTCTCTGCTCTGTCTCTGTACTGTAACTGTGCTGTAATTGCTCTGGTATTGTACTGTACTGTTCTGTAGACCTTCTGTAAGTGTTCTGTGAAATGTATGGGTGACTTTGAAATTTTTTTCTATTTTTTGGAAAGGATGAATCTAAGTTCAAAAGAGCTAAAACAAATGGAAGAAGTAGCTGCTGAAGACTGAAGAGAAGACTGAGTGACAGTGATAGTAGTGAGCTGTGAAAAGACACTGTAGTGGCTCTGGTGACTCTTCATATCAGACATACCTCTTGGGAGGTGCATCCATGACCTAAAAAGGATTATTGAGAGTTATTATGAGAGTATTGTAGTGAGGAGATGATGTACTATTGAGAGAGAGAGAGAGAGAGAGAGAGAGAGAGAGAGAGAGAGAGAGAGAGAGAGAAAGAGAAAAGAAAGAAAGAAAGAAAGTTATATTAACGTCTTCTAAAGACCAAAACTAGCCTATGAGACAAACTGTGATACAACTGATGAGGTCCAGCTATCCAAAATAAAAGTGCTGAATGAAAAGCTAAAAACTGAAAACTGAAAATATGGTGCTGTGAGTGTGATAAGTGTCGTGTATGTGTATGTGCGTATGTAGCTCTGGTACTCCAGATAATGGCTACAAAAGGGGAACAAATGTCGGCTTTGATAGGGGAACAACTGTCAGTTGTGATAAAGTGGTGCGATGTGTATATGTAACAGATGCAGGGAGATATACTATCCTGGGATGTAGTAGCAGTCGTCGAAGTCGCTAATAGCAGGTGATCCCTCCTGGATGCAGGATGTGGTACATCGGCGGTGGAGAAAGAGCAAACTGGAGATCTGAGATCCAATGTGTCGAGTGTCGTCGGATCTCACTCTGCTATCGATGTAGATTAAGAATCCTCCGGATCTCTTGTCGGTGTGGCTGTGGGGTCCGAAACCCACGGATCCTCGTGCGGCGTCGGGTACGCTGGTCCTCAGCCTGCTGTAGTGTGAGCCTGGAGGCTGGTACAGTAGCTCTCACTCTGTCTATCTGAAAGAACTGTGTAATAGTCGTCTGGGTGGGCCCCTCTCTGACTGGGACCCGCTGTGTGCTCTGCTCTCTGATGTGCCATGCCTCTCCCAGAAAATGGCCAAATGATCTCTGATCCATATTAGTCATACATCCCTGAAGTGCGCTGCTCAATGTGTATCTAGATCTCAACTCTGAGTATACCGGGCATCTGAGAACAAAAATCCATGGTAGGTATTAGTGAAGTATAAAATGATGGAGCAGGGTTAATGGCCCTTCATCAAAGGGACCAAGATTATTGATCCATCCATCCCTACTGATATAAAAGATGGTGAAAGAGACCAAGCCATAATCATGCTTCATCTGGATGAATCTTTTGTTCATCACATTGACTAGCTCTCCACTACTAAGGAGAAATGGGATGAGCTTGAAAAGCCATTTGGGGCCACAGAAAAGAACTCTAAAATTTTCCTCAATTTTAAATTTTTTTAGCCTAGAGTATAAGGAAGGAGAAGACTTCGGTAAGTTTATCTCTCATATGAAAGGGCTTATGGCACAACTATCCTCAATTCAAGCTCTAATTCATGACAAAGATACCATTACATTTCACTTGAAAGTTGTAAGGAATGTGTTCCCAACCCTTGTAACTACTTTTACAAATATCCCAAATCCGACCTTGGAAAGCACCATCCAATCTTGTTTGGATGAGGAGAAAAGAAATAAAAAAGAAGGTCGCACTAGTTAGGCATCTACTTCAACAGCTCATGGTCAACTCTTGGTTCATATCGTGTCCACCAAATTCTCCTTCTGCAATAAAAAGGAACATATTGTAAGCAACTATTGGAAAAAATATCCTAGCAAAATAAAGTGCAACAAATGTAAGAAGACAAGATATATCACAAGTAAATACACTATCACCCTTGAAGTACCAAAATAATTGGAGGCCAACTATGTCTCCATAGCACTTGACTCTTCTAAATCTATAAATCCTTGACTTATAAGCACTCTTGTAGCCTAATTTATAAAGATATCCCACTTGATTGAGGGGAGGGGATGTTAACATGTCTTGTAATCCAATGCCACTCTGGCATTTGGGGGGGGGGGGGGGTTGAGAGATAGGCATGTAAACCCACTTTATCGAAGGGGCCAATAAGAATAGATGAGTATGAATGGACTGGAGAGCAAGGAAAACCCTAACCCTAGCCATCTAGAGGCTATTTAAATAGCCCTAAGGGTCATTCTCAATGTGTAAGAGAGTACTCGAGTTATACTTGTGAGCAACTTACTAAGCAAGATTTTATTCTTGTACTTTGAGCTCTCTTCTCCCTCTTGTGCACACCTTCCCATGCTGCTATCCTAAGGAGTCCACCTTGTAGAATATGTAAGATACCATGTGAGTTTAAAAGAAAGGGTATTATATTTAGTAAAATTTATAGGATTATAATCATAAAAGGGGGTTTTCAATCACAATTTAAAAAAGACTCGTAAGTTTAGTAAAATAAAGGGATCATTTTAAGGCCTTATAGCATGTAAAGAAAGGGTATTTCTTAATATCCTTTGAATGTATGTTATATAGATGATTTCTTATAGGTGGATTGATCAGGGCTACTACTCTAATATTCTAACATGCTGGGGCCATATTAGTTGCCACTATAATGTCTTTCATTTCTGGCAATACCTTATCAGCAAAGAGGGAGAAACACAATGAGGAGAAAAATGTTGTTGTTACACCATGTACAATACATATACCATCATGAGAGGAGATCCAAATCCTTCTCCACAAATTATACTTCCCATGGTGTGACCCCATGTGCATAATCAAGCCATGCATGGTAGAAATGCCTCTTACCAAGAATTAGATAGGACTTCTACTTTGTAATCGAATCCAAGGTTTGGTAGCATAGATTTCTTTCATTTTGCATACAATAGTTCTATTTTGTTATTCTCATTTTTAAAATGTATTTTTCTTTGATATTTTTTTGTGTCAAATTATGCATAGGGTGTAATATTCCACACAATATTGATTCTATTTGTATGAATAATGCCTAATGAGCATGTAAGGAATGGTAAACGGCAAGCCTAAGAACTCTTGATTGCAAAACTATGGATCCACAAATAGTCTTGCAGTTAGCAACTCCTTGATTTTTTTCTTGACAAAGCACATTTATACTCACATGATAATGCAAAAGTGAAAACTATAGCAAAATTAGCACATATATATTAGCATTTAAAAGACCATGAAAATTGTAGAAGGTTTTTCATTTGAAAAATGTGGTTAAAGTCACACTCATCCTTTCATGTATAAATGCACAATGAGATATGGGTCTCTTTATGTGAGATTATGCATGATCTTAGAAGAACCTATAATACTTTTTCTTAGTTTTAAAAATGTCTGCATGAGGCCATCTACATGTTTAATCCCTTGTAGTGCTTCTCTTCCAAGATTAAGATGTTTACAAACCTCTTTTTCTTTAACAATCCATATGTCCATAAAATCTTAAATTTTTTTAAACTTTAGATGTTTCCATCCCACTGCATCACCCACAAGCTTATGTATCCATTGATAAGTCTTTTTCCCTCCTTATTCACATGAACAGTTGCCATGTCTAGTCATTGATCATGTAGGTGAAGTCAAGAGGAGTCACGAGCATCATAATTCTATGTGGTGTAAAGACCTAAAATGCATAATGATGTGCAATCACTATGGATCAAGCTCTCCTCTCTAAGATGTGTATGTGATTCATAAGCCATCATATCAAATAGTCATTAGTGTTAGTGTCTATAGTATGGACGGTCCAAAAATACTAGATTTTTGGACAAAACTAGCATATTTTTTATATTTTGGATATTATTTATTGTAAAATATTAAAAATCTATGGAAACTTCTAGAATAGGATGTCATGCAAAAAGAAAGCAAGTGACTTTTTTAGCCAATGTTGGAGTTTTCATGCAAAAAGGAGTGGCGAAATCGCGCATGTCGTGATTGCAATTTACAAGCAACAAATAGCACTCTGAAGGGGGAAGGATTTGTTTGAAGTACCTACTTCATTACCTCCTAAGAGAACAATGGATCATCCTATAGATTTTGAGCTACATTCAAAGCCAATCAATAAGCCACTCTACCGATTGTCTAAATGTGAGAATGAAGAAGTAGTCAAGCAAATCAAGGACATTCTAGAGATGGGATTCATTGATCCTAGCTCTTCAGCATATGCCTCTTTGGTCTTGTTAGAGAATAAGAAAGATGGATTCTTCAAGATGTGTATTGATTACATGGATCTAAACAAGATCACAGTGAAGAGCATGTATCCAATCCCTAGAGTAGATGATCTGCTTAATGAGCTCAAGGGGGCCAGGTTATGTTCCAAATTGACTTAAGATCAAGATATCATCAGATTTATATGTGAGAGGGTGATGAAGTTAAAATAGCCATTTGGACTGATCATGGGTTATACAATTTCTTGGTGATGCCATTTGGGATTTTCAAAGCTCCAGCTACCTTCCAAAGTTTGATGAGTAAGATTCTATAGTTTTGTCTTTCAATTTATCCTTGTTTTTTTTATGACGTATTAATTTAGAGCAAGATACTACATTTTCATTTATCACATATGAGGAAGGTCTTTGATGTATTAAGGCATCACACACTCTTTGCTAAGGAGAAGAAGTGATATTTTATACAAACAAAGGTGGATTACTTGGGCCATTGTAATGAAGGAGACCTAACTGTCCTAACTAAGGGGAAGGAGAGAGAGAAGGACTGCAGAAGAAGAGGGAGAGGAGAGAGAAAGGCAAGAAGAAGAGAGAGAAAGAGGGAGAAAGGAAGAAGAAGAGGAAGAAGAAGAAGAAGCCATGGAAGCTTGAGAAGGTGAAAAGAGAGTTTCTTGATAATTTCTGTGATGCCTCAAAATACCCTCTTACACCTTATATACCGTCAGTGTGACTAGTATGTTCCCATGCCATGTTCCCATGATCCCCGTTCATTACAAACCATCCCGTCTCATAAAGTTTTTGTCCTCAAAAACAAGGGATGTAGTCATGGACTGTAAGGGTCTGCTGTAGGAAATCAGCCATAACTTTGTGTGAAAACTCCAAATGGGACAGTTGAGGTGTCTTTACGAAGCTTATGAGATGTACTTTCAGCCCATGTGGGTGGGGTGGGGCTGCAATTAGGTTAGGACCAAAACTGTTACAAAATAAAGGGCTGTCCAGGAATTACTAGTGTGCTATCCTAGATGGTATGGATGGAGAAAAACAGCCATAACTTCCACTCGAGAACTCCGACCGGGGCAAGTAAGGTGTTGCCACGGAGCCCTTGAGGTGTACTTTCAGCCCATGTATGGAGGATGGGGCTGAAAATGGACTAGGACCAAAACTAGTACAAAACAGGTGGCTGTCCAGATGCAGACTGCAGCCCAAAATAGGTGTCATGGTTAAGTTCCAGCCAATACGGCCTCCTTGAGGTGTGGAAATTCATCCAATATAGATGCTGGGTGCCAAGAGGCTTCCTCTATTGGTAGGCCTTGCCATTTGATCAGGTATTCATGTATGGAACAGGCGCGGAGTTGCATTTCACGTTGCCCAATGACCGCTTCAGGAATGTACTGAATAAGGCCCTCCTCATCTATGGGTGGTAGATCCTCTACATGATCTTTGGGAGTGCCAATGAAAGGTTTCAATTGGCTCACATGGAAGACATCATGGATCTTAGTAGTGGGAGGGAGTTGGAGATGGTATGCCAAGTCCCTGACCTTCTTAATGATTTTGTAGGGCCCATAGTAACGGTGTGCCAACTTGTTGCAAGAACCGTCCTTTAGTGTGGCATAACGGGACTTGGGGACCTTGAGGAGTACCAATTCACCCTCTTGAAAGTCAAGGGGTCTTCTTTTTGCATCAGCATGGAGCTTCATGTGCTCTTGAGCCCTTTTGAGGTTTACCTTGCATTGTTGAAGTAAAGCTTGCATGCGGTCCAACTCTTCTTTTCCAAGGGGGTTGAGCTTTTCGTTGAAGATCACGGTAGGAAGGGGCACCCAATAACCATACAATGCTTCGAAGGGAGAGACTCCAATGCTCAAATGAGTGGAGTTGTTGTAAGAAAATTCAGCCAAGTGCAGCCATACGTCCCAAGAATTCTGCACATCATGACAAAAATGTCGCAAATAAGTTTCAAGCCACTTATTGACTCTCTCGGTCTGCCCATCCGTTTGGGGATGATAGGCTGTGGACGAAGCCAATTTAGTCCCCATGGAGCTGAAAATTGTCTGCCAAAACTGACTCATAAATTTGGTGTCCTTGTCATGTACTATGACTTGGGTAAAGCCATGCAACTTAAAAACATGCTCCATAAACTAAGTGGAAACTTGAGATGCTATAAACTGAGATTTTGTAGGGATGAAATGGGTTGCTTTAGTGAGTCAGTCAACTACCATATAGATGCTATCCCAACCCTTCTTGGTTGTAGGTAAATCAGTAATGAAATCCATGGTAATGTGGGTCCATTTTCCTTTGGGGAGGGATAGGTAAGGGCTACAACAATCCACCCGGTTTAAGAGTTTATTTTGCTAACAAGGCACACATCTAGACACAAAGTCTTTAACATCCCGCCATAGGCCTTTCCAATGGAAGATTTTTGAAATGTGATCATATGTTTTGAAGACCCCTAAGTGGCCAACAATCAGTGAAGAATGCATCTCTTCAAGGATCCTTTGGGTGAAAGGAGAGGCATGGGGAATCACAATACGGCCATGGATCCAAATGAGGCTGTTGTGGAGCTGATATTAAGAGTTGTCAACAATGGCACCTTGCTGTAATTTCTGAAAAAGAGGGCTGAATTCAGCATCAAGCAAGTATGCCTCTTAGAGCTCTTCAGTCCAATCATGGTGGATTTCAGTGATGGATGAAATCTTGCATGCCCACATGCGAGAGAGTGTATCAGCCACCACATTGTCCTTGCCACGGGTGTGGGTAATCTCAAAGTCATAGTTTTGTAGGGTAGCCACCCATCTACGTTGTTTGGGAGTGAGGTTGGGCTAAGTCAAGAAGTATTTGAGCACACGGTGGTCACTTTTCACCTTAAATCTTAAATCTACTGCCATACAAGTAGTAGTGCCACTTTTTAATGGCATGAATGACTGCCAACATCTCCTAATCGTAGACATGCAACTCTCTCTCTTTATCATCCAATTTTCAGCTCTCGAATACTATTACCCCGTGTTCTTGTAGCAAGACTTCACCAATACCCCATCCACTAGCATCACACTGGATGGTAAAATCCTTTGAAAAGTCAGGGCATACAAGGATGGGGGCTGAAGTGAGCAAGTCTTTCAGCTGTTGAAAAATGTGATTAGCCAAATCATCCCATAGGAAAGCCTCTTTTTTCAGCCTATCACTTAATGGTGCTGCAATTATGGCATAATGCCGAATAAATCTTCGATAGAAAGAGGAGAGGCCAAGAAAACCATGCAAGGAGGTAGTGGTAGTGGGGGTGGGTCAATCCCGGACACATTGCACTTTCTTAGGATTAGCTTGGATGCCTTTTTCACTATCAATGTGTCCCAAGTACTCAACCTCTGTTTGCATGAAGACACACTTGCTTTCCTTGGCAAATAACCGGTGCTCTCTTAATACATCAAAAATTTGTCTGACATGCTTCAAATGCTCATGCAGTGACTTGTTGTAAATGAGTATATCATCAAAAAATACCAACACAAACTGGAAAAGCCATGGCTACAACATTTCGTTCATTAAGCTCTGAAATGTGGCAGGTGCATTAGTGAGCTCAAATGGCATGACAAGGAAATGGTACAAGCCACGGTCAATCCGAAAAGTTGTTTTAACTTCATCACCCACCCTCATTCTGATTTGGTGGTAACCGGATCGCAAATCAATCTTGGTGTAGCATGCTCCCTTGAGTTCATCAAGCAAGCCATCAATTCGAGGGATGGGGTATCTATTTTTTACGGTGATCTTATTGAGATCACAGTAGTCAATGCACAAACAGAAGGATCCGTCCTTTTTCTTAACCAATAGAACCGGGGAGGCATAAGGGGAAGAGCTAGGCTCAATGAATCCCATTTTAGTGAGCTCCTTGACTTGCTTAGCTACTTCCTCTCTCTCACATTTAGAGAGCCGATATGGGTGTTTATTGATGGGCTTGGAATGGGGCTCTAAGTCAATCGGGTGATCCACCGATCTCTGAGGAGGAAGAGTGATGGGGGGCTGAAATAGGTCCTCATATTCAGCCAAAAGTGCTTTTAGTGCTGCATTTTGCTTTCCCAAGGTGTGCTGGTCATCATTATCCTTATGCAAATGCAAGACAAAGATCTGGGAGCGTTTCTTGAATTCCTTTTTGAGTTGTCTTGCTGTTATAAGCTGAAAATCTACAATTTCTTTGATTCCCTCCAAATGTACAAGCTGCCCATGCATTACAAACTCCATATACAGCTGAGAGAAGACCATAGAGATTTTTCCCAACTGCTAAAGCCAATCACAACCCAAAACAACATCCACGAGGCGCATATCAAGGGTAAGTAAGTCTGCCTTTGCTGTATAATTTTCGGCCAGTATAAGAGACACTTGTATGCATACATGGGATCTCACTTCCACATTTCCATTGGCCACTTGAACCCTAAGAGGTTGCTGTAATTTAGTAGGAACACATGTCAAATGCCCAAGAGTCGATTTATTCACAAAACTATGTGTGCTACCACTATCTATGAGAATGTATACACTCTTGCCATCAATGTTACCATGTACTCGTAGGGTGTTCGGGCTCCTAGAGCTGGTCCATGCATCCATGGAGATCGAGCAAGCTGATATAGTGGTAAATGTGGGGTGCAAATGATCATTCCCAAGCATGTCATTGATGGGGTAGCCACCGGGGTCAAAAGGGAACCCGCTCGGTGAGTCATAAAACTGATCAGTGTCAAGATCCTCTTCATATTCAGCATTTTCAGTAAGTGTCATCATGGGAGAGTTGTCATGCAAGTCCTCTTCCAACTTGTCACTATCTTCTAGCACATACATGCTATTAAAATGACAATGGTGTTCTTAAAGGGGCATTTGGATGCATGATCAGTCATGTACTTATCCCTGCATTTGAAGCACAAGCCTTTAGCCTTGCGATCCTTGACAACTTTAGGAGGAATGAATTTTTTACCGTTAGGACTGAAGCCAGTCCATGTCTTATTTTTAGCATACTTTGGGTCACTTTTGAAGGGGAGTGTTGTCCCAAAACTGCCATATTTCCTTTCAGCATTAAAAGTGAGGTAAGTAGGGATTTTGGGGCTGCCATTCCCTGCATTGTTGCTATGATAATTACCCGCATATGGGGGTTTCCTAATAGGGTATCTTTGCTATCTGCAATGGGCTACATGCCCTCATTGCGACGGTATTTTCGACCATATCGTTTAGCCAATTCTATGGCTGCCAACAAGGTGGCTGGCTTTTGACCCATTACATCAGCTGAAAGATGTGCATCTAGCCCATAAATGTATTTATGCAATTTGGCCTCATCAATGACTGCCTCAACATACATGGATAGGTTCATAAATTGGTTGATATACTCCCTCATGGTGAGATTTCACTAATCAAACTGATACCATTGCCTAGCCAAGCATTCTTTTTCTACCGGGGAGACATAAACTTGGATCATATGCATCTTGAACTCTTCCCAATCATGAAACTACTAATTTTCTCTTTGAACAAATCTCTACCATGTGTGGGCAAAACCTTTCAAATGAAGGGAGGCAAAGATAATCTTTGCCTCATCGGTACGGGGGTAAATGAGAAAGCAGGCTTCCAATTTAGATGTCCATTCCTCTAATTCAGCTGGGGATGAGGACTACCCATTAAACTTAGTAAACACAATCTTGTCACACAGCTCATTTGGGCCTTGCTATCCATGAATGCCATGTGCTACATGCTGCCCATACATGCCTTGCCGTCCAAACCATGGCTATCCAAAATTTCCATGGGGCCATGCTGTCCATGCATTACATGAGGACCAAATTGCACATTAGGACCTTGCTGTCCAAAATGGCCATGCTGCCCAAAACTACCATGTGCATGCTGCCCATTGCCATGTGCATGCTGCCCATTGCCATATGCATGCTTCCCATTGCTATGTGCATGCTGCCCTTTGCCATGTGCATGCTGCCCATGTACCCCTTGCATTCCATGCTGCCCAAGATTTGCATTAGGCCCTTCCTAGCCATTCCCATGAGTGTGCATATAGCTTCCATTATGGGGGAGTTGTGGTGCCAAGGATGGGCTTGAAGGATTCATAATGGGGGAGGGAAGGAGGGGTTCATTTTGTCGGGTAGAAGGCTCACCCGTATCATAAGTGCTATGGGGAATGCCATGGGTACCACCAAGACCTTGTGGGCTACGCCCGGTCTCCAAGGGGGGAGGGTGGTTAGCCTCATGGGGAGGGACATACTCCTTGGGTCGATCCGAGGGGAGGTACAATGGCAGGGATGAGGACACCCATGCGCTCTATGAGTAAGTCCATCTTGGCCATCATCTCAGAATGACGGTGATCTTGGCGGGTTTCCATCTCCCTATGGCATTGTTCCATCTCTTGATGTCGTTCACCATGACAGGTCTCATGTTGGCATAGAGTTGGGTTTAGCATAGACAACGGTCCATTTCGGGGGCACCCTCTTCAAACATGTCTTCACAATCCTCTTGGGCTGAGCTAGGATCATTCATTGAGGCACAGGAGTCCCTTATTTCACGCTGGAAGTCCTCGTGGGCCTTTGCTTTACCCTTGTGGCCTGCCATCCCAAGTGCACTCTATCAGACCCCTTGTTATAGAAATGGCAATATTTTGAGCTAGGAAGCTCCGATCGCCAAACTTTTTGATTCAAATTAAAGCTCTTGATCCCCTCTATGAGGCTATGTAAAAATATCTCTGACAGTATATGTTCAGGGCTTTCCTATAATCACTTTTTGTGGGTTGACTGTGTAGGACTACTGCCTATCCCACAGTACCTCTGAGCACCAAATTGAGCTTATCTCCCAAACCATAGGGCGGAATGGGAAGATTTTTGGTTCAGATACAAGGGAGGGGATTCCCTCTTCAAATTGAGCTATGGGGCCTGCACTCAATCACACAAGAAGGCTTTTCTATAATCGACTTTTGTGGGCTGATTGTGTAGGACTGTTGCCTGTCCCACAATACCTCTGAGCACAAAACTGAGCATATCTCCCAAACCATAGGGCAGAATGGGGAGATTTTTGGTTCAAATCGAAGAGAGGGGTGCCCTCTTAGAATCAAGCTATAGGGCTTGCTCTCAGTTAAACAAGAAGGCTTTGCTATAATCGACTTTTGCGGGCTGACTGTGTGGGACTGACTATGTGCAATACCCTGCAAAGACTCCCTCAAGGAGCATACCTTATCCCAATGGTGAGGTGCTTATTCTAAGACATCCAGGGCCTCAACAGTGATTCTCAATGCCACATAGAGCCATACATCCTTTGCATCCGTAGTTCTATTGCTAAAACCATTTCCATGACTGCATACCCTGCCCTTCTTGCATGCATCCACCATAGATTTCCAAGTGATACATGATATTACCAATGCATGTAGAGGGCTGTAGACTCAAATGATTAGGGCTCAAGCTATTCCATCAAATTTACTTGCACCTGCAAGAATCTTTGGGCTCCAGATCATCGAGAGGTGGGCAAAGTTCCCCTCGGGCCGGGTTGTGCACCCCTTCAGGGTCTTTGATGGCAAGGGGGGTCACCCCTCTTTTGTCTTGCCACCTCGCCTGGCATCGGGCTTTTCCTCACCCGGAATATACATGGCAGACATTTATTATTAAGAAACCAGCATGATATGCATTTACAAATTGAGGATTGGGCCTTTCATGATATGCATGATCAATAAGGAAATGGGATGGGGAAGGGGTTACCTCTGCAATTCAGTGACTCACTGATTGCATGACTTACCCTTCTTACAAAATTTTTATCAATCGGAATCAAACAAGAGTAAGGTTAAGGATTAGAGTAAAATCTTGATCAATGGGAAAGAAATTGAAAGATTATCCAGCTATGCATGCATTCCCAGGGTGTGGGCTAAGGATGGGAATCCCATTGGCAATCTCAACCCAAGCATTTCTTTCATCTCTCTCATCAAGTGGCTGAGCTCAACAATTGGATGTAAAAGACAGAGGAAGAATTGATTGACATACCTTGTTCAAGCATGGGGAAGAGTTATTGGCTGCCTCCTCCAAGAGCTTTGTGGTTGCCCATCTTCTTGCTGCTCGTGGTTGTATGGGGGCCTTCAATGTTGTATATCTACACTTGTTGAAGCTTGTGGCTGCTCCCAAGGCTCCCGGGGTGAGAAAATTGAAGGGGATTTAGTGTGCCATGAGCTAGGCTAAAGGTTTCATGGCTACTGCCCACGGTAGGGCTTGAGGTGTTGTCAAGAACTGATTGGGGGGGGGGGGGGGGTCGATACCCGTGCTCAAGCTTTCCCAGGGGTGTGCCAAGGCTGAGGGATGAAGCAAGGATGGCTGGGACTGAGCTAGATCAGGAGGAGTGAGCCAAGAAGCTCAGCACAAAATGTACTGCGTTTTTCAGGCTGCTCCCTAGAGACTCTAGACAAGGCAAGCAAGGCTCAATGCTGCTCTAGATGCTGAGCAAGGTGAGGGGGAAGCTCTGGGATAAGCCATTCCTGCTGAGGAAGAGGAGGGAGCAAGATCTCTAGAGTTCTTGGGGCTGAAGGTTCCATGGCAGCTTGAAGGAAGGAGGAGAGAGAATGTCCTCTTGAAAAGTAACTGAGCTTTTGGTCTTCTCTAACTCTGCTACACTCCTTTTTGCCCAAAACTCTCAAGAAACTTACATGAAAATTAGTGACGACCTATCAAATTTGTCTGTCCGCCTCCAGATGTGTCCATGGTTCTTGGGAAAGCTCTAAGAAAGGCTTCCATACTCTTCAAGAGGGCTGACAACCTGCCTAAGTACTCCTGTGTACCTGTGAGAGAGATGTAATTGGGGTTTTCTAACTGTGGGAAAACTGTGAAAACCCTAAATCTATGGGAAAAGAAAAGGATCAAGGACAAAGCTCTGATACCACTTGTAATGAAAGAGACCTAATTGTCCTAACTAAGGGAGGGAAGAGAGAGAAGGACTGCAGGAGAAGTAGGAGAGAGAAAGACGGGGAGAAGAGAGAGAAAGAGAGGAAAGGGAGGAAGAAGAAGCAATGAAAGCTTGTGAAGGTGAAAAGAGAGATTCTTGATAATTTCTCTCATGCCTCAAAATACCCTCTTACACCTTATATACCGTCAGTGTGACTGCTATGTTCCCATGCCATGTTCCCATGATCCCCGCTCATTACAGAATCATATTTTATTTGTCTTGTCTTATGTAGATGATTGAACATTGATAGGAAGCACTGATTCTTTGATGGAGGATGCGAAGTCTAAGCTCTCCCATGATTTTGAAAGAAAATACCTTGGATACTTGCATTATATTCTTGGCATTGAAACTTATAGGATGAAACCAAGAGATATTTTCATTTCTTAGTAGAAGTATCTTCAGTCCATTCTTGAAAGATTGGTATGGCTAGTTTCAATGCTATTTCTACACCAAAAAAATCAACCCTCAAGCTAACCAGGGATCAAGATAGTACTTTTTATTATGTTGGGGCATATAGATAGCTCATTGATTCTCTCATCTATTTCACTATCGCAAGGCTAGATATTCATTATGCAATCACTTCACTTACTTAGTATATCAGAGTCCAAGAATGTCTCATCAGATGGTAACCAAAGTGATTTTGAGTAACTTGAAAGGTACTCAACATCAGGGTATCTTATATGTAGGTGATAAGTTGAATGTACATGGATTTAGTGACTATGGTTATGCAATTGACTTTGCTGTCATTAAAAAAGCATAGGTGGGAATACTTTCTTCCTTGGAAGTGGAGCAAACTCTTAGTTCTCCAAGAAGTAAAATAAAATCATTCTCCCATCTAGAGAGATAGAATACAATACAAGGCATTAACTACAATAGCTTGTGAAGGTATCTCATCGAAGAGATGCTTCTAAGGATTTGGATAGTATGGATCCTTTGATCCCACTCCTATCAATTGTGATAACTACTTAGGTGTATCCTTAGCAAGGAATCTAGTTATGCATCAAAGTATTAAGCATATTGAAGTTAAAAAGAACTTTATTAGGGAAAAACTCCACAATGTCTTGGCATAATGGAGCTTCCCTTAAGGGTAAAAGTTTGAGGAGTAAGGAAGGATCATCACAAAAGATTTCAAAGTCTTTCTATCATCATTACTTCATTCTTTAGATTTCATTCTTTATTTTACATTTTCAAATTGTATGCAAAGATGTTATTGAACTAGAGAAAAAGTATTACAGTATCTATAATCTTTTACAATAAGTGCATTGCAACACATCAAATAGCCTCTTTTACTAACTGTTCAATAGTATATATAATTTGGAGTATGTTTGCAAATAAAACTTGTGTTTGCTTCCTGGCAAATACCTCAAAAATTATAGGTTTGAAATCTATAACATGTGTAGCCACTTTTGGTCGACACATCTGAAATCACAATATATCTTGAAATTACTGTCTATAACCTTCCAAGTTTAAAACAAGGCCTGAAATAGCGTTAGATGGCCAAAAAATCAACATCAATACCCTAAAGGTTTTATCTATGGAAGATACAATGCCCTGCTTACACACCAAATCTCATAGCAATCTAAGACTTTTGCTCTACCCTCTTTCCAGTGCCTCCAGAAGTTCTATCCACAAGAGAAAGAGTGGAAGAATAGAAGAGCTTCTTACTCGTTTCTTGCTTACTCAAACCCTTTCTTCTTCTCCTTTGCTTTAGCCTTCAAAATTAGCCTCTCCCAATGACACTACTTTGATACCATGTCACAAATCATGTGGTGGGGAGACTTGCTTGAGTTGATATATCGAACACACACTATACACACAAGAGGAAGGTCACTCAAGAACACAAGAAGAGAGATGGAGATCAAAACGTTTTCTTTTTTGGTTTTTTATTCTTCTTTCACACACAATACAATGTACACAAAGTATAAATAATATACAACATAAAGGAAAGTGGCCTACTAAGTCAAAGAATCGGGGGGTCCACTAGGGTTTACCATATGGTACCACATGAGTGTAAGGGAGGGGGGTTATTTAAGAAAAGGAAGGTACATTTTATAAGGTAAGGTCCCATAAATAGGGGGTAGATAAGGGGTATTTTCATATATTTCTTGCATGCAGGTGATGTCTCCTTATTACTACTAGTGAATCCCCCGTGGTCAAAGAGTGCATAATTGACTATAATAATTGACTATCGATATAACTATGCTAGTTGTAGGTAGGTGCAACAAACTAAATATAATAAGTGATAAGCTAGTGACCATGTGAGGATCGTAATGACCACTGACGTACTAAGTGTAGATGTACAAATCCAACTAACCATGTGGTCCATCATCAATGTCTGCATGTGTTGAGTTTTCCATTTCAACAAGAATCCTTGAAGTATTCGTGAATCCCCAATATTGAAGAACAGGGCCTACTATTATAGCAAAGTGATAGAATGACACATACTACCTCATATTCTCAAGTAGTCACAACATGGTTAGATAATGATATGTGATATTTGGACAAAATAATCAAATGTAAATGCAATCAACATACATGACATTGATCATTGAACTCCTTGAGATACAATTGGTTCTTTTTTTATTAAATTTGTACATTTTTTTGCTTTTAGATGTTAGAAGATGTAGTAGTAGCTCCATGTCCGAGACTTGTTTGCTTGTGCTTGTTAATTTGCATCATCAATCATATCGATGAGATAGATGCCATAGAGGTCTACTAATCATCATCTTGGAGCATGCTAACAACATCGTTAGGGAGCATGGCATTTATATTTGACTTGAAACTGCTGGCCACATCCAACCAATGTTGAAGATTAGTACTAGATATCACTCACGACTATACAAAGGTAGTCCTAAACAATGAATGATACTAGAATGGTCAAAGTTTATATGCTCACTCTAATGTAGCATGTGCTTGCAACAAGAGTGATCCACTTGTTCTTCTAAAGTACTTTGCAATATACACTATCTCCAAAAATCCTTAGTATGCTATCTTCATAAACTAAACCATGCCTAAATCCCTATCCCTCCATGGAGAATCATAAGTATGAAGATTTCAATCTAGTAACTAAATCTTGATAGTTGGGTAAGGTAGATTGGGTTCCTTATGTGATCAAACATCTTTAGCTTTTATATCTTTGTTGAGAGATTTTGCTTCTCTACTCTCCATGCCAACATTTCCTTTATGTGGCACTATATGCTCTTGTGTCTTTTCCTAATGAACAAATACATCATGCAAGGTGGTAGAACTTGTTTGACTTATTGCATCTGAATGTTGATCAATAGCTATCGGAATACAGATGGGGCCAGTCTCCTTATCCATAACTCTACTAGCTTCTCTTTCATGTTGTAATCAAAGATTTAATATCTTCTAAAATTTTATCTCTTGTAATATTTCCCAATATACAACACTGAACCTTATACGTGACTATCTTTGAGGTTGGATCATGTGTTATCTTTATCTAGTCAATGAAACTATATAATCCCTAATATCCTTGGCT
The DNA here is from genome assembly GCF_053477565.2 of Lygodium microphyllum. Taxonomy (NCBI): domain Eukaryota; kingdom Viridiplantae; phylum Streptophyta; class Polypodiopsida; order Schizaeales; family Lygodiaceae; genus Lygodium; species Lygodium microphyllum. Next base: position 117,152,635 of record NC_141142.1, read on the forward strand.
AGCCAACTATTTTACAAAGGTATCTAATGCATCAAGACATTGAATGTTATCAATAAACTCTTCTTTCTACATACTTACCATTCTTCTAATGACTCCACTAATGAAAGCTTTACAACATGGTTTTTTGAGTGTTTCTCTCTCTTTGCGCTTGCCAACCTATTCAATGGAGACCTAAAATATGTACATAAAATTGAATTAGTTTTAAATAAATTAATGTACTTATATGTTAATGTGAATAATAATAATTGATTCATTTTAATAAATTTTTGTTGATAAACATTTCATATCCTATAGACTAATCATTGCAAGCTCACACTTTGTGATCTCATAAGCAAATTATTGAGGATTATTATGTGTGAATGTGTGCACAATTTATAATATATACTAATAAGCACTAGTTCCTATAATATTTCTAGGCTAAGCACAACACTAGTGCATGAAGAAAGCATGCTAAATCATGGCTAGTACAGCATGAATGCCCATGTAATGGGAGGGTGTCCAAGAAAACTAAGACCATGTATAAAAAACTGGAAGTGAATGGATAAGCTCATTCTTATGGTGTGCAATATTGAGATCTCTCTTTTTGTTTTTTGCATGCTTCCTACTTTTATGTGAGAGATGGAGAGATTAAGACAGAAAGGGAGAGTATGGTGTAGAGTGAGGGACTGGTGTGGAGAAGCTCTTGCTTCTTCTTCTTCTTCTTCTTTGTGAAGCTTGCACAATGATCGAAGCAAAGGATGTGGAGCTTGTAAGGATCATGGACCCATTGATAACCCTTTTGCCACATGGCTTGTGAAAGCAATGAAAATTTTAAAGGTAAGAATACTTTGCAAACACACAACCTCCTACGGCTGCCTGATACATCAAAGGAAGAGTACCTTGCAAGCATGGGGCTTCCTCATCTTTGATTTCTTGTGGACATGGTGTGTATACTATATTCAATGTTAAAAAATCAAAATAATAGTCCATTAAAATGGGTATGGTTACGTAATTAATTTTTATTATTTATCAAATACTTAAATTTAAAACCTTGGTTCTGATACCACATGTGAGATGCCTCCTCTAACAAGTCTAGAGGAGACCTCTAGTAGTCAACTAGAATATGTGTCCAATCACAACACCACCCAATCTCCTTGTAAGAAACCTAAGGCTTACTTGGATATGGGAAACTGGGTTCTATTTCATAGGGGAAACATGGATAGGTCATCGCTAGTAATATTCTAGTATCCACCTAAGAAAGTTCTATTTGTAATCAATCAATTGTGAGAATAGGTTTAACATTGCACTTGGTTCAAAGAAAGTGAGAGATAGGGGAGAGTGTGACTCAATCCCCCTACCTATAAGATAAAATATCAACTATGATCCCCTAAAAGAAAGTGAGAGATAGGGAAAAGTGTAACTTGATCCCCCTACTCATAAGATAAAATCTCAACTATGATCCCCTAAAATAATGTTAAACCTAGTACTTAATCCTTTTGAATTTAGAGAGTTATAAACTAAATATCCCTATCTAGTGTTGAAAACTTATCCAACTTATTGGGTCCATCGAGTTGTAGGCATTCAATTTTTAGAAATCGAGTCTCTTACTTTTCTTAATTGAATTTTCTTTGGCTTTCTAATTTGATAAAGTATACAATATATTGTTTTGACACAGAAAAGTAGATTCCTTTTATTATCCTGTTAAATAGGGTTCGTTAAACTCAATCTTTAACACATTATTAAAATTTTTGAAAATTAATATTTTATTTTATATTATAATAACCAAAATCATCACTTTGCATAATGGTACAAAAATCGTATGTTTGTAAAGAAGACACTATCCACCCTAGGATAGGACCTTCCAGTCCCTCATGATTGGGTGCTTGATTGGGTTTTACATTATCTCACTCCTATAGATAATAGGAAATGTACTAGCTCAAAGCCCTACTAAGCTTCCCTAAGCTCCAAAGCCATCTTACATAACAAGGATACTTATCACTCGGCCCCTTTTCCCCTCAATAACTTGAGTAATCAAATAAGAAAAAACACTGACCTCCTTCAAGAGCATAGGACCCCCACCCTTGGGTGAGTTTTTTGGCATTCCACATAATGCTAAGGAGTATTGGTGGCTTGGGGATCCCAACATCTTGAACCACCATAATATAAAATTTATTTGGCTACTAAAAGAATTGAACCATAAGATACATATTCCAGCATTCCTAAAAAATAAGGAGAGGCATAACCATAGAAACATTATTTTTATAACACTTCACCATACGTAATGCATAGAAACTACCATTTTCAATTCTAAGGTGTTTTGAGGTTTCCTATCTTCTTTATAAGTATTTTATAGACACATATAATTTTATGAAGCAAAAGGACTCATCCTATGTGTTTTTTCTTCCATCTCAAGGTCATTCTTATTGTGAAGTATATGTGAACAACCACACAAAATAATTCAAATAATTATGAAATTTCGAGAATAATTTGAGAAATCTAGAATTAACTCTTGCAAGGTATAATGACAACCTCGGATTGCCATGCAACAGTTGTCTCTTTAGGTTGCACAGGTTCGGGGATATCTTTGGGGTGAGAAATATATTTGGTTGATTCTAAAGATGTACACAAGTGATTTATTCACCAACCAACCTTCACCCATGTTACATCTAGAGCATTTTATCTCAAAAAATCCTTTAATATTTTCATGAAGTACTTAAGAAAGAACATCCATCAAGCATGCATTGTGCCACATATAGCCATCTTGCTGTGGATAAAGGCACCTCTGCCTAGCCACCTATGTATTACTACACTGACAGTACTTGCCACTGCACACTATAGGTGGCGGGCGCCCATCACCATCACTTTATTCTTTATTCTTTTAGTGACAGTTTGAATAAAGGAAGGCCCAGTCACACCTAGTGTGCTGTTGGAGTTCCCATTTGTGTCTCTCTCTCTTCTTGCTCTTGCTCTCCGCTATAGCTCACTTCCAAGAAAGCTTCGATCCTTCTCACCTTTCAATTGGTATCAGAGCTTTTGATTAGAGCTTGATCATAGATCTTGGCCCGGCATTACTTCAGCCCGGATTGAAGACCTAGAGCTTGGAGCTTCACTACCAACCATGGCTTCTTTCCCTCGAGGTAAGATTTCATCTCCCGCCTCTCCCCGGCTCTCATAGGCTCTTTGCAGGTGTTCCTTGGCTTCATTGGGCACCTTATATATACCCCCATTTTCCCCCTTATCCTCAGTATAACTAGCAGGCCCCACAGTTAGCTCACGTTTTTTTTTGCGCATGTTTCAAAATTTGGCTCAAAAATCCCATTTTTCTCATATCTTAGGAAACCCAAAACCCGATTTACACAAGGTAAGAATCTAACTTGGGATTCTGGCATGCTCAGACACGATGGCAATGTCAGATCTGCCAAATTCTAATCACAGCATTTTCTGCAACAGATCTGAGTTGTTTTATAGCAAGAAAATGCCATGCTCTTAGCTTACGTGATTCTCCCGAGGCTAACCTTCTAAATCATTATTATTGTGACAAACTTATTCTACTCCATTTTCTCATCTACCTTGCATTTCCTAATGGAACTAATTTAGGGACATAAGTAATCGTAAGACAAAAGTGGATTTGCATGTTTGAGTGGATAAAGAGTATACTCTTACAAAGGCTCGTTATAGTAAGTGTGGCCTAGATATAACAACCACTTCTTAATATCATTTAAAGGAAAAGAAAAATATTGATATTTGGATAGACGGTTCCTTGTATCCTAATGACCCTAGCACTAGGCTAAATTCACCTTTTAATTCCACTTATTCCTTGCTCACTTTTGTTGGGGATGGTGAACAAGATCTACTAGGTTATTGCAGATGCTTGGGTAGCAATCTTTAATTGCATCAATATTATCAATCAATGTTATATAACACTCACTAATATTTATTGCAATCCCAAGGTTCACTAAATGTATTGCAAAAAGCTCTTCAAGTTCAAGAAAACAAAGTGCAGAAACTTAAAGAAGAATTGAAGCAATTCAAAGACAAGGAAGAAGAGATGGCAAAGGTATGTAATAAACTTAGATCTTGGAGGAGGAGAATGCTTCATTGAAATTGCATTTGGACCAAATGGAGAAGGACAAGAACATTGTAGAATTGAAGTTGCAAAGGTGCAAGTAAACTCCCATGGGTTAGAAGGAAAGAAAACATTGACTACTACTAATGTTGTCACTATCCATTAAGGGTGGAGCATAAAAAAAATACTTGCAAGCATTAAGGTTCGTGATCTCTTCTTGACTAGTAAAATTAAATTTAGAAATAACTAAATTCCTTAATAATGTGTGCCTTTTTTAAAGAAATTTTTTTGATGATCCAGAAGGCAAAAGTGAGGATCAATAGTTAGAGCTTCTAAATGTGTTCTTAATATGTAAGCATATGATTGCAATCTTGAGAGATCCTTAACATCGATACCTCCATCTTACTACTTTGAACGAGGTTCTTAAGGATGTCATTAATAGTTTATCAATGGAAGAAGTTCAAATGGTATGTGATATAGCTAAGGCTAGCCGACAAGTTTATGAGGCCATATACAACATGATAGCAAATGCACTAGCTCACAACAAGATAAAACATATGGTCTTGTCTCCTCCATTTCAACTTAGATCCATGCAACAAACACAAAATGTATCAATTAGAGAGTTGATTAGACAATACTGTTTTATCGCAGAGTAGATGGAAATAGAAGGAAATAAGACTTTAAAAATCATTTGCTTCAAGTATAATGGGTTTAATAATATTTTTGTTGACGTGATAAAGTTACAATGCGCAATGACTTGTTTGTACAAGATGCAATGCACAAAAGGTATTGAATTGTGATATAATATTAATAATACAATTCAATATACTTATATTGTAATATGCTTGTGATTTAGTAGTTTACCAGGCAATGGTTCAATTTTGGAGTTCATTATGAAGTTGGACGAATGCAAATTGTAAAGGGACACAAGTTGAAAACAACAAGACTTATGCTTATGAATTATGCAATGGCCTACGCTAAAGATGAAGCAGTTGTTTCTCCATTTAATGCATAGTCAAAAAATGAAATTTAGTGGCTAGTAGTTGTTGAGGTGCCTAAGGAGTTGTACAATATGCTGTCATGGATTTTTTGGCAAACCCCTTATCCCAATATAATTGCTAGGTAAACAAATGGTGAGAAGCTTTGTATGGAAATCATCGGAGATTTTAATGTCAAATGGAACTTGGGTGGTGATCTCAAAACACTCAACTGTATGTTCAATTGTGACACTAAGGCAATGGCATCACTATTGTATATATATTGCATGAAAACAAACAATTGTTCTAAGTCCTTGTCATGTGGAATGATGGAGCATTGGCATGCAAGAGAAATGCAACACCCAATAGGTCATGTTGAAATAAGAATTGGAAACGTTGTTGGATGGTGATAAGCTGAAAATCTGATCTACTAGGAATCCCCTGTAAATGGATAAGCTGTCCATTGGAGATAAACTCCATATATAACTGTGAGAAATCCATAGTGATCCTACCTAATGTCATCAATCAATCACAACCGAGTACAATATCTATAGGCACCATTTCCAGAGTGATCAGGTTTACCTTAGCTTCAAAATTTTCAGCCAACTGTAAAGAAACCTATGGGCAAATCTGTGTGCTGATTTCTTCTTCACCATTAGCCACTTGAACTCTAATGGGCTGCTATAAGTCTGTGGGAACACAATTTAGCTTGTCCATAATGGACTTATTCACAAAACTATGAGTACTGCCACTGTCTATCAGGATGAACACTGGCTTTCCACATATGCTTCCCTTCATACGAAGTGTATTAGGGCTCTTAGATCCCGTCCAAGCATCCATAGAGATAGAACAATTAGTGGCAGAGTGACTCATCACAAGATCCACCAGGGTCAAACAGAACACTTCCACCTGGATCAAAAGGAAAAGAGTCAGCTGGATCATAAAAATACTCATGTCCAACTTCCTCCTCAAGATCTTCATTTTCAGCATTAAATGCCACTGCATTAGCTTCATCTATGTCATCTTCAAAATCCTCAAAAACCAACATACTCTGAAGCTTAGGTTTGGCATTTTTGTATACACACTTTGAAGCATGATCAGGTGTATACTTTTCCCCGCACTTGAAACATAAGCCTTTGTCCTTCCTTTCTTTGATAAGATCCATAGGAATAGATTTGGGATTTGTATTAGCTGAAATGGACTTAGGCTTGCTGTCCCCCTGTTTGAAATCAACTTTTGGACTGTTTGTTATCCTGAAATTACTTTGAGGCCTAGAAGCATTGAATGGAGGATAAGTTGGTACCCGTAAGCTCCCATTGGGCACATGATTACTGCCATAAGTGTTACCAACTTGTCCTTGCTTTAAAATAGTCCTTGGCTGTCCAAAACCAGGCTGAAATGAAGATTCTTTTCTATACTTCCTTCCATAGCGCTCTACAAGCCAATAGCCTTAAAAAGTGAAGTAGGATTTTGTGCCATAATATCATTGATAAAGATGGCTCCAGACCATACATAAAATTGTGAAGCTTAGCCTCATCACTGATGCTTTCCACATACATGGTCAGGTTGAGGAATTGGTTTGTGTACTCTCTTACACTTAAGCCCTTTGTTCCAAACCATACCATCTCTGTGCTAACTTCTCTTTCTCAAGAGGCGAAACAAAAACTTCAGCCATAAGTGCCTTGAAAGCTTCCCAATCTGGAGCCTTTTGTTTTTATTTCAGTGAAATATAATTCTTTTTTATTATATATATTCTTTTGCATTTGTTAGTAAGGTTTTAGTAATGATGTTTTCACTTACATTGGTTGAATGTCATTAATGCTTGTCATACTGCTCCCATGATAATTGCTACAAAGGTGCACATTAATAAATTATTTTTTTCTTAATCAGAGTACTACATTCACATCGAAAATCTCAAATAGCACTATTAGGGGATTACCAAGGGGTGCCAAGTGTGCTACACAAAAAATGCTGCCATGGCATGTGATTTATCTAGACGGCGCCAAATCATGTGCCATACTTAGTTTTTTTGTGCACCATACCTGGGACCCCTCAGTAGCCCCTTAACAATGTATTCAAGCCTTTTGACATGAATGTAGTGATAAATAGTAAGTTCAACAAAAAATTTCTATCAGATTATATACCTTGGCCTAAAATCGATCAATCAATTCAATGTTAGACATCCTGGACTACGATCTAGCTAACAATGTTACATAATTTTAGACATGTACATGATTGATGTGGAACAAAAACAAGATGCCATGTTTTTTACACAAGTCATATGAAATGAAAAGACTTGCATTAATCCATAACTTGATTTTACAATGAGTGGCTTGTGAGTTGGGCACTAGTGTATAACTATAGAAAGTACAATGCAATAAGTTTTGTAATGCATTAATTGCTCCAAAGAGGCAACTTTTTGATGGCTTCAGTCACTTGTTTGTAGTGTCTCTTAGTTGCTGTAGTCAATCACCCCTCCACCACACTAGCTACCATCTCCACTTTTGAAGCGTCATTTCCCAATGCGATCAAGGTGACCGTCCTCCCACATAAGTGTGTGCCAAACACTGTCTCACCAGCTCCTGCACAAGGATGATATTGATTGCATTTGTAGTGATGTTGGAGACATAGAGCACCTTCTAAAGCACTTTGAGGATGGCCCAGGTGGACATGAGCAGTAGGGGTGAATTCATCATGTATCATAGCATATGACAAGGGGGGATGCGCCATATGTATTGAGGTAGGGTGGCATCTCTTCCAAAAGCCACTCAGTCCCCCTATCTACTAGCGAACTCATCAATATCTAGCACAACCTAGAACAATGAAAATTTTCCTTAGATAAATATACTAAACTAAATAAAGACACAATGAGCTATTAAATTTATCTCTTGGGCTTCATTAGCCTCAACCTCGATCTCTTTTGTTAGATCCAAGCTAGAATTTGCTTCATTAATTGTTGGGGGGATTGATATCTTGGGTGCAAGCATCAGGCATCTCATGGCATTCATCCTAGTATGGGTGGTGGCTAGCATCTTGCTCTTTTCCATATACAAGGAAGAACATGCAATCAAATATTGAAATGTAATGCTACTGACACACACCTAACATGAGTTTACGTCATCTATATGCATATCATCCACCTGATCCCAACCTTCTTTCACAATAGGTGCAATGAATGTTTCACCTCTACCTTTGCAAATGTACATAGAAGGACAATGATGTGGATTACTGGCCTTGAAAATATGCACAGAAACATAAATTGACACAAACTAGGAGAGTCCCACAAAACTCTTAGCTTTAGAGAACTTCATGGAGCTATGAATATCATTTAACATTTTTGTTACCGATAGCTACGTGGACCATTGATCACTCAATTGAGTCAAATGGCAAGCAAGGATGAAGTTCAAGAGCACCATATGGATTTGGAGATGTAGGCACCAAATATCTATACTCATAAAAGAAAAAAAAAATTGCATAGATTTCTTTGCAAAGACTTCCTAGCCATATTTTGCCTACATCAATATGCAAAACTTCATAGGTCCTAGTTAGGCTCCTCAAAGGTTGTTCCTCTATTATACTTGATGGAAAAATATTTGCAAGCAGAGAATATACATGTAAATAGATGAAATTCATGCCTACAAAGCAAGTAAACTAAGAAAAAGGATATTACCATGGAGAGTAACAATTAGATGGGAAGATATGATGTGAATTAGGGGGGCCAAGTTTCAAATTATTTGCAATGTAAACATGTTGTACTATTGCAACTAAATCTCCCTTTCAAACCTTCTCAAACTGGAGCAATCAACCTTCCCAATGATTCTTTAATAAATCATGATGACTTACTTGATGAAGGCCTATTACTCTTGGTTGAATGTACACCCATGAGTCTTTCTTAAATGTTGGTCCTATCCATTGTCCATGACCATCCTTTGTATTATGAACATAGCCTTAATGGAATCTTGAGAATGTCATTGATGACCGATAGATGCCGTTAGAATGATTCAGCAAATAGAAGGAACTTATAATTCTTGTGTGAGGAAGACAAGGAGTTGATTGCAAGAAAGGGAGAAATATTGGCTCTTAAGTACCAATTGACAATGGTTCCCTTGTGTCTATGGCTATGGATGTGGAAGAAGGAGATAGTGGAAAGATTTGATGGATGGATTAGTGGAATGGAGAGGAAGAATGCCAAAAGAAGCAACATTTCTCAAAGAAACACACCATTAAAGTTTTTTTTTGGACTATACACAACATTAAATGTGTTTTTTGAGAGAAAATGACCCTTTTGGAAGATAAGGAAAATTTTTCAAAATTTGCACACGACTTTTAGATGCCTTGTGGGGCCCAGCTAGGATGGGGGACAAGGTTGTCAAAGGTAAAAGTTGGGGGGGGGGGGGGGGCCAAGGGGAAAGTGGAGGTAGGGGGACAAGTCTATTTTTTATGGGCCCAAGGGAAAAAAGGGAGTGGATGAAATGTGCTCACCACACTCCCATTTATTCACCTCAAATCTCTTGTCATTAGGAGATTCATTGAACCTTAAGCTAAAGGGCCAGTTTTGTGTCCATATTTTCCCTAATGGTTTCAGAGTCCCCAAGACATGCCAATACTGCTTTTTATTAACAAAAAAATTTTACAATATATGAGAAGCAACTAAATTGAGTAACAATTACCAATACAATGTGACTATGCAACTTAGGAGCACTAGGAGTAGTACATATCACATCTCATTAGTAGATAGGTAAGCCACCACACAAGAGAGGAAGAAAGTTGCCAACATGGTGTGAATATGTGACTTTAGATTGGTGGAGAGGTAAGCTACCATACATGACTAGAGGATGAGAATTTTTAATATGATGCGACATGAAGGATTGGTAGCTCTTCAAAAGCTCCTTATTGTACCATATCGGTTGCACAAAGTATTATAGACCATAGAAGGGAGAAATCTAAGGAAAAAGCTTCCAATACGTGGCAAATAACCATGTTAGGATCTTGTGAAAGGGGGACCTTTCGTGTTGTATCAAAAAGAGAAAGAAAGTGAGTCACATGATGAAAATGTTCCTTTTTATATTGCACATCCCCTAGCTACCACATGTCAATCTCGTATTGGCTCATGGCATTAGTGTTTTTCCAATGATAACCCTAACATTTGAATCCAATAGTATTGTAGTCACATATTGAATTTTGAAGTACACTAGTTATTATGGTGCCATGTGTCAAACCTCTCACTATCAAAACAACCTCACTACTCCTTCATGTTAAGACTTCAAGCTCTTTTATCTTTAGTATGTGTGTAACTGACACTCTGTCACCTGTCATATGTCCAGTTATATCAACAAGTGTGGGACATTAAATAAGTTGATGACTTTAGGCTATGTGTGAATGGTCTGTAGACCTTAGAGTGTTCTATTCACTTCAGTTATGTGTGATATGGAATAATAAAAAAGAAAGGAGATGAGAGTACAATGCTCCTCTCTCTTGCTCCAACCCTTCTCTATGTTTCTCTCAGCATGGTATCAAAGCCATGAATGGGCTCTATGATGGATAGAATTTTTTGGAAGAAGACTTGAAGAATGAAGGCCAAGGGTTCTTGTGAATAGCAAGTTGCCTGCCATTGTTGCTTTACAAGGTATGTGTTGAAGGTATTTCATCTTGCTTGAAGGAGAGGTTGTTTGAGTCTGTCTGGAGCATTGTGGAGGCTTGTTTGAGCACTTTGAAGAAGGAATTGGCCATCATTGGTGTGAAGGATTGCTATTGATCCCCCCAGGATGCATCACGTGATTGTGCTTGCTGTCAAAATGGATCTCCATGGCTACTAATCAAGACAATAATCACTACTCAAGTGATCTATAGCTTGCATACATACTTTGGAAGGTGTTTTGATGACCTGGCATGTCAATGCTTGACTTTGAGATGAGATATGAAATGATCTATAGGTACACAGACCTAGATTAGAGCATGAACTATTGTAAACAGTGAACGCACAGCATACACTGACATCAGAATGAACTTGGAGTTCTTCGACATGCTTGGAAGGTCTCATTAGAGCATAGATATTCTCAAGAAGACATATGTATTGTGTCGTATGCATTTGAGTTGCAATTTCTTGAAGAAAATACTCATATAGCTAGTAGCCAGGGCCTAAGCCCTTGGGACTTGGGTAGGAGGGCACTATTTAATTGTCTTGGGTCCTACCCTATGGGTAAATTGGTAACTTTGTAGTATGGACCTACCAAGTGCCCACTCTCTCAAGTCCACAACTCCCAAGTCCCAACTACACGCGGGTTGCTACCCACTGTTGCAAAAGGGTTCCAGAGATAATATGGGCTCAAAAGATTGAAGTTTGAGAGTGTCTCAACAATAATATTTCAATTTTTCTCATGATTCGCGACCATTTCTCTTAGACAACTTGTCATATCTGTAAACTAGTAGATACATTAGCTTACATACGCGGCCAGTAGACTTATATGAGAACCTTAGAGAAAATAATATGTATGCTACTTTAGTATGGTACTTGTGGTCTCTACTTGCTGCTAGCGTCTCTACCCTAGGGTGGCACAACTCATGGGGCTTGCGGTTGGCATTATCAATGGGAACTGGGGCTAAATAATATCCACATGATCTCAACTCCCAATGGGCACCAAGGCTAGCTGCTACACAACAAGCTATCTTAGCTTCACCATAGTCTCAATGGGCTATATTAGCTTCACGATAGTCTTAATGGGGCCAAGTATGTGAAAGCTCTTCATTTGTGTGTGATTGTTGGTCAATGACGATTGATTATTATAGTATGCATTAACCTAAAATCAAGGACTCCTTTTTTGGAGGTGACTAAGTATTGTATTATTATTAATGGTGTCAAAAAAGAATCTTTGGGTTACAAAATTGGAAGCCATTTGGCTGGCTAACTTAGCTCATTATTGCTGAAGTGATTCTCTTTACAAAGTCCCCTAAGATACCACCAAACTTTTGGCCATATTGCAGCCTAGACAACTCGCCCATCTCCTTCTCCTAAGAGGATTTTAATTCGTGCCTACCATATCTCACGTAGTGTAAATCACCTAGTTATGTTAAAAGTTTTGGGTTGTGAATAGTTAATCCCCATTGACTCAATTTGGAAAGAATCTCCCTCCAAATCCGGGGGGCATGAAACCATCCTAGAACAATTGTGAAGGTGTTTCCACTCCTCCATAGACACATAGGCCATCTAAAATACCTCTGTTCTTTAATTTTTAACGTATAAGAAGAACACCTAAAATGAGTTTCCAGCCAAATGCTCTATCTCTGAGAGGAGCCTTAATGTTCCAAAGATGAACAAGTGCCCCCTCGATCTCAACATCTGACAATTCAATGCCCAAGATTCTGGAAATGTGGCTAAAGTCAGGCCTACACCTTAACAATAGCTTCCTAATCCTAACATGAGTGGAAGACAATGATTGGCTGAGCTTCTTGCCTTCTATGTAGAGAGGGGGGGTGCTATCCATACTAAGATGCGATTTACTACTACACCATTGTGCCACTTCTATTTTGACCACTATCCATGATAGTTTACAAGGTTGAGTGAGTTGAGCAACCTCTTGATTGCCCTCCTCCAACACTTCTAATCTGCCTTGATGTAGCCAATGCCTAATTTTAAGGACTCCTTTTTTTCCAAGATCCACAGCTCTTAACTCATAAAGTATGCCACTTTACTCAAGATAGTGAGCTACTTAACTTGAGTAAAGTGTGGCTAATTTTTTGGATCCATGCATCGCCTTTCCACGCATCATTTTACTAGCATATGCCCTAAAGGGAAATGCTAATAAAATTGCAAGGAGAGGGAAAAACTATGGATGCTTTGCCTCACTCGACAAAAGCACATGTGATATTGCCTATAATCCTCAAACTTGGAAGTTGTCAGGATTTTAATGTGAACACAAGGTAAATTCATTTTGATGAAAAGCTATGATAGAATCCACCCCTGTCCCCCATGCTAGTTGTAAATATTTGTCTCATGAGAATATATATGCCTTTAAGTATTGATTCCCCTCCCCCCATCTTTCCCTCACCCATCCCCTTCCCACCCCACACCCCCCTCACACCTCCCTAAAAAGGTGTGCTTCTAAAAATTTTTGAATAAAAAGACCCTAAAGTAAATTTTACATGTGGTGCATTTATAAACCCTTCTGTTTTTGGAAGATTGTAAGTCAACATAATAAAAATACCCTTTCTTTTGAACTCACATGGTATATTACATGTTCTATGAGGTGATCCCCCCAAGATCACCCCCTCTTGTATAAAACCCTTCTCTCGAGGAGTTGCACATAGCTAACCACCTTGAGGGTCCCAACCTCTTGATCAACATTTTTACTTATCATTGTGTGTTAGCAGATCAAACATTAGATTTGGATCCTCTTGCTAAGTTAGGTGGGACCTCCTACGAGATGCTCCATATCAATTTTACTTCAATTCTCTTGCTAACTTAGGTGGGACCTCCCAAGAGATGCTCCATATCAATTTTACTTCAATTCTCTCAAAGCTAAGCATCAAAGAGAGACTATCACATTTATTTAGGATGAAAATAGATGCACCTTTACTGATGACTAGGATATGCTAATGTTTTCCACAAGCATCTCTCAGTGCTAGCCGAAGTTGAGCCCAAAAGTGTTGTTGATTGGTCCTTGTGTGTTGCTAAAATCTTGGATGTGGAAATGAAGAGAGTCCTTGGCACCTTGCTGAAATTAGCTTGCTCTTGGATAAACCATTCATTGAAGGGGAGGTATTATTTGTGCTCAAGTCTATGAAGAGGGGAAGTCCCTTAGTATTTATGGGTTTTAGGTAGAGCTCTATCTTGCTTTGCAACTTTGAAGATGCATGCTTCAAAAATCTGACTAGCTCAAGTTGTTGGACCATGAGTACCTCAAACCTTTTGGTTCTAAGAATTGTGTATATGTTTGTATGAATACAATAGTAGATGTAATGCTGAGTAATGTGTGTGTGAGGAGGGGTGTGTGTGAGTCATGTGTATGAGTATGTAAAGAAGGATCAAGGATAAGTAGTATGTGACATGTGTCTATGTATGTACAATGTGTATGAGTACATATGTACTTGTGGTGAATGTTTCTATATATATCCCATAACTTATAAATACTGTGGCGACTTTAATATATTTCTTTCAATATTTGTTTCGTATGAATGGCAGAAGAGACTTCAAAATCCCAATATACCTTAGAAATGTTGGTAAATAAAAAAAATTGGAGTTATAACTACTCGAGTTTTGAAAAAAAAATCTGAAAAATAAAAAGTATAGCCATTTGGCAACATATAGCCACTAAAATCATCTATGAAAGAGACTATTTCATACATTAATGGATTCATAAACTACAACCACCTCCAAAGTTTGATGGATACATCCAAGCATATACTCAACAATAATCTACTTGGAGAACATAATAGAATCGCAAATGACACAAAGCTTGCTATAATCTGAGTATGATCTTCAAAATCTTTAGTTATTTATAATAAAACCCAACTAAAAAAATGATTTTCTTATATAAAACTCTTAAAAGAAATACTTGATAGATTTGAACTCCAATTCAAAGACGCACATAAGAATCCACTATGAATAGGTGTTGCCTAAGTCCTACAGGGCATAGAGAAATACATCTCTATGTACACAGTCGACATTCTACATTATAGATTCAACATCTCTCTTGAGGCCTTGGGACAAGTGACAAAAAGAGAAGTGGACAATACACTAAAAAAGTACATGAAAAAGAACAACTATACTCATCCTCATGAAAACCCTAGTATGATAATAAAAAAGGTCACATACTTACTCAACAAAGAGGTTTATAACCAAATCAATAGTATCCAACACAATTTATTTAGTGCTATCATATATGTGATGAGAAAGTACTCAAACATGCCTTCTTTTAAACTTGCAATACATTTAATCGAAAAAATAAGTCTCTAACAATTTTAAGATTCATCGTAGAAGTGCAAATATAAGAAAATCAATAGAAACCAAATTTCTACTAAGACTAAAGCATCAACCTTAGCTCCACTACAAATACTGTCTTACTAGCTCAAGTGCAACCTCATCATGCTAGAACCAACTTGAAGCATTACCTACGAGCCAATTCAAAAGTGACAATGCAGAGAAACAAGACTAAGCACTTTATCTACAACATAAAATGCAAACAAAATAGAAAGTTGTACGCAGGCCACATGATAAACATTAAAAAGAGAATTTAGAAATACAAAAGAAAACCAAGAAAATGAAAAAGGTATCCAAATCTACCAATCATTCAAAGAAAAATTTGAGGTTAATATAAAAACAGATGATAGCATAAACAAGACTGGAAAATTGGAGGACAAGATCTTTAAAAGAATGCAATTACTGCACGCTACAACAACATATATGAACACCTAATTAGATGTAAAAAATATTACTTTTTGACAACAAGAAACTTAATTTAGCATAGGAATGCATTATACGTGATCTATTCCACAATTCTCAATGTTGAACAAATAAGCGCATGTTGCTGACTCTACACTTCAAAGAAGTACATTGTCGAAGGGTTTTCGAAAGCAAAGTCGCGACCACAGAGGACCTTGACTAATTTCAGGATAGAAGATCAATTAAGCGAGATCACGATTCAATTTGAAAGAAGGTTTATTACATCTGGACTTGAAGCTTCTGGTACATCCTGCAAAGTATCATCGATGAAAGGGTAGAAGAAGGTTCTCGGGCTTGATATCACCATGTATGACATTCAGCTTGTGAAGATACTTTTGTCTTTCAACAACATCTCTAAAATATCACCAGCGTAGCTTCTTCAATTCCTCCAGAAGCTTTTGCCAGAATTCTGCCACTTAGAAGTGCAGATAGCTCTTTGATTTACAGAAGTAAGAATGACAAGCATAGAAAGGACTTCCTCTTGAGAGTTGAGACATTATGGGCAATCTCAACATAGAACTTTCTGTTATGCATCATCAGAAGATCTAGCTCAGCAGAATTGTGCACCAAGAACTTTTTAAATCCATTGGAAAGAACATGTCAAGTCTTTTGGTTCTGTCCTTGATGTGCTTAGCCAAAAATTAAAGTGTTCCATGAAACTGCATCTTGCTGTAAGGATTTGTCAAATACACTCTGCCCATCCACCAAGCTTCCACATCTGTTGCAGAAGGCAATGTCATGTGCTGCTGCCAATAGGGTTAAGCTTTTATGTTACTTCTGATACCCCAACAACTGACAACCTGATTATGTAAGTACATACGTATCCTACAGATCAGCAGCTTTTCTCCTCAGTTCATTCAATTCTCTTTCTATTTTTGAATCTTGGAAAGGATTTGAATTACTTCTCACAGTTGTGCGCCTAGGTGGAAGCTCCCCAGATGTTTTTGTTAATCCAATCATCTCTTGTTTCAGAGCAGCAAGGTCATCATCCACTGAATCATTCTCCAAAAGAGCAAACTTCCCCACAAGGTCATCTGTATTGAGCTGATTGATCGATTCAGCCTCTGCCTCCAAGGCATTCAACTCTGACTGTGATACAAATCCAATGGAAGCAAGGTCTTCCTGAGGGTTGCCTCGTCACTCCTAACTGTAATGCCCAACCCCGAAGGCGATAAGCTCCAGTTCCTTCAGTTCAGGTCTCCAATTACATCTCTGCATCAAACAGCGGTGCCAGGCTGGAGATACAAGAGGCACATCTGGTTGATTTACCATGCCATAATAATCTTAGAATTTGTATGGTCAATGTTCTCATGGCAGCATCAAGAACATGGAATTCCATTGAATTCTGGCAGGACCTTCTGTTCCTTTCTACAGAGCTTGCCGATTTTCCTCTTTATCACCTTCTGTCTTATCCTTCTCACCTTTTTCGTCACCGTCTCTGTGTCAGGGTACACTATCTCTCTCAATTCTTGAATCTCCCTCACAAGTGTGGCACTTAGAGCACCTCTTGCAGTAGGAATTGCAGTACTTTGGTCTACAATTACATTAATTTTACCACACAATGCATCAGAAATTGTTGTGATTCAGTCTTCGACGGCACTGATTGCATCACTTTCACCTATTTGTGCACAGCTTCCGGCTATTTTCTGAGGCATTGGAATGATTTGCGAACTGATAGCATCTACTTTAGTAGGAACAGTACCAGTTGAGCTGCTTTGACAAGTTTTTGACTGATCCCCAGTGTGTGAAGCATCACTCGGAGGACTTGAAGTAGTGGATTGAATTGGCTGGGTTGCTCCGATTGTCCCACTTCACCTTCTTTCTCATCTCCCACTTTTCTGTCCTTTCGTCTTCGTTGATAGCTATTGTTTCTTCTTCGTCCTTTTGCCTCCAAAAACTCCCCTTTCAAAAATAGTCCTTCTTGCTTTTTCTTTCCCATGCCCAAAAATATCTAAGATAACCAAATAGTGTTTCAAACTGGGAGCTAACCCATAATCCCTGCTGGTTGCATTTCCTCAAATACTTGCAGGCATGCTGCAATATTTCCTTCCTGTCCATAACCAGAAAGGAGTGCATTACATGAAACATTATCATTTTGAGGAATCATACAAAACACCGCCAGTACATCTTCCATGCTTCCACAACTCCCACATGCACATATGAGAGTGTTTTCCAAGAGTAAATTATGATCATATCCTGCACATATTATTTGAAAATGACACTCCATACATGTCTCCAACCTACTTGTTTCACAGCAAGCCTGTAAGACACAGTTTGTTAAAATATCATCAAGAGGTACCTGTTCATCTTGCATTTTAGAAAAAAGCTACAGAGCCTTGTCTAATAGCCCAATAAACATAGCCCAATAAACATATTCTCTGCTTCTGCGAGCCCTCCACACTTGCCATACACATGTATGAGAGCATTGCCAACAAAAGTATCTGAAGTGAAACCCTGCCTCTTGGCATCAGCATGAAGTGATTTTCCTATTTCCAAACACACCGCCTTTGCTGAGCCTTTTCTTCTTGCATTTGTCTATACAATCGCAAGGCATTCTCCAATCAGCCCTGCTCAACTTAGGCTGAAAGCATCCCTTCATGCCCACCATTATTGAAGGAGGACCTATCAGGTGCAACCCCAGTTGAAAGAAAAGGTAGTAAAAGACCCCTCTTTACTATATTACCACGCAGAATAAAGATGCAAACATGACAACTAAGTATGTACAAAATATCAACTCCCACACACAACTTTTGGGTGGATTTCACACCTCGAAGGTGCAGCAATACGACAACATTTGGAAGATAAGAATGCTGAACAAGGACTAAAAACCGATTGGAAAGAGGTGGCATATGACGTTTCTTTGCTTGCAAAGAGACAGAAATAAAGGGACAAGATGGTTGTGGCTAGTATTGTTCGAGCTTCTACTTCAATGGAGCAAGTAATCAAGCCAATAACGGTAAGTCCCAAAGTTGAAGACTTGGTTTTGGATGAGTTGGTGAAAGATATGTGAGAGTTGCAATTGAATTTTTCAAGACTTGAAGAAAAATGACAACCCTCTAAGCAAAGGCCTCAAACTCCTAGAGGTTCTGTTTTGAGATGCATATGGTGTGATAGTACTAATCGCTTTCGAAAAAAATTGTGATTCATTCAAAGATGCACTAGGTAAAGGTGTTGTCTTATTTAAAGATGGTTAAATTCATTTGCATGACATGTTTGGGTGTTGGATTCATGCTTATCGACTTTCATATGCCTATGTTATGCCCGCATGATGCCGGCTTTGGTCTTGGCAGTATCTGGTTGACCTGGGATCCAATTTTGGCACTGTGTTAGCTCTCATTTACTGAAATCTGTAATTTATTACAGCAAGCATATATGTATGGACTGACATGGATTTTTCATGCTCAAATATTCTGAAATGATGTAATTTCACTAGTACTTGGTGGGCAGCAGCTTTGATTACACTCTTCTCGCCATTTTCTCTCGATTTTGGTGATTTTTTGGTCATTTTCTGCAATAAACAGCAAGCAGTTTTGAACTGTCTACAGTCTTCTAGCCTGCATTATGGCGAGTTCGTCCCACTGATCATGCTATTTTCAACATCACTAAGTTTGATGGTACGAATTACTCTTATTGGAAGAGCCAGATTTGACAGGTGTTGGTGCAGAAATCGTAGATCAAACCTTTGAGGTTGAGCGGGCATCCGTCTGCAACTATGCCAGATGAGGAATGGCTTGAGCTTGATGAGTTATGGAAATCCACTATTGTATTATCTCTCACAGAACAGGTTCATTACAATGTATTTGAGGAAGAATAGAGTGCATGGAAGTTGTGAGATAAAATCAAGAATCTCTATGACGAGAAAAGTCCAGCAAGTCAGATGTATTGGTTGAAGCAGCTTATGGATCTGCGCATGAAGGAGAATGTGACTATGTCTGCTCACTTGAGCCAGTTCCATACTATACTCAAGAACTTGACTTCAGAGGACATCACTTTTGCAGAGAATGTCAGTCCTCTTTTCTTGCTTAGTACTCTTAATGGGGGTAAAGGCGCCTCTGCCTAGCCGCCCGTGTATTACTACACTAACAGTCACCGCCGCTACACATTGCAAGTGGCGGGCGCCCGTCTCACCGTCACTTTATTCTTTATTCTTTTAGTGACAGTTTGAATAAAGAAAGGCCCGATCACACATTGTGACTGTTGGAGTTCCCATTTCTTGTCTCTCTCTTTCTTGCTCTTGCTCTCCCGCCATAGCTCTCGAGTGCAAGCTTCGATCCTTCTCACCTTTCAACACACTCCTCCAAACCATTCAAAAACGAGCACTTGGCTACATATGTAAACTTAGTTAATACGTATTTAAACCTACACATAAGCATACAATTTAGTAGCTCGCATATGAGGGGGAGAGAATATATCACAATTGTGCTTAATTTATTGAAATTTTTTTTGTATATTACACTTAGATGTGGTTAGGAACATATCCTTGTTTTTTCAGCAGACATTGACATTGAGATATAAAACTATATTCAATCATACAATGATACTATTATAATAACTATATATACATTCTCAAAAATATATTGTCAAGTTAATTCTTGTTTGGTTTGAGGTGTAAATTTCTGTGTATACTCAATGATGTATATTTTGGGGTCTTTCTCGTCCATGATGAGATCATAGAGTTGGCACTCTACATGGTAAGAGATCATAGAGGTGTAAATTTCTTTGTGTATACTCAATTATGTATATTTTGAGGTATTCCTCATTCATAATACGATCATAGATTTGGCACTCTGCATAGTAAGATTATGTTGTATTTTTGTTGCTTATTAGTTTGTTCTCATATTTGAACATTTCTTATTCAAAATTGAACAAGTGGTACTACAAATCCATATTCTCATTAACAATTGCATATGCAATCACTAGTCACAAATCACAAGGAGCTACAATCATCTGAAAAGCACATTCTCACTAACACTTGCATACATAATCACTCATCACAAATCAGAAGGAGCTACAATCATCCAAAAAGCACTTTTGTGCATAAGGAGCACATACATGCCTAGATTGGTATATGTGATTCTCTGTCACATAATTGGGAGAAGAATCTTACATATAGTTAGGTTGAATGCAAACCCATCTTTCTTTAAACTAATGTCATACACAACACTATGAATCACATTCACAAACAACACATTTTAGTGCTATTGAACATAGATAAACTATAGCATGGTGCTAGAAACACCTCCTAAACTCATTCTCGGAGGGTTCACTATATATATATTCTCTATATAACGTGTGTTCGTGGCTTATTTATAAATATCCTAATCTGTGAATTTTTCTTGAATAAAACACAACCCTTTTCTATTCAATCTATAAGTAACCCCTTTATATGACACCCTTCTGTATGTAAAAAATATATAAAATTGGTGTTTTAAAAACCCCTTATTTTGAACTCACGTTATATATACATATATTCATGAGTGACCCCCCCGAGGACTCATTGCAATTGGGGAAAAAACAAAAACTTTCATTCTTCCTTGTTCAAAGATTATCACTTGTATTAAAATTCTTCCAAACATACTAACACTGCTTTTATTTCTCCTTTTTATAGATAAACAATATCTGCAAAGGTAAAGATGATTCTAGATGAGGTACACATAACATAACCACTACTACCTAGTATATGTAAATATAAAACAATGTGAATTCATGTAATTGCATTGAACTATGCACAAAAGTGTTCAAGCTATACATTCAATACCAAAAAACATCCAACCACTAATCACATCACCTATTTTCTTAAATATAAGTATAAGTGGATAGAAAGAAGATGCAAAAATTTACAACTACTAAAAATAGAATTGTGGATCAAGACTTAAAACCATATAGTCTAAATGCATACATTTACATGCAAGTGGACAATTGAGTTTACATAAGAGGAAGATTAATGTGTATAGAGACAATATCAAATATATGTTGTACTTGAAGAGAATCACCATGCTTAACTAGCATAATATTCATTAAGGAAATTTCATATCATTCAATAAATGATTAGAGAAGGGCTAAAGTAAGATAAATTAGACATTCATGCATAGATCCAAATAAGAGTCCTACATGAATAGACTTATATAGTAGAACTAAATCCTTTAAATTTGTATTGCCCCTCAATTATACATGTATTTAATCCACTTCTAATTGTACAACTCATATATCCAAAGTGATTGTACTACTTGACTAATTTCCTTTCTATACTCATCTTTGTATAGTAGACAATTTCACTAGAAGAGAAAAACATGTCCCGTATGAAATGTTGATTGATCATGCATACTTGGTTTTATCCTTGTGTTTATGGTGATCCTTCATAAGTGCTTGCCTCTTTGCAAGCACACTTTGTCTATCATGATACACTTCATGTATGTGGATAGGAAATGATTCCATATTATAATACACAAATAAGAAAAAAAGAGGCTAATATATACATCAATGGATTCACAAACTATAACAGTATCCAAAATTTGATGGAGAGAACATAATAGAATTGCAAATGATACGAACCTTGCTATATGATCTTCAAAGCCTTTATTTGTTTATAATCTAACCCAACTAATATAAAAACATTTCTTATACATGACTCTTAAAAGACATGCTATTCAAACTTCAATATAAAGACACACCCAATAATCCACTATGAATAGCTATTGCCTAAGTCCTACTGGACACACAAAAAAAAACATATTTACATACACAATCAAGATCCTACATTATGGATTCAACATCTCTCTTGAGGCCTTGGCATGAGTGGACAAAAGGAGAAGTGGATGATACACTAAAAAAAGTACATGGCACTTATTCTTCACACTTTTGGTCCTAACCATTTACAACCTTTGCAAAGTACATGGTCATAGACTTGACATGTATATATTATGTAAACTCTGTCTTACACTTGACAAGTCTTTGATCTATCCTAAACTATCACTCATACTCTCATACAGTCTTTAAGACATTATCAACTTTTATTTTCCTTGCCAAACACTGGTCGTCATGACACACATATGAAATCATAGTATTTGTATAATCTGTAAGTTTTACTAAATGGATACACTATGTCATGACATCTACTACATCCAAACCTGAACATCCTTTGGATGGGCCATAGCTACCCATCACATCCCCAAGCTCAATTATCTACTCAAAGTCATCATCTTCTACTTCGATTTTTTCTCCTTCTTTTGTAATATCTACTTCATCTACCTTGTTATCTTGCCTTTTATCCTTTATAGCTTATAATTTTGGATCTCTTTCCTTGACTACCTTGGTCCTCTTCTATACCCTACGTATCCATAAGTTAGCCCTATCCATCTCTATCAAAGCATATGTTGCGTACAATTTTTTACATGTATTAGATTCAATCTCTCTTTGCTCAAAAAACTATCATATGGGACCACCTGATAGAAAATTGCAAATATTTTTTGATTTGTAACTCAGATCTTTGAGCTTTCTTCTGCAAAATTGTAGCACTCCTTCTAATCTACAACTCTTGTGAATAACTCAAAATAAAATTTTTAAGATTTCAACCCCTAAAATTTTATGTGCAACCTACAACTATCTTTTACTAAACATAGTCCTTGCTAGACGTCAACCTTCCCATCCCTATAACTTTCACATATCAACCTATTAAATATGTTCAATGCCCCACCCTCGTAAGGTGCCACTAATGATCCATGGTGCTCCAAGTTGTAAGGTCCCCATTATGAGGAGAATCCATGTGTGAGCATGGGGTTGGGTCCTCACTTGAATGTTAGATAAGGTGTATGTGACCAGATGGAAAAAAGGTGATCTTTGTGGATCAGGACTTTGGGTTAGCTAGAGTAGTTATGTTGGTAGCAACTCAAGGCACAATGCATCACTTTGCAGGATGTGGAAGTTATCGAGACTCATATTTTGGGGTTTAGGCTCCTTCACGATGATAAATAAAATATTCCTTGGAATATTTCCTAATTGACTAGGGAAGCTTCATCATATGGTCAGACATGCTGACTAGACTACCTTCCTAGGCTATGAAAGGAAGACCCCTCTAAAGCCATCGTCAATCTATCTTTCACCCAATCAGAGTTCTTCTAGCTATCCTTAAGCTCTTCACCTATCATCTATCTAGATCGCCATCTAAGCTTCACAACGAAAGCACATAGGTGGACAGAGCCATCTTTGTATCAGTTCATTTGAAATTAAAATAGTATATTTTCTTCTCATATTTGCTATGTGTTCTCTAATCCTTACCCAAATTCTGTCCGCTATGCCATGTAATTTCTACACAAGTTGGATGATAACTAAACTTGGAAGGCCTCTTCACAAGGTATAGATGCCCATCCTAGAAGTGTCAGCCACCATAAATCCTTGTTGAAATAGAGTAATTTTCAAGATTTTTAATTCTATCCCAACCGGTCTACTATAATTGTATTAAGCATCTGCATATTAGAAGCCCTCATCATTCATCTCCATATCATTCTCTTCTTCCTCTTCCTCCCATATCTCATATGCATCAGACTCTCATCTCTTAAAGAGCTTGATCTACTTACCTGCTATAGGAATTTGCATTAGACTCTCATCTCTTAAAGAGCTTGATCTACTTAACTGCTATAGGAATTTACATCAGACTCTCATCTCTTAAAGAGCTTGATCTACTTACCTGCTATAGGGATTTGCAATGCAATCCCATCCAACTCACTGAGTGAATAGGTAGCATTGTCATGTACATCTCATATCACATATGGACCAGAGCATTGCTTCAAAATCTTGCAAGTAGCACTATGCTAGTTCTTTAAGATGCTGTCATAAATTAATTCCCAATCACCCTCTTGTATTACCCTTGGTCTCAATCAATATCTCTTATCAAACCTCTTCTTGTTTTGAAGCCTTGCTGCCCTCAACCAAGAAACTGCTACCCCAATGTCTTCTGGCCTTCTCTCCAATTGTCTAATGCATAGAGTCAATGGTTCCTCTCTACTCAACCCTTCTTGCAAAGGGAGCATACTCCATGTAGAACCATCTTCTCAATTTACATAATGGGTTTTTGACCATAAATCAATTCAACAAGCATAAATCCAGTGATTGCACTATGCGTCATCTTTTTAGCCCATAATGCAAATGATAGCATGCTTGTCCACTCTTTTATTCTACCTTTGCATATTTTTGCTAGTGTCTTAATGATAGGCAAGTGTCCCCTTTTACTCTTACCATTACCTTTTGGATTGTATGCTATAGTCAAAGCCAACTTAATTACCAACCATGAGAAGAACTCAAGAGCTTCATCTATATCCAATTCCCCTCTATGAGCTATAATCTTACTAACACATCCATATTAGCAAAACACCACTTCTAAAAGAGAAATCTATAGATAGCTTGTTTAGTCTTCATAATGAGAGCTCTTCCCTTCACTTGATTTTTTGGATCCTCTCATGAGAGTATAAGATACCACATGCCAGAGACTTGTAGACATTGTTCACTAAATCAACTCCCCATTTTTAGCACATGGACAATGGATAAGTTGATTACAATCCATCTCTATGTCTCACAGCATAACATACGTGCCAAGTACTGCATAACTCCACAAAGTGTGCTATATCCTTGTACATAATGTGCCATCGATATTTTTCATTAATATTCTCAAAAGTACCTCATACATATCGATGGCCAACCCATAGAGTTTTATGAAATTCATGCATAATTTGTAGGTTCCCCAATGACTCACAATGGAGCCCCATTCTTTTTCTTCACATGCTTCTAAAGATAACCATCATTCAAGAATAATCCATATGTTGTTATCTTTATTATTTTTATACTCTACATTTGACCGCTCCTCTTTCTTGGACAATGTGCTAATATATTGTCCTATTTTTAGTTTATCATCTCTATATAAGTCCTTTAGAAACTCCTCTATGGTCTCCTCTATGGTTGAAATATAGCATCTATAATGCTTACCTCTTTCTATCCTTGCATTTTCCTTGGTTAAATACACTTTATTTGTTGCTAAATTTACTATTTAAAAAATTATGTTCCTTAGTCTACATACTATACTTATTGCATTTAATGATGTCCCTACATTTATGATAGCTATACACCATTTATGACACATGCATTTGCATTCATAGGAACTATCCAATCAACCCTATAGTAAAACAAACATTTTCAGCAGCAGCTAGTTTATCATCCACTTCATCTTCCAAATTTGATAGCATATCTGTTTCCCTCTTCATCATCATTCTGTCCAATTGCCCACCCAATTCTGATCAAGGTTGTATCAGAATAATAGGCCTTCCATTTAAGTAATCTTCCTTTCTCAGTGTAGAAGTAAACTTTAATAGTCTCTTCAATTTCCTCATTGCTTTAGTATGCTTCTTTTCCCAACAAAACCTCTGCCTCTTTCTTAGAACTAATGATAGAGGTCATTAGTCACAAGCGCAAATTGAGGAATCCATATGAGATAGAAAGTACATGCACCTAGAAACCTTATACTTTTCACATACTAGAGCAAGTCTCATGCAACTTTTCAATTCCATCAATCATTACTGGCAAGGGTTTTTTGCTATAGGGGCCACACTTGTGACCTACAATCAACACCTCCTCAACCCCAGACACAAATTTCTAACCCCATAGAGTTAAATGCACTTCTTCCAAGCAAGTCAAATTCTTCTTGCAATCTATAATATGATTGGCAACAAATATCATGTAGCCATTTTCATCCAACTCCTCATTCTTTTCATGAACTTCACAACCCTTCATTGGTACATTAGCAAGAAACGACATAGTAAGCTAGGGAACAAAGTCTTGAAAAGCCTTACTCATTGCATTCATCATGTGGACAACAGAATTTGTTGCTCCTTGTGGATATATACACATATGTATCAAACCCAATGGTGTCTTCATATTTTTTTATCTCATCTTTCTAGTGCCAATTGAAACTAATCATATCCTGATGAATATTACATTCATTACCATAACTTTGTTGACTAGCTGCATATCTTGAATGAGCCGCAATACCCCCTTCTTTTTTGGTACAATAAATTAATGGTTAGAATATGGAGCTAAGGATGGCTCCAAAAACTTTATCCTAATCTTATCATTAAAATAATCCATTAGCTTAGGTAATAGGACCGAGGCATATAAATTAGCCTTAAATTCCATGGCACATATCATGTTGTAAAAATGACCATGGGAGCCACAATAGTTGAATCAACACAAGCTATTTCAGCAAGCTAGAATGCAAAGGCCTTTCCATTCTTTGCCAACATTTTAATGAAACATTATTTCTTTGTAGGTAGAAGAAGCCCATCACTCCCAACTTTCAAATCCTTCAATGTATTAGCAACAAATTTATGCTCAACTCCTTTTGGATCCCTTAAACTTGGATGCTTGGAGATTGTGTCTTATATGCTATCATTGTCAAGGGGGGTAAAGAAAAGAAATTGGCTTAGCCTTTTCAAACCCCTTAAACTTGGCTGCTTGGAGATTGTGTCTTATATGCTATCACTGTTAGGGGGTAAAGACAAAGAAATTGGCTTGGAGATTGTGTCTTATATGCTATCATTGTCAAGGGGTAAAGACAAAGAAATTGGCTTAGCCTTTTTGTTAAGAGTTTCATACTTTGTTTCTAAAAGTGTGTTAGCCCAATTTTGTGGCCCTTTACATTCATGTTCAGAAAATGATTTCAAATATGTCCAAAGTACATACATGTATGATAGTAGTTTCTAGCCATATTTTCAGCATTAATGACTACTATAATTTTAGCCAAAGTATCAACAAAATCAACCATGAAATATAGTCATATGTAGCCATAATTCTATATTTCTTAAGGTCTTTTATAGCTTTGTGCACATACATCCTTTCAGCATGCACATAGCTTTAGTTCTCTTGAATCTTCTCGAACCATTTGTTGCTCATGCACAAAAATTAGTAGTAAAAACATTTTTTCCTTTATCATGAGACACATCCTTTGGGCATCACTAATAGAGCCTCCTTTTATAGCAGTTTCATTTCAAAACCCTCAAATTCCTTAGCATTTGAGGGTCCTAAATAATCCCTAAGAGTCTATCTATTACATGGATGATTAACACACAGTCAAGAATTGTACTCCTCTTCTATCATCTCTACTCCTAATATGAGCATATGAAGACCCATCATCAATCACTTTTGTTTCCATCCTTATTGCCACAATGTATGGCTACCCCAAGATAAGAAAATAATTGTAAGTATCTTGTATCAAGAAATATTGTTCATTATCTACATTTTGAATAGTCGCCCCCCATACATTACAGCATGCATCATCAAGTTGACCATGCAAGTTATTTGCACCCACATTCTATAGCCATGTTTTATATCCACTAGCCAACTGCCACTCTCATACAAACTGTGTGCCATAACATTGATGTTACACCCATGATATAATAATGCAATATATGGAATATCTCATTCGTCTATCTTCATTACCATTTTAGTTGTATCTCTTGCCTAGTGTGTGCACAAGTAATGACTTCTAGGAATAAAACTGTATTTCTCTTCTTCATGAGACTACTGCTCCAAAAATTTTCTATCAGTACCACTCACAATGACATTTTTAGCCAATACATCACTCTTTTTATCTTAACCACCCCATTTTTAGCTTTAGCCCTCTTTATGACAATAATAGAATCATCAACAATTTCATAATGAATGTTTGCAAATCCATTTTCTTATTAACATGCATAAATGCTTGACTAGGCTCTCCCACAAACTATCATGTTTTTTTAATGATATCAATTATTTCATCTCATGAAATTCATGCTTAGCAATGCCAAGGATCTCACCAAGTGTAAACTAAACCCTACTATCAAGGATGCACTTCTCAAGTTCCTTTTTAATGTTTGTAGTAGTCTCAATATCTGACTCTAGCTTATACCTAGGTTTCTTGTCTTTATTCCTTCGATCCAACTTTATATCCTACACTATATTTTCCATTATGTGTTTAGGAACAACTTTTTCAACAATCTTTTGTTGCTCCATTTTACCGTGTGTCATACACTTCAATCTATTGAGATGGCAAGCTCAACACATGCAAACATTGATGATGGACCACTTGGCTAGATGGGTCTATATGTCTACACTTAGCACGTCGGTGATCATTATGATCTTCACATGGACATTGACTTATCACTTATTATATTTAGTTTATTGCACCTATCTATAACTAGTATACTTATAGCACCACTCAATTAGTATAGTCATGCAGTGTTTGACTTAGCAGGCCATTTTTCTTTATGTTATATCTTATCTATACTTTGTGTACTTTGCACTATGTGTGAAAGAAGAAGAAGAAACCATAAAGAAAAAATTTTGCCCTCCATCTCTCCTCTTATGTTGTTAAGTGAGATTCCTCTTGTGTGTGCGCTGTGTGTTTGGCACATCAACTAGAGTAAGTCCCTCCACCATGTGATTTGTGATATGGTATCAAAGTAGCACCACTGAGAGAGGCTAGTTTTAAAGGTTGAAGTGAAGGAGAAGAAGCAGGGATTTGAGCTAGCAAGCAATGGGTAAGGGCTCTCCCATTCTTGCACTCTTGGTGGATAGTGTGTGTGGAGGCACCAAAAGTAAGGCAGAGCAAAGATCTCAGATTGTTATGAGATTTCATATGCAAGAAAAGCACCGTATATTCTGTAGGTAGGCCCTTTTGGGTTTTTCACTACTTTTTTGGTTTTCTGAGGCTATTTTGGGTCCCATTTTAAATCCACAAGGTTGCGAACAATAGTTTCTAAGGTGTTTTCCAAGAAGCAAACACAATTTTATATACAAATAGATTATAAACTATATATACTATTGAGAAATCAATGAGAAAAGCTGTTTGGTATATTGTTGTACACTTCTTGTGAAAGATTAAAAAAGACTTGTTGTTTTGTTTTAATTTTGTAATAATAGTAGAGAAAAGCTCTTTAGGTGAAGAAAAGGATCCACGGGAGCTGAGTGACCTTGCGATGACTGCAGACGAATTAAAGACATGGAAAGAATGGAATGAAAAAGACAAAGGTGATGTATTGGCTATCTGCAAAGTAGTCATTGATAATACTATGCAGGGGCATATAAAAAAATACAAAAAGCTCACATGCAATATGGACCACATTTGAAAACATGTTTTCTATTAATACAAAGGTACGAAAGATTCAACTTAAGCAAGAGCTGAATACTTTGAAGAAAGGGAAAAAATCTGTCAATGAGTATGTTTTGAAGGTGAGGAGTATTATAGATGCTTTAGCAACAATTGATGCAATGCTTGATGATGATTTGGTTTCATCTACTTTGGGTGGTCTTAATAATGAAAAGGCTTGGAAATCATTTGTTACTCTTGTGTATGTATGGAAGCCATTTTCAGATATTGATGAGTCGGTCTCTCTCATGATCATTGAAGAGATCAACATGCAAGGTGAATCATTTGAAAGAAGTGGTACAACAAGTCCAAGCATTTTACTCAAGTTTAGGAAGGGGACATGGCAAATCCTCTCCAAGAGGCCATGGTATAGGATGTGCTAGTAATAACTAGTAAAATATGTTAAATCAGTACTTTAGTGAAGTGTAGGTTTCAGGAGGCCATGAAAACTTTAGAGACAAGGGGAGCTCTATAGAAAGAGGTAGATGGTGCGCAGATCGGATGCCATATGCTTGCGTAGTGAACGCTG
The DNA here is from genome assembly GCF_053477565.2 of Lygodium microphyllum. Classification (NCBI taxonomy): domain Eukaryota; kingdom Viridiplantae; phylum Streptophyta; class Polypodiopsida; order Schizaeales; family Lygodiaceae; genus Lygodium; species Lygodium microphyllum. The sequence goes on from NC_141142.1 coordinate 117,182,791, forward strand.
GAAGGTCCCCAAGAACAAAAGAACTCTATTTTTTGCACAAAACTCAAGGTAAAAAGCATGCATGACATGAACAAGAGACCAATTGGGTGCAATCTCCCCCCATGCCTTGTGTGAGCGCTCCACAAAGCATGTATTTTATGTATTAAACATCTTCAAGCTCAAATAATAGCCCAAATTACAAAATAGCACGCTTTTGGCTTTCGAGTTTGCTTTAGCACAAAATAGAAATAAAGCTGATGGGCGGGCACCCAAAGAATCAGGCATACCCAATACAATGTCCAAATACAAATATCATAATCGTGCACCCATGAGCATACAAAATAATAAATAAATATCCAACGCCTCAATAAATAGGCGCGACAAAATATAGGCGCCATGCCTAAGGTATGCGCCCATCAAAATATAAGTGATAACTCGAATACACGCTATCCTCCAATGCTTTCCTCCGCCACTGCTGCTATCTCTACACATCAACTGAAGCATTCACAATCGTTAGTAAAATAATACAATTAAACCGACAAAAGTGAATACCTAGCAGTCTTCAGCTACATAAATAAATCAACTGGTTAGAAATCAATCCTAACCTTAATTTATTACGAGTGCGCACTCTAAACTCATAAACGTTTATTAATTTAATATGTATTTTGCGGAATCACCCGCTATGGAATCACCCATGTACACACTAAATTAATGAAACGCCCAAAAAGGATAGGCATCCCCATTAACTTCTCGCACAAAGAATCCACTTTGTGTATGAGCCCCGGTCAACAAAGTTTACGGAATCCACCGTAAAACCTCACGGAATCCACCATGGCACAGAATCCACCGTGAGATATGTCTCCTGGCATCATACCCCCAGGTGGGATAGCAATTGACCTCAATTGCTATTAGCTCAATGTGGAGCTAACAGAGTGGGGAAAGCATTTAAGTCTCTAGCGTGCATCCATTGGGCTTCCTCTACAGGATGGTTCTTAAATTTGACTAAATATCTAGAATATCTTCGGCCAGTTCTAGTGGTCATAGAGTCTGTATCTATGATAGCTTCAGGTTCAAGTATTTCAGTTTCTTCATCTAACAATGGTGGGTTTTCGTAAACAGGGTGTACAGGTAATTGGCCTCTAAAGGGTCATAATAAACTAATGTGAAATGTGTTGTGAATTTTCCAGTGAAGTGGTAATTCTAACTTGAATGCATTGTCATTGATTTTATGAATGATCTTAAATGGTCCATAGAATCTAGGTGCTAATTTCACAACTGGGTGTTTATCTACACTCTGTAATCTACGTTTTTCTATTCTCAACCAAACATAGTCATCAACTTTGAAATTCATTGCTTGTCTTTTCTTATTGGCTTGTTTGGTATATGATTGCTGAGCTTTGGCAATCATGTCTTTAACCTCATCAAAAATAGTAGCATGCATAGTAGCAATATCATCAGCACTCTGAATTCTATTTGATAAAGATGCAATAGGTATAGACAATCTATAACCATAAATCACTTCAAACAGTGCTTTCTTTGTAGATGTGTGTGGTGTATTGTTATATGCAAACTGTAGTAAATGTAAATGTGTGTCCCATATCTGTGGTTTAGAAAGAGTATAAGCACGTAAAAGATCTAAAATAGTCCTATTAGTGGCTTCTGTTTGTCCATTAGTTTCAGGATGAAATGCAGATGAGATATCAATTTTTGTTCCTAGGTTAGCAAACAAAGTAATCCAAAAGTTGTTACAAAATCTAGAATCACGATAAAAAATAATAACTTTTGGTAATCCATGATCAGTGAAAACAGTTTTCAAAAACAATTATGATGCTTAAGATGCTATTAAAGTTTTCTTACATGGAATGAAATATGTTTGTTTACTAAACCTGTCTACTACAGTCCAAATCATGTCATGGTTAGCTTTAGTATTAGGTAAACCAGTAATAAAATCCATAGAAATCTGTTCCCATGGTCTTGATGGAATAGATAAAGGCATAAGTAATCCATACTATTTACCATGATGTCTCTTAGCTCTTTGACAAATCAGACATTCAGAAACAAAGTTAGATACATCAGTGTCCATATGTGGCCAATAAAAATCTTCAGTTAATATACGTAAAGTAGATATGATACTTATATGACTTTGGTATGGAGGACAATGAATCTCATTCAAAACAAAAGATCTGAATGGAACTGTAACACATAATCTCTTTTCATAAAACATGAATCCATCATTATAAGACAGTGAATCAATAGGAATCCAGTTATTTCCAACTAATTTATTCCAATCAGCATGAAAAGTAATGTCCTGATGATAAGTATCTTTCATAAGAGTTAGAGAATCAAATGATATAACAGAGATATTATGAATGGTCGGTCTTCTACTTAATGCATCGGCCACTACATTTTCTTTACCTGGTTGATATTGAATAATGGGATGAAAACTCTGAATAAAGGCTGCCCATTTGATATGTCGGTCAGATATTTGGGGCTAACTAAGTAAATGTCTAATACTTTGTTGATCAGTCTTAATCATAAACTTAAAACCCATTAAGTAATGTTTTCATTGTCTTAAAGCTTGTACCACAACTAATAATTCTTTATCATATGTGGAATATTTAAGTTCGGAGGGTTTTAGTTTACAACTAAAATAGGTTATGGGATGATTATCTTGCATAAGTACGGCTCCTATTCCAGATCCACTAGCATCAGTAACTACTAAAAAGAATTGTCTATTAAAATCAGGTAATTGTAATACAGGAGCATGGGTTAATGCATGTTTCAATAAGTCAAAGGATTTCTGTTGATTATTAGACCAATGATAAACAATACCTTTCTTTAAAAGTTTAGTCAAAGGCAAAGCAAGTAATGAAAAATTTCGCACAAATTTCCTGTAAAAACTAGCAAGACCTAGAAAAGAACATAACTCATGCACATTTTTAGGTATAGGCCAGTTCAATATTGCTTCTATCTTCTTAGGGTCAACCTTAATACCATCTAATGACACAATATGACCTAAATATTCAATTTCTGTTTGAAAGAACTCACTCTTTTCCGGATTAGCATACAATTGATTATCTTTCAACAACTTGAAAACCAATGACAGATGTTCATAATGTTCTTTCTCATTTTTACTAAACACCAAGATATCATCAAAGAATACAATAACACAATGCTGATATTTCAAAAATATACGATTCATCATTCTACTAAATGTAGCAGGTGCATTAGTCAATCCAAAAGCCATCACTAAAAATTCATAATGACCAAATTGTGTTCTAAATGCAATATGTCAGACTTATCTAATCTCACCTTATGATAACCAGATTTAAGATCTATTTTACTAAATATGGCAGAGCCTTGCAGTTTATCCATAAGATCATCGACTCTAGGAATTGGATATCTATTCTTTACAGTAATCTTATTTAAAGCACGATAGTCAATGCACATATGATAAATATTATTATTCTTCTTAACCAACAAAACAGGTGCACCAAATGGAGAACTACTAGGTCTAATCAATCCTCTATTTAGTAATTCCTCAACTTGATTTTGAATTTCTTTTTGCTCTATCTAGTTATGCCTATATGGTGCTTTACAAGGTGGTTGTGTACCAGGAATTAAATCTATTTTGTGGTCTTCAGGACGTGAAGGAGGTAAACCAGGTGGTAGATCTTCTGCAAAATAGTCTTTAAATTGTGCAAGAAATTCTTTATGCCTAGGGTGCATATGTTTTTCTTTAGCTTGCAGTTCATTCACCTAAATTAGATAAGATTTGCTACTTTTGCGTAATGCACGTTTAGCTTGAGTATGAGAAAGCAGTGGAAAAGCATTAGATGCATGCATACCATACAATGTAATATGTTTTCCTTGATAATGAATATTAATTGAATGCGTGGAATAATCTATATCAGGGTTATGCTGATGACGCCAAGGCATACCTAAAATAATATCACTGGACTGTAATGGTACAACTAGGAAATTCCTTCTTTCAGTATATTCAACAATTTGAATTTCTAAATCATGCACCTCTTGTGTTCCATTATACCTTCTGCCTAAGAATGCTGCTTTAATGCGATAATGCGTAGGAACAGTTTGTAATTTCAATTCTTTCACTAACTTTGCAGAAATAAAATCATGAGTACTACCATCATCATGCAAAATAATCTTTTCTTTTCCATGCACTAAACATTTCATTGTCAATAAAGAATGTGGAGTTGGCATACCTGGTAAAGTATCCGAAGGAGTGGTAATGTTGTCTTCATCTTCCGTAAAGTCAGGCATTTCGTCATGTTCTTCATCTTCCATTGCTCTAAGATAGTTGAAATGGAAAGGTGGCTTCTTCGATTGGCAATTAACTGCTAGATGTCCAGGTTGGTGGCATTTGTAGCACACTATAGGTTTGGCTTTAGATACATTATTTGCAATGGCAAGAAGTCTAGGAATATTAGGATTTGGCTGTGAAGTCGGCTTATGGTTTTGATTGTTGTTCGATGGTAAAGCATGTGGTTTTGCCCATGGTGCGCAGATCGGTCACAGTATGCTCACGTAGTGAATCCCAAAAGGTCCCCAAGAACAATGAACTCTACCTTTTTGCACAAAAAACAATGTAAAAGCATGAATGACAAGAAGCAAGAGACCAATTGGGTTCAATCTCCCCCCATGCCTTGTGTGAGCGCTTCACAAAGCATGTATTTTATGTATATTTCCATCTTCATGCTCAATAATAGCCCAATTTATAAAAATATGACAAGCTTTTAGCTTTTGAGTTTGCTTTCTACAAAAATAGGAAAATAAAGCTAATGGACGGTGCCCATAGAGTCTGGCACGCCCAATCTCAATGTCCAAATAGAAATAACATATCCATGCGCATAGGCGCATACAAAATAATAATCAATAATCGATGTCTCAATAGACATAACAAAATATAGGCGTGGCGCCTATCAAAATATAATCCAAAGGTCAAATACTCGCTAGACTCCAATGCTTTCCTCCGCCACTGCTGCTATCTCTACACATCAACTGAAGCATTCACAATCGTTAGTAAAATAATACAATTAAACCGACAAAAGTGAATACCTAGCAGTCTTCAGCTACATAAATAAATCAACTGGTTAGAAATCAATCCTAGCCTTAATTTATTACGAGTGCGCACTCTAAACTCATAAATGTTTATTAATTTAATATGCATTTTGCGAAATCACCCGCTATGGAATCACCCATGTACACACTAAATTAATGAAACGCCCGAAAAGGACAGGCGTCCCCATCAACTTCTCGCACAAAGAATCCTCTTTGTGTATGAGCCCCGATCATCTAAGTTTACGGAATCCACCGTAAAACCTCACGGAATCCACTGTGGAATGTGCCTCCTGGCATCATACCCCCGGGGTGGGATAGCAATTGACCTCAATTGCTATTAGCTCAATGTGGAGCTAACAGAGTGGGGAAAGCATTTAAGTCTCTAGCGTGCATCCATTGTGCTTCCTCTACAGGATGGTTCTTAAATTTTACTAGATATCTAGAATACCTTCGGTCAGTTCTAGTGGTCATGTAGTCAGTGTCTATGATGGCTTCTGGTTCAAGTATTTCAATCTCTTCCTCTAATAAAGGTGGGTTTTCATAAACAGGGTGGATAGGTAATTGGCCTCTAAATGGTCTCAATAAACTAATATGGAATGTATTGTGAATTTTCCAATGAGATGGTAATTCTAACTTGAATGCATTATTATTAATCTTATGAATGATTCTAAATGGTCCATAGAATCTAGGAGCTAATTTGACAACTGGATGTCTATCTACACTTTGCAGTCTACGTTTTTCTATTCTAAGCCAAACATAATCATCAACTTTGAAATTCATAGCTTGTCTTTTCTTGTTGGCTTGTTTGGTATATGATTGTTGGGCTTTAGCAATCATATCCTTAACCTCATCAAAAATACTATTATGCATAGTAGCAATATCATCAGCACTCTGAATTCTATTAGACAAAGATGCAACAGGTGTAGATAATCTATATCCATAAATGACTTCAAAAGGTGCTTTCTTTGTAGATGTGTGCGGTGTATTGTTGTATGCAAACTGTAATAAATGCAAATGAGTATCCCATGTCTGAGGTTTAGAGATAGTATATGCACGTAAAAGATCTAGAATGGTGCTATTTGTGGCTTCTGTTTGTCCATTTGTTTCTGGATGAAATGCAGATGAGAAATCAATCTTTGTGCCTAGATTTGCAAACAGTGTAATCCAAAAATTGTTACAAAATCTAGAATCACGATCTGAAATAATCACTTTTGGCAATCCATGGTTAGTAAAAACAATTTTCAAAAATAATTATGCTGCTTGTGATGCTGTTAAAGTTTTCTTACATGGAATGAAATATGCTTGCTTACTAAATCTATCTACAACTGTCCAAATCATGTCATGGTTAGATTTAGTATTTGGTAAACCAGTAATGAAATCCATAGAAATATGTTCCCAAGGTTTAGATGGAATAGACAAAGGCATTAGTAATCCATACTGTTTACCATGATGTCTCTTTATTCTTTGACAAATCAAACATTCAGAAACGAAATTAGATACATCTGCATCCATATGCGGCCAATAAAAATCTTCAGTTAACATGCGTAATGTAGATATGATACCTCTATGACCTTGATATGGGGGACAATGAATTTCATTCAAAACAAAAGATCGGAACGGAATAGTAACACACAGTCTCTTTTCAAAAAACATAAATCCATCATTATATGACAATGAATCAACAGGAATGAAATTATTTTGAACTAATTTTCGCCAATCAGAATGAAAAGTAATATCCTGGTGATATGTATCTTTCATAGCAATCAAAGAATCAAAAGATATGATAGAAATATTATGAATTGCAGGTCTTCTACTCAATGCATCAGCAACTACATTTTCTTTTCCAAGTTGGTATTGAATGGTAGGACGAAAACTTTAAATGAAGGAAGCCCATTTGATATAACGGTCAGAAATTTGGGGTTGGCTAAGTAGATGTCTAATGCTTTGCTAGTCGGTCTTTATCATGAATTCTGAACCCATTAAATAGTGCTTCCACTGTTTTAATGCTTGTACAACTGCTAATAGTTCTTTGTCATAAGTGGAATATTTGAGCTCAGAGGGTTTCAGCTTAGAACTAGAATATACTATTGGATGATTGTCTTGCATTAGTACGGCTCATATTCCTGATCCGCTAGCATCGGTCACAACTAGAAAGAATGGTCTATTAAAGTCAGGCAATTGTAGAACTGGAGCATTGGTTAATGCACGTTTGAGTAAGTCAAAGGATTTCTGCTAAGTTTCAGTCCATTGATAAACAATTCCTTTCTTAAGAAGTTTGGTTAATGGTAAAGCAAGTAATGAAAAATTACGTACAAACTTCCTATAGAAACTAGCAAGACCAAGGAATGAGCGTAACTCATGCACGTTTTTAGGAACAGGCCAATGCAATATTGCATCAATTTTCTTAGGATCAACTTTAATTCCTTCTTTTGATACAATATGACCTAAATATTCTATTTCTGTCTTAAAGAATTCACTCTTTTCAAGATTTACAAACAATTGATTTTCTTTCAGTAATTGAAAAACTAATGATAAATGCTCATAATGCTCTTTTTCACTTTGACTAAACACCAAAATATCATCAAAGAAAACAATCACACAATACTGATATTTTAGAAAGATACGGTTCATCATTCTACTGAAAGTAGCAGATGCATTAGTCAATCCGAATGGCATGACTAAGAATTCGTAATGGCCAAATTGTGTCATGAATGCGGTCTTAAATATGTCGGATCTATCTAGCCTCACTTGATGATATCCAGACTTAAGGTCAATTTTACTAAATATAGAAGATCCTTGCAGTTTGTCCATAAGGTCATCAACTCTAGGTATAGGATACCTATTCTTTACAGTGATCTTATTTAAAGCTCGGTAGTCAATACACATACGATAAGTATTATTCTTTTTCTTGACTAAGAGTATAGGTGCACCGAATGGAGAACTGCTAGGTCGAATTAAGCCTCTATTTAGTAATTCTTCAACTTGACTCTGGATTTCTTTTTTCTCTATTTGATTGTGCCTATATGGTGCTTTGCAAGGTGGTTGTGTGCCAGGGATTAAATCAATCTTATGGTCTTCTGGTCGTGAAGGTGGTAAACCTGGTGGTAGGTCTTCTGCAAAACAGTCCTTAAAATATGCAAGAAATTTCTTATGCCTAGGGTGCATATGATTTTCCTTTGCGTGCAATTCATTCACCCAAATGAGATATGATTTAGTATTCTTGCATAGTGCACATTTTACTTGAGTATGCGAAAGCAGTGGAAAAATATTAGATGCATGCATACCATATAATGTAATGGATTTTCCTTGAATATTAATATTCATTGTGTGTGTGGAATAATCTATATTTGGATTATGCTGGTGTCTCCAAGGCATTCCTAAAATAATGTCGCTTGACTGTAATGGGAAAACTAAGAAATTTTTTCTTTCAATATATGAACCAATTTGAATCTCTAAATCTTGAACTTCTTGTGTGCCATTGTACCTAGTGCCTAAAAATGCAGCTTTTATGCGATAATGCGTAGGTACAGCCTGTAATTTTAATTCCTTTACCAATTTTGCTGAAATAAAGTCATGAGTACTACCGTCATCATGCAAGATAGTTCTTTCCTTTCCATGCACCAAACATTTCATAGTCAACAATGAATGTGGAGTAGGCATACCTAGTAAAGTGTCGGAAGTAGTAGTAGGATCATCCTCATCTTCAATGAAATCAGGCATATCCTCATGTTCGTCTTCGTCCATGGCTCCAAGATAGTTGATATGTGCTGGTGGCTTCTTTGAATGACAATTTGCTGCGAGATGCCCAGGTTGGTGACACTTATAGCATACTATTGGCTTGGCTTTGGTTACATTATTTGCAATGGCTGGTAGTCTGGGTACATTTGGATTTGCTTGTGGAATAGGCTTAGGATTTGGATTGACATTGGAGAGTAATGCAGGTGGTTTAGCCCAATTCTTGCTGAAAGATGGTGATGAGAAACGACCTGGATTAAACCTTCTAAAATTGGAATTGAATTGTTTAGATCCATAATTACCATTGGCTTGGAATTGCTGTGGTCATCTGTCTCTTCCGCGTAACTTATCTTCAGTGTCATGAGCTAGTGAGATGGCGTCTTCAAGGGTAGCAGGCTTGAACATGTTCACTTCAGCGTAATAATGTCCAAGAAGTCCAGACATATACTTCCGCTTATGTGTGGTCTCTGGTACGTCTTCAAGCATGCGTAGCTGTAGGAGTGCATTCCAAAAACGCTCTGTATACTGTGGAATAGGCTCACAATCCCGTTGTTGAAGTAAATCCCATTGCTTGATAGCCTTCTCATGAAATTGCGGTGGAAGGAAATTCTACATGAACTTCTTCTTGAAATCTTCCCAAGTAGCAGGACATTCTATGCTCTTGCGTACTACAGTCCACCAAAGTGATGCTCTGTCTATCAGATGATTAGTAACACACTTGATTTTATCTTTTTCTGGATAGGTTTCTTCATGGAAATAGTCATCAAACTGGCTAATGAATGATAAAACAGTCTTTCCTTCTCGTATACCATTGAAAGTGCGAAATTTGAAACTTCGTTTACTTATCTTGGATTCCTTGCGAATGGTTTGTGCTTCAAGAGTGGCATCGATGGTACGTCGAATCAAATCTTCAGCTTGAGGTTCTTCTTTGTCGGTGGACGCTCTTTGTAATTTTGTCAATTGCGCTTGCAATGCTTGCCTCGCTCTTCGTTCTTCTTCCAATTGCAGCATGATTAGATCCAGCTTTTGTTCCATGGTAGGTTCAGGTAGGTCGTCTTCAGTCATAGAATAATCCATATGTGGGGTCGTCATCCTGTAAAAGTCAATAAACCTTTCTCACTCAAAATCAGGTTAGCAGGATGAGCGTAGCTCAAATTCGGGGTTACAAGGCTATGTATTTTTGGGTATTTCTTTCTCAATTTTCAGAAAATCTGCAATATTTCCGTCTTCGTTTACTGAAAATACTTCAGTGAAGCTGTAGATAGGTAGAACACTTTGCCACGAACAACTTTCCAGTTCAGAGTTTTTGCATAGGAACAAGCCTTCTAGGAGTTTTAAGCACTAATGAGTTCTGACTCCAGTTGACTAGTCTGACTTGTAGAGTTGCAGACTTAGTCGACTTGCAGAGTTGCAGACTTGCAGAACTTAGGCCGACTTGAGGAACTTGCAGGACTTGATTCCAGTCGACTTGCAAAACTTGACTTCTGATGCGCAGGACCCGGAGTTTAGTGACTTTCTTTCCCTGTGTGACTTGCAGAGCCTAGCTTGACTTAGGAGATTAAGCTTAAAGAGCTTAAACAACAGGTCGTCAGATTTCGTGGGGGGGGGGCCATTTTTTTGTGACGGCGCGAAATTTTCGGGCCTCCTCCAAATCAATCGATTGATTTTCTTGTTGTTAACCAAGCTTCTAAGCTTTCTCTTAAGCTTTTTGAAAGAAATAATTAGAAGAATAATGAAGCTTATCTATGGTTTTTCCACGACTTGATGAAGGAGATGGATGCGTGGTCATCCGCTTGCACAGCCTGGTCCTTCGCGATCTGACAGTAGAAATAGGGGTTCTTGATCGCCAGAAGTCTGCCTGTATCGACGGTTCGTGATGAGATTGACTGTAGAGCCCGATCGTTCCTGGAGCTCCGCCTTCGCCTGAGATTGGTAGCGATTGGAAGCTCTTGATCTTAGCTCCGCTCTGATACCACTAGTGCGCAGATCGGTCGCAGTATGCTCACGTAGTGAATCCCGGAAGGTCCCCAAGAACAATGAACTCTATCTGTTTGCACAAAAAACAATGTAAAAGCATGAACGACAAGAAGCAAGAGACCAATTGGGTTCAATCTCCCCCCATGCCTTGTGTGAGCGCTTCACAAAGCATGTATTTTATGTATATTTCCATCTTCATGCTCAATAGTGCGCACTCTAAACTCATAAACGTTTATTAATTTAATATGCATTTTGCGAAATCACCCGCTATGGAATCACCCATGTACACACTAAATTAATGAAATGCCTGAAAAGGACAGGCGTCCCCATCAACTTCTCGCACAAAGAATCCTCTTTGTGTATGAGCCCTGGTCATCTAAGTTTACGGAATCCACCGTGGAATGTGCCTCCTGGCATCAGCCCAAGACTTACGGAAAGATGATGAAGGAAATCGACCTTGATTGAATCTTTTAAAATTTGAATTGAATTGCTTAGATCCATAGTTACCATTGGCTTGAAATTGTTGTGGACGCTTGTCTCTTCCTCGAAGCTTGTCTTCAGTGTCATGAGCTAAAGAAATTGCATCTTCAAGAGTTGCAGGCTTGAACATATTGACTTCAACGTAGTAATGCCCAAGTAATCCAGACATATACTTGCGCTTGTGAGTCGCTTCAGGTACGTCTTCAAGCATGTGTAACTGGAGTAAGGCATTCCAAAAGCGTTCGGTCTACTGAGGAATAGGCTCACGATCTATTTGCTGAAGAAGGTCCCATTGCTTTATGGCTTTTTCATGAAATTGTGGAGGAAGGAAATTCTGCATAAACTTCTTCTTGAAACACTCCCAGGTAGTGGGACAATCTATGCTCTTACGAACCAGGTCCACCAAAGAGATGCTCTATCCACTAAATGATTAGTGACACACTTGATTTTATCTTTTTCAGCGTATGTTTCCTCATGAAAGTAATCATCAAACTGACTGATGAATGCAAGAACAATTTTTCCATCTCGAGTGCCATTGAAAGTACGGAATTTGAAATTTCTTTTACTTATCTTTGTTTCTTTGCGGATGGATTGAGCTTTGAGAGTCGCATCGATGGTACATCGGATAAGATCTTTAGATTGTGGTTCCTCTTTGTCGGTAGTCGATCTTTGTAAATTGGCCAATTGAACTTGCAATGCTTGCCGGGCTCTTCGCTCTTCGTCCAACTACATCATAATTAAATCTAGCTTTTGCTCCATCGTAGGTTCAGGAAGATCACCTTCAGCCATTAAATCATCCATATTTTGTTCTGTCATCCTACAAAACTTCAAAAGACCTCACACTCTCAAAATCCAATTAGCGAGATGAGCGTAGCTCGAGATCGGGTGTATAAGGCTTATATATTTTTGTATGTAGCTTTCACAATCTTCGTCTTTGGCTATTGCAGGATTTGAAATCTTTGAAAAATTTGTGTTTTGACCTTCTGTGTGTGTTGAAACTGGTTCAGCAAGTCTGCTTATGCGAACAGTACCTTCCAAGGAACAACTTTGCAGTTCGATAGTTCTGCGTAGGAATAGTCTTTATAGAAGTTTTGAACACAAGTCAGTTCTGACTTCAAGTTACTTGCCAGACTTGTAGAGTAAGTAATTTTTGACTTGCAGAATCTAAGCTTGTAAACTTTGTAGATTTTGTGTGACTTGACTTATAGTAGTAAGCTTTGAGCTTGATCTGCCATGACGTCGAATTTTGGGGGGGGGGGCGTTTTTTGATCCACGAAAATCACGGAATGGCCGCCCTGATGCCGTCGACTGAAATTTTTGAAGCTTTTAAGCTTCTTTAAGCTTAATAAGCTTTATATTAAGCTTTTATGCTTATGAGTTTTGAAACTTATCTCTGTGTATCCACGACTTGGAGAAGAGGATGTAGGAGTGGTCCTCCGCTGTTGCAGGCGAGTCCTTCGCGATCAAAGGCTGGAAACAGAGGTTCTTGACCGCCAGGAATCCACCCGTATTGACTGTTCGCGATGAGATTGACCGTAGAGCTCGATCATTCCAGGAGCTCTGCCTTCACACAAGATGGGTAGCGATTGGAAGCTCTCGATCTCAGCTTCACTCTGATACCACCGATGCGCAGATCAGATACCGTATGCTTGCGTAGTGAACGTCGAAAGGTCCCCAAGAACAAAAGAACTCTACTTTTTGCACAAAACTCAAGGTAAAAAGCATGCACGACATGAACAAGAGACCAATTGGGTGCAATCTCCCCCCATGCCTTGTGTGAGCGCTCCACAAAGCATGTATTTTATGTATTAAACATCTTCAAGCTCAAATAATAGCCCAAATTACAAAATAGCACGCTTTTGGCTTTTGAGTTTGCTTTAGCACAAAATAGAAATAAAGCTAATGGGCGAGCGCCCAAAGAATCAGGCGTACCCAATACAATGTCCAAATACAAATATCATAATCGTGCGCCCATGCGCATACAAAATAATAAATAAATATCCAATGCCTCAATAAATAGGCGTGACAAAATATAGGCGCCATGCCTAAGGTATGTGCCCATCAAAATATAAGTGATAACTAGAATACACGCTATCCTCCAATGCTTTCCTCTGCCACTGCTGCTATCTCTACACATCAACTGAAGCATTCACAATCATTAGTAAAATAATACAATTAAACCGACAAAAGTGAATACGTAGCAGTCTTCAGCTACATAAATAAATCAACTGGTTAGAAATCAATCCTAACCTTAATTTATTACGAGTGTGCACTCTAAACTCATAAACGTTTATTAATTTAATATGTATTTTGCGGAATCACCCGCTATGGAATCACCCATGTACACACTAAATTAATGAAACGCCCGAAAAAGATAGGCGTCCCCATCAACTTCTCGCACAAAGAATCCACTTTGTGTATGAGCCCCGGTCAACAAAGTTTACGGAATCCACCGTAAAACCTCACGGAATCCACGGTGGCACAGAATCCACCGTGGCACAGAATCCACCATGAGATATGCCTCCTGGCATTAGTAGATGGCAAAACAGGTCATATTATAACCCATTGTTATGCTAAGAAGGATGATATCCGCAAAGATAAATTATAGTAAGAAAACTATGCATCATCTTCACGATAGAATGAAGATCTGTTTGTTATGCAACATATGATGAATGTTATTATAAGAAAGAGGACACATGATGATATAAGGTATATTGATTCACGTGCATCTAATCATATGGCCAATCATACTGAATGGTTTGGAGAGATATAAAATTTATAAAATCTAGGTTATGTGAAGATGGGTGATAATTCATGCTACCCAATTTCAAACATTGAAAAAGTTCCCTTGTCCTTATATAATGGTCAAATAAAGAGTCCTCATAGATGTATTACATGTTCCATAAATCACAAAGAACTTAGAATCTATTGGCCAAATGATAGAGCAAGGGTTACATGTTGGATTTAATGCAAAATATTGTTTTGTGGAATATTTTAATGATAAGTGCAGATTGGTTAAAAAAGAAAGTAGAGTTGGCTGCATGTTCACTTTATATGCTTGAATTCCTACTATGAATTCTGCTATATGCTCTAAAGGCAAAGGAGTGCTTGTAGAAATTCAAGTATAGCACAAACACGTTGGACATGCATATGTGTAAAGGTATAAATTGATGTAGTCCAAAGGGTTGGTTTAGGGTTGCTAGCTTTTAGAGTTGCAAAATTTCACAATGTGTAAAGCATGTCACTTTGGTAAGTAAGCAAGACAATATTTTTTTTATGATAGAGATGTAAGCAAAAATATACTTGATGTTGTGCTTAGAAATGTTTGGGGGCCTATACAGAACATATCTCTTCGTGATAGCAAATATTTTATCACTTTTATTGAGGATTTTTCAAGAAAGTTACAAGTATATTTCATGAAGGAAAGAGTGACATATTTGAGCACTTCAAAACTTTTAAGGTTGTTGTTGAAACAAAAACAGAGGCTTGAAAGTTAAGTACTTGAGGTCAGATGGAGGGGGAGAGTCCTCTCTAATGAGTTCAATTTTTTCTTGAAGTCTCATGGGATAAAGAGACAATTTACTTACAGGTATATCCTAGAGCAAAATGGGGTTGCAAAATGAAAAAATAGGCATATTGCAGAAGATCATGGGCATTGATTTGGCTAAAAAGAATATGCCAAAACATTTCTGATCTGAAGCTGTTCATACTGGTATCTATATTATGAACACAACTCCCACAGCTACAGTTCATCGGATGATCCTCGAAGAATGCTTTATAAACAAGAAGTTTAATGTGTCATACTTGAAAATATTCGGTTGTACTGCATATGTTCATATGCCAGATGAGCTATGAAAGAAGCTTGATCTAAAGGCTGAAAAATATATTTTGGTTGGATACTATTTAGACCATAAAGGATATCGTTGTTACAACCTTATCACAAGTGAGTTCAAAGTGAGTAGATGAGATGAGGAGTTGGTGTGCATCTAGTGGTGATGCATTGGATGATGATGATGATCATGATAGTTGTGTGTAGAAAGACAAGCAAGAATCACAAAGCCTTAGTGGACCAAAAACATCATCTAGTACTACATCTATAGTGAGCCTCAGTCTAGGAGACTAAGGAAGAGTCCCACATCATCTACAAGTGTTGCAAGTGAAGACAAAGAGAAAAATTTAGTGTTAGATTATAATGATACATCTACTAGTCATTTGGAATTTGATGGAGATTCTAGTTATTTAGAGAGTTTGGATGACGAGCTTGGTATTCTCTCACTTAGGACACTAGGTGTACAAAGAGCAGATGTTAATGTAAAGGCTCCACTAAGTGATCTAGTTGTGTACAAATCTAGTAAGTTTATATACCCTATTAAAAGATTTGGTTTTGAAGGCTATGCAACTTACCATTATGGTTATATGGTAAAGGTCATTGAGGATATTGAGCCCACTTGTTTTAAGGATGATGTTGGTCATGCTCATTGGGATGCAGCAATGGATGATGAGATGGTTGTATTAGAAGCCAATAAAACTTGGGATCTAGTACCGTTCCTACGGGCAAGAAAGCTATTGGCTGTAAATGGGTCTAGAAAACTAAGCACAATGTAGATTGTTCTATTAGTAGGCTGGTTGCAAAAGGCTATGCTCAAACATTTGCCATCAATTACGAGGAGACATTAAGTCCAATTTCTAGGATGGTAGCTATTAGATATGTGATTGGTTGCTTTGGCGGCAAAACCAAAGGTTGGAGTTTGTAGCAAATGGATATTAAGAATGCCTTCTTGTATGGTGAATTGCAAGAAGAGGTATATGGAGCAGCCAGTAGAGGTAATGAGGATTTAGAGCATTCCACATATGTGTGCAGGTTAAAGAAGGTGCTCTATGGAAGCAAGCACCTAGAGCATGGTGTGATGAGATCGGAGAGTACCTTGTCAACATTGGTTTTTATATTTTTTATGCTCATCACTCACTTTATGTGAGAAAGGGAGATGTAGGCTTGGTCATCACAGTCATCTATGTGGATGAATTGTGATTATTACAGGTGATAGTGACATATGATTGCTAAAGTTAAGGACTTTTTGAAGAAGAAGTTTGAGATAATGAATTTGAGTAAGCTTAGGTACTTTCTTGGTATTGAGGTGATCAGATGTGATGATGAGATATGGCTATCCCAAAGGCAATATGGCTTGGATATTTTGTCCTGGTAGTATGATATGATAGTATGTAAGTCTCTTTTAGTGCAATTGGAGCAAAATGCAATGTTGAGTGTCGATGCAAGGGATGAGATAGAAGACCCTACTGCGTTCAAGAGGATAGTAGAGAGTTTGATTTACATGAATTCACAAGTTCAAACTTGAGTTATCCTATTGGTCTTGTCAGTCAATTTATGTAGATGCCTAGAAAGCCTCATTTGGATGCAATTAGATGCATGTTGAGGTATGTGAAGTCCACTTTGCATTATGGACTTTTTTATGAGGTAGGTAAGGATATACAAGTGTTTGAATACACAAATGTAGATTGGACTAGTAGCATGTGTGATAGAAGATCTACTAGGAAATTAGGAACCCAGTGTTCTATGCTAGGATAAAACACATTGAGGGGCATTATCAATTTGTGAGAGAGAAGATACTTGTAGAGAAATTCACTTGGTATATATTAGCACACAGGATCACATAGTTGACCTTTTCACAAAGGCTTTGGGTGCAAAGAAGCTTAAAAATTTTTTAAGCTTACTTAGAGTTGCAACGATACAATTGAGCTTGAGGGGGAGTGTTGAGATGGAAAGCTCAATATGTATGGACATTGATGATGGACCACCTGGCTAGGTGGGTCTACACATCTACACTTAGTACATCAGTGGTCATTATGATCCTCACATGGCTATCGACTTATCACTTATTATATTTAGTATGTTGCCTCTACCTGAGCTGACATAGTTATAGTGCCAATTGATTAGTATAGTCAGTTATGCAATGTTTGACTTAGTAGGCCACCTTCCTTTATGTTGTCTCTTATCTATACATTGTGTACATTATATTGCATGTGAAAGAAGAAGAAGAAACCAATAAGAAAACATTTTGGCCTCCATCTCTCCTCTTGTATTCTTGAGTGAGCTTCCTCTTGTGTATTTGGTGTGTGTATGTTTGGCATAGCAAGTAGCGAAAGTCCCCTCACAAACAATTTGTGACACAAACTATATGTAGTCTCATCATCTCTTCTCCTCTTTTCTTCTATAATAGCATCAATATTTTGCATTTTTATTGCCAACTATACAACCATCAAGTCATACTCTGTATATTCTAACTAGCACATAACAATTTAGCCTTACATGTCTTTCCCTTCTCTGCACAATCCAAACCATAAGAGCAAATTTCAGATTTCATGGCAATCTTATATGTGTCAAGAGAACCAAGAGATTCCTCAATCAACAACCCATATGTAATAGCATCTATATGGCAACAAATGCATTTCTTGTTGCCCATTCCTCAAAAGCCACTTCTACATACCCCCTTACCAAAATTTGGTTCAAGAGGAAACCATGTCTATCTTGCATGATTTTTTATGCCTTTCCAAAAGACTATTTTTTTTTCCATTGCATTATGGTAAGCCACATAATCATACTTTTCATATTGAAGCCTATCATGCCATATACACTTGCATTTCCATCTCTCTCTAACAAGCCTTTGGGTTGCTTCCCATCCCCCTTCCTCCACTTTTTCATCCAATTTTGTAACCTTCAAACTAAGATCACACAATCCCTTCACTATTTGTCCATTACATCCTCTTTTATAGATGGACCAATAGGCATAGCTGGTAGATCAACCATAGAAATAGTTGGCTTTAGTGAAATTTCCAATGCTTTCACATAGACAACATGCATGGTCCTTGAACCTAACCTACAATTTCCTTCTTTCTCCCTTTACAATCATATTTATGGCTTCTATTGCATGTACCCAATTAGTTTTCAGCCCATTTCTCCAATGTCTCATCTTCCAAACAAATAGAGGCAATTTCTCGTGCAAGGCTAGATCTGTAGCTTTCAAGAACAATTCAATTTTTTGACTATCTAATGGTTGCTAGTCATCAACATCCAACTTTGAATATTGGCTTTCAAATTCACTTAGCAAAGCTATAAATTCAAGCCCTTTATTGGGTCTATGTACCCAAATCATGAAGACAATTCCTAATGTAAGATGCCATTCCAAGGTTAAAGGCTTAGTACATCTATAATGACCCTAGTAGAAGTTTGTATCACCTCTAGGGAAAGGCCATGAAAATTTCAAGAGTAAGGCTAAAATAAGGAAAAGTGATAGACCTCAAGTGCCTTAGGAAAATTCGACTAAATCTTGTCGGTAAACTAGTGCCTATTAAAATAAGATATAATACCATGAAACAATGCTAGAATAATACATGAGAGTTAATCCTCTTTATTATTATGTTAGAAAAAGTGTGATAGGAGGTCTTCATATTTTGCTTCTAAAGATGGATAAAATAATGCTAGAATAATATGCAAGAGAAAATTTCCTTGATTATTATTTCAGAAGTGTTATAGGAGGTGCTATTCTAATAGTTTCCTTGTCAAATGAAGTGTTATGATAGGTCTTCTTATTTAGCTTCCAAAGTTGCATTGATAAAGTCCCATGTAGAGATAGGGATCGTGTATAAGTAGCTTATGCATTGTGGATATGTAGTTTTCCAAGATAGGGATTATACAATGGTCTTCTTTGTGCACATGGATAAGTTGTTATAGGGACCATGCAATGATATTTTGTGTGCATATGGATGTGATGTTGTCTAAGATAGGAATCATGCAACAATATTATTGCATTAGTTATGACATGAGGGTATAGAAAATTTTGAGCCATAGAATTATAGTAAAATGCTATGGTGAAATATGGGAATCTTACAATTGTATTGAATGTGTTCTTATGCAGGCACAAAAGTGTTATTAGAATATTATGATTGGAAGTTATTTTGTTAAGATGGAATTGCTATTTGGTAAAAAATGTTTACATATGGATATGACTATTCTTCCATGTGACTGAGAGATAAATCATGAATATGGATGAGATGAGATTATTGAGGAATTGAGACTTGCCTTGTACTCTCCATGAGTCTTCCCATGGATAGATTTTTCAACTAGCCTGATATTCTCAATCTAGAGTGTGAAATTATCACCTAGATGACGAGGTTAAATATGTGAGGAAGGTTCCCCCTTATGGTAGAGTGATAGCCAGTAGCATGGATCTAGTTGATCACGAAATACTCTCGACCAATCTTAGGATAGGGAAGAAATTATTAGCAAGTATGGTGCATGGAGATGGACACCTTACTTTTGTATTATGATAGGATGGAGGAATCAGAGATTGGTTCAAGCATGCCTTCAATCTTTGATCAAGCTCAGTTAAATTAAAAAAATTATGCACTATTTGGAAAAGATTGTTTTCAACTTTTGTGTTGTGCTTAAAGATGCTCAATAAACTTTGTGTAATGGGATAATTAATGAATCTATTTGATATATTCTCACAATATAATACAAGCTAATTAACAATTTAAGAATGTCGAGTGCATGCATGGAAAGTAGTTGGATGGTTGTCACAATGACATTGTTCTATGGACGAGTGGACTTGATCAGCCAGACACTTTCCTTACAAAACTCATAAGAATAGGGTTAAGTATGCTAACTACTTAGGGTTGTGTCATAGAACCCATGTAGTATTATTTTAGGAGGCTAGAGAGATAGTAGTCTTCAATGAAGGAATAGGATCTCTTGATCATCCTATAAAATCATGCAAAAGAGAACAATGCATATTAATTGTGGTAGCTCTTTACTGACTAATAAGTTCCTACTTGGTTATTGTATAAAATGCTATGAACTACTTCAAGGAAAAGATAAAATAGGTTTTCTCATAGCTTCTTACAAGAAAATTTCTCCTTTGAAATCTAAGTTGCAACATTTAAATAATATAAAGATATACATCAATATGTATATAAACTATTTGTTTGTGACTATACATATATTAATCCTTTAAAGGTAGCTGAGTATACCATCTTTTCCATAAATTATGATGTAGAATCATCATTGTGAGAATAGGGTGATCATATTTGTACTGTGATATACACATATCTTAGCTCAAATTAGCTTGTCTTCTTCATTCTGTCTTGCCTTAATAAAGGGGCCGTATGGATACATCAAGAAAGGTTCTCCTCCAAGAGGAGGTATTCAATTACATAGTTATATGGTTAGTGGGCTCATGACTCAACATCTAGTTTGGCCCTATCACACCTCCCCCCACCTCCCCGAACTGAAGCTACCTAGGGGTTGGGTAAGGAATAATGGCTTAATTCTAGATACATTGAAAAATGCAATAGAGTTATTAGATAGACATCCCAAGTGATAGGTGTTTGGGTAGATTCATTATAGAACATGATAAGGGCTGATCTAACTGTCTAGCACTGAGTTGTAGAGGCTTATGTGGTAGATTGAGTAATACATACTAATAGTGGAACCTTTAGCATATTCTTGATGTTGCCAACCTTCATCATATTGGCAGTTTCGTCTCACCTATGCATGATTGAGATTGGTTAATAGCACACTACAAATTATGGGGAGGTTTGATGAGAGGTACGATAGTAGCTAGTCGACCGCATCTTGTTTGGTGGCCCGAGGCTAGCTTGTATTTTGGTGGTGAATATTGGGTTAGGGGGGAACTTTGGGTCATGCCTATATAGAGCTTGAAAAGGGCTTACTTTAGTGGAAGCTTGGACAAATGTATTGTATGCATGAGCTATGTATGGTAGGACCTAGTACCATGCCTGATGTAGAGGGTCAATGTAGGCAACCAAGGTTTGTTTTATTGTTTTATTGAGGCACTCTATGAAGCCATTCATCTAGGGGTGGTAGGGTGAGGTGAAAAGCTATGTTATATCAAGGCTACAAGTGAGAACATGCATGATCTCTCCTTTGAAATGAGCTATGCATGGTAGGATATGGTACCATGCTTGATGTGGAGGGTCAATGTAGGCAACCAAGGTTTGTTTGATTGTTTCATTGAGGCACTCCTCATCAAGCCATTCATCTAGGGGTGGTAGGGTGAGGTGAAGAGCAGTGTTACGTCAAGGCTACAAAAAGTGAGAACCTGCATGATCTCTCCTTTGAAATGAGTCCCTTGGTCAAATAGTAGTTGGTGGTGTGGACAATCATGCTAAAATATGATGTTGTGTAGGAGCACAATTGCTATCGTAGAGGCTATACAATCTGGGACTACTTCAACTTCACACCATCTGGTGAGGTATTCTGTGATGACTAGGATATATTGGTTACCAGATGTGGATGTTGGGAAAGGGCCCATGCAACCAGTTTGAATGGATTATTAACTATAATGGGAGACAAGTAACCTACCTACTAGTTTGGGGATTTAACCTCCTAAGAGGTTTTGCACTATTAGAGCTTCTATGAAATGGTTTGACACATGCATAGCCAAAAATAGTTTGCTTTGAGCTTTGCTAATGTATTGTGGAAACCAAGGTGGGCATGGTAGTACTTTACGTAGTGTTGCTAGAGCGCTTGAGACACATATAGTTGAGGAGATTGGCTAGGTTTGGTAAGGTAAAGCAAGTTTTCGATGAAAATGTATTGGTGTTTGTGGGGGTGATCCTGTGGGGTGCAAATATTCTGAATGATCTGGTAGATTATGGGATCTACTTGTTGTAATTGGGGTAACTTTTCTAGTGGTATGGGATTGTTGATGGCTAGTGTGAATTCTGCTTGAGATAAGTTTGCTCTGGATAGGCCATCAATGACATTTAGTTTGCTCTAGATCGGCCATCAACGACATTCAGTTTGCTCTAGATAGGCCATCAGTGGCATTCATTATGCCTCTTCTGTATTTGATTGTGAATTGGTATTCTTGTAGAGCTAGTATCCATCTAAGAAGTAGACATGGTGAGTGAGTTTTTTTAAGTAGGGGAACGATAAGTTGATAATTTGTTTCAACAATGACTTCTATCCCATGGAGATATGGGTGACATTTTGGAAAGGCCCACACCACTACTAGCAATTCTTTTTCGGTAGTAGAGTAGTTGACTTTTGGCTTGTCAGCTGATGAAAGAAACAGGTTGCCACTGGCCAGTGGCATCTTGTTACAAGATGGCAATTCCTAATCTAGAGTTGGAAGTATTCATCTATAATAGGAATGGATTTTGAAAATCAAGGTAAATAGCATGGTTGCATGTTGAATGGCCTATTTATGTTGCAAAAAACTTCTTTTATAGTGCTCATCCCAACTGTAGCGTACTTGCTTTTGCAATAGGTGTCATAGGAGCTAAGTTATTTGGGCAAGATTAGGTACAAATCTCAATGAGAAAGTAGCTATCCCTAGGAAAGTTTGCAATTTCTTTACATTTGATGGAGGTGGGTATGAGTATATGGCATTGACCTTGATATGGTTGATCCTTATGCTAGTTATAAAGATTATAAATCCCAAAAACTTGAAAGTGGTGGAGCCCCACCTACATTTGCATAACTACAATTGAAGGTTGTACTTGTTAATTCTACCCAATACTTCTATTGGTATGGCTTTATGTTGCTCCCAAGTTGAGGTATATATGAGGCTATCATCAAGGTAGAAGATGAAATTTTTTAAAAAATCAAATCTTTAAAAATAAAATTAACTATCCTTTGGAAATTACTACCCACATTAGAGAAGTCAAATGGCATCCTTGTGAATTGATAAATGCCACTTTCTGAATGCAATTTTGTCAACATCCTTAGGGTCTAGTGAGATTTGCCAATACCCATACTTGAGGTCTAAAGAAGTGAAGTATTGGGAATGGCCTAACTGATCGAGACGATCATCTAGTCTAGGTAGAGAGTATGAGTCATGCTGTGCGACTTTATTGAGGGGCAAAAAATCTATACAAAATCTATAAGAACCATCATTGTTCTTCACTAAGTGAGGTTTGGAAGCCCAATCACTATTTGGAGGGATGATGACAAGTTGTAGCATTGTAGCCACTATCTGATTGAGATTTTCAGTCTCCCTTGGAGACCTTCTCCAAATAGCCATCTTGATTTGATGTGAGTCTCTTGTTCTGATTGAGTGGTGGACAAGGAGGTTGATAGTTGAGGGTTTTGTGGTTTGAGTGAACAAAGAAGGGTATCTACATAAGATTGTTTGAATATTGTGGGTCCGAGTGGCTGTATCCAAAATAATTTATTGGGTGTTGATGAATTTGGGGCCTTGTGAGGAGTAGATAAAGGGGATAGGTAGCTCGTGAGGAAGAACTAAAGAATGGTGAATGAAAATCAAACATGTGTAGAATGTGATGAACCAGTCATATCCTAAGGTGAGGGGAAACAATGGGCGAGGTAACATGAAGAAATCATAAACAAAGGTGTTTGAACCTATGCTAAAAGTACGACATGCCATTGTGTTTGAATGATAAATTTCTTTATTATCTCCAAAAAGTACAAAAACAAGGCTAGTGACAAATGTTGGGAGTGATGCATGCTCAACCAATTGCTAACTAATGGATGAGATTGTGCTTCCTGAATCTAGTAATGCTTCGTGGGATGTGTCATGTATAGGGGCCAAGGTAAAACACACCATGCAATTGGAAGTTGTTGCAGCTTGCATGCATGAATGGGTGCTTTGCACCATCCACTCCCGCAGATGTTTTTCGATAATGTGGCCAAAGTGGCATTATTTGCGAGCTATATTTGAGTGTTTTGCACATGTTGGTTAGCCTTTAGTCTATGAGAATTTTTTCGAACATGGCCATAAATATTGCAATATAAACATTTGGGTCGGCCGTCTATATCACACCCTGGGAGGTCTCTTGTTGGATTAGCCCTTAACAAAAGTTGACTAAGTTTAATTACAAATTCTGCCACAAGCTTTGCTTGTTGTTGACATAAAGAATGTGATTGTTGAAGTACTATTTGTGTCACATTCTGATGGGCAGAGCTTTGAATTAACAATTGTTTCAATAAGAGCCTACTAGACTTGACCTGCTCATTTTGCTGCACCAACCATGTGATTGCCACACCATCGAGGAGTATCCATATCTCCAATGCCTTGTGATTGTCGCTCTAGTGATGATAGCTTGCTACATTCTCGACATGATCCAACCAAGTCAGTACATCTGTAGAGGGGAGACCAATAAAGTGTTGAGGCTGTACCTTAGGATATGTGCAAACAGCCTATGACGACTGTGTAGACAAGTATCTTACCAGCATTGACTGATTTGTTTGGTTTACCTCGAGGAGAATATGAGATATGGCTATGAACATGTGCTCCAATAATGGGGCATGGGAGGGATCCTGAGCAAATTCAGGGTGCATGGAAGCATCCTTGTGCTGTAGGGAAGCAGGGTTTTGTTTAGCGAAAGCTGTGCAGCTCATGTTAAGGAAGGGTATGGCGATTACAGAATCAGACATGAGAGTGCTTGGTGTTGTGTCGCAGCAGCTAGAGAACGACCTGCTGCTGCAGTTATCAACCCTGCTTTTGCATCCCATGCCGTGCCCTCCCATAGAGATAAATCATTTGAAGCAGATGATGTGGATCAAGCTGGAGGATCAAATGTGAATGCGGCTCGACAACAAGGTGGCTCTTCCTGTCAAACGGGTCAACCTCGGTTCACCTCGGTTCAAGATGAAAGGCAAGCTTAAGTGTTTCTATCATCC
The DNA here is from genome assembly GCF_053477565.2 of Lygodium microphyllum. Lineage (NCBI taxonomy): Eukaryota > Viridiplantae > Streptophyta > Polypodiopsida > Schizaeales > Lygodiaceae > Lygodium > Lygodium microphyllum. The sequence continues at coordinate 117,207,728 of NC_141142.1, forward strand.
AAAGGCAAATTTAGATTCCGGATAGCTCATTCATGATGTAAATGAACTATTATAGCATATAGGTTTCAATTTCTGTGTTTTTTTTACTGCATTCAATAAGCTTCACTCCATGTGTAAAGCCATTAGGCTTACAGGGAAGTGTTGTGTGCATAAGCCTCATGGCTTCACACGAATGTAACTAATTTATGGCTCTATTTAAAGAGCATCGAATAATGGAATCTGTGATCAGTTTTATCAATAGCAGCACCTCTCTTTTATCTTTTTCTCTTTCTATTTCCTACACTTGGGAGAGGAGCCGTCTCCCCACCAATGTGATATGGACACATCTCAGCTCAAATTAGCCTTGCTTCTTCATTTTGTGTTGCCCTAATAAAGCGGCCATCTGGCCCTATCACAATTTGTTACTCACGATGGAAATTTAAAGAAAAGAAAAAGAGGCAAGGTGCAATAATGGACTAATCTAAGAGCGATTGAGAAAGAAATAGTAAGAGAAGGAATACGTGAGATTAATCTAGACTTCGGTATATGATTTGTAGTGAGCTGTAAGATGTTAAGGATCAAATTCACAAGAAATAGTAAGATGAGTAAGGATCTATAAGATTAACGACCTAATTCACAAGTAATAGTAAGATGGGTAAGAATATGTAAGATTAGTCTATAGTGAGCTGTAGCGTGTTACGGATCGAGCTGCATTTCTGCACGATCTCCGCATGCCCGCGGAGTCGAGCTGGCCGCTGCACGAGCTTGACCAACTCGAGCATAATTAACTCAGTTCTTTTGATTAGGTTAATCAAAATTAAGCAAAGCAAGCAGGCGAGCCGGCACACTGCTCGAGCTGGACCAAGTCGAGTACACTTAACTCACAGATCTTCTGATTAGGTTAATCGGAATTAAGCAACGCAAGCAGACGAGCCGGCCTGCTGCAACACGAGCTTGACCAAGTCGGGTATAATCAACTCAGATTTTTCGATTAGGTTTATCAAAGTGAATTAGCAAAGCAAGCAGGGCCGGGAGCGGCCCTTGCTTTGATCGATAGATTGGCGGTGTCGGGAATAGTTCATTACTTCGTGCAAGCAGGAGCTGCATTGAAGGAGTCGATTGCGCCAACGAATTATAGACTCGTGATATCTTAAGCACGCGCACCCATCTAAATAGTCATTTTTCATATTAATGATAGCGCGTTCGATGAGGAGGACGCGTTCTCTGCATCGGAGTCGCGCTCGTGGGATCCTTGACAGCTACTATACTCAGTGTCTCTTAAGCATATACTCATATCTGGTGCAAGAGAGGCTTTACATCGTATTAGCTTGGATCTGACCTTTTGTATCTGGATATTTGAAATTGTGTTCATGCCAACGAGTGGTAGCACAATTGGTTGGGAGTCTAAGTTGTGGGACGTGAAAAGTTCAAAACTTACAAGTAGGTAGCTCCTCTGCAATGCCCTACCCTTAGGGATGCTTTACCTTTCAATCGAAAATAGTTGTAATTATGCCCATCAACAAATTCTAACGAAAGTCACAATATATAATGTTATAAAATACCAAAACTGTTGTCCCCATATACATAAGGATCCATGGTTTGGAGGTGATAGTCTTGAGGATGTTGAATTGCTAAATCAAGCATGTAATTTGGAACATATTAAACAAGACGCAAAGATTAGTGGATATGGTCCAACTAGTTATACTTAGGAGGGAAATCAAGAGTTAAAGATTAATAGCTATGGTAGGAGGTGATGGTCTTGAGGATAATCAATTACTAAATCAAGCATGAAATTTAGAACATATTAAACAAGAGGCAAAGGTTAATGGATATGGTCCTACTAGTTATACTTAGGATGGAAATCAAGAGTTAAAGATTAATAGCTATGGTCCTACTAGTTACATTGAGAGAGAGAGAATTAAAAATTAATTACACTGTTATCATGTTATGCGAGCAAAATCAATCCATGATCATTTTAGAATATACAAGCATAAATTCTAACAAGCTAAATTAATAAGAGCATCAAATGAAAAATTATATGAATAAGAAGGGGGTAAGAACACTTAGTCACAGAGAGTAGAAAGCATATGATATATTTCTTGCATCTATTGCCTACTAAGAGCTATTGGAAGACTAGGGAAAGAGAGAGTTATTGGAAATTGTAGAGAGTCAAATCCATTACTTGGGAAACCCATAAAAGTCCCCACATACTCTATCATAAGTCTTATAAAGTAAGGGACTAGAATAAGATCCTCCCAACTAGATTAGGTGATGCTTGTAGCCTCCTAGAATTTGAACCTATTATCTTAGATAATTCTTTATTGAATGGATCATATATTTTCTAGTGTATGATGCAAACATCATAGGGGAGATACTATTGCAAATCACATTTGAAAAATAATGAGATTTCATGAATCACTAGTAACATGCAATTACAAAAGCCCCCATAGGCTTTCTTAGCAACATAATGGACCTAAATTTTACGGAAGTATTGGTTCAAACAACTTAGATGGGAATCCTTTTGGTAATGCATCCTTGATAAAGTTAGTTGTGGCTTATTTGTAATAATGAAACGCAGAAGGGATTAGGCTCACAAACAACCATATAGATGTATTTCATGAAAGGGAAAAAATCTTGCAGCAATGCTTATAATAGCCGAGCTTAAGTGTGTGCTAAAATACTCATATCTAAATTGTGTATATGTTATGAATAGGAAGCACGATTTTAAATGTATTGTTATACATGTTACAATTGCATTTTGCACACTATACATATTCAATTAAGTCAATATCTTTGTCAAATGAGTGCATTGATAAATTTGAGGGAGATGTGCGGTATTATGAATAGGAAGCATGCTTTTAAATGCACTTTTATACATATTAGAATTGCACTTTGCACACTACGCATATTCAATTAAGTCAATATATTTGTTAGATAAGTGCATCGATAAATTTGAGGGAGATGTGAGGCATTATTCTCACGAATCGAATTTCATGGGGGTCAAGATACTTGAGAAAAAAATCCAATATTTTCAAGGAAAATAAAAGATGTCTTAGTAGATGTCTCTATGTGAGATTAAAAAGCCAAACCATTTCTAGGAATCATGAAGGAAAGTAGGTAAATGTGGTGTGGGAATGCTAGAGAGAGTTTTGTGAGATCATGACAAATGTGGCCATTTCTACAAATGGAGGTTTGGAAACACCTTGACATCCTTCTAAAAGTGCTTAGGTGACACAAGACATCACATACATATCCAATAGAGTATAGGGTTCAATGGAAAACCTTATTGAGGAAATATAAAAAGAATGAGGGGAAAGATATCACTTTTAATTTGGCAAGATAGAGATAGAATTCCATTTCTACATTTTTGAAACAAAAACTTAAATGATACAAACTCAGTGTTTCTTTTTTTATTATGTAGCACATCCTTCATATTCATGGGCTTTATTGTGTCGAAGAGAAAGGGCCCCTAATAAATTATAGTAGCCAAGACATGGAAGCACCTTACTACCAATCAGGTGCATGTTTCTTTCAAAGCACAAGTTATGGTGAAGGAGTTACAAAAAGCTATATTGTTTTGGAGTTATTCAATTGGTTTTTTACAAGACGACTTCAAAGAATGAAAAAAAACATGATAGATGAATGTGAAACATGAAAAGCGATAATATCTATAAAACAGTGGTACAAAAAACTAGCTTTTGAGAGCCTTTACATCCCCTTCCAACTCAGGCATCTTTCCTCTATAACATAAAAATTTTATGCTTTTATAGCCAACTATCACTTTCAGATCTTTTTGATCTATTGCTAAAGCAGAAGAGGAGAATGTCAAGAAGTATCCAACTCTAGAAGCAAAGTAGCTAGGACCAAACAAAAAATTCTCACGGCTATTATATTTTCTACAAAATTACTTTGTGGGCATTTCATTGTAATGATGAGTAGTTAAAAAGTCTTTCATGAGCTTTTATACAAAGTACTGGCTATGATGCCTCCTTTGAAAAAGTATGGAATATCAATAGAATATGAGAATTAATCCATGCCAAGTAATGCCCAAGTGTCAGGTCCTTGAGGAAACTACCACCATCCTTAATCCTCTACCTCTTTCCAAAAAGTTATCCTTATCTGCAATCTCCAACTAGAAAAATAGAATATTTAATGAAAATGTAAATGCAAATCATCAATATACTTTCACAACAAAAAAGATAATATTACCTTTTGATTTCCCCCTAACATGACTAGCAAGGAATAAAAACAAGAGAGAGATGTAGAGGGCTAAGAAAGGATAAAAAACCTTAAAGATATGGAGAGATGCAAAGGGCTAAGAAAGAATGAAAGCCTTGAAGATATGGAGAGGAACTTGATACCAATATGGAGTGATAAGGCATAGTCAAAATAAGAAAGAAGGGCATAGATTGCACCACATGGAAACCAACGAAGCAAACTATGGAACACTGATATGTGATGGAAGGGAGAGAATTTGTCAATATAGTGTGATAGTGAAGGTTCATGAGGAAACAAAATAATCAAGTCACACCCTATAAGCAAGGGAAAAAGTAAACTTTGTATTAGTGAAAGCAAAAGGAATACAAAGAACACAAGAGGAAAAAAACCACACGAAGTGCTCACGAAGTGTTGAGAGAAACAGAGAAAAGGGTTAGAGCAACACAGAGGAGCAATGTACTCTCATCTCCTTTCTTTTTTATTATTCCATATCACACATAACTGAAGTGAATACAACACTCTAAGGTCTACAGACCATTCACACACAGCCTAAAGTCACAGACTTATTTAATGTCCCACACTTGTTGATACAACTGGACATATGATAGGTGACAGTGTCGCTTACACATACTAAAGATAAAAGAGCTTGAAGTCTTAGCACTCCTCCTCAAGCTCAAGACAACCTCTGCACACCAAGTAGCTGTCGGAAAACACTGAACTTATCTTTACCCAAAGACTTGGTAAAGATATTTGCAACATGTTCATTAGTCTTCACATGCATAAGATCTACTTTCCTTGCAAGAACCATCTCTCTGATAAAATGGCAGTGTACCTCAATGCGCTTAGTCTTGGCATGATAAACTAGATTTGTTGCCAGTAGTACACTATTGAGATTGCCGCATAATAAAGTCAATGGAGCATCCACCTATATGTCCAAATCATCCATATGCTTGAGCAACCATGCAATCTCACATGCCGCTAATATAGCATCCCTGTACTTTGCCTCAGTGCCAGACAATGCAATCATTGGTTGCTTCTTGCTGCTCCAGCTAATCATTACACTTCCAAAGCTAAAGGCATAACCACTCTTAGACCTGCGATCATATGAGCATCATGCCCAATCTGCATTTGTGTATCCAACTAGTGTCAAGGGCTTAACTTTCACATAAAACAGCCCATAATCTACAGTGGACTTTACATATCTCATAATCCACCTACAGCATCCAAGTGTGGCTTTCTAGGCTTTTGCATGAACTGACTTATGAGCCCAATAGCATAACTCAAGTTAGGCCTGATGATGGTCAAGTAGATCAGACTTCCAACCATCTGTGTGTACATAGTCACATCATCAATTTCAGCTCCAGTGCTAATGTCCAACTTGGATCAAGAGGTGTATCCAGTGGTTTACATTCAACCATGCCATATTTCTTTAGCATTTCCATGGCATAGTGTTTCTGCATTAGCCATAAACCATTTTTAGCCTTGATCACCTCAATACCCAAGAAATACTTTAGTTCACCTAAGTCTTTCATATCAAATTCAGATTTCAACATTTGTATAACATGCTATATCCCTAAGTCATCATCACCTGTGATTATCAAATCATCAACATAGATAACCAACACTACTAAACCTTTGTCTGTCTTTTTCATAAATAGACTATTATCAACCTTGCCAATAGTGAATCCCAAACATAGATAACCAACACTACTAAGCCTTTGTTTGTCTTTTTTGTAAACAGACTATGATCAGAGCCCTGCCAATGGTGAATCCCAAACTTTGCAAGTAATTATTGATCCTTGCATGACAGGCTCTTGGAGCTTGCTTCAGCCCATACAATGCTTTTTAAAGCTTGGATACATAATGCTGAAAATTAGGGTGTACATACCCTTTAGACTGATCTGTATAAACATCCTCTGCTAAATCACCATTGAGAAACTCATTCTTAACATCCATTTGCTGCAATTTCTAGCCTTTAACGACATCCAATTCGATGACTGTTCGTATGGTTTCCATCTTGGCAACATGGCTGAATGTTTCCTCATAGTCTAACCCATACTATTGATTATATCCTTTAGCAATAGCCTAGCTTTGTACCTCCCTACACTACCATCTGACTTGCAATTAATCTTGTAGACCCATTTGCACCCAATGGTCTTCTTTCCTTTTGGTAGTGGTACAAGATCCCATGTTCTATTTTCAGCCAAGGCAGATATTTCCTCATCCATAGCTATGCACCAATTTTTATCCATCACTACTTCAGCATATGTAGCAGGTTCTTTCACCTCTGTTACTTTTGTCATGTAGGCATAATCCTTTTGCAGAGTAACCATTGTAAGTCAGCCTATGACTCTCTGTGAGCATCTAAGATGTGTTGCACTACTCGATTCCCCTCTCTCATGAGGTGGAATATACCTATTCTACCTAGTGCCAGGCATATACACATTCAAAATACCAAGCTCACTATCTAGACTGTTAGCTGAGTCATAGCCTGAAGTCATCTTGCCAGGTGTCATCACACAAGAAGTATCATCAGAAGCTTGCTCTTTTCCTTTGCTGTCCACCACATCATATCTCCCCCTCATTGGCATAGTGGTATCAGTGGACGATGAGCCAGAGCTCTGCAATCTTCCTATCCATGGAGATATCGTCGTATCACTAGGGCTTGTCAATGCAGTACTCTATAGTCAATCAATTGTAGAAGCCTGTGTAGAAGACATATTTGATGGCAATGCAGAGCCAGTGATGCATATCTTCCATTATTGGAGTTTGCTTACAACAATACAGTGCACTTATCCACAGGGAAAGCTCCAAACCAAGATGTCATCTCATCAAAGATAATATCTCTGCTCCCTAGTGTATCCTGAGTAGAGGGATCATAGCATTTATATGCCTTATTCTCCTATGAATAACCAATAAGACACGCTTATGTGTTTTCGGATCTAGCTTCTTCCTCTTCTCATCAGGGATGTACACATAAGTGAGATAGCCAAAAACTTTCATGTGAATGATATCAGGCTTGCAGCCATACAGCTTCTTAAATGGTGTCATATCATGAATACTTGCAATAGGAGTCCTATTCAAGATATACATGGTTGTCATAATAGCCTTAGCCTAATAATAGAGCGGCATCTTCTTCTCATTCATAATTTCATGAGTAGCTTCCATTAAGACCCTGTTCTTCCATTCAACTATCCCATTCTGTTTTGGAGTGTAGCTGCATGTAAGCTGCCTACATGTGCCATTTTCAGCCAAAAAACTATCAAACTCATTTGACACATACTCCCCACCACTATCAAATCTCAAACAAGAGATATAGCAATCAAAATCCTTTTCAACCTGCTACTTAAATTGTTGAAAAACAATAAACACCTCATCCTTTTTTTTCAATATATAAACCCAAGTATAGCGACTGAAGTCATCAATGAATGTCACATAATACTTAGAGCCTGCCATAGATGTATTATGGGATGGCCCCCACACATCAAAGTGAACCAACTGCAACGGTCGCGTACTATTTCTTACATGCTTGACAAATGGAAACCTTGACTGTTTACCAAATTGACAAGCATCATAGACATGACATATATCTGTGTAAGCAAACTTGGGTATACTTGTAACAAGTTGTTTTTTTTTGCATCATTTGTAGCCACTGAAGATTAACATGCCCCACTTTTTTATGCCATATTTCTAAATCTCTAACTGTGCCAGAGCCATGGGCAAACATGGTTGATTTCAGCTATGGCCAAGTGGCATCAAGAGTAAACATCCTGCCATTCCTATGACTGCGAGTAATCAATTTGCAGTGATTACCAAACTCCTCAATGAAGCAACTATGCTTATTAAACCTAACCTGAAAATTCTGCCTAGTCATTTGGCCCACAGACAATAGATTTTTAGTAATTGATGGGACATGCAATACATCATGTAAATTCTTCTTCTTGCCATCATAGATTACCAAATGCACTTTGCCTTTATGTTCAATGCTATGCTGCGCGTGTCATCCCCTGTGCATAGATAGCCATTCCTCTTAGGTACCATGTCAATAAACCAGTCACCATGAGGCGTCATATGATTTGATGCCCTCAAATCAATATACCAAACAACATCCTCAGTAGACTTCTCAGTAGCCCTGTCTTTCACATATGTCATGGCAAACAGTCAATCCCTAGAAGCATCATCTGTCTGACTGGACGATGCATAATGTCCACGCTGCTTGCCCTTTTGATTGCCCTGCTTCTTCCAATGGTCCTTGGCAATATGACCATACTTTCCATAGTAGTGACAATCCTTATCCTTATTAGGATTGTTAGATGGACGTTGCTACTGCGAGGAGCCTCTGCTCCTAGGGATAGATCTCCCCCTGCCTTTGAAATTTCCACCTCCTCTTGCATTTGAACCCTGTTGGTTATTATTGCCATAAGATACATTTTGATGGCCTCCTCTGCTAGAACCATAACCTCTACCATGGCTGCCACAACCATGTTGATTCGAATAGAAGACATCATCTTTGCTCTTGGAACTGTTAGAGACTGTAGCCAATCCCAGTTTAACCTCTTCATGATTGAGTAATGCAACAAGCACATTGAAATCTGACATTTCAACCCGCACAGAGATGGAAGTATCAAATGACTTATATTCAGATCCCAAACCATTTAATGTCACTGCAACCATGTCTTCATCCTCAACCTGTGTGCCAATGGATGCCAGCTAATCTGCAATAGTCTTAATCTTTGTGACATAATCTTGTATACATCTGCCTTTTCTCTCCATGTTGTTGAATTTCTACTTTAATTGTATCTTCTTGGCACTGGTAGTTGTGCCATAATACGTGATCAATATGTTCCATGCATCTGTTGCTGACTTGCAGTTCCTAATCTACATTACCATAGCATCTAAGATACACAAAGATAACCAATGTAGCACCCTACGAGCTCTTTCCAACCAAGCTTGGTGCGCTTGTCTTTGATCAACTATACGATTCCTCTCTGGGATTTTAGGTTCAACTTCAACACATGTCACCAAGTCCCAGTATCCCTTGCCTATCAAGAACTTCTCCATGCGGAACTTCCATATGGAATAATCATTGCTATCAAGATTTTCCACCACTATTTGGGTCATGTTGTCAGTCTTGTCTGCATTTGCCATATTGTAACAAACAATGGCTAGTCAATGCTGCCTGACTTCCTGCAAGCCAACAAGTCTATCAGACCTACAACAGTCTTTGACTATTTATGATAGTTTTCTGCAATTAACTGTATGCTATAATCAGGGCATTCCAACCCATTAACATCTCAAAACCATCCACAAACATGTGGCCTGTAGATACATCAACCAACACATAGACCATGTAGTTGCTATAATTCTATATCATGCACCCTCATTGCAGTCAACCAACCATGCAGTCTAAAATCTGCAGACTATTAATGACCACCAGCTCTTTTAAGGCCAAAATTGAGATGTATACATGTCATACATGCTCCAAAAACTCTTAGATATCTGCTAATACATGTAGAAATCCATACATGATCATGCGGGCACAATTCAGTGCATATACATCAAGTATAGGTGTGAAATGCCTTGCTGCCAAGTTGTAGTCAGCTAATACTCTATCAAACCAAATTTATCCAACTCCAAAATGTCCTCAAATTACTTCATACATGTGCTATGAAGTGTAGGGATCAATACATGACCATACAGACAACCAGAGGCACTATGTCTTCAACAGGCAATGTCATAGAATGCATTCCATGTTTGTAACTAGCCAAGATAATATCAATGCATTTGTTTCCAGCTTCAAACATCAGTTTTCATGAGCATTCAATGCTCATCTCAGTCCTCCAAACATTCAGCAGACATATGCTATGTCATACATTTGACAGAAGCTAACCGATGTTATGTAATGCTTCAAGACCAATGAGTGCTTGCTGTTGACAGTTTGATGACAATTTTCAGCTTGTCATATGCTTCTAGATCTGAGTATTTTCTTCAAGAAATTGCAACTCAAATGCATACGACACAATACATATGTCTTCTTGAGCATATCTATGCTTTAATGAGACCTTCCAAGCATGTCCAAGAACTCCAAGTTCTTTCCAATGTCATTGTATGATGTACGTTCATTGTTTACAATAGTTCATGCTCTAATCTAGGTCTATGTACCTGTAGATCAGTTCATATCTCATCTCCAACTCAAGCATTGGCATGTCAGGTCATCAAAGTACCTTCCAAAGTATGTATGCAAGCTATACATCACTTGAGTAGCGATCATTGTCTTGATTAGCAGCCATGGAGATCCATTTTGATAATAGGCGCAATCACGTGATGCAGTTTGTGGGGATCAACAATAGTCCTTCACACCAGTGATGGCCAATGCCTTCTTCAAAGTGCTCAAACAAGCCTCCACAATGCTCCAGACAGACTCAAACAACCTATCCTTCAAGCAAGATGAAATACCTTCAACACATACCTTGTAAAGCAACAATGGCAGGCAACTTGCTATTCACAAGAACCCTTGGCCTTCAGTCTTCAAGTCTTCTTCCAAAAAATGCTATCCATCACAAAGCCCATTCATGGCTCTGATACCATGGTGAGAGAAACATAGAGAAGGGTTGGAACAACAGAGAGGAGCATTGTACTCTCATCTCCTTTCTTTTTTATTATTCCATATCACACATAACTGAAGTGAATACAACACTCTAAGGTCTACAGACCATTCACACATAGTCTAAAGTCACCGACTTATTTAATTTCCCACACTTGCTGATAGAACTGGACATATGATAGGTAACAGAGTGTCAATTACACACATACTAAAGATAAAAGATCTTGAAGTCTTAACACGAAGGAGTAGTGAGGTTGTTTTGATAGTGAGAGGTTTGACACATGGCACCATAATAACTAGTGTACTTGAAAATTCAATATGTGACTACAATACTATTGGATTCAAATGTTAGGGTTACCATTGGAAAAACAATAATGCCATGAGCCAATAAGAGATTGACATGTGGTAGCTAGGGGATGTGCAATATAAAAAGGAACATTTTCATCATGTGACTCACTTTCTTTCTCTTTTTGATACAACACGAAAGGCCCCCTTTCACAAGATCCTAACATGGTTATTTGCCACGTATTGGAATATTTTTCCTTAGATTTCTCCCTTGTATGGTCTACAATACCTTGTGCAACCGATATGGTACAATAAGGAGCTTTTGAAGAGCTACCAATCCTTCATGTCGCATCATATTAAAAATTCTCATCCTCTAGTCATGTATGGTAGCTTATCTCTCCACCAATCTAAAGTCACATATTCACACCATGTTGGCATCTTTCTTCCTCTCTTGTGTGGTGGCTTACCTATCTACTAATAAGATGCAATATGTACTACTCCTAGTGCTCCTAAGTTGCATAGCCACGTTGTATTGGTAATTGTTACTCAATTTAGTTGCTTGTCATATATTGTAATTTTTTTGGTCAATACAAAGCAATATTGGCATGTCTTGGGGACTCTGAAACCATTAGGGAAATATGGACACAAAACTGGCCCTTTAGGGTCAATGAATCTCCTAATGACAAGAGATTTGAGGTGAATAAATGGGAGCATGGTGAGCACATTTCATCCACTCCCTTTTTTCCCTTGGGCCCCTAAAAATAATAATCTTGTCCCCCTACCTCCACTTTCCCCTCGCCCCCTAGCTGGGCCCCACAAGGCATCTAAAAGTCTCGTGAAAATTTTGAAAATTTTTCCCAAAAGGGTCAATTTCTCTCAAATAACACATTCAATGTTGTGTATAGTCCCAAAAAAAAATAAAAAAAAATGGTGTGTTTCTTTGAGAAATGTTGCTTCTTTTGGCATTCTTCCTCTCCATTCCACTAATCCATCCATCAAATATTTCCACTATCTCCTTCTTCCACATCCATAGCCATAGACACAAGGGAACCATTGTCAATTGGTACTTAAGAGCCAATATTTATCCCTTTCTTGCAATCAACTCCTTGTCTTCCTCACACAAGAATTATAAGTTCCTTCTATTGCTGAATCATTCTAATGGCATCTATTGGTCATCAATGACATTCTCAAGATTCCATTAAGGCTATGTTCATAGTACAAAGGATGATCATGGACAATGGATAGGACCAACATTTAAAAAAGACTCATGGGTGTACATTCAACCAAGAGTAACAGGCCTTCATCGAGTAAGTCATCATGATTTATTAAAGAATCATTGGGAAGGTTGATTGCTCAGGTTTGAGAAGGTTTGAAAGGGAGATTTAGTTGCAATAGTACAACATGTTTACATTGCAAATGATTTGAAACTTGCCCCCCCTAATTCACATCATATCTTCCCATCTAATTGTTACTCTCCATGGTAATATCCTTTTTCTTAGTTTACTTGCTTTGTAGTCATGAATTTCATCTATTTACATGTATATTCTCTGCTTGCAAATATTTTTCCATCAAATATAATAGAGGAACAACCTTTGAGGAGCCTAATTAGGACCTATGAAATTTTGCATATTTATGTAGGCAAAATATGGCTAGGAAGTCTTTGCAGAGAAATCTATGCAAATTTTTTTCATTTTATGTATATAAATATTTGGTGCCTACATCTCCAAATCTCCAAATCCATATGGTGCTCTTGAACTTCATCCTTGCTTGCCATTTGACTCAATTGAGTGATCAATGGTCCATGTAGCTATCGGTAACAAAAATGTTAAATGATATTCACAGCTCCATGAAGTTCTCTAAAGCTAAGAGTTTTGTGGGACTCTCCTAATTTGTGCCAATTTATGTTTTTGTGTATATTTTCAAGGCCAGTAATCCGCATCATTGTCCTTCTATGTACATTTGCAAAAGGTATAGGTGAAACATTCATTGCACCTATTGTCAGAGAAGGTTGGGATCAAGTGGATGATGTGCATAGAGATGATGTAAACTCATGTTAGGTGCATGTCAGTAGCATTACATTTCAACATTTGATTGCATGTTCTTCCTTGTATATGGAAAAGAGCAAGATGCTAGCCACCACCCATACTAGGGTGGATGCCATGAGATGCCTGATGCTTGCACCCAAGATATCAATCCCCTCGACGATTGATGAAGCAAATTCTAGCTTGGCTCTAATAAAGGAGACAGAGGTTGAGGCTAATGAAGCCCAAGAGATAAATTTAATAGCTCATTGTGTCTTTATTTAGTTTAGTATATTTATCTAAGGAATTTTTTCATGGTTCTAGACTGTGCTAGATATTGATGAGTTTGCTAGTAGATAGGGGAACTGAGTGGCTTTTGGAAGAGATGCCACGCTAGCTCAAAACATAGGGCGCATCCCCCTTTTCATATTGCTATGATACATGATGAATTCACCCCTACTGCTCATGTCCAGCTGGTTCATCCTCAAAGTGCTTTAGAAGGTGCTCTATGTCTCCAACATCACTACAAATGCAAACAATATCATCCTTGTGCAGGAGCTGGTGAGACAGTGTTTGGCACACACTTATGTGGGAGGATGGTCACCTCGATTGCATTGGGAAACAAGGCTTCAAAAGTGGAGATGGTAGCTAGTGTGGTGGAGGGGTGATTGCCTACAACAACTAAGAGACACTGTGAACAAGTGACTGAAGCCATCAAAAAGTTGCCTCTTTGGAGCAACTAATGTATTACAAAACTTATTGCATTGTACTTTCTATAATTATACACTAGTGCCCAACTCAGAAGCCACTCAGTGTAAAATCAAGTTATGGATTAATACACTTTTCATTTCATATGACTTGTGTCAAAAACATGACATCTTGTTTTTGTTCCAATTCAATCATGTACATGTCTAAAATTATGTAACATTGTTAGCTAGATCGTAGTCGAGGATGCCTAACATTGAAGTGATGATCAATTTTAGGCCAAGGTATATAATCTGATAGAAATTTTTTGTTGACCTTACTATTTATCACTACATTCATGTCAGAAAGCTTGAATACATTGTTAAGGGGCTACTAAGGGGTCCTAGGTGTGGTGCACAAAAAAACTAAGTATGGCACATGATTTGGCGCCATCTAGTTAAATCACATGCCATGGCAACATTTTTTGTGCAGCACACTTGGCACCCCTTGGTAATCCCCTAACAGTGCTATTCGAGATTTTTGATGTGAATGTAGTGCTCTGATCAAGCAAAAATAATAATTTATTCATGTGCACCTTTGTAGCAATTATCATGGGAGCAGTATGACAAGCATTAAGAACATTCAACCAATGTAAGTGAAAACATCATTACTAAAACCTTACTAACAAATGCAAAAGAATATATATGATAAAAAAGAATTATATTTCACTGAAATAAAAACAAAAGGCTCCACAAATGGATTACAAGCTGGGTTTGTCACAAAAAATTTACAATTATGAGAACTCTAGTCCCATTCTTCTCTAATCCTCTTAGCTAATTACATATCATTGTGCATGAGGATCACATGGTTTGCATGTATCACACATAGGTATGCATTCTCAAACAAGCTTACTAAGTAAGCCTCTACTTCCTCTTGCAAGGCCTCTAGCAATGTACCTTGCATCATCCGCTTGTCATCTCCATAGCTCCATTGTAAGAAGTTGGGAATAACAAATTAGTGTAATAACATTGATATTATGCCATGTCACACTGACATTGGTATAAAAGGAGAGGAGATGTAATTTTTCACATCTTTTTGACACAATAATACAATTACAGACTTTCTCTCCCTTCTTGCTCACAGCTTCTATGGCTTCCCCTTCTTTCCTGTCTTTCTCTCTCTAAATCTAGTATTTCTCTCTCCTCGTCACTCTTCTTCTCTCTCTTCCTGCAATCTTTCTCTCTTTTGCAGTCTTCTCTCTCCTCTTTCTCTCTCCCTAGTTCTCTCTCTGACAAGTGGTATCAGAGCTTGAGTCTTTGATCCATTCTTTTCTTCCAATTTCACAATTCAGACAAAAATGGTACAAGACAGTGACTAGTGGAGTGCTGCATATCATCTACAGTTAGTAAGAGACTATATCTGGAGATATCCAAGGTCAGATATGGCGGATAATGGCTTAAATGGCAGGACGTCATCAAACTTCATGCAAAAATGGAGGTAACTAGGGTAAAGGATGGTTAATCGGGCTTAGTTAGAGGCTAAACTACAGTTACTTTTCAAAAGAGAGCTTCTATTCTCTCTCTTTCAAGCTTCTGGCTGAAGCTTCCATGGTGGCTGTCAAGAAATTCCCAAATACCTCTCTCTGCTGAACATTTCTCACTGTCAAAGCATGGGGCAAAGGTTCTTTGTTGCATGAGCTTCAGGAGGAGTACCATAGTTGATGCATGCTGCAAATTACCAGCCAGACAACAGCCCGAAATTTGCGCCGAAATTTGCGCTGAGTTTCCTGCTCTTTCTCCCTGCTCAGTCTGCTCCAAACCTTCAGCTCATTGATCAAATACTTTGAAGGCTTCATCAAACACTTGTTTACAATCATCTTCATCCACAGAGGAACTCTGATCAGTCATTTCTTGCTCAAAACCCTAATACACAGTAGGGCAACCATAGCCACAAACCTGGAAGCTCAAATATCTCTAAATTTTGGACTTCCCCGACCTTCAAGGCTTCTCTAATGCTAAGTACAAGCCGGATAGACTTCAAGTTTGAAGACATTGAAGAGATTTCAGCCCGTGCATGACATTGGAGCTCAAATGAAGGAATATTTTGGGGCTTTTCATCAAGGGGCTTGAATCTTTGATGTTCAAGTGTTCAAGCAAGGTTGGAGCATTGATTCTTCAAGGATTTCATCATATTGGAGCTTGTATGGGCTGATTCTATGGAGATTTCAAGCTTTATTATGGATTTATGATGGATTATGAAGAACTTTTGCATCAATGGGATTGAAGATGACATCCATCACATTCTTCAAGCTTAATGGAGGTATTCTCTTTTACTAATCTCTGAAATCTCTCAATAATCCAATAGCTAATGGCTTTTCCACTTGTTGATGGGAGATTATTGATCAATTAATTCACTGGATTGATCAATAAATCAGAGATTAGTGTTAACTCTCATTAATTCCAGCCTATTCCATTGAATTTCATTTTGATTCAATCATTACTTCATCATAGGTATCATTTGATCAGCTTAATGCATAACCTTGATTTGTTTTGTTGAATTTCTTTTACCCAAGCTGAAATATTGTAAAAGGGTAAGTACTAGCAATCAGGGAGTCACTGAATTGCATTGGTAAGACCCTTATCTTATCCCAAATTTTCAAAATCTCATTCAATTGCATCTCATGAAAGGCTGAATGAATATTTCAAAAATGCATATCATGCTAATTGATTAGAACACTAGCCTCTGCCATGTTGATATTCCAACCGAGGAAAAAGGTGGATGCCGGGGGAGATAGTGGGACAAAAGAGAGGTGACCCTCTCTCACTATCGAAGATCCCAAAGGGGTGCAATCAACCGACCCAGGGGGAACTTTGCCCACCTCCTGGTGATTCGGAGCCCATGTAGGAAGCCTGTCATGCCGTTTTATCCCTCACATAGGTGCAACGAGTGGAGAATTGAAGACTGAAGACTTTCCAAGGGCTCAAGTACCTACAGGATCAAAACAGGGTAAAACAGGGAATTTACAAGACACTTACAGGGTACTTACAGGTGGTTACAGGTACACCCTTCATTACTGAAGCATAGGTGCAGGTACTACAAGGTACCCACAGGTCCTATATACCCTTTTGCAGGTTTGGTAGCCATTTGGGGTTACTATCTTGCACTACAGGGTCAAAACAGGGCACTTACAGGTCTAGATAGGGTGCAGGACTGGACAGTTCAGACTTAGAAATCCAGCTATAGAATTGTCTGTCCTAAACCTGTTATAGCGTGCTATAGCTCATCTCGAAGAGGGCATTCTTAGCTTCGATTTTCACTAAAAAGTTCTGAAATTGGAGCTCCCTAGCAAAAGTTATAGCCGTTTTTCTGATAGGGGGTATTGCAGGACTGCACTAATATGGCAGGACATGAAGGCAAAAATAAGGTCCAAGAAGATTATGCTCAGCAAATCAGGGATTCCATGATGGACAGGACACTTCAAGAGGGCCCTGAAGAGCTTCAACAATAAGGAGAACTCAGTATACTCAATAATACTTTGTGTGCCCATGAACAAAGACATAGGGAACGACATGAGGCCCTTTTGGCAATAATGGAGCAAATGGTTTTATCTACTGATCAAACGAAGTCTTCCGTTGATAAGTTGCTGAATTCAATTACTCAAACCCAGGCTTCTATTGACAAATTGGTGGAATCTAATGCTCAACTTATGGCACAATTTTCTCAGCTCATGCAGTTGCAAATGGCATTAAGAGAAGCTAATGAGAAGGCTTGTTCAAACAGTGGCCCTTCAGTCCCACTTCAGCCTTCTAATCAAAATGGTCATGAAAATGGGATTATTGGAAAAAGAGGCATTCCAAATAGTCAGTATGAAGTAGGAGAGGCTTCACAGAGGCATGATGACTATTTGGGCAGTTTGAATGGGGCCAATACTCAAGCTTTTGGATTGCATACTCAAAATTCTAGGGGTGCTCTACCAATAGGAAGATTATATAGTAATTCTCAGCCACTTGTTGGAAGATTTTTGTCTCAATTTGGAGGTTCCGTACTTGGTAATCCTGATCAGCCAATTTTGGGACAGCAACCCTTTCATGAAAGGGAGTTTAAGGACAAAATTGTTTTAGCCAAATTTAATGGTCAATCATCTTCACCATCTGATTTAGAGGAATGGACTCTAAGGTGGAGTCCTACTTTGACATATACCCTAAAACTAATTATATGAAGATTCACTTTGCTCCCTTGTATCTAGAGGGATTTTCCCATACTTGGTGGAGGTATATCAAGAAAGAAAATATACTTTAAGAGCTTGTCAAATATGGACATGAGAAAATGTAAACTGCATAAATGAATGTTGTTGATGTCAACATGAAATGTTGGTTTCCAATTCTTATTTCAACATGACCTATTGGGTGTTGCATTTCTCTTGCATGCCAATGCTCCATCATTCCACATGACAAGGCCTTAAAACAATTGTTTGTTTTCATGCAATATAGATACAATAGTGATGCCATTGCCTTAGTGTCATAATTCAACATACAGTTGAATGTTTTGAGATCACAACCCAAGTTCCATTTGACATTAAAATCTCCGATGATTTCCACCATTTATTTGCCTAGCAATTATATTGGGATAAGGGGTTTGCCAAAAAATCCATGATAGCATATTGTACAACTCCTTAGGCACCTCAACAACTACTAGCCACTAAATTTCATTTTTTGACTATGCATTAAATGGAGAAACAACTACTTCATCTTTAGCGTAGGCCATTGCATAATTCATAAGCGTAAGTCTTGTTTTTTTCAACTTGTGTCCCTTTACAATTTGCATTCGTCCAACTTCACAATGAACTCCAAAATTGAACCATTGCCTGGTAAACTACTAAATCACAAGCATATTACAATATAAGTACATTGGATTGTATTATTAATATTATATCACAAGTCAATACCTTTTGTGCATTGCATCTTGTACAAACAAGTCATTGCGCATTGTAACTTTATTAGGTCAACAAAAATATTATTGAACCCATTATACTTGAAGCAAATGATTTTTTAAGGCTTATTGCCTTCTACTTCCATCTACTCCACAATAAAAAAGCCTTGTCTAATCAACTCTCTAATTGATACATTTTGTGTTTGTTGCATGGATCTAAGTTGAAATGGAGGAGACAAGACCATATGTTTTATCTTTTTGCGAGCTAGTGCATTTTCTATCATGTTGTATATGGCCTCATAAACTTGTCGACTAGCCTTAGCTATATCACATACCATTTGAACTTCTTCCACTGATAAACTATTAATGGCATCCTTAAGAACCTCATTCGAAGTAGTAAGATGGAGGTATCGATCTTAAGGATCTCTCAAGATTGCATTTATATGCTTATATTTTAAGAACACATTTAGAAGCTTCAACTATTGATCCTCGCTTTTGCCTTCGGATCATCAAAAAAGTTTCTTTAAAAAGGCACACATTATTAAGGAATTTAGTTATTTCTAAATTTAATTTTACTAGTCAACAAGAGATCACGAACCTTAATGCTTGCAAGTATCTTTTTTGCGCTCCACCCTTAATGGATAGTGACAACATTAGTAGTAGTCAATGTTTTCTTTCCTTCTAACCCATGGGAGTTTACTTGCACCTTTGCAACTTCAATTCTACAATGTTCTTGTCCTTCTCCATTTGGCCCAAATGCAATTTCAATGAAGCATTCTCCTCCTCCAAGATCTAAGTCTATTACATACCTCTGCCATCTCTTGTTCCTTGTCTTTGAATTGCTTCAATCCTTCTTCAAGTTTCTACACTTTGTTTTCTTGAACTTGAAGAGCTTTTTGCAATACATTTAAAGAACCTTGGGATTGCAATAAATATTAGTGAGTGTTATATAACATTGATTGATAATATTGATGCAATTACAAATTGCTACCCAAGCATCTGCAATAACCTAGTAGATCTTGTTCACCATCCCCAACAAAAGTGAGCAAGGAATGAGTGGAATTAAATGGTGAATTTAGCCTAGTGCTAGGGTCATTAAGATACAAGGAACCATCTATCCAAATATCAATATTTTTCTTTTCCTTTAAATGATATTGGAAAGCAGTTGTTATATCTAGGACAAAGAAAGAGCCAAAGATTGAGGATGTGACTCACTTGTACCCAACAAATAGGGGTGTAACTATGGAGAAGACTATCTACTCTATAATGAGAGAGTAATGAGATAAAACCCACACATTTTAAATCAAGACATTTAACATTAGAAATGAGAAATATTTATAGCCAAGATGCATTTGTCTTGAAGACTATTTACTCTATAATGAGAGAGTAATGAGATAAACCCACACATTTTAAATCAAGACATTTAACATTAGAGATCAGAAAAATTTCTAGCCAAGATGCATTTGTCTTTAATAATTAATCACTCTACCATTTTACAACACGTAAATTCGACATTGGGAATGCATTAGGGATTACATGCAAGAAAACAATGTAAAAGCAATTTTGAAACAATGAATATTTTTTCCCCAAGAAAAAGAAGTCTAAAAGAAAGCCAAAATGAATTCTTTTTGGGAAGGACACACTCAACAAGGCAATTAAAAAAGAGCTTCCCAAAAAAAGCAAGGGAGAGCAATAAACCCTCCTCTTTAGGAAACAACCCATGGATTCTCTTCTTTGCAAATCATGTTGAGACCCTAGAGCATTCTAACCTTCTCACTAGAAGGTAGACCCAGGCACTACCCAGTTAGATCAATGTTTGATTATTCCTATGGAGTACAAACTACCCTGAGCAACTACAAAACTTTACCTTTGATATATATTAAGCAATGGATACATTACAAATTTCCCACAAAATAGTCTTGCAAGCCAACTGCATCTTATAGTCCATTTGGTGGATAAGATGGCTATATGCGGCACAATGCTTGCTTAATGGATGTTCTTGCTTAAGTACTTCATGAAAATCTTAAAGGATTTTGTGAGGTAAAATGCTCTAGATGTGACATGGGTGAAGGTTGGTTGGTGTACAAATCACTTGTGTACATCCCTAGAATCAACCAAATATATGTCTCACCCCAAAGATATCCCCGAACCTATGCAACCTAAAGAGACAACCGTTGCATGGCAATCCGAGGTTGTCATCATACCTTGCAATAACAAATGGATGGTCAAGTGACAATTGTTATGTTTAACATAAAAAGTAAGAGTTTATTCTAGATTTCTCAAAGTATTCTCAAAATTTCATAATTATTTGAATTATTTTGTGTGGTTGTTCACATATACTTCACAAAAAGAATGACCTTGAGATGGAAGAAAAAACACATAGGATGAGTCCTTTGCTTCATAAAATTATATGTGTCTATAAATTACTTGAAATGAAGTTAGGAAACCTCAAAACACCTTAGAATATCTTATTTTATTTTTAGAAAAATACTAGGAGACTGAAAATGGTAGTTTCTATGCATTACGTATGGTGAAGTGTTCTAAAAATAATGTTTTTATGGTTATGACTCTCGTTATTTTTTAGGAATGTTGGAATATGTATCTTATGGTTCAATGCTTTTAGTAGCCAAAAAATTTATAGAGTATAGTGGTTCAGGATGTTGGGATCCCCAAGCCACCAATACTCCTTAGCATTATGTGGAATGCCAAAAAACCCACACAAGGGTGGGGGTCCTATGCTCTTGAGGGAGATAGGTGTTTTTTCTTATTTGATTACTCAAGTGCTTGAGAGGAAAAGGGACCGAGTGATAAGTATCCATGTTATGTAAGATGGCTTTGGAGCTTAGGGAAGCTTATTAAGGCTTTGAGCTAGTACATTTCCTATTGTCTGTAGGACTGAGATAATGTAAAACCAAATCAAGCACCCAATCATGAGGGATTGGAAGGTCCTATCCTAGGGTGGATAGTGTCTTCTTTATAGACATACGATTTTTGTACCATTATGCAAAGTGATGATTTTGGTTATTATATTATAAAATAAAATATGGATTTTTAATTTTTTTAGTCATGTGTTAAAGATTGAGTTTAACGAACCCTATTTAATAGGATAATAAAAGGAATCTGCTTTTTTATGTCAAAACAATGTATTGTATATTTGTCAAATTAGAAAGCCAAAGAAAGTTCAATTAAGAAAAGCAAGAGAATCGAGTTGTAACAATCAAATGCCTACAACTTGATGGACCTAATAAGTTGGATAAGTTTTCAACACTAGATAGAGATATTTAGTTTATAACTATCTAAATTCAATAGGATTAAGTACTAGGTTTAACATTATTTTAGGGGATCATAGTTGAGAATTTATCTTATGAGTAGGGGGATCGAGTTAAACTTTCCCATATCTCTCACTTTCTTTTAGGGGATCATAGTTGAGATTTTATCTTATAGGTAGGGGGATTGAGTTACACTCTCCCCTATCTCTCACTTTCTTTGAACCAAGTGCAATGTTAAACCTATTCTCACAATTGATTGATTATAAAGAGAACTTTCTTAGGTGGATACTAGAATATTACTAGAAGATGAGCTATAGCACATCATAATAGGTTTAGGACAAAAAAATTTGTAATTTAATCTTTGAGCCTGAACTATCCAAGCCTACACCCTATTTCAACCTATAGATGCCATGTTTCTACCTATGAGATAAAATGATGGTTCCAAATGGCTACCAAATACTGTAGGAGGCTAAATAGGACCTGTGGACACCCTGTAATACCCTGCACCTGTACTTCAATAATGAAGTGTACCTCTAAGGACCTGTAAATACCTTGCAGTGTCCTATAAAGTCCCTATTTTACTATGTTTTGCTCTTGAAGGTACTCGAGTCTTTGGAGGCACTTAAATCTTCAATTCTCCACTTGATGTACTTGTGAAGGTTAAAATGGTAGGACTACATGCTCCCTACATGGGCTCCAAATCACCGGGAGGTGGCAAAGTTCCCCCTGGCGGATTGGTTGATTGCACCACTTCGGGATCTTCGATGATAGTGAGGGAGGGTCACCTCTCTTTTATCCCACTATCTCCCCCAACATCCACCTTTTTCCTTGGTGGGTATATCAACATGGCAGTAGCATACTTCTCTAATCAATCATCATGAATGCATTTCTGAAATATTCATTCAGTCCCTTTCATGGAATGCAATAGGATGGAAATTTTGAAATATTGGATGGGAAGAGGGTCTTACCAATGCAATTCAGTGACTCACTAATTCCTAGTACTTATCCTTTTACAATATTTCAAGCTTGGATAAAAGAAATTATTCAATCAATGGATTAGAGTGAGTAAAATGTATCAATCAATAGGCTTAATTAATCAAATTAAATGTAATGCCAGAAACTTCAGTTTTGAAGCCTCTAGTTCACTGATTAGAATCAATATGCATCAAGCAAGCATTGCATTACATTGATGGATTGATTCAAGCAATGGTTGGTTGAGATTTGATGGAAATTATTCAATCCTTTAATCTCTCAATCAAGGGGATTAAGCTCAACAAATGGATTAATGAGAGAGATTAAGAATTGAAGAAGAGTACCTTTGACATAGTTAATGATGACTTGATTAATCCCCAAATTCTTGATGAAGCCTCCGATGGTCCAATATTACTAAAATAATCTTTAAGGCTTGTGTATTTAATGCTTGGGAGCAATCTTGAAGCTTCAAATGCTTAAGATTGAAGCATTAAACCCATTTCCCCCAAATTTTGGCTCCATGGAAGCTCTAGAGCTTTAATCTTTGACCAATCATGCTTAGTCCTTGCAATTTCTTCAAGAATCCTTATTGAAATGATCCCACAAGTTGAAATTATGAAAAATCTTCAAGAAATTGAAGAGAAATTGAAGCTTGAGATGAAGCTTTCATGGCTGCCATGGACCGCACAGTTAAGGTTTATAGGAAGGCTTCAGGGTGAAGAATGGAGTATAATCTTGATGAAGGCTTCAGGGTGAAGGCTTCAGGGTGAAGAATGGAGTATAAGGTTTATAGGAAGGCTTCAGGGTGAAGAATGGAGTATAATCTTGATGTTTATTGAAGGTTTCCACTTGCTCAAGATTGGAGCAGCCAAGATTTGGTGTAAATCAGTCTCAGGGAGGACAAAGATCAAGCTTGATGTAGCCTAAAAATTGCGCCACAATTTTGGGGTTGTTTTGACCTGTCTAGGCAACACTAATCCTTCACAATGGTTGTTGATTTGAAGCTTGAGAGCTGAACCAATTGATTCTTAGCTTGGATGAAGTCTATAAGTTCATATTTGTGTGGTAGGAAGAGATCTTGGCTAGAAAATCCATGGAATCTTGACCAAAGCTTGAAGAAAGAGCACAGAGAAGCCTCTCTCGAAAATTAACCACAGTTTAACTCCCAACTAAGCACAGATAACTCCCATTTGACCTAGTTACCTCCAGATTGCATGAAAATTTGGTGAGACTTGCTATTTTAGCCTTCGACCACCATATCTACCCTTGAAGATCTCTAGATATAGTCTCCTGCTAACTATAGATGACCTACAAACCTCTACTAGTCACTGTCTATGTCAAGTACCTGTAGTAGTTGTCTGAAATTGGTTTTTATGGTGAAAAATTGGACTGAAATAGAAGGAATTATGGATCAAAGACCAATGCTTTGATACCACTTGTCAAGAAGTAAACTAGAGAGAGAGAAAGAGGAGAGAGAAGACTACAAAAGAGAGAGAAGAAGTGCAGAAGTGAGAGAAAGAGAGTGACGAGGAGAGAGAAAGACTACAATAGGAGAGAAAAAGACAGGAAAGAAAGAAGCCATTGAATCTGAGATCAAGGTAATGAGAAGAAGGACAGTAATGTACTAATGTGTCAAAATATGAGAAAAGTCACATGCCCTCTCCTTTTATACCAATATCGGTGTGACATAGCATCAATATTATTTACACACTAAATCCTTATTCTTCCCAGCTTCTTACAATCTTCTCCTATTTAGATCATGGACAATGAAACCATCTATTATATGACACCCATCTAGGACTTTTTTTCTCTCTCAAGCCCTTGGAGTTGGGAACTTTGAATAACTCCTTAGTCAAGATCCATAGTCTAGGTCACATCAAGTTTGATACTGATGAGGGCCAAGATCTCACTTCACTAAACAATGTTTATTATGTCCCCTAGCTTGAGGTGAACCTTTTATCCATTGAGTATCTTTGCCGATTAGGGTGATTAGTTTCTTTACCATCAATCACAGTCAAGATCATAGACTCTCAAATTGGTTTAATGATTACTCATGGTGAGGCATGACCTAATGGCCTCTATGTGATGACTCAATTTCTTTCACAGCCAACAACTGAGGACTTAGAGTTCCACCACTTTTAGGCTTTAGCCACCACATAGGATCTCACAAAAAATGAGCACCTTTGGCATTCTTGCTTTTGATACCTTGGGCATGACTTGCTCTCTGAGTTTTCATGTCTTCAAATGGTTGAGGGCCTTCCACCCCTTAAACTGACCAAGGTTTTCTATCCAACCTATCAACTTGGGAAACAACACTATACTCCATTCCCTTAGTTAGCCATGCATAGAGCCAAGGAACCCCTAAGATTGATTTACATTTATATTTGTCAGCTGACATCTAGTGTCACCCTTAATGGCACATTGTACTTCTACATGGGTGTATTTTCAAAAGCATAAATATGATACATCCAGCTGCTTCTCTTCATCAGTGCTTTTAGTGCATAATCAAACCAACCACCATGTAGGATATATGAGAAGTGATATTGGTGATGAGTCTATCTCCAATGAGTTCACCGAGTTTCCACAAGAGTACAACGTTTCTCACTAGGTCACTTGTACCAACTCCCCCTCTCAAAATTGAGTCATAGAGCATAGAAACTGGATTGTGGTGAACATAGCATACTCTATGCAATTTGCAATAGAGCTTTTGGAGTGCCTTTGGGTTGAGGTTGTTAATACTTTAGTATACATCCCCAAAAACCAATGCTTAATTGTGGTAATCCCTCAAACAACATCCTTTGATGCATTATTTTGTACTTACTATGTAATTTTCCACTTCAGAGTTATCGAATATCGTGCTTTCACACATAATCCTAATGATAAAATAGGAAAGCTCACTCCCCAAGCTTGATTTTTGTTGGCTATTCCTTCGAGACAAAAGCCTATCATTTGTTCAAAACAAGGTGATTGTCTGGAGAGATGTCATTTTTTATTAGAGGGATATAGTATAGCCCATTGCACCAGCTTCTAAGTTGATTTCTCCCCCTACCATATCAGAGATAGTGCCATCTGAGCCAATCCTACTACCTGCTCCTAACCCACTCATAGAGTCTTCAGTGCCAAAGTCTCCTTAGTGAGACTCATTACCTTGCTAATACGATTAGACATGCAAGATTTGGGGGTCCTTCCATTGGATTAGACATGACCTGTGGCTAAATCTCCTAATCCCACTAACTTGTGGCTAGGCCTGATGATCCCACTACCAACCTTTGTAAGGATTCCCCATGTCAACCCTTTGACGAGCATATTTATAGGTCTGTTGTAGAAAAATCGCTTTGGTTGATCCATACTAGGCTAAACCTTGCATACTCTATTTCTTTATTCGATTAGTATTTCAATGCACATAAAATGTCATATTTAATTGCTTGTACGCATGTATTGAGATATATTCTGTGTACTTATTCTTATGGTCTAAAATATAGTCATGGTTGGCTTTTTCAAGGATACAGTGATTCAAACTGGGTTGGAGATCCTGACATGTGGCATTTCATGGTGGCTATAACCTCTCTTTGGGCATGGCTCCCATTTCTTGGTCAAGTCATAATAAGCAGGAGACAGTGGCTATTTCCACATCCAAGGCAGAGTATTAGGCCCTTTTTGATAACATCATAGAGGTTGTCTATCTAAGGGACTTACTAGCAGTGCTTCATTTTCCATGTGTTTCACCAACCTTTTTCTACCATGACAACCACCAAATCTCACAACAATCTGTGATTTTTCCTCTGCCCTAATTTTGATGCCTCCAATCCTCACTCCTCCTCCTACACTTCATCCTTCAAAACTAGCCTCTATTAGTGGCACCACTCTAATACCATATCAGAATCACATGGTGAAAGAACTTGCTTGAGCTATTATGCTGAACATATACACTACACATAAGAGCAAGCTCACCTAAGAACAAAAGAAGAGAAACACAGGCCAAAGCATTTTCTTACTAATTTTTCCTATTTCTTCCATACACAATGTAATGTACACAAAGTATAGATAAGATACAACATAAAAGAGAGTGGCCTAGTACTTTAAATAGTGCATAATAGACTATGTTAATTGACTATAGCACTATAACTATACCAACTACTGGTGGGTGTAACTAACCAACTATAATAAATGATAATTTAGTGACCATGTGAGCATCATAATGACTATTGGCATGCTAAGTGAGACATGCAAACTTATCTAACCAAGCAGTCTGTCATCAATGTCTGCACGTATTAAGCTTGCCATCTTGACACCCCTAAATCAAGAAGCCAACATTGAAAGTATGAAAATTGAATATCAAGTAGTTGAGTAGCATCAAGTGATGAAGCAATATGTATGTAATCATATGAGCTATACTGCAAGGCATTTATCTCTTCTATCGTAACATTAGACTTAGGAACAATGCTATGATCATCAAAAGATTTAGCATTATCATTTGCCTTTTTTGCACCTTTTGGTACTACGGCTTTATGTGACCCATTTGTCCACAATAATGACAAGTAAGAGAGGACTTAAGACCATGGACTTAGTGTATGATTGCCATGAGACTTGGACTTGCTTGTGTTGGGATGTGAGTCTCTACCATGATTAATATTCCCTTTTCCATCATGTCTATCTCTCACTATAAGTGCATGAAAAGTATGGGCTACACTAACATTCTTTCTATTCACATCATCTATTCACATTCTTTCTATTCACATCTTCTATAAGCAAATCACCCTTTACATCCTTGAGCTAAAGGCCATCATTAAGAGGGTTTTGACTCATATAAATCCATCTTGATTGTATCCCAAGACTCTAGCAATGTGACAAGCAAGAAAAGAAACTTAACATTCTTCTCAAACGTAAGGCCTTGCAAAGTAACTTTACTAAAAATGCAATGAACTCATTTAAGTGAGAAGATATAAGCATCCCTTTCTTTATACAAAGGTCCATGCGTGGCTTAAGTCAATACAACTATATTTGCAATGGACTCTGCTTGTCATAGAGATCAAAAATCTTTTTCCATAATGCATAAGCACCATGTAATAATAGAAAATCAGCCCCTAAACCAAGCCAAAAAGTATGTAGTAGAAGGAACATAGAGTTCATACGCTATTTTCCACAATCACAAAGCAATAGAGTGCTAAATACAAGTGTTGACTCTCAAGGAAATGGGTCAAAACTTATTTTAGAATGGTTGTCCATAAAACCATAGTAAATCATCATGTAACTATAGGAAAACATGAAAAAGATTAAGGTCCCATTGCCAAGAAAATCTAGATAGCGATTGGGATGTATAATGCAATGAGCAATGTAAAGTCAAAGCAACCATGAAGTACCAAAGATTGTCAAAACATCCAAGATGTTAAGTACATAGATACATACAAATATGCATGCCAAGCACATATCCACCACTGAAAACCCATTGAAAATAAGAGGTACAAGATGTCTAAATCAAAGGCAATTTATCCCATAGTCATAAACATTTGCAGTGACATTATATGCATAAACCAAGAAAGTAGAAGAGAGTCTCCCACTAACTCAAATGAACGAAGCTCTATAAAGAAAATACCAAGTACTCCCACTAGAAGTGAATATGTCCAAGAGCAAAACAAAGCTCAATACATAAAGCTCATAATATTCAAGTACCCAAAATGCATTGTGTATACATCCAGAATCATATACATATGATATGTCAAAATAGCTACTACCCAAATGCAGCCAATTAAGCTCAAACCCAAGACTCAAGGCTTACCATAAGCATATTGGAGCACAATGATCGATGAAAAGCATCAACATAACTATGTAGCATATCCAAATAGCATGTAGGCATTCAATACATAGACATTCATTGTAAATGCTTGCTATCCAAACTTTGCTACATCAAAGAACCCTGCAATAACCAAGTTAATCATGCTCTAATTAGCCTAAAGGCCTTTTCTAAGCATCAATGCATCATCTAGGCACAATAAATGGGCTTCATAAGTATCAATAGAGCATAAAACAAGTGGATGTTTGCTATTCAAACAGTGAACATCAAATTTTTCTTGAGCTATAGATCAATTCTTGACCTAAAAAATCTTCAAGAAGTGCTCAAGATCAAAGCCAAAAGTGCCAAAGAGGATGCCAAGCAAGTAACCAACGATGCTGGAGGAAGACAAGAGCTAGAGCAAGTTGGAAATGGTTGAAGAGAATAGAACAACTATAGCATAAATCATGCTAGCTTTCTTGGAGGCTTCTACTACTACCATTGATCACTATGGGTGCTTGCTAGAGCTCAAATCACTATTTGGAAGGTCTAAAGCAAGGCTAGAAAAATCCTTGATTAAGGGAATATTATTAGGACTGATGTATACCTTGCTATGTGGCTACCATGAAAGCTTCAAGCAAGCTCTTCTTCCTAATCTAATAGTAATGCTAAAGGAGCTCCTCGAATGCGTGTTTTGATACTAGTTCAAAGGTTGAACAAGAGTAGAAGCATAAGTAGAAGCAAGAGAGAAGCAAGAGCTATGGAGGTTCAAGAAAGAGAGAGCAAGACACCGATATGTGGAAACTCCAACAATCACAATGTGCCCTTCCCCTAATCTATTGGCATGTAATATGAATAAAGTGATAGTGACATGCGACCACCACCTATAGCATACATGTGTGCAAGAAGTAAGTACAAGTAAGTGTAGGCACCTAGGCACTGGCAACCTTTAACCCACAATGTAGAAGAATACATCTCGTAGTAGGTAGTACAAGCCTCAACAAATTGCAATTCATCTTTGTACAAGCCTTTACACTAATATATTTCCCTTATCTTTGTGAATATGTCCCAAAGACTACAATGGCCAACCCAAAACTCTTATGAAAATCTCTCATAATTTGGTGCTGAGTGCCTTTGTCACATACTAATCTCAATGGAGTTCAATTCATTTGCTTTGGATGTTTCCATAAAGCCCATTCTTCAAGAAACACACTTTTCTTTGGATCCTCTTAAACTCTTACTTTGGCCACCCTTTCCTTTTCAAAGTTCATAAATAACAACCAATTTATAGCCACTCAGCATCATAGAACTCCTTTGAAAAAGACTCAACTAAGGAAGCATAACATACATGGTCAAATGCTACTCATGCACTTTCAAATTCCTCACTATCTGAGACCATATCTTCCCTATTGTCATATCGAGCCCTTGAAAGCATATCATCAACTAGATTATCTCTACATGAAATGTATTCAAAACTCTAGATTCAACCATAACATACATGGTCAAATGCTACTCATGCACTTTCAACTTTCTCACCATTTGAGACCATATCTTCCTCATTGTCATATTTAGCCCTTGAAAGCATATCATCAAGGGAATTTTTCCAATCTGCACAATAGGATGTGCAGTATCATCACCAGTCTCCACAAATCCTGGTTTTTCCATTTTCCGTGCATCCTCCATCCATTCTGCATGACCTGTCATGTGGTTTGATGCACCTGAGTCAACATACCATACATCGTTGCATTCTTCTGCACTTGTCACTAAATTGTTCATGTGCTGCACCATAAACAAATGCTCATTTCTGTCATCACCCTGTCTACTAGAAGATGCATAATTTCCTTGTTGCAGTTTTCCATTCATGATGTCATTCTGTTTTTTATAACAATCTTTAGCCATATGACCCATTTTACCACAGTAGTAGCATTCAACATTGTTGTTTGCATTTTGCACTCTTTGCCATCTACCACGACCTCTTTGGCTCCCCCTGCCTCTAGAGTTACCACATCCTCCTCCACAGGACTGGTTTTCTTGAGTTTGCTGCATATTCTAATTTCTACCACGGTCTCCAGATCGGCCTCCTCTACCTCTGCCTCTACCTCTTCCAGCATTTGAGTAGAAGACAACTTTTGAAGTTCCTCCTGAAGAAGATGCACCACCATTTCTCTGCTCCTCAGAAATTAGAAGAGCAATCAACTCCTCAAAATCAGGAAATCTTTCACGGACGGAAATGGATGTTCGAAACTGTGCATAATCCTTTCCTAGACCATTCAAGGTCACAGAAACTAAGTCATCATATTCCACTAGCGACCCAATGGAAGCAAGTGCATCTGCAATCTTCTTCACCTTCATGTGGTAGTCATTGATGCTCATATTTTCTCTTTGCACATTATGCAACTCTTGCTTGAGCTGCATTTTCCTGGCTTGAGTATTTGTGATATACATTTTTGACAAAGTATCCCATGCCTCCTTTGGCGTACTTGCATCCTGAATATGCACAATCATAGAGTCTGAAATACTGATAGACAGCCAATACATAACTTTCCTGGCTCTCTCATGCCATGCTTTAAATGCCTGCATTTGCTGTTGATTGGGAACATCAGGAAGAACTAGTTCTTCTTCATTTCCTGCAACAAATTCCCAATATCCTTTTCCCATAAGGAAATTTGTCATTCTAAACTTCCATGCTTGGAAGTTGTTCTTGTCAAGCTTTTCAGTGACAATCTGTGAGAGAGAATCAGACGCCATTACAGAACACTGCAAAAAAGTTCTGTCACTACAAAGAACACAGCTTCAGCCTCACAAGGGCTAATCTGCAAAACTGACGAAAGTGGTATTTGACCACACAGTCACTTCCTAGTTACGATTTTGCATCAACAGGCAATAAGGATGATTCTGTAACTCCCAATGTCTCTACACACAAGCATACGATGCAATTTCTACAGTAACTTTTCACCAACCTGTAGAACAGTGGTCGCACAGCATAAAATTGGGCCTTTTCCTGAGTGCGTGCAGAAAACTTCTGCCTCTAAAACAGGCCCCAAAATGGCCTCAAATAAAGAAAACAGGGTCGCTAAGGGCTAAAGCCCTATCCCGTAGCATATATTGCCCTCTTGCTTCACCGCGAAGGGCGTCTCAACCTGAGACAATGCACTCTTGCAATTTTCGGCTGTGCTACCTGCCGAGATCTGCTCCCAAAATAGAAAATGAAAGCAACACTGCTCCTCTTACTAGAATACCGCGAGCTTGGCTTGCTTTCTTGAGCTCCTTACCACGAACAAGGCTTTGATACCATGTCAAGATTGTGGGAGAGAAGGAAGGAGTCTCACTTGTAGCTTTCTTGCTTGCACAATGGGGGAATACACACAAGGGTGGAGGCTAAAAACAGTTTTCCTCTTCTTAGTTGTGTAAGCCAAAAAGAACTCTCATACAAAGAAATAGAAGAACCCTATGGGTCTCAAACCAAACTCAAATAACTAAGGTGGCATACTAACTGAGCCACGAACTAGAGTAGATAAGGATAGCTGTCATCTAGCTATTATTCATGGGCGGTGTACCAACTGCATCTGCACAACTGACAAGTCGGTGACATAAATGCACAACGGTCACCCTGGCATATCACGAGTGGAGCTCGATCTCTCAACAGTAAAGTCTTTGCACATGCCTAATTTGTAAAGAAGCTATTATCTTAAGAACTCTTGGACCTCATTCAAAGAACATGGAGGTAAATCTTCACATATACTAGCATCTGGAGCTTCTAACAAGTGAAAGGATTCAACTCATCCTAGTGTCATAAAGTTATTATTAATAGTTTATTATGCTTCCACTAGGTCAATGCAATCATCTAGGTTATGTCAAAACATAACGATAAATGCTAAAATAAAAATCAATATTCAAATCACAAACAATAGCAAGCACAATGTACCAATCTAAGATCTTTCATATTACCTTAGGATATATATTTTTAAATCTTAAACATGTTAGTACAAGATGTATATTCAATCCTACACCTGAAATATATTACTATTCTAATGCATATTCAGGTCTAAACCCTAAAGATGTTGGTGCATAATTCATGCAAACTAGCATCAGAGATTGAATCTTAAAGTAATCACTCAAAATTTTATGTAAAAAGGGTATGTGATTACCTTGTTAACAAGTTTATACATTGATTACTATCTACTCATGTGAGTGGGTTAAACGTGACTTGATAATCAACAAAAAGTGCTTGATATTTTTAAATTTCTTGGTGGACCCATTGAGTATGATGGAAATCTTGGAGGGTTTTCCAAAAATCTATTTAAAGACCATGTGGAACCATTGATATCTCTTTCTCTGTCTTTTTTGGGCAATTTCTCCTATCTCTCCCTCCCTCCCTCTCTCTCTCTTTCTCTTAGTTGTTGTGTCATATAGTGTGTGTGGTAGGTGTGTGTGCATGCATATACACACATGCATGATGAAAGGGTTGTCAAAGTGGCATACATCATGAACTCAACATATGCATGTCATGAGGACTAGTGAGGCAATTGTTTTTCATCACTTACTCTATATATGCATGTATACTCCACATGCACTTGTGTGATAGGGGAAACATTGCTAACTGACATGTGTTATATATGTCATGAGGTAGTTCTCCTTTGTAACACATTATTTATGTGACAGAGTTTTTGTGTGTATGTGGGTTGTGTTGCAACACATAAAAAAACTTTCTACGTGCCTCTATCAATGTGGAATACTACATTTCACTCTAGCATTCCACATACATCACTAGTTAAACAATGAGAAGAGTTTTGAAATAGACATAAGAGTATAAAGAGTATATAAGAAGTTGAAGCAAGAGCAAGGAGAACCTTTTTAGTAAAAATGGGGTTTGGGTCAAAAAAATATTCATGCTTAGATTATTACAAATTCAAAAGTATTCTCAAAAGCTTCAGAGACATGATAAGCCCATTCATTCATCAATATTCTAGTGATGTGTTTGAAAGCTCACAAGAATAAATGATTTTATGAATGATAGAATGATAGTTCTTTTTCTCAAAGAAATGTATAAAAATGAACTGATGATATGAGTAGAGCTTGCTAACGTGGAAGGGCATGCTCTCTTTTATACAAGCATCTCTAATCCTCAAAGTAGAGAGTTATTGCCACTTTGTGGATAAGTAGTGTCTATATGAAAATGAGCTTGTCTTTTCCCTTGATGAACTCTACACATATCATCAACTCTCTTTCGTAAACATTTTTTAAGAGACGAAAACTATCATTCATAAAACCATTTATTCATTGGAGTGTATTCAATACGTCATTAGAATAATTATGAATAGATTGGCCTAGTAATGCCTTTGAAAGCTTTCACATTACACTTGAATTCATGCTTATCTAAGAATGAACCTTTCTACAATCCAAATCCTATATTTTCCTAGATAGTCCTTCTAGCTCTTGCTTCAACTTCTTTAATGCTCATTATGTTGTCTTGTCTATTTTGAGACTCTTCCCACTATGGACACCAATGATTTATAGTTGCCTAAATATAGAGATACATAAGATGCAATGAAAATGGTTAAGTGCCTCCATGAAGGTGTTGAGAAGCAAACAATGAAATGGACAAACAAACATGAAGTATGAAAACCCTTGGAAGAATTAGTTGCACTAATCAAACTTTGTCATCAAAGTCTTTGAAACAATTACTTCACATGTATCAACAAAGTGTTGCCAAGTCATATCCTATTTCTTCAAGCAAGAATTTACTATTTAAAGCCATAAAATAGAAGTGACAAGTCATAAAATTTAAACCTTATTTAACATACAAAACTAAGTGTAATTAAATATCAAAGTATATACACTCACATGTGAATGTTGTCACTTCATAATGTACTTCAACACCCATTAATTTATAAACAAAATGATGTAGTTAAATGCAACTTGCAAGCAATAAGAATGATATTAAAGCACATATTTAAACTAATGATCGATGAACACTAATGAACTAATTTTGAGCAGTCAAGGACAACATAGTCCAATTAGATTAACTATTTTATGAACTAGCATTACCCATGCTAGGACATTGGTCCATTTTTTAAAAAACACACATGTTTAATTGTTATTATGTAACCCAATGTTGTATCTCTAGGATAATTGCATCCCATAAGAGGATCAAATACTCAATATATAAAGCACTTTGTTATTTCCTCGATGTTTTTAAAAAACAAGAACCAAAACTAGCAGCAAACAATCAAGGATTGCCTCTTGCTCTCTCTTGAACAAGTAACCGAGACTTGTTTGCCTCACACTTTGGTTCTTTGTTTTTAAGTATCTCTATGCCAAGAATGGAACTAGGCTCATCAAACAATTCTCAAAGCCGTCCACTCAATGCATAGGATACTCTCAGGGTTTTGTCTTGTATGAGAGTTCTTCACCCAAAAAGGATGCACTCCCTAAGAGACTCACCCAAGAGTTAAAACTGATAAATGTGACTAGGATCTTGTATTTATAGATATTTTTTCATGTTTGGATAGCCTGCCAAGGAAAATTGACAAGTAATAGAACTTTAAACTATTCATAAAGGGAGGTGATTGAGGAGAAGTAGATTGAGCTTATCAAGATTCATACGCATGGCCACCCTATATATTTCTCATTAAGAAACTTATCTTCGGAGCACTTTTCATAGTGTGGAGTGTTGATTGGCATTGGATTGTTCTCCCCTACACATTGGCCTTTTAAGTGGGAGGAAGGTTGTTGGGATAAATAATTATGGCCAAAGGCACCCCTGATACATGTACACACTATACAATCATATAGAAGTGAAAATAATGAAGAATGAGGGTAATGAAGTACCTAGACAAAACATCTTATGTTCTCTCTCTCTCTCTCTCTCTCTCTCTCTCTCTCTCTCTCTCTCTCTCTCTCTCTCTCTCTCTCTCTCTCTCTCTCTCTCTCTCTCTCTCTCTCTCTCTCTCCATTGACTTTTCATCCCATCTTTGCTTCTTCTCAAGGATCTCTATTAGTGGATGGATGGATACTAGTGAGTCAAGCTACTCTAGTCAATGTAGCAAGTGGTGTTGTGCATGTTATCTCTTGGGAAATTAATATAGCTAATAGTTAAGGAATAATTGGTAATGGTCTTGATATCAATGCTACAAGTCTATCCAAGTACTCCTAAGATCATTTTAGGTCCAATATTACTCTGCAAATGTGCTAATCATCTTTTGGATAGTTGGTGTAGCTAATAGTGTAGGTCTAGTAGTAGATGCTCTAAAGGATCTCATGGATAGGTGAGGCTTACTAGCAGGTTGCCTAGATGAGAACATTAGTAGGTACACAAATGAATGCATGTGACTACACACATGCCTTGCCTCTATATCACATGCATTCAAGAAATAGATATAAATACCCTTATCTATGAATTTTCCCTAAATAAAACACATCCCTCTTCTATTCAATTTGTAAATAACCCATTTATATGGTACCCTTTTGTATTTGAAAAATCCATAATATTGAACCCATGTCATACACATATATATTTATGAGTGACCCCCCACCCCCCTTGAGACACATGAGAAGGGGCATACTCAAGAAGGAGAAAGTGAAGCATATGAATATGTTTGTGAGTGCATCTGCCAATCCAATTATGTGTGACACACAAATAAGAGCTAAGAAAATAAGACTAAATATCCCTAAGCATATGTGTCACAGCAAAATGATATAATAACTACATATGAATGAGACTCAGATAAATATTCACATGAATGCTCTAATGAAAAGAAAAACAATTTTTCACTTGGAAGGCTCTAAAAGGCTAAGAAGTCTCTAGCAATAGGCAAAAGGCACATTATTAGGCAAAAAATTCAATGTCTTGGGTATGAGGCTAAAGACGGTGCAAAATTCTAGGCGGTGGGTCTACTTGTACAAGCCAAGTGGTTTGCAATCATTAATGGGGCTCAAAGAAGTACCTAGGGTCCATTACCATATAGAACAAACTACAAGGGTGAAGAATATCCAAGGGAATATCTCTTCCTCTTTTATTCAATAGTACACATTGATTTCCCATAAATACAAGCTCATGTGACATGCAAATCAACAAATTCTTACAACTCTTCTTTTTGTTTCAAATCAATGCTTCTTTTCTTCCATTTTTTATGCAATTCCATGGTCAAATCTCATTTGATCTTTGATGCTTGTGTTAAATCTAGTATGTTATTTTGATAGACATGTTGAAGTTGCTTTGTTCACAATAGGAGTAGCTATTCACCGTAATTTAGTCATCCTTATTGTTGTGATTCCATGGTTGCTACCTAGGCTACAACCTACAAATGCATGAAAGCTCTCTCTTAGCTAGCAACATCAATATTTTACTCTTATAAGCACCATTTTATCCTTTGTCTTCTTTCCATGTACCACATTAAACTATCTTGCTCTCAATGTGGTAGATAGATAAGCTAGTGACCCATTTCTATTTTGTTCTATTATTAGAATCTCTCTCTCTACCTTTATATATTATCAATCCCTAGGCTTTGCTAGGGCAAGAACTAGCTTCATTGCTTGAACCTTGCACCTAATTAGGTGGAAAAATCTAACCATGCCATCAACCACTATGAACATTCCAACTTTTGCTCCATCAACATCATCTACAAACACCATGGGAGAAAGCCCTCTAAAGTAAGGGAATTGTAGACTATCTACAAGATTCATGCATCAAAATTTCTTGAGGTCCCTTCTTTCTTGTTTCAAGTTTGTTCGTACTACAAAAGGGCTATCCTTTGAATGTTCCCTAGTTTATACGTGAGATTTAGGAAGGTCCTCATCCCTACATTTGCATGGTTGTGTTGTAAGCTTCTATACTTCTTTCTTTACTTCTCAACTTCTTTCTTTGCTCTCAATTCTTTTACTTTGTCTTCTTTGTTCACCTACATTTCTTCCTCACATTCCTACCTAGCTTACAATTAAATATCTTGCATTGTGCATCTAGTTGTGGTGGAAACCATCGATGCGCATTTTCTTACCTCATTTTTTCTTTCTCTCAAATCTCTAACATGATTTTGGCAATCATGTGGTGTAAGATGCACATTTGAATTTTCTAGAGGGCTTGGTTCAATTCCACACATGGTGTTTATCAAGTTTGAAAGTTGCATGCAATCCTAATTGATTGCAAAAACCTTTAGCAATGTTAAATTTTCTCACATTTTTAAATTTTTAGTACGTCTTCATACTCTTCATGCATTTATTAGATTCCTAGAATTGATTGTTCATTGAATGAGTTATGATATTCGATCAGATTCACCTTAAGTAAGACTATCATAAAGTAAGAATGGATAATAGATAGATATATAAGATAGCTCTTAGAACCCAAATAAGCAGTATTTTGAGGTAATGTTACAAGATTGAATTGATGGGTGATATTTTACTATCTATATTCATTAGGCTCTTTAATTGAAACCTTGATTGCTTCACTAATTTCCAAAGATTGACTTCTCAAGTAGATTATGTTTATGCAATGTGGCATTCAACATAATTTTCGAAGTAAATTGTGTTATCTAATGTTAATTGGTAATCGATTGGATAGACTTAAATGAGTGATAGTTTTGAATATGATTGATATCAAATAAGGCTTTCATTGAGTAAGAATGGATAATGGATACATATATAAGATATCTTTTAGAACCTAAATTGGCAATACCTCAAGGTAATGTTACAAAATTGAATCATTAGGTATTTTATCATCCATTGAGTAGGACTTATTCATTAGGCTTTGCAATTGAAACCTTGATTGCTTCACTAGTGTCCTTAAGAGTAACTTCTCAAGAAAATTGCATTTATGCAATGTGGTGATTAGCTTTAGTAGAGCGTTGTGGGTAATGGTTACTCTCTTTATTTTTTTTAGGTGATTTACTCTTTAGAGAATATTGCTATTAGCATTACCCACCAAGGTTGGACAATTTAATCCTTGGAGTATGTTGAGGTTAACATTAGATGACCTATGTAAAAGTCTTTTAGTCATCTTTGTCTTTCTACGTGTTGTGAGTAGCTATACTCTTTTGGTAGTTCAACACCCTTTAAGTTGACTTATGAGGCTGATGCATTTATGCCAATTGTCCCTAGTCTTTGTGTCATAGTGAAGAACAATGGGAAGGCATTAAAACTTGGGTTGAATGCCTTACTAAACTAGAACACCTTATTAAATCTCATTACTCACAACTCATGCATTGCTTGTTGAAAAAGCCCCATGAAAAGCATGGTTCGATAAACATGTCAAGCTGCTATCCTTCAATAAAGCCTAGTACTATTGTATTTGATCAAAGGCCATAAATAAAAGCTAAAATCTCGAGGCCTTAGACCCTTCCACATCCATATCATCAAGAGCATAGGTAACAGGGAGTTAGAAACATTGGAGATGCATACATTGGACGCTTTAATGGCATTCCCATCAAATGCTACTACCCTCCAAGTCACTACTTACATGGGCCATCCATGAAGGAACCTAACATCCCCATCTACTCCATCGTGGTAAGAAAATAAACATGGTATGAGGGAATGGAACACTACATGTAATGAGACAATAAATAATCAACCAACCTTCTCCCAAAAAGCTGTAATGTTAGTGTAATGATCACTAATAGCCTTAGATCAAAGGATGACCCCATAATTCAACTCACTTACCTCCACATTTAGTTAGCCATGGCCAATAGCCGATGCACTCATTG
The DNA here is from genome assembly GCF_053477565.2 of Lygodium microphyllum. NCBI lineage: Eukaryota > Viridiplantae > Streptophyta > Polypodiopsida > Schizaeales > Lygodiaceae > Lygodium > Lygodium microphyllum. The sequence goes on from NC_141142.1 coordinate 117,247,153, forward strand.
ATGATGGTGTTGATTTCACACTTCTTGTTGCTGTCTGAGAGAAATGGGCCAATTGATTGTAGCCTATTGATGCCAACCATATAGAGGCCAACCATATTCATTTTCAAGAAAGTGCATACTAAATTTGTTGGTGGAGATTGAAACCATTGTGATCTTCTTCTACGTTCTATTGAATAAAGGAGGGGTTGGAATCAAAATAGTATTGGGATGGCCATCTAAATACCTCATAGACTACAGTGTTAGCCATGTTGATAAGTGCATCCACCTAAAGTTCACTAGTGCATGGGTTATCTCAATATTCAGTCTCGAGGATTCAACTTTGGGACCCACACAAATTGCTATCTCTACCCCACCGATCTATTCCCACAACCAAAATTGCTCTCCTCAATTTCTAAGTGCTTAGGTTTAGAAACAACGACTTATGTCAATACTCCACCATCTCAACTATAATGGAGGCCCAAGTCCAAATCCCAAAGGGGATCTAGATCTACTTAGATCACCACCTCTTCTTGATGGAAATGCCATCAACGTAGACACAATCATCATGTGCCACATATGACTCTACCTAAGGTCCTCCCATGTGCCCAAGGGTACTATCAGTGTTGTAGCTACCTTTGTCTCCCTAAGCAAATCATGCCCTTGCAATTGTACCAATAGGAGCCATTGCATGTCAAACACTGGCAAGTAGGAATACTCTAAATTGGAAAAAGTACTAGTAGAAACACTATGCCACTGCTTTATCATCTAAAGAAAAATCACAGGAAGATTGAACCGGGCCAACCTTGCCACCCAAGCCTTAGAGAGCATCACACTAGATTACAAGCAAGATATCCACAAATGTCACAGGTAATGAGACTTCTGGGCCGATAATGAATACAAACACTATCTTTTGGCAATACCCTATACTTTGTGATTTTTATTGATGATTACTTCAAGCACTCTTATGTATATCCTTTAAAAGTTAAACTTGAAGTGTTTTTTAAATTCTAACAATTTGCTCATATGGCTAAAAATTTATCAAGATCTAAAGTGGGCACTCTTCATTTTGATTGAGAGAGGAGTATATGTCTAAAGATTCTAACATAGTTCTAGCTAACCATGCATAAAACACAAATGCATAGTGTTGTATAAACCACAACAAAATGATGTAGCTAAGAGAAAATATAGATCTCTCATGAACATGGTATGGGATGCTCAAAAGCCAAGCTTTGCCACATAGTTTCTAGCTTGAGACTATTATGTGCATAAATTATGCACTAAATAGATGTCCCACCAAAGCATGACAATATATTAGTCCATATGAGGCTTGGCATGGCAAAAGGCAATGGCCTAATAATTTTCATGAACATCAATAGATGAGAGTCATAATTGGAAATGGTGTCAAACTAACTATGAACTTAAACATAAGACTATGTTCATTGAGATGAATGATTGGATAAAAGTTACAATATTTTTTACTGATGCTTTAAGCACGTGAGAAATACACCAATAATCTAACAAGGAACAAATTCACCTACCTAAATACTATACACAAAATATAGTCCTCTAGAAGGTAATGTTATTGAACCACTCAATGTGGATAGTCATGTGGTTTGATACCTTTGAATGCATATAACCTATACCTTTTAACATGCATCACATGGTTCCACATGCAGTTATGTTTGATACACGTTGCAATAAAAACTTACTCATCTTTATTACCTAGCCATTTCTTCAGGAAGTATAATTTGATATTGTATCCTACCATTTTTTTCCATTGACATAAGCTATATTTAAAGTGACGAAGCATAATTTGATATTTTAGCCTACCATTTTTTTGCCATTGACATACATAATATTTAAAGTGATGAAACTCATTATCAATACTATGTGAAGTGACACATTTGTAGTCCTCAATATCTTTTTATTCTACACCTCTTACATTTCCTCTTCCTCTTCCATGTGATTAAAAATTCAAATTATGGTTATTTTGCATGTGTCCCCACTATATCTACCTCTTGCACCAATAAATCTATATATGATAAGTATCCATTGAGTTTACGTGAATCTATATAGTAACCAAGTTGGCAATAAAACAACCCCCTCCAAGGTTTTTCTCAAGCTATTTGGCCACACTTTGCCATTATTAGGTGTTGAAATTGAGACCTAATAGGTAAATGTGCTTCTCATAAATTTATTTTCCTCATATGAGAGCTCACAAAAATAGAGTCAACTATTACCTACATAGTTATCCAAAGGGTTGAGCATTGATCTCCAACACCTATATCTCTTGTTTTTCTTTACTAGTGATTCTTCCACCCTAAAACCACTTGTTATGGATCTACTATGGCTAAGTTGAGTTCAATTCCTTTTATATAATTGATAATGACTTCCTTATTGCACAAAAATGATATTAGTTTTTAACTTTGATTCTAGTGGGAAGAATATCCTTAATGGGTCTCCTAGCACATAAGTGCCTACGAAGCCTTCTTTTACATTACTATGTGTAAAAATTCTCCCACTTCTCTATCCAACATTAGGACCCAATGCCCTTTGGTCTCTATGCCTATCCATCCAACCAAGCACTGATTTATTTGAGCAACTAAGGAATATTGCTAAACTAATATGCTTTTATTTGCAAGTGCACAAGTTTTCTGCTAGTATGGCATTTTGTATCCTATGTGCTAAGGAATAATGGCTAGTGAATTATTGTTGTATATATGGTGAAATGGCCCACAAGGCCACATTCAAATATTGGTTTTGATCAATGATATTTGCATTTACTATCTTAGCAACATGGCTTTTAATACCTCCTATTCATAATCAGACTTATCATTGCATGAAAGTAATAAATTGCGATCATATGCTCCTTATCATTCGTAAATGAATTCATAAAAAATGGAGGCTCACTAGATTTTCAACTCTATTTGGTTGCAACATGATCCTCTTGTATTTGTTTTAGTATCCAACCATCTGATGCAATGATAAGCAGATACTAGTGTACATCCACTACAATTGTTTTAGGCTTTCATAGTAAATGGATTCATAAAATCAATTGAAAGGGTTGAGTTGTAATACAAGGTACTAACACTTTGTTTTCTTTTGATCATTTCCTCTTGTTGGCATGTCGCACTTTTTCTTCTGAAAATTTCCTATTGTCTAGCACATGCCACAACTCTTAACAATGTGATGATCATCTCACTTGTGTGTACCATCACAAGAAACTTATATTTCTTTCTTGGATGTTAATTCCCCTTTGATGTGATTTTTTTTTGGATCTTGGGTGAGCCTCTTGTAATACCTTTTTTCTCATAATGCAAAGTACACATCCTCCTCATTTCATCACTGATGTTCTATCTATATGGTCTACTATGACAACAAACACCTAACTTTTGATGAGTGATGATTAGTACTTCTTTGTCTAGACTTGTCTTATGCTAATTAAGTAATAATTAGTAGTGCTTTCATGGACTTCAACATTTTAGTGCAAGGAAATGTTTGGAAATTTGTATTTTTTATACCATCATTAATTGATCAATAAGTCTCTTGAATTGGCATCAAGAAAAAATTCTTTCACTAGTTCAAGTTTGGATTTACATAACTTAAATATCAAATAGTTTGCCATAGATAGGCTCAAACTGGATATTCACATGCAATAACTTTATTCCCATATTGTCTAAAGGTGTTCATGCCGTAAACTAGGTGATAGATAGCTAGCAATGATACCTTGTAGAGGAGCTTATCTTCAAGAAGTGTCTCCTCGGATAGAGCTATGGTACCCAATCAAGCAGGATGCCTACATCCAGTTGAGAGACCCAAACAACCACATCATAAATAGATTAGATCTATAATTGATTCCCACAAGAGATGGATGTTGAGACACCTCAACTATACAACTACATTTCCACCTGAGGGAGGAGAGCATATCTATGATTTTTGTTATTGGCTAACTTCTATGTAGCAATGATGGAGGCATAGTTGAGTGCCTATGAAGAGAGAGGGAGGTTGAGAGCTATAAGATAAGCTTAATTTAGATGGGGTTCCCTATAGTTGTCCATATATTCACGTTGAGAGGCATGTTTAAGTATGCGAAAGCTAGCAAGAAGCACATATATTACTACTTTGTGGACTCCTTCAAAGCCTCAGATACAACCTCATGAGATAGGATACTATATAGGCTATAGACATTCAAGATCCCGTCAATTATAATTCGGGGTATCTATGCGCTATATGAGAGGGTGATAGGCTGATTTAGATGTCTAAGAGGACTTCTAGGTGTGTTCTCTAACACCACTAATGTAAAGCAAGGATGCCCTTTCTCCCCCACACTTTGGACTCTACATTGATAACATAGTAGACCACATCGCATAAGGAGGAGATGGAGATGGGGTGGACATAATAGGTATATCACTCTCTATCATGCTTTATGATGATAAGATTGTCTTGGTCTCTAAGTCACAAGAGGGTCTACAATGACATCTTCATGCTCTATATGAATTTTATATACAATGGATTAATAATTAATATAGGAAAAACCAAGATCTTGATCTTCCACACTTCAACCCTAGTACAAAAAGGAGATTAGCCTTCACTCTAGAGATTAAGAGCAGTAAAGGAGGAGGTAGTGGATTCAAATGTCGACTTGGGAATCACATTTACTGCATTTGTTGAGAGATTCACCATGGCATAGATAGTGTCAGAGAATGGTGCGCAAATTGGACGCTGTATGCTCGCGTAGTAAATGCCGGAAGGTCCCCAAGAACAATGAACTCTACTTTTTGCACAAATTACAAGGTAAAAAGCATGAACGACAAGAGCAAGAGACCAATTGGGTGCAATCTCCCCCCATGCCTTGTGTGAGCGCTCCACAAAGCATGTATTTTATGTATATTTCATCTTCATGCTCAAATAATAGCCCAAATTACAAAATAGCAAGCTTTTAGCTTTTGAGTTTGCTTTTACACAAAAATAGGAATAAAGCTAATGGACGGTGCCCAAAGAATCTGGCACACCCAATACAATGTCCAAATAGAAATAACATAACCGTGCGCCCATGCACATACAAAATAATAATAAATAATCGATGCCTTAATAAATAGGCATGACAAAATATAGGCATGGCGCCTATCAAAATATAATCCATAAATCGAATACTCGCTATCCTCCAATGCTTTCCTCCGCCACTGCTGCTATCTCTACACATCAACTGAAGCATTCACAATCGTTAGTAAAATAATACAATTAAACCAACAAAAGTGAATACCTAGAAGTCTTCAACTACATAAATAAATCAACTGGTTAGAAATAAATCCTAACCTTAATTTATTACGAGTGCGCACTCTAAACTCATAAACGTTTATTAATTTAATATGCATTTTGCGGAATCACCCATGTACACACTAAATTAATGAAACGCCCGAAAAGGACAGGCGTCCCCATCAACTTCTCGCACAAAGAATCCACTTTGTGTATGAGCCCCGGTCATCAAAGTTTACGGAATCCACCGTAAAACCTCACGGAATCCACCGTGGCACGGAATCCACCGTGAAATATTCCTCCTAATCTTACTACTCTTGCGTAATGCACATTTAGCTTGAGTATGCGAAAGCAGTGGAAAAACATTAGATGCATGCATATCATATAATGTAATAGATTTTCCTTGAAAATTAATATTCATTGAGTGTGTGGAATAATCTATATCTGGGTTATGTTGATGACGCCAAGGCATACCTAAAATAATGTCACTCGACTGTAATGGAACAACTAGAAAATTTCTTCTTTCAGTGTATTGACCAATTTGAATCTCTAAGTTATGCACTTCCTGTGTACCATTATACCTAGTGCCTAAAAATGCAACTTTGATGCGATAATGCGTAGGTACAATCTGTAACTTCAATTCTTTTACTAATTTTGCTGAAATAAAATCATGAGTGCTACCGTCATCATGCAAAATAATCTTTTTCTTTCCATGCACCAAACATTTCATAGTTAATAAAGAATGTGGAGTTGGCATACCTGGCAAAGTATCCGACGGTGTAGTAGTGTCATCCTCATCTTCAGTGAAATCAGGCATATCTTCATGTTCGTCTTCGTCCATTGCTCCAAGGTAGTTGATATGAGCAGGTGGCTTCTTTGAATGACAATTTGCTGCTAGATGTCCAGGTTGGTGGCATTTATAGCATACTATTGGCTTGGCTTTGGTTACATTGTTTGCAATGGTGGGAAGTCTAGGTACATTAGGATTTGGCTGTGGAATAGGCTTAGAATTTTGATTGACATTGGATGGTAATGCAGGTGGTTTTGTCCAATTTTTGCGGAAAGATGATGAAGAGAAACGACCTGGATTAAATCTTCTAAAATTGGAATTGAATTGTTTAGATCCATAATTACCATTGGCTTGGAATTGCTGTGGACGTCTGTCTCTACCTCATAGCTTATCTTCAGTGTCATGAGCTAGTGAAATGGCGTCTTCAAGAGTAGCAGGCTTGAACATGTTAACTTCAGCGTAGTAATGCCCAAGGAGTCCAGACATATACTTGCGCTTGTGTGTCGCTTCAGATACGTCTTCAAGCATGCGTAGCTGGAGTAATGCATTCCAAAAACACTCTGTATACTGAGGAATAGGCTCACGATCCCGTTGCTGAAGAAGATCCCATTGCTTAATAGCTTTCTTATGAAATTGTGGAGGAAGGAAATTCTGCATAAACTTCTTCTTGAAATCCTCCCAAGTAGAGGACAATCTATACTTTTGTGTACTATAGTCCACCAAAGAGATGCTCTGTCTACTAAATGATTAGTGACATACTTGATTTTATTCTTTTTGGCATAGGTTTCTTCATGGAAATAGTCGTCAAACTAACTAATGAATGCTAGAACAGTTTTTCCTTCTCGTATGCCATTGAAAGTACGAAATTTGAAACTTCTTTTACTTATCTTTGATTCCTTGCGGATGGTTTGAGCTTCAAGAGTTGCGTCGATGGTACATTGAATAAGATCTTCAGCTTGAGGTTCTTCTTTGTCGGTAGACACTCTTTGTAAATTTGCTAATTGAGCTTGTAATGCTTGCCTAGCCCTTCGTTCTTCTTCCAATTGCATCATGCTTAAGTCCATCTTTTGCTCCATCGTAGGTTCAGCTAAGTCGCCTTCAGCCATAAGATCATCCATATGTGGTTCCGTCATCCTGCAAAACTCAAAAGACCTTTCTCACTCAAAATCAAGTTAGCGGGATGAGCGTAGCTCAAGTTCGGGAATACAAGGCTTATGTGTTTTGGGGTATGGCTTTCACAATCTTCGGAAAATCTGCGTTTTATCATTCTTCGTATGCTGAAAATGGGCACAAGTCATTTCTGACTCCAGTTGACTAGTCTGACTTGCAGACTTGCAGACTTGCAGAACTTAGTCGCTTTACAGAACTTGCAGAACTTGACCTGCTTTAGGTGACTTGCAGGATTTCAGCTTGAGAGACTTGCAAAATCCACTTTGTGTGACCTGACTTACTAAAGCTTAGGTAGCTTTGGTGCTTTAGTAAGTAAGCTCAAAAGCTTACTGTGATAAAACGTAATTTCGTTGGGGGGGGGGGGGCGTTTTTCTGACCACGGCGGAAAAATCGGAGGTCTCTGAAGACCTCGCGATGACAAATCGAAGCTTTTCCAAGTTTCTTAAAGCTTAGCAAGCTTTAATGCCAAGCTTACTAATAATAAAGCTTTGAAGTTTATGAGCTATGGAGGATTTCTCACTGTTTATCCACAACTTGATGAAGGAGATGTAGGAGTGGTCCTCCGCCTCTGTAGCCCGGTCCTTCGCGATCCAATGACAGAAACAGGGGTTCTTGATCACCAGAAGTCTGCCTGTATCGACGGTTCGCGACGAGATTGACCGTAGAGCCCGATCATTCCAAGAGCTCCGCCTTTGCACGAGATGGGTAGCGATTGGAAGCTCTTGATCTCAGCTCGGCTCTGATACCACTGGTGCGCAAATCGGACGCTGTATGCTCGCGTAGTGAATGCCGGAAGGTCCCCAAGAACAATGAACTCTACTTTTTACACAAATTACAAGGTAAAAAGCATGAACGACAAGAGCAAGAGACCAATTGGGTGCAATCTCCCCCCATGCCTTGTGTGAGCACTCCACAAAGCATGTATTTTATGTATATTTCATCTTCATGCTCAAATAATAGCCCAAATTACAAAATAGCAAGCTTTTAGCTTTTGAGTTTGCTTTTACACAAAAATAGGAATAAAGCTAATGGACGGTGCCCAAAGAATCTGGCACACCCAATACAATGTCCAAATAGAAATAACATAACCGTGCGCCCATGCGCATACAAAATAATAATAAATAATCGATGCCTCAATAAATAGGCATGACAAAATATAGGCGTGGCGCCTATCAAAATATAATCCATAAATCGAATACTCGCTATCCTCCAATGCTTTCCTCCGCCACTGCTGCTATCTCTACACATCAACTGAAGCATTCACAATCGTTAGTAAAATAATACAATTAAACCGACAAAAGTGAATACCTAGAAGTCTTCAACTACATAAATAAATCAACTGGTTAGAAATAAATCCTAACCTTAATTTATTACGAGTGCGCACTCTAAACTCATAAACGTTTATTAATTTAATATGCATTTTGTAGAATCACCCGCTATGGAATCACCCATGTACACACTAAATTAATGAAACGCCCAAAAAGGACAGGCGTCCCCATCAACTTCTCGCACAAAGAATCCACTTTGTGTATGAGCCTCGGTCATCAAAGTTTACGGAATCCACCGTGAAATATGCCTCTTGGCATCAGAAAATCAACTCACATGAGTGTAAGCATCACTAGCCATTCTAGAGAGATAGTGCTACTAGTTGAACTACCATGAACCTTGCATAGGGAGGTGGTTATTTGACACATTAGTCGCACTAGCCATAATGTATGGAGCACATGTCTAGACCCCTTGCCTAGCTACCTATGTGTGCATATACATTGAGAGACTATAGATTATCATGCTCTCACAAATTTTTTGCAATAGACCACAACTACCGCATGATGAGAGAAGCCTTATTCCAAACCATTAGCTTTGTACACATAATACATGGCATACACGCAAATAGACTATCGTTGGAGAGATTTCGAGGACTTTTAGACAATTAGCACATGATAGACATGAGAGCACATTGTATGCATGGTAAAGTTATGGCTCACAACGTGGCATTGACATGAATCACCTCCCCCCCTTCTAGTATGACCTTGACTCAGCCTCCATACACCTCTCTCACATCGAGAGGAGTATGCTCATGCAACAAGGTCTCCACTAGTTGCACGTATAACATATGTGGGTCTCATCCCAATAGCCTCTCGTGTTGAAGATGTCATACTATAGGGATCACGTTATGAGGACAGCAATAAATGGTTTCATTGAGAGATCTTGATACCTAGGCATATACATGCCACATGAGATGTGAGTAGCCACCAACTATCTTCGGGTCTCCTCTCATTAGCTCGAGATCAAGATTGGGAGAGTAGCCCACAACTCGAGAGCTAAGAGAATTTGCTAACTATGTTGAAAGGAGGTGGAGAGTGAGCACTATATTTACAAATGTAGGGCCTACAATACACTCCAATCAAGATGCCTCTCTTAGACTTGGAAGCCTCTCTCAAACTAGTCATGGTGTCACTAGAGCCCTTGATTGAGGAGTTTGATACTTTGAATAGATCTTGAGATGCATGACATAAGCCATCTTGATGTGGACTATACATGACTTTCCAAGATATGGCTAGTGTTTCGAAATGATGCTTAAAAATTGATTTGCATATATGGATTTTAGTGTGATTCTTTACCAAAAACAACTTGCATGTGATTTAGGTCTCTCTACCTTGGGCTACCATGCATATCTCATTTGTGGTCCATCACTAGTTTCTTCACAGCTGGGTAGTTTGAAGAAGGAGAATCATCATAGTTTTCTCCCTTTTTTATCATCCTAAGAATGAGAGGACTTCGAATGGGGTTCCACCACAATCTTGTTCCATTGGAGACTGGACGGATTTATGGAGTCACATAGTGACACATGCTCAAGTAATAGAGCAAACCCTCTCTGATGTGCATGATTAAGATACTAAGGAGTTTTGATGCCATACTAATACTATCTAAGCAAGATACTTCATACTAAGGTGACACCTCTCTCAAGCTATAGTCATGATGTCCTAGATCAATGATGCCTAGGCTAGTTCCTACTTAAGATCTTGGGCTCAACATATCACTCATCAATGATTTTTTCCACATGCTGACCACACACATACTACACCTACACAAAGAGGTAATAGCCTAGAGAGTCTAGGAGATAAGAGTGGCACACCGGCAGAGGATGTATGGGTACTAAACATAAAAACTACAATAGAGAGAGATGATGGAGATCCACCAATGGTACAAGCAATACTCGACAATGCTGAGAGACAAGTCCAAATGCTACCCTTACACTATGTCATAGAATGTCTAACATATTACACACACCAATCTTGATCGAATAGAGCTAGTCATCAATGTACTATTACTTTGTTGTCACACAACTACCCATGTAGTGCTTCACCCACCTACACCATTTTTTGTTGTACACCTATATGGGCATTGTATTGAACACCATCTCACACTTGTCTTTTTACTATATATCACTAATCATAATTATGCATATTATTTGATGTTTTGGTTATGTTATAATTGTACATGACTGCCTCATAGGTTGCCTTTTTGAGCCTCATTATATATATATATATATATATATATATATATATATATATATATATATTCCGCCCCTCACAAGGACCACAGAATGTTCCTGCAAATTATGGCCAATTCCTGGTATATAAGCCGTCCACCTTCCTCTGGCTTATCACCGGCAGTCTGTTTAGGGTTCCAATTTGAGTAATGGCAACTAAACACGAGGGTTGCGCTCGTTGCGGGACTTAACCCAACACCTTACGGCACGAGCTGACGACAGCCATGCACCACCTGTATCCACGTTCCCGAAGTATATATATATATATATATATATATATATATAAGCTTCAAAAATATATAAGGAGGAGGTTTTAGAAAAATCACCCAGAATGAGTTTGGAAACATACAAGAATAAGTTGAAATATTAAAGCAATCAAAGTGTTTGAATGGAACCAAAACGTGGATTAAAAATTAACTCATATCAATACAACTCAAATCAGACCAAAAGCACACAAATTTTCACAGCTTGGAAGAGAAAGAGCTCAATGTATTGCAATGTTCAAGTGTGTTGAGATGAATTACAAAGGGAGTATTTATAGGCATCTGATAGTAGCGGAACAATCATTGAGAGGTGAGTGGAGAATCTTGTAGGTGAAATTGCTAAGATATAGATGGCTAGAAAACAGGGCAAATGGGCAAGCTTATTGAGGTGGAAAAGGCCACCACATAGGAGTTTAGAAATCATAAGCATTGAGTTGCTTTAAGATCATGATCTGACTTTTATAGCTTTAGGAGATGAATTACTTTTTGTACTAGTGGCACCTATAAGTGGATTGTAACTAGAATATAGAGGTGTTTCTCTTTGTCCTACACACCTTTGAGGTGTCAAAAAGGATGCTAATAGAACTCTCTCTCTCTCTCTCTCTCTCTCTCTGTGCTCACACAAAGGGTTTATTTAATCTTCAATAACATGTAAGTAGGGGGTTTGAGAAAAACACCAAGAAAAGAACTAATCAAGCAAGATTCATGTTTAAAAACATTCAAGATGAAGTATTAAAGCAATCAAAATGTTTCAAGGGAACTAAAATGTGGATTAGACATGAACTTACAACAACACAACTCAAAGCATGATCAAGTGAAATTGCTAAGATGAAGGTGGCTAGAATGGAGGGCAAATTGGTAGTTTATTAAGGTAGAAAGGTCATCATAGACGAATTCAAAAAGCCTAAATATTGAGTTGCTTTAACATTATGATATATTTAGTAATGTTTATAGCTTCAAGAGTTCAATTTCATTTTGTGTTAATGAGAGCCCATAGCGGATTGTAATTAGAAATCTAGATATGTCTCTTTGTCCCATACACCTTCGAGGCATTTCAAGAACATTGACACAACACACACACACACACACACTCTCTCTCTCTCTCTCTCTCTCTCTCTCTCTCTCTCTCTCTCTCTCACAACAAGTCATGCTTGATGACCAAAGAAAAAATACCTCAAAGGTCATGTCCTATAATGTGTATGTGTGCACATGTGCATGTAATCACACATGTACACACAAATTGTGTGTTGTAATGCAATTTATATTTGCTTGGGAAAAGTGTTCACTAGCTTCATGTATTGTGTAAAGGGTCCAATATTGCCCCCTCGTAAAATCATCATTGGGTGCAAAAGGGACATCTTAATAATTTTTTTATTTCAAAACAGATTCAATGTCCAGATCTTCCATCATAGCTTCTACCTCATCTACACTTGCTACGTTTGTAGTCCATGGAAAGGGAATTGATCAATTAGAAGCGCACATAATTGGTGTAGGACATTCCATTGGTTCAACATTGAGAATTGCATATAACTTTGAGAAACTACAAATATAGGTGGAACTAGAGTCCAAAAAGCAAGTAAAATGCTAAGAAAATTAATTGGCACTCCACTCGTCTTATGGCTACATCATCTATGCAACAATCGTGGTGGCATAAGCAATTTTAGATCATCTCATCTAGGGTTATTTTGAAACCATCTCTGGATATCATATGCCAAATAAGTGTCAAGAAATGAGTGCAAATGCAAATAGACTTTCCTCAAAAAGAAATCCCAAGTTCTCCTAATCCATTGGTTCTATAGATACAAAATCATTAAGTACACTCATAGAATTAGCAAGTTTACTTCAAGAAATTTATTGCACCATTATTTGGATTGGTCTTAGTGACTTCTCTACACCATGCATCATTATTATGCTATGAGAATTCTCCAATAATTCACATTGGTTGGATTGCTTGTTCTTCAAGGCCATTCTTACCTATTTGTAATCATTAATGACCTAGCAACAACTTAATGTAAGGCTTCATAGGATAGTAGTTTTTTAAAGGAATTATAAAAAAAAGTACAACATTTGTATACACTTCCCATTATTTGGTATAACCATAATTTAAAAAGCCCACACTAATCCTACAAGTACATCTACTAGTCCTACTCTAAGTAATGCATCAAGTGCTTTGATTTCCTTGGCATATATTGCATATATATTCTAGAGGATATGCCTTTGCTACTTCATAAGCATGGCATCCTTTCTTCATTGAATGTATAATGAAAGCAAGTGGAACTCATTTTTTGTTGATTATTGATGCATGTGAGTCCTAAATAGGTAGGAGGGAGTTTGATTGTACAAACATGTCTAGGTCACTTGTGCTATTGAATTGGTCTAGTGAGTTTGTTTATGCACAACAAAAGGAGCTTGCAATTGGACATGGTAAGCCAAATATTAAGACATACAAAGTCTACTCTTCAAAATGGATTTTCCTACAAGGTCGAATCACATGGATACATTGATATTGATTGGGTCAGCAATGTGTTAGTTAGATCTTCTACTAGGCTTGCATCTTCTTCACGCGGGATAGTGAAGAACAAGCCACATTTGCTTTCTCATCTATAGAAGCTTAGGTAGTCATGGTCTCATTTGGAGTGGTTTTGCTAAAGACTTATTGGGAGATGTTAAGTATATTGCTTGCAGATGAAGCAAACAATATTCATAGAATATGATAACATGAGCAACATATGTATCTTAAGGACCAATTTTAAATTCCAAGAAAAAGCAGATTGGTACACCCATGCATGACCTTCATGCACATGTATGAACTCAGCAATCTCCCTTAGAACCATTGTGTCACATTTGGAATTGTCTTACAATATGTGCACAAAAGATAGTAACGTCTTGAGCATATAAAGGACATTCTACTATTAAAAATGCAGATTAATTTAATGATTGAAAGCCTCTCATCACGGGTCACCTTTTACACCAAAGCAAATGAGGAGATTCTTAAAACTAGTATCGTTCCTAGATTACATTGTATCCTTTCTTTCGTGTAACCATCGATGGATCGTAGGGATTGCCAGTAGGCTTGGTATACATCGTTTCGCTATACATGATCTGGATAAACAATCGAGAAGGTTTATTGCTGAAATGGTGCACCAGGACAAGCGAATAGGAGCTTCTTCAACCCTGGTTAGTCATTGCTGGATTTCACTGTCTTCCTTACTGCCATAAATTACGTTCATATAGCTTTCAATTATTGGTAAAGATAATAACGGTAAACGAAGGTGGCCATCAGGCTTTGTATCAACTCTCAGAAATGGCCAGCCCAGTGCCTGTGCAGCATCACACTCGTCTAGACCATCTCCTATCACACAGAACTTCACCCCTATGTTGTCATAACGCTCCTTAATCCACCTGCAGCATTGAGTTTTACCAACTTCTGCCGAGCTGTAAACTGCACAAACAGCAAGACCACTAGATGAGAAAGGGTCCTGGCATCTTTGTTACCTTTCTATGATTCCTTGTTATCTGGGATATTGAGACATTATACCAATGTACAACACAAAAATTTGACATTTGTAAACCTAATTTCTACCTGTTGTTTAAGAGGATTGACGAATTCCATGAAGTGCAACAGTGACTAATATGAAATAGCAATGAGAAGGGGAAGTCCACTAGAGTCTAGGATGATATGGGGTGGGCACTGCCTATACTAGAATTCCACATGCAGTAATCTCTGGTTGTAGGCAGAGCTCAAACCAGGGACTTCAGAAAGTACAAGTGACAGGATTGCTCATTTAAAAAAAAAACCTTCACACTCCTATCTCATTAGTGACTGGTGCTTGTGGAAAGGTGTCAATTTCTACAAGGGAAGCCTCATAGACAGCCGAATGGCAATTAAAGGTTGTGTCAAGTGTGCCATAGAAGAGTTGGTAGCTTAAAAAATCCAAATGAAGACTGTAAATTCTTCAGAAGAATGCACATGAAGCAAATAATTTACACTTGGTGCGAGTGTCAAGGGGAAAAACCTCCTAATAAGCTTAAGATACCTAGCCCTGACCCTCTGCTGTGTTAGTGCTGCATGCACATCCTGCACTGCTACTTCTTTCGTCACCTCATTTTATCAGCCTTCCTCCTGCCTCTGCATTCAATGCCCACTCCACAGACCTACCATTTCCTTTCCACACCTCCTCTCCACTTAAGTCATTTTCTAATCGACCCTGAAGATTCCCTTGAAGCTTATCCTCTTCTTCCAAGTCATCTAATGCCTTCATCAGCTCTGATGGAACCTCATCAAGTACAAAGAGTCACGACCTTTTTGTGGAAGATCTCATCATCATCATAAGCATCGGTGTTCTCCTCCTCTATCCCTGTCAATCACTTCATCCTTGATCTAGGTATCAAGAAAGGCATTGTTTTTTTGAAAAAATACAAAGTCATTATGGCAGTTTGGAAAGAAGAATATGGAATTGTCTATCTGGTTTCCATAATCATAATTTTCTCCTTAAAAGTGTATTAATCAATCTCGACTATGGTTGGGATGACACATTAGAAGTCAAGTTTGCAGCTTTACTTTGCCTAACTTAGACCACCCTCGGTGAACAGGTTGGTTTATCATCATGCTGTTCTGAGAACCTGAATGTGGACAGGTTGGAATATGATCCTGCCACTCCTAGATCATAAAGATCCTTTTGGAGCTACCTTTAAGGGTCAGAACTTCTGATGCTGACAAAAACTACAGCTATCAAACAAAAGAAGATGATCCCAATGCTCCCCACCTCCATATATACTTCCAAACAAATCAGTTTCTAAAAAGGAAAATAGCAATACACCAAAGAAGTGTTTAAATGTGAGCAGACATGCCTATATAATCAAACTACAGTGAGCCTAACTGGTACAATCATGGGCAACAAGATCAAGGGGTATGAGTCATTGCTCTAGCAGAAGCAATAAACCCCTGTATCCTCCTCTGCATGTGTCCCCAGCGCCTATGCTGAGTTCTAGGACATCTGGATTGGCCAAGCTGGACCACTCAATCAATCACTACCCCTCATGTGGACATGAACTGTGACTGTGGTTGTGGTGGAGTCTCCTCAATGCTCCTACTGGGTGTAGAGTGAGATTGAGACGGCTCTGAAGACCCCTCAGCACTCCACAAGACATCTGCAAGCTGCCTCTAGGTAGGCCTGTGGTGGCCCAATGCTGTACTCCTGGGTAATGTCTTTCTAAGCCCCCATATCTCAAGGAAAAAAAGCCCCAGACACTGCTGGTCAGTAGAATCCATGATCCTCAACAGCGGCCCAAACCGATCTCCGAAGAGAGAATGAAATTGGCCTCGAATCTCTTAGTATGTTGGGCAGTGACAGATATAGTGCTCCTCCGTCTCCAGCTCCAATTGATATAGATGGCAAGCGTGCTCCTCCGGGGTGATTTATCTATATCTACTCATCTCAATCTCTAGCTGGTGTGAAAAAGTGTGCATTTGGCAAGTCGACAAATAGTCAAAGTAAGCTCCGGGCAATCAAATGTCAAGCCAAAGCGAGGCTCAGGATCATCCAACTTCAAACAATGTAACGGGCATGTAGTAGTAGCATAGGCCAAGCATGTCAAGACTGGTCAAACATAAGTAAAGTACATGCCATAAGTACATCAAAGATGCAGATCCAAATGCTATGCGAAGCGAGCTCAAGCTCAACCAATGATTTGAGAGCAAATCCAAGCTCTATGTCGATCCCCGAGAATCATTACATCAATGTATACATCCAAGACATAGCCCGAATGTAATAAGCATATCCAAACGTAAGCAAAAGAGCTTCAGCCCCGAATATTCTAGCAGCAAACAAACGTCCGAAATTGAGCAAGCAATGGCTCAATCCAAGCTCAAACCATAGACAAATCATTGGTATACTTTCCCGTATGTATAGGCATCAACTGGGCATAATCGGGCATCAAATGACTATGTAGCATGAGCATAAAGTGTAATGACAGAGGGCTGCCCTATTTTGGGCTGCTTGTGGACTGTATAAAATAGTCAATGACTGAGTAAATTCAGCCCCAAAAGCATCTCACATTATGGGCCTACATTTTCCTAGCATTCGGGGCACATTCGGGACCAACCGAGCAACCAATGTCAATGCCAATCAAGCATAAACATAAAGTGCTGATGTAACACTGTTTGTGACTGCTTGTGGACTGAGAAAAACAGTCCTGGACTGACGTAAATCAGTCCACAAATCAATGCCAATGATAACCACCAATGTCGAGCATCAAGGGGGTGTTCCCAAGTGCCAAATGAAGTATTTTCAAGCTGCCAATGAGTGCCAAGGCAGGGCTGAAGTAAAAAACGAATTTTTTGTAGGTCTTCAAGCTGGTCCAAACTGATTTGTGGCTTGTGAAGGGCTGGGCAAGATCAATGCAAGGTTGAGGGAGTATTCAAGGATCTCTAGGAGCTTCCTCTTGAAGGGCAAAGTCACCGGTAGAGAGTAGGCATCACAAGAAGCAAGAAGACTTGGCTGCCCTGCTTCACAAAACCTGTGGACTGAAGTAAAATAACAAAAGAGAGCTCCAATATCTCTAAAGGAATGCCCTGAGGGTATCTAAATGGGCCGGGTAGGTACTTGGGAAGTTGAGGAGTGATCGGAGCTCGAAAGAGTCGTATATCGGGAAGAAGACCCAATGAGTGTAGGTAATCAATAGGAAGCTGAAGATGCCACGAACCAAGCTCGAGTAGTCATGAATCCATGCTCTGATACCAATTGAAAGGTGAGAAGGATCGAAGCTTGCACGGGAGAGCTATGGCGGGAGAGCAAGAGTAAGAGAGAGAGAAACTCACAATGTGGGAACTCCAATAGTCACAATGTGTGATCGGGCCTTCCTTTATTTAAACTATCACTGAAAGAATAAAGAATAAAGTGACAGTGAAGGGTGCCCGCCACCTGCAGTGCAGTGGCGGGTACTGTAAGTGTAGTAATACACGGGCGGCTAGGCGGAGGCACCTTTACCCCCAACATAGCCCTCAACAAAAGTCAGCATGAGGAGGAGCTACTAGCTTTACCTTGGAGGAGGATCTGTGTCATTGAACTCTAGGGAAAGACCTGGCTGCTACACCCCTACATACCTTGGAGTGAGTTCTGGAAATGGGACAGCTCTCCCTTGAGGAGGTGGAGTGGGATCTCAAGAGTGGCTTTGGCCAGCCATAATTGTTGCCAAGAAGTCCCAGGGCTTCTTAGCCTAAACGGCACGGATTGGAAGGTATGTCTAGATGCAGGAGGACATAGATTGGGCACCCTCATGCAGCATGCACTAGGCGGAACACGGCATCATCGAGCCTTTCCATTAGACCTTTTGATGATACCAATGGGATAGTTGGAGGCCATGGAGGGTGTCTTATTTCCTATGGCTATTGGCACGTGGAGGCTTGGCAATTGGGAGTTGGTTGGTTCAGATGCAGCAAGATGAAGTCTACAAGCACTGTCCACTACAATACTTGAAGACCCTAAAGCATTGCCTCTGCTCTTGTGAGGTAATGCAGCTGGTGTGGAGAGGACCATGCCAGATTCTTCATTGTGTAGCACCTAGACTGGGTTTTATATCGTGGGGGTCCATCTAGTGGCAAGTAGTTAGCCAAGGCCGCCACTTACTGTATGGGACAGAGATACATGATACCATCCTTCTCATTGAGACAGGTGCTTGTGCGGTGGTCGATTTGGAGACATTACCCATCCAGCAGGTACTAGAGTCGAGAGCTGAGTAGTCGAAGGTACGGGAGATTATTGGGAGCCTCATAGTGTGGGGCATTTGGAAGGCACGCTATCAGTTGGTTATGGGCAGCAAGTGCTTGACCACTTATATGTTGTCTTTAGTAGAGCCGTGGACCTCACTCATCCACTCCCTCCATGGCCACTGGGATCAGGTGTAGGGCGACTCTCAAGCTTGCAAGGAGCTCCGATACCACTTCTTACACACCTAGGGTGGCCATGATCTGTTCTTCATAATGCTAGCAGGCAACCCTAGGTGGTGCTACTCTCCTCCTCGGCTTCTATCCCCCATCCCTCCAAACCGCCTTGAGAGGCTTGTATATATGATCCCAGCTTGACCTTGTATCAACTCCAGCTAGGCTGCTGAGCACATGTACTTTGTAAAGTTTTCTAAGTAATATCATTAGCCACCTTTTTCTTGGGTTAAAAAAAGGTCATACATAATGAACTAGCATGATATCCTCAATTAGGGACCTTCATATGCTATCCCCATCGATGTGGTGCGAGTATAGTGGACTATATCCTTTCCCCTCCCCTGCTTGTAAGCTGATTTTATATATTGAACCTAAAGTGGTGGGTAATTAAATAACTAAACTACTCTCTCAAGGGAAACAGGAGGATGGACCCCCAACGGATCTAGACCTATGGCTAGGTAGTCTCGGTAAGCCGAGAGCTTTTCTAAGAATGAATACAAATCGCACTTGATGGATCATTAGAAACCAAAAAGACTAACCCACATCACTCTAGAATCCGCTAATATTAATTAGCCACTAGTAATGGATTTGATTAAAAAAACTCAAGTCAACCCTTGTGAGAGTGGCCTGAACTTCCACTGTGAGGTAGACTCAAGCGAGCCTAATTAGCAAACTCCGAGGGTTTTATCAAAATCTCAAAATGCACTTCCTAGGATATTTCTTGATGGGCTACTAAGAACGTATGGCCGAGCAATAGCTCGGGCAGGCACATTACATTTTTTATCAATGGTCTTGGTCATACTCTTGTGTTTATTACAACTGTGTTGTAATTTTTATGTTTAGCATTGTCTTGGAGAATAGACATTATACTTTGTTAGTCTATTTCTTGTAGTTGGTGGATAGCTCTCTATGTTGGTGTTCCCTCCTATTTTTCCCTTAGTTTGGTTAAGTTTTTGTGGCTAATTTGTAGTCATTAAAAACAATCCATTCTCTTGGATTTTGCATTGGTATACTATCATTACGTGGCTAATTCTTTGAATGATAGACTTGCTATTTTCAATATTGAATAGCTTGATGGCACTAATTTTACACTATTGGAAGACACAAGCATGGTAGGTACTGGTCCAAAATAAGCATTTTAGCCCATTAAAAACCAAAAAATTAAAGCTAAAAGGAATAGATGAGGATGATTGGGTGAAGTTGGATGAGTTATATAAATACACCCTTATGCTTTCATTGTCTAAATAGGTTTACTTATGCTTTCATTGTCTAAATAGGTTTATTTCAATGTTGTGGCACCTAAGGATAATGTATGGCAGTTATGGAAAAAGATATACAATCTTTATGGCAAGGAAAGTCATGATGCATTGACACCTGAGATACTATTTCTCCTAGGAGACAAAGGATATCTACTCAGCGGAGGTCCTCATATTATTATATGGCATAGATCAGGATGCTCCATTATAGGAGCTCACTCAGCAGTTAAGTGAGGCTCTACATGCAGCAATAGGTATAGCATTTCCCTGTTTTCACCCCACATGAAGAGTCTCCTTTGCAACGATGCCCCGTAAGTGTTGGTTTGATGATGAGTGTTGTCTAGAGAGGGAGATAGCATGAGGCTCCTCTACTAACAAACAGGCACAGGTGTCCTTCAAATGTCTCATACAACAGAAGAAGAGAGCATTTCTAGCACAATTGGAGAGAGACCTATAACATCTGTTCTTGAGCCAGGACTCTAGGAAGGCATGGAGACTAGTGCGTTTCCCAGCCACACCTATTATAGCTTCAACTACATGGGAGTAGTATGCAACCACTCTCTACACAATAGCAGAACAACCTCCTCTTCCTAATCCACCAGAACCCTGCCTAGAGATGCTTATCTTTTTTTACTGCAAGGAGGGTTTGAGATGCCATTGATAGACTCAGTCGAGGTAAGGCACATGATCCTCATGGTTTGGTAGCAGAGCACCTACTACATGCTAGAGATTTGGTGGCAGGTTTACTAGCATATATGTTTAACAGAATCACGTACGAAGGCTTCCCAGAGAGCTAGAGCACCAACACTATTGTGCCTATTGTCAAGTCACGGGACCCTACCCTACCCAGTAGTACTATTATGGTTGGCCATACATTGGCCAAGTTATATGATAGTGGTTGGGCAGAGAGGTGAGATTGCAGAGCACAATGATAGGCCGGGTTCAGGAGGGACTTCTCTACCTTGGACCATATTCTTACAATTAGAGCAATCATTGAGGGTAGAGCCCATGGCTGACAAATCTATTACTGCTTTGTGGACTTCTGCAAGGCTTTTGATACAATACCATGAGATAGGCTGCTACGTAGACTTTATGAAATGGGAGTCCCTAAAGTGCTCATATGGAGGATTATGGCACTTTATGAGAGGGTGATTGGGAGAGTAAGGACACTCTAGGCCTTCCAGCACCTGTTCATTCCACCGTCGGGGTGAAATAGGGCACCTGAGTCCTTTCAGCACCTGTTTATTCCACCATCAGGGTGAAATAGGGCTGTTTTCTCTCTCCTACATTATTTGGCTTGTGCATTGATGGTATTGCTGATTGCATGTCTTAGGGAGGACATAGAGGACCTCCACTTGTTTGCATTTGAATACCTCTCTTATTATATACAGATGACATTGTGCTGATAGCTGATTCCCCATGGGGACTACAAAGTCATTTGGAGGCATTGCATCAGTATGCACTAGATAGTGGGCTCTCAGTGAACCTTGGTAAAACCAAAGCTATGCTATTTAACACCACACCACAGTGGGTCAAGAGGCTAGCACCTAAGTTCACTTATGGACAAGATGGGATCAAGTATGTGGACTCTTATGCATATCTGGGTGTCCTATTCACAAGTCCCATTTTCTCTAGGAGAGAGTCATCAGCATATACTAGACTAACACAAGGGTATGCAACATCGGGAGGTCTAGAGAGGATGTGTTAACCGGTGCAATTCTAGGAACTCCACACTAAGCTATGGCTTTTTGATACATTGGTCACATCCATACTGCTATATGGAGTGCAAATAATGGACCCTAGATCTGCCCACATTTACGACAGGTGGAGATCAATTGAGAAGCCTCTGGTATCCATGATTTCTCAGAGATCATCAAAGCTGAGTTAGGGGCTACACTGATTGTTGTAGAGGCCCTTGCTCCATTAGTATCATTGATACACAATTTATGTGGATCTACTGAGACCCAGATACACATGATTGGCCCTTGAGTCCTCACGATAGCTGGATAGAGGGGAAGATATCTCATGTTGGTATGCGCAGATGTTCACTTGGTTTGAGCTACATGGTCTCAGCATGGGACAGGATGCCCCCCCTTTCAATACTCCCTTGATGCACCCTCTCTTCCTTTGTCGCTCAGAGGTTGGCAAGGCCATTTCAATGGACCTGACCCACTTAGATGCCATGAGAACATGGATGACACCGACATAGGAACTAGGGATGAAGATTGCTTTCTACTGAGAGCATCTCCTTCACACAGTTTGTGGTCATTTTGCCTCAGTTTTGGTGATATTTTGATTGTTTACAGCAGAAAATAGCAAGCAGTTTTGAACTGTCTGCACTATTTTGGACTGCAGTATGGCATCTTCTTTCACTAACAGTGCTATCTTCAATATCACTAAGCTTGATGGTACAAATTATGCCTATTGGAAGAGTCAAGTTTCACAGGTATTGGTGCAGAAATCTCAGATCAAGCCACTAAGGATGCATAGCGAGCAGCCTGAAACTATGACTGATGACGAATGGGATGAGCTTGATGAGTTATACAAGTCCACCCTCATCTTGTCTCTCATTGAACAGATGCATTACAATGTGGTTGAGGAAGCACAGAGTGCTTAGCAGCTTTGGGATAAAATTAAGAACCTCTATGACAAGAAAAGTCCAACAAGTCAAATGTATTGGTTGAAGCAGCTTATGGACCTGGGCATGAAGGAGAATATGACAATGTCTGCTCATTTGAGCTAGTTCCATGCTATTCTCAAGAACTTGACTTTGCAGAGCATTACCTTTAATGACAAGGTCACTCCATTGTTTTTGCTTGGGACTCTGAGTGAGTTATGGGATGTATTCCTCACTGCCTTATGTGCTTCTGCTACTATTTTGAACTTGCCTAATGTAGAGGGTGCTCTTTTGCAAAAAGAGATCAACCGTAAGAACTTGGATGCCTCTCATGTGTCGCATGCTTTGATTTTTAGATGTAGAGATGGTAATGGAAAGAATGACCGTGGGTATGGACGTGGTAGACACTCACAGAAGTCTAGGTCTAAGTCGCGTGGTAAGTCGCCTAGCAAGTCTCGTGGGAGAAATGCTAATGTGACATGTCATCATTGCAGCAAGAAGGTTCATATACGCCCACAGTGTCATGAGTTATACAATGAGAAGCGCAAAGAGTACGGGAAAGGCAAAGTACAGGAAAAGTCCTTTGATCGCAGCATTATGCCTACGAAATCTAGTGTGAAACGAGAAGATAAATGTCATGTAGACTGATGACTCTGATGGGGAGTACATACTTGCAGCTAGTTCTTGTGATGCTATGTCGTTGACCGAGGTTCACTCTATGTATGCGCAATATTGGCTTTTGGATTTTGGTACTTCATTTCATGTTGCACCATGCCGTGAGTGGTTCCATTCCTATCGCACTGTCTCTGGTTCAGTTCACTTGGGTGTTGACAGGTCACTTGCTATTGTTGGCATTGGGGATGTATGGCTGCAGTTCTCTACTAGCAGTACTTTTCTGTTACAGGATGTATGTCATGTACATGTGCTTACATGCAGTCTTACGTCTGCAGGGCAGCTTGATGATGCTGGGTTTCATGTTTCATTTGGGGATTCTGCCTAGAAGATCACTCGTGGCAAGCTTGTGCTTGCTAGAGGTGCCAAGGTTGGCAGCCTCTATCCTCTTATAGTTGATGGGTTCTCTGTTGACCATGTTTTGTTAGTCAGTTCCATCCCACATGTATCTCTTTGACATGCCCGTTTGGGCCATATGTCCTTGAAGGGAATAAAAATGCTTTTTGATTTGCAATACTTATCGCCCCTTGACTATGCATGTTTTGATTCATGTGAGCATTGTCTTTATGGCAGACAGAATAGGAATAGGCATAAGAAGTCTGGTAGGACACGCATGAGTGAGCCCCTAGCATTGGTACATTCGGATATCTATGGGCCCATGCCCTATCAATCTATGGGTGGCGCAAAGTATTTTGTGACCTTCATTGATGATTTTTCGTGTAAAGTCTGGGCTTATCCCATTAAGCTTAAGTCAGATGTCTTGGCTGTGTTTTAGAGATGGCTTGCATTGGTTGAGAACCAACTGGGCATAGGCTGAAATGCCTTAGGACTGACAATGGGGGAGAATATGTGTCACGTGCCTTTGAGCAGCTATGTGACAAGAGGGGTATTAAGCGTCACTTGACCGCTCCTTGTACCCCATCTCAGAATGGTTTGGCTGAGCGGATGAATATAACCATCCAGGAGCGTGTATGCAATATACTTAGCCATGCAGGCCTACCACAGAGCTTTTGGACTGAGGCAATCTGTACGGCTGTGTATATCATCAATAGATCACCTTCTAGTGGCTTGGATTTTCAGGTTGCAGAGGAGGTATGGACTGGGAAACCTCCGTCCTATGCACATCTACATGTCTTTGGATGTGAGGCATTCTACCATATGACCAAGGACAAGCGAACTAAGTTGGATCCTAAGAGTATCAAATGCATTTTCCTTGGCTATGGAGATGCAGGCGAGATGGATTACCGCCTTTGGGATCCACAGGCGCGGAAAGTCATCCGCAGCCATGATGTAGTCTTCCATGAAGACAAGATGCATACGTAGCCTGAGAACATGATAGAGATACGCAGGGTTATATTTCAGGAGGAGCCATGTGCTCCTGCACAGCCAATTGGACAGCCTTCAACAGCAATTGGTATTGGACAGTATACTAGACATGCAGCAAAGCCTACAGCAAGACAGTCTACTAGAGCTAGACGTCCACCTGATCGATTTGAGCCCTTAATGCATTATATCTTGTTTACAGATACAGGAGAGCCTCTCATCTATGATACATGGCCAGGGTATTGGACAGTATGCTAGACATGCAGCAAAGCCTGCAGCAAGACAGTCTACTAGAGCTAGACGTCCACCTGATCGATTTGAGCCCTTAATGCATTATATCTTGGTTACAGATACAGGAGAGCCTCTCACCTATGATAAGGCTATGCGCAAGGGTGACAGTCACTCCTGGGAGAGGGCTATGCAATTTGAGGACCTCCTTGCATAAGAATATGACTTGGGATTTGGTTGCATTGCCTAACGGCAAGAAGGCTTTGCCATGCAAATGGATGTACAAGCTGAAAAGTACCCCTGGGCACCCCAAGCCGGCTTATAAGGAAAGACTTGCTACTAAGGGTTTTAAACAGGAGCATGGAGTTGACTTTGATGAAGTCTTTTCTCTTGTGGTCAAGATGACCACCCTACGCTTGGTTTTGGTCTTCATCGCGCAGCTTAACTTGGACATGTATCAGATGGATGTCAACACTGCATTCTTGCATGGGGATTTGCATGTGAGATTTACATGGAGCAACCCAAAGGCTTTGCAGAATTTGACAGGGAACACCTAGTGTGCAAGTTGAAGAAAAGCCTTTATGGCTTGAAGCAGGCACCTAGGGAGTGGTATCATAAGTTTAATGCCTTTATGCAATCACAGGGCTACAACAGGAGCGCTATGGATCCGTGTCTTTACATGAAGAAAGCCCGTGATGGCTCATTGCTTATTTTGGTACTTTATGTGGATGATATGCTGATAGCAGGGAAAACTCATGATGAGCTGAATGCTCTTAAATCTCAGCTGAAGAAGAGCTTTGAGATGAAGGATTTGGGATAGGTCTCTCACATTCTTGGTATGCGCATTAAGCGCGACAGGCATCAGGGACTACTCTACCTCTCACAGAGAGAGTACATTCATAAAGTCCTTGAGCGTTTCTGTATGCAGGACGTGAAGCCTATTGGCTGTCCATTACCTTTTTATGTTAAGGTCTCACGAGCGGATTCTCCACAGTCAGATGAGTAGAGGGCCGAGATGGCCAAGATCCCTTATGCATCAGCCATGGGTAGTTTGATGTATGCCATGATAGCCACTTGTCCAGATATTTCCTTTGCCGTTGGTGTTGTGCCACGCTATATGGCTACACCTGGCAAGAAACATTGGGATGCCGTAAAGGGTATCATGAGATACCTGAAAGGCACAGCAGATATGTGTATTTGCTATGGCAGCCAGGATACAGGAGTTGTGGGGTACACAAACTCCGATTCTGCAAGACATTCAGATAGTAGGAAGTCCACTTCGCTATGTATTCACCTATGCTAGAGGTACTGTCTCTTGGATATCCAAGGTTCAGAAGTGTACGGCTCTCTCTACCACTGAGGCCAAGTATGTTGTAGCCACTGAGGCTTGCAAGGAGGCCATATGGTTGGGCCGTTTGATTCATGACTTTGGGATTGATACTATACCTATGCTGCATTCAAATTCTATGAGTGCTATTTAGCTAGCCAAGAATCTAGTCTTCCATGCGAAGACGAAATACATTAAGATGAGACATCACTTTATACGTGGGGTCGTGGAGGACAAGTCTATTGATCTTATCAAGATCTCCATTGACGAAAATCCTGCAGATCTGTTCACAAAAAGCCTCACTACTAAGCACTTTTCCTTCCTCAAGAGATTGATGGGCGTTGGATGAGATAATGTTTTTCCTAATCTTGTTGTACATGTGTACATCGCACTGTCTTTTCTTTTTTCTTTTCACTCCTCACTGGGGCAAATTCGCCTTTAAATGGAAGGTTTTTGGGAGTAAAGGCACCTCCACCTAGCCGCCTGTGTATTACTATACTAACAATACCCGCCACTGCTCACTACAGGTGGTGGACACTCGTCATCGTCACTTTATTCTTTATTCTTTTAGTGACAGTTTGAATAAAGGAAGGCCCGGTCACACATTGTGACTGTTGGAGTTCCCACATTGCGAGTCTCTCTCTGTGTTGCTCTTACTCTCCCACCATAGCTCTCCCATGCAAGCTTTGATTCTTCTCACCTTTCAGGCTACCTTTTTGTTGGTCTAGACTATGAACAATACCTCATAGGGGGCACCTCCCACTCTATCTCCCACCTATAAGGGGATGTCGACTGGCGAAAACATAGTCACCCACATCTCATCAGGCAACAGCACCTCCTGAATGGGGAAGTCTAACCAGTTCAATGGGATTGCTACCTCAAACTCCCTCCTCTTGATCTCAACTCTCTACTGGTAGCCAGGTATCTGTTGTAGGATCTCTTGGTCAGCCAGTCTGTACACCTCCCTCCACAATATGACAGTACCAGTAGAGCTGGCCTTTCATCCTTGCCAGCCCACTGAACGTTGTCATGTCGCTACGCGCACACCGTGTAAAAAAATCTAGAGTATGGCTTCCTTTTAGATTTAGAGAGCCAATACCACTTTAGACATTAGTATTAGTGTCCATGGTTCAAAATATTAGATTTTTTTGGACAAGTTTTTAGTCAATTTTTGATATTCTAGATATTATCTCTTGTAAAAATCCATAAAACTATAGATAACTTTTAGATTAGGAGGACATATAAAAGAAAGCATGTAGCTTTCAACCAATTTGAGAGGATTTTATGTAAAAAAAAAGATTAGCGAAATCGCGCGACGCGCGATCGCTGTTTTCAAGCAGTGAACAACACTCCGAAAGTGGGAGATGGAGTGATCTGTCAGGATTCTGGCCAGGTGTCCTGGTATTTATCCCCCCTTTCGGAGCCATTGGAAGCATCAGATTGGCGATCTGAGCAGCATAGAGGAAGGTATTATTTTGTACACGTTTTTGTCTATTAGAGTTATATTTTCTCAAAATGCTGAAAGAAACTAACAGGCTTCATCTCTGTTAGTATTCTTCTATATTTTCTAATTCTTTTTTAGAGTATTCTTCTACATCTTCAATCTCTTCGATCCTCTTCTCTTCCGTCTACTCCTCTCCTTAAATCTACCTACACCCTGCTGTCTCTTATCTTCAAGAACTTGGCTTGAAACCTTCAATCCTTCTCTTATCTCTACCATCTCTGAAGTCTAAGCTCTTGAACCCCCATACATTCTTCTCTTGCTAAACCACTGTGGTGACCTTCAACCCTACGCGCTGCGACATTGGTGAACCTAACGTGAAGGTCAGTGTAAGAGAACTCCAAGATGGGGGATTCTTCAGGAGATACTCTACAACAATTGGTGCGCATACTACAGCAGACTCAACAACAATAAATCCAAATGTTACAACAACAACAACAAAGGCAAGATGAAGAGAAGATTGATTCCACAGCCATCAAGGCCCTAGAAGAAGTTGGGCGTGAATTAAAACAATTTAATGGTCAAAATATCTCTATTTTTATTCACTTATATGTTGAAAAAATGCTCTTCTTTGGTGTACCACAATATGCATGGAGCCGTTATTTTGCCAGACTAGTCAAGCATGGTCTTCAAGAAAGAATCCATGTGTGATCTATGTGCAGCTTGCTGTGTCTTTGTGTGATTTCTCTTTCCATTTCCATTCTCTTTGTTTGTATTTTTGTTTTGTATTTTCTTGCCTTTTGTTTCTTTCCTTTTTCTCTCTTCTTCTTCTTCTTCTTCTTCTTTGATAAGTTATATAGTCATGATAGAATTTAGACTTCATCATTGAAGTGAAGCAGAGAAGGAGGCTTAATAGATTTGTTAAGGAATTGGCGGCTTTGGAGATACCCCTTAAGGTCTAGACAGACCTGAAGGGTAGTGGTGGAGAGGAATGGATGATTGCAGTGGGTGAAGTGGCTATCATTGGGCTACATTTAAAAAAGCCCTATGCGAAGAATTCTTCTTAGAAGACCCTGGCCTAATGGCGAAGAAAAGTTTCACTGAACGGGTTGAAAAACCCAACAAAGGTTTAGCTGCAACAGCTCTATACCATGAGTTTGAAAGTAAATTTGGACAACTTGATGCTGAAGACCAACAAAGTGTGGAAAGTCAGAAGATTGAATTATTTCTTAAGGTTGCAGATCCCATTCTGCAAGAGAAGCTTGCTGATCGCCTAGAAGATGCTACCTCCGAATCAGGAGTCAAGACTGCATGGACAGATGTTACTGATGTAATTAACATGATTGCTCGAAGAGAGTGGATGCGATTAAGATTGGGCTCTACTTCAACTTCAACAACTCCATTGATGGAGCTTGTTCCACCTTCAAAATCCCCTATTCCTTTGACTAATCAACCAGCTCTTTCTTCTTCTGTTCCTTCTTGCGTGACCTTCATCTGAATCTTATAGAAATTAGTTCCAAAATAGAGAAGCTGGATGTCAAAGTCGAAGAGCGAGGACGAGCATCAACTCAAAGACCCATGAGAGAAGGCTTTAAGAGGTGCTGTATTTGGTGTGACAGCCAACAACATGACAAGAGAGAGTGTTCTGCCTTCCGTGAGGCTGAAGCACAGAAGCTCGTCTTTTGGAATGACGAAAAAATTCATGCGGCTGAAACTGGTCTTCCACTGGAGCCAAATTTTGGCAATGGTGGAATGAAGAAAACATTAGAAGATTTAGTTGTAAAGAATGCCTATGTAGCAATTGATGCAGCTACCTATGGGCTGCAAATTGAGCCAATTAAATCAAGTTCGAATGCATGTAAAACAAATGTGCAATCTAAAGTATGGATGCAGGCACTAGATCAAATGGAACGTGATAAAGCAACCAAAGAAGATTTGGCTAACGCCAGTCAATATATTCGAGGAATAACTGGTTGGAAAGAACCGGTAGATTCTTTTTCTACCTTTGCACATTTGGCTGACGTCCATCATAAAGAAGTCTTGATTGAAGAAAAGAGAAGAAGAGAATATGAACTAAGGCCTTCCTCTTCTGGCCCTCCAAAACGGATAACTAGAAGAACGTCTGAACAACCGAAGCTTGTTGAAAATATAACCCCAGATTAAGAGATGAAAGATGCGCCACAAACAAAGAAGACCGAAGAAAAGAAGAAAGGCAAGCAGCCAGGCTACAAATTGCATTCTGACATAGAATCTGCAACCGATCTCAAACGAGTTCTAGAAGAATGAATTCTAGGAAGCAAAATTGAATTCACCTTAGGCGAAATTCTTGGAATTGCCAAACCTGAATTCCATGATGTAATTATTAATGTAATCAAAAGGAAAAGACAATATGTTGGTGATGAAGAAACAGTGCATGCTTTTTTGCAAGTTCTTCGAGTTTTTGTGCTAGATGAAGAGAAGCTGACTTCATAAGGAATTTAACTTGAAGTAGTTAAAGAATTAATTGCAGCAATTGAAGCTAAAGATAAAGAAAATATAAATGCAAAAATTAAATAAATGAAAGCTGAAAATGTAATGGTT
The DNA here is from genome assembly GCF_053477565.2 of Lygodium microphyllum. Lineage (NCBI taxonomy): Eukaryota > Viridiplantae > Streptophyta > Polypodiopsida > Schizaeales > Lygodiaceae > Lygodium > Lygodium microphyllum. The sequence goes on from NC_141142.1 coordinate 117,277,547, forward strand.
GGTTGGTCCAAACCACTTGGGCAGCCCACCTCTCAAAAAGAAAACCGTCTACAGCACATGCATAAGGAAGAAGAGGCTCGGTTCATTCCAAGTACTCACTACTCCCGTACGCATTGGGCAAGAGCAACAACGGAGACAGTCATCAAAATTGGAGAAAGAGAAACACTATGTATTGCACTTTTAGACCATGGTTCGAAGATAAACGTCATGGCAAGGAGTCTCTATGAAAGTGGCGGATGGCCCATAGATGTTGATCCAGGTTGGCGAATGAGAGCTGCAAACATCTCTTCTGGAAAGTTATATGCTGCATGTCCTAATGTGCAGGTAACTACTGGAGACATAAAAGACAATTTTCACTTTTTTGTTCAAGACTCTTGTAGTTACCCTATCATTCTTGGGCAACCTTACATTTCTGAAGCCCGCTTGGAAACAAAAGCTCTTGATGATGGTTCTTCCTATGCTCGAATTGGAAGCAAGGATAATGAACGAGCTATCCAATTTCTTACTGTGTGTGTTAACCATCATCGAAACAGAGATCAACTGAGTGATTATCCTGTGCCTCCTAATGCCCGAGAATTCAAGGGTTTTCGGGTTGCACTACTATAAAGGGAGGCTATGGCAGTGCGTCATGTAAAAAGATTGAACCTCCTCATGTAACAGAAACGCTCTCTCTAGCAAATTTATATGTATGTACAATCAATAGTATGGGCTGTTATAAGTCTCTTCCGGCCATGACTAAGGCTGAAAGAAAATATTTATGTCATGTAAAATGGGAGCTGAAAACTTATGACATGATGACTGAAAATGAAGATATTTCGGGCATTTTTTTTGGGCTGATTACTATTGACACATTGGCTAAAATATATGCAGCTGCTCATGCAGAAAATCAGGCTGAAAATCAGTCCATAGAAGTATGTACATTGGATTTTTATCAAACAATTCAAGAATTTGTTAAACAGGAAGACAATGGTTTACTCAACAAGTTCAGCACAAGTGGAGACAAAATACAAGACGGTGGATAAGAAAGTCAAACATGTGGCAGTCCCACTGCCTCTTGAAAGTGAAGGGCTCGCTGATAAGGGCAGCAAATTAGCCAAGTCTTCGTGATCCTTCCAACATTGGTCACAAGTTCACATCTGAAAGTATAAAAGAGGTCAAAATAGGTGAAAATTCTTTCCTTTCGCCGGCTGAAAAATACGCTTTTATGCAAATGCTAATGAAACATGGAAAAGCTTTTCCTTTTCAACCAAGTGAAATAGGCTGTATGGATCCAAATATTGTGGCTCCTATGGTCATTTTTACAGTCCCACATGTGCCTTGGAACCTCAAGCCCATTCCTATTTCAAGGGCTCATCTGCCCAAATTATTGGAACTTCTAAATGAGAAGATCAGAACGAAGATTTTAGAACCTTCTTCAGCACCTTACTCAAACCGATGGTTTACTCTGCCTAAGAAAAATTGATCTTTACGATTCATTCAAGATCTACAGCTTGTCAATCGTGTCACAATCCGAAATGTTGGCTCAGGTCCAATTGTTAATAAGCTTGCTAAAGCTTTTGCAGTTCACCGTCCAGACCGTTAGCAAAGCGCACTTGCATGCCCCACAGTTTCTCCTCCTCATCACCAGCATCCACACCGAATAGATGCATGTTTGGTCAGTCACAAGTTTTCCCATGAGCTTACACCTTGCATCCTAGAATGTGAATAGTCTCCACTACAATAGGGCACGTGGTTCCAAGAAGTTGATTGTTCGGCAGGAGTTGTAGCCTGTCCTTGCCGGACGGATCAACATCTTGCTTTTGCAGGAGCACAAGCTCACCCCCACCTAGGACCAACGAGTTGGGAAGGTACTTCCGGCCAGCTCGCACACTTACTGGGAGCACGCCATAGGTGCCCACAGCAGGAGTGGAGGCGTATACACCTCTATTGGCCCGAGTCTCACCACCCAAGTACGAGACCACGAGGCGATAGTAGCAGGAAGGGTTCTATGGATCAGATTGGATATTGGGAACTCGTGCATTGAGTCCTCAATGTCTATGCCCCTACGTAGGTTAGGGCACGCAGCAGGTTTTGGGTGGAGATCCCAGATGGATTCCCAGAGGTGGACTCTTGGATCATTGGAGGAGATTCCAACAACTTGGAGGCTTTGGAGGACCAACAAGGCAGAGGCAGAAACTACCAGGGTATGGCTGGGGAGGAGCAGGAGGCATGGGGGGTCTTTTTGCTTGCAGTCGGAGCACGTGATGCTTGGGGAGACCCTGCCTTCCACAGGAGGGAGAGGTCGTTGGACTTCTCTTGGGGATACAGGCGGCTAGGTGGAGTCCTGTTGGAGCGGTTGGACAGGTTTTATGTGGGAGAGTGCGGAGGCTCTCGTGGAGACCAAATTGAGCAATTGGCAAGCACCACGTTGTCCGATCATTGCCCAGTTCTCTTGACGCTTGACCCCCCAGCATCCGCCTAGACACACGATCCTAACGGATCCCTAACTCAATCTATAGGAGGGAGGAGGTGACGAGATAGATAGAGCAGATTTGGACCAGAGAGTGGGACAGGAGGGACCGGATAGAAGAGGAGGTTGCAGAGGTCCTAGCCGAGTCGAGCAGAATCTGCCAAGAGGCAGCCATATAGACCCCAAGCAACAGTGTTGGGAGGAGGAGAGAGCACTCCAGCGGGACCTTCTAGCCATGCAGAGATTATTGCAAGAGGCACCAAGGGATCCCACCCTCCACACACAAGAGGTGCACGTGCGAGCAGCCATTGCTGGCCTAGAGGACAGGCACTTGGAGTTCTCTTTCCGAACCTCAGCAGCCTTCTGGGCGCGGAAGGGGAACACGATGTGCAGAGAGTTCTTCCAGGTGCACAGCCCCGCACCGCAGGAGAGCAGATACGTAGCCTTTGGGATCAGTAAGGGAGGACCCGTTCTAGCCAGACGAGGTGATGGAGATTGCCACCGACTATTACACGCGCCTTTTCCAACAGGAGACAGCTTTAGCTAGAGAACAAAGATGTAGACAGCAAGTATGGGATCACACCTCGTCCTTCGTCAGAGAGGAGATGGGACACTCCCTCCTAGCCCCCTTCACAAAGAAGGAACTAGAGGAGGCTTTCCATACACAGGATGGGCAGAAATGCCCGGGGAAGAATGGCCTCTCTAAGGCCTTCTTCACTACCTACTGGGAAGTGGTGAAGGACCCTACTAATGGCCTTCCAGGAGATTTTCACTTCTGAACAGATGCCAGGGAGTCTCTCGACATGCCTTTTCAGTCTTATCCCCAAAGGGGGAGACCGGTTGGAGCTTTCCCAGTGGAGACCGATCACCTTATTGTCAATGGCCTATAAGGCACTGGCAAAGATGATCGGTAGGCGACTACGCCCCGTGCTTCCAGATATCATCCATGACACACAGACAGGCTTTGTCCAGGATAGGAGCATCCTAGACAATGTATTTACCTTCTTTGAGGTGACAGAGTGGGCTCAGCACAATGGGCAGAGACTGGCCATACTACTCTTGGATTTTAAGAAAGCTTATGACAGGGTGGACTAGGATTTTCTAGAGAGCACCATGGTGAGGTTGGGATTTCCCCCAGGCTTGGATTTGTGGGGTCTCTGCCCTGTACAGATCGGCCACCAACAGGGTTCTCATAGGCGGAAGGCGAAGGGAGGAGTTTTGGCTGGAGAGATCGGTTCGACAGGGCTGCCCCCTGGCCCCATACCTGTTTCTACTCTTCACAGAGGCGATGTCTCACTTCCTCAGGTCACGTGAGTGGATTACGCAGCCTCCGACTTCCAGTGAGAGAGGAGACTGAGTTGCTAGACTCAAAGTGCGCAGATGATACGACCCTCTACATAGAGGATAATGAGTTGATGTTGGAGAGAGTGAGGCTGGCTCTTGACGTGTTCTGCTCTGCAACGGGAGCGAAAATCAACTAGTGAAAGACGGTTGGTTTCCTCATAGACTTGGACTCCAACACGGAGTGGAGTGTCCACCTTAGGTGAGCAAAGGGCAGACTGTCCGGTACCTAGGGTTCCAGGTGGGACTCAACATCACTCCTACCCAGCAGTTTCTTCTTGTCCTTGATTCTATTCGGAGGAAACTGACCTACTGGAGCACGGTTCGCCTCTCACTCGCCGGACGAGCCCTGATGATTAACCAGGTCCTCCTAGCGACGGCCTGGTACATCGCCTTGTGTTGGTGCTTCTCCTTATCCTGTGTAGTGCAGCTTCGCCCCCTAGTGCGGAATTTCCTTTGGTCAGGGTCTGATGGTTCCAAGGATTCCAGGGCCAAGGTGGCGTGGGCGACCATCATACGACATAGGTCAGAGGGAGGGCTTAGGATCATAGACCCAGAGTATCAGAGTATATGGCCCTCTTGGGCAAGCTAGTTGTCCGCGGTCTCACACCAACCGGGCAGACCTGGAAGGTCTTATTGCAGGAGGGCCTTCAGGACTGTAGACCGAAACTTGGCAATGAGTGGAGGCGGTCCCTGAGATGGATCTTCACGTCCTTCCAGATCACCTTTCCTTCGCAGCTTACTCCACATGTGGTAGGGCCTTCTTAAGGCCCTAATCTAGAGCCCCCTAGGCTGCCAGGAGGAAATAGACCGTCAGCCCATGATCTAGAATCCCCAGGTCAAAGATCGGGAAGGGGCACAGATAGGTGAATGCTCCCACATCCAGTGGGCTGGGTGGGAGGTCGGCCCGGCTCATACCATCAAGACATGGCGGGATGTGTACAGGATGGTGGATGAGGAGGTGTTGCAACAAGTATCAAACTTCCAGAGAGGAGTGGAGTTGAGGAGAAGGGAGATAGACGTACCAATACCTCCGCAGTGGCTTGCTCCCCTGATATGAGAGCCGATAGAGCCCGGGGAGGTATGGGCAGCTTGGTTTTCACCAGCAAGCATCCCCCTTCAGGTGGCAGGTAGAGTGGGTGGCGCCCCGCAAGGGATTTTCTTCATCGTTCAAGAGGAGGGGAGTCTAGCCCTTGACATAGGGCAGCAGGATGAGGGGATTGCCACCCTTTCGTGGAGGAGGATTCGGGTAGTGGGCCTTCAAGGGAAGACATGGTGACTGGATCCCTATGTTTTTTGGAAGGAGCTCAGGGAGTGGCGCCTTTGGATCTGGGAGGGCAGAGCACTTGATGAGCTGGAATGGGATCCAGGAAAGTGGCTATGGCCGGCCTCTGTGGTTGCCAAGAAGCCACCCAGGTTCCTAGAGTACACTGCCAGGATTGGCAAACATGTACTGATGTAGGAGGATATGGACTGGGCGCCGTCACATAGCAGGCACTGAGCGGAGCACAGCATCACGGAGCCCTTCCGACGGACCTTCTGGCGCCGCCTATGGGATAGCTAGAGGCCGAAGAGGGTGTCATATTTCTTATGGCTGGTGGTACATGGAGGCTTGGCGGTGGGAAGTTGGCTTGCCCAAATGCAAAAGGGAGGTTGTAAGCACTGCACACAGCAGCCTCTGGAAATCCCAAAGCATTGCCTTTGGTCATGTGAGGAGGCACAACTCATGTGGAGAGGAGCGTGCCGCATCCTTCGCCATATAGCACCCAGCCTTGGTTGTATCTCAAGGGGAGCTTTCTGTTGGCTGGCAATCAGCCAAGGCCGTCACCTTTTGTATAAGGCCAGGATGCAGGACACGATATTCATTGTCGAGGCAAGGTCGTGCGCAATGGTCGGTTTGGAGGCTCTACCCATCCGCGAGGTACTAGAGCCCACAGCAGACTACTTGGAGGTATGGGAGATCATAGGAAGTCTTACTAAATGGCTTATCTGGAAGGCGCGGTGTCAGGAGGCTTTCGGCGGAGAGAGACTTTCAGCACATGCGACCTTAGCAGAGCTCTGGACCTCCATCATCCACTCCCTCCACGGCCGATGGGATTAGGTGCAGGGCGAGTCCAGAGCTCGTCAAGAGCTCCGAGGTCACTTCATGTGCACTTGGGGCGGCCAGGGCCTATTCTTCGTGATGCAGGCAAGCAGCCCCAGTTGGCGATATACCCCCCCCCCCAAAATGGCTTCTTGCCCCCATCCCCCCCAGACCGCCTTGAGAGGCTTGTATACATGATGTATTGGCGACTTTGCATCAGCTCCAACTAGTCTGTTGAGCATGAGCACTCTGTTGTAATCAGTTTTTTTGAGTAATATAATCAGCCACATTTTACTTGCAAAACAAAAAAAGGAGAATATGTAGAGTATGGAACATCCTGTTGTTGCTCCAAGTCCGGCTATGGAGGTGGAAGAAGACACTATATATGCGGATATGGTACCATGTATTGGCGAGTTGGCTTTACTCCCCCTAACTGTCCAACCATCGATTAAACGCAGCAAGCACCTCCACGATGAATCTTCTTCTGCACTTGACAACCTTGATGTGGGAGATTCTTCCCTTTGCTCGTATGCGCAAGTCGCCTCTCCTTCACATGATTTGCAAGAACCTAGTTCGGATCAATCACTTGAGTTTATGAATTCTCTTTTGGAGAGATATGCCAAGCACAACCATCGAGCTATTCCAGCCTGTGCAGAGGAAGAGATCCTAGACACGAATGTGCATACTTAGGAGGTTCTTTGCTCTTTTTTGGCTTTCCATGAGCACGGTGTTATTTTTTTCTTCACTGGTGGTCAGATTCCCATGCTTGCTAGGATCCGTCAAATGGCTGATATCTATCCTTTAGATCGACGGTGTGGAAGAGATCTTCACCGGTCAGCATGGATTCTATGAGTTTGTGCTTCTTTCCCCTTCGACATGAGATCTTCTTCTTAGCAAGCAGCCATTTTTCTTTGGTAAGCAGTTAGTGCACATTGTCTCTTGGCGTCCAATGGCTGATTTCCAGTGCTTGCTTAAGCAGGCATGTCTGGTATGGGTGGAAGTGGAGAGTTGCCCAACAGTTTATTAGGCTCTTCTAAAGGATACAATGGCTGCCATAGGGCATGTGTTGGTACCCCCAAGTCTCAAGGCAGCCAACTGCAATCATCTGTGTATGCTGTGGAACACTGAGAGACCCAATTGGTTGCACCTTAACTGTAATGGCATGCAGCCCCTTTTTTTCTCATGTGGTCGATTGGGTCACTTCATGGCCAAATGCCCTGATCGAAAGAGTCCCCACATGGATCAGCCCATGGACATGGACCCAAGCAAAGATCAAAACAAGCCTTCATCTTCTGCCCAGCAACAGGTTGCTCAGCTCGATCAGTCCAAAGGCGAGTAGCCGGCTGCTTCTTCAGACATGGAACCACAGGGATGGATGGAAGCCTGCTATAACAAAGGGAAAGCAAAGGAGACAACCATGTCTACAGTATCTACGGAGCCTTCTTCTTCAGAGGAACCCCTCCGCACTTATTCCCATTACCACGATAAATCCTTAGATGCCCCCTCTACCCAACATCCTAATCCTGCCAAGGATCCACTGCCATCCAAACAGCAGCTGCAACGACAGCCAAGCCACTCATTGCTGCCTGCCCATGACCCTCCAGCTCAGCTAGCCTTTGATGCTACTAGTCGATTCATCACTCCATGGGACCCCAAGTATCCAGGATCTACCTCCCACCATGAAGATTTGTCTTCCTCTTTGCCAACTGATCATCAGTGACCCAACCCCTTTGCAGTCTTAGGTGACTTCTTTGATGATGGTGTATTAGAGACACTGGCGGTGAAGGTCCAACAGAGATCCCATCATGGCCATTGATCATGTGTCTAGTCTCGGGGTGCCTCTTGCACACTTGTCCTTTTGTGTTCACTGAATCCCTTGTATTTGGTGCATATATGATGGTCCAAATTCGCCCCGCTTTTTGTAATCTTGTTGTCTTGTATTGCATCAGTTTTGGTACATGACTGTGACCCGAAACCAGTATGGGGGGGAAAAGATCTGGGATTTTTTGGTTTTATGATCATTTTGAACTAGAAACCATTACACAAATGCACATATACAACTGGAGAAGAAGAATCTTGAGAGAGCATAACACAAAAGTATATTGAGAGGTATCATCTTGGTAAGAGCAGTGGGTCAACAACAAGGGATGTGCTAAAGGACATTGTTGAGAAAGAACCAAAAGGGGGATGAAGAATTACATCTAGTGGTCAATGGGACTTGGATCAAGTAGCTGGACATATTGCTGTACCTGCTGCTTAACTGCTGAATCTGTATCTCATGACTGGAAGGCTGTCATGCTGCAAATTAATGGCTTTTTCAGCAAATGGACCCCTATAGGGATTTTGGCTCAAGATTTTTAAAAAATCTGTGATAAGGACTAGTCAAGGAGCAAACTTGATGAACCTCCAGTTCAGCCGTTGAGAGATTTTGACTAGTCTAAGAGTTTATATTTAAAGGCTCTTGTAACATGGCTTGATGAATGCTTGGTTGCTTTCACTGTTACTCTTCAAGCTTTTGTCTGAGTTTTAAAAAACTATCAAGATTGTCTCTCTTTTATAAAAAAATGCAGGGGAAACACATTGCCCGGGGGCGGGGTTGGGGGGTGGTTAAACTATAGAGTGCACAGACAAGTGACCCCAAAGTGATGAAAATGCATGCCCAAGCCCAAGCCCAGGTACAAGGCCATATAAGCCCATCACATGCAAAATTGCAATGCTATCACCCTCTCTTTAATCAAGGGTGATCAATATAACAAAATAAAGAATGCAGTACTGAGCTTGGCCACCACAATGCTCACCAGAAGACCTGCAACATCATATCATCTATGCACAAGCTACTAGACGCACCATGGATACTCCAGCCTTGGGTGATCAGGCTACCACTAAAAGTGGCTCAAGTAAACATCCAAGTTGATGTTGGTCGTATTCCAACCCTGGTCATAGCAGAGTGGCAACAGAGAGTCTCGTACTGCCCCATGATGTATAGCTCTCAGCTTGCCATGAAACTGCTCCAGCTATCCTGCTGGAGAGGTGCGTCACTCCACTACCATAGGACAGAACGATCCCCTCCACACAAAGAATTCATTGGAGGAGAATCGAAGTCATTAGAGAAGATCAAGACGTTGCTCACAATAGCACAAAGCTATCCAAAAACCCAGCATACAACAAGTAGTCATGGGAGCTGCAAAGTTTGAAACTTGCAGTTGTGCTAGGGAAGGGAAACTCAAACAGTCAAAATAGAGCATGTCGCTTGACATCTCAGAGGAAGAGAGATATATCCAACCCTAGATGCTGAATAAACTTGTTCCAACAAGGTTTAGATCAAAATCTACAGAATTACCTGCTGTAAATGGAGATATTTTTTTGCAAATAAAGTGTGGCTAATTATATTACTTCAGAAAAAACCTTGAATATAAAGAAGTGCTCATGCTCGACAAACTAGCTGGATCTGATGTGGTGGAGTCACAGATATATCAAGTATACAAGCCTCTCAAGGCGGTCTAGGGGAGATGGGGGCAAGAAGCCATGGAGGGGAGGTGTAACGCCATCTAGGGCTGCCTGCCTGCATCACAAAAAACAGGTCCTGGCCGCCCCAAGCGCGCATAAAATGAAAACGGAGCTCCTGACGAGCTCGAGACTCGCCTTGCACTTGGTCCCATCAACTGCAAAGGGAGTGGATGATGGAGGTCCAGAGCTCTGCTAAAGTCGCTTGTACAAAAAGTCTTTCCCCGCCAAAAACCTCCTAGCACCGCGCCTTCCAGATATGCCATCCAGTGAGGCTCCCTACGATCTCCCATACCTTAGAGCAGTCTGCTCTGGGCTCTAGTACCTGGCGGATGGGTAGGGCCTTCAAGCCGACCACTACGCATGACCCAGCCTCAATAAGGAATATTGTGTCCTGCATCCGAGCCTCATATAGCAGGTGACGGCCCTGGCTAACTGCCTGCCAGCAGAAAGCTCCCCATGAGATACACCCAAGGCTAGGTGCTATACGGCAAAGGATGCGGCATGCTCCTCTCCACACAAGCAACACTGCCTCACACGACCAAAGGTAGTGCTTTGGAGTTTCTAGAAACTGTTGTGTGCAGCGTTTACACCCTCCATCCTTCTACATCTAGGCTAACCAACTCCCCACCGCCAGGCCTCCATGTGCCACTAGCCATAAGAAATACAATACCCTCCTAGGCCTCTAACTATCCCATAGGCGATGCCAGAAAGTCCGTCGAAAGGCATTTGTGATGTTGTGCTTCGCCCAGTACTTGCTACGCGATGGCGCCCAGTCCATGTCCTCCTGCATCAGTACGTGTTTGCCAATCCTGGCTGTGTACTCCAGGAACCTCAGTGGCTTCTTGGCGACCGCAGTGGCCGGCCATAGCCACTCTCCTGGATCCCACTCTAGCTCATCAAGTGACCTGTCCTCCCAAATCCAGAGGCGCCACTCTCAGAGCTCCTCCCAGAAAACATAGGGGTCTAGCCGCCATGTCTTTCCCTGAAGGTCAACCACCAGAATCCTCCTCCACGAAAGGATAGCTATCCCCTCATCCTACTGCCCTTTGTCAAGGGCCAAATTCCCCCCCTCCTATACGGTGAAGGCCCCATGTGGAGCACCGCCCACTCTACGTGCCACCTGTAGCGGGATACCTGTTGGTGAAAACGTAGCGGCCCATACCTCCCCAGGCTCTATCAGCTCTTGTATCAGGGAGCCAAGCCACTCCTGAGGTATTGCTGCGTTAATCTCCCTTCTCCTCAACTCAACTTCTCTTTGGCAACCTGATGCCCACTGCAACACCTCCTCATCCACCATCCTGTACACCTCCCTCCAGGTCCTGATAGTGCGAGCCGGGTCGGCCTCCCAACCAGCCCACTGGATGTGGGGGCATTCACCAATCTGTACCCCCTCTTAATCTCTGACCTTGGGGTTCCAAATCACTGGCTGGTGGTCAATCTCCTCCTCGCAGCCTGGGGGCTCTGAACTAGGGCCTTACGAAGACCTTGCCACACACGAAGTAAGCTACGTAGGAAGGGGGATCTGGGGGGCGTGATTTGGGCTGTCATGAAGATCCATCAAAAAGACGGTCTCCAATCACCGCCCATCCTTGGTTTACACTCCTGGAGACCCTCCTATAGTAGGATCTTCCAAGTCTGCCCTCTTGGTGTGAGACCGCCGACTACTAGCTTGCCCAAAAGGGCCAAACTCTGATACTTTGGGTCTATGATCCCAAGCCTTCCCTCTAACCAATGCCGGATGATGGTCACCCATGCCACCTTGGCCTGAGAGTCTCTGGAGCTGTCTGACCCGGCCTAGAGGAAGTTCCCTGAACTACACAGGACGAGGAGAAGCACCAACACGAGGCGATGTACCACGTCGTCGCTAGGAGGACCTGGGTAACCACTAGGGCTCGACCCGCTAGGGAAAGGCGAGCAGTACTCTAGTAGGTCTTCCTCCAAATCGAGTCGAGGACTGGAAGAAACTGCTGGGCGAGAGTGATGTCGAGTCCCACCTGGAACCCTAGGTAACGGACAGTCTGGCCTCTGCACACCCATCTAAATCCCAAGTGGACCTCCCACTCCGTGCTAGAGTCCGGGTCTGTAAGGAAACCAACCGACTTTTGCTAGTTGATTTTCGTTCCCGCTACAGTATAGAACACCTCAAGAGCTAGGCTCACTCTCTAGCATCAACTCATCGTCCTCAATGTAAAGTGTTGTATCATCTGCATACTCTGAGTCTAACAGCTTCGTCTCCTCTCTCATCGGAAGTCAGAGGCCGCGTAACCTGCTCATCCGTGATCTAAGGAAGTGAGACATCGCCTCTGCAAAGAGTAGAAACAGATACAGGCCAGTGGGTAGCCCTACCGTACCGATCTCTCTAGCCGAAACTCCTCCCCTCTCATGCCGCCTATGAGAACCCTACTGGTAGCGAATCTGTAAAGTGCGGAGACCCTGCGGATCCATGCCTAGGGGAAGCCCAACCTCACCATAGTGCCCTCCAAGAAATCCCAGTCCACCTTGTCATAGGCTTTCTCAAAGTCCAGGAGTAGTACAACCAATCCCTGACCACTATGTTAGGCCCACTCTGTCACCTCAAAGAAGATAAAAACATTGTCTAGGATGCTCCTATCCTGGACAAAGCCTATATATGTCATGAATGACGTCTAGAAGCACAGGTCGAAGTTGTCTACCAATCATCTTTGCCAGTGCCTCATAGGCTACTAACAACAGGGTGATCGGTCTCCACTCGGATAGCTCCAACCGGTCTACCCCTTTGGTGAGGAGACTGATAAGACCTGCCGATAGACTCCCTGGCATCCGTCCTGAGCTGAAAATCTCCTGGAAAGCCAGCAGTAAGGGGTCCTTCACTACCTTCCAGTAGGTGGTGAAGAAGGCCTTAGAGAGGCCATCCTCTCCCGAGCATTTTTGCCCATCCTGTGTGTGGAAAGCCTTCTCTAATTCCTTCTCTGTGAAGGGGTCTAGGAGGGAGCATCTCATCTCCTCTATAATGAGGGACTGGATGTGATCCCAGACCTGTTGTCTACATTGTTGTCCTCTAGCTGAGTCTGTCTCCTGCTGGAAAAGGCGTCTGTAGTAGTTGGTGGCAATCTCCATCACCTCGTTTGGGCTGGAGCGAGTCCTCCCATACTGATCCTGAAGGCTGCGTAACTGCTCTACTGAGGTGCGGGGCTGATGTGCCTGGAAAAACTCCCTGCACATCGTGTCTCCCTTCCGCGCCCACAAGGCTGCTAAGGTGTAGAATGAGAACTCTGACTGCTTCTCCTCTAGGCTGGTGATGGCTGCTCGTGCGCGCACCTCTTGTGCGTGGAGGATGGAATCCCCTAGTGCCTCCTGTAGTAATCTCTACACAGTTGCTAGGTCCCGCCGGAGTGCTCTCTTCTCCTCCTAGCTCTGTTGCTTGGCCTGTAGGGCTGCCTCCTGGCAGATACTGCTCAACTCGGCTAGGACCTCTGCAACCTCTCTGTGATCCAATCCTTGCTGCCCCACTCCCTAGTCCAAAGCTGTCGTGGCCGTGTCTGAGGAGCTGACTGTGGGCCCCCCTTCCGTCTCCCCCTCTGTCGTCTCTGGACCTGTGTAAAGCCATCCGCAGCCCACAGTCAAAGATGCCACCTTGGCTCTGAAGCGCGTGCACTCTGCTGCCTGATGTCCAAAGTCATGCAACGCAAGCACTGCCCTAGCTGCCCAGTCACAATAACCTGCTGCCTGAAAGAGTGACCACCTGCCTCGATCTCTAGAAAGTGTAGTATATTCTTTGTCTCCTTCACTGCCACCCATACCTTTGGGACTCCTGCGGCTGTCACTGCTTCCGCGAAAAAGGCGGGAAGGACAGTGCCGAAGAGCTGTCCAAAGTCTTCCACTAACTGGCAATAGAGTAATTGGCGATGCTCTATCACCAATCCGCGGAAGAGTAGGGTGACCAGGTGTCGAAGGAACCTGTTGTGGAGCGCGAATGCCTCTGCTGTGAAACCACTATACCAAGGAACCATGTAGATGACCCCCTTCATGGAAGCATAGGGTGAACTTGCCAGTAGCTCACGAGCTGTGTCTGCCAAGGTGAGTTGTACCATGAAGATCCCTTGACCCATTAGGACCGCCTCCACAATCTATACTGTGCTGATACGCAGTGTGGAGTGAAGTCAATCCCGAAGTTGGGCCCTGGATGGGGAGTGTCCAACTGCCTAACCAAATATCGTTGTTTCTTTAAGCTCCAACTCTGTGGCCCGAATGGCTAAGGGCTGTTCAGCAGAGAGGACGATGTGAAAGGTGAGAAGGATCGAAGCTTGCACTCGAGAGCTATGACAGGAGAGCAAGAGCAAGAAAGAGAGAGACAAGAAATGGGAACTCCAACAGTCACAATGTGTGACAGGGCCTTCCTATATTCAAACTGTCACTAAAAGAATAAAGAATAAAGTGACGGTGACGGGCGCCCGCCACCTGCAGTGTGCAATGGCGGTGATTGTCAGTGTAGTAATACACGGGCGGCTAGGCGGAGGTGCCTTTATCCCCAACAACCTCCCACTTAAAGGCGAATCTGTCCTAGTGAGGAGTGAAAAGAAAAAAGAAGAAAGACAGTACAACATGTACACATGTACAACAGGATGAGGAAAAATGTCATCTCATCCCACACCCATCAACCTCCTGAGAAAGGCAAAGCGCTCTGTAGAGAGGCTTTTCGTGAGCAGATCTGTAGGATTCTGGTCAGTCGAGATCTTGACAAAATCAACAGACTTGCCCTCAACGACCCCACGTATGAAGTAATACCTCACCTCAATGTGTTTCGTCTTCGAATATAAGACCGGATTCTTGGCTAACTGAATAGCACTCATAGAATCCGAATGCAGTGTAAGGATAGCATCAATACCAAGGTCAGTAACCAAACGACCCAACCAAATGGCCTCCTTGCAAGCCTCAATGGCTGCAACATACTCGGTCTCTATAGTAAAAAGGGCCATGCATTTCTATACCCTGGACATCCAAGAAACAGCACCTCCAGCATAGGTGAATACATAGCCGGAAGTGGACTTACTACTATCTGCATGTCCTGCATAATCAGAGTCAGTGTATCCCATGACTTCTGTATCCTGGCTGCCATAGCATATGCACATATCTACAATGCCCTTCAGGTACCTCATGATACCCTTCACGGCATCCCAATGCTTCTTGCCAGGTGTAGCCATATAGCGTACCACAACACCAACTGTAAAGGCAATATCTAGACGAGTGGCTATCATGGCATACATAAGGCTGCCCACTGTGGATGCACAGGGAATCTTGGCCATCTCGGCCCTCTGCTCATCTGTCTGCGGGCAATCAGCCTGTGAGACCTTCACATAAGAAGGCAATGGACAGCCAATAGGCTTTACGTCCTGCATGCGAAAGCGCTCAAGGACTTTATGAATGCACTCCCTCTATGACAAGTAGAGGAGTCCCTAATGCCTGTCGCGTCTAATGCGCATACCAAGTATGTGAGCGGCTTGTCCCAGATCTTTCATCTCAAAGCTCTTCTTGAGCTGAGCCTTAAGAGCATCTAGCTCATCATGAGCTTTCCCTGCTATCAGTTTATCATCCACATAGAGTACCAAAATCAATAAAGAACCATCACGGGCTTTCTTCATGTAAAGACACGGATCCATAGCACTCCTGCTGTAGCCCTGTGACTGCATAAAGGCATCAAACTTATGATACCACTCCCTAGGTGCCTGCTTCAAGCCATAAAGACTTTTCTTCAATTTGCACACTAGGTGCTCCCTGCCAGGTTCTGCAAAGCCCTTAGACTGCTCCATATAAATCTCATCATGCAAGTCCAGATGTAAAAAAGCCGTCTTGACATCCATCTGGTATAAATCCAAGTCAAGTTGAGCAACCAAAGCCAAGACTAAGCGCAGGGTGGTCATCTTAACCACAGGAGAAAGGATCTCATCAAAGTCCACACCATGCTTCTGCTTAAAACCCTTTGCTACCAGTCTAGCCTTGTATGTCGGCTTAGGGTGTCCAGGGGTACTTTTCAGCTTGTACACCCACTTGCATGGCAAAGCCTTCGTGCCCTTAGGCAAGGAAACCAAATCCCAAGTCTCATTCTTATGTAAGGAGTCTATCTCAGACTGCATAGCCCTCTCCCAGGAGTGACTGTCACCCCAGCGCATAGCCTCATCATAAGTAAAAGGCTCTCCTGCATCTGTAACCAAGACATAATGCATCGAGGGCTGAAATCTATCAGGTGGACGTCTGTCTCTAGCAGACCATCTCACGATAGGCTCTGCTACTTGCCCAGCTGCCTGTCCAACACCCTGACCATGAGCATTTGCTGCAACTGTAGGCTGTCCAACTGGCTGTACGGGAGCCCTCGGCTCCTCCTGAAATATGACCCTACGGATCTCAACAACTTTCTCAGGCTGTCTATGCATCTTGTCTTCATGAAAGACTACATCATGACTGCGGATGACTTTCCGCGCCTGCGGATCCCAGAGACGGTAACCCATCTCGCCTGCATCCCCATAACCAAGGAAAATGCATTTGACACTCTTGGGATGCAGCTTACTTCTCGTCCCTGGGCACATGGCAAAATGCCTCACATCCAAAGATACGAAGATGCGCATAAGAGGGAGGTTTTCCAATCCATACCTCCTCTGCAACCTGGAAGTCCAAACCACTAGAAGGTGATCTGTTTATGACATGCATAGCTATATTAACTGCCTCAGTCCAAAAGCTCTGTGGTAGGCATGCATGGCTAAGCATACTGCGTACACGCTCCTGGATGGTTCTATTCATTCGCTCAGCCAAACCATTCTGGTAGGGGGGGGGTAGGGGGCGGTCAACTGATGCTTAATACCCCACTCATCACATAATTGCTCAAAAGCACGTGAGACATGCTCACCCCCATTATCTGTCCTCAGGCATTTTAGCCTATACCCAAATTGGTTCTCAACCAATGCAAGCTATCTCTGAAACACAGCCAAGACATCAGATTTCAGTTTAATGGGATAAGCCCAAACTTTCCGTGAAAAATCATCTATGAAAGTAACAAAATACTTTGCACCACCCATAGACTGACAAGGCATGGGTCCACAGACATCCGAATGTACCAATGCCAAGGACTCGCTCATGCGTGGCCTACCAGACTTCTTATGCGTAGACCTAGTCTACCTGCCATAAAGACAATGCTCACATGAATCAAAACATGCATAATCAAGGGGCGGTAAGTACTGCAAAAACCAGAGAGCATTTTCATTCCCTTCAAAGACATATGACGCAAACGGACATGCCAAAGAGATGCATGTGGGATAGAACCCACAAACAAAACATGATCAAGGGAAGAAGCAGATACAATCAAGGGATAGAGGCTACCAACCTTGGTACCTCTCGCAATCACAAGTCTGCCACGAGTGATCTTCCATGCAAAGTCTCCAAAAGATACATGATAACCTGCGTCATCAAGCTGTCTAGCTGATATGAGACTACGTGTCAAAGTAGGTACATGATGTATATCCTGCATAACAAAACTGCTGCCAGAAGGAAACTGCAGTCTAATATCACCAATACCCACAATATCAAGAGAACTGTCATCACCCAAGCGCACAGAACCCGAAACAGTACGGTATGAATGAAACCACTCTCGGCAAGGCGTCACATGAAAGGACGCACCTGAGTCCAAGAGCCAACATTGTGCATACATAGAGTGTATCTCCGCCATCTACGAAGCACTAAAAGAAGCTGCAAGGATATAATCATCATCAACATCCTCAGGCTGCAAAACATTGATCTCTTCAATTTTAACACTGGACTTTGCAGGCACTATGCTACAATCAGAAGACTTATCCTGCACTTTGTCTTTCCCCTTATCTTTGCACCTTTCATTACGCAGTTCATGGCATTGTGGCCTGATATGGCCCTTTTTTCCACGATGATGACAAGTAACATCTGCATTCCTACCACGGAATTTGCTACATGACTTCCCACGAGACTTGGACCAAGATTTCTGAGAATCCCGTCCACGGTCACTGCCACTGCCATGCTTTCCATATCCATCATTCCTGCCTCTAACTGTCATAGCATGCGACACACGAGAGGCATCCAAATTCTTACGGTTAACCTCTTCATGCAGAAGAGCACTCTCAACATCAGATAATTTCAAGATAGCAGTAGAGGCACATAAAGCAGTGCGGAATACATCCCATGACTCATTAAGAGTACCAAGCAAGAAAAGAGGAGTGACATCCTCTGCAAAAGTGATATCCTGCAAAGTCAAGTTCTTGAGTACAGCATGGAACTGGCTCAAGTGAGCAAACATAGTCACATTCTTCTTCATGCGCAGATCCATAAGCTGCTTCAGTCAATACATTTAACTTGCTGGACTTTTCTTGTCACAGAGATTCTTGATTTTATCCCACAACTGCCATGCACTCTGTTCTTCCTCAAATACATTGTAATGAACCTGTTCTGTGAGAGATAATACAATAGTAGACTTGCATAACTCATCAAGCTCAAGCCATTCCTCATCTCATATAGTTGCAGGCGGATGCCTGCTCAACCTCAATGGTTTGATCTACGATTTCTGCACCAACACCTACCAAATTTGGCTCTTCCAATAAGAGTAATTCGTGCCATCAAGCTTAGTGATGTTGAAAATAGCATGACAAGTGGACGAACTCGCCATAATGCAGGCTGGAAGACTCTAGATAGTTCAAAATTGCTTGCTGTTTACTGCAGAAAATGACCAAAAAATCACCAAAATCGAGAGAAAATGGCGAGAAAAGTGTAACCAAAGCTGCTGTCCACCAAGTATTAGTGAAAGTACATCATTTCAAAATATTTCAGCATAAAAAATCCATGTCAGTCCGGACTTATATGCTTACTGTAATAAATGACAGCAGGGTATTGTGAGAGGCAATTGCGGACCAAATCACTGCACCAAGTCAAGAAATGACAACCAAGAGATGACCAGCAATAAATGGGCATAAATCAGCACCAAACAGTCATCAAGACCCTGAGCAAACACCCAAACATGTCACCAAAGCATCCGTCAATGAGTAGGCATACCCCCTGGACAATAGGGCAAAGTATACATAACACTAGCAAGACCTGACACCAATAGGTGTATACTTACAAGAGTGCAAAGCCCAAGCTCAAGTCAAAATCAACTCCAAGATATCAGTGCATGAACCATGCAAAGTGTAGGAGATCCCAAAGTCTCAAGTATTTGCAAAATGCTCAAAATAGCATAAACCTCCTGCTCAATGTCGGTCAAGCATACAAGATTCTCCCACTGGCACAAAAGGTGGATAAATGAGCTCAACAGCTCATTCAAACCAAGTCAGAGTACCAAAGACAGGTAACCAAGACAATGCCTCAATAGCATTCCAAGACCATGACAGCTACAAAGCAACTGTCGGTAGCATCCATGAGCAAGATATACATCCCAATAAAAAATTTGACATCCAATACAAGATTCCGGAATAGCAAATGAGAATCCAAGCAGAGTCTTCAGAGAGCACTAAGCTCAACAAGTACATGGTACACTGTGCCAAGACAAATGCATCAAGCTGTAGGCATCGGGTAAGCATGTACCCAAAGAGCATATAACTGTCAAAGCACTGACCACTGTTAAGCATAGACCGATGTCAATAAGTGTGGGCTGAAATAAGCTCAAGCTTCCAAAAGCATCCGGATCCAATGACAAGCTTGAAGTCATCCCTCGATAATCAATACATCATAGCATAGCCCAAGACATACACCCGGAACCAATAGGCATAGGTCAAAGCATGAAAGATAGCTTCAGCCCAAGAGTATTCAACATGCATTTACTGTTATAAACTATGTATTTCCAGCCCTACAATCAGACGAAAATCATAGCATGACATGTAGCTTCAATCCCCCAATCAATCGGGATGCAATAGGCATCAAACCGGTTATGTAGTCATGCCCAAACAAGCATAGGCATAAACTGTGAATGTAGCACTAGCATCAAATGTCTATGGACTGTTTATAACAGTCCTGAAACACTGTTTTCAACCACCAATCAATGCCTAATCTCAAAGGATCAATGCCAAGTATCAATACATGTGCAAGAAGCCCGAAATGGAGCCCGAACAAGTGCCTAATGCCAAGTTGGAGCTGGAGTTGAAGTGGCTGATTGTGTGGCTGTCCAGAAAACAGGCGCAAATTTGCGTGGGGTTGCTGCTGGTCCTGCTGGTCCACGTGGCAGATCTGGAGTGGTTGGAGGGCTCAAACATGAGCCAAAGGGGCCTGGGAACAAGCCTCTAGCAGCCCACAACCAGTGGCAAAGAGATATGAAGGTTGGAAGCTTCAATGGTGGCTGCCCTGTTTGCCTGGACCTGTGGACTGAAATAAATCTCTGAAATAATGAAGCAATATCTCAATGTCAATGCCCCGATGGTGCCTCAATAGGCCGGGAAGAAGCTCGGGAAGCCGGGGAGTGACGGGAGCTCAAGAGAATGAGCTATGGCTGCCGGGAAGGAGACCCAATGCAAGTGGGGAGTCGATGGGAAGCTGAGAATGCCACGAGCCAAGCTCAAGAGTCGGGAAGCCGTGCTCTAATACCAGTTGAAAGGTGAGAAGGATCGAAGCTTGCACTCGAGAGC
Organism: Lygodium microphyllum; assembly: GCF_053477565.2. Classification (NCBI taxonomy): domain Eukaryota; kingdom Viridiplantae; phylum Streptophyta; class Polypodiopsida; order Schizaeales; family Lygodiaceae; genus Lygodium; species Lygodium microphyllum. Next base: position 117,297,528 of record NC_141142.1, read on the forward strand.
TATGGCGAGAGAGCAAGAGCAAGAAAAAGAGAGACAAGAAATGGGAACTCCAACAATCACAATGTGTGACCGGGCCTTCCTATATTCAAACTGTCACTAAAAGAATAAATAATAAAGTGACGGTGACGGACACCCGCCACCTGCAGTGTGCAGTGGTAGTGACTGTCAGTGTAGTAATACACGGGTGGCTAGGCGGAGGCGCCTTTACCCCCAACACGATGCGCAAGGTGTTTGACTGGGGGGCACTCGCAGAATGCACCAGTGTCTGACCAGAGGTTTCCATTGCGCGTCCCTACTGGGAATTGCTATATTCTGTGCAGGTGGTGGGTTTGCTGACGGGGCCGGCGGGCCTCAAGGCGGAGGAGACGGGGCAGCGCGCGGGGGGGATGGCAAGGCCTTGCCTAGCGGGGGGGGAACACAACAGGGGGGGATTGGTGAGGGAATAGGCGGGGCGGGGGCGGGTGGCCAGGGGCAGAAAAGGCAGAACGGGAACGGGCAGGACAAGCTCAGGAGCAGGCAGAGCGGGCGGGGCGGGCAGGAAAAGGTAGGTCGGGCACAGGCGACACAGGCAGGTCGGGCGTAGGCGGAGTGGGCAGAGCAGCAAGTCGGGCATAAGCGGGCTGCGGCCAGGAGCAGGCGGGGACGGCCCAGTTGGCGCGATGGTATAGGCGGGGGCGGGGGCGGAGGCAGCATTGGCATGATGGTACAGGCGGGGGTGAGGGCAGCGGTCGTGACGCGACGGGCAGGGAGCCCTCAAATGTGTAAATGGAGATCTGGAGTTGCCCAATAGTTTTTTATTCTCCATAGCTGAAACCTGCACTACTACAGCCAGGTTGTGGGAGCTGAAAGCAGAGAGATGAAGTAAAATAATAAAAAGTCTATCCTTCCAAAAAAAAACCCTTAAGGCTGAAAGATGTTCAAGAGCTCATTTAATCTTGGAGAATCTTGTTAAACCATTAAATCTTGAAGGGATTACTTAAAATACAGAAGTCATGAGCCCCTTGCTTGGACATTAAATCCACCTTCTTACTGGGCCGAACATTCACATTTAATTGAAAGTTGCGTTTCCACCTTAGACAATCACTCTATCCTCGAGCTACACAGCTCTTTATAGTTCCTTTGGTCCCCATCTTTGAGCCACAAAACTCATGACATTTTCTTTTGTCCACTAACCATGTATCTTGGTACCGTGCCCAAGAGCTTTGGGTTCCATATTTAATTTTTAAATTAAGAATACTGATGTGTAATTGTTAAAATTTTAATTTCTTTCACATTCTGGTGACATACCCCCCTCTTGAAAACATAGCAGTCAACTGCGATTGCAGTCAGATAATCCAATAAGGCATGCCAAATAGGCAATACATGTGACCAAGTAACCAAGCAACGTATGTCACTACATGAGCTACCGATGTACAGTTATCAAAATGGTACTTACTTGCAAGTAAATAACCATACATAACTGAAGGGACACATGTCGGTCGATGAATTGGGTGGCTGCTCTCTATCAACCCCCAAGCTAACACCATAGGAGGAAAACCAAAGATCTCCCTACTGCCCAACAATCCTAGCTGTCCTAGCAGCAGACATGCCAGGATCCACCATCCTGCGTCTCGTGGCCTACAAACGTCTTCTAAGCTTTATGCAGCTGATCTTACCCTGCTGGTGGTTAGACATGACAACAATGACAATTAGATCCAAAAGTATCCAGATACCAGCAGCCTGAAACAAGCAGAATTCTACTTAAGGTCTCAGATCTTCTTAACCTACTGCCAGACTATTGGCCTCACAATAACATAACTGATAAAACTAGTTTGGAAACCTGCAACCTCTTGCGGAAGCAATGTTCTCATGCTTTAATATAGGAACGCACTATATTAAGCAACCAGGGACCAGTGGTACCTCAGACAAACAAAGACTATTAGTGTCAATACAGGTCTGAAACAGTGACTACTAACAAGTTGTAAACCAGCTCAGGACAGTTGATACCTCTGGTAGCATTATTGAACACATTCACAAATAACCCAGACTCAGACCTTTGTTGTTAACAGCAGCAAAATATTATAATAATTTCTGCATTTTCAGCACATTTACAACAGGCATTCGAAGATTATTTCTTACCCTGAATTATGAGCTCCCAGGTGTCACAAAATCTTTAACAGCTAGTAGAAAGTACAGCTGATTTTGTTGCTCAGAGACTAAAATGTTACATCACAATATGACAGATTTTCTGTAACCATGACTCATTGACACAAACAAAAGCATATCCAAGTTGCCACACTGATGTAAAAGCTAATAATTGGAGTGAATACTAGCTAGATTCTCACTATAGGAAGTTCTCCATCACTGATGGCAATATATCTTACTCTTCAGGTATCTACTTAAAGGCAAAACACGTTCCAAGCCACAGAACATAAACATCAGCCAAATAATTCTATGGTCAGATCATGAGAGTTCCCAAGAACCCTGACTTAGCCTTTTGTAGACATTAGTACAGCTTTCTTTCTTTCTTTCTCATGGAGTTCCATCTGCAAAGCTTACCCTTTGTATCAGCCAGTGATCAAAACACCATCAATATATAATAAGTTATATAGCTGACCCTCTATAAAGTGGTATGTATATATAGGTTTGGGTCAGAAGGGGTAGAATGGAATCCATGAGATCAAAGAAACTTATCCATCATATGAAACCATGAATCTTTAGCCCATAAAGAGCTTTCCGCAAGCTGTTCCTCTCTCGCAAGCTCCAATACCCAACAACCAAATGCCCAAGGTCATCAATGACATACCAAGATGCCCCAAGATGTAACACTTTACTCATCATGAGTGATTTGTCATTTTCAATAATATCCTCAAGGATGAAGTCAAGAAAGTAACTCTTAGCTCCCAACTCACTTCCACCTTCAAGCGATTCTTCCCTTGAACTCATTCTCATAAAAATAGTACACAAGCACACATGACTGAGAACTCATTGAAATAAGTAGTGACTTCCAAGCAGTGACTCCCTCAATTTGAAATGAAGTAGTGACTTCCAAGCACAAGACTTCCTCAATTTGAAATGAAGTATCAACCCTATCCCAAGACATCCTTTGACTTCTAACATGAAACATCTGATGAACATAAAAGTGCAAACTCCAAAAATAAAATCCAATTGGAATCTAGATTGCTTGTTTTCTTGGTAGTTCAGAATGGTCAGGATTACATGTACCTTGAAGGTAGTTTATAAGACTTGCCAGTTCTTATCATGTCAGTTCTATATCTGTAAGTACACTGACATGCCTTCTTGTAGCTGTCAAGGAGTGTGGCATTGCTTAGCTTAAAATGTGGCAAACACAAGCTTGAGCTGTTTCAATAATTTCATCGATATGTCTTAGTTGTTATAATATGGTTCATTTTGATCAATATGTCCACTACAACCCATTTTGCATCATGGCATATAGTAGTATTGAGGAGTCCAACTACAAAATCCGTGGAAATACTAGTACATTTACAGAAACTTCTGCAGGAAGCAGTCTTGCCTGTTTGTATCATTTAGCTTTGTTAATTTGGCACTAGGACATTCCCATTCATTCAGAAAATATTATCATGTGCTGCCAATAGAATTATGATCTAATTGAGTCCAAAGTTGAAAGTATGTTAGTGTGTCCAACATTAGGTGCATCTGGACACAAGCAAAATTTTCTTGTGCATACCCTCATCAGCCACTAGTACAAAGCTCAAGAACATTTGCTTGCAGATATCCTCTTCAGCTAGTCATAGCAAGCTTAAGAAGATCCCAACAGCTTAAGCTATCCAAGCTATGGGCTCCCTCCTGGACTAGCTATCAAACCCACCACAATAAGGATGCATTTAGAAGCCCTCTTAACAGAAAGAAGTCTATTGAGATTTCCAGAAAAGAGAGGGATTTGACATCTGACATCCTACTGATGGCAGTAGCAGGTTTATAAGTTGTTCCTGTACATTAGTGTAACTCAAAATCCAATTCTTGCATAAATTCAGCCCACCTGCAAGGAATGGAGGAGCAGGGAAGGCAAGGCCAAGGAAAGGGAGGGCAGGAGGAGGAGCACAAGTAGTAGGAGAAAGAATATATTATCCCATAGGAGGAGAAGCAGCAACCGAGGAGGAGGAGGAGGAGGAAGTGAAGAGGATATTATAATGCCTCCATAAGCAGGAAAAGCAAATACAAGTCACTAATATTTCAATTTCCACATGTATGACTCATTAGACATTACCTTTTGCATGATAGAAGGTACATAACCTGTCAAGGCATCAATGTAAAACAATAACTTTTACTTTGATAGATGAAACATAACAGGTTAATTCAGGCACTCAATCAAGTCACTCCTCTGAAACAGCTCATATAAGGATGCTAATCTCGAGACTCACCATCCACAGCAAGTGACTGGTAGCTTTTTAAAAAAGTTCAAATAGCTTCAAAATACTAGTATGTAGAAGCAACTGGAGATTTTAGAAGTCCAACTTACCATCTTTTGGACCAAAAAATCTGTCCAATCTAAACAGTAAGCATTTCACAATGCTTGGAACCAAGTTCCCTGAGGTAACCAGAACATTCACAGAAGAGGACGCACTGCATATGCTAGCATTCTCCTGAATCAGTAAATCGCCTCCATGGGATGGTTCTAGACATTGCTGCAAAATTCTCCTCCCTGACATATCAAACAAGACAAAACAAGGTCAAACAGGGCAGCAACATTTGCAGTACTAACTACATACTCCTTGTTAACAATATCCACAACATAATTTAAAAACTCAGCTTTAGATTTGTCATGATTGTTTTTCTTATAAGCACTGGCATAAGACTAACAGCTTCCTGATCCTTCCCTTCTGCTCACACAGAAAACTGGAATAGCTGGATAACAATCTCAGTCAGCTGTAATACTATAAACAACTTCCAAGTTGTGAAAACACAAAAATGCTTGCGGAGTCTGACTCATGACAACATTCTGCTTTGGAAGAGCATTGGATCCACCAAGCTGAAATGCTTGCAGAGTCTGACTCCTGACAAAATACTGCTTTGGAAGAGCATTGAATCCACCAAGCTGAATTGCTTCATAAACAGCCAAACCAACCCTCTTGCCTTGCATAGACAAAAGAATCTGGGAAATTTTTAAAGGTCTCTTATCAATTTTTTGCTCTCTGCTCAATTGGATGAACCTGCCTACAAGTCAAGTTTAGACGATGTGAGTTGACAGTAATAAACCAGTTATTTTTGAGAGAATTTTCTGCTGACAGAGCATGCCCCTCCCAAATTAGATCTTACACTCTAGGATTGTTTTAATCAGCATTATGCATCTTTATTGGGTTTTGGAAAAAGAAAAATTTGTAGGTATTGTTAAGCTAAACAATCCATTATAAACTGATTAGCTCTTTCTTACAGTCCCAAAACTCAATTATTACCAAACTTTCATTAACAAGAAATGAGTTCCTAGAGAGCGTCTATGTCGCATAAGCCAAACCCTAATTTGGTGTTAGAATTTGCAAATTCTATGGGCAGCGCCCAATGTTTTAGTTAGCTGGTTTGTAGTGTGAACAAAACTACATTAATAAGTTGTGTCACCACTTCTAGAGTTAGTTCTAGAGTTAAATTAACTCTAGTTGAGTTAGGGATAGGTCTAACTTAAGACCTATTGTACTTTCATTCTATTGTTCTAGCACTTGTATGTTTTGAGTGTGGAACTACTATCCACTTTTGCTAATTGTCTTGTGTTCAATCTATCATGAGGACATGTATTTTTGAAACCTCACTTAACATATGGATTAATTTTTAATCACATGATTAAATGTTGCACATGTGAAATGCAACTGGGGTTAAAGTAAATTTACGAGCCCGCGACTCGAAGAAATCACGGGACGTCAAAGGCAAAAGTTGCTATAAGTTATGCTGCACAGGTACTTGGTGGTATCTGGTGCCAGTTGTTGGCCTAGGTCATCCATTTGGCCATAAGTGTCAATTGGTGACACTAGGGAAGTGGCATTTAACGGTACCTAACGCCAATCTGATGGTCAAAGATGGCCCAAAGACACTCGGGAATGGAAGTTGCCTAGCCAATTTAATTATTGGCCAGTCAGATTATTTTTCAAGGCACCAAAATAATATTACATTACTTCTTATTATTTAAAGATTAAAATTTAATATTTAATTATGAAAAATGCTGGAAAAACCATTTGCGAAGGCTGCCACTTGTCAAAAATGCCCATGCAAGACTGAAAAACGTCTTTAGAGGTTGGAGAGAGGCATTTTTATAAATTCGCCCTGCAAGAGAGAGAGAGAGGAGGCTATTGGTCTGATTTGCAGCCATTGGAGAATCTTCTGAGGCAACCAGGGACAAAAGAAGACCAATCAACAGCAAGAGACAGCATCTACAGGCTGTTGAGGCAGGGTAGCAATAATAAATGACTGATTTTCTTTAGTTCTTTGCATCTACATGCTGTTGTGGCAAGGCAACAGTTGCACTTGACTGATTTTCAGTCATTCTTGCGACAAAACTTTGAATTCTCTCTCTCTACAGCTTTCCCTTGCATCTCCCAACCGTTTCACAGTCTTGCTCCGAAGATTTCAACATTTGGACCCTTGGAGACTGAGAAATTGCAAATTTCTCTGCTGTAAACCCTAATTTATAGCAAAAATTGGGGTTTAGCAACAGCTTGGGAAGCGTGCCAAAAATTGGAAGCTCCAAGACTTGGATTCAACAAGGCTAAAGGTGAATTTCAGCTGAATTCAGGTGGAGGACTAGTCAGCCATTGAATTTGGGGCATTTCCATTGTCTACGAAGTGGGTGAAGGCCAATTAAGTGCCCGAATCAAGGGGCAAAATAGATTGAAGACTTGTTGGTCACTTTGGACAGCAAGGGGAGTTGAAATACCGAAAGGGATTGGGAGAATCCCATTATAAATCAACTTTTTCTTCAATAAAGCTAAAGAAATGCCGAAAGGGGCGCCAATTTTGGGGCCAATCGGGTGTGCATTGTCCAAGATCAGTAGGTAAATTTGTATTTTCAGATTTGCATTTATTGTTTGCTGCTGTAATTAAGTTGTTATCAAGTATTTACCACTCTATCCGAGGAGGAAGGCTAGTTTCATGGTTCCGTTGTCAGGACACCACTCAATCCCTTGATTTGGTGGGCCCGAGGCACCTGATTGCAAGCCAAAGCTTTGTGCTAGTGCTGATTTTTACAATATGTCTTCATACAGTGAGATGGACTCAAGCACTGATGATGCCTCTCACTATGAGCGTTCACATGGGAATGAAGGAAATGCAATGCCTGACCTTGGACAAGGCTTAGACCACGGACAGCAAGCTGAAAATGTTGTTGTTGGGCAAGATGCACAGCCTTCCGGGCATAAGGAGGCTGATGACCAGCAAAGTGAAGAGGAATTTGATGACCAGTTTAAGAATCGGATGAGGACGGCAGCAAATCTCTTTGCTGAATTGGCAAACGATCCTCAATTTACCCGATTTTCGAGTGCTCCAAAGAAGGTCAACAAAGGTAAGAAGAAGAAGACGTCTTCTACACCTTCGGTACAGCAAGATGCACCGAAGTAATGCCAAACCCTTCATTTGAAACTCCCAAAGATGCTAAAAAAATAAAACAGTTAGTACCTACGGGGCAAGGAATGCAAATGCAAGGCCATCGCGGAAGTGCCAATCCAATGGATTTTGGACAGCAAAGCGTGCATGCTATGATAAGGCAACCATGATATTTTAATAGAAGCATGATTTTTCATGCTATGGTTGGACAAGGACTACATAGGGGAATGTATGGCACAAATCCCTATGGTATGCAGCAACCAATGCATGGAGTGTGAGACCCAATGTATTCGGGTATGGCTGGAAATATGCGAAACCCCATGTATGGCAGCATTGTCTTGATGCCTAGGGCACAAAGTAGCATGTTTGGTACTGCATTTGTACCCCCGAATGCTTATGGGGCTTAAGGAATGACTGTTGATTATACAAATGCTCCGTTTGGTATTGGTTTTGATGTAAATTCAGCAAATGCACCCTTTTTGCAGCAGCCAGTGTATGACAACTTGACACCCAAAGGGGCAGCAAAAGACTTATCATGAGGGTGGAAAAGGAGTAAAGTTTGAGTCCTTCAGCAGTGTACAAGATAGGCTAAAAGCTTTGACTTTCATTCAGCAGTTTGATGCAGCCTATTCAGGGGGAAACTTTACGGAGTCCTCAAAGATTCAAAAGGTAGCCACTTTCTAGAAAGGGAATGCATTACAATGGTGGTCCACTCTTTTGATGCAAGGTAGAGCACCATCAAAGTGGGTACAATTCAAGCAAATGTTTGCATCGAATTGGTTGACAAGTACCTTTGAGGTGGATATCATAACAGCTTGGAATAACCTGGATGCTAAGAAATGTAAGAATTTGGAGCAATATAATAAGAAGTTTTGGGATGCATTGCTGCCTATTACTTCTTATCGCCCCGTACCCCTTCATGAGCAAGTGGAAAAATATGTCTGTGCGCTGCCCAAAGGAATCAGGGATTTTTGCATTAAATCCACCGTGTCTAGCATGTCTTAGCTTATAGAGACTACTGCTATAGCCGATGCTTTGCTGCGTGGGAAGGATTCGGGCTTCCTAGAGAGTGGGGAGAAGTCGAATAAAACATTATTTAAGGCTGAGAAAAAGGGCAGATCTAAAAATCAGTCTGAAAAGAGGCCAAAACAACAAAGAAAGGACTTGAAAACATTGGCACAACATAAGGAATTGATGGTTGCAAATAAATGTTTTATTTGTGAATAGGAGAGTCACATTGTAAGGGACTGTCCCAACAGGCAACAAGCTGGAAAATTAGAAAATCAGGGAGATTCTAAAGGAAATAAGCCCAAAACATCGGTGGGATTGGTGCCCGATGTTGTTAGTAATCAACCCAATGATGATGCTACTGAGTTTTACAAAGCATGGGACAAAATTAGGGATCGGCATGCATTGATTTTCTTTGATAATGGTGCACAAGCCAACTTCATCTCTGTTGACATGGCCACTCGTCTAGGCATCAGAGAGGATGAGATGGGACCCATGGGGAAAGTTGGAATGGCATGTAAAGGCCATGCAGAGCCTGTCACACCACTCATTGGAAAGCTTCGGTTGCACATACAAGGATATGTGGATAGCGAAGAGTTCTTCGTTGCTCCATTTGAGGGTTGTGATGTATTGCTTGGTATGCCATGGTGTCACCGTATGCATGCAGTGATTGATTCTCGTGCAAAAAAGATCACTATTCAGCATAAGGGAAAGGTACTCACACTTGATGTAAAGTTGAAAGGTGAATCTGTTCTTGTTGTGTCTGCAGCTACCATTTCTAAAGTAATGAAAAATCATCTTTCAACACACTTGGTTTTTACTAAGGATAAAGATGATAGTGAGAATGTTGGGAACATGTCTAAGTTAGAGAAGGATCGCAAGTCATTTTTGAAAATGTATGTTGATTGCTTCTCTCAATCACTTCCAAGGCAGCTACCGCATGAAAGGCCAGAAGATCATGGCATAGATCTTATCCCTGGAAGTAGCCCACCTAGTAAGCCACCCTATAGAGTCAGTGCAGTACAACATGAGGAGATTATGACTCAGGTAAATGAGTTGTTAGAAAAAGGATTGATTCAGCCTAGCTCATCTCCTTTTTGTTCTCCAATGCTTTTGGTATAGAAAAATAATGGTTCATGGCATATATGCATTGATTATCGTGCTCTGAACAAGATCACAATAAAGAATCGCTTTCCGATTCCTCGGACCGATGATGTTATGGATAGATTGCCAAGGGCAGCCATATTTAGCCGTATAGATTTGAAAAGTGGGTATCATTAGATACGCATTAGTCCAAAAGATGTGTCTAAGACAGCTTTTAGGACATTTCAGATCATGTGCTTGTGTTGCCCGATCTAAGAAAGTCATTCATAGTTCAATGTGATGCATGTGGTAACAGCATTGGGGTTGTTCTTATGTAGGATGGCCGAGTTGTAACTTATGAGAGCCGAATTCTCCACGGTGCAAAAAAGAATTTACAGGTCTATGAAAAAGAGCTCTTGGCTGTAATTCATGCACTGTCTACGTGGAAACATTATTTATTGGGGGCTGATTTTAAAGTGCAAACAGGCCATCAAACTTTGAGGTACTTTCTGACACAGACAAAGTTGTCAGATAAGCATATGGGATGGGCAAACTTTCTCTCTACGTTTCATTTTCAGATTGTACATATTGATGGTAAAAAGAATGTTGTGACTAATACACTATCACGTAAGCCACAAATTTCAACCGTCGGCATGGTTTTTCACATTGAGTTGGATGCCATGAAATAGCAATATGTTGCTGATTTAAACTTTGCTAATGTTTATAATCAACTTTGCAATGGCCAAAGGCATAAACACTTTGTGCTAAAAGATGGATTTCTAATGATGCATGGATGACTATGTGTTACAAAGCAATTAAGGCCTAGAGTTATCACTAAAAGTCATGTTCCTCCGTATGCAAGACACAGAGATATTGATGCCACGGTCAAGGCAGTGGAGCATTTCTTTTATTGGCCAGCTTTGAGACATGATGTAAAACAGCTTGTTAAGATATGCATCGTATGCCAGAAGGTAAAGCATGATAGGCAAAAGATGCTGGGTTTATTGCAGCCCTTGCCTATTCCAGATAGGCCTTAGCAAAGCATTGCAATGAACTTTATTTTTGAGCTTCCTAAGACACCTACAAGGAATAATGGGATATAGACTATCATTTGCAAGTTTAGCAAACAAGCCCATTTCATTCCGGTAAGGAAGAAAATAAAGGTTGATCATATGGCATATTGTTTTACAGCACATCTTTAAGTATCATGGTATGCCAGAGTCGATCATCAGTAATCGAGACTCCCGAATGACGAGTTTATTTTGGAAGGGCTTGTTTGAAAATATGGGTACCACACTAAAATTCTCATCATTCTTCCATCCGCAGACAGATGGTCAGTCTGAGGAAGCAAATTCCACAATGTTAGATCTTTTGAGGTGCATGTTTCAAACCACAAGACACAGTGGGAGTACTATTTGCCCTTGGTTGAGTTTACTTACAACAACACAATGCATAGTTCTACAGGCAAAGCTCCATTTGAGGTGGTTGAGTGTGGCAAGAAGGTACCACCTATTCTGCAACTAAGGATAAGATCTTTGAGGCTGATCGTTATGTGGAAAACTTGGATGTAGCCTATGCAAAGATAAAATATACACTTCAGAGATCGCAAGAAAAGCAAAAGAGGGCAGCTGATTGACACAAACGTGCTTTGCAGTTTGCAAAGGGTGATTATATATTGTTGTGTTTTGAAAAGGCAAGGCTGAAAAATATGAAAGGAAGAGAAAGATTGTAACCAAAGTTAAGTATGAGATACTACGGGCCCTTCCAGGTATTGGAGAAGATCAACAATGTGGCATATCGGCTGAAATTACCTCCACATTGGAGGATACACAATGCCTTTCATATCAGTTTATTGAGGCCTTTTCATGGTGATGTGCCAGAGGATATATCCTGAAATTCAGCCTGAGATTGAGAAGCTAGATGAGATTTTGGTACCTGAGCAGATTTTGGCACATAAGAAAAGAAAGATCAAAGGTAAAGTTTCTAGAAGATACTTCGTGAAATTTCAGAATTATTCACCAATGGATGCCAAATGAATGGAAGAGGAAGACTTCGCAGACCGTCGTCCTCAGTTGTTGTAGCTTTACCTAGATGCCTTTCAGTTAGAGCCGACTTTAATGGGTTCTGTCAGGTTCAACAGAGCAAGGGTCCGAAGTATTGCCTGGTGCTCAAGGGGGAGGTAGCACTTTTCCTCCTCCAATTGTGGACAGCTCTCGTATGTGGTGGATCTCGAATGTATTTAGTATGCATCCAAGGTACTGCGCTGATAGTATGTTTGCCATGATCACTACTTAGTGTACTAGTCACTGTGAGATGTATGCAGATGAGTATGAGTTTCACCCAGGAACTGGAACTATGCTTTTGCATCAGCTTATGATCAATTCAGCATGAATTTTGCCTCAATTTTGAGACAAAAATTCTAATCAATTTCAGCTCAGTTTTTGATAAGCTTGAGAACCGTTTATGGTCACTTTTTGGGATCAGTTTTTGCATTGATTGCTGGTCAATTTTTGCAATGACTTTATGATTAGTTTGGGTTCACATTTGCAGCAATTTGTGATCAGTTCTCAGATCAGCAGGTGATCAGATTATGCTCAGTTTTCGACATGTATTTTCGACACCTCACTTAACATGTGGATTAATTTTTAATCACATGATTAAGTAAATGTTGCACATGTGAGGTGCAATTGGAGTTTAAGTAAATTTACGAGCCCGAGACCTGAAGAAATCATAGGATGTCAAAGGCTAAAGTTGCTATAAGTTTTATCGCACAGGTACTTGGTGGTATCTGGTGCCAGTTGCTTGCCTAGGTCATCCATTTGGCCCGAAGTGTCAGTTGGTGACACTAGAGAAGTGACGTTTAATGGTACTCAACGCCAATCTGATGGTCAAAGATGGCGCAAAGACACTCGGGAATGGAAGTTGCCTAGCCAATTTAATTATTGGCCAGTTAGATTATTTTTCAGGGCACCGAAATAATTATTACATTAATTTTCAGTATTTAAAGGCTGAAAATTAATATTTAATTATGGAAAATGCTGGGAAAACCATTTGGGAAGACTGCCACTTATAAAAAATGCCCATGCAAGACTGAAAAACTTCTTTAGAGGCTGGACAGAGACATCTTTATAAATTCAGCTTGCAAGAGAGAGGGAGAGGAGGCTACTGGTCTGATTTGCAGCCATTCGAGGACCTTCTGAGGCAGCCAAGGGCAAAGGAAGACCAATCAACAATAGCAGGAGACAGCATCAACAGGCTGTTGAGGCAAGGCAGCAGTAGTAGATGACTGATTTTCTTTAGTTTTTTGCATCTACATGCTGTTGTGGCAAGGCAGCAGCTGCACTTGACTGATTTTCAATCATTTTTCGTGACAAAACTATGAATTCTCTCTCTCTACAACTTTCCCTTGCATCTCCCAGCCATTTCACAGCCTTGCTCAGAAGATCTTAACATTTGGGCCCTTGGAGGCTGAGAAATTGCAAATTTCACTGCTGTAAATCCTAATTTACAGCAGAAATTAGGGTTTAGCAGCAACCTTGGGAAGTGTGCCAAAAATTTGAAGCTCCAAGACTTCTGAATTCAACAAGGCTGAAGGTGAATTTCAAATGAATTCAGGTGGAGGACTAGCGAGCCATTGAATTTGGGGTATTTCCATCGTCTATGAAGTGGCTGAAGGCCAATTGAGTGCCCGAATCAAGGGGAAAAATAGATTAAAGACTTGCTGGTCACTTTGGACAGCGAGGGGAGTTGAAATACCGAAAGGGATTGGAAGAATCCCATTGTAAATCAACATTTTCTTCAATAAAGCTAAAGAAATACCGAAAGGGGCGTCAATTTTGGGGCCAATTGGGTGTGCATTGTCCAAGATCAGTAGGTAAATTTGTATTTTCAGATTCGCATTTATTGTTTGATGCTGTAATTAAGTTGTAATCAAGGATTTACCACCCTATCCAAGGAGGAAGGCTGGTTTCACAATCTCTCTCTCTCTCTCTCTCTCTCTCTCTCTCTCTCTCTCTCTTCCAAGAAAAGAGAATTCTATTAATAACACCTCGGAGAAAGCCCCCTAAGGTAAATATAATGTACAAGAAACTCTGTGAAGAGTAACTAAGTACATCAAAGATACAATGGTTGTGTAAACAACCAGTTTGGTGGGCTAAAGTGCCAGACCATCTGAGGGGTAGTATGGAAGGTGTCTGAATCCCAAATCCGTAGGAAAGTCTCTCTTTTCCTTCTCATCCTCTGGCTCACCACATCGCGCGCATGCCACTGGGTCCTTGCTATATCCAAGCCAAGTGCCAACTGCTAAACTCCTATGGGCTAAAAGCCATAGAAAGAGAGATATCTTCTTGGGCCTGAACCTGTCATGTAGCCGCGTCCAAAAGTCATGTAGGAACTCATCTGAGACTCCCTCTCTATGCCAATGAGCGGTGGTTACAAGCTATGCTCTAATCTTGCTCATCTGTATCCTCTGTCCCAATCTAGACGTATAGCCAAAGAAGGGAATGTCCGATGCCTATCAAGGAAGGGATCTCTCCACACCCACTCTCCTAGATCCCACTGAAGTCTCTCTAGAGGCCTCCTCTGGTATGCCCAATATCTCCATCCATCTATAAGACAAGTGGTTGGGTTTGGATCTATGTGCCATTTTCTTTCAAAGTGTGCCACTACTCTGATTCTCTGCCTGGAGCAGCCACTGAGTGCTGTAAGGTCAAGGTCCTCTCACTGGAGGCAAACATCCTCTTCAACTGTGAAACTGAATGTCATGTCTCTGCTAGATGCAATGACTGCTAGAACGATATCCCCTCTAGAGAAAAGACCAATCCAAGTCTGAGAGAAAGTTGTTTCATTTTGCCAATCTGGTGGAACCCCTTCCATCATGGCCTTAATCATAGCCTTGGCTCCCCAAAGACCATGTAATCTCTGCCTTTGGGTCTCGTGTGGTAACTCCTGAAATGTAAACCACTCCCCCACTGATGTAGCGACCTGTGAAGAGAATCTCCCCCATGATAACTGTGTCCGCTGCCCAATGGTGTGGCCTGACTCTGATCTCAAATAATGATTAAAGAAAAGAGGTTGTCTCCTCTTCTCTTCAATAGTAGTCGGGGGGGAGCTGGTGGAGCCCTGGAGATACAGATCTCCAAGCTCTAATAATGGCCGATGAAAATCTGACCTCGGAGCTCCTCCCTAAATCTCTGGTGTTGATCTCCTAAAATATCCACTAAATGCTGGGCTGCAATGGTCCTCCATGTGTAGGTGTCAAGTCCTCTAGCCTCCCCATCAAAAGTTTCTTCTAGGGCTCCTCACTTGGAAGCAAACCCCTTACAATGAGCTTGACCAATAAGGCTTTGCTCTGACTATCTCGGTCTATGATCCCCAATCCTCCTTTGGATCTAGGCTGTATGATGGCATCCCAAGCCACCTTTGCTCTGGCTAGACTCCCATCTCCTCCTGACCAAATGAAGTTCCTGCTTATGAGGCATTTCACCTGCCGATACACGACCTAGAGAAAGCCCAACAAGAAGTGATGTACCACATGGTCGCCAGAAGAACTTGGTTGGCAACCACTACTCTTCCTACCAGTGAGAGTCTCACTAAGCTCCAATACAAAATCTTATGTCTGATGCTCAAAAGGAGGGGTGCTAGCTACTACTCTGAGGTAATGTCAATCCCCACATGGCATCCGAGATATCTCACAATGGTCCCATGGGGAACCCATGTGAAATCCTCATGTGGTCGCCACTCTAGCTGTCTAGTGTCGCATATCCAAAATCCATAGGATTTGTGCCAATTAATTAGTGCTCCTGATGCTCTGCAAAATGTCTCCATGGCTGTTACAAAGGCTCTAAAGTTGCCTTCATTCCATCCAAGTAAACTGTTGTATCATCAACAAACTCCACATCAAGAAGCTCCTCAAATTAGAGGATGGGTAGCCTGATGCCTCTGATACCTGTAGATCTGTCTCTCAAGAAGGAACTCATGGTCTCTGCTACAAATAGAAACAAGAACGGAGCAAGTGGGCATCCCTGTCTGACTGATCTATGGATGCTGAATCTATCTCCTTTTGCTCCTCCAGTCATTGCACCTTTGGGAGTTATTACTAGAGGGAGACCATGGATTAGTCCTCTCTACACTTTGTTATCCACCATCTTAAGTACTAGATCACCAACTATGTTGAAGAGAAAAGGTGCATCCTTGTTTGAGTGATCTCCTTAAACTAAAAAGAGTGGGCTATGTATCTAGTGAACCCCACTTTTGTGGCTACATTCTTGAAGAGTACATTCACCATATGGTAACTTTAATAAAAGCATCATAGTTCAACAACCCATTGCAATGGCTTGGTTGGCAGTTAGTATGATAGAACAATCTCCAAACCTGGCTATGTGCTGAAGAATAGAGGGCCGCTACACCCTTGATCCACAGCTCTAGAAAGCCCATCCTCAGCATTGTGCCCTCCAGGAACTTCCAATCCACGCGATCGTATGCCTTCTCAAAGAAGAGAAGGAGCATAATATGGTCTTGCCTCCTGGATCTAGCCAAGGTTGTGGTCTCCTAGAAGGTGAAGATGATGTCCAAGATGTTGCACTCTCGGACGAAGCCTATCTGAGTGGGGTATATAATATCTGACATCAATGGTGCCACCCTAAGACTAATCGCCTTTGTGAGGATCTTATAAGCAGTTCCAAGCAAGGTGATCGGTCTCCACTGTGTGATCTCCAATCTATCTCCACTTCCTTTCCAGATAAGATGAATCAGCCCCTCAGAGCGTCTCTCTGGCATAGTCCCTGATGCCATAATCTCCTGAAAGGCTGAGTGAAGGCCTTTTTTTTATAAGATCCCAGTAGCTCACAAAGAAGGATTTATCTCGTCTATCTTCTCCTGGACACTTGCTTAAGTGTAGTGCCCGAAGTGCCTCCTCCAACTCCTCTATAAGATGGGCCATCAGATGTCTACTCATCCCGTCTGTAACCACCACCCTCTACATGCTCTTCCAAACTGCTTCTCTATCTCTCTCATATCCAGGGGGTCTAGTGGTGAATCCTAGTAGGGATGTAGTACTGTGTGGCCACCTGTCTCACCTCTAGAGGGCCCTGTGCAATGGATCCATCAGCTCTCTTGAGTCTCTAGAGTCCAAACACCCTGTCTAGAGTGTTTAGGCCCTGTGGTGCAGAAAAAATCCCTATTAACCCTATCCCCAGACTGAGTCCAAAAAGAGGCTCTTGCGTGAAATATGTACTCTGATCTAGCTTCCTTCATGGAGTCAATCTCTACCCTGGTGGTATGCATCCTCTCAACTATCCATCTGCATCCTGGTCGTCTCTCCTCCTCCCTCTGTAAGGCAACCAATGATGCTCTAGCAGCTCTTTCCTTCTCTAGAAGGCTCTGTCTCCTCCTTGTGGCCTCCTCTCTGAAGAGGGAACTCTCCTCAATCTTCCTTTTTGGACCTTAGAGGAGATGCTGAGCTACTACCGAATCTTGCCTCTTAAATTATCATATATTTTCTTGCATTTTCTGGCTCATTAAACATCCCCAAAAAGGTTTTTTTGTCTTTTTGTACAACACTTTTTTAGCTTCAGCATGTTCTACAGAAAGGACTCAATGTCCACACCACTCTTTATCCCTCTTCCCACATTTGGTGCAATCGCCGCAATCTTCCTCGTCATCAGCCTTCCTTCTCAGCCCTAGACATTGCCACCCAGCCATAAGGTGCAGCCCTCCTCCCAATCTGCCAATACTGCCCCAACTGACTAGAGGTTCTTCCGTACTAGGGAAGGCCTTCTACTGCTGCATTTCAGTCTGCAGCCCATCGACATCACTCCCCGCTGCTTTTACCAGCCTTCTCAGCCTCTGAAGTTCTGTATTTTTTGGTCCAGGCTGCTGTCAAGCATCATCTACATCATCTGCAGCAATCATCTACTATCAAACACCTGCCAAATATCTGTGTTTTTGTTGCCAGCTGCTCCACAACATCAATTGCAGCAATCCTCATCACCAACTGGCCCTTGGCTATTGTATGTCATCACCCTCAGCTCTAGTCTACATCATCAGCATCATTCTTGGTGGCTTTCTGCACTTAGGATCAATACACACAGGAAGACTCTTCAACACTCTCCCTCATTCCCCCTCCTACGAGAGCCAATAGTCGTTGGACATCTCCACTCCTTGAGCACCCACATCTATGCCTTTTTCATATATTCATTTCAGCATTCATTCATTCATCAGATACATCTCCCTTTTTGCATTTTTTGTTTTTGTCTGAGTCCATTATATTTTAGTTGTGTTCATATATTCTGTGTTTTCTCTGCAAACCCTAGCATATTTTCACAAAAGTATCCTAGGGCTTAGAAGGTTTGGAGGAAACCCCTCAAATTGGTTTTCTATAGCATCATAAAGAAATGATAGTGACCTAGGGAGCAATAGTCACAGCCTCCTAGAAAATGAGGACTTTCAAGGGAGCATATCCTCTCATATATCAACTCAGTCATAGAGATTTGTCCCCACACCTAACTTTTGTTAGACAAAGTGGACCACAGGAAAAACCACCATAGATAAGGACTTTCTAAGAAGTAGCAGCATGGCTAAAAATCTGTTGCAGAAATAAGGACTTTCCACGCATATCTACTTAGTAAAGAAGAGTCATCTCCGCACCTGACTTTTCTTAGATAGAGTGGACACATGACACATTGCCAGATATGGGAGTTCATTGAACATCATTGTCTAGTACACCTTGAGGGTGACACACAATGATGTTATATGGCAATAGCACTACTTTGAGATAATCCTTCGTTTTAGATATAGACCATTCCTATAGTCAAAGGTTGACAAGAGAGAGAGGCCTTCTTACATACTTGAGAATTTGGTACCTTTTGCGTCTTAGGAATACCACAGATAGTTTCATGAATTTCTTGTTATTTTCATGGCTTACAACAATGGAGCTATTTAGGGATGTTAAAAATGAGGTTTTCTAGAGCTATTCAATTTATATACCAACCTACAGTTGAGGTAAACAATAGTGTCCTTAAGTCTTTTTAGATGTGGTAGCCATCTTTTTCAATGGCCTTTGTGTTTGATCATTGAACAAGATTCTAGCACCTTTTAGAGTTTTAGTCTAAGTGTTGTCTATATTGGGGGCGCCCTTTTGTATTCAATTATGCATGTCAAGTGTTGCATAGATAATCACTTGTGTTGCCTTTCTCTTCTTTTGTAGCTCTTGCACATTGCCTTGCAATGCTCCCATCATTCCAAGCTCCTCACTCAAACAAAACATGTTACATGATTCAGGAAGCCTCAAAACATATTTGGAAGCACTACAAAAAACACCTTCTAGATGTGGAAGATGTCCTACCCTTAAAAGCATCTTGCACACTGTTGCATACACCTTCCATCATGCAGAATATCTCGGTCCAGATCTCTACAAGGGTTGATGCCACAATCGTGGAACACCATCTTACATATCATACAAGAAAATGTTGAAGAGATGGCATATAGGACCCATGCAAGCCAGCCCTCAGCTGCCAGCATGAGCAAGCAATCATGTGATAATCCCTCTAGGTGCATTGCAAACTATCACAAACTACTTCCATAATTTGTTTGGCAATCACTCACATAATCTGAAAAATGTTTAACGTGTCATTTTACAGACTTATATAGGGCCCACCACTCGTAGACCACACAACCAAACCTTGTGCAAGACCATGTAGATGAGAATTTATGGTCCTAAAAGCGGCCTATGGCAAGTGTGACTTGGCCAAGTAATAGTGACCTTGGAGCGGATCTCTAGAAATGACAAACCAAAATACACCAACATCAGTATCCTAGGAATGCACGTGTCTTTAACCATGGTGCTTAGGGGCCACAGCCCCATAATTATGAGTCTAATCCCTAATCACTATGCTACCACTTTAGGAACTATAGTTTGACATATCTACTAGAGAATTTTTATAGAGCACTGCCCAGTTCTATAATAATGCTATGTAATATTCTAACAATTTCTTATGTTACCAAAGTTTCAAGGAACAAAATGAGAAGCTATTACATGCCTGCTGTGAGCCATCCATCAGTGTAGGCATCGGTCAATTCATAAAGTTCATGCCACTCCTGTAACTGTTCTGCACCAAGTAAAGAGTCTAGACCCTACAAATGTATCAAGATTTAAAAACATTAAGAGCCATTGCTTAGGCCAATAAATAACACTTATAAGATGAAGAACAGTGACGATTTTCCAAAATCTATTGGTACACATAAGAACATAATTTCAGTTCTTATTAGGTCTATTGAATGTCCAGGTGACAACAAGGTACTTTATGATTAAGCACATATTATTTACTTTCCTAACAAATGTTAGAACTTGAATGTCAAGTTGGGTACTTGACACTCCTGAATAAGACTCAAGCATTCACATCTCTTCTTATGTGCTATTTTGATGGTACATTCATTGCGTCCACTATATGCCAATTTTTTAATGATAAATTCATTCCAAGTATACAAGCAGACACTCGTATACATTCCATGTATACAAACAGACCATATAACACTAACAAAGTCAAATAAGATAAATGTGATGTACATAACTAATTCTCATAATTATGGTTGTTCCATCATCGTGAAGCCTGCAAAACAACTAGGTGCTTAACAAGAGATTTTTATATTTAAACTTTTATGTGACTTGCAATGTTGTAGATTTTCTCTCATTGGCAAGATCGATGCCTATGCACCTATTGCAATATGAGTAAACCAAGAAAGATACTAACATTATGTGTTGATTCACAATGGCTCAAACCAATCTTCGGATCCTCTGATACTTTCTCAAGCTACTCCTTCAATGGAGGCTCTATTGAGGCATTATGGTCTTGATTCAGAGGACAATGCTCTAGTCCAATGGCTGGCCACTGGTGCAATGAATCCTGGAACTCCCCCTCAATTAGTGCCTCATGGCATCTCTGACTAGTTTGTTCATTATCTTCCCCTAGGCTAGTTTCTTAGGCATCCTCAATCATCCTTAGGAACCTTAGGCTAGTTTCTTTTAGGCTTAGCCGCACTTTTTCAAGTCTTTCACTGCACACTTTCTGCTTTAATTTACTTCCACTATATCTAACACTCATTTAGCTCTCTTTTTCATTTAAGACAGCATCCAAAGCATCTCAATATGAAACATCTAGCATGAAGGTTTCTTTCTTGATTCTTTCATGCTGGGTTTTGTATTTCAGTTAGGACTAACATTGCATGTATTTTACTGGTCCTACATGGGCTTAAGGTTTGGTTTTTCAATTCTTGCCCTAGTGAGTATTGCCTCCATCAACATGAAGACAGAGATAGTATCTTCTCTCCCAAGATCAAATCTTAGACATCCTTTTTTTCTCTTGGCATCCATCTTTCTTTCCTTTTAGTTGAGGTTTGTTTATCATTTAACCATCATCATTTACTACACTTCTAGTTTGTTTTTTCACGATAGGCGGACTACTACCTTGATGGTTGTGCCTTCCTCCTAGCTCCCTCATCCCATGGCATCGAGTCGAGTTGGTAGCGTGTTGATAGCTCCACCCTCACCCGTGACACAGTCCCTTGCTGTGCCTCCGGCTTACCTTGTACATGCTTCCATGATATGAATATCAGCTTCTACCCTCAAGATAGGCCATTCTGCAAGCTTGTGAGAATTCTGTGCGTGCCGTGTCGCGTTCCGTGTCGTGTTGAGTCGGTGCCGTGATGTGTTGAGCTGGTGATAGTGTGATGTCGCGCAGTGGGTCTAGTGCTCGTCAAGAGCCTGCATGGGGTCAAGAGAGAGCCCTACGTGGGACTCCGAGGGCCGGACCATCACACTTCGCATTCTTAATTGGCATAGAAGCCATCTCCCAAGTTCACGTTGGTAGGTGAATTGGGTAGTCGGCCTCTAACAACCCCCAAGACAACACCACAAGATAAAGACCAAGGATCTCACCTCAACAAAACCCACGAGATGGCACCACTGAACACATGATATGAAAACCAAGAACTCGCATCAGCCCATTGACTTCAGCAGCTCTGCCATCCTGCTCCACAGCTTCAATAACTTCAGCTTTACGGTCTCTTTCTTCTGACAATTAGTTCTTCTTCATCTGAGCTTCAGATTTCTCCCTTCTTCAGTCTGCAAGATTCTTCTTCTCTCTCTCTCTTTTTTTCGTAAAAGGTAATTGTATTAATTACGAAAAAAATGGTACAAGTTTACTTAATTACAAGATACACGATGACACTAAGCCATCATGTGTAAAGCTCATTTCTCTCTCTCTTTTTTTTTCGTAAAAGGTAATTGTATTAATTACGAAAAAAGTACAAGTTTACTTGATTACAAGATACATGATGGCACTAAGCCATCATGTGAAACGGTTCTAGTTCTAAGAATTACAAGGTCATGGCAAAGATGTAGAGGAAATTGCCATATGCCAGGGATGCAAGTCCTCCCGGGAAAGTAAGTCAGAATGCTGAAGAAGATCTATTTGCCAATACAAGAGACCCTTAAGTCTAGCAATATGCCGCTGAACATTACAGGCGGAATCAAAAAGAAAAGCATTCCGAATGGTCCAGTTGTGCCAACAGCCCCAATATCGAAGAAAGTGAAACACGAGCTTCATATGTGGCTGTGCCGGTGTTGGGTATTTGGGCTGCACAAAGATCCAATCAAAGGGCCTTAGCAAGAAACCAACCACCGCTCTCCAAACGGCTAACAAGAACGACCATATTTTCTTAGCGATAGGGCAAGAAATAAATCGGTGACGGGCAAATTCGACACTGGTGGTTCAAAAGAAACAGTTGCCATTGGATATTCGTCGCTTGGAAAGAGCCGAAGCAAGCGGAAGACCCCCAATCATCACCCTCCAAAGAAAGACCTTATATTTGAAGGGTGTCTTGTTCAGCCACCCTTCCATCACAGTTGCCCTCCACCATGACCGAGATTTACGCAATCCCCATAGAGCATTAGCTTTAGTGACCAGCCAGTGATGATCTTTAATCAGAAGATAATAGACCTGGTTAGCGGAAGCTTTGCCGAAACTCAGCCGGCCTTCAAAGTCCCAATCCTGCCAAGGACGATCCGCAGCAAGGGCAGGAAAGGGTTGTCTGCTCTGGAGCACCATCAAAAGCTGTTCCCATAAATGCCTGTATCCATGAGGGATCCTAAAGATCCTCCTGGCTGTACGAAATGATATTAACACATTGCGACTGGCAAGGGTGGCATCCGCGACTGAAGTTAAGCCCAAACGTGCCATACGGTTGAATTGTGGTCGAAGCTCTTGTTTACCTTCCCATGAAAGTAACCGCGAGACTGCCAGCAATTCCAGTTGAAAAGAATTAGCAGCTAAGCGATCCTCCGTCGGATGCCACTGAGCCTTCCGGAGGACCAGTTTCCAGGAACATACCAAATGGGCAAGCAGTGATGAAGAGGAACAAGAGAATCGGGAATCGGAATTAAGAACATGCCACCACGAACTCTGGATTTGGGTATTGCCATGCCGAAGCCCATGCTCCTCAAGGAAATAATGGGCTATAACGACCCACGGATGATGATCTGAGCACATGGCGCGGAAAAGAGACCAACGGAGGGCCAGCATGTGAGTTTGGGAATCCAAAATAGCTCCTTCACCCATGCGTTTGGGGGTGCACGCATGCGACCAAGAAATCCAGGAAATGCCTGCATCCAAGGAATCTTTCTTCCATAACATAAAACGAATAAACTGAGTCGGAGCATTCAGAGTAGTAGTAGTCCAGGGCAGCAAGGGCAAGAAATATGTGAGCATCGGCAACATAATTGTATGGGCTACTTTGAGGCGAACATGGAATGGCCAAGCCTGAGACTTCCAATACATGAACTTAGCCGCCAGTTTCTGAGAAGTCCAGTGTAGAAGCTGCTTTGGGGGAACATCAACGCCCAAGGGGTAGCCAAGATGCCTGACAATGGAGCCACGAGGCACAACGATACCCTGCCAGTTCAATGACTGCAAATCCGACTCCGTGCAGCTGAGAATGGCTGATTTCAACGCATTGATACGAAGGCCGGAAGCCTGACCAAAGAGAGCCCAAACATCCAATGCTTTGCGAAGGTTATCCTTATCCGCCAAGGATTGACTATCATCAGCCAAGGATTGACTAATGAAATGTTGTCCAGAAGGAAGCGACAATCCAGCCAACTGAGTAGAAGCTGCCATATGAGATAACATCGAAAAAATTGGATGAGTCGCAAGGGCAAAGAAGAGAGGGCTCAATGGGCACCCCTGTCTGACAGAGCGGGCAAGGGCAAATGGCTCGGTAACGCCTCCATTCAACATGACTCGCGAAGACGCCGCTACACTGATGATGTAGATCAGTCGAGACATCCGATCACCAAAGCCCATAGCCGACATAAGCTCTGCAACAAAAGACCAGTCCAGATAGTCGAAAGCCTTTTCCAGGTCCAATTGAATCAGTACGATCTCCTGATTAGAATGCCTTGCATAATCAATCGCCAGTTGCGCATTTAATACATTGTGCAGAATGTTTCGGCCCTTAATGAAACCATACTGAAGAGGATGCACAATGGCAGGGAGATGCTTGTGGAGCCGATTCGCCATTACTTTGGAAAAGATTTTGTACATAGAACCCATTAAAAAAATTGGGCGCCAATGTTTCAACATAGACGGCGAAGGAACCTTTGGAAGCACTTTAATAAGTCCTTTCCATGAGGAAGGCATAATCCCCGTTTTCCACACCTACTGAAACAAAGCCGTCAATGGTTTCGCCAAGTGGGTAGCAAAAACCTCAAAGAACTCATTGGTGAGACAATCCCAGCCAGGACTTTTATCCTTGGGTAAGTGTAACAAAACATCCATAACCTTCGCCTCACAAATATCTGATTCCATAGTGGCTTGCATGTCCTGCGGAACCTGATTACGGACGAGGTCATAAAAAACTGAACGGGCCTGAGTAGTTTGGGCTGAAGGTGGAGAAGTGGAACCAAGAAGGTCGATGAAATAATTCCTATACATATGCACAATAGCCTGCGGATCAAGGATCAAGTGCCCTTCTGCATCCAGGAGTCGCGTCATATCTCTCTAGCAGGAGAGGCATGGAGGGCTCGAAAGAACTTATGAGTCTGGCACGCATTATCTTGCAAAGTCTCCGTCAGATGCTGCAATTTGACCTGTTGATACGATTTCAACTGAAACTCTTGAATAAGATGAGCCACACGCATTGCGAGTGCTAGTAGAAATGCATCATCTGGAGTGTCCATCAACAGAGAACGGACCAAAGCCAGCAAGTCCTCCGCTGCTTGCCGACGCTGTCGACAAAGAGAGGCATGATGGATTCCATACTGCCGAGCAACCCGCTGCACATTACAGAGCAAGCGTTCAAACGAAGCAGTGCCCTGAGAGGAGAAGTCCAGTAAGAATCTATCAATCAATTGCTGCATATAACCCTGAAAGATTGCATGCTTCAAATAAGATGAGTTAAAACGCAAAGGGAGCCTCCCCAGAAATCACTAAAAAGGTGCAATGGGTTGTGCGAGCATCTCAAGCTGCAGAGGAAAATGGTCCGACAATGCATATTGCTGCAACACTTTCATTTCAAGCATCTCAGGGAGGAAATCATCATTCTGCATGATGTATATGCGGTCCAGCCACGACCACGTTGTTGCATACTGAGCGGAATGGAAAGTAAACCCTGTAGAAGACGGGTGCAGCCAGGACCAGAGATCTTGCTTAAGAACAGCAAGAGCCAACTCATGCCACCTACGGCTTTCTGGCGCGTCCATTACCGAATGCTTCGATGTGGACTGCGAAGAATCAACACACATATTGAAATCCCCCATGAAGAGGCCCCATCTGCCAAGTGACAAAGAAGTCTGCAAAGTATGCCAAAGCTCCCGGCGCGATAAAGGATCATTCGGAGCATAGAGACCAAGTAACCATAAGATTTCTCCATCGAATAAAATTTCAATCACCACAAAGCGGCCATGCATATCATTTTTAATAAGAAGAGGTTGATATTTTTCGTGCACAATCATGAGCACGCCAGAATAACGCATGGCCTGTCCCTGCATAGAACAGACGAAAGCCATGGCAATCCACAACTTTTCCAGCTTCACCGTGACTCTTGTGTTGAACAGCACACAAGACATCCCACTGATTCTCATGCAATACAGCCCACATGGCATGTTGCTTATGGCGAGAACAGATTTCTCGCACATTCCACGTGGCTATTTTCATGTGTTTTTTGTAAAAGAAAATCAGGTACAAGGCACAGCTTGCCTCGATTTAATCTTTTCTGCGAGAATGTCCAGGACGCCCTCATCCAAGAAATCAGCCAACACGGCAAAAGAGTTCTGCAGACCAGATTTGGAGGTAGACGGCATATCTGCGGGCTTGGGAGTGGAGCGGGGATAACGACGATCCCACCGGGTAATGACGTTGCCTCTGGTATCAAAAGCCAGCTTAGCTGGTGGACCCTTTGGACAATCCGAATACACTCTCCGAGTGGGCTGAGGACAGGGGGCAGAGGAAGCCATCACAGGAGGAGAGTGCTCCGACGGCAACATTTCTTTCCTGCGCATATAAGTACGCATGGAATCTTATGACGCAAAAGGCACAGAATTCTCCATGCCAGCAACCACCCTGGTACCTTTTTTTGCGCGTACTTCAACCCAGTCTGTGCCACGGGAATCTAAACCCGAAACCTGTTGTTTACCTTTATCCAGAGCTTTAGGTGGGTGAATAGCATCCTGCGATGGGACATCACATACCATATCTTCCATGGGTAAGGCAACATGCCCAGCATCTGAAGTGTGTTGCTGTTCTGGGCATTCGGCCATGAAATGCCCTAATTTTCCACAGGAAAAGCAGTGGCCTGCAAAATTGCCCCATTTCAAACGAAAGTGTAAAGGATGCATGCCAGAGCAATTGAGACGTAACCACGCAGGCCTTTTCCTGGTAGTGTCCCATAACATACATAAGCGGTTACGATTCACTGTCCTTAAACTTGGAGGGACTAAAACAGTGCCCACAGCAGCCATGGCGTCCTTCAACAGTGGCCAATAAACAGCCGGGCAATTTTCCACTTCAACCCATACAGGGCACTCCCATTGCAGCAGGCGCTGAAAATCTGCCATGGGGCACCATGGTACAACATGGACCAAACGGCGATCAAAAAACAGGAGCAGTTTAGACAGAAGAGCAACACGGTGCATCTCAGATTTTAACAGCACCTCAAAAAAACCTCGGGGCCCCACAAAAATCTCTTCAACACATTCCCCTTGTAGCAGACTGTGCAGCCACTGGCGAATACGGGAAAGCTGGGGGGATTCTACCAGTGAAGAAGAGTATCACCGCACGATCATAGAATACTGAAAAGGAGCGCAAGATAGATTTAGGGTCAACAGTGGCTTCCAAAACATCTTCCGGTGCAGAGTCAGAAAAGACTTCCTGATTATGTTGAACATAATCGCCAAGTAGAGTGTTGGCAAACTCTAGCAAATGCTCCCAGTCAACATCCTAAGAGTCTGCAGAGTCCGAAGCAACCTGAGCATAGGAACGATCCTGATGATCCATTGACTCCTCCGAAGTGTGCTTGGTACGTTTGCCTGCAGGCTGAAAGTCAGGAGCAATGGGCATCTCTTCATTGCACGGAACCATATCGTCGGGTTCCTCGGTATCAGAGTCCGGACCAAGCGCTGCCACCGTTTGGTCTATAAAATCCACGTCCAAGCCAGCCATGGTGTATCACTGCGTATACCGGTCAAAGGCTGAATGAAGATCTCACGGGAGGCAAGAATGCGCAGGCCGCTCTCCCTCTTTCTCAGGCAAAACGGACCCGGCACTGGACTGACGAAGAAGCTTGGGAAGCGCGTGCGCAGAAACAGACGGCCGCACGTGCGCACGTCCACAGGCAGAGAGGGCCTCATTCCCTTGCTGGTTCACACTCTCGTGCTCGCTATGCGGCAACCCGGATTGGGGCCTGTTGTCTCACCCTTGTTGTCAGGCACTGAGGATGACAGAAGAGTATAGGGCGATGCAAATCACCACGTCGACGTCAGCAGGGACAAGAGGCTAACGGACAGGCAAGACGCGACAGCGCAACCAGGGCGCAGACCCTGGGCTGGTGACCCATCCGTCGCAGAGCAGGGCGACATAAGCAAGAAGAGCACACGACCGAAAGACAGCAAGTCGCGGGCTAGGGTTGGGCGCGAGGGCACGCGCAGGGCGAAACGATAGTCGAAAGCAGCAGACGAGGGTTGGGCGCGATGACACAAGCAGGGAAAACGTTTAACGAAGGCAGCAGACACATCCGCTAGCAAGGAAGCAGATCCGCCATCGCCCGCGCACCAGACTCCCTCCTCTCTCTCTCTCTCTCTCTCTCTTTTTTTCGTAAAAGGTGATTGTATTAATTACGAAAAAAATACAAGATTACTTGATTACAAGATACATGACGACAATCCAATCCATCATGTGAAGAGGTGCTAAGTACTACAAGTTACAATTTCATGGCAAGGATGCGGAGGAAATTGCCATATTCCAAGGACGGAAGTCCTCCGTAGAGAGCAAATCAGAACGATGGAGAAGAGCTAACTGCCAATACAAGAGGCCCTTAAGCCTCACAATATGCCGCTGAACATTATGGGCGGAGTCAAACAGAAAAGCATTCCGAATGGTCCAGTTATGCCAACAGCCCCAGTATCGAAGAAAGTGATACATGAGCTTCATATGTGGCTGTGCGGGAGTAGGGTATTTGGGCTGGCCCAAAACCCAATCAAAGGGGCGCAGTGTGATACCAACCACCCCTCGCCAAACGGCCGACAAAAATAACCAAACTTTCTTAGCGACAGGGCAAGAAATAAATCGGTGGCGGGCGGATTCCATAGTAGTGGTGCAAAAGAAACAGGTGCCATTGGAGATTCGTCGCTTGGAAAGAGCCGAAGCAAGCGGAAGACCCCCAATCATCACTCTCTCTCTCTCTCTCTCTCTCTCTCTCTCTCTCTCTCTCTCTCTCTCTCTCTCTCTCTCTCTTTTTGCTCTAAGCCAACATGTGTAAACTGTCAGTACAAAACCAGGAAAGAGTTACAAAAATCATGGCAAAGACGCAGCGGAAATTGCCATATGCCAGGGACGTAAGTCTTCCCGAGGGAGCAAGCCAGAGTGCCGAATGAGTTGGCAATGTGACCCGGCACATTAGAGGCCGAATCAAAAAGGAAGGCATTCCGAGTGGTCCAATTGTGCCAGCATCCCCAGTATCTAAGAAAGTGGAACAAGATCTTCATATGCAACTGAGCCGGTGCGGGGTATTTTGGGCGTACAAAAACCCAATCGAAAGGGCTTAGTGAGAAACCCACCACAGCTCGCCAAACCGCCGACAAAAGTGACTAGATCTTCTTTGCGAGAGGGCAAGAAATAAATCGATGGCCGGCCGATTCCACAGTAGTGTGGCAGAAGAAACAATTGCCGTTAGAGATTCGACACTTGGGAAGGGCCGAGGCAAGAGGAAGACCACCAATCATTACCCTCCAAAGAAAGACCTTGAATTTGAAAGGTGTCTTGTTCAATCAGCCATCCATCACAATTGCCTTCCACCATGACTGAGATTTGCGCAACCCCCATACAGTATTAGCTTTAGTAACCAGCCATTGATGATCTTTAATCAGAAGATGGTACACCTGGTTGGCTGAGGCCTTTTCCAAACACAACCGACCTGCAAGAACCCAGTCCTGCCAAGGACGATCCACAGCAAGGGCAGGAAAGGGTTGCCTGCTCTGGAGCACTAACAAAAGGCGTTCCCACAAATCACGGTAGCCACGAGGGATTCTGAAAAGCCTCCTGGCCATACGAAATGATATGAAGACATTGCAACTGGCAAGGGTGGCATTTGCCAACTGAAGTCAAACCCAAACGGGCCATCGGTTAAATTTTGGTCTGAGCTCTTGTTTGCCGTCCCATGAAAGTAATCTCGAGGCTGCCAACAATTCCAGTTGAAAAGAGTTAGTATGTAAGCGTTCCTCCGCTGGATGCCAACGCGCCTTCTGAAGAACCAATTGCCAAGAGCCAACCAAATGAACAAGCAGGGATGAGGAAGGACTCGAAAACCAAGAGTCTGCATTAAGAACATGCCACCAGGAGCTCCGAATTTGTGTATTACCATGCAGAAGCTTGCGGTCCTCAAGAAAATAACGGGCTATAACGGCCCACGGGTGATGCTCCGCACACATGGCACGAAAAAGAGACCAACGAAGAGCCAGCATATGAGTTTCGGCATCCAAAATAGCCCCACCACCCAGGCGCTTGGGAGTACATGTATGTAACCACGAAATCCATGAAATACCTGCATGCAGTGAATCCTTCTTCCATAACATGAAACGAATGGGCCGAGTGAGAGCATTCAAAGTCGTAGGAGTCCAAGGCAGCAATGCTAAGAAATAAGTGAGCATTGGCAGCATAATTGTCTAAGCCACTTTGAGGCGGACATGGAAGGGCCAAGCTTGCGACTACCAAAACAGAAACTTAGCTACTAGTTTCTGTGAAATCCACTGTAGTAGTTGTTTTGGCTGAACATCAACACCCAACGGGTACCCAAGATGCCTGACAATGGAACCACGGGAAACCACCTGTCCCTGCCAGCCCAATGACTATAAATCGGACTCCGTGCAACTGAGAATGGCTGATTTGAAAGCATTGATACGAAAACCAGAAGCATGGCCAAAGAGCTTCCAAACATCTAATGCCTTGCGAATATTGTCCTTGTCTGCTCACAAAATCATAAAGCTGTCATCAACCAAAGATTGACTAATGAAGTGCTGACCAAAAGGAAGAGACAATCCGGCCAACTCAGTAGAAGCTGCCATGGAAGCTAACATCAAAAGAACCGGATGAGTTGCCAGGGCAAAGAAGAGAGGACTCAATGGGCAACCCTATCTCACAGAGCATGCAAGGACAAAGGGCTCTGTAACACCACCATTTAGCATCACTTGCGAAGAAGCTGCAGCACTAATGGTGTAGATCAAGCGGGACATCCGAGTACCAAAGCCCATAGTGGACATAAGTTCTGCAATGAAAGACTAGTCTAAATAGTCAAAAGCCTTTTCCAGATCCAATTGAATCAAGACCACTTCCTGACTAGAGTGCCTTGCATAGTCAATAGCCATCTGCACATTTAAGATATTATGCAGAATATTGCGAGTCTTAATGAAACCATATTGAAAGGATGCACAATGGCCGGAAGATGCTTGTGGAGCCGATTCGCCAGCACTTTGGAAAAGATTTTATACGTCGAACCCATCAAAGAAATTGGTCTCCAATGTTGCAACATCGACGGCGAAGGGACCTTTGGAAGCAGTTTGATAAGACCTTCCCAAGAGGAAGGCATGGACCCTGTTTCCCAAACCTGCTGAAACATAGCCGTCAATGGCTTCACCAGTTGGATAGCCGAACTCTCAAAGAATTCATTGGTGAGACCATCCCAACCAGGACTTTTATCCTTGGGCAGGCATAACAAAACCTCCATAACCTCCTCCTCACAAATATCTGTCTCCAACGCAGTTTGCATATCAAGTGGAACTTGATGTCGGACCAGGTCATAGAAGACTGAACGTGCCTGCGTAACCTGGTCAGAAGGTGACTGAGAAGAACCAAGAAGATCTAGAAAATAATTCCGGCACATATTGACAATAGTCTGAGGGTCAGTGACCATTCGACCGTCTGAATTCTGGAGTCTAGTCATATTTTCTCGAGCAGGAGAGGCATGTAGAGCACGAAAGAACTTATGAGTTTGACAAGCACTATCTTGCAAATTCTCAGTCAAATTTTGCAATTTGACCTGCTGATAAGATTTTAACTGAAACTCTTTAATAAGATCGGCCAAGCGCATCGCCAGTGACAGCAGAAATTCATCATCTTGAGTGTCCACCAGCAAAGAACGAACCAAAGCCAGTAAGTCCTCTGCTGTGTGTCGACGCTGCTGACAAAGCGAGGCATGGTGAATCCCATACTGCCGAGCAACCCGCTGCACATTTGAGAGCAATCGTTCAAAGGAAGCAGTGCCCTCAGTGGTAAAGTCCAATAAAAATCTATCAATCAATTGCTGCATATAGCCCCGAAAGATTGAGTGCTTCAAATGAGACGAGTTGAAACGTAAAGGGAGTCTATCCAGCAATTGCTTAAAAGGTGCAATGGGTTGTGCAAGCATCTCAAGCTGGAGAGGGAAATGGTCCGACAAGGCATATTGCTGCAAGACTGTCATTTCTAGCATCTTAGGAAGAAAATCATCATCCTGCATAATGTACATTCCATCCAACCGCGACCATGTAGTTGCATACTGCGCCGAATGGAAAGTGAACCCTGTAGAAGAAGGGTGGAGCCAAGACCATAGATCTTGCTTAAGTACCGCAAGCGCAAACGCATTCCACACCCGACTTTCCGGCGTGTCCATCACCAAATGCTCGAAAGTGGACTATGAAGAATCCACACACATATTAAAATCCCCCATCAAAAAACCCCGTTTGCCAAGTGACAAGGAGGTCTTCAAAGAATGCCAAAGATCCCGGCGGGATAAAGGGTCATTCGGAACACAAGACAGTGAGCAAGAGTGAGAAACAGTTCCACACTCAAAAGATGCAAATACTAGAATATAATAGAATGAAAGTACAATAGGTCTTAAAGTAAGTTAGACCTATCCCTAACTCAACTAGAGTTAATTTAACTCTAGAGTCTAGTATCACTACTTTTAAAGTCCTAGACATACTATACTTCGACACTATATCAATTTGAATGTATAAATTATGAGAGAGAGAAGGGGGCTACATTGTATATGTGTCGTGAGAGAGAGAGAGTTTGGGTGTGAGAGAGAAGATAAGAGAGCTGTTGGAAAGGACTAGATGGTAATGAAGAGAATTGGTTGAAAACACACAAAAAAAGTGTAAAAAATGGTTAAAGAACGGTCATTTTGACCTTGGCCCTAGCATAGTTGACCAGAGTAGTGAATCCATTGGATGCCTCTGGATGAGATTGGACAAGTCGTATGGGACAATATGGATTGGATGGTCAACCCATCTATCAGACATGGGCAGCCCTACCCCCACCTTGCTTTGATCACGTGGGTCACAAGTTGACCCAAAAAAAGGACACATTGAAGAGAGAAAGGATGAGAAGAAGCATGTAAAGTGTCGCATAGCCCATCTGAATTGCACCGCCATAGGCTACGATTGGCACCTCGAAGATCTGCCATCATCCATCTCTTTGTTTTCTTGTCAGTAGTCCGACCCCATCTCCATCTCACTCTCTCTCTTCTACTATCACAGTCCATAACAATCGAATTCTCTCTCCCTCTGGTCGACTATCATAGTCTCTCTCTCTCTCTCTCTCTCTCTCTCTCTCTCTCTCTCTCTCTCTCTCTCTCTCTCTCTCTCTCTCTCTCTCCGTAAAAGGTAATTGTATTAATTACGAAAAAAAATACAAGATTACTTGATTACAAGATACATGATGACAATCTAAGCCATCATGTGAAGAGGTTCCAAGTACTACAAGTTACAAAGTCATGGCAAAGATGCGGAGGAAATTGCCATATGCCAGGGACGTAAGTCCTCCCTAGAGAGCAAGTCTGAATGCTGGAGAAGATCTAATTGCCAATACAAGAGGCCCTTAAGCCTAGCAATATGCCGCTGAACATTATAGGCGGAATCAAAAAGAAAAGCATTCCGAATGGTCCAGTTATGCCAACAGCCCCAATATCGAAAAAAGTGATACATGAGCTTCATATGTGGCTGTGCCGGAGTGGGGTATTTGGGCTTCCCAAAAACCCAATCAAAGGGGCGTAGGGTGAAACCAACCACCCCTCACAAAACAGCCGCCAAAAATAACCAGACTTTCTTAGCGATGGGGCAAGAAATAAATCGGTGCCGGGCGGATTCCACAGTAGTGGTGCAAAAGAAACAATTGCCATTGGAAATTCGTCGCTTGGAAAGAGCTGAAGCAAGCGAAAGACCACCAATCATCACTCTCCAAAGAAAGACCTTATATTTGAAGGGTGTCCTGTTCAACCAGCCCTCCATCACAGTTGCCCTCCACCATGACTGGGATTTACGCAATCCCCATAAAGCATTCGCTTTGAGTTTGGGCATCTAAAATAGCTCCTCCACCCATGCGTTTGGGGGTGCACGCATGCGACCAAGAAATCCAGGAAATACTTGCATGCAATGAGTCCTTCTTCCATAGCATGAAACGAATAGACTGAGTAAGAGCATTCAGAGTCGTAGTAGTCCAGGGCAGCAATGGCAAGAAATATGTGAGCATTGGCAACATAATTGTCTGGGCTACTTTGAGGCGAACATGGAAGGGCCAGGCCTGAGACTTCCAATACAGAAACTTAGCCACCATTTTCTAAGAAATCCACTGCAGAAGCTGCTTTGGGGGAACATCAACACCCAAAGGGTACCCAAGATGCCTGACAATGGAGCCACGAGGAACAACCAGACCCTGCCAGTCCAAGGACTACAAATCCGACTCCGTACAGCTCAGAATGGCTGATTTGAGCGCATTGATGCGAAGGCCGAACGCCTGACCAAAGAGACCCCAAACATCCAATGCTTTTCGAAGATTATCCTTGTCCGCACGCAAAATCATAAAGCTATCATCAGCCAGGGATTGACTAATGAATTGTTGTCCTGTAGGAAGTGACAATCCGGCCAACTGAGTAGAAGCTGCCATATGAGATAACATCGAAAGAACTGGATGCGTTGCAAGGGCAAAGAAGAGAGGGCTCAAAGGGCACCCCTGTCTGACAGAGCGGGCAAGGACAAATGGTTCAGTAACACCTCCATTCAGCATGACTCGCGAAGACGCCGCAGCGCTGATGGTGTAGATTAGACGAGACATCCGAGAACCAAAGCCCATAGCAGACATAAGTTCAGCAACGAAAGACTAGTCCAGATAGTCAAAAGCCTTTTCCAGGTCCAGTTGAATCAGTACGACCTCCTGATTAGAATGCCTTGCATAATCAATTGCCAGTTGTGCATTCAATACATTGTGCAGAATATTTCGGCCCTTAATGAAACCATAAAGGAGAGGGTGCACAATGGCAGGGAGATGCTTATGGAACCGATTTGCCATTGCTTTGGAAAAGATTTTGTACATAGAACCCATCAAAGAAATTGGGCGCCACTGTTTCAACGTAGACGGCGAAGGAACCTTTGGAAGCAGTTTAATAAGTCCTTTCCATGAGGAAGGCATAATCCCCGTTTCCCACACCTGCTGAAACAAAGCCTGCAATGGTTTCGCCAGTTGGGTAGCAAAAGCCTCAAAGAACTCATTGGTGAGACCATCCCAACCCGGACTTTTATCCTTGGGCAAGTGTAACAAAACGTCCATAACCTCTGCCTCACAAATATCTGACTCCATAGTAGCTTGCATGTCCTGCGGAACCTGATTGCAGACCAGGTCATAAAAAACCGAACGGGCCTGAGTAATTTGGGCTGAAGGTGGAGAAGTGGAACCGAGAAGGTCGCGGAAATAATTCCTGCACATATGCACAATAGTCTGCAGATCCAAGATAAGGTGGCCTTGTGCATCCTCGAGTCTGGTCATATTCTCTCGAGCAGGAGAGGCATGGAGAGCTCGAAAGAACTTATGGGTCTGACACACACTATCTTGCAAAGTCTCCGTCAGATGTTGCAATTTGGCCTGGTGATACGATTTCAACTGGAACTCTTTAATAAGATCAGCCACCCGCATTGCCAGTGCTAGCAGAAATGCATCATCCGGAGTGTCCACCAACAGAGAATGAACCAAAACCAGCAGGTCCTCCGCTGCTTGTCGACGCCACCGACAAAGAGAGGCATGATAGATCCCATACTGCCGAGCAACCCGCTGCACATTAGAGAGCAATCTTTCAAATGAAGCAGTGCCCTGAGAGGAGAAGTCCAAGAAGAATCTGTCAATCAATTGCTACATATAACCCTGAAAGATTGCATGCTTCAAGTAAGACGAGTTGAAACGCAAAGGGAGTCTCCAGAAATTGCTTGAAAGGTGCAATGGGTTGTGCAAGCAGCTCAAGCTGCAAAGGGAAATGGTTCTCTCTCTCTCTCTCTCTCTCTCTCTCTCTCTCTCTCTCTCTCTCTCTCTCTCTCTCTCTCTCTCTCTTTTCGTAAAAGGTAATTGTATTAATTACAAAAAAAGTACAAGATTACTTGATTACAAGATACATGACGACAATCTAAGCCATCATGTGAAGAGGTTCTAAGTACTACAAGTTACAACGTTATGGCAAAGATACAGAGGAAATTGCCATATGCCAGGGACGTAAGTCCTCCCTAGAGAGCAAATCAGAATGCTGGAGAAGATCCAACTGCCAATACAAGAGGCCCTTAAGCCTCGCAATATGCCGCCGAACATTATAGGCGGAGTCAAAAAGAAAAGCATTCCGAATGGTCCAGTTATGCCAACAGCCCCAATATCGAAGAAAATGAAACATGAGCTTCATATGTGGCTGTGCAGGAGTGGGGTATTTGGGCTGCCCGAAAACCCAATCAAAGGGGCGCAGGGTGAAATCAACCACTCCTTGCCAGACACTCGACAAAAATAACCAGACTTTCTTTGCTATGGGGCAAGAAATAAATGGGTGGCGGGCTGATTCCACAACAGTGGTGCAAAAGAAACAGTTGCCATTGGAGATTCGTCGCTTGGAAAGAGCCGAAGCAAGCGGAAGACCACCAATCATCACTCTCCAAAGAAAGACTTTACATCTGAAGGGTGTCTTGTTCAACCAGCCCTCCATCACAGTTGCCCTCCACCATGACCGGGATTTACGTAATCCCCATAAAGCATTTGCTTTGGTAACTAGCCATTGATGATCTTTAATCAGAATATGATACACTTGGTTAGCAGAAGCTTTGCTTAAAGGCAGCCGGCCTTGTAAGTCCCAATCTTGCCAAGGATGATCCGAAGCAAGGGCAGGAAAGGGTTGTCTACTCTGGAGCATCCTCAAAAGCTGTTCCCATAAAGGCCGATATCCACGAGGGATCCTGAAAAGCCTCCGAGCTGTACGAAAAGATATAAGCACATTGCGACTGGCAAGGGTGGCATCCGCAACTGACGACAAGCCCAAACGGGCCATCCGGTTGAATTGTAGTCTAAGCTCATGTTTACCTTCCCATGCAAGTAAACGCGAGACTGCCAGCAATTCCAATTGAAAAGAGTTAGTAGCCAAACGATCCTCTGTTGGATGCCACTGAGCCTTCTGGAGGACCTGTTTCCAGGAACATACCAAATGAGTAAGCAGCGACGAAGAAGAACTGGAGAACCGCGAATCAGCATTAAGAACATGCCACCAAGAACTCCGGATTTGGGTATTGCCATGTAGAAGCCCATGGCTCTCAAGGAAATAACGGGCTATATCGACCCATGGATGATGATCCGAGCACATGGCGCGGAAAAGAGACCAACGGAGTGCCTGCATGTGAGTTTGAGCATCTAAAATAGCTCCGCCACCCATGCGTTTGGGGGTGCACGCATGCGACCAAGAGATCTAGGAAATACCTGCATGCAATGAGTCCTTCTTCCATAGCATGAAACGGATAGACTGAGTAAGAGCATTCAGAGTCGTAGTAGTCCAGGGCAACAATGGCAAGAAATATGTGAGCATTGGCAACATAATTGTCTGGGCCACTTTGAGGCGAATATGGAAGGGCCAGGCTTGAGATTTCCAATACATAAACTTAGCCACCATTTTCTGAGAAATCCACTGCAGAAGCTGCTTTGGGGAAACATCAACACCCAAAGGGTACCCAAGGTGCCTGACAATGGAGCCACGAGGAACAACCAGACCCTGCCAGTCCAAGGACTGCAAATCCGACTCCGTGCAGCTGAGAATGGCTGATTTGAGCGCATTGATACGAAGGCCGGACGCCTGACCAAAGAGGCCCCAAACATCCAATGCTCGTCGAATGTTATCCTTGTCCGCATGCAAAATCATAAAAGTATCATCCGCCAGGGATTGGCTAATGAAGTGCTGTCCTGTAGAAAGCGACAGTCCGGCCAACTGAGAAGAGGCTGCCATATGAGATAACATCGAAAGAACTGGATGTGTCGCAAGGGCAAAGAATAGAGGGCTCAAAGGGCACCCTTGTCTAACAGAGCGAGCAAGTACAAAAGGCTCAGTAACACCTCCGTTCAGCATGACTCGCGAAGACGCTGTAGCGCTAATGGTGTAGATTAGACGAGACATCCGAGGACCAAAGCCCATTGCAGACATAAGTTCAGCAACAAAAGACCAATCCAGATAGTCAAAAGCCTTTTCCAGGTCCAGTTGAATCAGGACTACCTCCTGATTAGAATGCCTTGCATAATCAATAGCCAGTTGAGCATTCAATACATTGTGCAGAATGTTGCGGCCCTTAATGAAACCATACTGTAGAGGGTGCACAATGGCCGGGAGATGCTTATGGAGCCAATTCGCCATTACTTTGGAAAAGATTTTGTACATTGAACCCATCAAAGAAATTGGGCGCCACTGTGTCAACTTAGATGGCGAAGGAACTTTTGGAAGCAGTTTAATAAGGCCTTCTTTCCATGAGGAAGGCATGATCCCCGTTTCCCACACCTGCTGAAACAAAGCCTGCAATGGTTTCGCCAGTTGGGTAGCAAAAGCTTCAAAGAACTCATTGGTGAGACCATCCCAACCCGGGCTTTTATCCTTGGGCAAGTGTAACAAGACGTCCATAACCTCTACCTCACAAATATCGGACTCCATAGTAGCTTGCATGTCTTGCGGGAGCTGATTGCGGACCAAGTCATAAAAAACCGAACGGGCCTGAGTAATTCGGTCTGAAGGTGGAGAAGTGGAACCGAGAAGGTCACGGAAATAATTCCTGCACATATGCACAATAGTCTGCGGATCCAGGATAAGGTGGCCTTCTGCATCCTCGAGTCTGGTCATATTCTCTCGAGCAGGAGAGGCATGGAGAGCTCGAAAGAACTTATGGGTCTGACATGCACTATCTTGCAAAGTCTCTCTCTCTCTCTCTCTCTCTCTCTCTCTCTCTCTCTCTCTCTCTCTCTCTCTCTCTCTCTCTCGTAAAAGGTAATTGTATTAATTACGAAAAAAAGGTACAAGTTTACTTGATTACAAGATACACGATGACACTAAGCCATCATGTGTAAAGGCCCCAGTACTAAACTACAAAAGAGTTACAAAAGTCATGGCAAAGACGCAGAGGAAATTGCCATATGCCAGGGAAGTAAGTCCTCCCGAGGGAGTAAGCTAGAGTGCCGAATGAGATCTATCTGCCAATGCAAGAGACCTTTAAGCCTCACAATATGTGCCGGGACATTAGAGGCCGAATCAAAAAGAAAGGCATTCCGAGTGGTCCAATTGTACCAACATCCCCAGTATCTAAGAAAGTGAAACAAGATCTTCATATGCGACTGTGCCAGTATGGGGTATTTTGGTCGTACAAAAACCCAATCAAAAGGGCTTAGCGAGAAGCCAACCACTACGCACCAAACCACTGACAAGAGCGACCAGATATTCTTAGCGAGAGGGCACGAAATAAATCGATGACGGGCCCATTCCACAGTAGTGGTGCAAAAGAAACAGTGGCCGTTAGAGATTCGACACTTGGAAAAGGGCTGAAGCAAGCGGAAGACCACCAATCATCACCCTCCAAAGAAAGACCTTGCCTTTGAAAGGTGTCTTGTTCAACCATCCCTCCATCACAGTTGTCTTCCACCATGATTGAGATTTCCGCAATCCCCATACAGTATTAGCTTTAGTAACCAGCCATTGATGGTCGTTAATCAGAAGATGATACACCTGGTTAGCTAAGGCCTTTTCCAAATTCAACCGGCCCACAAGGTCCCAGTCCAGCCAAGGACAATCCAAAGCAAGGGCAGGAAAGGGTTGCCTACTCTCGAGCACTGACAAAAGCTGTTCCCATAAATCACAGTATCCACGAGGGATTTTGAAAAGCCTCCTGGCTGTACGAAAGGATATCAAGACGTTACGACTGGCAAGGGTGGCATCTGCAACTGAAGTCAAGCCCAAACGTGCCATGCGGTTAAATTTTGGTCTGAGCTCATGTTTGCCTTCCCAAGAAAGTAATCGCGAGGCTGCCAACAATTCCAGTTGAAAAGAGTTAGTATGTAAGCGGACCTCCGCTGGATGCCAACGCGCCTTCTGGAGAACCAATTTCCAGGAGCAGACCAAATGAACAAGCAAGGATGAGGAAGGAATAGAAAACCGAGAGTCTGCATTAAGAACATGCCACCAGGAGCTCCGAATTTGTGTATTACCATGCAGAAGATCATGATCCTCAAGAAAATAACGGGCTATAACAACTCACGGGTGATGATCCACGCACATGGCACGAAAAAGAGACCAACGAAGTGCCAGCATATGAGTTTTGGCATCCAAAATAGCCCCACCACCCATGCCTTTGGGGGTACATGTATGCGACCAAGAAATCCATGAAATGCCTGCCTGCAAGGAATCCTTCTTCCATAACATGAAACGAATGTATTGAGTGAGAGCATTCAAAGTAGTAGTAGTCCAAGGCAGCAATGGCAAGAAATATGTGAGCATGGGCAACATAATTGTCTGAGCCACTTTGAGACGAACATGGAAGGGCCAAGCCTGCGACTTCCAATACAGAAACTTAGATGCCAGTTTCTGTGAAATCCACTCGAGAAGTTGCTTTGGCCGAACATCGACACCCAAGGGGTACCCAAGATGCCTGACAATGGAACCACAGGGAACAACCTGACCCTGCCAGCCCAAATCGGACTCCGTGCAACTGAGAATGGCTGATTTGAAAGCATTGATATGAAGGCCGGAGGCATGACCAAAGAGCGTCCAAGCATCTAATGCTTTGCGAAGATTGTCCTTGCCCGCACGCAAAATCATAAAGCTGCCATCAGCCAAAGATTGAGTAATGAAGTGCTGTCCAAAAGGAAGGGACAATCCAGCCAACTGAGTAGAAGCTGCCATAGAAGATAACATCGAAAGAGCCGGGGATGAGTCGCAAGGGCAAAGAAGAGAGGACTCAAAGGGCAACCTTGTCTCACAGAGCATGCAAGGACAAATGGCTCAGTAACACCACCATTTAGCATAACTCGCGAAGAAGCCGCAGTACTAATGGTGTAGATCAAGCGGGACATCCGAGTACCAAAGCCCATAGTAGACATAAGTTCTGCAATGAAAGACCAGTCTAAATAATCAAAAGCCTTTTCCAGATCTAATTAAATCAATACCACTTGCTGATTAGAGTGCCTAGCATAGTCAATAGCCATTTGCACATTTAAGATATTGTGCAGAATGTTTCGGCCCTTAATGAAACAATATTGAAGAGGATGCACAATGGCCAGAAGATGCTTGTGGAGCCGATTCCCCATCACTTTGGAAAAGATTTTATACATCGAACCCATCAAAGAAATTGGTCTCCAATGTTTCAACATTGATGGCGAAGGGACTTTTGGAAGCAGTTTGATAAGACCTTTCCATGAGGAAGGCATAAACCCGTTTCCCAAACCTACTGAAACATAGCCGTTAATGGTTTCACCAGTTGGGTAGCAGAAATCTCAAAGAATTCATTAGTGAGACCATCCCAACCAGGACTTTTATCCTTGGGCAGGTGTAACAGAACATCCATAACCTCCGCCTCACAAATATATGTCTCCAAAGTAGTTTGCATATCAAGTGGAACCTGATTGCGGACCAAATCATAGAAAACTGAACGTGCATGAGTAACTTGGTCAGAAGGTGAAGGAGAAGAACCAAGAAGGTCTATAAAATAATTCTTGCACATATTCACAATAGTCTGGGGGAGGATCAATGACCATTCGACCTTCTGGATCCTGGAGTCTAGTCATATTTTCTCAAGCAGGAGATGTATGTAGAGCTCGAAAGAACTTGAGTCTGACAAGCACTGTCTTGTAAATTCCCAATCAAATTTTGCAATTTGGCCTGCTGATAAGATTTCAACTGAAACTCTTTAATAAAATCAGCCAAACGCATCGCCAATGACAGCAGGAATACATCATCTGGAGTGTCCCCCAGCAGATAACGAACCAAAGCCAGTAAGTCCTCCGCTGCATGCTGACGCCGCTGACAAAGAGAGGCATGATGGATCCCATACTGCCGAGCAACCCGCTGCACATTAGAGAGCAATCATTCAAAAGAAGCATTGCCCTCAACGGCGAAGTCCAATAAAAATCTATCAATCAATTGCTGCATATAGCCTTGAAAGATTGAATGCTTCAAATAAGAGAAGTTAAAGCGCAAAGGGAGTCTATCTTAAAAGGTGCAATGGATTGTGCAAGTATCTCAAGCTGTAGAGGGAAATGGTCCGACAAGGCATATTGCTGCAACACTTTCATTTCCAGCATCTCAGGAAGAAGATCATCATCCTGCATGATGTACATGCAGTCCAACCGCGACCATGTAGTTGCATACTGCGCAGAATGGAAAGTAAACCCTGTAGAAGAAGGGTGTAGCCAAGACCAGAGATCTTGCTTAA
Source organism: Lygodium microphyllum (assembly GCF_053477565.2). Taxonomy (NCBI): domain Eukaryota; kingdom Viridiplantae; phylum Streptophyta; class Polypodiopsida; order Schizaeales; family Lygodiaceae; genus Lygodium; species Lygodium microphyllum. The sequence continues at coordinate 117,339,649 of NC_141142.1, forward strand.
GTACAACAAGAGCAAAAGCATTCCACACACGACTTTCCGGAGCGTCCATCACTGAATGTTCTGATGTGGACTATGAAGAATCAACACACATATTAAAATCCCCCATCAAAAAAACCCGTTTGCCAAGTGACAAGGAGATCTGCAAAGTATTCCAAAGATCCCGACGGGATAACGGGTCATTCGGAGCATAGAGGCCCAGCAACCATAAGATCTCTCCTTCAAATAAAACTTCAATCACCACAAAATGGCCATGTACATCATTTTTAATAAGAACAGGTTGATATTTCTCATGTACAATCATAAGCACACCAGAATAATGCATGGTATGTGTCCCTGCGTAAAACAAGCGAAACCCATGGCAATCCACAACTTTTCCTGCTTCACCGTGACTCTTGTGCCCAACAGCACACAAGACATCCCACTGATTCTCATGCAATACAGTCCACATGGCATGTTGCTTATGGCAAGAACAAATGCCTCGCACATTCCACGTGGCTATCTTCATGTGTATTCAAAAGAAAATCAGGAACAAGGCACAGCTTGCCTCGATTTAACCTTTTCTGCTAGAATGTCAAGGACTCCCTCATCCAAAAAATCAGCTAACACGGCAAAAGAGTTCTGACAGCCGAATTTAGAGGTAGACGGAATATCCACTGTCTTGGGAGTGGAGCGGGGATAACGATGATCCCATGGGGTAATCACATTACCTCTAGTATCAAAAACCAACTTAGCAGGTGGGCCCTTTGGACCGTCCGAATATACTTTCCTAGTAGACTGATTACGAGGTGCAGAAGAAACCATAGGATGAGCAGGATGCTCTGAAGACAATATCTCTTTCCGGTGCATATAAGTGGGCATGGAATCGTGTGAAGCATTAGGCCCAATATTCGCCAGGCCAGCATCAAACATTTTACCTTTTTTTGCACGTACATCCACCCAGTCATTGCCACGAGAATCCAAACCCAAAACATGTTGTTTACCTTTATCCAAAACTTTAGGTGGCTCGATGGCATCCTGTGACGGAGCATCACACACCATATCTTCCATGGGCAGCGCAACATGCTCAGCATTTGAAGTCTGTTGCTTCTCTGGGCATTCGGCCATAAAATGCCCCAATTTTCCACACGAAAAGCAATGTCCTGCAAAGTTGCCCCATTTCAAACGAAAGTGCAAATGATGCATGCCAGAGCAATTAAGACGTAACCAAGCAGAACTTTTCCTAGCAGTGTCCCATAACATACACAAACGGTTACGATTCATGGCCCTTAGGCTTGGGGGGACCAGAACAGTGCCCACAACGGCCATGGCATCCTTTAACAGTGGCCAATAGACAGCCGGACAATTTTCCACTTCAACCCACACAGGGCATTCATGTTGAAGCAGGCGCTGAAAATCTGCCCCATTGGGCGCCATGGCACAACATGGACCAAACGGCAATCAAAGAACAATGGCAGTTTAAATAGGAGATCAGCACGGTGCTTCTCAGATTTCAACAGCACCTCATAGAAGCCTCGGGGCCCAACAAAAATCTCCTCAACACACTCCCCTTGTAGTAGATTGTGCAGCCACTAGCGAATATGGGAAAGCATTGGGATCTTGCCAGTGAAGAAGAGTATAACAACACGGTCATAAAACACTGAAAATGAGCGCAAGACATTTTTCGGGTCCACCATGGCTTCCAGCACATCTTCAGTTCCAGAGTCAGAAAAAGCTTTATGATTATGTTGGACATAATCGCCAAGCAGAGTGTTGGCAAATTCCAGCAAATGCTCCTAGTCAACATCCTGAGAATCCACAGAATCAGAGGCAACCTGAGCATAAGAACGTTCTTGATGATCCATTGTCACTTCCGAAGTATGCTTGGTGCGTTTGCCCGCAAGCTGGAAATTAGGACCAGGGGGCATCCCCTCTGTGCAAGGAACCATATCCTCTGGTTCCTCTGTATCAGAATCCGAACCAAGGGCTGCCACCATTTGGTCAATAAAAGCCATATCCAGACCAGCCATGTTGAATCACCACTTGTGCAGGTCAGATGCAAAGCCAGGAGCTCATGGGTGGTAGAAACGAACACAAGCCACTCTCCCTCCCCCTCTCTCTCTCTCTCTCTCTCTCTCTCTCTCTCTCTCTCTCACATATGAATAATAGTATGGAATTGTAATGGCTCACTATGGACACACCCAAGGACGATGCAAGAGGTGATGGAGAACCATGAGCTGATTCTAGTCACAGACACATCAACGTTTCAAGAGGGGGCAGCCTAGAGTACAAGAATATGTTTGACAGTCCACACATAGGAGTTGCATGGGACATTAGGATACCACTCGAGGATTAGCAAGAGTGGTGGTGTTGATCAAACAGGAGCTCCAGGATGGTATCTCCATCATGATGAGACCTTGATGCACGATACATGTGGATCAAAGTGGAGTTCTCTTGCGACCAGATGCTATACATTGCCCTTTGTTGATTTTCGTGGTGGGGATTGAGATATGCTACTAGAGAGCCCCAGTAGTAGGAGAGAGAGGTAGATGGAGAAGGAGAGTCCCCTTTCACAGACCTCTCAAAAGAGATAAGACACTACTTCGGACTAGGAGATATTCTCTTGGTAGGAGACTATAACACCAAGATGCAGAGTAAACAGTGTGACGCATATGACTTTGAGGATCAAAGAGAGCTACAAGTGATGGATGTAGAGGAGGAAAGCATGGATAGGATATCAATTGATACAGAGAGAGATAGTACTTGTTATGGCCAGTACCTACTAGAGCTAGGGTCATGGCACCATCTCGTTATCTACAACGGGATGAGAAAGTGGCCCAGATCTGGAGCACTAAATTGTTTCCAACCCATTGGCTCCACCACGGTCCACCACGGTGAATTATGTATTAGATTCCATTAAGATGATGAAACTAATTAGATCCTTTACTATCACAAGGACGTGAAATTTTATTGATTTGCTTAGTATTTGAATAAAAGTTAATCTAATGTGCTAATGTGACTTACACATGTGAGGTGTAAGTTAATTATTTCACAGTGTGGGACAGTGTTGAACCAAAATAAGCATTACATACTGAATTAGCCTCTTAAATAGCCCCAAAAATGCATAATTAATGAAATTCCTAAAATGTTGCACAGCTCGAGAGAGTTTTAAAACAATGTGTGGTACAAGGTCTCGAAACTTTCTATAAATAGATAGGCTGCCCTCCATTCAGCCAACTCATTACTACACGTTCCACGACCTCTAGTTTCATTGCCCACACCTTGTTCGTGAAGGACATCTTAGGCTTTTAGGCGAAGCTGCCCATTGCTCTCCACATCCATCAGGCATTTGTTTCCAGCCTCCTACACAGGTTTTCTTCCCTAATTGCTGCCGCCAACTGTCGCTTCTCCCTCAGAAGGCTGCATTCAGCCTAGTGGCCTATTGGCAGGCTGCATTTGCTGTCTCCACTCCTTGTCTGGCTGCATTTGACCTCTGCTGTTGGTGCCCTACACCTTTTCATCATCAGAAGGCTGCATTTGGTCTTCTCAGTTGCTCCTTGACGGTCCATGCCATCAAATAATCAGCCTTTGCTGTTTTCTCACTCCACTGCTTGTCCCTACACCACGGATTGCTGCATTTGCTATTGTCTGACATCTTAAAGGCTGCCTTGATTTGTTTCAAGATTCGTTAGGAGTACGATACACTCTCCCGGTTATTACCTTTGCCTTAGTCCTCGAGACACAAGAGTTCGAAGTGCAGTTTTGATTTCTGTACAACTTGTTTGCCGCATGAGCATTGTATATTCAGCATTCATTCATTCATACAGATTTCCATTGCATTCATTGTCTCTAAGTTACCCTAACCCTAACTGTGTTTTGTTGAGTTTATGCTTTGTTGTATGGTTTCATTTATGTTTTTGCATTAGGATATTTCTTCACATGGTATCAGAGCAAGGTTCCCTTCCACAAAACCTTGGCCTTTGTTCTGAAAGCCCTTCGCAAGAAGTAGGGACAATAGTGTTGTGTTTGCTATTGTCCGACATCTTAAAGGCTACCTTGATTTGTTTCGGGATCTGTTAGGAGTACGACACACTCTCCCGCTCATTACCTTTGCCCCAATCCTCGAGACATGAGAGTTTAGGGTACAGTTTTGATTCCCTATACAATTTGTTTGCTACATGAGCATTGTATATTCAGCATTCATTCATTCATTCATATAGATTTCCATTGTTGTATGGTTTCATTTATGTTTTGCGTTAGGATATTTCTTCACATGGTATTAGAGCAAGGTTCCCTTCCACAAAACCTTGGCCTTTGTTCTGAAAGCCCTTCGCAAGAAGTAGGGACAATAGTGTTGTGTTTGCTACTGTCCGACATCTTAAAGGCTACCTTGATTTGTTTCGGGATCCATTAGGAGTACGATACACTCTCCCGCTCATTACCTTTTCCCCGGTCCTCGAGACACGAGAGTTCAGGGTACATTTTTGATTCCCTGTGCAATTTGTTTGCTACATGAGCATTGTATATTCAGCATTCATTCATTCATATAGATTTCCATTGCATTCATCACCTCTAAGTTACCCTAACCCTAACTATGTTTTGTTGAGTTTATGCTTTGTTGTATGGTTTCATTTATGTTTTTGCATTACGATATTTCTTCACATGGTATCAGAGCAAGGTTCCCTTCCACGAAACCCTAGCGTTTATTCTGAAAGCCCTTTGCAAGAAGTAGGGACAATAAGAGGGCAAGATGACTTCGAACACATCTTCACCATATTATCATGACTCTCCCGAGCCTAGCACATCGAAACTACAACCAACCTTTCTCCTCAGGATAGAGTGGTAAATAACCTAATTAAGTACTAATTACAGCAAGCATAAAATTCACATAAACTAAAAATGCACACTTTACCACTTTGATCTTGGACATTGGACACCCCAATGGCCCCAAAATTGGCACCCCTTCTGGTATTTCTTTATCTTATATTGCAAATGGAAGGAGTACAATTGAGATCCTCCAATCCCCTCCGCTAATCCAAGTGTCTGTAACTGTAAAAATTGACCAACAAGCCTCCAAACCAACTTGTCTATTGGTTTTCTTGAGGATTCGTCTTCACCTTGCTCCTTGAAAGACAAATTCAGCCCCAAATCTGATATTGGCTGACTGGCATCTTGAATCTCCCTGATTTTCCTCAATTTCACTTATTGGAATTGAAGTCCTAGGCCCTCAATTCTAAGCACACATGTTGAGGTAGCTGTCAAAACCCAAATTTCTGCTGTAAATTAGGGTCTACATCAGAGATTGACCAAAATCTCTTCATTTGATGGCTCAAATTGTTAAAAAATGCTGAGGTAACTTAAGAGATGGCTAGGGCCTGCCCTACTCAAACACCCATGGAATCTATCACCTACAGCTTAGGACCACCAGAAAGTTTATTGCCCCCTCTTGTATGCTATCATGTGTACCATAAGGACCTTGGGCTGCTGTCACCTGCTCTTGGAAGGCTCCAAACTATTATCACATGCTGCAGGATTGATCTCTCGTGGCTGCAAATCACATCAACAGCCTCTTCTTGCTCTCTAACAACCTCCTTTTCTCTCATTATGGCTAAAATAGACTCCATCAGTCGCTTAAAACGTTTTTCCCACTTGCATGGATAAGTTTTGCCAAGTGGCAGCCTTCTAGTTCCATTTTCTAGCATGGATAAGTTTTGCCAAATGGCAGCCTGCTAGTTCCATTCTCTAGCATTATCCAACTTATAAATTAATTTTCACAATATTAATTTTGAAAATTAATTTAATAATTATTTTAGTGTTCAAAAAATTAATTTCACTAGCCAATAATTCAATTGGCTAAGCCAATTTGTCTTTTGATTATCCCTAAGCAGCTATTGACCCTTAGATCTTCATTAATTAATTAATTAATGCCTAGTCTCTAATGTCACCAATGACATTATTGGCTAATAAATTAGTCTAGGCCCAAATCTGACACTGAGTACCACCTAGTACCTGTTAGGCATAACTTATTATACTTTTGCCTTTAACACCCACTGTATCCTCAAGGTCCTTGGCTTGTTACCATGAAATAACTGCCATCTGCATCACATGTGCTAAAGAACCTTGCATATTTGATTAATAACTTAATCAAATGTTATCGGCAAGATTAAAGCATCTCAAAATTTCACGTTCTCATAACAAAGACACTAGACGGAGTGGGCTATATAGCTTTCTCCTCTTTCCGACATGGTCAAATAGTCTTCGAACTACCATGGAGTCCATAGAACATACAAGATCTCATGAGTCGAATACAATCTCATTCTCATGTATTGAGCTCAACAATAGATTGAAGGTAAATTTGAGTTTTTCCCTTTAGATTCTGTGCAATGGTCTAATGATTTTGCAGGAAGAACAAAAGCTCCAAAATGGACTGGCCATCATGATGTGAAAACTGGTATGGAGTGTAAATCATTTTCCTCTCTACCACCATCATCTTTCTCTTTACCTTTTTCATCTTTTCCACACTTCTCCACCCTCATTCACTCCTATGTCACGTACGTATATGACTATTACTCAATCTTTTGATTTTACTTCCTCTTTTCTACAAGATATTGGTGATGGTTATGATAAAGGAACTCTTCAAACTAAGTATTGGTTCATTAGCCTAAAGAGAATAGATTTTTCTAGTTAGCATTCAAGCAAAGGTATCAAAATACTAAAGCTGTGAATGAAATTTAGGTAATAGACCTTGCATTAGCTCAACAATAGCGGAGGGATTCTTAGCCTTCCATGAGCAGACAACCTCATATGGAACAAATGCGGAATCAAGTTGTGGTTTCAACCCCTGCCATAGTAACATGGGACAGGTTTTAGTGACGGGAACAAGGATGGGGACGCGGGAAAGAATGGCCATCTCTTGTTACCATGAGAGGGGGCTCTAACATGGACATAGAACTTGGATAATATAGGGATGGGATGGAAGTTAGAAAACTGCCATCCCCTATTACTATGACCCCTGTATAAGATCCCATAGGATTTGTGAGTCAAGGACATGTCTCATCAAATTTGACCAAGTAGTAAAGTTTAACCTGTTAAAGGGAGTCATATCATTAAAGACATGTTTGGCTGATGAGGAGGAAGAACCATGAAGTGTCGGATAAGTGAAATAAGGAGGTGGTGGAAAGGGATAAGTAGAAGAGGGAGGTAGATAGGCTGCAGGCAGAAATAGATTGATAATGTCCAATGGGTGCCAATTGATGTGGAAGAGCTGAAACATGAATGTTTCCATGAAGGGTCGGGGAATGTGGAGATACTAGGACACGGAAACCCTGTCCAACGATTGGTTAGGGAACAACAAAGTGACCAAAAGGCCTACTAGGTAATGCCATAGAGGCAAACTATGGTACCAACTGATCCACACTCGTGGGTGGCATTCCCAAGCCATGAAATATCCAAAAGTGAGGGGATGGGAAGGTGAACCCCCATCATGGAGACTCCACCTAGCTCTGAGCAAAAGACAAGGTCCTAAAGGGCATGATGCCTAACGGTGAATGATCCCTTGGTGTGATCTATGAAGTTGTGAAAGATGCACTTAATGAAGGATGAAAAGGTGTAGCGGAACTAGCGGGTAGGATAGGTGGGAGATTATATGGATTTGTCATTTGTGTAGTTGTGGGAAATGTGTTAGGTTCCTTTTGTCCATTAAATGAAAATGAAGAATTAGATGAATCACCAAAATCAAATTGACCATGAGATGTAAATATTGAAGGAAAAGATGAAGAAGGAGAACTCATAATCGATTCTTGCAACTTTTGCACACTTGATTGACCGCTATGCGACTTGGGATAGGACCCATTGCATCAATTTGGATCGTGAGCTCCAAAACTTTAAAATCATTGACTGGGATGACTTGAAAGTCAAGTTTGTTGAGTATCAATGTCTTCTCGCGGAGTTATCTACGACGGAGGCTCCTAAGTTCTCGAACAATTAGGTCACATTGTTTCTAAATAAGCTGCCGAGGAAATACTTCCATTTTGTGCAATAGGTAATCTCACTGCCCACTATGCCCACATTCTATGAATTTGAGTGTTAGCTACTATGTTATGCTTGGCTGTTCAATCAATTTCATAGTTTGACCTCTATAGAGGGGGCTCTTGTTGCTTCTTCCGCAGGGGGCAGCAAGGAAAGGGTAAACAAAATCAAAATTCGAATCAAAATAAACAACAAACTCATAATGAAAATCAAAATCAATCATGTTAGACCTAAGGAAACTCCTAGTCATCTCTAAAATCCTAGGGACAGAATGTACCGAAGAAAAATTAGTATTATCAACATTGTTAAAAGGTTGGTCACTTTGACAACAAGTGTTGATCAAAAGCCAAAGGCATAGTACCAAAAGCTAAGACTCAAACCCTTGCCCTCAATTTGGCAACCCGTAGTAGGGGAGGCAGGGTGGTAGTCAGCCATCGCAATCGACGATGTTCTCAAGGCTAGAGGGCTTGTGCGATTGGTCTGCCAGACCCACATTCTCTCCATAGAGACATTTGAGGATGTGAGTCTTATCCAAATCTGCAAGTTATCTCCCAACGAGGTGATTGCAATGGCCCACATATCTTCCCCTTTTCAATAGAATGAAAGCAAAATTCAAAGACATTGAAAAGAAGTAGAAGAAATGTTGGCAAGAGAGTCCATTTTTTATTCTGTTCAACCAACATTGGTAAATGGATTGTTGATAGTGGTGCCTCTTGGCACATGACCCTTTCTTTTGCAAAGGTGTTGCCCACTTGCGGCCTTTGCATAGCCAGTTTCTCATAGGAGATAGCTCTTTTATTTCCATACAAGATAGGGGTGATATGCAGTTGATTCTAGATGGACGAGGTGGTACTCATACTTCTAAGGTGCTTTATGTGCCAGGTTTGGATTACCATTTGCTTTCCGTGCACAAGATTTGTACTCTTGGCATGTTGGCATGTTAGCAAGAGAGTCCATTATGTTGGCAAGGGAGTCCTTTACCTTTGCAAAAGAGAGTCCATTATGTTGGCAAGGGGTCTATTCATAAAAATGGACTCTCTTGCCAATATGCCAACATGCCAAGAGTACAAATCTTGTGTACGGAAAGTAAATGGTAATCCAAACCTGGCACATAAAGCACCTTAGAAGTATGAGTACCACCTCATCCATCTAGAATCAACTGTATATCACCCCTATCTTGTATGGAAATAAAAGAGCTATCTCCTATGAGAAACTCGCTATGCAAAGGCCGCAAATGGGCAACACCTTTGCAAAAGAAAGGGTCATGTGCCAAGAGGCACCACTATCAACAATCCATTTACAGGGATGTGGGCCGTCAACACAGCATCAAAAGCCTTCAGGGTCAATGCCTAAACCCCCTCGAAATGGAGGAAAGTAGCCGATGAGGGAGCAGCCACCACTTCAGAATCCTTTGAAGCCTTATCCTTCTTATCCTTGTCGAAGCAATCCTTCTTTCAGTGACCTATCTTGCCACAAATGTGACAAGTAGATTCTTTCTCTTTGTCCTTCTTTGGTGTCAATAAATGGCTGAAAATTGCAGTACATGGTATTTTGACAATGAAGATTTCAAGCACATAATGTCCTTTTGCGACTTGTTTGTATCATATGCAAATGTACAAAAGGGGAGATCCATTGTATATGCAAATAATGCTTTGTATTAAAATTTAAGACATTGGGAAAATTTCCACTATTACAATAGATGGACAAACTATCATGCTTGAAAATATCTTATATGTGCCGAGGTTTTTTTTTTTTTCAATTTCAACCATTGCATATGCTGGTTTTATAGTTGAATTCCACATGGATCGATGCAATGTCTATGATTGTAATGATAGGGATGCCCTTATTGTCACTAGTACATTGTACAATGGCCTCTATCAGCTTGATTTATATGAGAGAAGATCATTAAAGGATGTATTACAATGACACTAAGTTATGGCATGCTCAGTTTCGTTATCTTAATCATTGCAATTTGTTTCATCTAGAAAACAAAAATATGATGCTTAATTTCCCTCCGTTAAAAGCATCTACTTACAATGTATGTGAAAGTTGTGTACTTGGCAAAATGCATCATGCTTTGTTTCCCAAAGGTGAATCTATACACACTAATCAAAAATTACAGCTTGTGCATAGTGATGTTTGTGGACCCATGCGTGTCAAATCCATCAAAGGATACTTGTACTTTGTTATCTTCATTGATGACATGACTCGTCATTGTTGGGCGGCACAAATCACAATTATTTGCATGCTTTAAAACTTTCTTGGCCTTGGCTGAAAATGGTAGTGGATGCAAGCTGATTACACTCCGTACAAATCAAGGGGGGGAAATACATGTCACGAGAGTTTAACTCTTTTTTGGTTGAAAGGGGCATTGCACATCAATGTACTACACCTTATATACCTCAATAAGACAGTGTGGCTAAAAGAAAAAATCGCACTTTGATGGAAATGGCACGTTGTATGCTTTCACACAATAAGTTTCCCCCAAAGTTTTGGCTTGATACTATTATGTATGCAGTATATGTGCTAAATCATAGCCCCACTAAAGCATTGGCTGAATGTACACCTTATGAGGCTTGGAATGGCCAAAAAAGAGTGGTATCACATATTCATATCTTTGGTTGTTTGGCATATGCTTTGGTGCCATAGCCACGAAGGCACAAATTGCAAGACAAGGCTATCAAATGCATTTTTATTGGTTACAGAGCAGAAAGTTAAGGGTACCACTTGTACCAACCCTCCACCACTAAGGTCAAGCCTTCATGGACTGCAAAAATCAGCCCAATGTAGGGCCTATGGATATGTTTGACAATTTGTTGCCATTCTTTCAGCAAAGTGCACTTGATTTTAGTCAATTTTAGCAACATATTGAGGGCTTACAGCAACAAACACATGCTGAACAGTAGCTTGATTTTCAACCCATTGATCAAGTCATTATTGATGATGCAATGGCTGAAGAAAGGACTGCTATTTGGGAAGCTAAAACAGCCCCTAGATGGCTGCTAGTTACATTATAGGACAGCTCCATTCCACTTCCCGGTAAAACTAGAGTAGCCACTCGCCATGCACAAGGTAACTTGGTTGCACATGCACTTGTAGCTACTGCATGCAGTGAGGAACCTTTCTCTTTACATGATGCTTTACAAAATGAACATCGGATGGCAACTATGCAATCAAAAATGGACTCTATTCATAAAAATGGCACATGGGAGTTATGTGACTTGCCTATTAGCAAGCGTGCTATAGGCACAAAGTGGATTTACAAATTAAAACGTGGATCTAATAGCAGCATTTATCACTACAAGGCACACCTTGTTGCCAAAGGATATGCCCAATAGCAGCAAGTGATGAGAGGTTTGCACCCACTTCACGTCTGACCACCATTCGTAGGTGATCTTCATGAGGAAGTTAAGTCACACAACCTCCTAGCTTTGTTCAGAAAGGCTCAAAAAGCAAAGTGTGCCAGATGCATAAGGCCCTCTATGATTTAAAGTTTGCACCTAGGACATGGTATGAAAAGATACATGCATACTCGACTACTCTTGGCTTCAGTAATTTACACATTGAAAACACACACTGTCTGCAAAGATGGGTTTAATCTCTTGATTCTCATTCTTTATGTGGATGACATGTTGTTGACTGGACCTCATGAGACACAAATTTCAGCCTTAAAAGTTGAATCGCAGCATGCTTTTTTTGTGACAAATCTTGGCCACTTGCACTACTATCTTGGCATGCAATTTACTATAGTTGAGGGGGGACATTATTTTGCAAGAGTCTAAGTACATTTGGCAGCTTCTTGAGTATTTTCAAATGCAAGACTGCAAGCCTATCTCTACTCCTTTATCAGCAAGCCGTTGGCTATTTATTGTATTTGTATAACACATGACCAAATATTCAATTTGGGATCTCTTAGTTGGCACACTTTATGCACAATCTTGGTACTACACATTGGCAAGTAGTTAAACTTGTCTTTCATTATCTCAAAGGCACTCAAACATTGGGCCATTTTTTATCCTAAAGGCACTTCTCTTTGCTTGCATGTATTCACAGACAGTGATTGGGCTGGTTTTTTTGACACAAGGATGTCCACTAGGAGGCAGCATTAACAGCTACATCGGAATGCCTTTTGCTCAATCTTAGTGTGGGACAACAATCACCAACTCCTATCTATACTAAAACTCAAAGTGCCATGGTAGTTGCAAGGAATCCAGTTTTTCGTGCTCGCACTAAGCACATCAAGGTGCACTACCATTATGTCAGAGAGAGGCTCCATGCAAGGGAGATTGCTGACTTGGTTTATATTCCTACATAGGACAACCTGGCAAATGTGTTTACAAAAGCTCTCTCTAGATTGAAGTTTAAAGCCTTTCACAAGGCTCTAGGCTTGACACCATTTGGGGATTGATCCGCCTATTCCTTGTATACGTTCACATCATTCACTCGAGAGGGGGTTTGTTACACTTATCATGTTCCTCCTATGTTCCAGTGTGAATGCTCCCTTATCCAAGGGCACTTTTTACCTTCTAGCTGGAGAAGAGTTTTTTCGCGATGTGAACACCTGTGTACCTTAGGGATTATACTTTTATATCATTCTCACATAGTGGATGTGGCATTCCAGCATCCTCTCCTCTCCTGCTATTCACTTATTCCTGTGAGTGAGTGAGTGAGTGAGTGTGCTACTAAATCCTAACCTAACAAACCTAACAGAGAGTAGGGACTCAAAGACTCAAGATTCATGTAGTGAGATCTTAAGGGAATAGTTGTTTTGAGACGTGTATGATATGTTAAGTAAACGTTTGCAATCTTGGAGTATGATATATGGGTTTCAGACTTAACTTTTTTTTTAAAGTTGAAATTTTGATAATGGCCGGACTAATGTGCCAGAGCAAGCACAAGTGAAATTCCTAACCCTTGTTTCCATGGTGAGCAAGACATGGATGATGATGACGATGACAATAGATGAGGACGACAAGACTAGTCACCAATTGGTTGTGACCCAATATGATGCTAATGCCCACCTAGATGTCCAAGGATGTAACACTTCCCCCCATATGAATTATAGCTGCCCTAAAAGCAATATCCTCAAGGACGAAGTGGAAAAACCAACTCTTCAATGAACATACTGTTGGCATAAGGGGGAAATGTTACATCTGGATGGGCGCTAGCAGCATTGGTCACAATGGTCATAAAGTGGCCTAGTGCGAATGCACTGGGAGCACTTTAGAATTAGGGTAGCAAAGTCCTATTTATAGGAGTCAAGGTCCTCTTGTGCACATCATTGTGGGATCACCACTCTTGGACTATTGGCCCCTAAATCGACACATCCGTACATTGGAACAGTATGGGCTGGATGTATAGAACACCAGATCTTGGGATGTGGTTGTGACCTAGTATGTTGCTAGCTCCCATGCTCAAGATGAACCTGCTTGGCTCTATGGCTGGGAGGTGAGTCAAATATCCATTCCCTTTATTTTCTTTGTTGTGTGTATAGCTTCTCTCATGCCTCCTGCAGGTTGGATCCAATTGGGTTGTGCAGGAAGTCATGAAAGCAAGACCCACACCTTGCTTGGTCGAACATTCATGAGTGGCAGTTGTGGATGTGGGACTCTGGAGTCTTGGAGGAGCTAGACTAGCATCTAGGGGAGTGGTAGCAAGCTAGCTTCTTCAGATTCATGATCTTTAGTGAGTTTTTTCACTTACACACACAGATCGAAATATGACATATACAATGGACTAGACCCTATCCACAGCTAACATCAGGCAAAGCAGAGCATCACAAAGCCCTTCAGATGTAATTTTTGGAGTCACCCATGGGACAGTTGACAGCCAAGGAGGAAATTCTTCCTCCTATGGTCAGTGGCCCATAGGGGTCTAGCATTCGGCATTTGGTTGATTCAAATGCAGCAGGATGTGGTCTGCCAATGTTTCCCATGGCAATGCATGGAGCCCTGAAGCATTGATAGTGGTCATGTGAGGCAGCACAGCCATATGGAGAGGGAACTGCAAGATCCTCTGTCGAGTACAGTCCAGCCTCAGGTATATGTACCTAGAGAGGGTTCTCCTAGCACCAGTCAATTAGCAACACCTGTTGGGTATCTCACACGCCTTACTTACGCCTACACTCATATGGGAGTGTGCGGGTGATCACTAGGACACTGGGGCACTTTTTACTCTCGGTAGGAGAGGTTTTTTCCCCCAGATTATGTGTACTATTTTGTATGTGCTTGTGGTGCACACTTACGGGCACTTACTGTGTTCGGGTGTGAACAGCCCCTTATAACCCTAAGGTATAAGGGTTATCATTTGTACTTTCAGCTTACACTCTATTCAATACTATTGCATTGGGTGTCGTGCTCAACTCTGTCTCTCACTCTCACACTGTCTACTGCACTTCAGCTGCACCTCGATCCTCTCCCATCTGACATTTGGTATCAGAGCTCAGCTCTGAACTCAGCTTCGGCAGTGCACGCCAGTCCTGCTCCAGCGTCAGACGTCACCTCAGCACAGTACAAGTAGTCGCCAGCCTCCACCAGTACCCTGTCCGTCAGCAGCTCGCGAGCAGCACCAAGTCCACGTCAAAGTTAGTCTCGTCACGTCAGCTGCAGGCGCTGACGTATGCCAGCGCGCTGTCCAACAGTGCAGTCCTCGTCAGCCCAGGCGCCGCCTAAGTCGTCTGTTAGCCCATACGACTTCCGTCAAACCACCGTCAGTCCACCCGTCACACGCGACTGACCTGCGCCCGCCCGTCAACGTTACGTGCAGCCCGCAAGGCTGACATCAGCCCGTCCTGCCCGCCGTTTTGACCACGCGCAGCCAGCTCGTCTGACGACCACGTCAGCCTGTCCTGCGCCAAACTGCCCGCCGACCAGCACACGCCAGTCTGCTCCACGCCCAGGTAAAATTTTCAAAATTATTGTCATTCCAGCCCAGAATAAAATTCTGGAAGCGGCGGTTCACACACGGTTGGCACAGATTTACTAGAAAAGTAAATTTCATGCAAATTTCTGACTGAATGGTCAGAAAATTTTGGGGCTTTTGTGTATTTGGAGGACAGATGCATTTAAACTGCTGATACAGTCACAGACCGACTGTTTTTGACAGAGATTTTGGCAAAATTTTGGGGATTTATTCATAACAGTGTTGCACTGCACTGTTTGCACATTGGGAAACGTGCTGTGTCTGTCTGTGACACATTGAATGCACATTTTGGGGCTTTTGTAACAGACATTTGTGACAGAAATTTTGGGCAGAAAATTTTGGGGCTTTTGATGTTTTAGTGCTGCTGAGCACTAATTGCACCTTGGAAAGCGTGCATCAGTGACAGTTTTTGTGACAGAGTACCCTTTGCACATTAATTGCAGACTTGTGTTTGCTGCAATTTCTGGAAATTTGCAGATTTCCAGCCCGTACTGCATTGACATTGCTCAATTGCCTTTTGGGAAATAATGGCAAATCAGGGAGGAGATGTATTCACCTATGTGTCCAAGGAAGACCGATTGGATGGGAACAATTATTCCCTTTGGTCTTTCATGATGAAGAATGTATTAGTGGCAAAAAATTTGTGGGATTATGTCAGTGGAGAGGAAGCACGACCGGGAGTTGTGGCTCCCGCTACTCCTCCTCCAGGAGGACGTGCAAGAGGGCAACCTCAGCCCCCTCCACCTCACCCCGCTCAGCCACTTCCCCCAAGAACTGCAGCTCAGAAAACTTGGGATACACGGGATGCACAGGCTATGTCGCTGATTGCATTGGCAGTTCAGCGTTCTATCATTCCTCATATTCGTTCAGCAGCTTCTTCACAAGAAGCTTGGTTGATATTGGAGCAGATGTTTGCAGGAAAGAATGAGACTCGCATCTCTTTCTTGAAGAAAGAGCTAGAGACTCTAAAGATGAATGAGGGTGATTCTATGCAGGATCATCTCAACAAAATTCAGGACTTGCGGGAGCAACTCATGAATGTGGATGAGTACTACTCAGATGCGCAGCTGATTTCTACGACATTGAATTCACTGCCTCCCTCTTACTTGGCTTTTCATACTGCCTTGAACCTCACTATGAGGATTTCGAAAGAGCCCATCACTTTCATTCAGCTTGTCAGTTTGCTTCTAGAGGAGGAACAAACTAGACGGAACAGTGGTGTGGATGGTATAGCCTCTGAGCAGGCTTTTATGTCAAGGCAGAAGGGTAAAAACAGCCAAGGGAAAAATGCTTCGCAGAGTTCTGGTAGTAGTAACACTTCACAGACAAGTCAAAAACAGGGGGGCACGCAAGCCAAGAAAGGAAAATGCCATTACTACAAGAAGCCTGGCCACTACATCACTGAGTGCAGGAAGCGCATCGCCAAAGAGAAGAAGGAGTCAGGGATGTCTGTTTCTGCAGCTCCTTCCACTGCTAGTGAGTCCGCGTCCTTTGTTGCAGACAGGGACTATTGTTTTTACACTTGCAGTTATGATGTCTCTTGGGCTGAAAGAGCATTTAGCTCTACAGAAGATGCTGACACTTGGTTCTTTGACAGTGGTGCTTCACGGCATATCACATCTCGTAGAGATTTGTTTGCTTCTCTTGGTACACCTCCCGTTGGGAAGTCTGTTCAGTGTGCTAATAATGCATCATACCCTGTTCGTGGTATTGGGGAGATTCAGCTTACAGCCATTGATGGCTCTATTCTCCGCCTACAGGATGCTTTGTATGTGCCTGGCATTAAGAAGAATCTGCTTTCCATTTCTTCTATGGCACGTTGTGGTTTGCAGGTCACCTTTGATGATGACCGTTGCATGGTCCGTGACAAGGAACACATGACATTGGTCTTGACAGGTTCTCTGTGTCATGGGTTATATGAGTTGGATGCTCTTTCGGTAGATCAGTCTGCATATTTGACATCCACTCTTACTCCTGCTATGTTAGAGGCAGAGTTATGGCATGCTCGTTTGGGGCATGTAAACTATGGCAGCTTGATGCTATTACAGCGTACTCAGATGTTGGATGGATTACCTCTCTTGGAGAGACCTCCTGAGCATTTATGCGAGGGTTGCATTTTGGGCAAAATGCATCGTTTCTCTTTTCCTCGTGATGTTGCTTTTAGAGCAACAGCCAGATTGCAGCTTGTGCATTCGGATGTTTGTGGGCCCATGCAGACACAGTCATTGGGTGGTTGTTACTATTTTGTAACATTTATTGATGACTTTACACGTTTGTGCTGGGTCTACTGCTTGAAAAAGAAGTCAGAAGTGTATGATGCATTTTTGGCTTTCAGTGCACTTGTGGAAACTCAGTCTGGTTGCAAGATTAAGACTCTCCGTTCGGACCGAGGGGGGGAATACATGTCCTCTATGCTGAATTCTTATTTGCAGCAGAAGGGCATTATCCATCAGTACACTACTGCATATACTCCACAGCAGAATGGGGTAGCAGAGAGGAAAAATCGGTCACTCATGGAGATGGCCAGATGTATGCTTAAGGCAAAGAGTTTGCCTCATAGTTTTTGGATGGAAGCCGTCATGAGCGCTTGCCACATTTTGAACAGATGCCCTACCAAGGCCTTGAAAACTGTCACACCTTTTGAGGCTTGGCACAGCCGCAAACCTTCTGTTGGCCACTTCCGTACTTTTGGGTGTCTTGCATATGCCCATATTCCACAGGTACTTCGAAAGAAGTTGGACAACAAGGCTGTAAAATGCATCTTTATGGGATATAGCAGCGAAAGCAAAGGCTACAGACTCTATGATCCCGTGACCAAGAAGGTTTTTGTCAGCAGGGATGTTGTATTTGATGAAAAATCAGAATTATCCTTGGCTGGTTTTGATACATATCAGGCTGCCCGTGATGTCTTTGAAGGGCTGCTGCCCATCACATTTGGTGATTCAGCTGGTACTTCAGCAAATGAACCTAATGTTCAGCCAGCTGCTCCTATGGAACATGCAGTAAATCAGCACATTGCTGAAACTGAAATTCAGCAGGAACTTGTACACAGTCAGGAAGCAAGACAGGTGCCTAGATGGTACACGCAGACTATGAGAGATAGTCATTTGGAAACACCCTTGGCTGGTCGTACTCGAAGGCAAACTCGACTGCATGATTCAGCACATTCCATGGAGTTTGTTATGGCAGCATGTACTCATGATAATGAGGAGCCTGAATGTTTTGAGGATGCACGACATAGTGTGCATTGGATGGCAGCCATGCAAGCTGAATTGGATTCTATTCATAAGAATCATACTTGGGATTTGGTGTCTTTGCCAGTTGGCAAGCGTGCCATTGGTACGAAATGGGTCTACAAATTGAAAAGGAATGCAGATGGATCCATAGATAAGTACAAGGCACGGCTGGTAGCTAAAGGCTACGCACAGAAAAAGGGCATTGACTATGAGGAGACCTTTGCTCCTACCTCCCGTATGACGACCATTCGGTCTATGATTGCCTTGGCTGCACATTTTGGTTGGAAAGTGCATCAGCTGGATATAAAGACTGCATTTTTACATGGGGAACTTCAGGAAGAAGTGTATGTACAGCAGCCCATTGGTTTTGCAGTTGAAGGCTCAGAAAATTTAGTATGCAAGCTGAAAAAAGCTCTATATGGTTTGAAACAAGCTCCACGAGCTTGGTACGCAAAGATAGATGCCTTCTTGCTTAGTCAGGGGTTTGTAAACAGCCCATCTGAGTCTACCCTTTATGTACATAAAGAGGGGGGATCCATGCTGATTTTGTGTCTATATGTAGACGACCTTTTGCTCACTGGAACACGTGCTGATCAGATTTCAGCATTCAAAAATAATTTACAGCAAACTTTTGACATGTCTGACTTGGGTATTTTGCACTATTACTTGGGCATCCAGTTTGTACATGATGCTAGAGGCATTGGATTATGTCAGTCAAGGTACATTGGGCAACTTCTTGAGAAGTTTGGCTTACAGGATTGCAAGCCAGTTTGTACACCCATGGAACCTGGGCTCAAACTGTCATTACATGATGACAGTGATTTGTTTGATATCCATACTTATGCTCCAGCAGTGGGATGTCTCATCTATCTATGCCACACTCGGCCAGAAATACAGTTTGCCGTTTCAGTTTTGAGCAGGTACATGCATCAGCCTCGTATGTCGCATTGGCAAGCTGTGAAGCGTGTGTTTCGTTACTTGCAGGGTACTAGAGCTCTTGGATTGCTTTATGCCAAGGGGGGACCACTGCAGTTACATGCTTACAGTGACTCTGATTGGGCTGGTGATTTTGATACTCGTCACTCCACTAGTGGCAATTGTTTCTTTCTTGGCTCGTCATGCATTTCTTGGCTTAGCAAGAAACAATCCACTGTTGCCACGTCGTCATGTGAAGCTGAGTACAAGACAGCCTTCACTACTGCAGTTGAGTGCGTATGGCTTAGACGCTTACTTGCTGATTTGGATGTATCTGTTACGGAGCCTACTCCTTTATATACTGACAGTCAGAGTGCCATTGCAGTGGCACGGAACCCTGTGTTTCATGCTCGCACGAAACACATAGAGATTCACTACCACTTTGTCAGAGAGAGGCTACATGCAGGTGATATCAGCCTTGTCTACTGTCCTACCAGCAGCAATGTGGCAGACATCTTCACCAAAGCTCTTCCACGAGACAAATTTGAAGCATTTCGCGATGCTTTGAATTTGACGCCCTTTGGTGGCGGATGATCCTTGTACACTTGATCACTCTTCACTCCAGGGGGGTTTGTTGGGTATCTCACACGCCTTACTTACGCCTACGCTCATATGGGAGTGTGCGGGTGATCACTAGGACACTGGGGCACTTTTTACTCTCGGTAGGAGAGGTTTTTTCCCCCAGATTATGTGTACTATTTTGTATGTGCTTGTGGTGCACACTTACGGGCACTTACTGTGTTCGGGTGTGAACAGCCCCTTATAACCCTAAGGTATAAGGGTTATCATTTGTACTTTCAGCTTACACTCTATTCAGTACTATTGCATTGGGTGTCGTGCTCAACTCTGTCTCTCACTCTCACACTGTCTACTGCACTTCAGCTGCACCTCGATCCTCTCCCATCTGACAACACCGTCTACTCTAAGAGACAGAGATGAATAACATGATCTCTTATCATTGAGGCCAGTTAGTATGTAGTGGTGGACCAGCAGATAAGCCCTCAGCATAACGATCAGAGGTGTGAAAGGTTATTGGAAACCGTGCAAGCTGGCACATTTGGAATGCCCACTCCCAGCTAACATTCAGCAGAGAGTCTTTTCGTGTATGCCGCCCTAGTGGAGATCTGATCTTCAATCATCCACTCCCTCAGAGGCTATGAGAAGAAACTTCAAGGGCACTCTCAGCATCAACAAAGCTTCACACCTAGGGCTACCAAAGCCTGTTTCTCACACTGCTCAGTTTAATAATAGCAATGCTTATTTTGCAACCCCAAAAAAAAAAAACACACACACATTGAAAATCTTTTGTTTGCAAGTTGTGCCAAATTTTCTTTGTGTAGCTTTTATTGTATCAAAGCAGGTCTTATATCAGCAGCCTATACACAGTTCTCTAAATGCTATACTCAAGAGTAGAAGCTAAGAAGATACAAAAGCAAACTAAAGAAGTACCAGTACGACCTCAGTCCTGCATCCCAATTACAGCTCTTTGACCAACCCAGACTACACTTTGTCTCCCTCGTCCCCTGATCAAATCCAACCACGTGAATTGCTGCACACCCACTGCAGTATCCCAAGGTAGAAGCCTCATGATCATACCTCCAAACTGCACAACATTGTCCCTCTCTTACAAGTGAAGAAACCATGCCATTTAATAGCACTAGCACCCTGGCAAGTCCACATGCTGTTCTAGGCAGGTCCAACTTGTAGGAGCCCAATCTGAACAACTGGACCTGCAGGACCCAATTACTCAACTGCCCTGCCAATTGTCCTGTCTTATTCACCTTCCCACACCACCTATGCCTGCCTACTCGCCCACCTATTTGCCCCACATAATATCTTAATAGATTTTGTGCTCCATGTGGTGCCTAGTATTGGTGGGTGTCTAATATTGATGTGAACATTATAATTGGGACATGTTTGTCTAGTGTGTAGTGTCTAAAATGTTGACCCTTCCCATACCACAAATGTCTGCCTACCCACCCACCTGCTTGCCCCACGGTATATCTCAATAGATATTGTGTCCCATGTGATGTCTAGTATTGGGTGTCTAATGTAGATGTGAACATCATAATAGGGACATGTCGGTCCAGTGAGCAGTGTCTAGAGAGAGGGAGTGCATGTGCGCACATGTGTCTGTGCCTCCAAACTGGGACATGTTCATTCTTTGAGTAAAATTACATCACAAGTTACTAAAACATGAAGGTCTTATCACACGACTTTCCAATTAAGTAATAAGGTCATTATAAATGCAAAAAAAACAAGTAATCAACAGCCAGTATCATACTAAAGCATTACACATTTTCTTTTTTTTTGAGAAAAGAAAATTCCACTGATTACACATTTCTATCTCTCAGCAATTTATCCAGAAGGAAAATGCTTATTCACATCATCTATACCTATGCTAAGAGTTTCTTCCTGAAAACCCATTGCTTCTTTCAAATGATTGTTCAAGAACTAAAAGCTGTGCCCACTTTGATACAAAGAGCTCATACTATTCAAGCTAAAACTCCAAAAACCCACATTGATACAAAAAGCTCAACCTCTCCAGTTAGAATTCCTGTTCATATGCTTCCACAATACCATCAAAATTGGTCTTCATAGTATTCAGCTCTGTTGATTTTACATTAGGCCAAGACTACCATTCTCTTACATTGCTGTAAAGGTAGGAGATATGGCGATGCCGGTAAGCAAGCTTTCTATTGTTAGCTTCATCGCGAATTTCATTCAAGCCATCAGAGGCAAAGTCATAATTTGAGATATCCAATCCATCATCATACTTTCTCCAAGACTCTAGTGTGGGTTCATTGTAGTCCTCAATCTGTTTATATACAGGACATAGTATGCCCTTGAATCATTAGGTAATCAAATTTTCCAAACCTCAAAAGTTGAAAACCTACCAACTTAACCACATACATGAACAACCTCCTTATAGACTCAACAATTAACATGATGTACAAAATATTCTGCAGCAAAAATATAGATACTATTAAAAAAACTGCATGGAAATGTATGTACAAATTGGTGACAAAATGACATGATACTGTAATCCTTGATGTAGAATTCAAGCCTCTATTGTTGAGATAGTGTCCAGGTAGAGTTTGGATGCACCCACTTTACTCCTTGGGCCCCCTATTTCAGTCTCTAATTGTGTGCCCATTCGATGCAGCTAGAGATGTCCATGTTTGGGTGTATTCAAATTTCACTTCAACCCCACAACCCCTGCATGTTTCTTCCCATGTTCATTGTGTTGTTTGAGTAAGAGTGAGAAATGTTGTTTTGTGTTTTCTTTCATGATATCAAAGCGCAGGAGAGCAAATTATGACCTGCTCAAGGCAAGAAATTTCACCCTGGCAGCAAACGAGTGTTGGTGCCTTGAGACAGGCACTGTGGCAGGGCAAAGAGAAAGGCAAAGGTGAAAGCATAGGCAACGCCAGAGGAGAAGAAGAAGGAAGTAGACAAGAAGAAGAAGTGCAGGCTGTCCAAACAAGGATAGGAGGGATAGGAGGCATAGGAGTCAAACACTAGCCATGCAAAGTCTACAGCACCACACATCATCCACACATTGATGGGACATTGTCACAGGAGTCAAAACACAAGCATTGACTGTGGCAAAATCATGTGGTAGGTGTGTCAACAGAGGCAGCACAGCAGCAATAGGTCAAAAACAAAGACAACGAACAGGATTGATGAAACACAGCAAACAGTGATCAGGTTACTTCTAATTAAACAGCACTTTTCTAAAACTCTTGACTACTTCCCAAAGGCTTAGCAAGACAAGTAGCTCCAATCCAAGTCATTTCATAGTTATAAATACACAGCAAATAAAGATTTTACCCTACAGATTTAAATGACCAGCAAAACTTGTGTGCCGTTTACAACTTGTGACATATGTGATCAGTATGACATGTGTGGCTCTCCTGCAACCTGACACATCCCTATCAATCTCTCCTATCACCTTAGAGCCGCCCACAGCCATAGCACCCCCTTTTGATATGCCAGAGCTACCAGAACTTGACACTAGGGAGTTAGAAGCAATGGAAGAAGAGGACGACCCAGAGCAAAAGGAGGCATACACAACTATGATACAAACCTTAAGAGCCCAATCGCAAAAGGTAACAGAGCATCCTATCACCCCTGAGGAAGAGGAAGAGAATCCAAAGGAAACTGTGCAAAGGTACACCAAGAGAAGTAGGAATCCAGCACTACAGTAGTGTTTGATTTTAAATTGAACAAAGAAAGCAGGTTTAGAAGACAGCTTCCCCCATGCATAGTATAGATACTCATAGGGACAGCTATAAACATCGCAATGAAGTGGCTAGACCCCATGGATATCACAGTCTATCGAAAATATTGCTGAGTACAAGGAAGCAAGGGTAGGCACCTAAAATTGAAGCCCAAAGAAGCATGCCTAGGTCTACCAGACTCTGGTGATATCCTATCCTAGAGAATAACAAGAGGGCTTGGAAAGTCTTCTGTTATTCACAAAAAGAACAACAGCAAATCCGCTCTATTGCCCTTATCCACAATGGCATGGCAAGGAGTACCAAGAGAATTACATGGTAGATACAATTTCTTGAAGATTCCCAACATAAGAGCCACCCACACTGGCAAAACCTATATGTGCTGCTGGTGATGGAGGAGGGGTCAAGATAATTGGTGAACTCTTTAACAAAATGGCCAAAAGAGGGCACTAGGTCTGTGAGCTAGAGAGTGGATTCATTATGTGTGCTTACTGTGGGCACTAGCTCTTGTGGTGTTCGCTCTATGGTGTCTGTTAGATCCCATTCCTCTACTTCGAAGGATGGTGGTAAGGCTGATGGTTCTTTAGTGGTTTGTTGGAATCCTATCATCTTTAGATCTTCTATTGTGAGACTGGCCTCCCTTAGCCACAATATATCATCATCCCTAGTCACTCCATACTTTGGTTGAGGTATGTTTACTTCCATGCTCTGCTTGAGCGCTTTTCTAGTGAGCTATAGCTTCTTCTGAAGCTCCTCAGTCAAGCCACCTTCATATGGTTCTGGTGCTTCCAGCAATATATTAGCAAAACTATGCCGTTTGAATTATATTATCTCCTAAATTATCCTAGCTCTCTCCTTTGCCATGTTTTGTATGAATGTGTAGCTTGGAAAGATTCATTAGTTAATAAGGCACTATCAATAGGAGTTTCAACAAGCTACTGATCATATGTATCAAGACGACAGAGGCCTTTAGTGAGGGTGCATGTTAAGACAATGGAAGAAGAAACTTCGTCATATACCGCACATCATGAGCCATCAAAAATTACTCGAAACCCTAAAGTTGCAATGGCTGAAATTAAAATAAGATTCTTCTTGACAGTCGTGCACATAGAGAACATTGTGCAATGGCAAAGAAGTGCCTAAAACAAAGACAACTTGCACATAATCAACGCCTTTAACAACATAAGAGACATTGTTGGCACACATGACTGTACCCCCTTAGGTACATGAGAATGCTTGACAAGAGGTGATGTGCTTGGAAGCACCATTATCGAAATAACAAGTAGAAGTTGCATCAATATTAGAGAAACGAGTATCATGAATAGAAGGATTATACAAACATTGAATGAAAAAAATATAATCCTTAAACTAAATATAGTTCATGGTCTCATGTGTGATAGCAAGACCAAACTCCTTCTTGCTTGTTTTTAACTTTAGACTTGCCCTTTCCACGATGATAGGTAGAAAAGTCCTATTCAGTCGTAGTCACAAAAGTAGTGTTGCAGTTGAGACGGCTTTGTTCTTCCTACAACAAAAGAGAGACAAACTGGTCAAAAATGCAGGTAACTTGGCTACCCATAGTTACCAAGCGCAAAGTAGTATCTCTTTCTTCCATACGAACATCTTCTAGTTGCTTACACAAGTAAGCAACTCACACTTCATTACACACCTGATACAAGGAGGCAAGTTGATCCCATGCATCCTTGGCTATGTTGCATGATCAAATGTGTGGAAGGATAATGCAATTAAGGCATGCGCTTGGGCATCATGGCCATCCCATGGAATTTGCTCTTGTGTGGGAGGCAATGTGGAATAGGAAGATGATTCGACATCATGAGAGCCATCTCTTGATGTGGAGGGAGGTGGTGCCGATGCTAGAGAAGCAAGCCTTCACTCGATGCCATTTACAATATGCCATAAGAACATGTCGCATCATGTAAGCCCACATCAAGTAATTGGTGCCATCAAGCATGTCGTTGGCGCCAAGCATGCCCAACAAATCATTATTATTGCTAGCCATGAGTGAAAATCAGCAATAATATGATAATTTATAAGTGAAGAGAGAGAACATAAATCCCAAATAATGATGAACCACTGATAGAAGAAATGTTGGCTGCTTCAATAGAGTTGAATAATATGAAAAATAATATTTTTACCTTGTTGTATTCCTATTGAGGAGAGAGAAAAATATGCTGAAAATAAGAATTTACTGAAATAAAATATTATCTAATCAACGCAGCAATCAACAATATGCTGAAATCAAAGATTAATGGCTGATAATGCTTCAATAATGTGGACAGCCACAGAATTTGAGAAGATTCGCCCAATAAATGTGCCGAAATAATAGAATTTGTCTTCAATGCCAAGAAAAAAAAAAGAACCAGCAGCCAAATATTATGATTTTTGAGGAAATCTAGGCCAAAGAAAGTAATTTGAGGCAAAAGCCCTAAATTTTGAGTACCTTGGAGGCGAAATTGGGCAAAAGTCCCGCATTTTCCTCAAAAATTGAAGAAAATTTAAATAAATTGAATAAGATTATTACCTAATTGATATCAAATGCCACGCTTGAAGTCGAATTGAGCCTTGATTTGATGAATTGGGCTGAATTTCAAAAAAGCCCCAAATTTTCCAAAGAAATTTGGATGAAATTGAGCCTGAATAGTGAAAGGCCCCGAATTTGACTGGGAAATTGAAGAGAAATTTGAAGAATTTTAATGAAGTTTTTACCTTGACGATGCCAAATATTGTAAAAGTTGCTGAATGTTGCACCAATTGATAAATTGGGCCTCAATTTCAATGAAGAATGACAGATTTTAAGAAAAACTCTAAATTTAATGAAGAAATTGGAGTCGAATTAAAGGTTTCCAATGTAAAGCCCTAAATTTGGCAATGATCAACATCAAATTTATTCAATTCAATGATGAATTTGGAGTAATAGATGAAAAGCCCCAAGATTTTCTTTTGATTGGAGACAAATTGGGCAATTTTAATAAAAAACCCCAATTTTGCCCCAAATTGTGCTTGTCAAGAAGGGTGTAGGGGCCTGCTAGTGTGGAATAATTGAAATAATAAACCTTTTTGAATTAAAAGTAAGAGAAATAATGTGTTGGCCCAAAGGTGGCAAATGTTTTGATGTGTCAATGTGAATTGAAGGCAAAGTGGCTGATTGTCGGTGCTGTGGCAGCGGGGGATTGCGACAACAAGTCCGTGTCAGTGGAACAAAAGTTATATTGCATCTCAAGCCTGGGCGGCATGTCACGAACAAGAAGCCATGTGGGTGACAACTGGCAGGGCAGTGATTGGTAGGGCATAACATGATGACTAGGGCAATGAGTCAAGTTGTGAGAGGGCATACAACTGCAACACTGACTTGGAAGGCTGCAGGCGGCAATTCCAATGTTAAGGCAGTGTGCAGGCAAACTGATTGTCATGACCAGGGCCACAATAATAATGCCTAGAAGGCTGCAGCAATCTGCAATTAATGGCAGCAGCTACTCTTGATGGCAAAGACTTCATAAGGAGGACTAAATGGCAGCAATAATGGCAACATAGTGATGTGCAACCATCTGGTGCCACTAGTCGGGGCAACGAAAGCTAGCTCAGTGGCAGTGGCTTTGTGCAGCAGCTGATGAAGGTGTGGCACTCGATGGCAATGGCTGTGAAGAAGATGATCACAAGTGATAGTGATGGCGATGAAGGTAAGTGGCTGTGATACCATTGTTGCAATGCCCAGGTGCAAAGTAATTTTCTAATTAATTGAAGAGAATGAATCAAATCAATCAGTTCACAATAGCACTCCGTCACAAAGAAGAAGCGATGTATTAATGAATGAGAGAGAGTACAATGCTCAGGGAGATTCCAATGAAAAATCCCACATTTCTGTGCTAATGATGCACTAAGTGTCTTTTTATAGTAAAAAGGAACCCTAAACGGATTAATCATCATAGGATACCCTAACTGACACCCTAATCCTAGCGCACTTAGTGTCTAGGACACTAGGGGCAACAACTATGTTTAGTGATAGTATAGATATCTAGGATAACTGAATCATGAATCGAAGGGCATCAATGCATAGCCCATGAGATAGCCTACAAATTCTAGAGTTGTTTTTTAATGTACTCAAAAAGAGTTTTCACATGAGTTCCATACTGGGGGATCACTAAACTTTAGGACCCTCACATGGTCTAAAAACGCTAATTCTTAAAGAACTACAAATGAGATTTTAAAAATAGTAAATCTGTGTTGTGATAATTCTCAATAAATTTAGTTGTTTCTATTTCTTAGTAATTATTAGTCTAAAAAGAAAGAAGAGACAAGTATCAAGATACTTCTCCCTCAAGCTTCCAAGTTCTCACCACTTGGTCTTATTTCATGACATATGGCTAGACACTTGTCTTTTGTAACTATACTTTCCTTCTCTGCACTAAGTCTCAATTTCTCGTCTCTCCTTTTCTTCTATAAAAGGAGTGCATTGTGAATTCATTATAACACCTCTTCTTGAAGTTCTTCTTCCAGTTCAAGATCAAGAACGAAGCCACATCAATGTACTAATGATCAACCATAAAAATATTAGATTTAGGGTTGCAAGAATGCGAGTACACAACTACGAGAATAAGAAGCTTAAGAGAGCACAACTCAAAGTGTATTGACAAGCATCAACATAAAAGATTTACAAGACTAAGTATGCCCTAAAGCGAATAGGCATATATATAAGGCTAAGGGAAAAAAACCTCCTAAAGAGGAAAACAAAGGCTAACAACATCTTCCACAAAGACAACATCATGACTAACCAAGGTATGCTTACTTTATGGATGGTATAACTTAAAACCTTTGCTTTCATTAGTATGCCCAACAAAAATGCATTTTACAGCCTTATTTATCCAATTTCTTGCATTGTTACACTAATACTAAAGCATAAGCCAAGCAATTAAATACATGCAAGTGAGCCACAAATGGCATTTTACCATGCGAAGCTTGTGGGAGCTTTCACTCAACCACCAAGACCCACGGACCGCTTATTGCTCAGCGTTTCAAGTCGAATGCTAATGGCTACCTCTTACATAGTCGTACGCGCTCTCAAGCCTACGAGTGTAGTGAGCTTACCTCAATGCCCAATCGAGTATCCTCCTCTCTCAAGCACACCGGTAACTCCACGATCCAAGATGCAAGCTCAAGCAAGCTCAATCCTTCACCTTCAAGCTCCATGCTCCATAGCCACTCGTGCAAGACAAGAGAAGAGAAAAAAGGAAGAGAGGGGAAGATGTAGAGCTTCTCCACTACGTTCCCTCACCCTCGCACACTCCCTCTCTCAAGCACAAGCACAAGCAAGTAAGCAAGAAGAAGAAGAAGAAGAAGAAGAAGAGCCACTTTTGCCACACACCAAGAATAAGCTTCTCTATTCACTTTTTAGCTTCTATACATGCCCTCATCCCTTTGGGCATCATCCCCTTTTTTACATAACCGGCCATCTTGCCAAGGTCCTCTTTTCCTATTTCCTTCTATTTACATTATGCCTTCACCTATACCCGTCTACTCTTTACAACTTGCACAGGAGGGAGCCTGGCGCTCTTTTACAAAAATTTGGGGACGCCTTTATATTTTAAAATGTGCCTTTGCCTTTGCCTCGACTTTGAAGGTTGCCCTTACGCTTTTGGCATTTTCTCATCTTATCCTTCTGTCTGGCCACCTTTTTTCGCTTTGCTCCGCATCTTTGAATTTTCTTTCGCTTCCTTTTTCTCTATCTTGCACTAGGGTTAACAAAGCCTCATACGAAAAAGTGATCGATTGCAATGCCTTAGTGGAATATCTGTTAAGTACATAGATTGCACACAAAATAGTCTTAAGCTAACTGTGTGGCAAAGCTTAACTCTTAATCGTGCATCATGCCATCTCCATGAAAGATCCATCCTTTTTCTCAGCCACACCATTTTATTATAGTGTATGCAGCATTGTATATTGGTGTTTTGTCCACATTCAGTAAGATATGCATTAAAATCCTTTGGCATATACTCCACCCCTCGATTAGAAGAAAGAGTGTCCACTTTACATCCCAACAAATTTTCAGCCATGCGGACAAACTACTTGAAGAACAAAAACACTTTGGACTTAGCTTTCAAACCATATACCCATGCATGTCTGGGATAGTTATCAATGGAAGTCACAAAGTGCAAATAGTTGACAAAAGTGTTAGCAAAGTATGTCAGCTCACGTGTGAGTCTATGCAAGCAGAGGCTAGGAGCATTATTTAGGATATTTAGGCATTTTTATTTGTGTCATTTTATGGTCATATTGAGCATTTATTACTGGCCGAACAGCATTAAATGCTGACCAAACTGACATATTTTATGGCATTATTTATGCCTATATATTCTAGGCTCCTCCTCAATCGGTTAGTTCACCACCTGGAGGTCATGTTGAGAGAGAAGCTGGTGCCAGTGCCAGTGCCCACGTAGCCAGTGACTCACTATTGTATGTGATAGTCTCATGTCTGATATATGGATTCCATTTCCTGAGCATACATCTGAGTTCTCATCTGTATTGTGATCTCTCTTTCTTTTCTTTTCTCTTTTGTCTTATGTTCAGCAGTTTTATTCAGCACATGTTTATACTTCCATTACTACTCCACTTCTGACATGGTATAAAAGCTCAGGATCTATGCTCGTGTTGTATTTTCTTTGCTGATTTCAGGACTGTTTTGGCCATTGCTGGTCAAGTGATTTGCTGCTCCAACCAGGCAGCCTGTTTTACCTGCGTTGTTGCTAACATTAGCATCCGTACAACTTCCATCAGCCCCTCTATTGCCGGCATATCAATTCCAACCTGCGTTTTGGCTGGGCAACTGCATTTTCAGGCCATTTTTGCTGTTTCGGACAGTCTCTAGCTGATTTTTTGACTTTTCGCAGCAGTTTTCTTCTTGTTTTTGTCAATTTTTGGTGAATAATGCATGTGAACTCTCATTTTTTGCAGTTGTGCTTGTGGTTTGGCTATGTTCCCTCTCCAAATACCTTCTTTTCTCTTCTATTCTAAATCCTCTACAGATGGCTCCTCCGTGCACATCCACTAATGATAAGTTACATGGATCTAATTATCTTACATGGAGTACTGTGATGAAGGCTTGGTTTATACAGAAGCGGTTACAGTACATAGTTTGCGGCGCTATTGAACGTCCTCAATGGCCTTCTCCAGTTCCAGTTGATTTTGATGCTGACAACCATGAGGAAGCGGTGCTTACATGGGATTTGGACAATGCCCGTGCTTACTTGGCCTTGCTTCGATGTATTTCCAAAGAAGTCCTACCAGCGGTTACCTCCTGCAAGGCATCTTCTAAAGTATGGACGAAGTTGCAACTACTGTACGCAGCACCTTCCACCATGAGGGCAGTTACTCTTTATGGACAGCTCCAGCAAATTTCATTCAGGCCAAAGATACTATCGAGTCTTTTCTACTTCATGTGACCAAATCCAGGACCAACTTCGGCAAATGCAGTCTGCCCTTCCAGAGACTCATCTTATTGGACAGGTACTCTCTAAACTCCCTCCGGTATTTGATGGAGTGGCGAAAGCTTTGAGGGCATAAACATCATCAACTCTTGTCAGTTTTACACATATGACCTCCATGTTGCTTGAGCATGAGGCATCATTGCGGTTACAAGGGAGACTTTCATCAAGTTCTAGTGAGACTCTTGTAGCTTAAGAGAGGGGTTTGAAGAAGAAGAAGTCGAAGACCCAGTGTTACCATTGTGGAAAGAAAGGTCATTTACGGAAGGACTGCAAAGAATTAGCAACTTACAGGAAGAAACCGAAGCAGAAGACCAAGAGGGATACAGACTCCTCTGATGAGTCATCATCTGCCTCAGATTCCGACTCAGATCCTCCAACCAAGGTAAAGTCCAAGGCACAGAAGGGATCCTCTTCTTCGGATTGTGGGAAGGGCTTGGTGGCCCCTTCCTCAGCTACTTTCTAGTAGTGGTGATGAGATCATCCCTCACAACTCTCTAGTGCCAGAGCAAGAGTGTGAGAGGGTGGTGAGATGGGGCAGCCGTGCCTCGTCTATATTTCTATACAGATGCACAGGATCCAAAGAGGAACGCCCCTGACGCATCAACCAAAGTTTGTCAGGTTCAAATCTTGCAGCTGGGATTGACATCCAGGTTATTTGACAAAGAGCGGGTGGCTTTCATCTAGAGCTCACATGAGTGGACACTTTGGTAGCTTGGCTGTCTGGCCAAAGGAGAGGGATCCATGGTCATTTATGCGTTGCGGCATTGGTGACAAGATGGTCACGTGTGCACATTAGAGACATTGTTGACAGACATTAAGAGCTACTATGATCTTCTCTATCTTCAGGAGCTCTCCTTGGTGGTTCTCTATTGTATGGACTATGATGAGTCATTTATCATTGTATCATTATATTGTATCAGATGACCGATCACCCATGATCTGAGAGAGGGTGTTAGTAGAGTATCTCAGCTCATGTGTGAGTCTATGCATGTAGAGACTAGGGACATTATTTAGGATATTTAGGCATTTTTATTTATGTCATTTTATGGTTATATTGAGCATTTATTGCTGGCTGACCAACATTAAATGTTGGTCGAACTAATATATTTTATGGCATTATTCATGCCTATATATTCTAGGCTCCTCCTCTCAATCAATTAATTCACCACTTGGAGGTCCTGTGGAGAGAGGAGCCGGTGCCAATGCCCACGCAACCAATGACTCACTGTTGTATGCGATAGTCTCATGTCTGATATATGGATTCCATTTCCTGAGCATACATCTGAGTTTTCATCTATATTGTGTTCTCTCTTTCTTTTCTTTTCTCTTTTGTCTTGCGTTTAGCAGTTTTATTCAGCACATGTTTATGCTTCCATTTCTACCACTTCTAACAAAAAGATGTTATTTACATTGGACCACAAACATCAATGTGCACAAGCAGTACATTGCGAACTGCTCTAACTGAACCATCTTTTGGAAATGAAACATGTTGCATGTTACCCAAATGTAGCCTTCACAAATGTATTATCCAAGTGCCTCAAGAGTAGGCAATGAAGATAACATATCAATTTTCTATAGACGTAATAAAATGGCAAAATTCAAATGACCAAAATATGCATGCCACTGTCTTGTATCTAAAAATTCTTGTAAATGTGTAACTGCCCATGCCATGTCTACCACACATTTACCATAGTTATTAAGCTTGTATAGCCCACGACATAGTGAACCATACGCAACAATTGTATGACAAACTTTACAATCAAACCAATCTTGGCAAGTGCACTCAATACAATAAACATGCAAGAATCATGTAAAAAAGAGTCATGATTGCATTGTGTACTAAATACCTACTCCGTATGCTACACAACATATGTAGATTCTAACTTAGAAGAAGAGGCATCTACAATAGCCATGCTACCCTCTTTCTCTTAATGACATGACGTTTCATCTGTATACAACTTTTTCTTTACCCCTTTCTAACTGGCCATAATAGAATATACACCCTTATCTATCTCACATGAGTGAACATGTGGTATCATGGTACATTTAACACATAATACAATCAAAGCATGAGCCTTTGCATCTCTATAATCCTGACGAATATGCTTAAGAGTAGATAGTAGTAGTGCTCTAGCATTAACTTGAGCAGAACTAGAACCTATAGCATCCTCAACAGCACCTATTTTTGCTACGCTTGTACCTTCTAAGACACTACTAGGACATTTCTCAATTCCATACAAAATGTTCCAAAGCCCCTTTGCAACCACTACATGATACATTTTATAAACCCACAATGGAGAGTTGACTAAACTCTTACTTGTAGAATTTATTGCTATCAAAAATTTTGCACAAAAGAACAACATAGTTTGCACAATACTGACAATGGTGCAAATGGAGGCCAAAATGAACCCGAATCAAAAATCTGACAATGCCCAGTCCTTATTGACTTATGCACATTATTTGTCAACCTATGAACACTTGTTAAAACTCGTTCAAATCTAAGAAAATTAAGCATGGGGTGTTGACAACTTTACCCAAGAGGTCAAAGCCCACTCCAATACCAATTGTTAAATTTAGAATTGCAAGAATGCAAGCACATAGCTAGGAGAAGAAGCTTAAGAGAGCACAACTCAAAGTGTATTGAGAGATACCAATAGAGAAGATTTACAAGACAATGTATACTTTAAAGTGAATAGGCATATATATAAGGCTAGGAAAAAAAACCACCTAAAGAGGGAAAAAAGATACCTCGGCAATCCCAAGTATGTTCACACATATCACTGTTAAAATATAGTAACAAAAATAGACTGATTTGCCTTATCTTCCTACTCTCAATTTATAAAGAGATCAATTCTTTTATTACATAATAAGTATATAAATGTAATGCATGTGTATATCCTTTGTATAAGAATAGTCCCCATTTGGAAGGACCCATCCATCTTCCATCCACCTTTGCATGTCTTGGTAGACCACTAGGTAGCTGATGAGCATCCTTTATCTGATGCCTTGTCCTCTTTGGGGTGATTACTTGGGCTCCCTTGGTAAGATAACCATCACCTTTGTAATCTTGGTTGGTCAACTGGTCAACGATGAGCATCCTTTGCCTGATACCTTAGCTACTTCGGGGCAGGACGCCTTGGGCTTAACAAAAATTTGAGCTTGAGCTAACTTGACAATCCCTTCCTCGCTCTAATTTTCGGCTTGAGGGGGGGTGTTGAGCTCAAAATGCAATCTAAACTTAATCACTATTAATAAAAGCCCCAAAACTCAAAATTGCCAAACTTTTATTAATAAGAAATGCAATCCTAAGGAAAACCCTAATTTGGGAGGACCCATCCATATGTAAATAGACGATGTGGCCACCACTCATCTTAATCTCTTTTTTGCAAATAACATGTGCCTAAACTCTGCTGTCCACACCCCTTCCCCCCCCCCCCCCCCACAAAGGATATTTCAGTTCAAGTTGCTGTCCACTACTATTTGCTGTTAGCTCCTGCTTCCTGACACCTCCTGTTCGTGACTACCATCTAGCCTATTTCCACCTACTGGCTAGCTGTGTTCTGCTGCTGCTGTCCACTTTCTCCAGCCTAATATTACTGTTCAAGACCCTGACTGGCTGCATTTATTACTGCAGAAGCCTGGTCAACTGACATTACATCGCCAAGAGCAATCGGTTACTACTAACGATAGGATTGCATCCCATCAGCTGACGGAACCATCCCGTCTAATCCGTCCAGTCTGGTCGAATCTGTCTGTACCGGACTGTTCAAACCAATCTAGTTGTTGCACGCAAGACCGTCTTTAATTCATTGTTTCTACCCGCTTGGCTAGGACTGTTCATAAATAGCCCTCTCCCACTTCAATCTCCACCCTCAAGCCTTTGAATCTCCACCCTCAAGCCTTTGAATCTCCCTCAAGCCTCAAGCCTCGACTTTCAAGCTTCAAGCCTCCACCTCTTGCTCAAGCTCACCTACACCTCTTCCTCTTCCTTCTTTTTCTTCCTCTTCCTCTCTTCCCACCTCTTTCTCTTCAACCTTCTCTTACCACATCCTCTATCTACCACACCTCTTACCACCTCCTCTATCTATACCTCTTACCACCTCCATCTCCACCATCTCTCTTACCACCTCTATCTACTCTTGCATCTTATCTATAGTCTATCACCATGCATAAAGCCCTTCATGAAACCTTCTCTTTGCATACCTAGCACCTTGAGAAACCCACTAATCGC
The DNA here is from genome assembly GCF_053477565.2 of Lygodium microphyllum. NCBI lineage: Eukaryota > Viridiplantae > Streptophyta > Polypodiopsida > Schizaeales > Lygodiaceae > Lygodium > Lygodium microphyllum. The sequence continues at coordinate 117,374,756 of NC_141142.1, forward strand.
ACCAATGCTTATCATTGAACTTGCAAGTATTGCAGCAAGCTCCAAACAAGTAGTGAATTCTCATCCACTTATCCAATATAGGTGGAGAATGTGGTCTATACCTTAAGATTGCTCAAGCGGTGGCTAATGAGATCATCAAGAAATATTCCCCCATTTCAAAGGCAAGCTCAAGAGGAGATAGTCTCACCTAACACATACACACCCACGGCCACCCCTTCGGCTATGCCTACAACTACTATAGAGGGGTTCATAGATCCATCCAATTTCCCTTCCGCTTTGATCACCTTTGCTCCCGCTGCCACCCATGGTTCCAAGAGGCTCACGAGACAAGCCACTCTTGTTGAGGCAATGCAATGTATTTCGGACCCACTTTCATTCCTTCGGAAGTAACAAAGACATGCGAAACTCAAGATTGCACGAAGTATCATCAAGTGCAAACTCCCTTTTTACATTCTCAGAGTGGATAGGTGGAGAAGAATGGTGAAGGCCATCACAGCCATGGGTCCATGCAAGGGGTGGCATGGAGTTACCTACAAAGACATGCACACAAAGAAGCTAGACGAGAAGAGGGAGACGATCAAGTCCCTCAAGCCCATTTGTGCCATTTGAGTGAAGTATATGGGGGCTCCATCCTCTCTAATGGATGAAGTGACTAAAAAAAGAGAGGGATCATTAATATACTTCTCTTGCTCTCTTGGCACTTACTTCTTGCGTGCCGTGGATGCAAGCATGAATAGGAATAGAATGACCAGCTAATTCATCCAAACTCGCTTTGTCATCACATGGTTACTTCTTGAGCGACTCTATGACGTGCAAAGTTGCAAAAGTATATGGTATCCAAGGAATTCAAAGCATAGATGGATGAGGAGCCTGTAGCAAACATGGATGAGGACAAAGCAATTCAATGGCTTTGCCTAAAAGAATCATTTTGGACAAGCATTCAAGCCTTAGTCATTATGATCACACCCTTAAAAAGGATTCCTCATGTGACAAATATGGAGGGCGCCATATCCACTATAGACCTTCTCACTTTCCTGCCCACCTTCTATGGCTAAGATGTGCTATAAATGATTGAGGCCAAGGGAATGTTTGTAGATTAGTAAGAAGACTAAGGAGAGATGAATATTGTGATGTTTTCTTTGGAAGACCCTAAAGACCTCTAATTTTCTATGGATAGGTGGGTTTTTCCGACCTTGTAGAGAGGTATGGTTGATGTTTAATTACTCTAAAAATCAACAAGACTTGAGCATTCTTAGAACTTACAATGATATTTATCCTTTGAATTTTCCTTATACATAATCTCTTTCTTGTCATGTTTGAGTTGTTATATAGGTACACAAGGGAGTTGGTGTTCATAAGAGGGGCCGTGAAGGAGATTAAGACTTCCACCATCCTTGATGCTGAGATTCCACAATAATAATTTGTACTTAGATTTTTGTAAAATGTATATTTAATCTTTGTTAAATAATAAAGCACAACTAAATTTATACCTATTGGTTTTTTCCATAAATAGTGGCACTGTTGATGTTTTTGGATGATATCCCGCAACAGGATGACATCCTCTACCTCATTGAAAAGATGTAAAAATGGATGAAGAGGCCGATCTATGGCCTAGCAGCTCTCTTGCATCCCACTTACAAGAGCCCCTCCCTCTTCATGGACCAAGAGCTTGTTAGCAGTCATGTTTGTCATGCCTTGTCATCTCCTCCCTGTGAGCCTCAGTCTGAGTCAGACGAGGACATTAGGAGCTCTGACATGTCTGTCATGTGTTATGATGGGGGAGGCTAGTCACTCTTGACTGGCTGTCTTAGGTTGTGTATTTCTTTTTGGCCCCTTTTAGTGGGCAGCCACTGGCTGCCCGGCCACCTTTTTGGTCACTGTTGTGGGGCGCCCATTTTAGGGCACTTTTAGGGTTTGCGCCCATTTTAGGGTTAGGGTTAGGGTTTGTCCGTTGCCTATATATTGGCAGCCCCCCTCCCCACTTGGTCAGTTGTCTTCTTGCAGATTCCGACACTCCTCCCCCATAGTGGTGCTGCCATCGTCATCAGCCTGATCTGGTGCCCTCACTGACGCTGTGGGCTGCGTGCAGGGACTGATCAGTCCATTTCAGTGTATTCAGCATTCATTTCAGTCAGTGCAGATTTCTCTTCCTTATTTTCTGCTTTCTCTCTCTCTCTCCCTCCGTGTTCGTATTTCCTCTTCCGTTGCGCACTCTCACATGGTATCATCGCCAAACTGAGAGTACACGGAGCTGAGTTTTACGCGGGAGAACACCCACAACTCTGCGTTTGCTGGTCAAGACGTCTCCAACAGCTGAGGCGTCATCCTCTGCATCATCTCCTTGATCAGGGCGGCCTGTTTTGGTGTCAACAAATTTGCGTTTGCTGCTGGCGCCTTCTCCAGTGGCTGCCACGTCATCACCACCCTCTTCCTGCCTGCGTTTTCAGCCTGGGCGGCCCTCCTCCAGCTGGGCGACACCTTTCCAGCCTGCGCCTTGCTGTTCTGGCTGTTGTTCCATCGTCCGGCGGCTCTTTTCCTGCTGGCAACTTCTTCCCAGGCTGCGTTTTCAGGCAGGCGGCTGTTTTTCTGTGGTGATTGCATCATCAACATTTGCGTTTGACATCATCCTTGCGTTCTGTGCAAGGCGGCCAGCTCAGGAGCTTCTGGTGTTTGTGTTTCGGCACCGGCAACCTTCCCTTGTTGTTGTGTTTTGGTGTTTGCAGATTGGAAGATGTCTTCTCATCAGTTTACAGGTTTTGATGACTCAGATGATGAGCTTTTGTCTCGACATTCATCTGAAAGGAGGCGTGATTTCTATCGCGAGGATCGTCATATGGAGTCTCTTCCTCGTTCCCGTCCCCCTTCTATTCATGTATCTCGGCGATCCCCTTCCAGTGGGCCAAAGATGCAGCCTTTGGTACCCCCTGTACAGGTACCCGTACTTCCTCAGCTGCCCAAAGAGGACCGGTTGGATGGCTCCAACTTTTCTCTATGGTCCTGCAAGGTGGAGTGTATCTTGGACTCCTTCGATCTTTGGGAGCTTGTTTCTGTTCCTACTCCCCGGCCTATGGTGGATCCCTCAGATGGGACATCTATGGATCGTGCAACCTTATGGGATCGGCTCAATTCTAGAGCCCGATCTTTCCTCTTTCTGAGTTTGCAGGATTCTGTCCTTGTTCATGTTCACAGGTTGAAGACTGCAGTGGACGTGTGGCAGAAGCTAGCGTCTCTCTATCAGCAGAAGACGTTTGCCCACCGGATATCTCTTGAAAAGAAGTTGCGGATGCTCGCTATTGATGATAGTCCTTCCATGAAGGACCACATCAACAAATTACAGGATATGAGGGATGAGCTTGCATCCCTCGGTCGGACGATATCTTCTGAAGACATGGCTATGATTCTTTTGACTCAGCTGCCATCACCTCGGTTTGATGTCTTCTACACCAGCCTACTTACATCGAGGACCCGTGAGAAGCTTCTATGGGAGGAGCTATCCCCGCTTGTCTTGGAGCATGACGAGCGACTCAGAGAGGTCAGTGCTAGTGGATCCGACTCCACTAGAGCCTTTGTTGCAGGTTCGGGAGGACAGAAGAAGAAGAAGAAGTCAAAGGCTAAGAAGAAGGACAGTTCTTCAGGCTCTGACTCAGATTCAGAGAGACCGAAGTGCCCACACTATGGGAAAGGGACACATCCCGAGGAGAAATGCTGGAAGAAGTACCCTCACCTTCGTCCGGGAGCGAAGGATGGATCTATATCGGAGCCTTCTTCTACCTCTACACCAGCTGTTACCCATGAGTCAGTGTTCCTTCATATCCATGCTTTGGAGGAGGATCCTTCTTCCGTGGCTGCAGTGTCTTCTGCGCAGCCTTGGTTAGTGGACAGTGGTGCTTCGAGTCATATGACTCCCCGAGGTGATTTGTTACAGGATCTCCGTCCATCAGAGGGTTCAGTCACTGTTGGTGACATTTTATCGGTGCCTATTAGTGGTGTTGGCACATTGCCTTTGTTTACAGACCGACCTACGAGCTTCCTTTCACAGGCCCTACATGTTCCGGACTTGGGCCTTTCCCTCCTCTCAGTTTATGGCCTTACGAGGCTTGGCACACGAGTGATCTTCACCAAGCATGCCGTTGTTATTGAGGATTCTTTTACCGGAGCTGTCTTATCTACAGGTTGGCAGGAGAGCGGGCTTTACAGGCTCCATTCCCCTGCTTTGATGCAGGGTCCTCCGAGGCAGTCTATTGCTACACCCGTTCCCGCTTGTGTACCTTCTATTCCACAGGTTCCTTCCCATCCCCCACCTTCTCCTCCGGTGGTTCCCTCGTACCCCCCATCCCTTTCAGAGGGGGACGATCTCGGTGATGTGGCTGTGGATTCCCTGGCCCCTAGTGTTTTAGAGGGGGCTTCCCAGGATCATGAGGAGCTCCTTCAGCGGCAGTCTACATCGACGGACTTCATCGACCTTGGCATTCCTCTTGCCACCCCAGGATCCGTTTCTCCCTTGGCCTTCAGCCACATCCAGGATCTGAGAGGGGGTGTTAGCAGTCATGTTTGTCATGCCTTGTCATCTCCTGCCTGTGAGCCTCAGTCTGAGTCAGACGAGGACATTAGGAGCTCTGACATGTCTGTCATGTGTTATGATGGGGGAGGCTAGTCACTCTTGACTGGCTGTCTTAGGTTGTGTATTTCTTTTTGGCCTCTTTTAGTGGGCAGCCACTGGCTGCCCGGCCACCTTTTTGGTCACTGTTGTGGGGCGCCCATTTTAGGGCACTTTTAGGGTTTGCGCCCATTTTAGGGTTAGGGTTAGGGTTTGTCCGTTGCCTATATATTGGCAGCCCCCCTCCCCACTTGGTCAGTTGTCTTCTTGCAGATTCCGACACTCCTTCTCCCCCGTAGTGGTGCTGCCATCGTCATCAGCCTGATCTGGTGCCCTCACTGACGCTGTGGGCTGCGTGCAGGGACTGATCAGTCCATTTCAGTGTATTCAGCATTCATTTCAGTCAGTGCAGATTTCTCTTCCTTATTTTCTGCTTTCTCTCTCTCTCTCCCTCCGTGTTCGTATTTCCTCTTCCGTTGCGCACTCTCACAGAGCTAGCCTCGGATAGAGATGCTTATCTCCCAAAGGTTTTGCATGAGAATTTACATGGCCCATTCCTCCATAGCTAATAAACTATGGAGACCAAAAAAAAACGGCTTTTGCTAGCACCATGTACCTCTCTCTTGAGCTTAACTTTCAAGCCACTATCTTCTTCAATCACCCTACTCTCCCTCTCCCTCTCCCTCTCCTTCTCCCTCACTCTCTCCCTCTTATCCCCATTCCTATTCTTCTCCCTATCCCTCTGTCTCCCTATCCCTTTCTCACCTTCTCTCTCTCTCCTCTCTATCCCTCTTCCTCTTCCTTTCTCCCCCCCCCCCCCTCTCTCTCTCACTTTCAAGTTTCATTCATACATATTACATCCTCTGCCTCTCCCTCTCCCAAATCCCCCTCCTCTCCCTCTCCTTTCTCCTCATTCTTCTCCACAATGCCTAGGCCTCTTCATGATCTATCTTTAAGTCGCATATTCTATATGTGTGTAGGCTAATCTTTATATAATTTATATGCATTTTTGTAATGAACGTTCAAAACAACGTACGTATTTGCATACTAAACGTATCGTACTAAACAGACCTTGTAGGGGCTATACTCGAAAGTCTAAACAGAAGACGAGCAGCAAAGCGCTATCTTTAGAGAGCTCTATATGGAGCTAGAGGAGATTGACCGGGCATCAAGTACTCGTAGGGGATAGTTGGCTACTCCTCAAGATATTGCAGTTAATAGTAGCATACAAGTGGTTGTCAAAACATATGTGAGGCATGGTTTTCGAAGCTCTTTTGCTCCAATTACTCATGTTTCAGAGAATGCTTTTATTCAAAGGTACAGTAGGATGAGCATGGCAACCTCCTTCACGATGGGGATTTTGTTCCATATACATCAAACTCATCTAGTGATAAACCTAAGTCTCATTTGAGTGATGGGTTTGAGGACTCATCTGACTAGAAGCCTTTAGATGCTTTTTGGCATTTGTATCTCCTACTTTTTTATACTTGCATACAGTACTTGTGACTTGCCATTATTGTAGCTAGATCTCAAGACTTTTTTTAAACCCATTGTACATGTTTTCAATCTTATAAATGAAATTGGAGTATACATTTTGTCTCAACCACTTGTCATGTTCATGAATCATTGTTGAAAGGATCATACCTAACTACCCTGACTAGCAACATCAGATTTGCTGCATTTTGTTGTTCTACCCTACCATACAGCTGTCATATCAGCATCTACTACTGTTTTTTAATGCTACAACTATTACCTCCTTTTCTCCTGGTGGAACTCCACTATTTGCTGCCTGTCTAACACTAATCCAAATCCTACTACCATGTTTGCTGCTGCCATACATTTATGAAGGCTCTCTCCTATATTTTGGGAGCCATCAGAGTACGACATACTCTCCAACTCGTATTCTCTGCCTTAATCAGCATCATATATTGCAACCAGCCTTCCTTCTCGAATAGGGTGGTTTAACCTGATTATGCACTTAATTACAGCAATCAGCAAATAAACATAAACTGAAATGCTCACTTTACCTTCATAAACTTGGACAATGGACACCCTGTTGGCCCCAAAACTGGCGCCCCTTTCGGTATTTCTTTAATTTCAATTGCTAACGGATAAATTACAAGCCGAGATTTCACGATCTCCTTGGCTGATTCAAAAGCCCCTTGCTGTTCCAATAATCAACAAAGCATTCGGGCAAATTGCCCCTTGATTTTCACCTAGGACTTGCTCTAATGGAACCCCAACTGGTCAAATGCTGCCCCAAGTTCACAATAGATGGGTTGGCATCTGAAATCCTCACAATTCCACGAATTTCCGGTGCTGATTTCAGTACAATGCCTTTGATTGATGGCACGAGTCCCAAGGTGGCTGCTAAACCCTAATTACTGCTGTAATTTAGGATTTACAGCAGTAAACTCTCTGCTGTCCACCAAATTTGGCTGTACTCTGCTACCAATGGCTGAGAATTGCTGAGAATGCTTGAGCATAGACTAGAGGAGATGAGAGAATGTTGTAGAGAGAGAGAAAATCAGCTGAAATGTATCTTTTGATTCGTAGCTCTGATGACAAATCTAACGGCACCAACAGCTTCAAAAAGGAAGTAAAACACCAGCTCTGCTAGCAAGCCCTCCTCTTCTACCGCCGCCTCTCTTGAGGCGGAAGACAAAACCTGCTGCCCCCTGTCCTGTCGCGGTGCGCGATCAATCGTCGTCACCTCTCAGAGCCAAATCTGATCACCTCCTCTCCCTCCACCAATCTCAGAATGGCTACAATTCAGCTTCCACCACCCTTCAACAGCCTTCTCCCTAGTTGCATGGGAAAGTTTTGCCAAGTGGCAACCTTCCTAATGCATTTTCAGTCATTAAATCAATTTTTCAGAATTAATTAATTTCAGCCCTTTTGACCCTGCCCAAAATTAAACATGCCCATCTGTAATGAAATTAGCTAGGCCATTTGCAACTTGGAGTGGTTCCCAACCTCTGTTGACAACCACTCCAACCTCTGTTGACCTTTAGACTAGCATTAATTAATTAATTAATTAATGCTAGTCCCTAGTGTCACCACTGACACTTAATGGCCAAACAATTGTCCTAGGGTCCAACCTGGCACCAACTAACCACCAAAACCCAATTGGCATAACTTAACACAACTTTTGCCTTTAACACCTACTGCATCCTCAGGGTCCTTGGCCCGTTCCCATGAAATAACTGCCATGTGCATCACATGTGCTAAACAACCTTGCACATTTGATTAATAACTTAATCAAATGTTACTAGCAAGATTAAAGCATCTCAAAATTTCACATCCAAGTGACATATATATTCAACATTCATTATTCATTCATTATCTTCTTCAATGTTCATTGTCTCTAAGCTACTCTAATCCTAATTTTATTCTTTTATAAATCTATTATTTGTCATATGATTGTGTCTCTTATCTATAGACGAGTATTTCTTTATAGAGATGATCTTGCAAGACACACATGATTGCTAGTACCCTCTCTCAAATCTTGGATGTGGCAGAAGGCCAAAGAAGATGGAATGGTTTCAAAAGTGGCAAAAGAAGTGCCCATGATGATGAATTCCGTCGATAAAAAAGCTCCTCATGATCCTAGGAATCCCCCTCTAAAACATAAGGAGCCAAGGAATCCATAGTTGCATCACTGATATTTTCCCCCTCTAAAAGGGATAGGGGGAACAAGGGAACCGCCAAAGGAGATAGTGAAGGAAGGAATGGAACCTATGGAAAAAATGGTGCACAAGCAGGGATGGGCATGGCTATGGAAGGCTGCCGGGAAGGACCTTGGACAATGAAAGCGGAATGGAGCTCGTAAAGCTTTCTCTCTCCTACCAACCTTCCGCTAAAGTAGCTCATGAAGAAGAATCCTCAATAAAGACAATCGACTTAGTGAAGACAACCCAAGTATTAAGTCTAATAAGGCCATAAACAAAGAGAATTGGGAAGCCAAGTCTGGAACAATGTAGGACCTCCAAACGGAGCTCAATGGACGATCAAGCAATAATGGCAAAGTGACAACACTACTAATAGACACTGAACAAATGTCACCAATAGCAACTATACCCTCAGATGGACAAATAGCTTAGTCAGAACAAATCTCCTCGAGGATTTGTATGACTCAAAGCACCACTGTCAATAAGCCAAGGCCTCTCTAAATCCGATGAAGAAGACCCCTCCTCCATCTTATGAATCTGAAGAAACATAGACTCATGTGTAACTGTTGGTGAAAAAGTGGAGGACTTAAATATTTTAGCTCCATCCTTCATGCCCATATGAAGATGAGGGTATTTCTTCCAACAATTCTCCTCAAGATGAGTGCCCTTCCCATAGTGTGGGCATTTAGGCTTCTTTGAATCTATGTCAAAGCCCGAGCAAGACTCCGAATGTTTAACATGCTTCTTCTTGTCCTTGGCCTTCTTGTTGTCTCCTCCCAATGCAATAAAAGCTTTATAAAGATTGGATCCACTATTACCAATCTCTTTGAATCGCTCTTTGTGCTCCAAAACAAGCAGAGTTAGCTCTTCCCATAGAAAAGTTTCCCAAACCCTAGAGGTAAGCAAGCTTGTATAGAAGACGTCATACTTGGGATATGGCAATTGAGTAATGAGTATCATCGCCATATGCTCCGATAAAATCGTCCTATGGAGCGATGCAAGCTAATCCCACATGTCCTCCATCTTATTGATATGATCCTGCATAGAAGAGAATCATCCACAAAAAGCATCAAGCATCCAGAGTTTCTTCTCTATGGTGATGCAGTGGGCAAAGGACTTCTAATGGTAGAGAGAAGAGATCTCCGTCCACACCTCTGTTGCAATCTGAAGTCTGCACACATGAACAAGGACAGAATCCTACAAACTCATGAAGAGAAGAGAAAGGGTCGTGCTCTAAAATTGAGCCAAACCCAAATGGATGCTTGGTCCATCATAGAACCAATGCCACGATTCTCCACTAAACAAGGGATTGGGGTAGTAACAAAGTCCCATAAGTCAAAGGTGTCAAGGGCACTCTCCACTTTGGATGACAAAGTAAGTAGTTTGCACCATCAAGTTGATCTTCTTTGGGAAGAGAAGAAAGCACAAGAATCTAAACAAAGGGAGCCATCATGGCAATGCGAGGACCTATAGTACAAGCCCTATGAGAAACATGTAGAGAAGCAGGGGGGAAGAAGGATGTTCCGATCTTCTTGACCTATCAGAGCAAGAATGAGGCTCTGAATGTCAATCTTCACATCGCTCTTCAAGACAATCGGACCAATGGGACTGCCTATTAAAGGAAGACTAAACAATCTCCTCATCTATGATCTACGTCATCAAACATGTCAAACCAATACTCCATAACTATTCAAATAGACTTGCAAACACACAAAAAACTCCTACATTTTGGGTTTGGGCTGGCCAAGCAGAGGGAAAATCAGCTACACCCTGCAAAGAGAAGCTGTAGATGCCCCGCACCTTCATAGAAGGCCCAAACAAGGTAGAAAATCTGCATTCTTCATGACAAATTTGCTCCAAACAGCAAGCTAAGTATGGTCTTCATAGAATCTCTGAGTCCTCACTTTGGCTCTAATACCATGTGAGTGTGCAATGAAAGAGGATTTAGGAAGCACGAACACAAAGAGAGAAGGGAAGAGAAAGTCTGCAATGAAAGAAGAGAATGGAAGGAGAAAGCCTACATTATACTCCAAAAAATACTAAATACAAAGAGGACTTATCAATCCCTACACACAACCCAAGGCGTCAGTGAGAGCGCCGGATCAAGCTGATGATTGAAGGCAACATTGAAGACCGCCTATTCTTCTAGATACACTGGTGTACTCGAGTTATGTACATGAGTTATGTTTATGATATTGTGCTATGGAGATTCCCTCTCTCTAGTCTTAGACATAAAGAGAATGCAGTAGATGGATTGAATTCTTGATGATTCAAACTTAAGAAAGCTAGAGTTCTTTATCTAGATGTGCTCTCAAGAATCATATGTGGAGTCTCTTGACCTAGAGTTGATGCTTATGATACATGCATGAATCTCTGAATGTCAGAGTATGCTAAAACCTGCATTAGAATAATCTGTGAATAGCCAAAAATGTCAAAAACTAGCCGACTTGATCCAAGAGGAGCTGTAAATGCTGGTCAACTACAATAAAATAGTGGAAAAATGTTGTTGCCATCATAAATGTTAGTCACCTCATCCTATGTGGTGTGAACATACTCAAAAGCCACTAGAAAAGAAATGCACTAAGTTCGTCGAAATAGCCAGCCAGTGTGCATCAAAAGTGCTGCATTTAATAGTTCTCTACTTTCATTGCGCTGCCATGCCTTCTTCTTCAGCATCTAGAATTCAGCATTGGTAGTTTGCCGCACTCAATATCTATTCTGGAGTCTGAAACTCTCCCTCAGCCCACTCCCACAAAAGACTAGCTGTTGGGCAGCCCTCTACTCCTTGAGCATCCATTGTATCACACCTCACATACCCAGTTTGTTCATTGAGTTTTCATTCAGCATTCTTCATTCATCTCTTTCTTCTTCATTTGCATTTTGTCTAGGTTCATTGTGTTAGTTCTATCCATACACAATATTTGGGCAATATGAACATGTAGGTGAAAAGAAGCGGGGGCAGGTCAAGTCCCATGAGAGAGCTAAGTAGGTAGACTAATTGGGAGTCACTTTTGAGTCTTGTAATAATAACAGATCTTAGGTCCAAAACTTTGACAAGTTTTGCACAACCATTGAACGATGGAAGGAGGGGCAATCCTATGGTGTTATTGATCATAAAGCTGAGGGGGACGTTTGCTGTAGGGTCCTGGTTAAACATGTCTCTTGTAGATGACAAGTATGAGTCGAGTGTCCTGTAGGTAAGTGGGGTCTGATATTGTTCTGAAGCCAAGACTTGACTCATACAAAGGCAATCCTTGTTGGAAGTATCAATTCAAGCACGTTCCTTTCCGTTCAATCAATTTTTATTGCAGTCTGGTACGTACAATCCAACAAAGGCTGTATTAAAAGCACTAGAAATGCACTGAGAGAAAAGCCTGAACTCAATCTACCAATGTTTTGCCAGGACGAAGAGATAACTTAAGAAGCTTGTAATCCAAGTTCATAAGGCCAGAAAGAATGGATCAGTTACTTGAAAGGCTTTTTCCATGTTATCAATAAGAAGCTCGACTTGTTACCTGTTCGTAGAAGAAATGATCATCACACACTTGAATGATCAGTTTTTCCCAGCGCCTGCCCAGTTTGATGCCGTAGCGCGAGTCCTTGAGCCCCTTGAACTGCTCTGCATACTTCCCATTCGATAGAGTCTGAAAGATAATCAGAGTCTCATCCAGATCCCAGACATAGACCCTGGAGACCATTGGAGCTGTGTTCAAGCCACGATCCGAAGCATGAAGCAGCTGATTTTCATCCCATGTGTATCATATCAGATTGATCCACAGACTTCGTTTATTGTCACAAAGCTCCGTTTGCAGGACATGGATGGTTACCTTGTGGAATAATATCGCTGTTCTAGAGCTTTGACACGAGTGAGATCAGCAGCTTAAACGGCATGATCCAATCCGTCGTGCATCAACTAACCGTGTTCTTTTGCTCAGATTTCTCGTCGTCAACCCAAATTTGTCCTCGAAACACCTTGTGAATTGAGAAAAACGGGCAAAGACGTACCCAACCCCACGTCATCTTGCATTAGCCAATGATCTGATATTTAACTTTTGAGGCCGATCTAAGTATTGTTAGTAGTGCTTGTAAGGGCATATGCTATTGTGATTCCTAATGTTGAGAAACACAAATGGATTTAGTAGATCTCGACTCTTCGTGCTTGTGAGTATGCGGACTCAGAGAAAGAGCAACAATTGTGGACTTAGCAAAACTCTAAGGGCATTTGCTATGGTAGTACTACTCGATGAATACATGTGGATAAGAGCACTAAGTTAGTTAAAGTATACCGGTAGGCTCTCCCTTATGAATGTGACTCGCTCACAAATCCTCCCATGTACCTTCGATTTCACTTTTGATAAATCAAAGCATTAACTTTTTGTAAGTCATAAGAATCCTTATCCTGTCACCATAGGGAAATGATTCATTTCAAGGGTAGGTGCCTTCCAACTTGTTTCCTCTTTATGAGCATGCTCTAAGTTTTTGTAGTCAAATGCAAGTGGAAGAACTATGCAATTAGGATCCTTATAGTGCATTGCCATGACCCTTGGAGTGTTGCATTAGAAGGTGTGGGTTTAAGATTATGTAGGGATGTGTGTGCACATGCACACATGAAAATTGCTACACAAAGGTGCATATGAAGGTGTGGGTTCAAATTTATGTATGGTGCATATGTGTCTCCAAAGCAAGCCAATCTTGAATCTTGAAATTGTGGGAAATGAGAGGTTGGAACCCCTAGCTCGCTTCTTAGGAGACTGCCCATCTCACTTTGTCAGCACAATTGTGCAATTGACTAGAAGGTTTCTACAGTTGGCCTTGCCTTCAAGATCCCAAAACATGAGGTGATGAAGGACTTTTGTCCCCCCACTTTTTTCTAATACCTCTCAATTACCTACCTATGTTCCCATGTGCCCAAACTGAAAGGCCCCAAAACAAGGAGAAGCCATTATAGCATGAGCATTGGTACATTGGAAAAGGTCAAGCCAAATGGTTGTGGGATGGCCTATGTGGACTTGACTATTAGGTCAAGTGGGAAATAGTTAATGAAGGATAGCAAAGTGTACACCCAAGGCACCTTGCCTAGAGCGTGAGGTGTCAAAACCCCTATCACGGGGTCCAAGACATTAACCCCAACTAAGGGTAAGCTCCTCCAATTTAGTCGGTAAAGGAAATATCCCATAAATCAACATATAATATAGGTGGATAGCAATCAATGGGACCATATGGTGACCCATGAGTGATAAGTCAATTCAAATCATCCACATGTCAAATAGGCGAGCCCCAATACTATATAGCACTCACACTTGTACCCATTGTCCTAATTTTCACATTTGTCTAAGCCATCATCAAAGCTCATGGTAGATGAAGCCTTCAACCGCCATTTGTTGTTTTAATCTAGTATAATAGGCATTTTATTTTTTCGAATTTCCTCATATTCTCGTGTTTGTTATTGTCTTTTGTTATATTGTGTTTTCTTTCATGGTGTATTCGAATTCTAGGTGCTCTTATTGACATTGTCGAAAATAGTGTAGGCAAATTTGGCTCTCCCATAGTAGAAAAGACTACAATGAATATGGTACGAAAGGAAGCAACAATGTGGCTATACCATTATAGAATGAGGGAATTCATGCACCCATCTTCACATAAGGAAAACTTAATAGGACCAACTATATTTTTTGGAAGTTCATGTTGCAAGAATTTACTTAGCTTTGCCAAAAATTGAAAAAATTTCCTAAACAACTAATTGCCAAAGAATAGAGTTGAGAGAGAAGAGTGCACGAGAGACTAGTTGGATATAATCATCCCCCTATGCATGGGTGGCACATCCTCCATGTATATATTCATTTAAGTTTATTCTCTTGGTACTAAAAATGCAAAAGATGTCCCAAAAATAGGTCACACTGTTCTCTTCATTACATGGCTTATTTTTCACAACTCTTGTCTCCAAAGTGAATTATTTTTCCTAAAGATAAGATCTAAAATATCAATCCTAATCTAAATAAGATATACATCAATAAAATAAAAATTTCAAGATTTTATAAACTAGCCCACAAATAATCACTAGTGCTTGTGCGTATACAACTATCAAGCTAATGAGTATGCATCCAAAATAAAATAATTATGTGCTACTTGAGTGCCCAATAAATATCCTCACCATAAGTACTCTTTAAAAGATAATGGTTTCATTTCATAATCTACTTCACCAAGAACAAATGATATTAGTCCGTGCCATTTAACTACTAAGCATGAGCAACTAGTTTCATACGCAAGCTACAATCTTGTGGTAATTAAACAATATTGAGATTCCATAAAAGTAAATTAAATCATCATCTTATTTTCCTGTAATTTTGATCATGTGCCAAGGAGTTAAGAAATGAACTATCCTCAATTGAATAAAATAATCCAAAGCCCCAACCACATGCTAGTGCTACCTCAATGCAACAAATTTGCATTAAAATAATAAGAAAAATAAAAAGCTGCATGCATATGTCATATAGGTGATAGAAGCTCCAAAGTGACATGTATTGCTTCAGCAAGATACAATGTTTGCTATTCATTGTGTATGACAATTTCCAGCCTGTCAATGGCTTTCAAATCTGAGTGTTCTGAGCAAGAAATCTCAGCTCCAAGACATTTGATCCAATGTATACATGTTTTGACACATTCTTGTGCTTTAAAGATGCCTTCTGAGTGTAGTACAAGGCTCCTGTATGTCAATAATGACTGAATGCATGCTGTCCATTCATTTTCACAGCAGTTCAGAACTGATTACGGATCTGTGTCTATTACTCCAGCTCATAATAGAGCTCCCACACAAGCATTTGCCTCTTGTACTCTTCAGATACCTTCAAGAGTGAGCATACATGCCTTATGAGTCTTGTCCAAGTGCCCCATTTGATGTTTGACAGGTTGCAGTCCACCCAGCTCTACAGGCGTAGTTCACGCTGATTTAGCAGGGGTTGTTGTTGTACACAGTGGCTTGTACTACTTCAATTTGGTGAATCTATACATACTCCCAAAATGAAACTAAGATAGTCGTAGATTTTTATATATCATTGCTTCAATGTAGCGAATCTATGACCTTTGGACTTTTGATGTAATTGTGAATGGTAAATAGCAATTAAAGAATCATAAGCAGGAAATAAAGATGATTTTTAAATTCATTGAGATTCCTCAAGAGAATGGTTTTTATATTTGACTAAATATTAGTGACAATGGTTAAAAGTTCGTATAGTGGTCTAGTCATGGTCTTTTATCTTTTCGAAAACTAAAATCTCAATATCGTCATCTAACAAAGGTAGATCCTCAACAACAAGAGTAGTAGGAGGTGTACCTCAAATGGGTCTCAATATACTGATATGAAAGGAATTATGAATTTGCCAATGTGGAGGTATACCCAAGTAGAAAACATTATCATTAATATTTTGTACAATGGGAAATGGACCATAATAGCGAGAGGGGCCAATTTAATATTTGGATGTCTAGATTTTAAATCGGTGCATTTCTATGCACAACCATACCAAATCATTTTCATTAAATTTAATGGTGTGATGTCCCTTATTGGCTTGAATAGTGTGGTGCAATTACGATTGTCTCTAAAATTTTCTTATGTTTAGATGCCAAAGCATCGAAAACAGGAATATCAAAAGTGATAATGGTCATGGGAATGGCAACTTCTTACCACATACAATTTCAAAAGGTACTTAGCTAGTAGGAGGGTGTGGTGTATTATTATAAGAAAATTATAAAATAGGTTAATGTTGGTCTTAATTATTAGGTTGATCAATCATACAAGATCGAAGGAGATCTAAGATAGTACTGTTAGTAGCCTCGATTTTTTACCATTGCTTTTAGGATGGAAAGTAGGTGTGAAGTCCATTTTAGAATCTAAGTTCTTGAATAAAACAATTTAAAAGTGATTGTAGAATTGACAATCACGGCCCCTGATAAAAGAATTTGGGAAAAAACATGGTGCAAAAAGATAGTGCTAATGATAAGTTTGGTAGTTTAAGGAGTAGTTAAAGTCTTTTTACATGGAATAAAATAGGCATGTTTGCTAAATTTATCAACAATGGTCCAAATTATATCATTATAGGCTAAAGTAGTTGGCAAATTGATGATGAAATCCATGGAAATATATTCTCATAGACCAGTAGGAACAGATAAAACATGAGCAAACCAAATGTTTTACCATGATATTATTTAGTCTTTGACATATAAGACATTCAAATACAAATTGAGCTATATCACATTTTAAATTAGGCCAATTAAAAAAAATTGCAAGCAATTAAAGTAGATTGAATACCTCTATGGCACATAATATAGGGTGATGCATGCATTTCGTTCATAGCCATGACCCTGAATGGTACAGATACACACAACTTCTTTTGGAAATATAGAAATCCATTAATAAAAGTATAATCATTGAAAATAAAAATATTAGAGTCATGCATGTGATGCTATACATAACAAAATCATGATTTGAAGGGCAAGCAAAAATCATGGAAACAAAATATTGAATTTCTATTGAATAAATATGATTTAAATAAAAAATTAATATTGTTAAAACCAAGAATAGGATGAGTAGAAAAATGATCATAGGGCTAACAACTAAGAGCATCAGCTACTACAACATTAGCATATCTTGGTTGATATTGAATCATAGGATAGAAATTATGAATAAAAGAAGCCCATTTAGTATGCTTTGTCACAAATTAGTGACTAAGATAAAATATGATTTATAGCTTGTTGATTAATCTTTATTAAAAGATTTGAACCCATAAGGAAATTTTTTTGTTATCTAAATCATGGACAATGACTAATAATTATTTATCATAGGTGCTATAACTTTGCTTGGACGGTTTCAGTTTGTAGCCCTTGTAGGCAATGGGATGGTCATTATGCATGAGTACAATGCCTATTCTTGATCCATTGGCATTGGCATTGGTGACAACCAAGAAGAAAGGCTAAGGTAATTACAAGATAGGAACATGAGTCAATAAATATTTAAAGAATCAAAAGATTTTTGTTGGCTCTATCCCCAGTGAAAAACACTATTTTTATGAAGTAAAAGTGTTAAGAATGAACCTATAACTTTTGTTATAGGTTTATTAAATAAATTTTTTAATTGATTATCAACATTCCATCATTGTGTTTTTCGATGATATTTTGGTTTTTAGTAAATAAAAAACTGAACAAAAATAGTTTTTAATTTACTAAAAGCTAATCACTTATATGCTAACCTTGCTAAAACGGTGTTCTTTCAAGATCAAATTGAATATCTAGGTTATATTGTTTCTACCCAAGTATCAATGTGGATCCAAAGAAAGTGTGTATTATTAATGAATGACATGTCCTTAGAAATGTGACATAACAACAAATTCATATTGTCCAAATTGTGTGCAAAAAGTAATTCTAACAATATCAGTAGTGTTCATTCTGATTTGATGGTATCCTAATTTTAAATCAATTTTGCTAAAGATTGAAGCTCCCTTTAGCACATCATCAACACGAGTTATATAATATCAATGTTTGATAGTGATTTGGTTAAGTACTCTATAGTCGATTCACATATAGTATATAATTTTTCTTTTTGACAAGAAGTATAGGCTATCCAAAGGGGTGACTAACTAGGAAGAAAGAGGCCTTTATCTAGAACCTTAGTGATCTGCCATTGAATTTGCTTTTGGTGAATTGAGCTATGCCTACAAGATGCCTTCTGTGGAGGAGAAACTTAGGAAATAGTTCTTATAGTCTAAGTCTCCTCAAGAGGATGGCAACTAAGGTGATTAGTCATTGACAAAGCAATCCTCATAGGTAGCTAGAAAATGCTTTTTTGGTGTCGTAAGAAGTGTAGTCTCAGGATCCTCAACCTATATGACATAAATCATGCAAGCTTTATTTTATTTCCTAAGAGCATGCTTGGCTTCAATATATGAAAGCAAGGGAAATAACTATAAGTCGACATTGATATGTAGAGTGATATCTCTCCCTGAACTTTAAATATTATTAAATGTCTATGGTAGTCAATATCAGAGTCATACTAATGGCAAAAAGGCATATCTAGACTGTTAAGGAGCCACAAGAAATTTACATTTTTCTTTATAAGATCCCATAGTTATTTCAAGATCTTTAACTTCATGAGCTCCGTTATACCTTATTCCTTTAAAAAGCAAATTTTACCTTATACAAAGATGGTGTAGTTTCCAAATGTAGTCTTCTAATCAATTTCTCAGAAATAAAATCATGTGAGCTATCATCATCATGCAAAATAACTACATCGAAATCTCAAACAATGTCTTGCATCTTGTCTTATTCCTTTGAAAAGCAAATTTTACCTTATACAAAGATGGTGTGGTTTCCAAATGCAGTCTTCTAATAAATTTCTCAGAAATAAAATCATGTGAGCTATCATCATCATGCAAAATAACTGCATCGAAATCTTGAATAATGTCTTGCATATTTAATAAAGTATGAGGAGAAACATGCATACCTTGCTTATCTTTAGTTTTTGCCTCTTATTGTAGAGAATTGATGGTCTAATCTAGAGCATAGTTTGGCACTTCTTTTATATTGTGCAAATGAACAATGATATTGTTGTTGGTACTCTTGTTGTTAATGTTGTTATTGTTATTGTTGTTGGGTAGTTTAACTTGGTAATTTTCTCATAGATGGCCAAGATGACCACAACAATAACATGTTGGTTTAAACTTCTTACATTGTGCATTGAGATTTGTATTTTAAAAAATTACCATGTATGTTCCATGTTCTTGGTCCATAGTGCCTCTAGGTATGAAATTGGGCAGACAAGAAGGTGGAGTAGCATTTTAGCAAAAAGAAATCAAAGGCTTTTGTA
The DNA here is from genome assembly GCF_053477565.2 of Lygodium microphyllum. Lineage (NCBI taxonomy): Eukaryota > Viridiplantae > Streptophyta > Polypodiopsida > Schizaeales > Lygodiaceae > Lygodium > Lygodium microphyllum. The sequence continues at coordinate 117,393,876 of NC_141142.1, forward strand.
GATTGCGATTGTGAAAATGGTTTTGAATAGATTTTGAGTGCAAAGGATGTGTGCAATAGCTTGAAATTCTTTTTCAACATCGTGAGCATGGGATATGGCATCTTGTAAAGAGGAAGGGTTAAAAGAATGGACCTCAACCAAATTATGATGTAGGAGATTGCTTTGTTGTGTTGAAGAGTAATCTCTAGAAGAGGAGATTCGACATTCATTTCTTTAGTATTTGAATGCTTTTCATCTTTAATATTCAAAGGCTATGTCATCTTCAAGAAATAATAATCTTAGTGGAGAAATAGACTGGTGAAGAGTTTTGCAAAAAAATGTGGCATATGAACAAGCTTTGAGATGATAAGAATCTTCAAAATATCCTTCATGAAAATATTGCAGAGGAATATAAGCTTGTAGACAACTTACGGCTAAACTTATGAGCAGAGAACTCTTTGTATATAAACTCGAATGAAGAAGAGAAAATATTCATGCAAGAACAATGCTTAAGGTAGCCCGTGGAATGAATTTCACTACATGCGAGTATGGTCGTGATATACTGGTTGTTATCTATCCCTCTACTGCATAGAAAGAGGGGCTTGAAGGATCTCACTATGTTCGAGGAACAGACTTCAATAATCCCCATGAAAACAATGCTTAAGGGGGGTGGTAAATAAGGCTTAGTGGGAAAGGGTCCCCCTTGATCAGAAAAATGGCTACTGGGCTTTTTAAAAAAAACAACAAAGTAGCTTATATAAGCTCTATAGCTTATACTAAGCTTATATGGGACACATATACTCTCTAGGAACGCATTCCTTTTATATATAAGTTTGATAATTGATCAATTAAGGATGTTTTGGGGTGATTTAATATGGTTAATTAGCATATAATGCATTTAAAGCTCAATGGCAAGTGATAAAAAGAGAGATGATATATGGAATCCAAGTAGACTTAGAGGATCTCAAGTAGATCAAAATCCACAATAGAGTAGCTCGTAGACATACTAGCTTGAGAAGAGGCAAGAAATAAAAGAAACCCAAGAGGCATAAAACCAAAGGTAGTTCACATTGCATACCTTAAGGACAAAGCCTTACCATAGTAGACACACAAGGAAACCTAAAGCTAATTGTGTCTATAGAACTAACAAGGGTAACAAGCGACATTTCCTAACACCGAGTTTGTTGAATATTCCATTGTCTTGAGACCAATTCCAAGGTGAGAAGTGTCTTCCTTGAGAAAATAGATTGCTACTTCTATCCCCTTTCTTGCTATTATATACCTAATTGAAGCCCTAATAGTTAGAGAAGAGCCAAACATAATGTGTGAGTCAAGATTGAATGATCGAAGCCTAGGGTTTGACCTATAATTTCCATAAGATATCCGAAATCTCAGCACTCAATTTGACTATGAAATGAGAGTAGAGCACACAAGGAGACCAGTGGAAGAGAAGTTGGTGGACACATCAATAAAAAGAAGGTTAGGTTATGATGTTTTGTAACATTTAGCTAGATATACAAAAGTGAAAAAGTATGTTAAACTTCAAAAATAGGCTAAGGTAAGGCAAATCCAAAGAATTATAGACCTAGCAAGAGGTAACACTCTACTTGGTCATGAACCACCCTCAGAATGACTTAGAGACATGAATCCCTAAAGCAAAAGCATTGATAGCCTATGATAGGCATTCAAAACATGAGGAATACCCTTCCTCCATCAAATGTTGACCAATGTACTATCTTTGCATGGATACGCTCACTCTTGGGATGGCTTTAATCCCTTGCAATATGTATGTGAGTGAATAGGAAAAGACCATAACCAGGGATAAAGCCTCGGATAGTATACTACCATCAATACCTCTTTGCATGATGGTAGGCAATTCAATTAAGGGAAAGGTCTCTAGCACAAATTTTGAAATACTTGCAACTAAGCTAAAGCCAATTATAGTCCTTGATTTTCTTAGAGGAGCCTTGAAGAATAGCCTAAAAGCAAATTTGAAGCCCCTAGAAAAACTTCTGGAAGCTCACAAATGGAAGTGGACAATGATGCATGACATAGATCACATATACAAATATGTCCTTTTGGAGAAAGATGGAGCTTTAGGTGATGTTGAACAAAAAAATAGCAAGTCATCCAAAGGATGGGACTTACAAGAGAAGCACATTGATGATGAATGAAATGGTGTTTGCATAGTGAATACCATAGAAATTGACATGAAAGATGAGATTAAGTACCATTTTCTTATATTAAGATCAAAGTCATTGAGAAAAGAGAGCACACCCTTTATGCTCTCATTGGACAAGGGAGTTGATTATCACCTTTTCATGCATGATTCTTGGATATGAATAGGGTAACCTTAGTTGATTCCAATAGCTACAAAAATCAACCCATATAGGGATAAGTTATACACACTACTAGGGAAATGCAAAATAATTCTAATGAAGATTGAAAGCCATATTATGGTTTTTAATGTGCTACCAAATGCAGAAGTTGAAAAACAAACCCTGTTAGATAGAACCTTCAAACAACAAGCCAAGTCCACTATCAACTATGATACTCAATGTATACACTTAGCCTAGCTCAATTTGAAAATCACCGTGCCTTTTAGCAAGGGCAATCTTATTTCTACAAAGCACAATAAACCACTAATGGATTTAACAAAACATAATGATACCTCTACTAAGGGGCTAAAGGCTTCCTCAAACATTAATTAAAAGCACAAGAGGATGAATAAAAACCAGTGACTAGGTACCTAATGTTAAAGGAACCTAAAAGAAGTGGGTTTCTAAGGCAAACCAGTGAGTAGGTACCTAATGTTAAAGAAACCTAAAAGAAGTGGATTTCTAAGGCAAAAGGAACTAGTAATGAGATTGTTTATATTGTGAAACAAGAAAGTAGATCTAGTTTCAATAACTCAAGACTAATGTGTTGAAATATTTGTTTTGAGCATTTCTTTGCATGCAAACACAATATGAACCTAGCCTTTAGGGAGAGAGAGAGAGAGAGAGAGAGAGAGAGAGAGAGAGAGAGAGAGAGAGAGAGAGAGAGAGAGAGAGAGAGAGAGAGAGAGAGAGAGAGAGAGAGAGAGAGAGAGAGAGAGAGAGAGAGAGAGAGAGAGAGAGAGAGAGAGAGAGAGAGAGAGAGAGAGAGAGAGAGAGAGAGAGAGAGAGAGAGAGAGAGAGATGTGTTAATGTTCTTTTAAATGTCTTGAAGGTGTATATGACAAAGAGACATATATTTAGATTTTTAGTTACAATCTGCTTTGGGGTGCCATTAACACAAAATGAAATCAAACTCCTAAAGCTATGAACATCACTAAATATATCATAATGCTAAAGTAACTCAATATATGATGATTCTCCTTCTTCAAACTACTTAGTTGTGAAAAAAATTGTGATGGAGCACAAATGAGAGATGATGGAGCACAAATGAGAGATGCATGGTAGCCCAAGGTAGAGAGACCTAAATGACATGCAAGTTGTTTTTGGTAAGAAATCACACTAAAATCCATATATGCAAATTAGTTTTTAAGCATCGTATCGAAGCACTCACCATATCTTGGAAAGTCATGTATTGTCCACATTAAGATAGCTTTTAATGTAAAACCTTGTGATGATGGAGGGCAACATATATCATGCATCTCAAGATCTATTTAAAGTATCAAACTCCTCAATCAAGGGCTCTAGTGACACCATGACTAGTTTGAGAGGGGCTTCCAATTCTGAGAGAGATATCTCCTTAGTTTAGAGTATCTTGATCAGACTGTATTGTTGGCCCTACATTTGCAAATATAGTGCCTCTAACTCTCCACCTCCTCTCAACATAGTCTATAGATCCTCTTAGCTCTCAAGTTGTGGGCTGCTCTCCTAGTCTTGATCTTGAGCTGATGAGAGGAGACCCTAAGATGGTTGATGGCTACTCACATCTCATGTGGTATGTATATGCCCAAGTATTAAGGTCTCTCAAGTTGTGGGTTGCTCTCCTAGTCTTGATCTTGAGCTGATGAGAGGAAACCCTAAGATGGTTGATGGCTACTCACATCTCATGTGGTATGTATATGCCCAAGTATTAAGGTCTCTCAATGAAACCATTTGTTGCAGTCCTCATAACGTGATCCCCATGGTATGACATCTTCAACCTGAGAGGCTATTGAGATGAGATCCATGTATCTTGTATGTGTAATTGGTAGAGACCTTATTGCATGTTGCATACTCCTCTCATACTAGAATGGTGGGAGGCGATTCATGTCGATGCCACATGTTGTGAGCCACAGATCTACCTATGCATACCATGCACTCACATGTTTAGCCTATGCTAATTGTTTAGAGGCCTCAAAATATCTCCAAGGGTAATCTATTTGGGTGTATGCCATGTACATTGTGTATAAAGTTGATGGTTTGGAATAAGGCCTCTCTCATCATGGGGAGTGTTGCAAACTCTACTCTAATGATCTCACGTGCTAGTTATGGTCTACTGCTAATAATTTGTGAGAGCATGATAATCTATGGTCTCTCAACTTGTATGCATGCATAGGTAGCTAGGCAAGGAGTCTAGACATGTGTTCCATACATCATGGATAGTGTGATCAATGTGTCAAATAACCACCTCCATATGCAGGGCTCGTGGGAGCAACGAAATCTCCCAACAAATTTAGTAAATGTGATCCCCAAGTAGACATATGAATCCACTACCTCCTCCTATGCTACTCTTAGTCTCCAGAGTGAATACTTATCTCCTTCGTACTAGGGTTGAAGTGTGGAAGATTAGGATCTTGGTTTTTCCTATATTAATTAGCAATCCTCATTGTGTGCAAAAGTCACATAGAGCATGGAGGTCATTGTAGACCCTCTTATGACTTAGAGACCAATACAATCTCATCATCATAAAGCATGATAGAGTGTGATATACCTACTATGTGCACCATGTGTCCTCCTCCTCGTGTGATGTGGTCCTCTATGTCATCGATGTAGAGTCCAAAAAGTGTGGGGGAAAGAGGGCATCCTTTCTTCACATTGATGGTGCTAGAGAACACACCTAGAAGTCCTTTTAGGCATCCAAATCGGTCTATCACTCTCTCATATAGTGCATAGATGCCCCAAATCATGTCTAATGGGATCCTCAATGTCCATAACCCATCTACTAGTACCATATCTCATGTGGTTGTATCAAAGGCTTTGCAAAAGACCATTCTTGACACTCTTCCATTCACAAAATCCTTGTTAGATGATGTAGCAAGACACGAAATTTATGACTTCCTAGATGGTTTTTTAGGCTACGATAAGCAAAGAATGCATCTAGAAAACATGGATAAGACTACTTTTATCATTGTATGGGGAGATTTGTTGGTAACTAGGGTCATGAATGTTGGATTAAAGAATGGACCATCGGAATTCCAAGGATAGCTCATAAAACTTTCGACCTATGCTTCACTAAGATATGGTCAATTGTAGAGAACCCCATTTGAATCAAGCTCTCCCTCTCTCCACATAGGCACTCAATTGTGCCTCCATCATTCCTCCATAGAAGTTAGCCAATAACAAAAATGATAGAAATGTTCTTCCCTTGGTGAACTATCTCCCTTAGGTGGAAATGTAGGTGTGTGAACACCCATCTCTTGTGGGTCTCAATTATGATGTGGTTGTTTGGGTCTCTCAACTCTCAAGTGGATGTGGACATCCCGCTTGATTGAGTACCATAGCTCTATCCAATGAGACACTTCTTGAAGTTAATCTCCTCTATGAGGTATCCTTGCTAGCTATCTATTGCCTAGTTTATGTCATGAACACATTTAGACAATATGGGAGTAAGGTTAGTGCATGTGAATATCTAGTTTGAGCCTACCTGTGGCAAAATATTTGATATGATTTAAATTAGGTGAATTCAAACTTGAATTGGTGAAATATTTTTAAAAAAAATGCCAATTCAAGAGACTCATTGATCAATAAATGATGGTATGAAATATATAATTTTCCAAACATTCCATTTCACTAAAACGATGGAGTCCATGAAAGTACTACTATTTATCACTTGCTTAGCACAAAGCAAGTCTAGACAAAGAAGTACTAGTTATCACTCATCAAAATTTAGGGGTTTGTTGTCATAGTAGACCATCCAGATAGAACAACAATGATCAAGTGTGGAGGATGTGTGCTTTTCATCATGAGAAAAAAGGTATTACAAGAGGCTAGCAAAAATGACATCAAAGGGGAATTAACATCCAAGAAAGTCCAAGTTTATTGTGATGGTATGCACTCAAGTGAGATGCTCATCACATTGCTAAGAGTTGTGACATGTCCTAGACAATATGAAATTATTAGAAGCAAACAAAGTGTGACGAGTTAGACAAGAGGAAACAAACAAAGTGCTAGTATCTTGTAGTACAACTAAACCCTTTCAATTGATTATATGAATCTATATACTATGAAAGCCTAAAACAATTGCAATGGGTATACACTAGTATTTGCTTATCATTGCACTAGATGGTGGACACTAAAACAAACACAAGATGACCATGTTGCAACCAAATAGAGCTTAAAATCCAATAAGCCTCCTTTTTCGATCAATTCATTTATGAATGATAAGGAGCACATGTTCACAATTTATTACTTTAATGCAATGGTTAGTCTAAGTTTATGAACAAGAGATATTGAAAGCCATGTTGGTAAGGATAATAAATGCAAATATCATTGATCAAACCTAATATTTGAATGTGGCATTGTGGGCCATTTTACCATGTATACAAGAATAATTCAGTAGCCATTATTCATTAGCACAAAGGATATGAAATATCATATTAGTGGAGAACTTGTGCACTTGCGCGAAGAAAGTATATGAGTTCAAAAATAGTCCTTAATTGCTTAAAGAAATCAATGCTTGGTTGGATGGATAGACATAGAAACCAAAGGGCGCACTAGGTCCTAATGTTCAATAAAAAAGTGGGAGAACTTTCACACATAGTAATGCAAAAGAAGGCTTAGTAGGCACTTATGTGCTAGGAGACCCATTAAGGATATTCTTGCCAACCATTGGAATCAAATTAAAAACTAATATCATTTTTGTGCAATAATGAAGTCATTATCAATTATATAAAAGGAATTGAAATTGACCTAGCCATAATAGATCTAGAACAAGTGATTTTAGGGTGGAGGAATTACTAGTAAAGAAAAAGAAGAGATATTGAAGGTGTTGGAGATCAATGTTCAACCTTGTGGATAACTATGGTAATAGCGGACTCTGTTTTTGTGAGACCTATTAGGTCTCGATTTCAACATCTGATAGTAGGAAAATGTGGCCAAATATATTGAGAAAAACCTTGGAGGGTGTTGTCTTATTGCCAACTTGGTTACATGCACATATTGAGTCATTAGTACTCTATGTCCTTATTTGGAGTGCCTATTGTGGTGCAACTTTTTCCACTCGACTTCTTAGGGTGGGTTTTTTCTTTTGGGGGGGTTTGGAGGGTGGGGATGATTTGGAGGGGATGGAGCCTCTTTACACTTGCATCTAGCACATTGTTATGCTAAATACCATTGTGGGATTCATAGAACTATTGATGGAATGTCAAATTTGGTTGCATACTCATAAACAATGCAATCAACACTCCATTTAATGTAATAGTTTTTGGCTTGTTTTATAAGCTTAACTCGTGCTTTGTGAATGTAGAACCTGAGTTTTCTCTCTCATGCTTCCTATCCACTATTAGAGCTTCCTAATAGAACCCCATGGCTAGGAAGCATTGGCTATCTACTACAATCATCTATAATAATCAAAGTTTTTCATTCTCTATAGTTGGCTCTCCATAGTCTCGTATTCTCCTCAAAACAATATGCAATCGTTGATACATACATGGATGCTGTTGTAGTCCATGCCAAGCTTTTGTAAAACATGTCACGCATCATCATGAGACTCACGCATTGTATTTGCAAGTGGTAATATATGATACTTTAGTAATTTGAAAAAAAATCTTAGAACACCTTGAAAAAGCACAATTGTTTTTTATGATGATGCTAAAAAGAAATCAACGAAGCGTATGTCGAAGGTATCTGAACAACTCAGACACACTCGCATCGCTCGACTCGTATTTTACTTTCACACTTAGGAGTGTAAGCAACGTCTTCAGGTGAGATACTCGGCACCCATCATATAATGGTATGGATGCTTCATCTCTATGCAGATCAGATGTCTCAACATCCATGGGCGTCAATGCATTGATCATTGTCTCCATCTTAAGCTCCAAGATTGTAAGAAAGTCTGGAAGGCTGCATGTCTCCTCTGGTATTGATGGTATAGATTGGGTAGTACCTTCCAAGTGGTGGATTGGCTCAGGCACTCCATCCATCGCACGTCCACGAACTCTTCTAACTAGCCGTAAAGGGTGTACTCCTCCTTGGGATGAGACGTCACCTCCTTGTAATAAATTTTACGGCTATATCCAATGTTTTTGTATATGATATTCAATTAATTTGCGAATAAAATGCATGATTGATATACACTTTTCTTACCGTTTACTTAAAATTTAAGATTGCCTAATCAATGATCTCTGATTGAAACTCGCCGAAGCGTCGTACGTATTCTATAGGCAATCAACGTTTTCATCTAATTGCCAACTTACATTGAGAGCAAGGACATGGGATATGCTGATTAAGATACACCTTGTAATCTTGAACATCACAGCCTTCATTGATTTCCATTTGGTCTACGCTATGACAAACAATTTGTTTTTGTTATCATTCTTTTTTTCTTTCTTAAATTGTTTGAGAAGGGATTTCTTCTCTTGTAACTCAACAAAATTAACGTATGTAAAGTCTCCACCCATCTACGGATATGCCTACAGTATGTAAAGTCTAATATGCTATGCATGGGGACGAGGGAGTAGCTACCCTATGCTGGAGTGTTTCCCGTCTCCTGGCATTGCACTGGACCTCGCCACATTTTTTCCTTTGTGTGCAACTTGATATGTAGAGTGTAGGAGGAGGTAGCGCAAAACATGTCAATAAAACCATCCATTCACCTCCAAGTCCAATCTCTCTTTTGCTTTACTGGGCCTGGATACACAAGCCTTCCGTGCCTTTCCAAAGCGTCGAACACACCTAAGGTACACCCTTAACAATATATGTATATATATATATATATATATATATCTACTACTAGTACTACCACCACCTCTCTCTCTCTCTCTACTACTACTACTACTACTACTACCACCACCACCACCACCACCACCACCACCACCACCACCACCACTCGCCTTCTCGAAGCATCAAATACACCCAAGGTGCACCTTTAACAAAACCTCTCTCTCTCTCTCTCTCTCTCTCTCTCTCTACTACTACTACTACTACTACCACTACTACTATTAGTACTCACCTTTCCGAAGTATCGAACACACCCAAGATGCACCTTTAACAAAACCTCTCTCTCTCTCTCTCTACTACTACTATCACTACTACTACTAGTACTCACCTTCTCGAACACACCAAAGGTGCACCTTTAACACAACCTCTCTCTATCTCTCTCTCTCTACTACTACCACCACCATCACCACTACTACTACTATTAGTACTACTACTCGCCTTTCTGAAGTGTCGAACACACCCAAGGTGCACATTTAACAAAACATCTCTCTCTCTCTCTCTCTCTCTCTCTCTCTCTCTCTCTCTCTCTACTACTACTACTACTACCACCACCACCACCACTACCACCACCACCACAAACAAGAACTACTATCACCACTACTAGTATTACCACTGCAAACAAGAAAAGAAGAAATTAAAGAACTACTACTACTACTACTACTACTACTACTACTACTACTACTACTAACAAAAAAAAAAGAAATTAAAGAATAAGATCTTACCCTCTCTTTGTTTTTTATCCATTCATTCTCCTCTCTCCCTCCACCTCCCTCTCTTTCTCTCTTTCTTTATTATGTTTCATGTTTATTCTCTCTCTCTCTAATTCCTTCTTTCTTTTTCTCTCTTCCTCTCCCTCTCTCATTTCCTCTCTTTCTCTCTCAATACACATCATTTTAAGCAAAAACAAGCAAAAGAAAAAGAGAAAAAACAAAAACAAACCAAGAAGGAGCAATGCGCTCACCAGAAAGGCCCAAGGATGGATTCGGTGACTCCTCTTCGCGATGACGACTCCTCTTTGCTCTTCATGCACTTCCTCCTCTTCTTCGCAAATAGTTTGCTCTCTCTTTCGCTCTTTTGCACAAAATGCCGCACTTGGTTTCGACCCGCTTTTTTTCGTTCAAGTACCATCACTATTTGCATCGCAAATAGTGACAAATAGTGATGCCGCTAATTTGCGTCGGAAATGGCCATCGCTATTCTTCTATATCCTTGTAATATTGGAAATAAATTTGTTAAAATATTTATGTATAATGCATTCGAAATAAGATGTTTGTGATTGTAAGTTAGGTACCTGATCTTCCTAAAATTATCAAGCTAAAAGATGGATGAATGAGTATAGATCGCCAACGACTAAGAGCACAAAACGCCAGCTGAGGCAATGTTCTTGATGGCGATGGACCTCCCCAAGGCCACTGTGAATAAAACCTACTCCAAGAGGTTTTTCTTTATTTTTTTGTTTCACGTTAGTGAGTTTAGACCAATCATAACGCGAAAGGTCTTATCGTAGGGAATTCTAGTTGGCAGGAGGAGGTGAGGATACTAGGGAGCTTTGGTCATAAACTCCTTAGGCTCTTACGAAATGCCAACTACCCTTCGATTTTCAGACTGTGTCTTAGAAGTTTTAATACTATTTGGGGAACATAAATTAAAGAGAATAATATCTTCCAACAAGAAAATATTAGTAAAAAGTCATTTTTTTGAAAGGAACTATTAAGAAGGAATTGCTTTACTTTGTTTTTGTGTCATGAATTAAAGGTGTGTAATGAATTGTATTAGGAGATAATTAAAAGAAGCTATTTTTATATGTTGAACCTAAAGCGGTAGGTAATCAGGTAACTAAAAACTACTCTCTCGAGGGAAGTGGGAGGATGGACCCCCGATGGATCCAGACCTATGGTTGGATGGTCTCGGTAAGGCAAGTACTTTTCTAAGAAGGAATAAAAATCACATTTTTTAGATAGACAATTAGGGATCAGGAATTCTGACTTGCATCACTTTAGAACCGTAGGTAGAAGGGATTAAAGTGTCATACTTCCCCCATTCTCTTGAACCTAGCACAATGTAAGTCTGCTTCAGTCAGAAATTCCTATAGGAGATGGAATCTCAAACCGCTAATATTATTCGACTGTTAGTAATAGATTTGACCAGAAAGACTCAGGTTGACCTCATGGAAACGACCGAAACTTCCACTGTGGGATAGACTTAAGCGAGCCTAGTTAGCAAACTCCGAGGATTTTCATAAAAATCCTAAACGGTGCTTCCTAGGACATCTCTTGATGGACTACTAAGAACATACTGCTAAGGAAAGATCAAGCGGGCATATTATAGTTGGTATTAGAGTGCACGTTGATGTAGGACACGAGTAAATAAAAATAGTTATATTTATAGCATAAAATATCTTTCCCTTGAATAGTGAAATCTTCTCTTGTTAATATATGTTCTTGATTTCTGGTGGAAAGACGAACCTTGGAAACGATTCTTGATTTTTCAAGTTATGTTTATGTGAGCAATGCACCCCTCTAGCTTTAGTTGGAGAAACTAGATGATGCAAATATTAGATAAGATATACAATCATTCATCCCTGTATTATGAAAGGCGATGGATGTTAAGTGGAGGGTATTGTTACATTGACACAAACCATCTTGCTTACATTCATAATAATTTAAAGAGGTTAAGAAAGCCCTTAAGGTTGCCAAGATTTATCTCTTCTATGAGGCCATAGCAAACTCAAACATGTTCACTAGTGGGAGACACGTCAAATTAAACTGGTACATCTATGAAGAGGTCACAAGGGTTATATCGGCTAATCGAGTCATGATTGTAGGACATTCCAATTGCCGCAACTACAAGAAAGACGGATTACCTGATCTTCCACTGAAATATAAATTTCTGGATATCTATTCTCAGAATCCTAATTACTATGCGATGAATGTATTGCAATGCCATGCCTAGATTGTGGTAGAAGAACCTTTTTCAATAATAACATGAGCTCCTGAACTACTCGAATAATGTACTTCTTATTGACATGAAGAATTATTTTTGTCCATCCGTTTGATAAATTAGAAATAGTGGATAGATATTATTCGTTTGATGAGTTTTTTTTTCGATTAAAATTAAAACTCTCTTTTGAAGTATAAACCTTGATCATTATTGGAAGGACAAGTAGTAGGTAATTTCCTTCCTAAATTGATGAGGTAGATTAAGTAAGTAAACATCTTTCTTGAATATGGTTGGATAGAAAATTGATCATAAAATTGCATGATTCTTCAGAACGTCACCCCAAATCTCAATATTACAAAAGCTCAAGAGAAGAAATTTTTTCTCAAGCAATACAAGCCATTGAAGTTTGATAGCAAAAATAGAATCTATGGAAGACTACTTCATTGCTGCAGGAACAACACCATCAAATCAGGCCATAATCGCCAAACTAAAACTCATAGGAGATGCCAATCTTTGGTGGAAACAATGGTGCAAGGACCAAAGAACGTCTGAAAGTACTATTACTTTGGGACAAGATTAAGGACACTGTGCATGGGAGATATCTTCTACCCACATATCAAGCCGAGAAGATGAACAAATTCTTCAATCTAAAGTAGTTAGGCCTAAGCCTAGAAGCCTACTACGCAGCTACTAGGCCAGGGTACATCCAACCAAGTAATTCACCATGGGGAGCCCATAAAAAGAAAGACGGAACACTCCAGCTTTGTATCGATTACCGTGGATGAAACTAGGTGACAGTGAAAAACAAATATCCAATTCCTAGAATAGATGAGTTGCTTGATTGACTCAAGGGAGCAAAGGTATTTTCAAAGATCAATCTCAGATCATGATATTATCAAATAAGAATTAGGGAGGAAGATATCCCTAAAATTTTTTCTAACATAAGGTATGGTCATTATGAGTTTATTATGATGTCATTTGGGTTAACAAATGCTCCTACCACCTTCAACAGGTTGATGCAAGACATTTTCCGAATCTACCTTGATGACTTCGTCCTCGTCTTCTTTGATGATATCTTAACATATTCCAAGAATGAAGAAGACCATGGGCCACAACTACAAATAGTTTTTGAAACAATGAAGGCCCACAAGCTATATGCTAAAAATAAGAAATGTGCCTTCTTTAAGAAGCAGAGTTTGGTAACCACCCCTATCTTAAGGCTACCCAACTTAAGAAAATAATTTGAAGTCATAACTGACGCAAGCTCTCTTGCTTTGGGTTGTGTGTTTATGCAAGAAGGACATCCAATAGCCTATGCTTCAAGAAAATTAAAGATCCACAAAAGAAACGATGCCACACATGATCTAGAATTACTTGTTGTAATTCATGCCTTTTAATTATGGAGACATTACTTGCTTGGTAATAAGTTTTATCGTCACTGATCATAAAAGCCTAAAGTGGATTTTTACCCAACCAGATCTCAATATGAGACAACACCGATGGATTGAGACCTTGCAGGAATTTGACTTTGAAATCAAGTATAGACCAGCAAGGAGAATGTGATTGCGAATGCCCTAAGCCGTAAATCATTCCTTAATGCTCTAATCCTAGAAGAACCCTCTAGGGTTGGAACTCTTGCTAAAATTATTTCCATGCCTAGTAACCCTCTTATAGAAATGCCTAAAGAAGAGTCAGTGAAGGATCCAAGATATCAGAGATTGTTAAGAGAAAATCTTGTCAAGGATTCAAATCCAAAACTCACGACTAAATATCAAGATTTTTCCATACACGAGGAGCTTGCCTATTACAGGACAAGACTATGTATTCTTGCAAGTTAGGAACTCAAAAGGAAAATATTCTGGGAAGCTCATGATTCTCCATTTTCGGGTCATCCTAGTTATGTTAAGACTCTTAATATAGTCAGAAGAAGCTTCTATTAGGAAAGACTCAAGGGTGATGTACTCAAGTATGTCATTGAATGCCTAAAGTGCCAAGGAATTAAGACCGAAGATATCAAGTTGCCAGGAAAGCTCCAGTCACTTGACATCCCCCAAATGAAATGGGAGTATATCAACATGGACTTCATAGTTGGGTTACCTCTAGTACAAGGAGGATATCACTCCATAATGGTAGTCATTGATATATTAACAAAAGTGGCACACCTTATTCTTGTAAAACCAATTACAAGGCTTCCGATATTGCCAAGCTTTTCGAGTGTCTCCTCGACCTCGAAAATAGCCATGGCCATAAGCATTTCGAGTGTCTCCTCGACCTCAAAAATAGCCATGGCCTCTACCGCCTCTACCACGCTGGCTAGAGTAAAGAACAGTGTCTCTACTTTGAGATGTACTAGAACTTGTATTCAGCCCAAGCTTAACTTCCTCATGCAGTAGCAAAGCAATCAGCTCATCCCAATTAGGGGATTCAACTCTCACAGAAATAGACGTATCAAATGCTTTATACTATTTGCCAAGTCCATTCAATGTCAATGCAATCATATCATCCTCAGACACTGAAGATCCAATGGTGGCAAGCTGATCTCTCTGTAGTGTAGACCTAAATGCTCTGCAATTCCTAGACATGTTATTGAACTGTTGCTTTAGCTGAATCTTTCTTGCATGTGTTACATTTTCATAATTCTTCATGAGTATGTCCCATGCATCCTTTGGGGAACTGCATCCAGTAATCTGTATAACCTTATCATCTGATAGTAATCTGTATAACCATAGCATTTGATATACATAAGGAAAACCAATGTAACACATTGCAGGATCTCTCAACCCATAGCTTATGAGCCCTTTTCTGATTATTTATTAGATTTCTTCATGTATTTCAGGTTCAGTCTCATCACCTATACATAAGTCCCAATAACCTCTACCAACCAAAAAATTCTTCATACAAAACTTCCATAAAGCAAAATTTTTGTTGTCTAGCTTTTCTCCCATAATTTGAGTGATATTGTCAATGCCTTGAGCATTTTCCATAGTTGCAGCTTAGGTATTCAACGATGTATACAACCTGTAAGTATCTAACTCCTTTTCCTATAGTTCACGACCAGTTTCTTGCTATTCAAGACAGTTTCCTGTAATTCAGGATAATTTTCCTGACAACCTACTTGCTATAAAATGTATTCCAACCATGAAAAAACACAGTCAACTGAGCATAAACCAAGTTCAAATCAGTTCAAAACATTCTATGGTAGTGGCAAAACATCCCAACAACAAACTATGTCCATACAAGTATCAATGTTTGTACTGTATGCAAGTAGCAGTACCAAATATAGCCAGCCCACTGCTATAACCAGTAGCATTTTCTCTGTTAAAACAAGAGTATTCAGACCTCAAAACATCCCCAAAATATCTCATTCAGTTGCCACTCTATGCAGGAGTTGATACATGTCCAACCGGTCAGAATATATTGCATGTATGTCAAGTGAAGATGATAGGTATCCTTCCTGTAAACAATAACCAGTCAATACCCTAGTATAACCAACAACAAATCAGTCCAAACTTTGGACTTTTAGCACTCACAATATCGCAAAAAGTATCTACCACTCAAGTGGTATGATCCAAGCATTTGTCAGTAGCAAATAAGCATCACAGATACTTCAACCCTGTAGGTATAGTGTTTCCAAATTTAGGACAGCAACCAGTTCATTGTTTCCAGCCTGCAAATAAGGTAAAAAATTGAGCATTTAGCACTCCAATATCATGTTCAAATGCATGATAATAAGGGCATATACATTGCTAGGATGAAAGCCACCAGTGCCCTAGAATCACCTGTTTTTTACTGCAATAAACAGCCAGTTTGCACAGGTCTATGCTGAATATCTCAAAATCTGTGAGGAATTTGAAAAAGCTTTATTTTGGAAAGTTGTAGATCACATCGAAATGGTCAAGAATAGTAGGCCGTTTCTCCAAAAACCATTTCTGTAGCAAGATATAGCTTCTACAAAAAAACGGGCTACATGCACATTCTCCTTTGATGACGTTTTCTTCAGATCTGATGTCTTGATGTCAAATGGCCATTGCCAAGCCTTTAGGCTCCAGACATTCAAGCTTTGATACCATGCTGGAAGAGAGGGAGAGAGGCAGAGTGGAGCGGAAGATGGGCCTCAGCTCATTGTTATTCTTCTTCCATTATTCTTCCATCATTCTAACTGAAAGAGACTTACACACATAGGTATGACTAACCAAGACTAATTGTGGTTAAGTCACTGACTACACCGACTTATTGAATGTCACACACGTGTATAGCTATATCTAGCTAATGTCGGTCACACACATAAAGATAAACTAAGTGAAGAGTAGTGGAAGCTTGATATTCTAACATGAATGCCATCTTGTGGCTATCATTTGGATGGACTTGCATCAAAAGCCATCTAGAAGACTGCAGGCTTCCTTTCCTACCACTCTCTAGCATGTGCTCAGTGTATGGTAATGGGTAATTGTCTCTCCTTGTAGCTACGTTGACCTTTTTATAGTTCACGCACTCTTGAACCTTTCCATTATTTTTCATGACTATCACTATGGGTGACACCCAATTCATGTGCCATATCTTGTAAATGAATCCTACATTTAGTAGCTTATCAATCTCTTCCTTCACTGCATGTGCATGTGTAGGATTCGTTGTGTATGGTTGTCTCTTAACTAGTACTGTATCAAGGGTCACAGGAATATTATGGGTCATGATACTCAGATCTATTCCTTTTAGCTTGTTTAAGGATGATGCAAATACGTCGGAGAATTTATGAGATTAGTCTCTTTCACCTTAGTTAGGTCATCCTCTGTGAACATAGGTCGAGGCTTGTCCCCTTCTCTTGCTACAAGTTGAATTCCTTAACTTTGACTGGTTCTTCAATGGGTTCACTCACCCATCCTTTTTTCTTGGCTCCTACTAATACCACTATTCTATCACCCTTCTTAAACTTCGTGAATTGCTTGGGAAAATCCCACGGTTTCTTTTGTCGCTAAGCTTCTGAAGACTATTTCCTTATTTTTTCCTTGAGCCTCTTGCGCCTTAAGTGGACCAAAAGGTCCCCCTTAGTGCATCTGATCCTAGGTGGTTGAGGTATTTTGGGATCGCTATCAAAGCTTACATTCTATGACTCAAAGTTGTACTCAAGATTTAGTGTTGTGTAGCAAATAACACTTTTAGAAATACCAAGAAAACCACAACACTTAGCAAATGGTCAGCCCCTAGTACACAAGATAAAGAAAAGAATGTCAACAAGACCCAAGTGACAGATCAGTTGACCAGGCTATAGAAGTCATTGCAAAGGCTAGTGTCTACATTGTGGGGGGGGGGGACCACTTGCCATCTGAGTGTCTCGATCCTAAGTCCCAACTGCCTTGTGCCAACTGCAGAAGATTCAGGCATGACACTATGCATTGCCAATTTCCAAGATGGTTTCCCTACCACCAACCCTATGCTTAGCTATACTATCCCCAAGAGCCAGGCAACCTAACTTTGAAAGAGGAGCCTGTTTGGCTTTACCTACACCTAATGATTCAGATCTTGCCACTCCAAGGATCAATATCGACCCAACAAGAATCCTTAGATCACCAGGACCTATGGTGATCCATCCATCAAATGATGCTCCAATGCACTTTGTAGAGGAACCATTAGAGAAAGACTCATATGTGAATCCTTATCTCTCTTATGATAAGGAGGGAAATCCCACACTAATAGACTTTAGGACTATACCGGTCATGGATTTAGGTAGAGGAAGAGATAGAGGCCTAGGAGAAGGTTAGAACCATGGGTCCATAGCTTGTGGACGTGTGGCCATCCAAAGCATATCTCATCGTGTTTCCCTCAAAAAGAGCAAGTAGATAGAGAGAAGACCAACTTGAGGTGTCTCGAATGTAGAGCAACACACCTATTCGCCAATTATCCTGGGTAAAAAACCTCCACTAATCTAGCAATTGTGCCATCTTTGTTTCTTGGATTCTTTTGTATTTAGCCACATGACAATAATGCCATTCCTATCCCCATAAATGTCATGAAACAAAATTCAAAAGAAGTAGGCTAGAATTTCATTACCTAGACTAGCAACCTGGATGCAACCTCTATAGGGAAGAAGAGCCGACAAAGGAGAAGAAAGAGGATTGATGAAAAAATAATACACAAAATAGAGAGCATGACTACTTTAACAAAGGAAAAGTAGGTTACTAATGCAAAAGCAAAAACATTTTCTGCCAAGATGAGGAAAAAGGAAAATGCTAAGGTCGGAGAGTATCCAGACCCCAACCAGTGAAAGGCTATGAATAATGTCAAAGAATGGATAAAAGAAGCACAAGCTCACGTGCAAGATACGAAGCTTATCATTGAGGATGAGGATAATGAACTCTCAACCATGAGCCCACCAATCTCTCCCATGTACTTGAGAGTAGGAAAGGCAACATCACCACATGCATAGTTGCATAGGCAGAACATGGATGCCATAAATAGACAGTTGGCAATTTGCTCATCACACTTATATCAACTCCTATAACATTGCCACTGGGAGAATTGCTTAGGAAAAATCCTATACTATGGCAAGGGTTAAAGCAATGGGTAGAACAAATGAATAGACATGAACCATAAGACTTGGCCGATCATGATGCTGTGACACACATATCAACATACCAAGCCTAATGTTGAACCCAATGTTTAAGTCCCCACAAGTGAATGCCTTTTGGGAAGGCACTAAGGTATAGGTAGTCTTATCTATCATTGCCTAGGATATACAACACAAAAGGGGATAGTAGACATATGAGAAAGAGTTAGTGTACTTAGCCATGTAGTCCTAAAAGCTTGGGAAAACCCACGAGTAAGGATTCAATGTCATTCTAGCGAATGGGATGAAGGTTAGACCCTTTGAAGTTCTGAAGGATTGAACTTTAAAGTTAGTGGGAATTCAATTCTTCCTGAACTTCATAGTCATGAAAGGAGTGGATTATGATATCCTGCTAGGCAAATCTTGGATGAGGAATGCCCAAGTGATAGAGGATTAGGGTAATGACATGATATTCTTAGGAAGTAGATCAAAATTAGTCTGAGTATTGATGGGAACTTGGAAAATCTCACAAGTGGACCTAAATGCCATCTCTTCCATGCTAAAGGTTGACTCAAGGGCCAAAGCGATTATGGATCTCTGACTAAGTACATTCCTTGTCCTGAGGGTGAGTGCAATTGGATGCATGTGTTGGCAATCATTGATCTGGCATTCTTGGATGATGAGAATGAATATAGGCAAGCAATACACTCAGTTAGCAAGCCCAACAAAGCCACAACTTCTAATCTACCCACGGTGCCCTTATGCCTGATGGCTAGGATTTCCATTAGTAAACCGATACCAATCACCTATCATGTCCCAACTAACAAATTGAAACTCGATAGAATCATTGAGTACTTGTCAAGTGAGCTAGCTAGCAACCTAGCTGCAAACCTAAAGCCACTCAAGGATCTCATGGAGAGTAACGAGTGGCGATAGACTAAGGTGCATGACTCAAACTTGTTATACAACTAGACTTTCATTACAAGTGAGAAAAAACTTGAGGATATGAACTCAAAACAATGAATAGTTTGAGTTTAAAAATTTTGATGATGAGTATAAAGACTACTCTTTCATTTTTAGTGATGAAAGAGAAGGGAAGTGGAGATCGTAGAATATGACTTAGATAGAATATATGTATGTATCACGTGAGTTCAAAACAAGGGGGTTTTAAAAATACCATTTTTTATACATTGTTTACGTAAAAAAGGGTATTATATAAAAGGATAACTTAGAGATTGAATAAAAAAGGTTGTGCTTTATTTAAGAAAAATTCATATATAAGGATATTTATAAGTAGGCCTTGAATGCACGTGGTATAGAGGATATATATATAGAGAATCCCTTGAGATCAGAGCAGTAGACTCTAAACTTCGAGAGACGTCAATGCTTTTAGAGTGTAGAATACCTAGAGGTAGTAGATTATAAGTAAGCGGGATTAGTCTAGCATGGCACCACATTATTATTTGGAGTGGAGTCAATCTTAGAGGCTATAACCACCAAGGGAGACAACATCATCTAGTGAGGATTCTCTCTCTGAGCAAGTCATCCACTCGTATAGCCTCCTCAAAGACTCTTGCCAGCACATCCTTTTGTAGGTTTGAGTTGCTTGCTAAGGCCTAGTAGAGTTCTTCCTTGCAGATCTAATTGATAAATACGATGGAGATCGCTCTCTCATTGGGTCACTCAATTGTAGATATCCTCTTGTAGAGACTTGTCATGTGAGTGACATAGTCTCATATATCCTCTTTTTGTTTTTGACTGGCATTCATCAACTTAACAATGAGGTTGTCGGAGTATCCTACCTTCGAGAATCTCTTGATGAAGACATCCTTTAGATTGTTGAAATTATTGCATTCTACATTATTTAGACTCGTAAATCAAGTCCGTCCCTTGTCTCCTAAGTAGAGA
Organism: Lygodium microphyllum; assembly: GCF_053477565.2. NCBI lineage: Eukaryota > Viridiplantae > Streptophyta > Polypodiopsida > Schizaeales > Lygodiaceae > Lygodium > Lygodium microphyllum. The sequence goes on from NC_141142.1 coordinate 117,414,375, forward strand.
CGAAATGCTTGTTCTCATTGAGCGAGGTCCATGAGGTTGTTAGCCTTATACCTGTACTCAAACTACTTAACAAAGCTACATGGATCATTGCCCACTTGATATTTATCAAGTTTCTTGGTAACTATGGGTATCTTTGTTTAGCTCCTGGTATTTGGGCTGGCTCCTAGCCTAGCTAGCAATGATACTGCCAAGGCTACTCCACTTTGCTTGGCACTTGTGTTGTCTAGCAATCACTTCGCGACACAGCTCGATCACGGTAAGATCTACTTCTAAGGCCCTCTCCCTATCGGCATTTCCTCCCGTTTTGTTTCTATTTGAGATGGCTAGGATCTTGTGAACCTCGTTGAGCTCTCTCTTCTAGCATGACCTCTAAGCCTATTTCTCTCCTGGTTATAGCTTGCTATGCATTGTAGTGTGATCCTTCCTAGTCTCCTCTTCTTGTCAAGATCGGCTATGATATCGATTGATGCAGGTCTTCCATGATGTGTTATCCTTGTCTATTGATCATACTATGTGATAAGTCATTGGATGTCACCCGAGTACCATGCTACATTAAGGTCAAGGTCATTTGAGTTCGAACTGGTACCTGTCATAGTGGTTGTCTCGTGATCCATTAGTATTTCTATGAGGTTGACTAGGCTGGCTAAAGATGTGTCTCTAATCTTGGTGAGTCCTTCCTTCCCTCAATGGTCTGATGGTTTTGTCTTCCCTAGATCCTTATCTCTGGTGTGTTGGGTCACTTGTGCAATTTTCAGGATTATACTTCTACTAGTGGGTTCATTTCTTAGCTTAATCCCCTTTAGTGTGTTCTTTGTTAATCCAATCAATCTACAATGTATATACACTTACATGCTTGAGCAGTATGACTCGATACAAGCTATGTAAAATCAAGCTTTTCATTTTTCACATCACTTAAGTGCCTATGATGCAAGGTGTAACCTTCGATGAAATCAATCACATCCACAATTTTACCAATCAATTTCATGCAGTTTGCAACTCTTTCACATGAATCGCGATTGCTCATAATGGTCAATTTTGGGTCCCTCATGGGTTTTGATTGGTGATCTGATGGTTGATCAACCTAGGTAGTCAAATTGATTCTCTACCAAGGGTAAGTGGATGGTGTTTGGTGTTTTCAATCACTCCTAGATTGTTAGGTTAAAGTTCTAGTGACAATCAGCTCTATGGTCTCATTTGTAGGTCTGAGTCCAACCTAGATTGTTGGGCAACTACATCTTGGCCTTAATAGGTCCTAGAGTGGTCAAAATGGTCAAAAATTGTGTTCTAGACAACCTATCCTAGTGGCAAGTTTGCTTGTTTGAGTCCTAGACTCAGCCGTTTGAGTCTTTGTGACCCTCTGAGTGGTTAGACTCAAACGCACATGAGGGGTGCCTATCTTGTATCTAAATCAATCATCTGAGGCATATGGACCGGCTGTCTAAGGAAAAAAATAAATCCGAGTCCAAATGGGACTGATACGAGTGTTTGAGCCCAAGTGTAACTATGGTGACTCGGGCATCCAAGTCTGAGTGGACTTGATTGTTTGACTTTGAGTGTTCAAGTGGACTTAAACTACTTGGACATTAGAGAATTCAATTGTTTGAGTCCTGCTCATGTATCTTGAGGACCCAGTTCATATAAAGGAGGTGTTGTGTGTGACTTGGGGAGACAAATCTATCAAAATGACCTACCCTTGATGTGCCTTGACTTGTGAAGTGGGGGAGGGGCTAGGGTGGTCCCTATGTGCAATGGTATTGACACTCATACAGTACAAATGAAGGAATTTTATTTTTTATTTTTTAACTTTTTTATTTTATTTTTCTTGTTTTCTTTTCTTTTTTTTTTACTACAAGGTAGCACGTTAAGTGGCATCCCGTTCATGGGCAGGGGCCAAGCTACAAGGAGGCTTGAGAGATTTGCTTAGGAAAGCTATGCTTTACATATAACCCTTCAAGTTGATTCTTACATTGAGGGGTGTGGTGGAAAAAAATGGGTGATTGCACCCAGTAAACCTACTATCGCTCATGTCTTCTAATAAACTCATACAAAATAATCAACTGATAGGGTTTAATCTTCAAAATTAGTCTATTTAACCTAGCTTTTTCTATGGATCGTTCAAGAAATCCATTCTCTAAGATGTAGACTATATCATCTGCCCAATACGTTGTGAGATCTAAAAGATGTACATCTGGTAGGTCATCAATGAAGCCCTATCCAATTGCTTTAGTGGGTATGGAGGATATGTAATTTGTGATGTAGTGCTATTTGCCTTTGCATACTGCCATAGAGAACTCAAATTCAAAAAGTAGAAGTAGCAATCAAATAATGCATCCTATTGCACAAGGTTTTTTCACAAGATAAAGCAATGCTTGATGATCCACCAAGAAGGTAAAGGGTATCGCTAGAAGATAACGTCTAAACTTCTTTACATCAAACACCATGGCTAACCCTTCCCTCTCTATTTTGGAATAGTTTATTTTCATATTTGTGAGTTATCTGCTAGTAAATCTCACTGGATAATCAAGGTTATGCTCACTAGGTTGACACAACAGTGCCCCCATGACAAACTTTGATGCATCGATGTGCACATGGAAGGTAATGGACCAAGTTGGGGCTCTTAAGATAAGAGCTGAAGTTAGAGCCTGTTTAAGCCTTTCAAAGAGTTTCTGACATTTTTGGTCCACTCAAATACTATCAATAGCTTGTACAAAGGTCTAGCAATCAATGCATAGTTCAACACAAACCATCGGTAATACCCTCTGTGGCCTAAGAAGCATTGAACTCCCTTGAAGTTGGTTGGTGGGGCAAGGTCTACAATTACCTTGACTTTTGAGTTCCCTAACACAACATGTCCTAAAATACAATCATGGTTCATCCAAAACTAGCACTTTGGGTTCAGTGAGAGACCATATTGCCTACATTGTTCAAAGACTATTCATGGCTTTTCTAGGTACTCTTTCTAGTTGATGTGGACATGCAAGTCATCACAAATACCTCCAACCATTTTCCAAGCATGTCCTTAAAGATGGCACACATAAGGTACTAGAAAGTAGTAGGGATATATGTCAACCCAAATGGCATGACTATGTAGGCAAACATTCACATTTGGTGGCAAATGCCATATTGTGCCTATCATCTGATGGACTTGCAGTTGGTTATAGCCTGAGAAGCCATCCAAGAGACTATAGGCTTTCTTTTCTGCCACTCTCTCTAGCATGTGCTCAGTGTATTATAATGGATAGTTGTCTCTCCTTGTAGCTATGTTGACCTTTTTATAGTTCACACACACTTGAATCTTTCCATCCTTTTTCATGACTATCACTATGGGTGATATCCAGTGCATATGATCTATCTCGTAAATGAATCTTGCATTTATTAGCTTATAAATCACTTCCTTCACTGCATATGCATGCTTAGGATTCATTGCATATGATCATTGCTTAATTGGTACTGCATCGGGGGTCATGGAAATACTATGGATCACAATACTTGGATCTATTCCTTTCAGCTCATCTAAGAATCATGCAAAATGTTAGAGAATTCCCTTAAGTGATTTATGAGATTAGTCTCTTTCTCCTGAGGTAAATCATCTGCTATTTGCATGGGTTGAGGCTTGTCCCCTTTCCTTGCCAAGTTGACTTCCTTAACTTCGGATGGCCCTTCCATGAGTTCATTTGCCTACCCTTGCCATTTGGCTCCTACCAACACCACTATTCGATCACTCTTCTTAAACTTCATGAAGCACTTGGGAAAATCCCAGATTTTCTTCTATCGGTTAGCTTCTAAAGACTTTGACTATTTCCTTCTTTCTTCCTTTAGCCTCTTGCATCTTAGGTGGACTGGGAGGTTCCCCTTGTGGTGCATTTGGTACTAGGTTGTCAAGGGATTTTGGGGTCGCTATCAGAGCTTATCTCTAACTTAGAGTTGTACTTGCAATCCTCACTGGATGAGGCTATCTCCCCTGCGTAGCTCTAAGACTGACTCCACTCCAAATAATGATGTGGTGCTAAGCTAGATTAATCCAGCATACTCATAATCTACTACATTTGGGTATTCTAGCTAAGTTTGATTGCAATCTACCTTGGCAACTCCTTTATTCACTCTAAAAGCATTGACATCTCGGGATTTAGATTCTACCTTCATTTGTTCAATTGCTCTTCCATCTGAGTCATATCTTATGGTCTCCACTTCCTCTTTGCTTTTCTCATTGATGGAACATTAGTCTTCATACTCATAATTGGAATCCTCATACTCAGGCTGTGTGTTGTTTTTACGGTTCCTGTGCTCAAGTTTTTTCTCACTTGTAATGAGAGTCCACTTGTATAACATGTTTAAGTCATGCATCTTAGTCCATCGCCACTCCTTACTCTCCATGAGATCCTTGAGGGGCTTTGGACTTGCAGTTGGGTTGCCAGCTAGCTCACTCGACAAGCACTTGAGGATTTTATGGAGTTCCAATTTTTTAGTTGAGACATGATAGGTGATTGATGTCAATCGGCTGATGGAACTCTTAGCCATCATGCATAAGGGAACTATGGATAAGTTAGAAGTTGTGGCTTTGTTGGGTTTATTAGTTGATTCTACTGCTTGCCTATATTCATCCTCATCATCAGAGAATGCCAAATCAATGATTGCCAACATATTCATCCAGTTACATTCATCCTCAGGACAATGAATGTACTTAGTTAGAGGTCCATAATCACTTCTGGCCTTTGAGTCACCCTTTAGCATGGCAAAGATGGCATCTAGGTCCACTAGTAAGATTTTTCAAGTGTCCATCTCTACTCATACTGCATGTGATCTATTACCTAAGAATATCAGGCCATTATCCCAATCCTTTATCACTTGGGCATTCCTCATCCAAGGTCTTCCTAGCAGGATATCATAATCCACTCCCTTCATGACTATGAAGTTCATAGAGAATTGAATTCCCACTATCTCTAAAGACCAATCCTTCAAAACTTCAAAGGGTCTAACCTTCAACCCATTCCCTAGACTGACATTGAACTGTGTAGCTTCTATCGGTGGGTTTTTCCAAGATCTAGGATTGCATGGCTAAGTACACTAACTCCTACTCTTATGTCTACTATCCCCTTTTACATTGTATCTCCTAGTAGGGCAACGACAAGTAAGACTGCATGCATCTCAATGTCTTTCCAAAACGCATTCACTTATCAAGACTTAAATAGTGGGTTCAACGTTAAGCTTGGTATATGCATCATAGCATCATGGTTGGGCAAGTCTTGTGGTTCATGTCTATTGGTTTTTTCTATCCATTGCTTCAGCCCTTGCCACAGTGCAGGGTTTTGCCTAAGCAATTCTCTTAGCGGCAATGTAAGTGTGGTGAGAAAATTGCCAATCACTTTTCACTCCTCTACTTCATGGGCTTCCTACCAATGCTGTTGGGCAGTTCATCTATTCATGACATCCATGTTCTGCCTATGTAGCTATGCATATGGTAATATTGCCTCTCTCACTCTTGAGTAAATGGGAGAGATTGGTGGGCTCATGGTTGAGAGTTCATTGTTCTCATCCACAATGATAGGCTCCACATCTTGCAAGTGAGCTTGTGTTTCTTTTATCCATTCTTTGATCTTATCCATAGACTTTAGTTGCTAGTTGGAGTCAGGATACTCTTCAACCTTGGCACTTCCCTTCTCCCTTGTCTTAGGAGTGAGTGTTTCTACTTCCGTATCAGTAACCTACTTTAGTTGCTAGTTGGAGACAGGATACTCTCCAACCTTGGCACTTCCATTCTCCCTCATCTTAGGAGTGAGTGTTTTACTTCCGTATCAGTAACCTACTTTTCCTTTGTTAAAGTGTCACACTCTCTATTTTGAGTCTTGTTTTTGCATCAATCCTCTTTCTTCTCCTTTTCCAGCTCTTCTTCCCTATTGATGTTGCATCTAGGTTGCTAGTCCATGTAATGAAATACCAGCCTACTATGTTTGGGCTCATGTCATGACATTTATGGGGATGAGTGTGGCATTATTATCAAGTGACTTGACACAAAAGAGTCCAAATGGCAAAATGGCATGATTGTCGAACTAATAGAGGGTTTTCACCTAGAGTAATTGGCGAATAGGTGTGTGATTTAGGTTAAAGTTATGGTGGTGACAATCAACTCTATGGTCTCATCTACAGGTGTGAGTCCACCAATTTGGATTGTTGGGTAGCTAGATGTTGGCCTTAGTGTTGAGAATCAAGCTCATAATCAGTATCACCAACATGACTGACCTTATCTAGACAGCTGTTGTCTTAGCTATCACTCTACATGTGTGTTGTAATAACTGAGTTAGTCAGACTCAACTATAGTTAGTGGTATGGTCAGCTAGGGACCTAGTGTAATTTTCAGTTATGTGACTAGACTTAAGTAAGCATTATGGAATAATGAGAAGTAGAGAACAATGAGAGTACACTACTCTCTATTAGACAGCTCCATGTCTTTGTCTCTCTCTCTCCCTCTGAATCTTGAATATGGTATCAGAGCCAACATGAATGGGCTCTCTATAGCATGGCATTGAAGGAGTCTAGATCTAGAGCTTGAAGATAAGAGTCTTTGCTGAAGAAGAAAGGCGGCCATTGTTCATGTCAAGTTATGCATCAGGGTTTATGCTTTTTGCTTGTGCAAGAGCTTATTGTGGCTTGTTTGAGAGCTTCATAAGGCTTCATTGAGTACCTGTGATGAGTGGTCATTTGACATCAAAGACATCAAATCTGAAAATATGTCATTAAAGGAGATTGTCCCTGCATCCAAATTTTTTGCAAAAGCCATATCTTGCTACAAAAATGTATTTTGGAGAAATGTCTTGCAATTCTTGATCGTTTTGACGTGGTCTACAACTTTGCAAGAGAAAGTTTTTTCAAATTCTTCATATATTTTGAGATATTTATCACAGACCTGTGCAGACTAGTTGTTTACTGTAGTAAATAGCAAGTGGTTCCAAGGCATTGATGGCTTTCATCCTAACAATATATATGCCCTTATTCTCATGCATTTGAGCATGGTTTTGGAGTGTTAAATGCTCAGATTTGGAGCTTATTTGCAAGCTAGAAACAATGAACTAGTTGTTGCCCTGAATTTGGAAACAATATACCTACAGGGTTGAAGTATCTGTGATGCTTATTTGCTATTGACAAATGCTTGGATCATACCACTTGAGTGGTAGATGCTTTTTGGAATACTGGAGGATACCTATCATCTTCACTTGACATACATGCAGTCTATTCTGATCGGTTGGACATGTATCAACTCTTTCATAGAGTGGCAATTGTATGAGATGTTTTGGGGTTGTTTTGAGGTTTGAATACTCTTTTTTTAACAAAGAAAATGCTGCTCGTTATAGTGGACTGGCTGTATTTTGGTACTTCTACTTGCATACATTACAAACATTGATGCTTGGTTGGTCACATATTGAATCCCCAATGTACTAGGACATGTCTATGGTGGTTTAAGGATATGCTTAAGCTAATAATACCTTGATTATTGCAAAGCTTATACTGCTGGTCATAATAGGTAGATTGCCTATCATAAACTATAGAAAAGTCTAGTAAATGCCTGCATCAAATCTATGCATCTATTGATGCTTGAATGGACATAGTTTGTTGCTAGAATATTTTTCCACTACCATAAAATGTTTTGAATTGATTTGAGCTTGGTTTATGCTCAATTGACTATATTTTCTTATTGCTGGAATATAGTTTATAGCAAGCAAGTTGTCAGGAAACTCTACCTAAAGAACTGTAGGAAACTAGTCACAGGAAACTGTTCTTGAATTGTAGGAAGACTAATCCTGAATAGCAGGAAGACTATTTCTGAACTGCAAAAAGTCTATTCCTGAACTACAGGGAGTTAAGCACTTATAGATTGCATATAGCATTGAATACCTTGGTTGCAAATATGGAAAATGCTCAAGGCACTAACAACATCACTCAAATTGTGGGAGAGAAGATTGATAACAAAAACTTTGATCTATGGAAGTTTAGTATACAAAATTCATTGATTGGCAGAGGTTATTGGGATTTATGTACAGGGGCTGAAGCTGAACTTGAATTGCCTGAACGGAATACTACACAGGAACAGTGGAGAGCTCACCAACAGTGGTCAAAAAGAGCTCGTAAAGTACTATATTGGTTTTCTTTGTGCATTTATGATACGATGGCTATGCAGATTACCAATTGTTATTCCCCCCAAAGGAGGCTTGGGATGCACTCATGAAGAATTATAGTAATGTCATGTATGTAAGGAAGATACAGCTAAAGCAACAGTTCAACAACATGTCTAGGAATGGCAGGAGCATTTAAGCATACATGACGAAAATAAAGACCATAGATGAGCAGTTGGCTACTATTGGATCTCATGTTTCAGAAGATGATATGATTGCAGTGACATTGAATGGGTTAGGCAAAGAGTATAAGGCATTTGATACATCTATTTTTGTGAGAACAAAACCCCTTGATTGGGATGAGTTACTTGCACTGTTGCTACATGAAGAAGTAAAGCTTGGCTTGATCAAGCACATCTCTCAGAGCAGAGACACTATCTTTTACTGTAATCAACGAGCTAGAGGTGGTAGAGCTCATTGAGCTTTTTGGGGTTGAGGAGACACTCAAAACACACATGGAAAATAGCACCAAAATGCTTGGCATAGCTCAAATACACAAGGACAACGAGGATCTGGAGCCTTTAGAGGCAGGGGGAGATCACCTAGAGGAAGAGGTGGCTCTTGGCAGTCACAATAGATCGCATGGATAAGTGTGAACTTGCCCAATCAGCATCTGTATATCCAATAAGGTCAAGAGAAGTTGAAGAAGATAAAGAAGAATCCTCTCGACGACGATAAATAAGACCAAATTCCTTAGTACCCTTGAGGTACTTAAGAATACGTTTTGCAGCACTCCAATGAATAGTGGAAGGGGAAGAAAGCTACTGTCCCAAAAAGTTAGCTGCAAATAAAATATCTGGTCTTGTGTTTAAACTAATAAATTGAAGACAACCAACAAGATTAGCAAAAGGTTGATGAATGGCTGATTCTTCATTGCGTGTTGTAGATGTACCCTTGGTAGAGCTTGAAAGAATGCGAGTGTTGGCAGAGTGCGCATTTGTCAACCCAAACTTCTTAAAAATATCATTAATAAACTTTGTCTGGCGAAGAAGAAGAATGCCTTGTTGTCGGTGTCGTTGAACTTGAATACCCAAACAAGAATGTATCTCACCAACATCCACCATTTCAAATGCAGTCGATAAAAGCTTCTTCATAGCATCCAAGAAAGCAATATTATTTGACACAAGAATAGTATCATCAACATATAGAGCAAGAATAATAAAATATTTGTCCTCCCTTTTGATGTAAAGATTTGGGTTAGCAAAACATGCAACAAAACCTTTAGATGTGAGGAACTGATTAATTTTAATATACCAAGCACAAGAGGCTTGCTTCAATCCATATAATGCACGATGAAGCTAGCATACAAGATGCTCCTTTCCTGCAATCATAAAACCTTCAGGTTGCTCCGTATAGATTTCTTCTTCAAGATCCCCATTGAGAAAAGCCGTTTTAACATCCATTTGGTGAATTTCTAGATCAAATAGTGTTGCAAAAGCCAAAATCATACGAACAGTTGTGGAGCGCACAATGAGAGAAAATGTTTCTTGATAATCTACTCCTGCAATCTGTGAGTAACCTTTTGCAACAAGTCGTGCTTTGAACTTATCAAACGAGCCATCAGCTTTGGTCTTGGTTTTATAAACCCATTTATATTTGATAGGAACATGATTTGGGGGGAGTTCAGTAAGAATCCATGTACCTTTGGAGATTAAAGAATCGTACTCAGCTTGCATAGCTTCTTGCCATTGATCCCTTTGAGACGAATTGATAGCTTCCATATACGATATTGGATCCTCTTGGACAGACATAGCATCATCAAAGACATCATATTCAATAGAATAGAATCCATGCTCTATCTCAATAGGAAGATCGACATAGATCTCCAAATTTTCATCAATCTTCTTTGGAGGTGAAGGAGGTTTATGATCATCAGAATTAGTAGAATCACAAAGCAAGTAAGGAAATGCACTAAGCAAAGACTGTGTATCATCTGAAACATCTGACGACCATGTGCCACCCATAGTTTTCTCATCAAATATAGCATCACGACTAATGATAACCTTTTGAGAAGAAGGATCATAAAATTTGTAACCTTTGGATTGATCTGAATAACCAAGAAAAATAACCTTCAAACCTGGAGGATCCAACTTATGTCGAGTGTCCTTGGGCACATGAATATAAGCAATGCAGCCAAATGTGCGAAAGTGAGAAACTGAAGGTGTCTTCCCTGTCCAAATTGTTATAGGAATTTTACCAGCAGGTGCAGTAGTTGGAAGATGATTTTGAATAAAAACAGCTGTTAGAAGTGCTTCAGTCCAAAACTTTCGAGACAAACCAGAGTGTATAAGCATGCAATGTATAACATTAAGAATAGTGCGATTTTTGCACTCAGCAACACCATTTTGCTAAGGAGAATAAGGAACTGTAAACTCATGATGAATACCTTGATCCTTACAGAAGTCATCAAATAGATTGGATACATATTCACCGCCATTGTCACTGCGAAACATCTTTATAGAGAATCCAGTTTGAAGCTCCACACTTATCTTGTATTGTTTAAATATAGATAAAGCCTCAGAGTTATGTCGAAGAAGATAGACATGCGTGTACCGTGAGAAATCATCAATGAAAGTTATAAAATATCGATATTGAGACTTTGAGGCAGGAAAAGGACCGCAAATATCGGTATGAACCAAATCCAAGAGAGCACAGGAATGTGATGAAGTAGAAGTGTGGAAAGGCAAACGATGGTGTTTTCCCAGTACACGGTACTCACATATTCCCATACGTGGATGAGATTTAAGATCCATACCTTGGACAAGACCATGACGATGAAGATCAAGAATTTTGGCAAGATCAGAGTGTGCAAATCGTTGATGCCATAATTTGCAATCTGCATCTCCAGGGGCAGTAACAACATTTGCAACTGTATCGTTCAATGATAGCTCAAATAGATTACCATGTCGAGGAGCCACTGCTATAGTATGCCCGTCTTTCTCTATGCGACATTGATTATGATCAAAGCCAACAAACAAACCAAGATCAACTAGACGAGCAACAGAAAGAATATTTCTTTGCAAATCTGGAACATGAAGAAACATCGCTAAAAATAGCAAGATGTTTGCTTGTTGTAATCGACATCATTAACGAAGATGAGCGATTAATAAAGTGTAATTGTGGGGATTAACGAACTGTAATTAGAATTATAGTTTTAAATAAAGAATCGCAGATTCGAGTAGAATTGCTGTCTTGAATCCTGAAATGTCATAACTTTTGATCCAGAACTCCGATTGACAAGCGGTTTTGACAGAATTCGAGAGCAAGTTCATGTATCAAATCATCACTTGTGCAAAGAATTCAATCAAGTATAAACAATGAAAGAACTTATCTTCCTTGTTGTTGCTACGCATCCATAGCTCTGATACCATGTTGAGAGAGAGAGAGAGTACGAGAGAGATACATAAGACATGCTCCCAAAGAATGATTCATATTGATATAGAGTTAGTATATATAGGTGAGACCCAAGTCAAGTGAGAGATGATATATATAGTTGTAACACAATGTCCCTAAATTTAAGATTTTCTGAGGTATTTTTTACCATATCCTTTCTTAGGACTTTGGCAATAGTATCATTCTATGCATGAGGAAATATATTTCTCATTGTAGCAAATTGAGCATATATCAGTCTATGATATTTTCCACTTCCTTTGATTAATTGGTGAATTGGTTTAACTAATTGAATGCGCCGATGTGCTTCTTTGGTTTTTAAAGTGTGCACAATCTCCTTTGTGAGCTTTCTCTTTATGTTTTGAGTCCATAACTTTAGACTGTAACTCTATATTCTACACGTGTGTAGTATGCATAGCATCTTCAATGACAAGCATTGCTTGTTGTATGCTCTGGTTCTCCCTATCCTTCTCAGCCAATAATCTATCATTTTCCATCAAAGACTGCATATTCCCTTGTAATCTTGTATGCATATTTTTCAAGGCTTGATGAACCCCTACTAATCCTTGTGTGAGAAGTCTACATGTGTATCCATACAATCCTTCATTGCCTTCGCAAACAAACTTTACAAATGATATAAGCCCTTCAAATTGTGGTGGCCTTTGAGTGACTGGATCGGGTGGATAAATGCACCCATCAACCCAAAGGTCCACATTTTTTTTGCCTTGCATTTCTTTCTTATTGTATCCTATATCTTATTGCATCATCCCTTTCCACAGTTTTTTTGAACATTGGTGCGTATTCATCCTCCAATTGAAAGTAAATATCTCTCTTTCTCTTAGTATGTTCTGCACCTACATTCTGCAAAGAAAAATGCACTACAAGGATATGCGGCTATAGCGACGCGCATTAGCGATGACAAATAGCAACACAAATAGCGACAGTACCCAAAGTAAAAAAATGTGGGCCGAAACCCGAGCACGTCATTTTTCATGCATTCACGAAATAGAGAGCAAGAGGGAGAGCGAGAGGGAGAGCAACCATCTTGGTGAGAGGGAGAGAAAGAGAGAAAGAAGGCTTCTCACCGCCACCGCCACCACCGTCGTCGCCGCTGCCATTCGGGAAGAAGAGGAGAATCTAGTGTACGGAGGGCGAAGAGGAGCCGTCGTCGCGAAGAGGAGTCACCAAACCCTTCTTCGAGTCTTTACGGTGAGTGCATTGTCCATTCTTGCTTTGCTTATGTGTTTTCTCTCTCTCTCTTTTACTTGTTTTTGGTATAATCCGTGTGTATTGAGAGAGGGAGAGGAAATGAGAGAGAAAGAGAGGGAGAGGGAGAGGGAGGGAGGGAAAAAGAGGTATAATTTATGTGTATTGTGAGAGGGAGAGGAAATGAGAGAGAAAGAGAGGGAGAGGGAGAGGGAGGGAGAGGAAATGAGAGAGGGAGAGGGAGGGGGGAGGGAGAAAAATGAGAGAGGGAGAGGGAGTTTTCTCTCTCTCTTTTACTTGTTTTTGGTATAATTCGTGTGTATTGAGAGAGGGAGAGAAAATGAGAGAGAAAGAGAGGGAGAGGGAGAGGGAGGGAGAGGAAATGAGAGAGAAAGAGAGGGAGAGGGAGGGAGAGAGAAAGAGAGGGAGAGGGAGGGAGAGAGAGAGGGGGAGGGGGGAGGGGAGGGAGAGAAAATGAGAGAGGGAGAGGGAGTTTTCTGTCTCTCTTTTACTTGTTTTTTGTATAATTCGTGTGTATTGAGAGAGGGAGAGGAAATGAGAGAGAAAGAGAGGGAGAGGGAGAGGGAGGGAGAGGGAGAGAGAGAGAAAGTGAGGGGGAGGGAGAGGGAGAGGAAATGAGAGAGGGAGAGGGAGAGGGAGACATTAAACATAATAGGAAAATGAGAGAGAGAGAGGGAGAGGGAGAGGGAAACTTTGAAAGAGACAAAGAGAGGGAGAGGAAGAGGGAGAGGGAGGGAGAGAGAAAGAGAGGGGGAGGGAGAGGAAAAGAGAGAAAAAACATTAAACATAATAGGGAAAGAGATAAAGAGAGGGTGAGGGTGAGGGAGTGAGAAAAAATGAGAGAGGGAGAGGAGAGAGAAAAAAATGAGAGAAGGAGAGGAGAGAGAAAAAGAGAGAAAAGATGTTAAACATAATAGGGAAAGAGAGAAAGAGAGGGTGAGGGTGAGGGAGGGAGAGGAAGAGAGAAAAGGAAATGAGAGAGAAAAATAAATGAGAGAGGGAGAGGAGAGAGAAAAAGAGAGAAAAAACAGTAAACATAATAGGGGAAGAGAGAAAGAGAGGGTGAGGGTGAGGGTGAGGGTGAGAGAGGAAATGAGAGAGGGAGAGAAAGATGGAAAAGGAAATAAGACCTTACAATAAGCTCATCCTAGGCTCATAGGGGTTAGGCCGATCCTCAACAAACCTAAGGGATATATGGCTAGAGAACCCTAGCATACTTGCGCCTCCTAGCATAATGTCATTTCTACAAAGAGACCTCTCATACATGGGGCTTGTCCTAGCCTCCACCACACTCAAACTATCCCCTTGGTGAAGGGATCTAGCCACTAACCTTGGGGGAGGTTTAGTGTATAACCAAATATCCACCTATGAGGGCACAAGAACTTTTGTAGAAGTGTACAATGAAAGCAATTAGGCTATCAGTTAGAAAAACATTCATTTTTCATAATGTAAATCCAAAAATAACTTTGGATATTCCATAAAAATCAATCTCTTCTTAAAAAGACAAATACAAGAAAATAAAACATCATTTATATGCTTTGCAAAAGAAGATGCGATCCACAATAACTTACCCTTGTTATGTTAAGTACAATATTAACTAGTACTAAAGATAAACAATTCCATCCCAAGTATATCATTGTACTTTCTTTATCTTACATTATTTAAAGTTACTAGTCCTGGTAGTACATTAGGTGATGAGTAGCCTAGGTAGTAAAGGTTCTTTTCTACAAAACTTCTAGATTGTCCCTTATGTTCATCACCACAAGATCTCTTAGGAAAATCATCTTCAACTATCAATTTTAATTAAAAATATAATATAATATCACTTGCAAGGAAGGATACTCTTTTATCATTAACCCTCTTTTATCCTTAGAATAGTCTTAGGAACAAATCTCTGCTCTAACAAGCATATATTTGAGTATAATAACTATTTTAAGGTTTCTTCCATGAGTAGTAGTAGTACATATGCAATCATCAAGCTAGAGATCATGCTTTGGTATCTATGGAAATCCCAATCTCATGCACTCATAGAGATTGTAGTGTGCAATAGTGTGGAGAGAAGGTGGGTGAGTTGTAAATGGTAAAGGGAAATTCTATTGATGATGGAGAGAAGATGAGGTAGAAAAGACAATTCTATTCTTAGTGAGTGCAACCTACCCATAGTATGGCATCCATGACCGATTGAAATCAGTAAGACTTTGAAATCCTACCTCGAGTATTATAACTATTGTTTTGTGGTGGATTTTCTTGCCATAAGTCAATGTCAATTTGTAGTCGTAGTCATAGTCGTGGTTATGGTCTTCATCGTAGTCATAGCTGTGATCGTTAAAGAAAATGAGAGAGGGGAGGGAAGAGAAAAAAGAAGAAGGAATGAGAGAGAGTAAATAAACATACAGCATAATAAAGAAAGAGAAAAAGAGAGAGAGATGGAAGGAGATGAGATAATGAATGGATAAAAAACAAAGAGAGAGTGGTGGCAAGGTCCGGTGCAACACCATGAGGCAGGAAACACTCCGACATATATATGTTAATCTATGGGTGGGTGGGTGGAGACTTTATATACGTTAATTTTTGCCGAGTTACAAGAGAAGAAATCCCTTCTCAAACAATTTAAGAAAGAAAAAAAGAATGATAACAAAAACAAATTGTTTGTCGTAACGTAGACAAAATGGAAAATGATGAAGGTCTTGTTGTTTAAGATCACGAGGCGTATCTTAATCAGCGTGTCCCATGTCCTTGCTCTCAATGCAAGCTAGCAATTAGACGAAAACGTCGATTGTCTATAGAACACATACGACGCTTCGGCAACTTTCAATCTGAGATCATTGATCAGGTGATTGCGGATTTTCAGCAAATGGTAAGAAATGTTAATATCAATCATGCATTGTACTCACAAGCTAATTGAATACCATATACAAGAAGATTGGGTGTGGCTGGCAAATTTTCTATCTAGGAAGGTGACGTCTTGTCCCAAGGAGGAGTGCACCCTTTGTAGCCAATTAGAAGAGTTCGTGGGCGTGCGATGGATGGAGTGCATGAACCAATCCACCACTTGAAAGGCACTAGCCAATCTATACCATCAATACTAGAGGAGACAGGCAGCCTTCCAAACCTACCTACAATCTTGGAGCCTGAGATGGAGACAATGATCGATGCATTGATTCCCATGGATGTCGAGACTTCTGATCCACTGAGAGGAAGCATCCATACCATTATATGATGGGTGCCAAGTATCTCGTCTGAAGACGATGCTTGCACTCCTAAGTGTACAAGCAAAATATGGGTGGAGCGATGCGAGTGTGACTGAGTTGTTCAGGTACCTTGTACGTACGCTTCGTTGATTTCTTTTCAGCACTATTATTAAAAACATTTGTGCTTTTTCAAGGTGTTTTATGATTTTTTTCAAGTTATTGAAATATCATATATTACCACCTGCAAATACCATGCCTGAGTCTTGTGATGATGCACGACATGTTTTACGAAAGCTTAGCATGGACTACAATAGCATCCATGCATGTATCAATGATTGCATACTGTTTCGAGGAGAATACGAGACTATGGAGACATGTCCAAAGTGTGGTGCTCATAGGTATCGACAGGACTTGCAAGGGCAAACCATCCCTCAAAAAGTTCTTAGACACTTTTCGCTTATCCACTGCATAAACCACATATTTCGTGCGTCTGACATGGCGAGCTTGACAATGTGGCATGCGCAGAATAGGTCCATAGATGGAGTTCAATGAATATCAATGGATTCACGCGCATGGAGCCACATTGACTCTACCTTCCTAGGCTTTGCCCGAGAGCCAAGGAATCTTTGGCTCGGTCTTGCAATGGATGGCGTAAACCCATTCGGTCTGTACTCAACTTTTTACAGTGTGTGACCTATAGTGCTTGTCAACTACAATATCTCTCCATGGCTCTCTACGAAGAAAGGACATCTCATCCTTAGCTTACTCCTCCCGGACCGCTACAAAGTCAAAAAAAATATGGACGTGTATCTTCATCCATTAGTCGATGAGCTTAAGATTTTTTGGGAGGAGGGGATCACCATACAAGATATGAGCAAGCGCGATGGTTGACGGTCCGCCAATATTCGAGCCATTCTCATGTGGACAATGCATGACTTTCCGGGATTCGGAGAGTTCTCAGGTAAATAGGCTTCCGTTCTCGTTGGTAATATCTATATTTTATCTCGTTCAAGTTTGTATTCACTGGATAGAGGTGTTGGAATAGGCCTGGTTACCTTAGGTTATCATGCATGACCATTGTGTGGACCATAGCTAGACTCCTGAAGGTCACGAACCATGAAGAAGATGGTATATCAAGGACACACAGCTTTCTTGCCAGAGGGTCATGAACTCAGGGAAGGTTTTCTTGGATGACCTCCAACATGTATGAATGCCGCAAGCTGATATGAGCTAAAAATGGTCCACGCAGAGTCACATCCAAATGGAATGCGGCGGTTCTCAGTTTTCTACGAGTTGCCATATTGGACCCACTTACAGATCAACCACTTGTTGAATCCCATCCATATTTTCAAGAATGTGGACAGCTTGCTATGGGACCACATCACAGGAAAGAGAGACACTATAGGGGCACGAATGGATTTGAAGGAGATAGGCAAGATGGAGGCGCTTTGACCGCAGTTGAGTGCTGATGGTCGCATGCAGCTACCACGCGCTCCTTGGGTTTTGTCCACTAAAGAAGAGCGCATTGTGAATCAAGTAGTCAATCCGCACTCCGATGGGTATGATGGATTCTCTCAGGTCTGCATTGTCTAAAAATGACCAATTATCAGGGCTAAAATCCCATGACTGACATAAGATATATCATGTTTGTACTATGAATAGATTATAATTGGCATGCGCATTTTCCTATTTGAAGTGTAGCCATTGTTCATAATGCTTTCTCATTTGTGGCAATTTGTACTACCGATCGCGATCGCAGGATACCTTATTCTAGAAATACCGGGGGCCATTTTACAGGTTGTCGACTTTGGTGCAATGGATCTCATAGAAGGAGATTAAGATGTCCTCTATTGAATCCGCGAGGCGGGGAGCAGTGGAGACGGTCTGTCTCTTTGAGAAATACCTGCCTACCAGCATGCTCACGATACAAATCCATCTTCTTGTGCATCTTGTAGATGAAGTGGAGATTGCTGGGCCTGTCCATACATGATGGATGTTCTTCTTGGAGCTCTTCATGAAAACCCTAGAAGGCTTTGTGCGACAATGATCTTGGCCAGAAGGTAGCATGGTTGAAGGTTGGTTGGTGTTTGAGACGCTAGTGCATATTTCACAATGGCTACCAACGGTGAATCCAGACAACAAAATGATATGGCGACGATGATAGACTGACTAAAGATGTGGTGGTTGAAAATGGGATAGAAAAAAGAATGGATGCTGCAATGGAGGAGAAGGTGAATCACTTTTGTATGTTGCACCATGTCTCTATGGAGACGTGGCTCGCCAAGTACCAGATCGCTAAGCAAGATCGAGAGGAAGTGCAATCTGAATTTTGACACAGTACGTGCCATCGACCGATTCGATATCCCGAGGGCATGGAGGAGATGCCACAGTTCATATCAATGCAATGGTTACATGGAGCTTTGACTGCAGTGTCTCACGAAGGGGCGGAGGTCTCAATGGAGGAGCGGGAATTCTCGAGGGGATGTAGTCCAAAGGTGATGAGGTGTTTAGGATTTGTCGTATCTATATTCTATATGCGTTAACTAATTTGAGTGTGTCAATGTACAGTACAAAATATATAGTGCAGTGTGATTGCACGGACGGCATTTTCGCATGGAGTGTATTGACAAAATGTGCTCCACAATGGACAATGGTATCATGGCAAGGTTCGAGTAGGAGAGTCGACGACGAGCAATGGATCTAAACACGGTTATAGATGAGATGGAGTATTTTGAGAACTTGCAAAGTATTGTTACGGTGGATTACCGTAGCTTCTTCATGATACTATTCGATGTGTGCAGTGGTTCAAAGTGGTACTTGAAGGAGCTGGAGCAACAGTTCGGCGAGGTTCATTTGGATTTCTCGAAATAGATTCAAAAAAAAAAAGGACAAATTTACGCGACACCTTTGTGTTGCCGGCCCATTGTGAACATGTGCATGAACTCATTTGTTTGTTAATTGTATTATGACATAGTACATGTCACAATAGTTTAATCTCTCTTGTACATGTTTGTGAACATGTAATCTTCTATCCAAACCCCCGACAACCTCGATGGTAGTATGTTATACCTTCAGCTCCTCGAAGTGCAAGAGTATATGATGAAAGCGATGTTTCAAGCATAGATGAGGACAATATGCAAATAAAGGGGTCGATATTGCAAGGGGTGGAGGCCACCGAAAGCTTGGAGCATGTAGAGGAACAAACATTGGCTAACAATGATTGGAATATAGGAGTCCAAGAATTCTTTGAGAACGAGGTGGACTCATCCTTTTGTGGTGACATGTCTATCGACCTTCCAGTGTATGTGGAGTTGTGTCAGGAGATTGACATGGGACCATAGGATGCTTTGTACTTGGAGCATCCACTTACTCAATTCGTTGACTAATCACTTATAAGGATACATAAGATATGCATTTTAAGTGAGATCTTTTTTTTAAAATTTATATTACTGTGCTTTGTATGATTTAATTTGATTATGCTAACATCAATTTTTGTCTGTGCAGGTGACCTTGTTAGGATGAGTCGAGAGATAAGTGATGAGAAGTTGCAGGATATCTTCACGCGCATGTCTCTAGATCAGATGGTGAGATTCAGAGACATGGCGGACCAGGAGCTGTCTCGGACATCGTCAGGCCGCTCTACTAGATCTACTTCGGCACGATTAGATGCTTTGGCTTCGAGCAGAAGAGGTCGACGCTCGAGACTTGGGCCAGAGGGAGGAAGTGCTTCAGGGTTAAGGGGATGTTGTAGAGATACGGAGGCAATGAGCCCGCAGTCGGCATGAGATACAGGTGCGACTCCTCTCTCTCGTGGCGGTTCCAAGGAGCGTGGCTCAGGTGGATGCTGTGGAGACACGAGCACGGTGTCTCCGTCCCGTCGTTCTGCTAGAGTTGCATCACCTCCAGGATTTTTCACACCTATGGGGACGTCTACTCCAGTTACTCCGGCTTTTGCTCAGCTGTCTGTAGGTGGTACCCCTATGAGTGCTACTTTGATAGATACTACCCCGGTCGGTACACCGAATGTACATGGGTCTCCTGGATATGCCCAGGAGCGTGGATGCAGGTGGGAGAGGACCCATGTTAGGCATACCCCAGAGGGATATGCATATCTAGTCGATGATAGGTCAAGAGCCATCATCATGAATGATGAGGGGAGGAGGGTGATGGCTCTCATGAGAGAGTTGTGCCAACAAGTTTTTCGACACAACGTCTTAGATCATTGGAAAAACATACCGTAGGGGAGCAAGGACTACATAGTAGCATCCTTGCATGAGGAGTTTCCGGTTCCAGCCACAGTAGATAGATTTTCTACAGGCTGGATGATGAACTACATGCGTACATATATGTCACACAGACGATCGGACACACACAAGGCTCTCAAGAGTGGAGCTGCAAAGCCCGAGTGGCTAGACATGGACGACTGGCGCTGACTAAGGGAGGAGGCTACAGATTCTCTAGGACGTTGGAGTCAGCAGCGCGAGGGCACGACTAGAGACCAGAGTGGTCCATCATCTTGGGAGTGGCAGCCACAGGATATATCTAAAGGACTTTGTAAGTTTTTCTTTTGTTTTGCTTGCTTATTTTTTTGCGATATCCTTTGTACTGACAATCATGTTTCTAACCGTTAGTATTTTGTTTTCTTTGCATCACTCCATTACAAATCGCGATCCGACCGGCCTTGAGACTCGATCTGCAGAGAGATATGGTCTCACTGCATTGATCGAGCGATTGTATAGACGCGGCGGCCCTGTAAGTCACTCATCTTTCTTGTTCGTAGTTACTATGTTTAATTAGAATGCATTATTGTATGGTGGATTGATGTGTAATTGTTTCTTTTTTTGCAGAGTCCGTTCGATGCTCCTTTGAGGCGGGACGAGCTTTCCGATGGCGAGGATATGTAGCTCGCCCTTGGATCCCTGGAGCTCACACACCCTTCTTTTTTGGTCGCCTGATCTGTGTAGACATTTTCTATGTAGTAGGGATATCTTGTCATGATTGTATCAGTTGCTTTTATTATGAGATTATGTATTTATTTTATGTATCAGTGTTATAATTTCAGCACACTTTGTTTTGTTTACACGAGCATTGTACACAGTGCGAAAACTATTTTGTATGGCCTAAATAAAGCACATAGTGCTATATGTGACTGCCCTGCCACAAATTTTTTTTTCCTGTTACCGTCGCTATTAGTGTCACAAATTTACCTGCACACGTCGTTATTTGTGTCGTTATTAGCGTCGCAGAACGTTGTTATCAACGTCACTATTTGCATCGGTATGCAAATAGTGACGCTGATAATGATACTAATACCGACTGCTCTATGTCGTCGCCAATAACGACGCTTTTTGCGACAATGGGGGCAAATTTTGTTATTTACATTTTTGTCACTTTTAACGTCGGTATAAGGCCTATATCTTGTAGTGATGTATGCCAATTTTAACTTGGATTAACATTCAAATCACACAATTACACCCCTTTGATTCACTATATCTTAGTTCTTTTTTACCCAATTGAAACTTGTCTCTTTCCCTTGATTTCAATCATGATAGACCCTAATTAATCCCTAATCAGTCTGTAATCTTAGCTTTTAATCTACCTCTGATTAGCATCAAATCTTATCTTCTATTCTATCCAAAATATTCTCTCTCTCTCTCTCTCAACAAGAATTGATCAAAGATATTTAAACACATTTATATAGAAGCTTGACTAGTAGATAACAATAACATCATCTTATCTTCTCCCCTAATTTATTCTCTGTCACTCTATCACTTATTTTCTTAGTTCATCTCACACAATCCTCTCTCTTTCCCCCCTTCTTCCCTCCCCCCCCCTCTCTCTCTCTCTCTCTCTCTCTCTCTCTCTCTCTCTCTCTCTCTCTCTCTCTCTCTCTCTCTCTCTATGAATTGATGCTTAAGGATTAAACAACTGTGAAGAATAATAGTATCATAGAGATTAAAAAAATAAAGATACCTCCATTATTACTTGATTTCTTGTAGTATAGACTGTTAAAGTGGAAGATATATTATCGCATAGTACTGAAGATAGTACTGAAGAGAGAGATTGCTTGTAGCAGGGTAGATAGTATTGTAGATAGAGATTATTTGATTTCAGCAAATGATATCAAAACCACTCCTAAATTGCTTGCAGCAGAGTAGAGAGTGTTGTAGATAGTACTGAGTGTTGCTTCAGAAGAATTCGTATGCAAGAAACCATATTCTGGAGGGAAGGAGAAGAATGCACAAAATTTGGGATAAAACTAGAGCTTTGAGAGGAAATGAAAAAATGCCTAGAAATACGCATATACTTGTCCAAAAAAGATAAAAATTTACAAGAAAACTCTTGAGTCAAAAAGGTATCTCTAGGTTAAAAATAATTTAAAAATATGATGTGAACGTCATTTTATATCGTTTTTTAACTTTCGTCCTTTTAAGAAGCAAGAATAAGAATGATTCTAACATATTTTAATGTTGAAAAGCCATGAGGGCATTAAAGAGTTGTATATCAATGATTAGCTCCATTTTAGAGAAAATAGAATTGCATTTTTTAAGTTATGAGGATTTTGAGAAAAAATGACCTTATAGGAATGAGAGAGGGAGAGAAAGAGAGAAAAGGAAATGAAAGAGGGAGAGAAGAGAGAAAAAATGACAGAATGAGAGGAGAGAGAAAAAGAGAGAAAAGATGTTAAACATAATAGGAAAAGAGAGAAAGAGAGGGTGTGGGTGAGGGTGAGGGTGAGGGAGGGAGAGAAAATGAGAGAGGGAGAGGAAGAGAGAAAAGGAAATGAGAGAGGGAGAGGAGAGAGAAAAAAAATGAGAGAGAGAGGAGAGAGAAAAAGAGAGAAAAATCATTAGACCTAATAGGGAAAGAGAGAAAGAGAAGAGAGAAAAGGAAATGAGAGAGGGAGAGGAGAGAGAAAAAGAAATGAGAGAGAGATGAGAGAGAAAAAGAGAGAAAATTCATTAAACCTAATAGGGAAAGAGAGAAAGAGAGGGTGAGGGTGAGAGAGGGAGAGGAAATGAGAGAGGGAGAGAAAGAGAAAAAAAGGAAATGAGAGAGGGAGAGGAGAGAGAAAAAATGAGAGAGAAAGAGGAGAGAGAAAAAGAGAGAAAAATCATTAAACCTAATAGGGAAAGAGAGAAAGAGAGGGTGAGGGTAAGGGAGGGAGAGAAAGAGAGAAAAGTAAATAGGACCTTACAATAAGCTCATCCTAGGCTCATAGGGGTTAGGCCGATCCTCAACAAACCTAAGGGATATATGGCTAGAGAGCCCTAGCATACTTGTGCCTCCTAGCATAATGTTCTTCCTGCAAAGAGACATCTCATACATGGGGCTTGTCCTAGCCTCCACCACGCAAATATACAACAAAAGCAATCAGCCTATCAGTATGAAAAACATTCATTTTTCATAACGTAAATCCAAAAATAACTTTGGATATTCCATAAAAATCAATCTTTTCTTAAAAAGACAAATACAAAAAACTAAAAAACATCATTCATATACTTCGCAAAACTAAAACAGCATCACCACAATATCTCTTAGGAAACTCATCTTCAACTATTAATTTTAATTAATAAATATAATATAAAATCACTTACAAGGAAGGACACTCTTTTATCATTAACCCTCTTTCTTCCTTAGAATAGTCTTAGGAACAAATTTCTGCTCTAACAAGCACATATTTGAGCATAATAACTATTTTAAGGTTTATTCCACGAGTAGTAGTAGTATATATGCAATCATCAAGCTAGAGATCATGCTTTGGTATCTGTGGAGATCAAATGGTAAAGGAGAATTCTATTGATGATGGAGAGAACATGAGGTGAATCTCCAATCCTATTCTTAGTGAGTGCAACCTACCCATAGTCATGGTCGTCATGGTCGTGGTCGTGGTCGTGGTCATGGTTGTAGTTATGGTCATGGTTGTCGTAATCGTAGTCATAGTCATAGTCGTGGTCGTGATCGTGATCGTGGTCATGGTCATAGTCGTAGTCGTATTCGTAGTCGTAGTCGTGGTCGTGGTCGTGGTCGTGGTCATGATCATGGTCGTAATCATGGTCGTGATCGTCGTAGTCGTGGTCATGGTCGTGGTCGTGGGTCGTGGGTCGTGGTTGTGGTCGTCATAGTCATAGTTGTGGTCATGGCTGTAGCCGTGGCCGTAGTCATAGTCGTAGTCGTAGTCGTAGTCATAGTGGTAGTCGTAGTCGTGGTCGTGGTCATGGTCGTAGTCGTGGTGGTCGTGCTCGTAGCTGTGGTCTTGCTTGTGGTCGTAGTCGTCGTGGTCATGGTCCTAGTCATAGTCGTAGTCGTGGTCGTAGTCGTCATCGTGGTCGTCGTGGTCATGGTGGTCGTGGACGTGGTCATGGTCGGGTCTTAGTCATGGTTGTGGTCGTAGTCGTTGTTGAGAGAGAGAGAGAGTACGAGAGAGATACACAAGACATGCTCCCAAAGAATGATTCATATTGATGTAGAGTTAGTATATATAGGTGAGACCCAAGTCAAATGAGAGATGATATATATAGTTGTAACATCCCCACTCAAACAAAGGTCTCTGGCTGCAAGTGAAAAAACCCTTGGGGAGAACAAGGGAAAAACCCGAGCCCCTACACATACCTACGATACAAAAATGATTTACTATAAAGTTTTCTTGAATACAATGATACATGCCTCAATCAGTGAGACAAGAACTTGGAACAATACCAAGTGCATGTCTTAATGAGCTAAAGCGATCTTCACTAAGAGCTTTTGTGAAGATGTCTGCAACCATTTGATCACTGGGACAATGCTCCACCATAATGGAACCTTTCTTGACTTCATGTCGAACATAATGATAATGAATAGCAATATGCTTTGATTTACTATGTTGTATATAGTCTTTGGTAAGACTAATAGCACTTTGGTTATCGCATCGAAGAGGTGTACTAGATGATAAAGGATGTCCCAAATCTGCAAGTAGTTGTCGAAGCCAAACTAGCTCGCGAGCTGCTAATGATGCAGCAACATATTCGACTTCAGTTGTAGAAACCGCAACACATCGTTGTTTCTTGCTGGACCAAGAAACCAAACATCCATTTACAAAGAAACAATTCCCACTTGTAGATCGCATGGATAAGTGTGAACTTGCCCAATCAGCGTCTGTATATCCAATAAGGTCAAGAGAAGTTGAAGAAGATAAAGAAGAATCCTCTCGACGATGATAAATAAGACCAAATTCCTTAGTACCCTTGAGGTACTTAAGAATGCGTTTTGCAGCACTCCAATGAATAGTGAAAGGGGAAGAAAGATACTGTCCCAAAAAATTAGCTGCAAATAAAATATCTGGTCTTATGTTTAAACCAATAAATTGAAGACAACCAACAAGATTAGCAAAAGGTTGATGAATGGCTGATTCTTCATTGCATGTTGTAGATGTACCCTTGGTAGAGCTTGAAAGAATGGGAGTGTTGGCAGAGTGCGCATTTGTCAACCCAAACTTCTTAACAATATCATTAATAAACTTTGTCTGGCGAAGAAGAAGAATCCCTTGTTGTCGGTGTCGTTGAACTTGAATACCCAAACAAGAATATATCTCACCAAGATCCACCATTTCAAATGCAGTCGATAAAAGCTTCTTCATAGCATCCAAAAAAGCAATATTATTTGACACAAGAATAGTATCATCAACATATAGAGCAAGAATAATAAAATATTTGTCCTCCCTTTTGATGTAAAGATTTGGGTCAGCAAAACATGCAACAAAACCTTTAGATGTGAGGAACTGATCAATCTTAATATACCAAGCACGAGAGGCTTGCTTCAATCCATATAATGCAAGATGAAGCTGGCATACAGGATGCTCCTTTCCTGCAATCATAAAATCTTCAGGTTGCTCCATATAGATTTCTTCTTCAAGATCTCCATTGAGAAAAGCCGTTTTAACATCCATTTGGTGAATTTCTAGATCAAATATTGTTGCAAAAGCCAAAACCATACAAACAGTTGTGGAGCGCACAACGGGAGAAAATGTTTCTTGATAATCTACTCCTACAACCTGTGAGTAACCTTTTGCAACAAGTCGTGCTTTGAACTTATCAAACGAGCCATCAGCTTTGGTCTTGGTTTTATAAACCCATTTACATTTGATAGGAACACGATTTGGGGGGAGTTCAGTAAGAATCCATGTACCTTTGGAGATTAAAGAATTGTACTCAGCTTGCATAACTTCTTGCCATTGATCCCTTTGAGACGAATTGATAGCTTCCATATACGATATTGGATCCTCTTGGACAGACATAGCATCATCAAAGACATCATATTCAATAGAATAGAATCCATGCTCTATCTCAATAGGAAGATCGACATAGATCTCCAAATTTTCATAAATCTTCTTTGGAGGTGAAGGAGGTTTATGATCATCAGAATTAGTAGAATCACAAAGCAAGTAAGGAAATGCACTAAGCAAAGACTATGTATCATCTGAAACATCTGACGACCATGTGCCACCCATAGTCTTCTCATCAAATATAGCATCACGACTAATGATAACCTTTTGAGAAGAAGGATCATAAAATTTGTAACCTTTGGAATGATTTGATTAATCAAGAAAAATAACCTTCAAACCTGGAGGATCCAACTTATGTCGAGTGTCCTTGGGCACATGAATATAAGCAATGTAGCCAAATGTGCGAAAGTGAGAGACTGAAGGTGTCTTCCCTGTCCAAATTGTTATAGGAATTTTACCAGCAGGTGCACTAGTTGGAAGATGATTTTGAATAAAAACAGCTGTTAGAAGTGCTTCAGTCCAAAACTTTCGAGACAAACCAGAGTGTATAAGCATGCAACATATAGCATTAAGAATCGTGCGATTTTTGCGCTCAGCAACACCATTTTGCTAAGGAGAATAAGGAACTCTAAACTCATGATGAATACCTTGATCCTTACAGAAGTCATCAAATAGATTGGATACATATTCACCGCCATTGTCACTGCGAAGCGTCTTTATAGAGAATCCAGTTTGAAGCTCCACACTTAGCTTGTATTGTTTACATATAGGTAAAGCCTCAGACTTATGTCGAAGAAGATAGACATGTGTGTACCATGAGAAATCATCAATGAAAGTTATAAAATATCGATATTGAGACTTTGAGGCAGGAAAAGGACCGCAAATATCGGTATGAACCAAATCTAAGAGAGCACAGGAATGTGATGAAGTAGAAGTGTGGAAAGGCGAACGATGGTGTTTTCCAAGTGCACAATACTCACATATTCCCATACGTGGATGAGATTTAAGATCCATACCTTGCACAAGACCATGACGATGAAGATCAAGAATTTTGGCAAAATCGGAGTGTGCAAATCTTTGATGCCATAATTTGCAATCTGCATCTCCAGGGGCAGTAACAACATTTGCAACTGTATCGTTCAATGATAGCTCAAATAGATTACCATGTCGAGGAGCCACTGCTATAGTATGCCCGTCTTTCTCTATACGACATTGATTATGATCAAAGCCAACAAACAAACCAAGATCAACTAGACGAGCAACAGAAAGAAGATTTCTTTGCAAATCTGGAACATGAAGAACTCCTCTTAATATTCTAGTGGATGAAACAGTCCCCAGATATAAATCACCCACTCCTTTGACTTGACAAGTCGTATCATCCGCAAGGTAAACAAACTTCTTGACATGAAGAGAATGATAATTGTGAAGCCACTGCGATTGGTATGTCATGTTTCCAGTGACACGTGAATCAACGATGAATAGAGAACCATCATGAACATGAAGTACCTTTTCTGGAGAGATATCGTAATGGACGAAATTGAGCTCCTGATGAGTATGATCATCATCAGTTATAATTTGTTGAACAATATAAGCTCGAGAACATTCTTCATCATATCTGTGTTTATAACAATGGCGAGATGGATGATCTGTATGTGCACAATAATCACAAGGAGGAAAACTTTTGGACGAGCGAGGTTGCTTCGTAGTAACTCCATGCTCCTCATCATATTGACGTGCCCAGCAATCAGAAGCCACATGACCTTTCTTATCACAATAAGAACAATGTTTGTTAGGATAAGCAAGACGAGAAGATCTACTACCTGGATTAGGGCGTCCACCCTGCTGAAAACGTAAAGCAGGACGCTTGCGAGCAACAAAAGCAGCATCAAAATCCCTTTGTTCGTGAGTGGCCAAAACAGCATTAGATTTTTCCAAATGATGCTCATGACGTTGAGAATATTCAATAAGAGATATACATGCTTTGTCAAAGTGGATATCATCCTTGTTAGACAAAATAGTGATGATATTGTCATATAAAGGATCTCTGATGGTATGAAGAATTTGAGTAACAATCTGATTTTTAGCAACAGGAGCGCCGGCAGCACCAAGCTGATTGATAATGTCTTTAAAAGCCTCGATATGAGAGTGCATAGAAGTACCAACCTTATATTGAAGATTCTTCAAACAAGTTTGGAGATAAAAAATTTTGGTGACCGATTTCTTCTCAAACGTTGAGATAAGATACTCCCAAATAGCATGAGAGGTTTCCAGATGAAAGACATCCAACATAAGTGAGTCAGGAAGTGCAAACAATATATAACGACGAGCCGCTTTGTCACGACGAATCCAATCAGTATGATCAATTTTCCATTGTTCAAATAATGGACCATCAGTAATCACAGAATTGTTATTCATCACATCAATAGGTTGAACTAGGCAAGACAGGTCGCCCAAAACAATATCAAATAATTCGTCACCTTCAAGAATTAGCATCATCTTTGCTTTCCACCCAGGAAAGCCTT
This sequence comes from Lygodium microphyllum, assembly GCF_053477565.2. Taxonomy (NCBI): domain Eukaryota; kingdom Viridiplantae; phylum Streptophyta; class Polypodiopsida; order Schizaeales; family Lygodiaceae; genus Lygodium; species Lygodium microphyllum. The sequence continues at coordinate 117,443,131 of NC_141142.1, forward strand.
GTCCTTGGAAGAAGGGAACCGAACGTTGGCCAGACGGATATCACGTTAACAATTACGCAATTGGCCATGCCTGTATGTCGAGAGAAAACAAATAAGATGAGATCACAGAATCTGTAAACCATGATCAAGACGAGCGTAGTTGAGACGCATGACAATCAAAATAGGGATATGCACGTAAGAACGACGAAAAGTATTGAGTGACTAAAAAGAAAGCCCGAAATAGAGAGGCATAACGTGCAAGACGAGATGATGCATATAAGAAAAGTGCTATTTCGGTTGAGCAAAGAACATGAACGATAATAAAACATCGCTAAAAATAGCAAGATGTTTGCTTGTCGTAATCAACATCATTAACGAAGACGAGCGATTAATAAACTGTAATTGGAAATTAACGAACGGTAATTAGAAATATAGTTTTAAATAAAGAATCGCAGATTCGAGCAGAATTGCTGTCTTGAATCCTGAACTGTCATAACTTTTGATCCAGAACTCCGATTGACAAGTGGTTTTGTTTTTAAAGAAAAAATTAACTAATACTTCTAATTTGAACAAGTTCATGTATCAAATCATCACTTGTGCAAAGAATTCAATCAAGTATAAACAATGAAACAACTTATCTTCCTTGTTGTTGCTACGCATCCATAGCTCTGATACCATGTTGAGAGAGAGAGAGAGTACAAGAGAGATACACAAGACATGCTCCAAAAGAATGATTCATATTGATGTAGAGTTAGTATATATAGGTGAGACCCAAGTCAAGTGAGAGATGATATATATAGTTGTAACAGTCGTAACGTAGAAAAAGAGAGAGAGATGGAAGGAGAGGATAACAATTTAAGAAAGAAAAAAAAAGAGAGAGATTGAAGGACAGGATAACAATTTAAGAAAAAAAAAGGATAATAATAAAAACAAATTATTTGTCGTAATGTAGACAAAACGGAAAACAATGAAGGTCCTGTTGTTCAAGATCGTGAGGCGTATCTTAATCAGCGTGTCCCATGTCCTTGCTCGTTGGTACTATCTATATTTTATCTCGTTCAAGCTTGTATTCACTAGGTCATGTGGTGTTGGAACGTGTCTGGTTACCTCAGGTTATCATGCATGTCCATTGTGCGGGCCACATTAGACTCCCGAAGGTCACAAACCATGAAAAAGATGGTATATCAAGGACACGCCTCTTTCTTGCTAGAGGATCATGAACTCAGGGAAGGTTTTCTTATACGACCTCCAACACGTATGAACGCTGCAAGCTGGTACGAGCTAAAAATGGTCCACGCGGAGTCACATCCAAACGGAATGCGGCGGTTCTCAGTTTTCTACGAGTTGCTATATTGGACCCACTTACAGGTCAACCACTTGTTGGATTCCATGCATATTTTCAAGAATGTGGGCAACCTGCTATGGGACCACATCACAAGAAAGAGAGACACTATAGGGGCACGAATAGATTTAAAGGAGGTAGGTAAGATGGAGGCGCTTTGGCCATAGTCGAGTGCTGATGGTCGCATGCAGCTACCTCATGCTCCTTGGGTTTTTTCCACGAAAGAAGAGCGCATTGTAAAGCAAGTAGTAAATTCTATCTGCACTCCGACAGGTATGATGCGTTCTCTTAGGTCTGCATTTTCTAAAGGCGACCAATTATCAGGGCTAAAATCCCATGACTGGCATAAGATATGTCAGATTTGTACTACGAATGGATTGTAATTGGCATGTGCATTTTGCTATTTGGAGTGTAGACATTATTCATAATGCTTTCTCATTTGTGGCAGTTTGTACTACCGATCGTGATCGCAGGATGTCTTACTCCAGAAATACGTGGGGCCATTTACAGGTTGTCGAATTTGGTGCAATGGATCTCATAGAAGGAGATTAAGACGTCCTCTATTGAATCCGCGAGGCGGGGAGTAGTGGAGACGGTCTGTCGACTCTTTGAGAAATACCTGCCCATCAGCATGCTCGCGATACAAATCCACCTTCTTGTGCATCTTGTAGATAAAGTGGAGATTGCTGGACCTGTCTATACGCGATGGATGTTCTTCTTCGAGCATTTCATGAAAACCCTGAAAGGCTTTTTGCGACAACGAGCTCAAGGTTGGTCGGTATCTGAGGCGCTAGTGCATATTTGATCACAATGGCTACCAACGATGGATCCAGATAACAAAACGCTATGGTCGTTGAAGGACAATGATAGACTGATTGGAGATGTGGTGGTTGGAAATGGGTTAGAAAAAAGAATGGATGCTACAATGGAGGAGAAGGTGAATCGCTTTTGTATGTTGCACCATGCCTCTATGGAGACGTGGCTCGTCAAGTACCAGATCGCTAGGCAAGATCGAGACGAAGCGCGATCTGAGTTCTGACATAGTACGCATCATCGACTGATTCGATATCCTGAGGGCATGGAGGAGATGTCGTGGTTCATGTCAACGCAATGATTGCATGGAGCTTTGACCGCAGCGTCTCGCGAAGGGGTAGAGGTCTCAATGGAGGAGTGGGAATTCTCGAGGGGATGTAGTCCAAATGTAATGAGGTGTTTAGGATTTTTCGTATCCATATTTTATATGCGACATCTAATTTGAGTGTTTCAATATACATTACAAAATATATAGTGCAACGTGGTCGCACGGACGACATTTTTGCGTGGAGCGTATTGACAAAATGCGCTCCACAATGGACTGTGGTATCATGGCAAGGTTTGAGCAAGAGAGCCGCGACAAGCAATGGATCCAAACACGGTTGTAGATGAGATGAAGTATTTTGGGAACTTGCAAAATATTATTAGGGTGGATTACCGTAGCTTCTCCATGATACTATTCGATGTGCAGTGGTTCAAAGTGGTACTTGAAGGAGCTGGAGCAATAGTTCGACGAGGTCCATTTGGATTTCTCGAAATAGATTCTGAAAAAAATGGACAAATTTACGCAACACCTTTGTGATGCTGGCCCATTGTGAACAGGTGCATGGACTCATTTGGTACATATCACAATAGTTTAAACTCTCTTGTATATGTTTGTGAACATGTAATTTTCTATCCAAACCCCCGACAACTTCGATGGTGGTATATTATACATTTAGCTCCCCGAAATGCAAGAGTATATGATTAAAGCGATGTTTCGAGCATAGATGAAGACAATATGCAAATAGAGAGGTCGATATTGCAAGGGGTGGAGGCCACCGAAAGCTTGGAGCCAGTATCGGCTAACAATGATGGAAATACAAGAGTCCAAGAATTCTTTGAGAACGAGGTGGACTCATCCTTTTGTGGTGACATGTCTATCGACCTTCCGGTGTATGCGGAGTTGTGTTAGGAGATTGACATGGGACCATAGGATACTTCATACTTGGAGCATCCACTTACTCAATTCATTGACCAATCGCTTATAAGGGTACATAAGATATGCATTTTAAGTGAGATCTTTTTTTTAAGATTTATATTAATGTGCTTTGTATGATTTAAATTGATTATTCTAACATCATTTTTTGTCTATGCAAGTGACATTTTCAGGATGAGTCGAGGGATGAGCGATGAGGAGTTGCAGGACATCTTCACATACATGTCTCCAGACCAAATCGCGAGATTCAAAGACATGGCAAACCAGGAGCTGTCTCGAACATCGTCAGGCCGCTCTACTATATCTACTTCAGTGCGATCGGATGCTTCAGCTTCGAGCAGATGAGGTCGATGCTCCAGACTTGGGCCAGAGGGAGGGAGTGCTTCAGGGTCAGGGGGATGCTGCAAAGATACGGAGGGAGTGAGCTCACGGTCAGCACCAGATACAGGTGCAACTCCTCGCTCTCGTGGCAGTTCCAGGAAGCGTGGCTTAGGCTCAGATGGATACTGTGGAGGCACGCACGCGGTATCTCCGTCTCGTCGTTCAGCTGGAGTTGCGTCACCTCCGGGATTTGTCACACCTGTGGGGACGTCTACTCCAGTTACTCCCGACTTTTGCTCAGCCGTCTGTAGGTGGCACCCCTATGGATGCCACTCCGATAGATATTATCCCAGTCGGTACACTAGATGCATAGAGGTCTCCTGGATATGCCCAAGAGCATGGATGCAGATGGGAGAGGACCCATCTTAGGCATACCCCAGGGGTATATGCATATCTAGTCGATGATAGGTCAGGAGCCATCATCATGAATGATGAGGGGAGGAGGGTGATGGCTTGCATGAGAGTTTTGTGCCAACAAGTTTTTCGGCACGTCTTAGATCATTGGAAAAACATACCGGAGGGTAGCAAGGACTACATAGTAGCATCCTTGCATGAGGAGTTTTCGGTTCCAGCCTCAGTAGATAGATTTTCTATGGGCTGGATGATGGATTGCATGCGTGCATATATGTCACACAAACTATCAGACATACACAAGGCACTCAAGAGTGGGGATGCAAAGCCCGAGTGGTTAGACGTAGATGACTGGCGCCGACTGAGGGAGGAGGCTACAGATTCTCCAGGACGTTGGAGTCAGCAGCGGGAGGTGGCAAGGGCACAACTCGAGGCCAGAGTGGTCCATCATCTTGGGAGTAGCGGCCACATGACATATTTGGAGGACTTTGTAAGTTTTTCTTTTGTTTTGCTTATTTATTTTTTTGCAATATCCTTTGTACTGACAATCATGTTTCTAACAGTTAGTATTTTGTTTTCTTTGCAGCACTCCATTACAAATTGCGATCCGACTGGCCTTGAGACTCGATATGCAGAGAGGTACGGTCTCACTTCATTAATCGACCGATTGTATAGATGCGGCAGCCCTGTAAGGCACTCATCTTTCTTGTCCATAGTTACCATGTTTAATTAGAATGCATTATTATATGGTGGACTGATGTATAGTTGTTTCTTTTTTTGCAGAGTCCGTTCGATGCTCCTTTGCGACGGGACGAGCTTTTGGATAGCGAGGATATGTAGCTCACCCTTGGATCCCTGGAGCTCACACACCTTTCTTTTTTGGTCGCCTGATTTGTGTAGACATTTTCTATGTATTAGTGATATCTTGTCATGATTGTACCAATCGCTTTCATTATACGATCATGTATTTATTTCATGTACCAGTGTTATGATTTCAGTATACTTTGTTTTTGTTTGTACGAGCATTGTACACAGTGCAGAAACTATTTTGTATGGCTCAAATAAAGCACACAGTGCCACAAATTTTTTTTCCTTGTTAATATCGTCACTATTAGCATCGCAAATTTTACTGCTCCCGTCGTTTTTGGCGTCGTTATTATCGTTGCAAACCGTCAGTATCAACGTCACAAATAACGACGCTGATACTGACGGTGATACCAACTGTTCTATGGCGTCGCCAATAACGATGCTTTTTGTGACGAGGGGGGCAAATTTTGTTATTTATATTTTCGTCGCTTTTAACATCGGTATAAGGCCTATATCTTGTAGTGTTCTCTTCTAAATATTTTACTTAAAGGTTAAACAATAAAGATATTTTATTGCATGTATTGAAGACTCTAATGGCATCTTAATGAAGGACGAGAGAGGCATGAGAGGCATTCCTACTATCTTTAAGCAACATTTGGCTTCCATTGTAGGGCTTGAGTCCCCCCATTGTAGAAGATAACGATGTGCACCTTAAAGCCTTCTTTGACGGCATATACAATCCCATGCCTATGAATGAAGTACTATTATTAGAGGGGCCATTCACTACACAGGAGATCAAGTTGGTTGTTATGAAGATGTAGGAAAATCCTCAGGGCCAGATGGGTTGTTGATAGAGCTCTTTCAAAAGATTTGGGACACATGTGTTGATGATGTGGTCTCCACGCTACTAAACTATATTAGAAAGTTAGGTAATATGGTCCACTCCTTCAATAGAGGGACGATCAAGTTAATTCCCAAAACCCCTATCAAGACTAAAGTCTTCCATGGTAGATTGACTACTATGCTAAACTTCACCTATAAGGTTCTAGCTAAAGCCGGGGCAGGTGCACCTTGTAGAATATATAAGATACCACGTGAGTTCAAAAGAAATGGTATTTTATTTAGTAAAATTTAGAATGTAAAGAAAGAGTATTTCTTAATACCCTTTGAACACACATTATATAGATAATTTCTTATAGGTGCATCCCTCAAGGCTAAAGCACTGGCCACCATGAGAGTCAAGGTATTCTTCTCCAAGATAATTCATAAGAAGCAATTTGGATTTTTTTTTGGGAGGAAAATCCAAGTTATTATATTGAATCTTGTGCTCTCCATGAATTACATGATGGTGATGTAAGCACACTTTGTCCTTGTCAACATGGACTTGGACAAAGCCTACAATCCAATTAGTTGTGGTCCTTCATAATGAGCACACTAGCTACTCTTAGGTTTGGCTCTATGTTCTCCTCTATGGTTGGTAGTCTTTGTCAAAATACCTCTGCAATGATTAACCAAGCGGCCAATTTATAAGGGATGTCTGCTTGCTCCCTTGCTATTTGCTCTAATAGCAAATCCACTTCTAGGAAAGATTGACCTTAGAATCATGGATAGCACTATCAAAGCTCTCCCCTTGTTGAATGGTAGCAATAGATCTGGCTAGTTTTTTGCAAATGATAACTCTGCAATGGTAGCTATAGGAAAAGAGTCCCTTAACTTCCTAATGGATATCTACAAGGAGTTTATAGATCTACCAGCCTCCAAGATAAACCACTCCAAAATGGAGCTCTTGTTTCATTCTTGGAGGAAGCTTGAGCAGTGACTACTCCAATATGGCTTGAAGCTCATAAGTATCACTATAAGTAGTATCTTGATAAAATGTCAACAACGGTTAGCAAATGGGTAGGATACTTGCTCTCTCCTATGGACAAATTAACAATACCTAAATCCTTTCTTAGCTCTACTATAGTGTATTCTATCTCTCTATTTACTTTCATGACGAGCTCTTGGAGGCAAGTTAAGCATTTGTGTATGAAGCTCTTCTAGTCTTGGAGGGGCTCCAGATTGAATCCATAGGTTGCATGGGGTACTATCACAATTGACATGGCTAGCGAAGGGGCAGGCATTAAACCTCTAGTTACCTAGGCATAAGGCTTACTATTTGGCATTATTAGGAGGATGAACTCTGCACAACTCTAGATTGTCCTCCTAAAGCACTAGATCATCTCTTCGTGTGTCATGGGTAGCCATGGCGGCCGGGCATGGATTGGCAAGATCAATTAAGTTGCATCGCTTCTAAGGTCAAAATCCAAGCCTCAAGCATCACTCAAGCATTGGTGGAGAGTTGGTAGTTGACCTTAATCAACTATAGTTGGTCCAACACGCCCAAGCATGAATCTATGGATCTGCCCATATGCCTATGACCCTCCAATAGTACTAGTAGAGCATGGTTCTAGGACTACCTACTATCTCTACCTTAGGGGCATAACAATGTGGGTTGATTTGTGGGACAGTGAAAGCCGATGCTGGAAGGACCTTCAATAGGTCGCAGTTGACTTGAATCTCACATGCGTCGAGATCCACTAATCAGAATCGGTACTAATGGACCTAAGAGAGGATTGTTCCACTCCAATGATAGTTAGCTCTACTAGTTTTTTGCATCCACTTGAAGACCCCAATGGGAAGACCTTATGGAACTGTAGGAAGACTAGGGACTTCATAGTTGTTGCACCCACCATTCCAATGAAGGTATATGACAAATGGAAGGAGTGCCCATTTGCATCAATTGCCATGTGGAAAAAATGACTCAAAAGATATAGAGATGCACATCCTCATATAGGTTCAACCTCTTTAGATGGAGCCTCATATTGAAGTCCCTACCCATTTAGGCCTTCCTAAGCTCAAGGATATCAGTCAACCCCCTATGCCCCTTGTGCAAGAGGAAGGATGAGACCAAAAACACATTTTCTAGGAGTGCATGCACTCGTCCGTTGTATGGAAGAAAGTTAGACTCGGGCTCAAGTTAGCTAACTTAGAGATGATTTGGGTATGTCAGCCTTCTTTGCTAATAATCTCTCTTGATGATAGCTCCTAGCATCTTGTGTTGTTGGTGTTTGTGGTGACTTTGAAGTTTATTTGGAATAGAAGGAACGATATTGTATTTGGTAGGAATGGCCATAAGGTGCCTATGGATTGTGTTAGTTTGCTCTATCTTCTATTAGTTTGCTTCAAGACTTGGTGGTAGTGCTTAGCTTCCACGAAAGAAAGCACTAAGTCTTTAACCTTTTTGCCAAGAAATTAACATCCTTGGGTTAACCCGATAAGCATCTAAGGATGATGTCCTAATTACTTTATTTTCTTTGATATGTACCGCATTATCTTTTTTTTAAAAAATTGCTCTCATATTCTAAAACGATCGTATCACATTGCAACATAATTAACGCTTCGTTAATTCCCTCTCTCGATAGGACCGTAGGCATTGAACTTTAGCTCTTAGGTGATTCGGCATTATCTAGAAATTGGTTGCAGCATCATCCACTGATTTGTTTCTTTCATTGACCAATATATTGCTAAGCACGGCAGCTGAACTGTCACAAGCATGGCCCTACAATCCAGCTTCGATAATATGGATAGTCGTCTCCAATTAATAATTGTAACTAGCAAGTCTATTAAAAACGATGTAGATGCACAGAGCGCGTGCCAGTTAACGGCGAGGGTTCTAACACAGGCTCGGAGGCTCCCCCGTAACTTGTTGTCACACCACGAGCCATAAATAGGACTTGGCGGTAAGTTGGCACATGAACCGGCGGAGCCCGCGAGGGCGAGTTCCATGCAGCGACCGCGACTGCACCCTCCTCCTCCTCCTCCTCCTCCAGCAAAGCAAAGCGGCCGGCTAGTTTCGGATCAGCACAACAAGCACGGCCGGCTTAATATATTCTCTTGGAATGATCGAGGTCGCCGCGTATATCTTGCAATGGGCGTTCCGAGCTGTCTCTGATCTGTGGGCGGAGGTTTTTCTTGAAGCATATAATCTGTATTTGGTGAGCACATCTACTAAGAATTACCAGTTATACCCTGCTACGAATTACATAACCACGTCGAAAAGGAATGCAGTGATCACTGACGCTAAATAAATAAATAAATCAGGCTAATAATATACGAATTATATAACCACGTCATAACTATCAAATACGGCCAGAGTTCAGACCCAGTCCAGGGATAGCGCGGGCTAGGTCGACGGAGAGGCCTGTTGACGTCGCTGTCGATGACGAAGTGGGGAGGTCGTGCAGAAACGAGTATCGTGAACACGCTACAGCTGACTACAAATCACCATGATAATTAGATAGAAGCTCTAGACGTCTTATAAGCCTTATATATAAATACAAGCGGTAGCTCAGTGCTTTCGACTGGCCAGGAGACGCAGTAGTGTGGGTGGGTGCTGTATTGTTTATTGGCCGGTGAGCACCGCCTCGCTCATCCTGTGTAGGTTTGTGAGCTAGGGCGGTCGATCCATTAGGTGTAAAACGTAGGAAAGTCACAAGAAGTGGCTGCAGATCAATATCAACGGCCGGACTAGAGGGTGTACCTCTCTTTCTCTCTCTCTCTCTGTTTTCGGTGAACGTCGACGACGTCGAGCTGCTGTGCAACGTCATTAATCATGGGCCGACGTCGTACCACAACTCCCAACTTGAGAATTAGGAGGAACTACCAGAGCAGTTGCAGCTTATATCATAAGCTGGCCGGGATGCGGATGATGCATATTGCACTGCTATGGATATTGCTTGTCACGATGGCGGAAGAGCGCCAGACGTACAATGCGGCGGCAGCCCCCGCCGGCCGGTGGGCCACGCTGAACACGGTGGGCGTGTCGGTGATGCACATGACGGTGAACCGCTACAACAAGGTCCTCTGCTTCGACCGCACCAACTTCGGGGCGTCGCGCCTGCCCCTCCCAGACGGGCGCTGCCGCCGGAATCCGCAGGACCTAGCCCTCAAGGTGGACTGCACCGCGCACTCCTTCGAGTACGACGTCGCCAGCAACAAGGCCCGCCCACTCTTCATCTTCACCGACACCTGGTGCTCCTCGGGCGCCTGGACCTCCGACGGCACCCTCACGCACACGGGCGGCTTCTACGACGGCGCCAAGATGGTGCGCACCTTCGCGCCCTGCGCAGACGGCAAGTGCGACTGGGTGGAGAGGGGGCCCCTGCTTGCCGCCCCGCGCTGGTACGCCTCCGACCAGATCCTCCCGGACAACCGCGTCATCGTGGTGGGCGGGCGCGCGGCCTTCAGCTACGAGTTCGTGCCCGCCGGCCGCGGTGGCGCTATTGCTCTCCCTTTCCTCAAGCAGACCAATGTCCCCGGCGTGGAGAACAACCTGTACCCCTTCGTCCACCTCTCCACCGACGGCAACCTCTTCATCTTCGCCAACCGCAACTCCATCCTCTTCGACTACAAGGCCAACAAGATCGTCAAGGTCTTCCCGGACCTGCCCGGCGGCGCCCGCAACTACCCGTCCACCGGCTCCTCTGTCATGCTGCCCCTCCAGTACGCCGACGGGTTCAAGAAGGTGGAGGTGCTAATATGCGGCGGCAGCCCGGACGGTGCCGCTGCCACCACCCCGGCGCTGCAGGACTGCGGCCGCATGGTCATCACAGACCCTAAGCCGCAGTGGGCGAAGGAGAACATGCCGGCCCCCAGGGTGATGGGCGACATGCTCATCCTCCCCGTAGGCGAGCTCCTCATCATCAACGGGGCTGAGCAGGGCACGGCCGGCTGGGGGGCTGCTAGAAAGGCGGCCCAGGCGCCTTTCCTGTACTCCCCATGGAAGCCTGCGGGAAGGAGGTTCCAGGTTATTACTGTACTTATGGTTAATCATTCGTCATTCCACTAACGCGCCAGATGATCGACGTAGTTCTGATGTTGGACTGATTGCGATGTTATTATTGTGCTCCAACGTAAGATTAAGATTATATACTAATTAATACTGATAGTACTATGCTATTGTAGGTGTTGGCCGCATCTCCCATCCCCCGATGGTATCACTCCACCGCTGCAGTGCTGCACGACGGCAGGGTGCTGGTCGGCGGCAGCAACAGCAACGCTGGCTACGTGTTCGGCGGCGCCTTCCCCACAGAGCTTCGTCTGGAGGCGTTCAGCCCCTACTACCTCGACCCTTCTTACAACCCTCGCCGCCCGACCATCACCGCCGTCTCTGCCGCCGTCATCCACTACGGCGCCAAGTTCACGATGACCTTCACGGTGCCCACCGCCCCTGTTAACGTCGTCTTCAACATCTACTTCCCACCCTTCACGACCCACTCCGTCTCCATGAACCAACGCATGCTCTATTTGAACGGCGCCTTCGTCAAGGCTGGAGGCAACGCCTATGTCGCCACTCTCACCGCCCCTCCAAACACCATTGTCGCGCCCTCCGGCTACTACATGCTCCGTGTCATCAACAACGGTGCTCCTAGCACAGCAGCTTGGGTGCGCTTTGTCTGATGGCCTCGTACGCTCTTGGCCAGCCAAACAAACAAACAAACACCTCGATCAGATTGCAGCAACTTCCTCTAATTGATCGACCCCACACCATGTAGATTAGTCCTGGCGACATAAAACATGTTCTATTGTACAGAACTCTTACCTGCACTTCCCGGAGTACAATAACAACATTGTACCACCTCACAACACATTTGGATTGTATCATACACCACCTCACAACAGTACATTTGGATTGTATCATACACCAGATTCGTCATTCATCATTCGATTAATTGCATTCTTCACCGCCGAGCCTTTAAATCCGCAAATCCTTCTTTCTTTGAATCCAACGATCGGCATTTATCGAGATTAAAATACAACGCTAACAAAACAAATGAGAGTGGCCACCCACACCATCTTCGATATGAGATAGGTCCCCACACTCCTCGGCGAGACCAATCCTCGCGCATCTCAGCACGATGGTTTCTAGAGCACTCCAAGTTGTGGAATGCTTGCTCCTTCTATGTCCCCCTTGCCTAGATTTTTAAAAGGAACCAACTCCACGGCTATAATTTAAATAACTTGACTCGTAAGCCCAACGAAAGACTAAAATGCAACATGGTTATGAGTGCCTGACGTGACCACTCTTTCAACCTTAGAAGTTTTGGAACACATCGCATGTTCAAACCCCACACAGTGTCTGTCTCCTCCCATACATCGGAACGGCTTGAAGCCAATGAAGAGTAGAATAGCTCAAGAGTAGAATAGCTCTTGCATAGACATTCATTCGTGGCAACATGGCAATAGAGTTGTAGAACTAGACTTTAAACTTCCAAGGATAATCATGATAATGAACTCAATACATGTTGGGCACTCTCTATGCACTTATAATTTATCCATTGGATCTTTAGATGGGTTTAAGGTTTATGGTTTAGTATTTAGGGTTTGCGGTCTAGGTTTTAGGGTTTAGTGTTTAGGGTGTAGGGCTTACTTTATGGTTTAGATTTTCAAGTTTAGCTTTTAGCATTTAGGGTCTACTGTTTAGGGTTTAGGGTTTCATGTTTAGCAATTAGACAATTTTGTATCTTTTGATTAAGCATCTTTTGATTTCCATTTGATCTCTTAATTTAGAGCTTGGTTTAAGGTTTAGGGTTTACAATTTAGTTGTTTAGTGTTTTATTGTGCTTCGATGGACGATGCCCCACAAACTAGATACATCATTTGCCAAGGTAACATGTAAGAGGAAAGGTTCCAAATTTTACATATAGGACAATATGAAAGCTATTAGTATCTTTAAGTTACAAGGATGGACGAGGAATCTACCATAGGGTTTGAGAATATGTGTTTCTCTCAAGCTTAAGTACACCAATCATTGATGTTGGGGCGGGTATGTACAATACTTCCCCAAGAAAACTCATGGGAGCCCCAAACTTCATCATTCAACTAAGTAGGGAGATCCTGAATGTTGATCCATTCTAGACATTTATGCTAAAGCACAGTGTTGGATGGTAGAGCAAACACAAATTGCCATTATTTCCCATTCCACATCCAAGGACCCAATATTACTCAAGTTGTTGAGCTAAGGCCGATGATCGCAATGATGATGAGGAAGAGGACAAGAATGAGGCCATGGGCCTACAAAACTCTTTATGCCAATTTGGGCCCTCCATTAAAAATTCTATTTCTCATCAATAAGAAAGATTGAGAAGAAATTGTTTTAGAAAAATGTGACTAATAAAAATCATCTCAATAATTTTTTTATCATGCTAAAGTTTTCATTAAAAATGTATTGATATGTATGATATACATTCCCATTAAGAGATTTGTAACTAGATAGAAACTATGAAGCTTTTTAAGAGCTCTAAATAGCCTTGTTGAGTGGTATTTTGACCAATTTTTATGTAGTTTTGAAAATCAAAATTTTGTAGAAAATGATTTTCCACTTAAAATTTGTTTCAAATATTTTGTTCTACTAGCTTACAATATTGGTAACCTCCCATCCAATTTTGGTATCATATATACATCTTATTTCAAATTTAGTGAAATAGGACTTGAGCCACTAAAGTGGGTTACAATCACTTTTGTGGCAAATTACAAGACTAGTGTTAAACCATAAAAAATCCATTATATATAGAGGACATTGATCATATTTCTCACTTTTTCAAATTCTAGGTGAGCTTCTTAGGGATTGCATCCTTCATGGTGAAGAGATCTCTTTTATAGAATAACCTCTAGAGTATCTCGTGCATTGAGTAGATGGCTGTAAGAATCTTTCAATGAGCTAGTTTTCATTCTTTGCATAGGGATACTAAAAACAAGAAACCAAAGTGTGTGCAAATAAGATCAGGTTACTTATTTGAGTGAGAGCAAGAGATAATCCTTGATTATTTGCTAGTCTGGATTCTTGTTTTTTAATAAACCTTGGGGCAATCACAAAGTGCTTTATATATTGGGTATGTGGTCATCTCATGGGTCATAGGTATCCTAAATATGAAGCACTAAGTTAGACAATAGTAATTAAACATATTTGAACCTTGTTTTAATAGATTAACATCATAGCTTGGATAATGTTAGTTCATAGTATGGTTATTATTTTATGCTATGTGGATTATATTATCCCTAACTAGACAAAATTAGTTCAAAGTATTTGTGTATCATTAGTTTCAATAAGTACTTTAATATTACGCTTATTATTGGTAAGTTATGTACATGAATTGCTTATGAATTAATTATATAATCTTACAATATAAGTATATGTACACAATATATACGCATGTATCTATAAATATTTATGTGATATCAAAGCTATGAATTTTTGGAATATTATTATATCTTTACTTGTATATAGACATATTCTTAAGGTATAAAAGCTATCAATTAGTTTTTCTTAACATTTATAAACCATATAAAGAAAATTAAGACAATTAAAGTAGGTGATTAAAATTGTTGATTAGAAGTATCCTCTTAAAGAAAATTTTACCACTATTAATTATGTTAAAATTATTAAATTTCATATATATTTCATTAGAAATTATTGAATTGAGTATGTAACTATTAGAATTTAGGATATGTGAACCGATTCTCTTTGACAACGTAACAAAGTGAGACACTAGCCCTAGGTCATGAAGTAACCAAAAAGACAACATAATTCTCCTTTGAGGATCCAAGCTTCCACCTCCATAGCTATATACATGAGAAACGAGAAGAGAAGAAGATGTTGATGAAGAGAGGAGAAGAAGAGTTTCTTCATGGTCCCTCACTCTCTCACACATACACTCTTCCTCTCTCATACACAAGAATGAAGCAAGAGCAAGAAGTAAGAAGAGAGCAAGTTTGGGCACACACTGAGAATGAGCTTCTTCATTCACCTTTTGACTTTTATGCATGCCCTATCCCCTCCTTGGATGGTCATCCCCTTTTTGGTCCAGCCTTTGTCCATTTCTCCACTCTTTTTTCTCCTCCTTCCTATTAGCATTGGCCTTAGCCCGTTGGCCTTAGCCCGTGCCTCTCATTCTTTACAACTTGCATAGAAGAGAGCCCAATGCTCTTTTACAAAATAACACATGGCACTCTTCTTGCTAAATATTCTTGTGCGCTTCCTCTTACATTTAGAAGTTTTCATGCGCTTTGTGTCTTTAGATTTTCTTGAGTGTGCCTTTGTTCTCTGTCTTTCTCTTGCCTTTGGATTATCTTCCACTTTTGATTTTTTGAGATTTTTCCATCTTGGTCTTCCGAAGGTTAACATTATCCCCTCCTAGCTGAGTGCCAGTCCCTATGGCACTTGATGGTATGGGCTAAAAATGCTGAGGGTTGGTATGGAATGATTCTTGGGGCTTGTGGGGAGGTAAGTCATGTTAGAGATACCAATAAAGTAAGTTTTAAAGGTTGTTGATGTCAAAGATAGATGGGTGGTTGAAGAAGGCCTCCGTAGTTGGTGGCTTGCCACATCACTGTACAATGTTTCCAAAAAGAAAAAGAGTGTGCTTTCTAGGGGGTAAGTCTACCTTATCGTGCAGTGTAACTGTATAAGTGATAGTGGAACTAAGAGATGGTTCGAATTGCCTAAGGTGTTGCCAGACACTTGAGGACCTAGTTCATGTAAAGGAAAGTGCTCTGAGTGAGTTAGAGAGACAGGTCTGTCAAAATATCTTGCCCTTGATGTGTTCTAAGTTGTGAAGTGGGGGAAAGGCTAGGGTGGCCCCTACTAGGTGCAGTGGTTGAGACACTCATAGAATACAAATGGAGTGGTTGAGACACTCATAGAAGACAAAGAAAAGAAAAGAAAGCGCACAAGAATAAGTGGTTGAGACACTCTTTGTCTTCTATGAGTGTCTCAACCACTTCTTTTCTCTTTCTTTTCTTTGTCTTTATTTTTTTGTTTTTACTTTCTTTGATTACAATAGAATACATTAAGTATCATCCCATTCATGGGGAAGGGCCAGGGAGGCTTAAGGGATTTTCTTAGGAAGGCTTTATTTTGCATATAGCCCTTCAAGTTAATTCTTGCATTGAGGGGTGTGGTGGACAAAAACAGGTGGTTGCACCCAGTGAACCTACTACCCCTCATATCTTCTAATAAGCTCATACAAAATACTAGCAAGAGGATGGTTCTCATCATGAGGTGGGACATTGCGTAGCTATCTATTCTTGCATCAATATCAAAAAAGAAGGGCGGCAACGACTCTTCCTCTACAATAGGCTTTTGTTTTAGTAGCATTTGCAAAAGGTGGAGATAATTACAAGAAGTAATAAAATCAAGGTTTGGGCAGAAGGAAAACTTGTTGAGAAAGCTTGCTATGGATGGATGGAGGTCCCTCTCAGTGAAGATTAAGTATTCTTCTAGAGACGTGGCATTCACATTATAGATCTTAGGAAAATCATACCTACCATGCACCTCCTTGTTGAAATCAACTTCAATTCTCTACGCGTAAGGCATATACATAGGATCATTCCTGTCATATGGTAGCGTGCCATGGAATGCCATCTAGGCATCTAAGTTAGAGTCCCATATGTTTTTACATAACTTAGTTTGTGCCTCATACCCTTCTACTCTCCTGGGCACCACCACCACCTTGTCTTCCCAATAATCTACAAGCTCCTATTGTCATCTTGTGGAATGTCTCATTCTCTCCTCCAACCATCTCTTCTCCAGCCTCATCAAGAGCTTTATCACGTCATCTATCACCCTTGGAGATAATACCTTGTCCAAGGTTCAAGGGAAGGTGAAGGAAAATTCAAATATGCAGTTGCAATTTTCCCACTAATCCCCCACCACTACAAATTTCTGGCTCTAGTTCACAGGATCACACTCCTCTCCTTGAGGATGGCCACATGTGGAACTTATAGTGGCTTGGCTTGGAGCTTTCTTTATGCTAGCTCTACTTGCTCCCTACGCTTATGCCTCATTTCTACGATTCCTTTGGGGGGCAGGTCTTCCTCCCCTTGCTCTTTTGGTTGTGTTTGTGTTTGCAAAGGGGGACTTGGTTTATGCAATTTCTTTTTCTCCATGTGATCATGCTCAAAGTTTGGCCCCTCTTCATGGATCGGCTCTCTTGGATCTTCAGGAAGAGGCTATGCTCATTGCTCCATCTCTCTAAATCCTAGTAATTTGAGCTCTTGAATGGTTAATCTAGTTGTGATCAAATGGGATCTTTTCTCCTCCACTCCTAAGCCGGTGCTAAGCTTGGGCACTTTGGCATGGAGTCCATGCTTAAGCGCTCTCCTTGCTAGCTCTAATTTCCTTTTGACTTCCTCAATTGTCTCTTCCTCTCTTGACTGGGTTACATTTAGTACTATGTTTAAAAAGGATTTTTGTTGCTCCAACATTCCTATCTCCACCACCACTATGCGTTCACTCTCTGAATGGGCCAGACGATAAGCTAAGTCTTCAATTATATCCTCATTCTTGGCTGTCCATTCTTCTGCCTTCTCTTTCATCTGCTTCAAACCTTGGTTCCTAGTATTGGGCTAAGGTGGTGATGACCTACTCTTACTCTCGCTATAATATGTTCATTTGTCTCTTTTCTTTTCGGTGTTCTACTTATTCCTTTAGGATTGCTTGATCATGGAGCTATGTGGAGTTGGTTATGCAGTTTTGCCATCTTTCTCCTTGCATCCTGCTCACTTTGTGCCTTTGCTTCTTGTAGTTCTTTTGATAGATGTTCTCTTTGTTGCTTCAACCTATTGATCTCTTCTTCAAGGTGTTGCATGTCTTGAGATACGAGCATGCATTGTGCCTATAGAGTAATATGGCTCTCCCTCTCTTCATCATACAAGTCTTTTAGACTTTCTTCACCATGCCTTGCCTTTAAAGCTTCTTTTCATGCCATCATCTCCCTAGTTACTATGGTCATCTACCTTGTTTTTTCGAGGGGTAGGTTGCAAATTTATGTTTTTCTTCCTCCAGCTTCGACAAGTGCCGCCTTTTTTTCTTCTGTCATCTTGTCAAGTTGGCTCTATAGTTCTTTTACTAGTTAATCATACTCTTCTGTGTTGTGCATGGCTGAAGTCACTAAAGTGGTTAATACTTCCAAGCGGGGTATCTTTGGCCCTTGACACGATTCGACATTAGCTGTGTTACTAGCCACTTAATTTCTACAATAAGTGGGGCTCCTTCGCTTGGTGTAGGCACAAGTTCTTATACTTTGCTCATAAGATATTGTACCCAAGCCATAACATTGCTTTTATTAATTGCCACTTCTATAGTTCCTTGCATTGGGGTAATTGTTAGAGTGACCACAACTGGTGGAATTGGGTGCAAAGGGTCCTTTCCCTTGCCTTCTACCACTAGTCTTTGTCCTGCCTCTTCTACAACAAGCCTTATGATTTGCACATCCTCCCATGTGGGGCTCATCATAGCTAATTCCTGAGTCAAAAGGGTTACTCCACTGATTTTGGCCAAACTTATATGATCCTCCTATTCTTATCTTACTCTTTCTTCCTCTTTCTCTTATTTTCTTATGCTCCTCTTCAAGTTTTCTTGATTCCTCTTCCACCCTTTGCAGTTCTCTATTTTCTTTTATGGTGAACCTTGTTCTTTTGATAGGGATTTTCAGCATGATTCTTATTCTTTCTCCTTGGCTTGATGGCTATGAGCCCTATTGTTCACTGACTATCCTTTCTCTTGAGGCTTCTTGATTCTCCTGAGTGGGATAATCGGCTTCTTTCTCCTTAGCAGCTTGTTCTGCCTTTTTCTATTGATGTCAATTGAATTCTTTCTCTCCCTCATTCCCTATTGAGAATGAAGTGGGAGGGCTCACTAGAGCGGGGGAGCAATGCTCCTCTTGGATTAGTGATTGTTCAAGGGTTTCCTCTACTACTTCTTCTCTTTCCATCTCCCCCAAGGCTTCTTGGATTATAGTTGCTAGCACCCCTCTGAATTACCCTACAGTTGATGCCTAGTTTTTCCTCTCTAACTTCGATATTGCAGCCGGAGACTCTCCACCTGTTACCCTTGGCATTGTTGGTAGCACCTTTGCTAATGCTTGGATTGCTTCTCGGATGTAGGCATTCTTGTTCACTTCGTCCACCAGTGCATTTGCTACAAAGCTTTCAAGCAAAGGGTACTCCTATTTTGTTCATAAGGGTACTATACCTTTGACTTAAAAAGAGGGTGTGGACCATCTTTGCTTGCAATTTGAAAGTGGGCTCTGGGATATCAAGCAAGCCAGTTCAGTCATTCATGTAGACTTTCTTATTATCCTTTCTAGCATCCTATAGACGTCTCTCTTCGGCCTCTTCCTTGGCTTGTCCACTAGCCCCAAGGCCTTCTTCACAATTTTTGGACTAAGTTCAACTTCCACCCTTCTAGTGGAATCTCCCTATCTAATTGTTACCATGCCACTGTTCTTTTGGGCATCAAAGGTCTTCAAGAACTTAGTGCATTTGCTATGGTCTATGTCCTGCCCAACCTTCTCCATGTAATTAGCAAGATTGCATTGTTCTATTATTCGCTTGACCGCCTCTTCCAATTTCACCAACTCCCCTAGGTTGTGGATGCTGTGGTATTTCAGCTGGTTGAAGACACATATCTCCATGGCTAAGTCGCGTATTCTATGTTCCTCTTCTAAGAATGAGATATTGTTGGTCTTATCCTATTGCATTGCCATTTGGGTTCGTGTCACCGCATAATAGTCCATAATTAGTTCTCCTTGAAGGACATTTCTTGCATGAAAGGTAAAGTGATTAGAAAAAACATTATTAGATTACAAAATGTATAAATCACGAAATGAGAATTTTCACATCAATTGATCCATGCAAGAACATCATGGAGCATTTTTACTAAAAGAAAAAAAGTTCAATTCATCCTTTTCTTTGAAGTTCAACTCCTATTTCGATTTTTCATTCACCTTCCATTTAGCCCCTCCCCCTTTTAAATGATGAAAATCCTTCCTAGGATTGTGAAAGTAAAGATCGAAGGGCATTCAATGTGTGCTTAGTATACCTTGCTATTTCAATAGCCATTTGTAAAACTTTGGGTTATATTCTAATATCGGATGACAAACAATATCCTGTGGACAAATGCCCACTTGTGTGATATAAGTCAATACATCGATCAAGAGGTCACCCGAGTTAATTTGGCTTATAACATGGAGTTTCTCCTCCATTAAGATCCTATCCAATTATAGATATAATATGATATTATCATCTAATGGTTGATTTCTTATCATGGCTAATATCTTAAAGGAAGTTGGGGTCACATATGTTTGGTCATACTTGAAAGTCTTAATGGCACGTCGTTGCTCTACAATGGTCATGATTTGATAACCCTCTTGAGCCCATGACATATGTAGAGTATACCACTTGTGTAAGAAATTGGATTAGATTCAACTAATCATTGAAGCTCAGTAAGTTCCTATGGTGGCATGGGAATTTTTCTTTTCTTAAAGAATGTGATTAATCATTGGCTTAAGGCCTATTGTCTCAAAATTTCATTGGCAATCATCTCTTTTGCAATAGTGGAGGCCTTAATGAATATGAATTTGTATTCTTTCTAAGCACACAGCAAGGAACATACCTCATTCGCTATGGGTTTATCAAGTAGACCTAGGACCAAATGTTCATAACTTCTAGCAAACAACGTGAAAGCTAAGTCCAATCATCGGATGCACATTAATAACTAATCCCATGTGTCCATGGCCATTTTGGAAGCCCCTTCAAAATGGTTCATCGTTGCTATGATGGCTTAAGGCCTACTAGTGGCTTTGGTTTAGTTGAACTGGACAAGTTGATACTTGGTATTTCCACTTTGGAATTCTCATTGGGTTTGGTGAGCTTTTTTTAAGAAGTTTGGAGTTCGGTTGACGCTTTATGGTTAGTTTTTTCAGTGATGATCACATGAGACGTATTAGGTGGGAGCTCATTAACAATTGGGTGTATATTGACGTTTGGTTGAGCATTTGATCAATAGACCATTGGAGCACTCATGGATTGAGCATCCTTTGTCTTGGTATTCCTCCTACCCTATTTTGATTTGCATTTCTGAGCCTTATTTTTTGGAGCATGAGATTGAGGGTCATATATGCCACTTGTGAGTTTAGGCAGCCACACCAAGGTGTTACCTTCATGGTAGCCTTGGACACGCAATAGGGCTTTTGGAACCCAATGCAACCTAGCCACGTGTGTACCAAAGGAGCACCAACTCCTTTGTTTAGGTCTAGAGTGTGAGATATGAAAACTATGAGTTCCAAATGATTTCCTTTTAGAGGGCTATGTTCCATGCTTGGGGATTCACTAGAGTACTTGGTCCATAGCTTTGGTGTGGTTGTATACATTGTGGTGCACTACTCCCTCCTTAGAATTGACACTAGGTTTAACTATTGGTGGCACTACAGGCTCTCATTCGCTGGACATTCTAAAAACATATGTATTCAGTAGGTCAACATTGATGCCCTATCCAACCGCTTCACCTATGGGTATGCGAGACATGTGATCTACTATAGTGTTGTTTACCTTTGCACACTACCACAGAGAAGTCAAATTTCAAAAGTAGAAGTAACCATCAAGTAATACATCTTGTTCTGCAAGGTTTGTTCACAAGATAAAGCAATGCTTAATGATCCATGAAGAAGGTAAAGGGTATTGCTAGAAGATAGGGTTTAAAGTTCTTTATGACAAACACCATGGCTAACCCTTTCCTCTCTATTGTGAAATAGTTCATTCCAGTATTAGTGAGTTGTCTACTAGGAAAACTCACTAGATAATTAAGGATATGCTTACTAGGTTGGCACAACACTACCCCCATGATAAACTTTGATGCATCAATGTGCACATGGACGATGATGGACCAATTTGGGGCCCTTAAGACAGGAGTTGAAGTTAGAGACTGTTTAAGCCTTTCATAGGCTTGCTGACATTCTTTGGTCCACTCAAATACTATCAAATGCTTATACAATGGTCTTTAATCAATGCATAGTTCAACACAAACCTCTGGTAGTACCCTATGTGGCCTAAGAAGCATTGAACTCCCTTGAAGTTGATCAAGGGGGGAGAGGTCTACAATTACCCTGACTTTTGAGGAGTTTGTGGCTATCCCATTTCTCAACAAAAAAACCGTGCTTCACCCAAAACTTGCACTTTAAGGGATTCAATGAGAGACCATATTGCCTACACCATTCAAACACTATTCATAGCTTTTCTAAGTGCTCTTCCTAGTTGGTTGGATGCACAAGTCATCGACAAATACTTGCAACCATTTTCTGAGCATGTTCTTGAAGATAGCACACATGAGGTGTGGGAAGATGGTAGCGGCATTGGTTACCCAAATGATATGAGTATGTAGGTGAATACTCCCCATTCGGTGGCAAATGCCATCTTGTGCCTGTCATCTGGATAGACTTAGACTTGGTTATAGCCTTGAGAAGCCATCTAGAAAACTGTAGGCTTCCATTTTTGTGACTCTCTCTAGCATGTGCTCAGTGTATGATAATGGGTAGTTGTCTCTCTTTGTAGTTGCATTGACCTTTTTATAGTTCACACACACTCGAATCTTTCCAATCTTTCTCATGACTATCACTATGTTGAGATATCGAGCTCCACTCGTGATATGCCAGGGTGACCGTTGTGCATTTATGTCACCGACTTGTCAGTTGTTGCAGATGCGGTTGGTACACCGCCCATGAATAATAGCTAGATGACAGCTATCCTTATCTACTCTAGTTCGTGGCTCAGTTAGCATGCCACCTTAGTTAGTTGAGTTTGGTTTGAGACCCATATATAGGGTTCTTCTATTTCTTTGTATGAGACTTCTTTTTGGCTTACACAACTAAGAAGAGGAAAACTGTTTTCAGCCTCCAGCTTTGTGTGTATTCCCCCATTGTGCAAGCAAGAAAGCTACAAGTGAGACTCCTTCCTTCTCTCCCACAATCTTGACATGGTATCAGAGCCTTGTTCGTGGTAAGGAGCTCAAGAAAGCAAGCCAAGTTCACGGTGTTCTGGTAAGAGGACCAGTATTGCTTTCATTCTTCTATTTGGGGAGCAAGTCTCTGTAGGTAGCACAGTTGAAAGTGCAAGAGTGCATTGTCTCAGGTTGAGACGCCCTTCACGGTGAAGCAAGAGGGCAGTATATGCTACGGGCGAGGGCTTTAGCCCTTGGTGACCCTGTTTTTTTTATTTGAGGCCATTTCGGGGCCTGTTTTGGAAGCGAAAGTTTTCTGTACGCACTCAGGAAAAGGCCCTGTTTATGCTGTGCGACCACTGTTCTACAGGTCGGTGAAAAGTTACTATAGAAATTGCATCATATGCTTGTGCGCAGAGACATTGGGAGTTACAGAATCATCCCTGTTGCCTGTTGATGCAAAATCATCACTAGGAAGTGACTGTGTGGTCAAATACCACTTTCGTCAGTTTTACAGATTTGCCCTTGTGAGGCTGAAGCTGTGTTCTTTGCAGTGACAAAATTTTTTGCAGTGTTCTGTAATGGCGTCTGATTCTCTTTCACAGATTATCACTGAAAAGCTTGACAAGAACAACTTCCAAGCATGGAAGTTTAGAATGACGAATTTTCTTATGGGAAAAGGATATTGGGAATTTATTGCAGGAAATGAAGAAGAACCAGTTCTTCCTGATGTTCCCAATCAACAGCAAATGCAGGCATTTAAAGCATGGCATGAGAGAGCCAGGAAAGTTATGTACTGGCTGTCTATCAGCATTTCAGACTCTATGATTGTGCATATTCAAGATGCAAGTACGTCAAAGGAGGCATGGGATACTTTGTCAAAAATATATAGCACAAATACACAAGCCAGAAAAATGCAGCTCAAGCAAGAGTTGCACAATGTGCAAAGAGAAAATATGAGCATCAATGACTACCACATGAAGGTGAAGAAGATTGCAGATGCACTTACTTCCATTGGGTCGCCAGTGGAAGATGATGATTTAGTTTCTGTAACCTTGAATGGTCTAGGAAAGGATTATGCACACTTTTGGACATCCATTTCAGTTCGTGAAAGATTTCCTGATTTTGAGGAGTTGATTGCTCTTCTAATTTCTGAGGAGCAAAGAAATGGTGGTGCATCTTCTTCAGGAGGAACTTCAAAAGAAGCTGTCTTCTACTCAAATACTGGAAGAGGTAGAGGCAGAGGTAGAGGAGGCTGATCTGGAGGCCGTGGTAGAAATCAGAATATGCAGCGGACTCAAGAAAACCAGTCCTATGGAGGAGGACTTGGTAACTCTAGAGGCAGGGGGAGCCAAAGAGGTCGTGGTGGATGGCAAAGAGGGCAAAATGCAAACAGCAATGTTGAATGCTACTACTGTGGTAAAATGGGTCATATGGCTAAAGACTGCTATAAAAAGCAGAATGGCATCATGAATGGAAAATTGCAACAAGGGAATTATGCATCTTCTAGTAGACAGGGTGATGACAGAAATGAGCATTTGTTTATGGTGCAGCACATGAAAAATTCTGTGACAAGTGCAGAAGAAAGAAACGATGTATGGTATGTTGACTCAGGTGCATCAAACCACATGACAGGTCATGCAGAATGGATGGAGGATGCAAGAAAAATGAAAAAAATAGGATTTGTGGAGACTGGTGATGATACTGCACATCCTATTGTGCAGATTGGAAAAATTCATTTGTTTATGCAGGATGGGAAAAAGAAATACCTGTCAGATGTATTTCATGTCCCAAATATCACCAAGAATCTGGTTTCTGTTGGTCAAACGGTTGAGCAGGGCTTGCAGGTCAGATTTAATCCTCACGGATGCTTTGTTGAGGATATGAAAAATAAAGGTCGCTTGATAGCAAAAGGAACCAATCAAGTATTCACTAGGTCGTGGCTCGCCTTACAGGTCTGGTTACCTCCGGTTATCATGCATGTCCATTGTGTGGGCCACAGTTAGACTCCCGAAGGTCACGAACCATGAAAAAGATGGTATATCAAGGACACGCCGCTTTCTTGCCGGAGGATCATGAACTTAGGGAAGGTTTTCTTGAACGACCTCCAGCACGTATGAACGTTGCAAGCTGGTATGAGTTGAAAATGGTAAACCCGGAATCACATCCAAATGGAATGCGACGATTCTCAGTTTTCTACGAGTTGCCATATTGGACCAACTTACAGGTCAACCACTTGTTGGATCCCATGCATATTTTCAAGAATGTGGGCAGCTTGCTATGGGACCACATCACAGGAAAGAGAGATACTATAGGGTCACGAATGGATTTGAAGGAGGTAGGTAAGATGGAGGCGCTTTGGCCGCAGTCGAATGCTGAAGGGGGAATGCAGCTTCCTCGCGCTCCCTGGGTTTTGTCTACCAAAGAAGAGCGCATTGTGAAGCAAGTAATCAAGTCTATCCGCACTCCGACGGGTATGATGCGTTCTCTCATGTCCACATTTTCTAAAGATGACCAATTGTCGGGGCTAAAATCCCATGATTGGCATATGATATGTCAGGTTTGTGAACAGAATGGACTGTAATTAGCGTGGGCATTTTGCAATTTAAAAAGCGACCATTATTCATAATGCTTTCTCATTTGTGGCAGTTTGTCCTACCAATCGCGATCGCAGGATGCCTTACTCCAGAAATTCGCGGGGCCATTTACAAGTTGTCTACTTTGGTGCAATGGATCTCACAGAAAGAGATTAAGACGTCCTCTATTGAATCCGCAAGGCGGGGAGCAGTTGAGACGGTCTGTCTCTTTGAGAAATACCTGCCCACTAGCATGCTCACGATACAAGTTCACCTTCTTGTGCATCTTGTGGACGAAGTAGAGATTGCTGGACCTGTCCATACGCGATGGATGTTCTTCCTAGAGCGCTTCATGAAAACCCTGAAAGGCTTTGTGCGACAACGAGCTCATCCAGAAGGTAGCATGGCGGAAGGTTGGTTGGTGTCAGAGGCATTAGTGCATATCTCACAATGGCTACCAACGGTGGAACCAGACAATGAAATGCTATGGACGCTGAAGGACGATGATAGGCTGACTAGAGATGTGGTGGTTGGAAATGGGGTAGAAAAAAGAATGGATGCCTCAATGGAAGAGAAGGTGAATTGCTTTTGTATGTTGCACCATGCCTCCATGGAGACGTGGCTCGCCAAGTACCAGATTGCAAGGCAAGATCATGAGAAAGCGCGAGCTGAATTCTGACGCAGTACGTGTCACCGACCGATTCGATATCCCGAAGGCATGGAGGAGATGCCGCGGTTTATATCAACACAATGGTTGCATGGAGCCTTGACCGCAGCATCCAGCGAAGGGACAGAGGTCTCAATGGAGGAGTGGGAGTTCTCGGGATATAGTCCAAAGGTAATAAGGGGTTTAGAATGTGTCATATCTAAATTTGCTTGCTACATCTAATTTAAGTGTTTCAATGTACAGTACAAAATATATAGTGCAGCGTGGTCGTGCGGACGGCATTTTCGCGTGGAGCGTATTGACAAAATGCGCTCCACAATGGACTGTGGTGTCATGGCAAGGTTTGAGCAAGAGAGCCGGCGACGAGCAACGGATCCGAACACGGTTGTGGATGAGATGGAGTATTTTGGGAACTTGCAAAGTATTATTACGGTGGATTACTGTAGCTTCTCCATGATACTATTCGATGTGCAGTGGTTCAAAGTGGTACTTGGAGGAGCTGGAGCAACAGTTCGACGAGGTCCATCTGGATTTCTCGAAATAGATTCCGAAAAAAAATGGACGGATTTGCGCGACACCTTTGTGTTGCCGGCCCATTGTGAACAGGTGCAAAGAGTCATTTGCTTGCTAATTGTAATACGACATGGTTTATGTCACAATGGTTTGAACTCGCTTTGTAAGTGTTTGTGAACATGTAATCTTCTATCCAAACCCTCGACAACCTCGATGGTGGTATGTTATACCTTCAACTCCTCGAAGTACGAGAGTACATGATCAAAGCGATGTTCCAGGCATAGATGAAGAAAATATGCAAATAGAGGGGTCGATATTACAAGGGGTGGAGGCCATCGCAAGCTTGGAGCCCGCATCGGCTAACAATGATGGAAATGCAGAAGTCCAAGAATTTTTTGAGAACGAGGCAGACTCCTTCTTTTGTGGTAACATGTCTATCGACCTTCCAGTATATGCAGAGTTGTGTCAGGAGATTAACATGGGACCATAGAATACTTCATCCTTGGAGAATTGTATTACTCAATTCGTTGTTTAGATCTTCCATAAAGGTACATAAGATATGCATTTTAAGAGGGATTTTTTAAAAATGATTTATATTACTGTGCTTTGTATAGTTTAAATTGATTATTCTAACATCATTTTTTATCTATGCAGGTGACATTTTCAGGATGAGTCGAGGGATGAGCGATGAGGAGTTTCAGGACATGATGGCACGCATGTCTCCAGATCAACTCGTGAGATTCAGAGAGATGGTAGACTAGGAGCTGTCTCGTTCTTCGTCAGGGCGCTCTACTAGATCTGCTTCAATGCGATCAGATGCTTCAGCTTCGAGCAGACGATCTCGACGCTCACGACTTGGGCCAGAGGGAGGGACTGCATCGGGATCAGGGGGTGCTGCTGTGGAGACACGGATGTGGTGTCTCCGTCTCGTCGTTCAGCTCGAGCTGCGTCACCTCCAGGATTTGTCACACCTGTGGGGACGTCTACTCCAGTTACTCCGGCTTTTGCGCAGCCGTCAGTAGGTGGCACGCCTTTTGGTGGCACTCCTTTTGGTGGCACCCCCTTTGGTGGCACCCCTTTGAGTGGCACTCTGAGAGAGGGTACCCCCGTCGGTACATCGCATGTACAGGGGTCTCCTGGATATGCCCAGGAGCGTGGACGGAGATGGGAGAGGACCCATCTTAGGCAGACTCCTAGGGGTTATGGATACCTAGTTGATAGTAGGTCACGAGCGGTTATCATGAATGATGAGGAGACCCCTTTTTCGGCACAACGTCCTAGATCATTGGAAGAACATACCGGAGGGGAGCAAGGACTACATAGTAGCATCCTTCTACGAGGAGTTTCCGGTGCCAGCCGCAGTAGATAGATTCTCTACGGGCTAGATGATGGATTGCATGCGTGCATACATGTCACATAGACGATCCGACGCACGCAAGGCAATCAAGAGTGGGGCTGCAAAGCCCAAGTGGTTAGATGCAGACGACTGGCGCCGACTGAGGGAGGAGGTTACAGATTCGCCAGGACATTGGAGTCAGCAGCGGGAGGCGGCGAGGGCACGACTCGAGGCCGGAGTGGTGCATCATCTTGGGAGTGGCGGCCATAGGACATATTTGGAGGAGTTTGTAAGTTTCTCTTTTGTTTTGCTTATTTGTTTTTTTGAAATATTCTTTGTACTGATAATCATGTTTCTAACAGTTAGTATTTTGTTTTCTTTGAAGCACTCCATTACAAATCGTGATCCGCAAGGCCTTGAGACTCGATATGCAGAGAGGCACGGTCTCAATGCATTGATCGACCGATTGTATAGACGCGGCGGCCCTGTAAGTCACTCATCTTTCTTGTTCGTAGTTACCATGAGATATTTGAATGCATTATTGTATGGTGGATTGATATGTTGTTTCTTTTTCTGCAGAATCCGTTCGATGCTCCTTTGCGGCGGGACGAGCTTTCGGGGGACGAGAATTTCTAGCTCGCCCTTGGATCCTTGGAGCTCACACACCTTTAGTTTTTAGTCGCCTGATCTATGTAGACATTTTCTATATATTAGTGATATCCTTTTATGATTGTACCAATCACATTTTATGCGATCATGTATTTATTTCATGTATCAGTTTTATGATTTCAGTATACATTCTTTTTGTTTGCAAACGCTTTGTATGCACTAGTGCAGAAACTCAAATTTTTTTTTCCTGTTACCGTCGCTATTTGCGTCGCAAATTTACTGCTCGTGTCGCTATTGGCCTCGCTATAAGCGTCGCAACTTTACTGGTTGCGTCGCTATATGCGTCGCAATTTGCGACGCATATAGCGACGTTTCTATGGCGTCGTCAATAACGACGCTTTTTGCGACGACGGGGGCAAATTTTGTTGTTTATATTTTCGTCACTTTAAACGTCGGTATAAGGTCTATATCTTGTAGTGTATGGAGGTCGAAGCTTGGAGCTTAGAGATGGAGCTTGCTTAAAATCATATCTTGGATCGTGGAGCTATCGGCAAATGTGTGGGAGGAGGCAACTTAATTGAATTCAAAGGTAAGCTCACTACATTTGTGTGTGGGAGAGTGTGCATGACTCCTGGGGGGGTCCATTATGGTTTACCATATGGTACCACGTGAGTATAAGGGAGGGGGGTTATTTAAGGGAAGGAAGGTATATTTTATAAGGTAAGGTCCCATAAATAGGGGGTAGATAAGGGGTATTTTCATATATTTCTTGCACGCACGTGACGTCTCCTTATTACTACTAGTGAATCCCCCGTGGCACGACTATATGAGAGGTAGCCATAGCTCTTGGCTTGAAATACTTGAAGCAATAAGTGGTCTGTGGGTCTTGGCAGTGTGCTTGCAAGAGCGATGATATTTTGGTTGCATTGCCGGGACCAATGGATTTAAGCTTTAGTGCTTGTGCGCTTCAAATCGAGTGATGGAGTAGGAGTTTGTTTACAAAATGACACTTGATTTTAGGTAAGAAGAGACAGAGTTGGAGGCCATTCGATCTCTCTTGTGGATTAGTTTAGGTTTAGAAAGCTTTGTATGTATTGATTAGAGCATGAGAAGTATATTTTGATCAAGTTTGAGACATTAAGGTTTGGGAAATAAGGAGAAAAGAAAGAAAAGATAAGTCTTTGTACAACCAGGAAACATGAAAACATAAAAAGAAAGGAAAAAGATTTTTAGTGCTTGGGAAATAATAGGGATAAAGAAGAAAAAGAGAGGAACAAAAGGTGAGAATGGGGAAAGAAAGAGATCCTTTGCACAGTGAGAGATTGAGAGAGAGAGCCATTGAGAGGGATAGAGAGCTATAGGTCAAGAGGAAATAGAAGCAACAATCTATGGTATCCTTGCATTTGGGTATTCTAGGTATGCTTTGAGTCTTCCTTGATGTGTGCTAAAGGAAGTAAGAAACCTGGGTGTAGTAGCAAGTAGTGCATTGAACCATTTAAATCAATTTTGTATCATTCATAGTGTTTTTCTCTTGCACAACTTGGATGGTGACCCATAGGCCTTGGACGGTTGAATTCTCCTCAGACTTTGATATCCAAGTATCTTTAGTCCATTCGGATATCTGACTCGGACAAGATTCTACTCGGGTACTCGAGAACAAGAGTCCAATTGGACTCAAACAATCTTCTATGCTTCCAAAGGCCAATCCTCAAGCCTTGGATGACTTACTCGGACACTCGGACAGGCACCCCTCATCCATGTCCAAGTTTGATCACCTAGATGACCATTTCTTGTAAGAGCCTACTCAGATGGGTGAGTCTAGGACTTGAATGGGTTATCTAGAACACAAATTTGATCATTTTGGATCATTCCAAGACCTGCTAGGGCCAATAGCTAGCTATCCAACACTCAAGGTTGAAACCCAGGCCTCCAAACGATGAGACCATAGAGTCAATTCTCACCAAAACTTTAACCTAATAGTCCAAGAGTGATTGAAATTACTGATCATTGGTCGCTTACCCCTGGTAGAGACCTAATTTGACCATGTGTATTGAACACCCATTGAACTACCTATCACAATCCTTGAGGGATTCAAAATTGGTTGTTAGGAGTAGTCATGATCTGCACAAAAGAGCTACAACTGTATGAAACTAATTGGATGTGATTGAGTTCATCAAAGATTGCGCCTTGCATCATCGTGTCACTTAAGTGCATGTGAAAAATAGAAAGCCTAATTTCGCATAGTTCACATTGAGTTGCACTTCTCAAGCATGCAAGTGTGTGCATATTTATAGGTTGATTAGATTAACAAGGAGCATACTAAAGGGGAGTAAAATAAGAAATGAACCCACCACTAGAAGTACAACCTTGAAAACCAGACAAGCGCTCCAAGACACCAGGAATAAACATCTAAGGAAGATAGAATCATCAGACTACTAAGGGAAGGAAGGGCTAGCCAAGATTAGAGACATATTTTTAGTTAGCCTAGTTGACCTCATGGAAGTACTAGTGGGTTAGGAGACAACTACCATGGTAGGTACTAGCTTGAATGAGAATGACCTCAATCTTGACCTTAACTTCAATGTGGTAGGGTACTTGGATGACAACTGGTGACTTATCACGCAGTATGACTAACAAACAAGATAGCACATCATGGAAGACCTACAAGCCAATATCATAGGTGATCTTAAGGAGGAGAGGAGGCTAGAAAGGATAACACTATTACACATAACAAGCTATAGCCAGGAGCAATGGGCTCAAAGGTTACACAAGAGAGAGAGTTCATTGAGGTTCACAGGATCCTAGCCATCTCAAGTAGAAACAGAATGAGAGGAAATATCAATAGGGAGAGAGCCTTAGAAGTAGACCTTACAGTGAGCGAGCTACTCAAAAAATGATTGCTAGACAATACTAGCACTAAGAAAAGTGGGGCAGCCTTGGTAGCATCATTGCTGACTGAGCTAGGAGTCACCCCAAATGCTAGGAGCCAAACAAGGATACCCATAATTGCCAAGTAACTCAATAAATATCAAGCAGGCAATGACCCCCATAGCTTCATTGAGCTGTTTGAGTAGGTGTGCGAGGCTAAGAACCTCATGGACCCTGCTCAATGGACACAAGCATTCAATCTTTGCTTAGGAGACAAGGGAGTGACTTGGTTTACAAGTCTAGATAATACCTAATGTAATAATCTCAAAGATATGAAGAATCTCTTAATCAAGAGATTTTTGAAGGCATGATACTCCGATAACCTCATTGTTAAGCTTATGAATGTCAGCTAAAGAGACAAGGACATACCTCAGGTAAGTTACTCATGAATATATGTGTGCATCACGTGGATTCAAAATAAGGTAATTTTAAAATACCATTTTTATACATTTTTTACATATAGAAGGGTGGAATATAAAGGGTTTACTTACAGATTGAATAGAAAAGGGTTATGTTTTATTTAGAAAAAATTCATAGATAAGGATACTTATAAATAGGTCTTGAATGCAAGTGATGCAGAGGATATACATATAGTAACTTCCCCGAGAGACATATGAGACTACGTCACTCATGTGAGGAGTCTCTATAAGAGGATACATGAAATAGCTGAGTAACCAAATGAGAGAGCAGTCTCGACTATGTTCATCAATAGGATCCACAACAATGAAGAACTCTATAAGGCCTTAGCGAGTAACTCAAACCTGTAAAGGGATGTGCTGGTAAGAGTCTTTAAGGAAGCTATAAGGTGGATAACTTGTCAGAGAGAGAAGCTCTAGGGTTACATAGGAAGGAAACAATACATTTAGAAATATACTAAGAGAATCATAGCTCTTAGCAAACGATCAGTCCTTAGCAAGCAAGATAAATGAAAGAGTATTGACTAGACTTAAGTGATAGCTGTCAGAGTTGACCAGACTACAGGAGTCAATACAAAGACCAATGTGACCACATGTATAGTGTGTGCATTGTGGAGGGAACCACTTGCCATTTGAGCATTCCGATCTTAGAGTCCAACCTTGTGCTACCTGTGGAAGCTTCGGGCATGATGCTATGCACTGCCAATTATTCAGATGGTTGCCATACTAGCAACCCTATACTCAGCCATACTATTTAGGAGTTAGGTAGCCTTACTTGGAAGAGGAGCCCATTTGGCTCTACCTGCACCTAACAATTTAAAGCCAATTACTCCAAGGATCGACATCAACTCAATAGGAATCCCTAGACCATCAGGACCTATAGTGACCCATCCACCAACAAGTGAAGCTCTAGTGCACTTTGTAGAGGAACCACTGGAGGAAGACTCATATGTGAACCTTAATGTCTCTTATGATGAGGAGGATAATCCCATATTGATGGATTTTAGGCCTATGCCAGTCATGGCTTTAGGCAGAGGGAGAGGTAGAGTCCAAGGAGGAGGTTAGAACCATGAGCCCATAGCATGTTGGAGGTGTGGCCATCTAAGGTATATCCCAACTTGCTTTAGGCATAGGGAGAGGTAGAGGCCAAGGAGGAGGTCAGAAACATGTGTCCATAGCATGTTGGAGGTGTGGCTATCTAGGGTATATCTCATCCTGTTATTCTAAAAAGGAGCAAGAAAATAGGGAGAATACTGACTTGAGATGTGGCCATCCAAGGCATATCTCATCCCACTATCTTGAAAAGGAGCAAGCAAGTAGGGAGAAGGCCGACTTGAGGTGTCCCAAATATGCGGAGTTACACACCTATTCATTGATTGCCTTGGGTGAAAACCCTTGACTAGTTTAACAATCATATCATCTGTTCCACTCCGACTCTTTTATGTTAAGTCACCTGACAACAATGCCACACCCATCCCCATAAATGTCATGACATTAGCCCAAAGCAAGCAAGTCACTAATTTGTTACTTGGATCTAGCAACCTAGATGTAGTCTCTATAGGAAAAAAGAGTTGACGAAGGAGAAAAAAGAGGACTAATGTGCAAAAGTAACACTTAAAACAAAGTGTGACCACCTTAACAAAGGGAAAGTAGGTTATTGATGTAGAAGCAAAAACATCTATCCCTAAAATGAGGGAGAAGGAAAGTGCTAGGGTTGAGAGTACCGTGATTCCAACCAGCAATTAAAGGGTGTGGATAAGGTCAAGGAATGATTAAAAGAAGCATAGGCTCACTTGCGAAACACTAAACCTATCATTGAGGATGAGATCAATGAACTCTCAACCATGAAGGGGAGGCAATGCTATCACATGCACAGCCACACAGGCAAAGTATGGATACCATGAATAGACAAAACAGCCCAAGAGCATTTGCAAGAAGCCAATGAAGTAGAGGAGGGAAAGACAATTGGCAATTTTCTAACAATACTAATATTAACTCCAGTGACATTGCCACTAGGAGAATTTCTTAGGAAAATCCTTGCACTATGGAAAGGATTGAAGCAATGGTTAGAAAAATCTAATAGACATGAACCGCAAGACTTGCATGATCATGACGCTATGACGCACATACTGAGACTAATGTTAAATCCAATACCTAAGCCCCCACAAGTGAATGCCTTTTGGGAAGGCATGGAGATGTACACAATTTTACCTGTCGTAGCCCTAGGAGATACAACGTGGAAGGGGATAGTAGACACATGAGTAGGAGTTAGTAAAATTTGCCATGCAATCTTGTAAGCTTTGGGAAACTCACTGGTACAAACTGCACAGTTCAATGTCACTTTAGTGAATGAGATGAATGTTAGACCCTTTAGAGTGTTGGCTAGAAGCAATAATGGATCCCTAACTAAGTACATTCCCTATCGTGAGGATGAGTGCGATTGGATGCATGTGTTGGCAACCATTGATCTCCCATTCTCGAATGATGAGGATTAATAAAGGTAAGTTTTAGAATCAGCTAGCAAACCCAACAAAGCCATAACTTCTAACCCACCCGCAGTGCCCCTATGCACGATGGTCAGGAGTTTCATCAACCGAGCAATACTAATCACCTATCATGTCCCAACTAACAAATTGGAACTCCATAGAATCTTTGAGTACTTGTTAAGTGAGCTAGCTTGCAACCTAGATACAAACCTAAAGCCCCTCAAGGATCTCATGGAGAGTAAGGAGTAGTGATGGACTGAGGTGCATGACTTAAACTTGTTATACAATTGAGGTCTCATTACAAGTAGGGAAAAACTTGAGAACAGGAACCCTGAAAACAATGAACAGTTAGAGGATGAGGATCTCGATGATGAGTACAAAGATTGTTATTCTATTAGTGTGAGGAAAGTAAAGAAGAAGTTGAGACCATAGAATATCACACAGATGGAAGAGTGATTGAGCAAATTAGAGCAGATTTGAAGTCCCGAGAGGTCACTACATTTAGAGTGAACAATGGAGTTGCCAAGGTAGATTGCGATCGAGGTTGGCTAGAATGCCTAGAGATAGTAGATTATGAGCAAGCGAGATTAGTACAACTTGGCACAATATCATTATTTGGCTTGAGTTAGCCTCCGAACTATGACCACTAGGAGAGATAGCCTCTTCCAGTGAGGATTGTGAGTGCAACTCTGAGCTAGAGGTAAGCTCTGATAGTGATCTGGAGATGTCTTGACCACTTGGGACCAAATGCACCAAGGGGGTGTTGGGGTAAAGGCGCCTCCGCCGTGCCGCCCCGTGTATTACTACACTGACAGTACCCGCCACTGCACACTGTAGGTGGCGGGCGCCCGTCACGTCACTTTATTCTTTACATTCATTTTTTAGTGACTAGTAAATAAAGGAAGGCCCGGTCACACATTGTGACTGTTGGAGTTCCCATTTCTTGTCTCTCTCTTTCTTGCTATTGCTCTCCCGCCATAGCTCGTGTGCAAGCTTCGATCCTTCTCACCTTTCAACTGGTATTAGAGCTTGGCTTCCTCTTGCTCGAGCTCGACTCGGTGCTTCTCTACCTTCGCATCAACTCCCTTCACGCATTGGATCTCCATCCCGGCAGCCATATCCGATCTCCCCGAGCTCCCGTCACTCCCCGGCTTCCCGAGCACCTTCCCGGCCTATTGAGGCACCTTCAAGGCATTGATACTGAGGTATTTGATCATTCTTTCAGGGTTTTATTTCAGTCTACAGGTTGCAAACAGCAAGGGGAGCCATGGCTTCAAACCCTTGAAGCTTATTCCCCTCATATTGTGCCTTACACCTATCAAGGCTCAAAGAGGCTTGTCATAGGCCTTTAATAGGCCCTTCTTGAGCCCCCCATTACCCCCTTTTCAGCCCATGTGGAGCAGCAACAAGTTCAGCACCAACAGGGCAGATTGCACCATTTTTTTCCAGGCTGTTAGCACTCGTCTACTTTAGCTCCACACTTGGCCATTGCTTCTTGCTCTCTACCTTGATCAAGAGGGCTATAGACTTCATGTTTGATGTCATTCAAGCTTTGGACATTGGTCTTGATCATTCGGGGCTGATTTCTTCAGATTTGGGATTGTCATAAACTGTCATAACAGGCTGAAAATAGGGCAGCACCATTGGCATTAGCATTTGTTGCTTATACTCCATTCCGGTTGTGCTATTTGATGCCCGTATGCGGTCTACATGATGCCTAGTGTCTTGGGAATGTATGCACATGATTATGCCATGATTTTGGCCTGAAATATTGGCTGATTTGGGACTGTTATTTACTGTTATACAGTGCTGGAAACAGGGCAGCCACACTTGGCATTGGCATTTGATGCTTATACTCTACTCCGGTTACCTTGTTTGATGCCTGTATGCGGTCTACATGATGCCCAATGTCTTGGGAATGTATGCATTCGATTTGCCCATGATTTGGCATTGTTTTTGGGTTGGAAATTGAAATTTTTGGACTATTTAGAGCTGCTGTATATGAGCGGGCTGAAGCTCATTTGTCACATGTATTGCTTCTCTATCGATACCGGATGTATGCTATGGGTTATGTCATGATGTATTACACTTTGGGGATCGACTTCGAAATCATGATCATGATTCCGGAATGCTTTTGAGCATCGCATTTGCTCCGTTGTTATTGGTTTGTCATTGGCAGTTTGGTCGACTTGACTGGCATTTGAGCCGCTTATGCCTATTGTCTGTACTTGACGGATAAGCTCTATGCATTACATGCTTTGGTCCGTGGTTGATGCCTCTTAGTTCGTCCATGCTTGACAAATATTTTGGAGCTCCGATTTGGATGTTTTGAGCACTTCGGACTCACAGGGATATTGACTTTGGCTTGCTACTGGATGTATTGACTTGAGAGAGATCTTGCCATTGGGATTATGTCTTGCTTAGTGGTTGCTACATCAGTTGCTTCATGTATGTCATGCTCTTGGGAAGCGTATGACGCATTGACTTGGTCACTTGTCACTGGTATTTTGTCTTGGGTTGCTTGAGCCCTTAACTCGATTGTACGCCTTTTGTGCCAGTGGGAGCATCTTGCATGCTTACTTGACCTTGAGCAGGGATTACATGCTATTGGAGCAGTCTATGTCATTGAGCAGTTATGGATGTATTGAGACTTTGGGATTATACTTCGACAATTGGATGTTTCATTGAGTATATATCTTGGTTCACAGGATGCTTATGAGCTGAGTCTCAATTTTGGATCCGCTTTCTTTTGAGCAGACACCTATTTGTGTCAGGTTTTGGCAGTTGGTTCTATATTTTGCCTAGATTGTCTGGGGTGTGCCTCTTACTTGCGGATGCTATTTGACATCTCTCGGTGTTATGCTCATGTATTTTCACTGTCATTTGGCTTTGCTTTGTCCTCTTTATGCCGGCTTTGGACCTAGCATTGTTTAGTTGACATTAGATCCAATTTTGGGACAATTTGCTCTCATTATTGCAATTCTGAAATTTATTACAGCAAGCATTTATTGGTGGACTAAGCAGTATTTTTTATGCTGAAATATCCTGATTTGGTGTACCCACCTAGTACTGAGTGGGCAGCATCTTTTGGCACACTTTTCTCACCATTTGGAGCTCATTTCAGTGGATTTTGGGCATTTTCTGCAGTAAAACAGCCAGCAGTTTTACATTGTCTGTGCATTTCCAGCCTGCATTATGACATCCTCTTCGACTGATAATGCCATATTTAACATCACAAAGTTGGATGGTACCAACTACTCTTATTGGAAGAGTCAAATTTGGCAGGTCTTGGTGTAGAAATCTCAGATTAAGCCACTTCGGTTGAGTGGGGAGCAGCCTGAAACTATGGACAATGACGACTGGCTTGAACTTGATGAGCTATGCAAGTCCACGATTGTATTGTCTCTCACTGAACAGGTACATTATAATGTATTTGAGGAAGCACAGAGTGCATGGGATCTATGGAATAAGATCAAGAATCTTTATGATAAGAAAATTCCGACGAGTCAGATGTACTGGTTGAAGCAGCTTATGGATCTGCGCATGAAGGATAATGCGACTATATCTGCTCACTTGAGCCAGTTCCATGCTATACTGAAGAACCTGACTTCGCAGGATATCACCTTTGGAGAGGAAGTAACTCCTCTTTTCTTGCTTGGGACTCTGAATGAGTCATGGGATGTATTCCGCACTGCCCTATGTGCCTCTAGTGCTACTCTGAAA
Organism: Lygodium microphyllum; assembly: GCF_053477565.2. Lineage (NCBI taxonomy): Eukaryota > Viridiplantae > Streptophyta > Polypodiopsida > Schizaeales > Lygodiaceae > Lygodium > Lygodium microphyllum. Next base: position 117,481,071 of record NC_141142.1, read on the forward strand.
CTGAATGATGTTGAGAGTGCTCTTCTGCAGGAAGAGGTTAATCGCAAAAACTTGGATGCCTCTCGTGTTTCACATGCTTTGACAGTTAGAGGCAGGATTGACAGGAATGAACGTGGGAATGGCCGTGGCCGTGACTCTCAGAAGGGTCGGTCTAAATCTCATGGAAAGTCACGTAGTAAGTCGCGTGGGCGCAACGCTAATGTCATTTGTCATCATTGTGGAAAAAAGGGCCATATCAGACCACAGTGTCATGAGTTGCGCAATGAGAAGTGCAAGGATAAGGGGAAAGAGAAAGTGCAAGAGAAGTCCTCTGATCGCAGTATAGTACCTGCGAAGTCCAGTGTCAAGATTGAAGAAATTAATGTCACACAGACCGAGGATTTCGATGGTAGTGATGAGTTCATACTTGCAGCTAGTTCTTCTGATGCCTCACACTTGACTGAGACACCTAGTATGTATGCACAGTGCTGATTATTGGATTCAAGTGTGTCCTTCCATGTGACGCCTTATCGTGAGTGGTTTCACTCTTACCATACTGTATCTGGATCAGTTAGACTTGGAGATGACAGGTCTCTTGATATTGTGGGCTGTGGAGATATTCAGTTGTAGTTTTCCACTGGCAGTTCCTTTTTGCTCAGGGATGTACGTCATGTACCTACACTTACGCGCAGTCTTATGTCTGCAGGACAGTTGGATGATGCAGGGTTTCATGTCTGTTTTGGGGATTTTTCCTGGAAGATTACCAAAGGCAGACTTGTGCTTGCTAGAGGCGCCAAGGCTGGCAGCCTCTATCCTCTTATTATATTTGGGTCTTCTATAGACCATGTTTTGGCAGTGGGCTCTATCCCACATGTATCACTTTGGCATGCCTGTTTGGGGCATATGTCTTTGAAGGGAATGGAAATGTTATCTGGTTTACAATATCTTCCGCCTTTGGACTATGCACGTTTTGACTCGTGTGATCATTGTCTTTATGGTAAGCAGAATAGGTCTATGCATAAGAAATCGGGTAGGCCATGCATGAATGAGCCCTTGGCTTTGGTGCATTCAGATGTTTGTGGGCCCATGCCGTGTATGTCTATGGGTGGCGCGAAGTACTTTGTTACCTTCATTGATGATTTTTCTAAGAAAGTGTGGGCTTATCCCATAAAGCAAAAGTTCGGTGTCTTGGCAGTCTTTCAGCGTTGGCTTGCTCTTGTTGAGAACCAGACTGGGTATAGGTTGAAATGCCTTAGGACTGACAATGGGGGAGAATATGTCTCATGTGCTTTTGAGCAGTTTTGTGATGACAGGGGTATTAAGCGTTAGTTGACCGCCCCTTACACCCCCGCCCAGAATGGTTTGGCTGAGCGCATGAACAGGACTATTCAGGAGCGTGTCTGCTCTATGCTTAGCCATGCAGGCCTACCACAGAGCTTTTGGGCTGAGGCAGTTAGTACGGCAGTGCATGTCATAAACCGATCGGCTTCTAGTGGATTGGATTTCCAGGTTGCAGAGGAAGTTTGGGCTGGTAAGCCACCCTCTTATGCGCATCTCCGTGTCTTTGGATGTGAGGCATTCTGCCATGTGCCCAAGGACAAGAGGAGTAAGTTGGATCCAAAGAGCATTAAATGCATCTTTCTTAGTTATGGTGATTCAGGAGAGATGGGCTATCGCCTATGGGATCCGCAGGCACGAAAAATAGTACGCAGCCATGATGTAGTCTTCCATGAAGACAAGATGCACAGGTAGCCTGAGAAAGTGGTTGAGATCCGCAGAGTGATCTTTCAGGAGGAGCCTAGAGCTCCTGCACAGCCAGTTGGACAGCCTACAGCTGCAGCAGATGCTCATGGTCAGGGTGTTGGAAAGGCAGCTGGGCAGGCAACAAAGCCTGCAGTGAGACGGTCTGCTAGAGACAGACATCCACCTGATAGATTTCAGCCCTCTATGCAGTATATTTTGGTTACAGATGCAGGAGAGCCTTTCACTTATGATGAGGCTATGCGCAGGGGTGATAGTCACTCTTGGGAGAGGGCTATGCAGTCTGAGATCGACTCCTTGCATAAGAATGAGACTTGGAATTTGGTTGCCTTGCCTAAGGGCAAGAAGGCTTTGCCATGCAAGTGGATATATAAGCTGAAAAGTACCCCTGGACACCCCAAGCCGGCATACAAGGCTAGATTGGTAGCAAAGGGTTTTAAGCACGAGCATGGTGTAGACTTTGATGAGGTATTTTCTCTTGTGGTTAAGATGACCACCCTGCGCTTGGTCTTGGCTTTGGTTGCTCAGCTTGACTTAGATCTATATCAGATGGATGTCAAGACGGCTTTCTTACATGGAGACTTGCATGATGAGATCTATATGGAGCAGCCTAAGGGCTTTGCAGAACCTGGCAGGGAGCACCTAGTGTGCAAGTTGAAGAAAAGTCTTTATGGCTTGAAGCAAGCACCTAGGGAATGGTATCATAAGTTTGATGCCTTTATGCAGTCACAGGGCTACAGCAGGAGTGCTATGGATCCGTGTCTTTACACGAAGAAAGCCCGTGATGGTTCATTACTTATTTTGGTACTCTATGTGGATGATATACTGATAGCAGGGAAAGCTCATGATGAGCTAGATGCTCTTAAATCTCAGCTGAAGAAGAGCTTTGAGATGAAGGATTTGGGACAGGCCTCTCACATACTTGGTATGCGCATTAGACGCGACAGGCATCAGGGACTCCTCTACTTGTCACAGAGGAAGTATATTCATAAAGTCCTTGAGCGCTTCCGCATGCAGGACGTAAAGCCTATTGGATGTCCATTGCCTTCTTATGTGAAGGTATCACAGGCCGATTGTCCGCAGACAGATGAGCAGAGGGCCGATATGGCCCAGATCCCTTATGCTTCAGACGTGGGCAGTTTGATGTATGCCATGATAGCCACTCGTCCAGATATTGCCTTTGCAGTTGGTGTTGTGGCACGCTATATGGCTACACCTGGTAGGAAACATTGGGATGCCGTGAAGGGTATCATGAGGTACCTGAAGGGCACAACATATATGTGTATTTGCTATGGCAGCTAGGATACAGGGATCGTGGGGTACACTGACTCCGATTATGCAAGACATGCAGATAGTAGGAAGTCCACTTCTGGCTATGTATTCACCTATGCTGGAGGTGCTGTCTCTTGGATGTCCAGGGTTCAGAAGTGTACGGCTTTGTCTACCACTGAGGCCGAGTATGTTGCAGCCACTGAGGCTTGCAAGGAGGCCATATGGCTAGGCCGTCTAGTTGCTGACCTTGGGATTGATGCTATACCTACACTGCATTCGGATTCTATGAGTGCCATTCAGTTGGCTAAGAATCCGGTCTTCCATGCGAAGACAAAACACATTGAGGTGGGGTATCACTTCATACGTGGTGTCGTGGAGGACAAGTCTGTTGACCTTGTCAAGATCTCCACTAACAAGAATCCTGCAGATCTGCTCACAAAAAGCCTCACTACTGAGCGCTTTGCCTTCCTCAGGAGATTGATGGGCGTTGGATGAGATGTTGCATTTCCTCATCCCTTGTACCTATGTACAGTTGTACTGTCTTTTTCTTTTATTTCTCTCTCACTGGGGCAGATTCGCCTTTAAGTGGGAGGTTGTTGGGGTAAAGGCGCCTCCGCCGTGCCGCCCCGTGTATTACTACACTGATAGTACCCGCCACTGCATACTGCAGGTGGTGGGCACCTATCACGTCACTTTATTCTTTACATTCATTTTTTAGTGACTAGTAAATAAAGGAAGGCCCGGTCACACATTGTGACTGTTGGAGTTCCCATTTCTTGTCTCTCTCTTTCTTGCTCTTGCTCTCCCGCCATAGCTCGTGTGCAAGCTTCGATCCTTCTCACCTTTCAGGGGGATCTCCTAGTCTACCTAAGGTGCAAGAGGGTAAAGAACGAGAGAGAAAAAAATAGTGGAGGTCTATAGAAGCTAACCAATAGAAGAAACCCCGAGATTTTCCTAAGTACTTCACAAAGTTTAAGAAGGGTGATCAAATGGTGGTATTAGTAGGAACCAAGCAAAAACAATAGGCAAGTGAACCCATCGAAGGACTAGTCAAAGTTAAGGAAGTCAACTTGGCAAGGGAAGGGGATAAGCCTCAACCCATGTACATAGCACACAGTCTAATTAAGGAGGAAAAGACTAATCTTATAAAATCTGAAGGAATATCCAACGTGTTTGCATAGTCCTTAGACGAGAGATGAAAGGAATAGCTCGGAGTACCATGACTCATAATATTCCCATGATCCCTGATAAATTATCAATTAAGCAATGACCATATGCAAAGAACCTTATGCATGCGCATGCAGTGAAGGAAGAGATTGATAAGCTACTAAATGCATGATTCATTTATGAGATAGAGCACACGGACTGGGTATTACCCATAGTGTGTCAAGATTTTGGGAGAGAAGGAAGGAGTCTCACTTGTAGCTTTCTTGCTTGCACAATGGGGGAATACACACAAAGGTGGAGGCTGAAAACAGTTTTCCTCTTCTTAGTTGTGTAAGCCAAAAAGAAGTCTCATACAAAGAAATAGAAGAACCCTATATATGGGTCTTAAACCAAACTCAACTAACTAAGGTGGCATGCTAACTGAGCCACAAACTAGAGTAGATAAGGATAGCTGTCATCTAGCTATTATTCATGGGCGGTGTACCAATCGCATCTGCAACTAACAAGTTGGTGACATAAATGCACAACAGTCACCTTGGCATATCACGAGTGGAGCTCGATATCTCAACACTCCCCCTCGAGCTCAATCCCAATTCCTGCACACCAAGCAGGTCTCTGAACTTGCGCAGCTTCTCTGCGCCCAATGCCTTCGTGAATATGTCAGCTACTTGATCCTCTGTGCTGACATAAACTAGATCAATAAGACCTAGTAAAACTCTCTCTCACACATAGTGATAATGCACCTCAATGTGCTTTGTTCTAGCATGATAGACTGGGTTATTTGCCAAGTGTATACTACTGATGTTGTCACAATAAATGACAACTAGCCCATCTGTAGGCTGATGCATATCATAAAGTAGCTTATGCAACTAAGCTACCTCACATACAGCCATTGTTGCACCTCTGTACTCAGCCTCTGTGCTCGACAAGGCAACTGTAGGCTGTTTCTTGCTGCTCCAAGTGACTGCAGCACTCCCAAAAGAGAACACATATCCACTGGTAGATTGTCTATCAGAAATACTACCAGCCCAATCAGCATCAGTGTATCCATGCAACTGTATCTAAACCCTAGTCTCATAAAATAGTCCATACTGCAATGTGGACTTCACATATCTGAGTATGCGTCTAGCCGCATCCAAATGTGGTTTCCTTGGAGCTTACATAAACTGACTTACCAATCTAACAACATAGCTCAAATCTGGCCTGGTAATAGTCATATAAATCAAACTTTCTACTATGCGTCTGTACATAGTAGGGTCTTCGAGAGGCTCACCTGCATCTGTGCTCAACTTCACATTCTGCTCCAAAGGAACTGAAATAGGCTTACAGCCTGTCATCCCATATTTGGACAGCATGTCCAATCCATACTGCCTCTGCAAGAGCCATATCCCACTTGGTGATCTAACCACCTCAATGCCCAAGAAATAATGCAGCTCTCCCAAATCCTTCATCTCAAACTTTTGCTTCAATAGCATTTTTACATGAAGGATATCTTCATCACTGTCACCTGTCATAATCAAATCATCAACGTAAATGATAAGTAGCATAATACATTTCTCTGTTTTTCTCACATAAAGTGAAAAATCTACCTTGGAAATCTGAAAGCCAATAGTGACAAGATACTGTCCTATCTTGTCAGACCATGCTCTAGGTGCTTGCTTCAAGCCATACAAGGCTTTCTTCAACCTGCAAACAAACTCAAGATGAACAGCATACACATAACCTGGTGGCTGCTCCATATAGACTTCTTCTTGCAAATCACCAAGCAAGAAGGCATTCTTTACATCCATCTGATGTAAAGACCATTTCTTTGATGCAGCCGTAGCAATGACTGCTCTTACAGTTGCCATCCTTGCAACTGGACTGAATGTTTCTTCATAATCAATGCCATATGTTTGTGCATACCCCTTGACTACTAATCTTGCCTTGTATCTGTTCACAGAACCATCTGCATTGTGCTTCACCTTATAAACCCAGTTACAGTCAATTGCATTTTTACCTTTAGGCAAATGTACCAACTCCCATGTAGCATTTGCTTCCAAGGCATCCATTTCTTCATCCATGGCTTTCTCTCATTTTTCTTTTCCCATGGCTTGCTCAAAAGAAATGGGTTCTGGTTCCTGTATCACTTTGACCATATAGGCACAGTAAATGGCTGTAAATCCATCATATTTTAGCCTATCCACAGGATACCTAGCTCTAGTAGACCTGCGCAAGGTAGGTTCACTCCCAGGTGCTCTCAAAACATCCTTGGTCTTCCTTACTCGAGGTGTAACAATAGAGGGAATACCCAACTCATCATCAATGCTCTGTTCTGAGCCACTGGATTCACCATCCACATAAGAATGACCTGCATTCACATCAAACATGGGCTGATCTACCTTCTCTTTTCCTTTTCGTGACACTTGAATACCACTATCTGCATTGCTTTGAGAAGATTCTCCTGATCTCAATCTGCTTGTCCATGGTGAAGAATGTGAACCACTACTAGAGGACGCTCCAGGTCCACTAATATTTTGTGACTGCTGCTGTGAATTCTGTGCAGCATTACCGTTTTGTGCATCTACATCATCAATCACATTTACTGGTTTATACCAGTTACTCATCTCATCAAAAACAACATCTCTGCTCACTGTAAACTTACGAGTAGAAGGGTTATAACATCTATACCCTTTCTGCTGCAGAGAGTAACCAATAAAGATGCACTTCTCAGCTTTTGGATCCAACTTGGATCTCAACTCATCTGGCACATGAACATAGGCAATGCAACCAAAAATCTTCAAATGAGAAATATCTGGTTTCCTACCAGTATACCTCTCCTCTGGAGTCATTCCATGTATTGCTGCAGTGGGAGTCCTGTTCATTATGTAGACTGCTGTAGCAACTACTTCAGCCCAATAAAAATCTGGCAGGTCTTTTTCATTGAGCATGGCACAAGATACCTCTCCAATATGCCTGTTTTTCCTTTCTGCGATTCCATTTTGTTGTGGGGTATGACTGCATGAATATTGCTACTTTATGCCATGCTCCTGCAGGAACCTTGCAAACTCATTTGAGAGGTACTCTCCCCCTCCATCTGACCTTAGGCATTTTATTTGCAGGCCTGTTTCTTTTTCAACCATAGCTTTAAGAGTTTTGAAATGCCCAAAAACTTCACTTTTCTTTTACATAAAATACACCCAAACTTTTCTGCTATAGTCATCAATAAAAGTGACAAAATAATGATAGCCTCCAAGAGATGCAGCTTTAGTAGTCCACACATCAGAGTGGATTAATTCCAATGGCTTCTTACTCTCTTGAACATGTCTAGGAAATGGTTTCCTTGCCTGTTTTCCAAATTGACAGGCTTCACATACCTTATGCATTTCTGCAACCTTGAATTTAGGCAATCCTGCAACAATATTTTGGGCCTGCATTGATTTAAGTCGCTGTACATTAACATGACCAATGCGTTTATGCCAGATATCAATATCTGCAACTACACCGGTCCCATAGATATTACCAGCGAGAACGGAGGTCTGCTCACCTGAGCACTCTCCCAATCCCGAAAAGTCATGCATCGTCCATATGAGAATGGCTCGAATGTTGGCTGACCGCCGACCATCGCGCCTGCTCATATCTTGCACAGTGACCCCCTCCTCCCACAAAATCTTAAGCTCATCGACTAATGGACGAAGATACACGTCCATATTTTTTACTTTGTAGCGGCCCGGGACGAGCAAGCTAAGGATGAGATGTCCTTTCTTCGTAGAAAGCCATGGAGGGATGTTGTAGTTGACAAGCACTATAGGCCACACACTGTAAGAAGTCGAGCGCAGACCGAATGGGTTCACACCATCCATGGCGAGACCGAGCCGAAGATTCCTTGGCTCTCGCGCAAAGCCTGGGAAGGTAGAGTCAATGTGGCTCCATGCGCGCGAATCCGCTGATATTCGTTGAACTCCATCCATGGACCTATTCTGCACATGCCACGTTGTCAAGCTTGCCATGCCAGACATGCGAAACATGTGGTTTATGCCGGGGATGAGCGGAAAGTGTCTGAGAACTTTTTGAGGGATGGTTTGCCCTTGCAAGTCTTGTCGATACCTGTGAGCACCACACTTTGGACATGTCTCCATAGTCTCATATTCATCTCGAAACAATATGCAGTCGTTGATACATGCATGGATGTTATTGTAGTCTATGCCAAGCTTCCGTAAAACATGTCGTGCATCATCAGGAGACTCATGCATGGTATTTGCAGGTGGTAATATATGATATTTCAATAACCTGAAAAAAATCATAAAACACCTTGAAAAAGCACAAATGTTTGCAATAATACTGTTTTTAAAAAAAATCAATGAAGCCTATGTGCAAGGTACCTGAATAACTCAGTCACACTCGTATCGCTCCAACCGTATTTTGCTTGCACACTTAAGAGTGCAAGCAATGTCTTCAATCGAGATACTCGGCACCCATCATATAATGGTATAGATGCTTCCTCTCTAAGCGGGTCAGATGTCTCAACATCCATGGGAATCAATGCATCGATCATTGCCTCCATCTCAGGCTCCAAGATTGTAGGTAGGTCGGGAAGGTTGTCTGTCTCCTCTGGCATTGACGGTATAGATGGGCCTTGCGAGTGGTGGATTGGCTCCTGCAATCCATCCATCGCATGTCCACGAACTCTTCTAATTGGCCGCAAAGGGTGCACTCCCCCTTGGGTCGAGACATCACCCCCCTGAATAGAAAATTTTCTAACAAGACCCAATCTTATTGTGTATGGTTTTCAATTAGCTTACCAGTACAATGCATTATTAATATTAACTTCAAATTACCGTTTGCTGAAAATCTGCAATCGCCTGATCAATGATCTCAGATTAAAACTCGCCAAATCGTCGTATGTGTTCTATAGACAATCGGCGTTTTCGTCTAATTGCCAACTTGCATTGAGAGCAAGGACATGGGACACGCTGATTAAGATACGTCTCGCGGTCTTGAACAATAAGACCTTCTTCGTTTTTCATCTTATCTACATTACAGCAAACGAGGCTTAAATGGATAGCTTTATGGAGATGTACGTCAAGTTGCAAGTTGACCATAAATCTTGCATTGTATATAGTAGTTGAGAGATTTTCTGATGTTATATCTCGGCCTTGTATCATGCTCAAGGATTTGTTTGTCCCGGTAGATAATTATTTGTTATTGTAAAAAACTGCACTAGAGGGCTTTGAGTATAAGTAATCCATTTTGAGCATCATTAAGGATCTCTTAGTCTAATAATAAATCTGTCTCAACAAAAAGCATCTTAGAAATGTGGTTTTTTTGTCCTAGGATCGCGTATTAAAATTAATGCGCGCCATCTATGAAATTTATCAACTATAGTAATAAAATTTATTTCAATCAATTCTACTCATAGTCATAAGACCTAAGAGAAAATATCCTATACTCAATTTAAGGGATTCTTCTTCTATAACAATACTTTTGGGTTCATTTTGATGAAGTACCGTAATGACCATTAGCTAGGGTATCATTTTCTTTTAGTCCTTCCGTTGACTAGTTGGCATGATTTCTAATTTGTTATGCCTATAAAGTTAATACAAAAACAATGAATTATGCATATCACAATTAGATCCCCTACTTGGACATTATGAAGGACATGACCATTTTTAAGCCATCTTAAAGAGTCACCAATGTACGTGGCCCATGGCAAAGCACATTGCATACCATTATCGATAAGTCTATTATCTTAAATTTCCTTCCCCTCCCTCTCCCTCTCTTTCTCTCCCTCTCTCTCCCTCTCTCTCTCTCTTTCTCTCTTTCTCTCTCATTTCCTCTCCTAAACAAGCAAAAAAGAAAGTGATTCAAACATTAAACAAGCAAGAGAGAGAGTGAGAGAGAGAATGCACTCTCTCTCTCTCACCCTCTCCCTCTCGTTCTCTTTCTTTCCCTCTCTCATTTCCTTCCCCTCCCTCTCCCTCTCCCTCTCTTTCTCTTTCTCTCCCTCTCTATCTCTCTTTCTCTCTCATTTCCTAAACAAGCAAAAAATAAAGTGATTTAAACATTAAACAAGCAAAAGGGAGAGGGAGAGAGACAATGCACTCTCCCTCTCTTTCTCTTTCTCTCCCTCTCTCATTTCCTTCCCCTCCCTCTCCCTCTCCCTCTCTTTCTCTGCCTCTCTTTCTCTCTCATTTCCTCTCCTAAACAAGCAAAAAATAAAGTGATTTAAACATTAACATGGGACCATAGGGAGAGGGAGAGAGAGAATGCACTCTCCCTCCCTCTCCCTCTCTTTCTCTTTCTCTCCCTCTCTCATTTCCTCCCCCTCCCTCTCCCTCTCCCTCTCTTTCTCTTTCTCTTTCTCTTTCTCTCTCTCTCTCTCTCCCTCTCCCTCTCCCTCTCCCTCTCCCTCTCTTTCTCTCTTACTCTCTCGTTTCCTCTTCTAAACAAACAAAAAAGAAAGTGATTTAAACATTAAACAAGCAAAAGGGAGAGGGAGAGAGAGAATGCACTCTCCCTCTCTTTCTCTTTCTCTCCCTCTCCCTCTCTTTCTCTTTCTCTCCCTCTCTCATTTCCTTCCCCTCCCTCTCCCTCTCCCTCTTTTTCTCTTTCTCTCCCTCTCTATCTCTCTTTCTCTCTCATTTCCTAAACAAGCAAAAAATAAAAGTGATTTAAACATTAAACAAGCAAAAGGGAGAGGGAGAGAGACAATGCACTCTCCCTCTCTTTCTCTTTCTCTCCATCTCTCATTTCCTTCCCCTCCCTCTCCCTCTCCCTCTCTTTCTCTCCCTCTCCCTCTCTTTCTCTCCCTCTCTTTCTCTCTCATTTCCTCTCCTAAACAAGCAAAAAATAAAGTGATTTAAACATTAAACAAGCAAAAGGGAGAGGGAGAGAGAGAATGCACTCTCCCTCCCTCTCCCTCTCTTTCTCTTTCTCTCCCTCTCTCATTTCCTCTCCCTCCCTCTCCCTCTCCCTCTCCCTCTCTTTCTCTTTCTCTTTCTCTTTCTCCCTCTCCCTCTCCCTCTCCCTCTCTCCCTCTCTTGTTTCCTCTCCTAAACAAGCAAAAAAGAAAGTGATTTAAACATTAAACAAGCAAAAGGGAGAGGGAGAGAGAGAATGCACTCTCCCTCTCTTTCTCTTTCTCTCCCTCTCCCTCTCCCTCTCCCTCTCTTTCTCTTTCTCTCCCTCTCTCTCCGTCTCCCTCTCCCTCTCTTTCTCTTTCATTTCCTCTCCTAAACAAGCAAAAGAGAGTGATTTAAACCTTGAACAAGCAAAAGAAAGAGAGAGGGAGACTCACCGATGAGATATGGCGAGCGTGGGGCGGCTTCTCTTTGCGATGAAGGCTCCTCCTCTCCTTCGCGAACAACGGTGGCGGCGGCGGCGGCAAGTTTTCTTCCTCTCCTTCTCTCACGACGGTCGCTCTCTCCCTCGCTCTCGCTCTCAAAACTCTCAATGGAGCAAAAGAAATGAAAACCGCGCTCGGGTTTCGACCGCGTTTTTTTCGTGCGGCCCGTCGCTATTTGCGTCGCGACGCCAATAGCGACGCCGCTATCCGCCTCGCTAATCGGTGTTCTAGTGGCCCAAATCCTTGTAGTGATAGCCATATGCACAAGAAAGGAAAGGAAAAAAAGATAAAGATGAAAAGAGGAGAAGAAGAGCTTCTCCACAACCTCTCACTCTGACACATAGATACTCTCCCTCTTTTACATTTCCTCTCTCACACACAATAATGAAGTAAGATCAAGAAGCAAGAAGAGAGCAAGTTTGGTCACACACTAAGAATGAGCTTCTTCATTCACTTTTTGACTTTCATACATGCCCTATTCCCTCATTGGGTAGCATTCCCTTTTTACTCTGGCCTTTGTCCATTCCCCCACTCTCTTTTCTCATCCTTCCTATTAGCATTAGCCTTAGCCCATGTCTCTCATTCTTTAGAACTTGCATGGGCGAGAGCCCGGCACTCTTTTACAAAATAAATTACAATGCGCCTAGCGCTCTTCTTACTTAAATATTAAGGTGTGCTTATTCTTGTGTGCTTTCTCTTACATTTAGAATTTCTCCTGCACTTCGTGTCTTCATATTTTCCTGAGTGTCCCTTTGTCCTCCGTCTTCCTCTTGCCTTAGGATAGTCTTCCACATTTGATTTTTTGGAATTTTTTGTCTTGGTCTTTTGAGGGTTAACAATTGAGGATATCTCATGACGCGGGCATGTCACATGTATATCAGAGTGAAATGTAATTAATATATAGGAAGATTTATTTTAACATTGTTTAAGAAAGAGTTCGATGTAAAAAAATTCACCCTCTAACTATCAATGGAATCTCTTTCAGAATAATGAAGATTGGCAAAAATTATTGATATTCTAAGCAATGTTTATCTTAGTGATGCATTCTCTTAATTATGATTGGTGGGATCACTTCATGAGTATCTTGGAGTGTATAAACAACCCTTTGCCACTGTATTAGGAGTGTCAGGGGATGTGAAGTAGAGTCTATTGCTTCATCAATGCCATTTGACTTACCTATCTTCAAAACATCCTTAAAAGAATTAAGTGGATAGAAGACCTTAAACTTGTCAAGCTATTCATATTCCAAGAATCATGTTTAAATCCTATCCTTAATATAGGGGGATAACTAGTTTTCCAAAACCGTTACTTTATGTGATCAAGTGCTTCGTATTCTCCCAACTAAGCACGTTGCCATTTTAGAGTGCTCACACTGCCACGATTATCGTAAATATGGTTTTCCAAATCTTTTCCAAAAATACAAGTCCTAAACATATTTGATGAGCTCAAATTCTTGCAAGATTGTGTACTTTGTATTGCCCTTATTATGTAAATTTAAACTTTGTGGATTCTTAAAAAGAGACAAGTATTGCAAGCATACAATATGTGCAACTAATCTTGTAAATGTTAAAAATTCTATCCTAGGATATTACGTCTTCCATACCTATTCTTATACTGATGGAAGCACAAGAGAAGAAATTTCTTCTCAAGAAAATCAAGCCGCCCAAGCTTGATGGCAAAGGAAACGATATTATTGAGTTTGAAGTAAAAATTTGGATCGAATCTATGGATGATTACTTTGCTTCCATAGGCATTGCCCCTTCAAATCAGTCAATGATAGCTAAGCTAAAATTCAGAGGAGAAGCCCAACTTTGGTGGAAACAATGGTGCAAAGAGCAAATTATTGTGGAAGCAACCATTACTAGTTGGGAGAATTCAAAGGAAGTTGTACATGGGCAGTATCTTCCACCAACATACCACACACTAAAATTGAATGAATTCTTTAGCTTGAAACAATCTAGATTAAGTCTGGAAGCCTAATATTCTAGATTTGTGTCCCTTCTCTGAAGTATGTCATATCTATATATCACCCCAATATGTGTCAAAGTTTTGTCATGGACTAAATCCTCCATTGGATACTCATCTCAAAGTAATGCATCCACTATCCGACTCATAAGACGCAGTAACTTAAGTAAGGTCTATTATCCAAGAACTTCAATTAATATCTAAGAGTGTTAGATTTTAGGGACAAATTTCTTTATACAAAGGATTGCAAGGATATATCAAGAGGATCCAAGGACAATACCAAACCGGTCAAAGAAAGAAGGCCAAGGACAAGTGCAATTGTAAACCTCATACCTGCAGCGCCAGCAACAAGGAGATACCAAGATGTTTCCATTGCAATGAATATGGCACTTCGAAAGATAATAGCCAAAGTTAGGTCAAGTCAATCAATCCACAAGGATAATTTCATGGCCAAAATCAAGCAGTTTCAACCACAAAAGAGAAAGTTAATGGAGTAACCTTCAAAGGGAGGAAAAAAGGAATAGACCCCGAGGAGATCAGTCATAAATATATGTATGTATCATGTGGGTTCAACATAAGGGATTCTTAAAATACCATTTTTACACATTTTTTACATACAAAAGGGTCCCGTATAAAGGGGTTACTTACAAATTGAATAGAAAAGGGTTATTTTTATTAAGGAAATTTTTGTAGATAAGGATATTTATAAATAGAGCTTGAATGCACATAATATAAAGAGTATACATATAGTGAATTCCTCAGGAAATAGACGAAGGTTGAGATCCCACTTTAGAAGTGGATGTGGAAAAAACAATGGTACATACTGCTCTCAATAAAAAGGGTGACAATCACCAATTCTCAATAATCCAAATCCAAAGCCTACCAAGGTAAGACCTTTAAGAATTTGATTGATTGTGAAAGCATCCACTCATTTATCTCACTAAAGTGTGTAAACAGGTTAGGAATAAACATTAAACCTGCATCTAAGTTGTTAGTAGAATTAGCGAATGGAAAATATGCAATTTTAGCTTTATAGACTAGAAGACTGGAATTTAACTTAGGTAATCTTTCCAACATGGGTTTTAGAGTCATGAATTTAGGAGCTTACAAGTGCTTTCTAGGAATGAATTGGCTAACCCCCAATGATGCTCACATTCACTGTAGGAAGGGTCAAAAACCATGCTTCTCGGTACAAAAGGAGACTTAATAGCCACTCAAGGTGAAGCTAAAAACTTGTAAGGAAAGAAAGCTTATAAAGAACCCTCTTGGTTAAAGAAATATGCAGGGAATATATAGATCTATTTCCTAAAGAGCTCACAGAACTTCCTCTAGCAAGAGAAGTTGATCATGACATTAAGCTAACACCAAGAGAGCTACACAAGTAGCAAAGTGATCCTATTATATGTCCACTCCAAAAGCCATTGAGTTGAAAGAAAAACTCAAGAAATTTTTGGACCAAGGATAAATCTGACAAAGTAATTCACCATGGGGAGCCCCAATGCTATTCCAAAATAAGGACGGAATCCTTTGCCACTGCATTGACTACCATGGATTAAACCAGGTGACGATTGAGCTAAATATTTAATCCTAAGGATAGGCGAATTACTTGATCATCTTCAAGGTGCAAAGATCTTATCAAAGATTGATCTAAGATCATGCTATTTATTAGATAAGGATCAAAGGAGAAGACACTTCAAAAATATCCTTTAACATAAGATACGACCATTACAAATTCATTGGGATATCTTTTGGATTAACCAGTACACCTGCAACCTTTAACAAGCTAATGCAAGACATCTTTTGGCCCTATCTTTATGACTTTGTTCTTATCTTCTTCAATGACATCTTGCTCTACTCAAAGAGGGATGAATATCATGAATTGCAACTCCAAGTTGTCCTTGAAACAATGAGGATACATAAGTTGTAACCAGTAAGAGAAGTTGATCATGAGATTAAGCTAACACCAAGAGCTACACCAATAGCAAAGTGACCCTATTATGTGTCCATTCCAAAGGCCATTGAGTTGAAAGAACAACTAAAGAAACTTTTGGACCAAGGATACATCTGACTAAGTAATTCACTATGGAGAGCCCCCATGCCATTCCAAAAGAAGGATAGAATCATTTGCCTCTATATTGACTAATGTGAATTAAACCAGGTAACGATCGAGACAAATATTTAATCCCAAGGATAGACAAATTACATGGCTATCTTCAAGGTGCAAAGCTCTTCTCAAAGATTGATCTAACATTAGCTATTATTACATAAGGATCAAAGAATAAGACATTCCAAAAATAGCATTTAACACAAGGTATGACCATTACAAATTCATTGTGATATCTTTTGGATTAACCAATGCACCTACAACCTTTAACAAGCTTATGCAAGACATCTTTTGGCCCTATCTTGATGACTTTGTTCTTATCTTCTTTGATGACATCCTAATCTACTCAAAGAGGGAGCAATGTTTGTGGTCAAAGGGTGGAGGTTATGACTTCAAGGATAATAAATAAGATGCAACATAGTGGTATGGAGACCATAGGATATTACCACACAGTGTTGTAGTCTGCAAGATGGCATGTACATGGCCATAAGGGTTGGCATTTGTGACTTGTAGAGCAACAACTACAACCAATAGGGTGGTGGATGAAGGGTGATGCTACTAAGGTAGGTGAAGGATAATACAATAGCAAGTTCAATGCTAGGAAAATTTTCTTTGGTAGAGGAATTTGATTTTGCAACCCTCCTTGAGGACTCAGAGATATTGGAAGCATGGTGAAGGAGAGGAAGCAAGTTCTCAACAAGTGTGAGGGCATGATTGAGAGCTACAATACATGTGGCTCAAATTAATAAGAAAGGCCTCTCTTTCTCTCCCTTTGTTGCCATGGTGCTCTCTTTCTCTCTCTCTCTCTCTCCCCCCATGATGCATGTGCAACTATAGGTGTGGCATTTTGAGGGGGAGCATCATGAGACAACACATAAGAAGAGACAAATCTACATTACAGTTACATAGTGTTTGTTGTTGGGTGCCTAACAAGAAGAGCAAGAGGTAGAGGTTAGTGGGGATGCCAATAGTGCCATTGATATGTGCTCGATGGCTAGGAGGAGATAAAAATTGTGTGTGGCTAAGAAATACATCATATGAGATTCTAATCAACATGTGAGTGGCCTATAGCAAGCTAGACACCTCCAGTTATGCCACACTTTGCCCTTTTCCCTTTGCCTTCTATTCTACCTTCCCCCAAAGGATATACTATACCAATGCTAACATCGCAACCCCATCTTCCCCCCCCTTGGATATCTCCTTTAACACCTCTTTCATGCTAGCCACTTGTGTTGGGCACTCGGTCTTGCATATTAACTTGTGGTTCTAGGGTTGCACCACCTTACATCTCATGGCACATGGCCACTATGATGTATGGGTCACTCCAAAGTAGTAACAAAGATAGAACTTGTCACATATTGACAATGGAATTGTGTTGGAGAAGATATGTTTTCTTTGAGATGTGTAAGAAGCACCTAACAAGCTCCAAGACAAGTAGATGTAATCCCTACAAGTGTTTTTCTGTAATACTACCCTCTCTTTGTACTTATTTCTCTCTACCCTTTTGAGGCTCTAAATAATTCTCACTACTCTTGTTGAATTGATTTTGCTGATTACTCTTCAAGCGCTTGCCAAGCTACTCCACAAATTGTGCTTCCTAATGTATGAGAAAGCTGAACAAGCTCATATATTTTAGGTGAGCATCTAGGCATCCTAGAAATTTTACCCATCAATAAGTAGCTAATGTTGCAACTAAGAATCTATATATGCATTTTTTGAGTCAACTCAAAATATCATGAACAACTTCTATAACAATCTTAATCTTTACTTCCTATAACTCTTCTCTAGTGAACAACAACAACAAAATCAAGTGCATTCCCATATTCAATATATCATATCAATTTTTCATGCAAGTTATAATTTTCATCATTGCCATGCTTTTCAAGAAATATCTTAACTTCAAGGAACATGCGCTATGCTTGCAAATCATGGTGGAGTGCCATTTGTAGTAGCATATAACCCCTAGATGAGAATGAGAAATGTATTATGTGTGTTTTGCTTAGTTAACTATGGACTATTCTTCCCTCCAATATCTTGGTTGAGCATGGTCACTGTCAACCAATGTATTGCTCCTTTAATCTCTCACACAAGTAAAATGGTGCATCCACAATGCACTATTTTGTCATCATACTTTCAGCAGAGAATGAACAAATGTGTTGTATCAATGCTACTACAAGATTATCCCTCTTGGATAATGATTGGACACATATGGTTGAAAAATCCTACATGGGCATGCTCATATATAGCCAATATATTGCCTCTCTAATGTACATTGTAGACTAATGACACGAGAATTGATATGTTAACTTCACATGCTCTTTGTATACTTGGAAGAAATGATACACCAAACATATCTACCTCAATTTTAGGAGTGATCTCGTTCAAGGGGTCCTTAGCATACAGGTTGCACTGAATAATCAAGAGAGACCAATAGATGAGCAATCACATGCAAATGATTATTCTCATGAGTAGCTACAATTAGAGAACTTAGATTACAAACCTCAAGAAATTAATGGAGCAATTGAAATATTTAGCATGCATTACAATGAATCATCTCAAAACTGAAGCCAAAATGGTGAAAGATAGCATGTTAGATCATATTAAAATAGCTCACAGTAAACAATGAGATGAGGGGCCTATCTTCTATGACCACAAATTGCCCAGAATTTGGTGTATGTGAGGGGTTTCTTTTATGCTATGGTGGAGAGGAAGCTAGCATAGACATGCTTGGTGCAAAAGAAAACCTAACCCTTTGAATCAACTTAGAATAGATACTTGAAGCAATCATAAAATCCAACTTGATCTATAAGACAATGTTTCTAGCAGATGCACACACACACGCGCACACATGCACATGCACGCACGCACGCGCACGCGTGCACACACACACACACACACACACACACACACACACACACACACACACACACATAAAGGTACCAACTCCCATGTGTCGTTATCCATAAGTGCAAACCATTTCTTCATCCATAGCATGATTCCAATACTCATTATCCACTGCATCCTCAAAATAAGTGGTTTCCACATCCTTCACAACCTTAATCATGTATGCATAGTGATGAGCTACATAGTTATCATATCTCAAACACTACATTGGTTTTCTTATCTTACTTGACATGTGTGGACTTGGATAACTTCCGAGTGTTAAAGCATCCTCTTGTGACTTCCACACTCAAGGAAGTTACTATATCCATATCCTCTACATCACGTGCATTCAAGGCCTATGTATAAATATCCTTATTTGTGAATTTTTCATCAATAAAACATAACCCTTTTCTATTCAATCTATAAGTAACCCATTTATATTACACCCTTCTATATGTAAAAAATGGTATTTTAAAATACCTTATTTCGAATCCCTGTGATGCACACATATATTCATAAGTAACTTTTCTAGTCTTCCACATACTAGGTATTTTAATAAATGGAATCCCAAACTCCTAATCCTAGCTCTACTCAAAGCCATCTGAATCAACATCAACATGAGAGAAACTTGATGATACATCTATCATAATAGGTGAGTCTCCAACTTTCTCTTTTAATACTTACAACCACTTAAAGGTGCAATCTTTGTTGGATCCCACACATTAGATTTTTTTATTTTTTTTTTTGCTTCTTGTATATATGCTTTTCATGTGAAAATGCATGTCTTTCTTGCTTTTCAAAATGACATGCTTCACATACTTCATGTATCCCATCAACTCTAAACTTAGGCAATCTATCCACAATATATTTTGACTCCATGTACTACAGCTGCTGCACATTCACATGATCAATTCTCTCATGCTAAACTTCAATAGTAGCCATAGTACCTGAACCTTGTGCAAACATGGCAGCATCCATTTTAGGTAGACTTACATCAAGAGTAAATAATTTGCTAGCATGTTTTCCTTTTGCAATAAATCACAATCATTTTTGAGATCTTCTATATAATAACCATCGTATGTGACTCAAACTTGCAATCCCTATTCTAGCAACAAGCTAACCAATAGAAACCAAGTTTCTAGTAATATTTAGTACATGCACCATATCAACCAGGCACTTATTTTTACCATCTTGCATATTTAAAGAAAAATTTTGAACATGAATAATGGGATGTGTTGTATCATCCCATGTCTCCACATAGCCTAGAGACTCTAGACTGCACATCTCTCTAAACCACTTTTTGTGAGAAGTCGTGTGGTTAGAGGCACTTGAGTCTACATACCATACGTCATTCTTTCATGAATCATTAGTAGTGAGTATTCATAAAGTATTACATAACAAATAACTACTCACTTCTATCATCGATATTTTTGTTCTATTAGATGCATAATTATCTTGTTGCTTTTTTCCATTTCTAATTTTAGTCTTCTTTTTGAAATAGTTTTTAGAATTGTGGCCTTTCTGACCAGAATGCCAACACTCCCTACTATCACCAAAATTATGTTGCCTATAAGAATCTGCAACTTGTCCTCTTTGACTTTCCCTTCCTCAATAATATCCTCCTCTATTTCGCTCAATGTCATAAATTTGACCACAACCACTACCTTGGCCTATACTACAATCTCTACTTCTGCTAGTAGAGTAAGACACCTATCAAACTTGTTCTTTCTTTGAGAAGAAGAGAAATCCAAGCCAAGGTTCTTCTCCTCAATTATCAACATAGAAACCAACTCTAAAAATTTAGGAATACCATTCCTCGTATTCATAGATGATTATATTAACCTCCAAGTCCATCTAAGCATGCATACACAATAACAACATCATCAACTACAACATTGATAGATCCAAGAGCTTCCACAATACTCTTAATCTTCAAGGCATAATCATTAATATTGGACATATTATCTCTTTTCACTTGGTTCAACTCTAACTCAAATTGTAGTTTCTAGCCTTTGTGTTTACTTCGAACAACCTTGCAAGATTCTTCCATGCAATATATAGTAGGGGTATCAAATTCTTACAAATAGCCCATCATGTTATTTGTGCCATTGACAAATAGCCAATACATGACTTTACTCTATGTTTGCTCCTAATCTTTATTAGCCTTTACTTGTTCTCTAATAGCATTTTATGTAGGAACTTCAAGTGCCACTACCATATCTCCTTTAATGTAATTCTAAACACCTTTGCTCTTGAAGAAATTTGTCATCTTGAACTTCTATGAAGGATAACTATTTTTATCAAGATTCTCGCTTACAATCTGGTGGAAGTTAATAGACATTTTGACAAAACAAATGACTTACTAAAAACTATAATCTGCAAGCAGATGATACCAAGTGCACTACAACTAAACATGCAATCATTTCTAATGACTACACAATAATAAATGTAATCTATAATTTATATGGTAAATTCCTTCTATGCCTACAACCCAGAAAACACCTAAAACCTTACACATTTGAGATGTATAACATGTGTACTTATAAACTCATTTAAGTTACTCATTAATATATGTGTGCATCACATGGGTTCAAAATAAGATATTTTTAAAATACCATTTGTATACATTTTTTCCACATAAAAGGGTGTAATATAAGGGGGTTATTTATAGATTGAATAGAAAAGGGTTATGTTTTATTTATGAAAAGATCACATATAAGGATATTTATAAATAGGCCTTGAATAAATAACCGATATAATCAAAACTATAGTATATTAAAAAACTATTGTCGAGGTCACTTGTCCAAAATAGAGGCCATAATGACCTCTGATGCCAAAAATCATAGTAATAAGTGCAAAAAATGGCTATTTATAATATATACAATGTTTTTCCTACTTACCAAGTTTTACTATGATCAGAGATTGTAACCCTACTAGTATTAGGAGCCCCTTGCAGCTATAATCCAAGGCAAATTGAGCAAGGTAGAATAGCTTCTTATCTAATGTTTACTTACTTACTATTGTGCCCTAGTGCCTTTACCTCTGCCTTTAATCAAACTTTGTGCAGTTGTGGGATAGCTCTAATACAATCATACAATGCAAATAGAGAAGAGGGGAGACAGGTGAAGAGATCAAGAGCACTCACACAAAAGAAATGGAGACTATGACTAAATTCTTCTTCTTTTTCTTTTTCCTTCTTCTCCTTCCATACAAAGAACTGAGGCTATAACATGATAAAATACTAATATGAAAGTACCATAACTATAGGTGGACTATGTGGGTGTAGTCTAGTTGTAGAATCATTAGCATATCCTCATGTCAATCATCTAACATATCAATGAATAATATCCTACCGCATCACTGTGGAACACCAAAGTTGCAGCAAGAAAAGTGTGCACAAGAGGGAGATAGGAGCTCAAGGTACAAGAACTAAATCTTGTTTAATAAGTTGCTCAAAGTACAACTTGGGTACACTCTATCTCTACTTTGATAGTGACCATTGGAAGGTCTTACCACTTGCTAAGATAAGGGCAGTGTCTAGTCCCTTACAAAATTGCCAATCAATGCGGAAGCAAATCAAGGACACCCTTACAAACAATTGATATTCAAATTTGCAATGAAGAGAAGGGTTGAAAATCATATATATGTAGTACTTCAAAATACGACTTTGGTTGTCCTTTCTTATGTGCAATCTTCTTCCGAGGTTTAATGGTCTTCTGGCTCCTCCTTGTGGTATGGTTTAGTAGATGAACCTTGTGTTGGACAAGGATAGTCTATGATTTCAATGCTTGTTGCTGATGACTCTGAGGAGAGTACAATGACACTCATCTTTTTTATTTCATTGACCAAGGTATTTGAAAGAAACCACACATGAAATGCAACAAGCAACACATGTTTAGGATAGGATGGTCTATGTGTTTATAGTTGTACACATAGCCTTGCAAAATGAAGTAGAGCAATTAATGGTTTTAATTTTCTATTGAAAAAACTCAGATTGAGTAAATACAAGTAGCAAAATGATTAAACAATATGCTTTAGTGCTTACAAGCCCTCATCTCTTAATTTATGCTTCTAGAGATGGTAAATGTCGGTCTTGATGAGCTTGGTGATGCCCTACCAAGGGAAAGAACCTCTGAAATGGAGTTTCAGATAAGTAACTGACTTTGGAAGAGATAACTCAGTGATTAAAATCACTACTAGTGACAACAGAAGATGAAAAAAAATAAGAAGGCCAAGCTTTCAAGCTTGTAGCTATGGCTACAATGAAACCCAAAGTTAGGGTTTGACTCTGTGGGAGCAGCAAAAGAAGAATTTCAAGGAACCCTCTTGGGTGGATATAGCCCACTTGGAGGCTATCAAAGCCCCATGGTCGCCGCCATCATTGTGCCTGCTAAGGCCGCGCTGCTGTACGAACTGCCCGACTGTTCAGAACTACATCAATCTGACAATTTTCTCAATGTCATCTTCCACACTGCCCGACGTTGCTCTTTGATGTGCCACGAATGGTTGCCTTGTGTTAGGAAAGAAATTCTTAGTCAAAGCCAGGAGTTGAAATGCTCTCCTTTGGTCCCCAAGTCCTCCAAGGTCAAGGGGTCAAGCTGACTATGGAGTTTGAAGGTCCAAGATGAGAGAAATGAAGATTTTTTTGTGCACTTAGTGAGGCTAAGGTTTGAGGAAGTGGAAAGGATCACAGGAGGTTCTGATACCATGTGGAAAACCAGATTTGCAGCAAGAAAAGTGTGCACAAAAGGGAGATAGGAACTCAAAGTACAAGAACAAAATCTTGTTTACTGAGTTGCTCAAAGTACAACTTGGGTACACTCTATCTCTACTTTGATAGTGACCCATAGGCTATTTATATAGCCTCCGCCTAGCTAGGGTTAGGGTTTTCCCTATCCTTCACGCTATTCACACCCATCTACCCTCATACACCCTTGCTTACGATGGGTTCCTATGCCTATCTTTTAACAATCACCAAGATGCATAGTGGATTCCATCTTATGTAGAGCTCAACATCTCAATGCTCTAGCCGCCATAGGGTGTAGAAATTACAAGGTGTAGTGGACAAAATCTAAGTAAGGAGTAGAGAATACACAACAAATATGAGAAGAATAGAAACTGCTTTAATCTCAAACAAACTAATACAAAGATAACTATGTTCACTCATGTGCTTTCACTATGAAGCTTGGATGGCAATCCAAATAGATGATAGGTGTTCTTGAATGGTGACCTCAAGGAGGAGGTGTATGTGGCTTGGCCACTAGGGATTGAGGGGCCCCATTCTGAGAACAAAGTTTGTAAGCTAAACAAGTTTCTAAAGCATGGTATCAATGAATAGATAAATTCTTTTTAGACCTAAATTTCAAAAGATGTGCTTTAGATGCTACCTTGTATGTTTACAAGGATGGTGAAAAGTCTGTAGTGATTCTTATATATGTGGATGATCTTCTTATTACATGTAACTATGAAGATATGATCCATGAGACTTGAAAGGCTTTGAGTTCTAAGTTTGAGATGATAGACTTAGGCTTGTTCCACTATTATTTAGGGATTGAAGTCTAACAAAAAAATCTTCACCTCTCAAAAGAACTATGTATGGGAGATCTTAAGAGCATTTGGTATGAACGAGTGTAAGGAGATAGCTACACCTATGGAGGTCAATGTGAAGTTATCCTTTGAGAATATATCAACAGTAGCAGACATTAGGAGGTAGAGGAGATTGGTTGGCAGCCTCATCTACTCGTGCAACACCATGCTAGATATCAATTTTGCAGTTGGTGTTTTGAGCATGTCTCAAATAAACCACGAGAAATTCATTGAAAAGGCATGATGTGGATACTCAGATACTTGAAAGGAACTCTTGACTATGATATCACATATAGTTCTGAAAGTGCTCTTATGGGAAACTGTGACTCAAAATGGGTAGGTAACAATGATTCCAAGAAATCAGTTTCTCGATATTTTTTCTCTTTAGGTTCAAGAATCTTCTATTGGATTAGTAAGAAGCAACCAACAGTGGCATTGTCTTCTACCAAAGCAAAGTACAAGGCAACTTGTTTTGCTATATGTGAAGCAATATGGTTAAGGAGGATCCTATAGCATATGAGAGTATAGGATGAAGATCCAACAGTGCTATGTGACAATCAAAGTTGCATCGTCATTGTCAAAAATTAAGTTTTTTATAAATGCACCAAACACATTGAGATCCAATATCATTATCTGTGTGACTTGATTGAGGATGGGATAGTAGAGCTTATCTACCATTCAACGAAGGAGAATGGAATAGATATCTTCACCGAAGCTCTTATGAAGAATCTGCTTCGAGTTCATCTTCAAAGACTCGACATTGATCCAAGGATATAGTTCACACGCGAGCGGAATTGAGGGGAGTGTTAGATATACTCAATGTCCCACCCCCATAAGATGCCACCAATGATCCATGGTGCTCTAAGTTATAAGACCCCCAGTATGAAGAGAAGCCATGTGTGAGCACATGCATCCTAACTTATATGTCAAATGAGGTCTATGTGAGTGGATGGCATGAATATTCTTTGGCCAACTAGGGAAGATTCATAACATAGTTGAACAATTTGATTAGATTATCTACTCCAGCTATGAAAGGAAGACCCCTCTAAAGCCATTGTCAATCTATCTTTCACCTCATCAAAGTTCTTCCAGCTAGCTTTAAGCTCTTTACATATCATCTGTCTGGATTGCCATATAAGCTTCACAGTGGAAGTGCACGTGTGGATAGAGCCATCTTTGTATCAATTTGTTTAAAATTATAGCAATTCATGCTCTTCTCATATTTATTGTGTATTCTCTACTCATTGCTTAGATTTTGTCTACTGCACCATGTAATTTCTATATCGGGTTCCTTGGCTTATGCTTTACACTAGTGCAACAACGTAAGAAGTTGGATGATAAGGCTATAAAATGCATTTTTGTTGAATACAATGATGAAAACAAAGAATATAAATTATATCATCCACAAAGTAAGTATATCTTAATCAGCCATGGTGTTGTCTTTGTAGAAGATATTGTTCGGCCTTTACTTCATATAGAAAAGTAAAATATGTATGCTCACATAATATGTATGACAATGTGTTGCCTCTTTTCAGTAATGTGCAATCACATGTAGTGCCAAATTAAGCAAATTTTTAGCATATATAAGTTTATCACAATACCACATATCAACCTATTTTTTATGTAGATATGAATGCTGTGCTTCTTGATGAGAGAATAGAGATTGAGCAATCTAGGACTATGCAAAATGGTTGGTATAAACATTGTTTGGTAATAAGTTAAATCACCATTGACTAGTACTCGTTCAAGCTCTCATAGTGCCTCTTATGCATCAAATTGTTATATGTTTGATATATCTAGTTTGTGTAATGAGGATGAGCTTGTCTTTTGAAGAGGCACAAAATTCAAAAAATTGAATGTCTACTATACAATCTGGGTATGATGTTATTCTCTCTCTCTCTACACACACACACACACATACACATATGAAATCAACCATAATAGACTTTAGTTATTATCAATACACATTTAGCATATCTAACATTTTAAATAAAAGCTCTCTCTCTCTCTCTCTCTCTCTCTCTCTCTCTCTCTCTCTCTCTCTCTCTCTCTCTCTCTCTCTAATCAAATAGTCTAATAGTTAAATAGAAGCAAGATGGATGGTGAATGTTGATCTGTGCAGAGTGGTAGATGTCTTATATCTCTTAGAAGAGATACAATGAGCTACACACGCACACGCACACGCACACGCACACACACAGAAGATACACACACAGAGGAGCACCATGAATGAATGTGCCTTTTAGGAGCTTCCTTTCTTGTCATTAGGGATGTGGAAATAAGTTAAAGACTAATAGTCTCTCAATCATAATACTATTAGACCCAAACCATGCCATTTGCCACTACAACTCATCATCATGCTACTGGCCTTGACTACTCCCTTAGTCATTCTAAGGCCAATAATACATAGGGTGGATGGACAGATTGCATGAAAAGAAAAAAGTATTTAGAGGCTCACATGTTTCAATGTCATTGGATCCACATTTCACACTTGAGGATACTTTTGGGGAGGGGATCTTCCTCGCCTAGATTTCACTCCATGTCCAAGCCACTATAAGACAGCTCCTTTTACCCAAAAAGTTGAAAGTGCGTCGGATAGGCATTTAACTCTTGTCAATGAGATCGAAGATAGTTTCTATAACCAGTGGGTCAAGGCTGTTTCATTGTTGAGATTGAGCATGCTCTGTGCGTAAACATAATCACAAACAATTTTGCATTGCTCTGGCCATCTAGGGCAATGTGTAACAAACCTAGTAGTCCATTGAGCCACACACACAATGAGTGAGTGACACATATCATGCCGATACAAAATAGATATGCATGTGTATGTGTATCTCTATGCTTGCTCTATGCCGTAACAATAATATGCTATGCATATATGGTGCACCACTTAACCCTAACAAATACTATATGATGCCACATTTTTAAAAAAGCACTCATTATCACAAGTCTTCACTACAACGTTCCCTTAGGCTCCCAAGCAAGGGCCCTTCCTCTTGAAGCCACACACCAAGCAACCAATGTAATATTGCCATCTCACCAAAGCTCATGACCTCCAACTATGCAACCCTCTTTAATAATATCTCAACCAAGCCCTATTTTGAAGCACCAACAAGCAAATTACACCTTCATTGGCTCGCTCAACATTATTGCCAGCCTGAAATCAAGAATCACTTCCACCTCCCTCCACAAGGCTCTTCACCAATATCTCTAATGTCCATCTGTAACCAATTAAATCTCTATGCACCCCCCCCCCCCCCCACTCATTGGAGATTTGGGGGGGAGGGGACAAGGGTGTGCTTGGAGGAGGGGCCAATCGCTATATGAGAGAGAGAGAGAGATGCAATAGTTGCAACTATTAAATCACAAATTTTAAGGAAAAATCACAAGCTTTTATTGTGATTTTGATTTTTCCTATTTTACGTGTTGAGAAAAATTGACAACAAAAGTGAATATCTCACATCATGCCCTTGACAACAAAAAATAGTTATATCGCATGCATGCCTATCTCTCAATAAATCCAAAAAACTATTACTCCCCAAACATTAGATCGATTGGTTGGGTGTGCGGCAATGCAAGGGGGTAGATTTTGCTAATGTGAGAAGCAAATACTCATAAGTGAATGACGGACATTAGCAAAACACCAAAAGAGGGAGAAGGGAAATAAGCTCTCAACCCAAAAGGAGAAAGAATCAAAAGATCTTGAATTCGGGAAGTTCGTGGTTCAGTAGAGAACAAGATTGAGAATGGAAATTAGAGAAGCAATGTTCTCAGAATTGTATGAATCAACTTCAAAATAGTTATTGATGAAACTACTACTATAATTATTGAAATTACTGCAATAACTAAAAGGACTATACTAGCATATTGTTGAAATGTGTCTTGACAAATCAGCCCTAGGATGGACCTACCACATCAAGGTCCACTTTTATAAATCTTCTCTTTTTACATTTAATAAAACCTAACGTATACTTCAAACAAAAAAGAAAAAAACTCGGCCATAAGACAAACTCGAGGCATTAAAATTTTTCAGAAAGTTGTTTCTTAAATTTAAATAATGGTCTAAAATAACGG
This sequence comes from Lygodium microphyllum, assembly GCF_053477565.2. Lineage (NCBI taxonomy): Eukaryota > Viridiplantae > Streptophyta > Polypodiopsida > Schizaeales > Lygodiaceae > Lygodium > Lygodium microphyllum. The sequence goes on from NC_141142.1 coordinate 117,509,186, forward strand.
GAGAAAATACAAGTTCTATCTAGTCTAAGGTCAGAGGCAAAAAAAAAAGTCAATTAAGAAAAACTGCTAATGTTAATGGGAGACACAAATTTTACAGAAACTCCAGATCTGGCATTTTTTAACGGTGAGGGGATGGAGACAACCGGGACGACAGTCGGCTATAGTTTTTGGGGACGTCAATGGTAGCAAGGAAAGCAGGGATGACAGTGCACTTTCGGAGGAAGCCGTCCAGGAGCACCTCATCAGGGATGCGCAGCGCCTGCCGCATGAAGCTCAGAACCTGCCGTGTGGCAAAACTGTTCAGGTCCACCCCTCGCCTCTCCAGCTGCTTCAGCAGATCCACGTATCTCTCTGCATCAAACTGAGCCCCGCCCTAACTCCACAAAACACACACAGAAAGAATCAGTCCTTCCATCATAATAATTTAGTCCAGGCCTAGAGTTTTAAAGGGCTACTACACCCTTCGAACAGGGCTTCACCCTTCCAAGGCAAATATCACAAGAAGTTTTAGACATTTCCCATGTGTGAAAGGGCCTCTTTTCCCTTGTTTTCCCATGCAGTGTTCCAAAGCAAATATCACAAGAAGTTTTAGACATTTTCCCATGTGGGAATGGTTTTCTTTTCCCTTGTTTTGCCATCCAGTGTTCATCATCATGATCTTCTACTCAGGAGGCACTGCATCCCTAGCTAGGTGCGAGGCCAGCAGCTCCCTGCCCCCAACTACAACTAGCTAGGTGTATGGTTCCTGCAAGGGTGCCTCCCTAGCTAGTGCAGTTGGACATGGGGCGGCCAACACCCCCCGCACTGCCCCCAATCGAGGCTGGCAGCCCCCTCCCCCCAATCGCACATAGCTAGGTATGCAGTCCCTCCCTCCCAGAAACTCAAGATGCTGTCGTAATTGACAATGTGGGAAATATAGTGGGGATTTGTCTAAAACTTCTTGTGTATATGACCCTCATAAAATTAAAGGAAAAGGAGAGCCGCTCCCAGATCACCCTTCAAACCTGAGGTCTAATCATAACCATAACAACAGCAAAAGCATCACAGAGCACACATTATACCGCTAGCACATTGCTGACTTGCGCCAGAATGTCCAGCTCTGCCTTTGATGGGTACCCGCACCCCGCAAACATCATGGCCACCAGCTCTTCGTACCATTTGTGAGCCTCCAAATTTAACCTAAAGGTCTCTACCTTCCGTGGACTGTCAGTCGTCCTGTTTTCCCAGCTTTTTTGAGAAGGACTCAAGTTCTGCAGTAAACAACGTTAAGGCATAAGAGTTTTGCTTCGATCAACATCAGTTGGGTAAAGAAAGCCTATCTTAGAATGATGAAAACCATGAAAGGATTGTCATTGAGAGATTATCAAGACAGTCCAGAGTACGTCCCATGGACCCTTTGATAACACACCTTCAAAGATGTAAACTGTTGCGTGTATGAGAATGGCCTTGCTGAATCTATCGCCTTGGTAATTTGCCTGAGCTTCCTGTTTAGATTTTCTTGAACTGCAGTGAATCTCGTTTCCTTATCCAGGATATTGCTCAGTTGCCGTAGACTTGCATCAGCAACTGCTTTTGCTGGTACCGAGCTACATGACCGTTCAGTAGTCATACCTTTGGTGAAACAACTCTGGACGTTTGTTCTGCCATCATCGTGATGACTACACTGTCTTGCGGTGATGGCTGCCGATCTGCAAATAATCCAATTTGTAGGATTTCTTAATTGAAGCCCTTGATTCTTAGAGATGGCTTGCATTGCTTGGCATTTAAAGTAACTCAAAAATTTGTCTGGACAGAAATAATAATGGCACATTCAAGAGATGAGTTGTTCAGGAAAAGCTTATCTCCAGTTTCAACTTCGTTGAAGACCTTACATGTCGTACCATATTCCATATTTTGGGATTGAAAGGTCCTTTTATCTTTTACGTGATACCTAGGTATAAGTTATTCTCCTAACCAGAATTTCCATGGTTTCTCAACATTCACGGCTGTTTATGAGAATAAGATAGCCCCTTTCTGTCAACTATAAAGGGAGCTCTCAATCTCATTCAAATAGTGAAGTAAATAGAATTTTTTGCAAGGCAGGGCGTCGTTATAGCCCTCTTCTTTTGCTGCAGCTACTTATCCTTTTTTCGCTATCAGGTTGCAGCAAATAACAAGTGGGAAAGAAGCATCACTGGGGTGTAGATGCCTCCTTTCTCGTGTTGGATGCTCAGAAGGATAACATTCATAATGTCATGGATATTGTTTGAAAAGTCCTCTCTGGCCTCTGGGATTAGTATAAACTGGCACACATCACTATGATTAGCATTTTTGAGAATGATAGGAAGGAGAGGTTGTCTCTAGAGTGTTGCAATACTGTGTTGGAGTTTACTATATTAACTCTCCAGCAAGTTCAGTGACTGCTAGCTAAAGTAACAAATAAATTTAGCAAGTGGTCTTAGGATGCCTACCCTTAGCATTTCAAATTGGAGATCTAAAACTTATCATGTTTCTCCTGTTCTGTTTTCTGCCTCTTGTTACTTGTGGATTGGAAAAGTTCTCACATGAGAATGACAAACAGGTGGATCAGAGATTTTATGTGGAGCAGTTCTGATGATAACAGACATCTGTCTTGTACTGTATGGGATCAGATCTGCACTCCCAAACTTTTGGGAGGTTAAGGTATTCTGAGTTTGCAAAAGTGCATGCTTAGTCAGGAGACATGGCTCGTTGATTTGAGATTCAAGCTTTGAGGCAATCAGACTTTGGACTCACTTTTTTCTGTACAAGTTCAGATGGGACAACTCAAAATTTGGATTATACACTGATGTCTTGTGCCTATAAGCATCTGAAAATTAGTGGGTGAAGGGCAATTAACTGCTCGAATCAAGGGGCAAATCAGATTGAAGACTTAATTGACATTCAATGGCATTGACCCAATTAACGTCATTGGTCATTTTGGACAACAAGGGGACTTAGAATATTGAAAGGGATTGGGAGAATCCCATTGTACATTAACTTCTTCTTCAATTAAGTTAAATAAATACCAAAAAGGGCGTCAGTTTTGGGGCTAACATGATATCCATTGTCCAAGATTGTAAGTTAATTTGCATTTCTCAGTTTTGTAATAAATGTCACTATTGTAACTAAGTTGTAATTAGAGAATTATGACCCATCCACAGAAGGAAGGTTGGTTTCATCATCTCTCTCCTTTCCTATCTTTCTCTCTTCGTTTCTAGTATTTCTCTCTTCTCGTCTAGACTTTCTCTTTTCTTTGCACTTTTTTTCTCTCTTTCCTACAGTCTTCTCTCTCCTCTTTCTCTCTTCTCTCAAGTCATTTCATGACAAGTGATATCAGAGCATTGGTCTTTGATCCATTTTCTTCTTTTTTTTTCATATTCAATCTCAATTTTTATCATAAAAACCTATTTTAGACAAATACTATAGGTATAAGACATGGACTGTGTTTAAGTGTGACTTGCAGGACACCTACAGTTAGAAGAAGACAAATCTGGAGATCTTTGAAGGTGGAAGGGATAGATATGGTGGTGAATGGCCAAAATAGTAAGTCGTGGACCAATTTTTAGCCATTTTGGAGAAAGAAAGCTAACTAGGTTAGCAGAGCTATAAGTTTTCACTACTTTTGAAAGTTAAGGGTTCTCTTTCCCTTCTCTCAAGCTTTCAAACAATTTTCATGGAGGCAACCAGCAAAGATCCCTTTCTTTCTTCTAAACCCTAGCCTTTTGAGGTTAGTGAACACTTCAATAAGCTTCTCCACTCCACTTCCTAGAGATTCATTGCCATTGTCTTGGAGTTTTAGCAGACATTATGACAATATCAGCAATGCAAGAGGTTATTTGATGGCCTTGAGGCTGAGCTTAATCAATGGTGGTGTTGTTCTTAACCTTCAACTTCAGCAGACAGAATGAAATGGAGTCTTCACCTTAGGCTTAAGTGACTGCTCACTGAGTGTATGCTTGATCAAAGAAGCACCTCATGCCAGTTTTAGAAGCAACTCTCCACTGTTTTCTTGCTTTTGGACAGCTTCGACATACTTGTACATGGGACCTAGCTTGGATGGCAGCTTCATTCTCGAATCATTGGCAATAGAAGCCTTATCAATCGAGCATGTCAAAGAGGATGCAACATGGGCCCAGGGTACGCTGAGGCGATTTGAAACAATCTCTATCAGTTTCTCAATGTATCCATGCTCAAGTAGAAACCTCTCCTTGTTCAACCAAGCTAGTATTTGAAATTGAATAAATCTACATGGGATCTACTGGACTACACAAGGATTTGACAACAGGCAAGTCTGGATAATGGATGTTGTGGAGATGGCTGCATTACTGTTGTAGTGGGAAGGTGAATAAGGCTTCTTAAGCTGCTGTCCTTGATGAAATGGTGAGATAGGTGTGACAGGAGACAAAGGGCTGAAATTAGGAACTCTGTGGCTTACAAAAGGACCAGCATTTGGATGTGATATTGCTGGTGCAGGATTGATCATTGACGGATTTGCTGGTGCAGGATTGATATTGCTGGTGCAGGATTGATCATTGACGGATTTGGCACTAGAGATGGCTGAAATCTGGTACATTGCTGTTCTGCCACTTAACAGACTGATCTGCTGAACTGTCCTCCAGTATCTCATCAGATTACAGAGCTAGGGTCTCTGACAAAGGCTGGTTCATGGCTGCTAGATCATTAACTCCAACGCAAATCATCAGATTATTATTATTCCCTGGTTCCTGCTCATGAGCTTCAGCCGCCAATTCCCTGCACAATTCTCCAAGCCTGGAATCCTCACTTCCCTCTGCAGCCTTTCCAAACTTGGACTTTTCTAATAGTATCAGAGGAGGTAGCCTAGGCTTCCTTGACATGCCTCTTGGGGCTGGCGGGGGTTCATCTTCCAAACCGGGTAACCTAAGGGCTGGTGAATTGCTGCCTCTATGCTCAGTCAGAGAAGAAGATGGACTCTGACCTGCAAATCGAGGCCAGATCCGTTAATAATCCTACTGGATGGCTCACAGGAAGAACCTGAAGGCATCAAGCCAAGGGATTGCCATTGAAGTGCAGAAGCCATAGCTTTGTGAGGCTCTTCTATTTTTGGGGATCTGTTGCGCTAGTGGTGGAGCACGAAGCGAGAGGAAAAGAGGAAGGAGGGGATGGGGAACAGGGCAGACAAGAGTTTCTCTACTAAATTCCAGACCACATATCCTGGTCGGGTTGCTTTTGTTGCCATCCAGGGTGCACTCAAGCTATAGTGAATGATGAACTATGTATGATCAAAACAATGGCAATATCAAATTGGAGTTGGATCATCACAAGCATACAATTTTTCTTCAGCAGCATCATTGCCTCCAGGAAAGAATAGTCCAGATACACCTATTGAATCTACTGTAGAAGAGAAGGTTGAAATAGCTGCCACTGATTCCTCTCAGGAAGTTGAAACAGAAGGGTCATCTGAACAGAAACCTGAGATCACAAGAAAAAGGGAAGTGGTGCCACAAGTAGAAGTAGACAAAAACACATTAATCAAAGCCAAAATGTCCAAAACTGGAGACTAAGATAAGGCAGAATCAAGGGTCATGATGTAAGATAGCTGAATGTTTGCATCTTTGTGCCATGCTTCAGCGTGAGTTTGCACTAGGTACTTTTTGTTGTGAGCAAGTCCTTGGCATGTGCTGTACCAGTCATGGTATTGAGTAGGCAGCCTCTGCTTGATCAGTGATTTGTTCTATGCTTGATCAGTCAGTACAGAACTGTTACTCTTGCATCTCCATAGTCATAGATGCATATGGTCAGGCTACCTCTATACTTGTTGCTGGTACAAATCTTCAAGAAACTATAGATTGGATCATCGATAATTGTGCCTGCAAGCATTGATTGCATCAGGCAAATCTGACCGTGTTATGCACGGGGAAGATGTTTCAGAGAATTATGAGCAGTGAGGGTGATGTGTACTAAGATGTGTGGACAGGTCTCTTCAAGGCATCACTGTTGCTTCCAATTTGCCTCATAAAGAGCTTGTGCTCAAGCAGGTTCAGTTATAGTTTCCGTGAAAGATCTTGACGCCTTTCCAAAGGTGAAAGTTCTCCTGCAAAATGGGCAGCAACACGAGCTACGGTCTTTTCACGAGGGGCTAACTTAGCAGCTGCAGCACTTTGGCCATAAACAGCGGCAAAGGCTGCATCAATAATACTCGGTATAACATTCTTCACTTCCTTGCTCTCAACATCCTTATCTTCAGATCTTTTTTTTTTCTCTTGCCTTATCAAGAACAGCCAGAGCTGCTGCTTGTTCACTTCATGCCTTGAGCTTCTAAGAAGAAGCAGCAGACAATGCACCACGTACTCTAAATGCTACACACAAATTTCTGGATCTTTATTTTTTTGGGTACGGGAATCATTTGCAGTTACCTGCATTTTGGATCATTTCCACAGTGAGCACAAACACTTCTGCAGCTCCAGATAGAATTCTGAGGCTAGAGTGACCAGAAAATACCTTCATCTGGAGTTACGCAAATGGAGGGTTTACACTAGACCTATAGACCTGGTTCAGACTGGATTCTTGAAGCTGAGCAGCATATACTTGAAGATAGAGAATACAAACTGCAAACTAGAGCCTCAAACCTGCTTTGATAGTTTCAGCAGAAGATAGCTAACAGAACATCAGCAGAGATAGTAGTAACAACTTGATTACAATGGCAATTGAGACCAATAGCTCCAGCTCTACTGAACAATCTTGGCTTCAAACACAAGCTAATATTGATAAACTTAGAGCTTTAATTGATTGGTATATTGCTCTTCTGAAGGCGGAGAGAGAAAATAAAGCAAGTCTTGAATCAAGTATGGATTTTCATCACCCTAGGTATTATCAGCAGCATGATGAGTATTATGGTCATGATGAGTATTCTCATGGGCATTATGCACCCAATGCTTATGCTTATGGCCAACATGTATATGCTGATGGGTACACACTATGATCCACATGCATCTTATGAATATGGGCAGCAACAACATGCAAATGAACATGAGCAGTATGCAAGTACATCTGGACAGCATGCTAATGCTTATAGATATGATGTACCATGTCATAATGCAGAGTATTATTCCACTGAACCTTGGCAGTAAAATGTCTATTATGGGCAACATGATTATGTTATGAGTATCCATCTTTTCAGCAACATACTCATGATTATACCTATGAGTCTTCCTTGATTCAACAGCCTGGTTCTTATGGACGTGATGATAATAGACATGCTTATCAATACTCTTCTAGCTTTGATCGTCAGCAAGTTTATAACTACATGGTATCCTATATCCCAATCAATTTATACCTCCCAAATGTAATGCTAGTTATTTTCAAGGTGCCGGTGATAAAGAAGAGGGCAATGAGCAAGTTGAACAACAAGAAGGAGATAATGAACAACATGATCAGCAAGGAGATGAACAAGAAGAGGACCATGACCAACAACATGAAGGGGATAATGAGGAATATGATCAGCAAGATCAACAAGAAGAAAACAATGACCGAGAAGATGTACAAGGAGACAATGAAGAGCAAGATATACAAGCTGATGACATATTAGTTGAAGAATCACTTGAGGCACTCACAGACATAGATGGTTATACTGAAGGTTTTGGAGTCTTGGAGCAACCTCATGATGATCTTATTGAGCATTCGTTTACACTTAATCAAGGTTTACAACAACAATTGAATGCATATGATAAGTACCTTGATCATGGTTACAATGATTGGCATGGGTTTGATGATGATGTAACACATGATGTAGATATACATGAAGATGAAGACGGCATTGTGCTTCCCTATGATCCAAGAGACTATGGATGTGATTATGGAGTCGACTATGGAGATACTTCCTTGTATCCATTTGATCTAGGTGGATTGGACAATCATTATGTCGGAATACCTTTTGATCCAGGCGGTTAATGGATTGCTTGGTGGACCTCATTTAGACCAGCATCTATCTTGCAGGCAATTTCTTCTCTTTGGTAGGCTCTTTTGGTTGAAGATTGGTCATTTATGGCCCTATTTTAGTACAAGGAAAATTACAAACAGCTCATTGTTTTACACCAGATTTTACTCTAAACTCTAGACAACAAAACCCAATCTACATGGGCTGAAAGCACTTACCAAGAGTTTCATTTTGATATGTAGCACACCTTGATCAGATTTTTCTACAAAAAATTGTATTAGATTTACTCCAACAATGTGATGCTTGTCATTATCTGCAAGTGCCTTTCATGAAGCTATGGTGGCCAAATTCTCAAATCCATCATCCTACTTGAATGTGTACTTGGTTTATTTGATTTTCCATTTTACCAGAGTAGTACTCTATTTTATTCCTATTCCATACCTTGTAATAAGTTCTAAATCTTGTTTCTCAGATCCATCATCCTACTTGGATGTTTACTTGGTCTATTTGATTTTTCATTTTACTAGAGTAGTACTCTGTTTTATTCCTATTCCATACCTTGTATATAAGTTCCAAATCTTGTTTTTGAGGACAAAAACATTTGGGTAGGGACAGAATGTAAGAGAGTGGATAGGGACATATAAAAGGAGCAAAAGACATATGTACAGGATATCATTTTTTTACACAATAATACAACTTTGTCCTTCTTCTCCCTAGCTCCTCTTGTCCTTTCATGGTTACCAACCATCTCTTCTTTCTTGTCTTTCTCTCTCCATTTCTAGTCTCTCTCTCCTCATCTAGACTTTCTCTATCCTCTACACTCTTCTTCTCTTTCCTATAGTCTTCTCTCTCCTCTTTCTCTCTCCTCTCAAGTCCCTTCATGACAAATCATTGGTTGGCTCCTCATTATAGAAATTTGGGGGGTTTTGTAATGTAGGATATAATTATACAAAGCACCATAGCTTCTTTTAGAAGAGCCAAACAAATTTCGGGCTAGCTGAATATAGTTTTAGCATGGAATTAACCTCCTCCAACAATAATAAGTTAGCGGGTGGTGTTTCTAGGACACAAGGATTTGTCAATTGAACAGAAAGGAAATTATATGGTTTTGATGGATCATTGATTGTTTCCTCATCATAATGCAGCTGGGGGTAGTATTAGTGGCTTAGAAAGCTTGATGCTATCTGGCAAGCTCCCATCCATGTAAATATAAAGCCTTCATGTGGAAGATTACCTATTTGGGCTTCTTTGACAAGAAAAAACATGTCTAAATGGCCATGTTGCAAGTTGCGAGTGGAATCATCTGATTATTTGTTTTTTTTATTGTTCTGCGCTAAAAGACTTGTGGAAGTGTTAGAAAGTTTTAATTGGAAATTTCCTAGTGCAAATTCACATCCAAGAAGTTTGGTCTTGGTGCCTTATAGCTTGCCTCTATGAATCGGTTGAAGATTCTGTCTTTCAAGTACTTCTATGCTTGCTAGCTTTAAGTCTAGAGGATATACAGCTCTTTTTTGACATGGTGAGGAAAATTGAATGATCTAGTTAGTAGCTCTTCTGCATTAACAGATCTATATGCTGTTGGGAATAAAGGGCCATCGTGCCTTTTATATGTGCACGGGTGTGAACACACCCTTAGCATATTTGTACTTTCATATATATATCTATCTAAAAACCTAAAGAGGTACACTCGTCATTGTACCCACAAGTTGTGCTCACTCTCCTCTCTCATTTGCACTCACACACACACACACACACACACACACACACACACACACACTCTCTCTCTCTCTCTCTCTCTCTCTCTCTCTCTCTCTCTCTCTGTGCTGTGTGAAAGCATTGCGTGTCTCGATCCGCGCGCTCTCTACCCTAACAAACTGGTATCAGAGCGGGTGACGGGCATGAGGTAACTGGCGGCAGGCAACAGACAGTTGAGGCGACCAGGCTCAGGTCACACGTTGCAGACGAAACAAGTCGCACGTGGCTAACAGGTAGCGCAGGCAGGCGTCAATAGACGGTGGTCAGCTAGATAAGACCTGCACGCAGCGCGATAGTCAACATGACTAACGAAGGCCAGGTGGCGGGCAACAAGATATGGAGGCTGTAGGCGACAGGACATGACTGCCCAATGGGGTTGAAGGCGACCGCTGCGCGATGGGACCCCAGAGGGCTTCCACGTGACGAGCAACAAGTTTCTTTCGGCCGCACAAAAGACGGGCAGAGACAAAAGGTCAACGGCCTTTTTTTAAAAAATTTTACTTCATCTTATTTTCACCTCTACGGGGTGTTCACACATACAAGCACAGAGTGCAAATCTGTGCAAATCTGTCTCTTAAAATTTGGGGCTTTTCCCAAATTTGGTGCCTAACACATATTGCAGTGACCTTTGGACCATAAATTGCAGACATTGAATGTACAGGCCTTAGAAATTTTTTGGGGATTCTCAAATGCAAGTGAATTTTTGCTTGGATGAATCAATTTTACTGAAATTTATGCACACTGGATCCGAGAAATTTAGGGATTTGTCTAGATTTGATGCGAGCAAGACACAACAGTGATATTTGTCTCAGAAATTGCAGGGATTTGTGACATTTTGCCTCCGATATTTGGGGCTTTTCATGTACATGCAAGAATTGTGGAAATTTACCCAATTTCTCGATACTGATGCACATTGGACCCCATGCAATTTGGGGCTTTTGCTGTTTGGGCAAAATTTGTGCGCCATTTGGTCATTTTATGTACATGCGGATTTAATTCCATGCAATTTGGACATCTAGCACTTGGAAAAATTTGGGGGTTTTGCTGAAGTTGCTCTATTTTGGCAAAATTGGTCTATTCTATACATGTCAAAGACAGTGCAGATGTATGGTTGATGCTTTGAGCACAAAAAATTTTGGGGCTCTTGACAGTGTGTGTCAAATTTTGTGCCCATGGGTACATGTACAACAGACATTACAGCTAAAATTTGGGACTTCTCATGTAATGTGATGTATTTACCCTTGAAGAAGCTATAATCAGCTGTGGAGTGCTGTAGCACAAGGTTTAGTGCTTCTGAAAATTTGTCTGCAGATCTGAAATTTCTGCTTTTACGTGGTCATTTATTGCCGGTTGGTACTTGTTTGTACCTTGGTCACTTGTGTGAAAGTTTGGGCCTGCATTTGCTGATTTTTTTGTCACATTTGGGCTGAAAATCATGGCTGGCAGCAGTAATCTCATGCACATCAAGAAGCTTGAAGGAGCACATAATTGTCTGGCAAAAACAATGCTATAATATCCTGTTGCAGAAGAAGCAAGCAAAGCCGATTAAGACCAAAGGGGCAAAGCCCGCAGATATGGAACAGGAAGACTGAGATGAGTTAAATAAGCTTGCACGCTCAACCATCGAGCTATCGATTTCTGATGCCTTGTTTAATATTGAAGGTCTGGATTCTTCCTATGCTATTTGGACTCGACTGAAAGAACTGTCTGCCCAAAAGAGTGCTGCAAGCAAAGTTTATTGGTTGAAAAAGCTTATGGATTTGCATATGAAAGAGGGTACAGCAATGTCTACTCATTTGAGTGAGTTTAACTCCATTTTCAGCCAGCTAGTTGCCTTGAAGTTCTTGATTGATGAAGAATTTAAGGCTACATTCTTGCTTTGCACTCTGCCAGAGAATTGGGATACATTCAGGACTGCTATGAGCAATTCTAATGCGATGCTTTTGTATGTTGATGTAGAGAGTGCTCTACTCATGGAAGAAATGAATCGGCAGAACAATGCATCCAGTAGGTCTTCCAATGGTTTGCAAATCTGATAGCAAGGGACACAGTAAATCACGTGGCAAGGATGTTGAATGCCATCATTGTGACAAGAAGGGTCACTTTAAACGTGACTACTACAAATGGAAGAAAGAGAAAGGAAAGGGCAAGAAGATAGATGATAGTAAGGAAGAGAAGAAAGAGAGTCAGCCTAAGAAGAGCAGTGTCAAAATTGAAGAGGTGAATGTAGTCACTCATGACAGTGATAGTGGAAATGACGTACTCTTGGTCTCTTCACGCTTTAGTACACATGCTTTACTTGCAGATACGGATGATGACATGCATACTTGGATTCTAGATTCAAGTGTTTCTTTTCATGTCACCTCTCATCATGAGTGGTTTTCTAACTATACAGGGGATTGACATGATATTGTCCATCTTGGGGACAACTATGCATGTGACATTGCAAGTATTGACAGTGTGCAGTTGCAGTTTCAACATGGCTCTGTCTTCACACTTCAGCATGTACGACATGTACCTTAGCTCAAGAAGAGCTTAATTAGCACAGGGCAGCTAGAAGACGATGGATTTCATACCACCTTTGGTGATAGGAAATGGAAGATCTGTAAGGGATCTAGAGTGATTGCCAGAGATTGTAAAAGTGATACCTTGTATCCTCTCCATGTATCTAGTGTGCGTGAATATATTGTTGCAATGACCGAGTAGCCAAGTGTTTCTTTGTAGCATGGCCGGTTGGGACACATGAGTCAAACTGGAATAAAAGTGCTATCTCGTTTGGGTTACTTGCCTTGTCTTCGTTATGCTGATTTTGAGCATTGTGATCATTGTGTTTATGGTAAACATACACAGACGTCTCATAAAAAGTCTCTTTCGCTGAAATCTTCTCCTCTAGAGTTAGTACATTCGGATGTATGTTAGATGCCAAAGTTATCTTTAGGGAGAAAGAAATACTTTGTCACCTTTGTCGATGATGCTACACAGAAGGTATGGGTTTACCATATTCGTAGCAAGGATGAAGTGCTTGACAAGTTGAAAAATTTATTGGCATTGGTTGAGAATCAGACTGATAAGACACTTAAGTGTCTTCGCTCTGACAATGGTGGGGAATATGTGTCCAAGTCCTTTCAGGCATTTTGTGACAACAAAGGGATAAAGAGAAAGCTCACTGCCCCTCATAATCCACCCTAAAATGGAGTTGCAGAGCGTATGAATCGGACCATACAGGATAAGGTCCGTACGATGCTGTCTCGTGTTGCATTACCCTATGGTTTTTGGCCAGAGGCTGTTATGACAGCCGTACACTTGATTAATCGATCACCAAACAGTTCTTTGGGAGGGGGGAGGGAAGTTCCCCAAGAAGCGTGGTTGGGCAAGCCACCTTGGTATGCACACGTGAAAGTGTTTGACTGCGAAGCATTTGTCCACATACGTAAGGAAAAACACAGCAAACTTAAGCCAAAGTCCTATAAATGTATTTTCCTAGGATATGGTGACGAGGGTAAAATGGGGTATAGATTATGGAATCCTGAGAAAAGGAAAGTAGTACGCAGCAATGATGTTATCTTCCGAGAAGATCGCATGCATAAACAGCCCAAAAAGACTGAGGAGGTCCATAGGGTTGTATTTTGGGAAGAAATACCTTTTGGGCAACAAAATGTGCCCGCTGTACAACAGCAAATACCTGCTGTTAATGAACCTACAAATCTAGAAAATAATGCTAGAAATGATCAGCCAACTATTGCCCATAATGATGAGCCACTGGATGTGCAGGAACAACCAGGACAACAAGCTGTTAATGCTGATTTGCAGGCTGAAATGCCAGGACAACAAGCTAAAAATGTCATAAGATCCAAAGGGCTTTCTCATTGAGACTACGAGATGGATTCAGACTTGCAAATATCCTTGCTAGCAGTTAATGTTTTCAAATTGATCAAGGGACAGTCAAAAATATCTGAAATGATGAATCATGAGATGAAAGATACCTGAAAGGTATCAATATTAGAGACATCAGCCAAAACCATGAACAATCCTAAGGCATCCAACAATTAGGCAGCACACTGCAAAACTTGTGCAATGTGTAATGTGCCTTATTCTTCTCTCTGGCTTAAAAATCATCCTCCACCAAATAACACAAAATTAATTTTAGTCCTCTAGGTATATTGATGGGTTTCAACAAGTCATTGCACTCTAGAGAGTAGTATCACACAATTACTACGCTGATGCTTACCATTTCAACTTTTTAAATAGGCTACATGGTCTTAGCTTGCATGATCGTTCATCCAACTGTACTACTTATAACTTGGATTGAGTCTATTCTATATCTACTTTTGGCAGTGATATTTACACTTCTTTGAGAAAAATGTTTTGCTGATGAATACCTTAGCAAAAGCAATTAACTAAAAACTAATCTGTTTTCTGGAGTATCAAGCATGAGTCTGTCACCATATATGTGACTGACTCCACCCATGTGACCATATGTGTGATCAACTCATATGGGGTTAGGTGAGATGATAAAATCCTTTATAGTTGATATCGGGGAGGAAGAGCCCTCATATTAGTCCACTATACTAGACCCATGATCAATGGATAGTGTGTGGAGACCCATGATCAAATGGATAGTGTGTGTGGAGGAGTATGAACTAGGTGTGTGCCAAGTCATTACAAATGCCTGGACTGCCTTCAAAAGTCTCTGCATTGTCCTGCTAGATCCTCTCAAACTTGTATCTTCAGTGTCCATCTCATGATACATGGGTGACATTTCCTTCCTCTCAAAGAAATGCATGTATACATCAGTTGTGCAGCCATTGAATTCTCTAGCTAATAGGAACTTCATAATGTCTGTACATGATGGCATGTACAAGGAGTGCGTCCTAGTAGGCCACTAGGCAGCCGACGAGTACCCTTTTTCCGATGCCTTGGCCTCTCTGAGGTGATCACTTGGGCTCCCTTGGTAAGATAACCATTGCCTTTGTAGTATTGGTATATCTTTGGACAGCTGGTATACATCCTTTGCGCGATGCCCTAGCTACTTTGGGATGGGACGCTCTAGAACATTTGGGCTTGGGCTTGTATGGTCCGCCGTTTTTTATTCCAATTTTAGGCTTGAGAGGGGGTGTTACAAAGTGCAATCTATCTTGTGGAGTTTGCATTTACAATTGATCATCATCCAAAACTTTGTATTTAGGGCTGCACTACGGTCATCAACAATAGCCAACCAGTTTCTAGGCTGCGTTTTGCCCTTTCAACTGCCACCCAGCGTTCATACGTCATTTTGGTGCTGCATTTTACATGTTTTGCTGTCTCCTAGCCCTATTTGGAGCTTCCTAGTGCTGTGTTTTGCTGATTGCAGCCATTGCCAACTGTCATGTCATCATTCTAGGCTGCATTTGCAGTTTTTTGTTCGTCCTCTGCCCATTTGTTCACTGATGCAACATCCTACTACTGCGTTTGCTATTGTCAAACACGTTCGGAGGCTGCCTTGCTGCGTTTTGAAATCCGTTAGAGTATGACACACTCTCTAGCTCATAATCCCTACCCTGGTCCCTGAGACACGAGAGTTCAAGGATTAGTATTCTTTAGTGTATAGTGTGTTTGCTGCATTGAGCATTGTATTCTATTTAGTATTCATTTATTATTATTCACTGTGTTCATTGTCTCTGTATTACCCCAACTCTAATTGTGTTACTTTATTAGTTTGTGCATTTGTCGTACGAATGTTTGTGTTTTCCATGGTAGAGCATTTATTTACAATGCCCATTTTGCATAGTGATAGTCAAAGTACCATCTAGTGGAATCCTAACTTTCATGCAAAGATAAAGCACGTTGAGATGAAGTATCATCTCATTAGAGAGGAAGTGGATCGAGTTTGTCAAGATTCACACATATAACAACCTTGCAAATCTTCTCACAAAGATAAACCCTTCCAAGCGTTCTGCAAAGTGCTAATGGACATTGGATAGCATCTTCACTAGTTATTCTCTCGTAAAAGCACATTGGCCTTTACGTTGGAGGTTGCTGGGGTAAAGAACAATAGCCAAAGGAGGGGCACCCCTTGTACTAGTACACAATGTACAGTCATATATAAGTATATAAGTGAGAGATAATGAAGAATAAGGGTAATCTCTTTTTTTTTTTCGTAAAAGGGTAATCTCTCTCTCTCTCTCTCCTCATTGACTCCGCACCTCACTATTGCTTCCTCTTAGGGGTATGTACTCTCAAATTTGGGACACGCTGAGACCATTCAGGATTTTGTGCTAGCATCCCACAGGCCCTTCCCCACATCCCCTGTCACCCCCTCTCAAAATATGTATGAATCAGCTGGCAGCCCCTTTCAATGGCAGCAAGGACATACATCATGATGGAAAACAGCCCCTAGAGGATGTGAGAGGCAGCCAAAGGAATAAAGGAGCAGCACCTACAAAGTAGCTTGGCCTGGCACATGCTGCTTTGACCAGCACCACAACTACAGTGGCTGGTCTTAATTAAAGAGAACGGGAAACACTCAACTTCAGAGGGCATTGGATCATTAGAACACAGCAGTGTAGCCACCATTGATTCATGTGAATCAGGATGTATGGTGGCATATGCCCTTTAGTGTACTAGTTTTGCGGTCTGCCATACAGAGAGTCGCCCTGTGCACGCCATTGTATACAAGGGTGGATGGAACCATAGTAACTTTGCTTTTTTTTTAATAAATAAATTTTGTATCAAGGGCTTTTGATTGTTTTGAATAGATTTATCTTTAAGTGAGATTTCTAATTAGTTTTCGTCCTATTGAGTAATCTATGCCCTTGACCCAAGATCTTCACTAAACAAACACACAATCCCAACCACCATAAGATGTCAATGATGAAAAAATCTAGGAAGGATATACAGGGAAAGAAACAGACAGGTGGAGACAAGCTAGGCAAGCTGAGGTAGCAAGAGAGACTTCCATGTGAGTTACTACGGATATGGTGGATCGAGAGTGGACCACCCCAAAAGACTGATCCCAATGTGCACAAATGCATATTCACAAGAATAGAATGCCAATGCACTGGAGTTATGCAAGAGGCATTGAAAATGATCATGCTCAGGTAAAATGCTATGAAACGGTGTCACTTGGACAATGCCCTTGCAAGAAAATTGTTCAATTGTTGAAGCACCCTGTCACGACTATCCAAAGGATGCGGATAATGAAACGATATACAAAATTATAAATGTCTTTGAAAATTTGAATGAACCAAAATCTTGACATCCTCAAGAGAAGAATGTTGTCCCCTCTCAATGTGGAACGGAAAGCCAGACGAAATTACTCCCCCCCGGCCTAACCAAAGCAATAGGGAAGAGTGCACCCATGCCGATCCTAGGTAGCAAGTACCGGAGAATTGGATAGTTGATCGCCTTGGTCAAAATGTCTACAAAATTGTTTGATGAAGATACAAACTTTAGGCATATGGTACCTAGCTCAACCTGCTCTCTGGTAAAGTGAAAGTAGACTCCAATAGGCCATAACTGTGGTGTAATGATCGGATTACCAGCAAGTGCTACGGCACTCTGATTGGCATAATAGATGACAATTGGAGAGTTGCACAGGAAATGAAGAACTACTAGTACTCCCTTCACGTAGATAGCCTCTGTGGTGCTATCAAAGAGGGCTCGATACTTTGTCTCTACTATGGAAGTAGCCACCACCATCTCCTATTTACGACTTGACCAAGAAATGGGAGCTATGCCCAAAGAAAACGTGTGGCCGCTGTGAGATCAACGAGTGTCGGGGTCTCCAACCCAGTTTAAATTAGTATATCCCTGCAAAAGCAAACCTTGACCATATATCAAAGACCATAATAAAAAGTACATTGAACATATCTCAACACATGCATACAAGCAATCCAATGTGACATTTTAGGTGTATCAAAAGTAAAGAAACAAAGTATGGAAAATCAATCCTAGTATAAATCAACAAGAGAAGTTTTCCTACAACAGATCTATAGGTGTGCTCATTGAAGGGATAACCTAGGAAATCCTTAGATAGGTGGATAGTGGGGTCAAATGGCATGGCCACAAGACAAGTCTGATCAGTACAATACTATTCCACTAACTAAAGAGCGTACTTTTACTATGAGATAAAAATACTCTCCCTAGATCGAACTACCTCTCTTCTTGTTCACTTCTTTTGTTAGTAAAGTACTCTCTACATCACTACATTTAAAAATATCTTCAAGAGGATAAGCACTCATAACAGTACGGAATGTATCCCATGACTCAAATAGTGTGACAAGTAAGAACAAAGACTTTATGTTATCTGCAAATTGAATGCTTTGTGAAATAAGCTAGTTGAAAATAAAGTGGAACGCATTCAAATGAGTAGACATAGGAGTGTCCTCCATGCGAAGGTCCACAAGCTTCTTCAATCAATACAACTAAGGTAGGAGTTTGCTTGTCATAAAGATCACATATCTTCTGCCATAAATCATAAGCACCACTATCAGTCGAAATAAAATTGAGTACCCCTGCTTATCACGAGAGTGCATATATACACGATAGCCGATGACTCTAAAACGGAAAATGACTAGCCGAGTGCCAAAAAATGTCCTCTAAGGAACCGCCATAGTCAGACATTGATTGAAGATATACACCAAAGTGTTGACAACCTCGGCCTAAAGGCGCTCAAGAAGCTCTACTGCAAACAACATAGAGCGTGCCCTGTTCATCACACTCCAATTTCTACGCTCTATGACTCCATTCTAAGAGGGAAATTTAGTAGAATGGAGCTACCATGAGATGCCATACTCTTGTAGAAACTCAATGAATTCATGGGAGATAAACTCATGACTAGAATCACTCCTTAACATCCTACTCTATGAGTAGTCTGATTATGTACAAGCAGCATCCATGAAGAAAAGTAGGTGACTAGGTCACATTTATGCTTTAGAAAATACACCCACATGTATCTTGAAAAATCATCCACTATTAAAAAAAGTACATTGCACCATCAGGGCAACAGTGGATGTCGATCCATAGAGATTAACATAAATCAATTTAAGAGATGCCTCAACTCTATGTGTGATTTGCTAAGGAAAAGGGTGTGTAGTGTTGCTTCCCTAGTTGACAAACTCAATATACATCCTTGGATAATTTTAGGCATGGAAAGCCCTCAGTCATGTGACATCTTGACAACTCATAGAGCAAGTTGTGCCAAGGTGTCCTAAGCAATAGTACCAAAGGTGCTCATTGTTCATAGGTTCCATGTGGTGGCTAAAGCCTGGAAGCGATGGAACATCGAGTCCTCGACTATTTTGGCTGAAAAAGAAATTGAGTAATCTCCTAGAGGCCGTTAGGCTATGCCTCACTACAACCAATCATCAAACTAGTTTGAGAGTCTATGATCTCAACTATGGTCGCTATAAAGAAAACTACTTGTCTTAATCGGTAAAGCTGTTGAACAGACAATAAACTTAATTAAAGTTG
Source organism: Lygodium microphyllum (assembly GCF_053477565.2). NCBI lineage: Eukaryota > Viridiplantae > Streptophyta > Polypodiopsida > Schizaeales > Lygodiaceae > Lygodium > Lygodium microphyllum. Next base: position 117,528,306 of record NC_141142.1, read on the forward strand.
AGGGACATAGTACACATCGTCTAGTGAAGCAGAATCCTGGTCTTCGCTATTATCAAACTTGATGTGACGTAGGCCATGGATCTTGACCGAGTTGTCCTCACAATGGACATTCCCATCTGCAAGGGCTCGAGAGAGAAAAATGTCTGAATGAGGTTCATGTGATGGGTGGTTCCACTATCCACAATCAAAACGGGAGAATAGGAGATGATGTGCCCAGTTGGGTGAAGTGGGCCTTTGTGGTTGCCTCATCGGGAGGTAATTCACGAATGTGGACCAAACTCAAAGCCTCTAATGTTTTTACAAAGATGACTAGCCAAACATGCCCTCTAGAGTTGAGAATGATATTGACTATGATGGCTGACCATTGGTAGTGTGGATCTCGCCTCACCACTATCCTTGATTTTGGTTACCACCACCTTACCTCCCTTGCTGGGGTTGTCTGATTGAAGGATGGGGGTCTGAGTCTTTTGTTTTGATTGCGTGCCTTCGGCCTTTAATTGACACTCATCATCAAAATGGCTTGCCTTCTAACAATGTTGGCAATACCAATTTTTCTTTGGTACATTTTGCCACTCGCGTTTCAAGAATGACAAGCAATTTCCTTGAGTCTCACTAGCTTGGTTTTGCTATCGATTTTGTCTTTGGTTTTGATTTTGATTTTTCTTGCCTTATCCTTGATGCCCCATTTGAGAGGAAAAACAAGAGCCCCTTTGTAGAGGAAGCACTATGAAACTAATTGAATAACCAAGCATAATGCAATAGCTGACACTCAAATTCATTGAATGTAAACATGGTAGGTGGCTCCAATGTTCTTGAATGTCAGTGCGGAAGATGCAATTAGCCTCGATGTCTATGGATTTGGACAAAAGCCCAGAATTCATTTGATAAAATTTGGTGAAATTTAGGCTTGAATGTGAAAAGCCCAAATTTTTTTCATAAAGTTCGACAATTTTGTGCACCAAACACAAAATCCCCAAATTTTTGGTAAAATTTGGGGGTTTTGGACAAAAGCCCTAATTTTTGTAAAGGAATTGAGTGAAAATTAATGTCTATTGCAAAAATCCCCAAATTTTGTGCCTGTGGAGAAGTTGCATGCGAACAAGTGTTGGTGGGACTTGAAGGCTGATTAAGGATTAATGTCAAACAGTATTTTTGAACCTGTTAAGTGTTAAGGCCTTTAAATGTGGCACAGTAGTATGCAAATTGTCGGACAGATCCATCTCATGTGCCGGCTATCGATGTGGTGCAGTAGGCGGGATAGAAACAGACTGTTTGGCGACAGTTTGCAGGTGCAAAAAGGTGTGACAGTCTAATGCAGGTGCAAACTACGGGCTGGTTGGGCTTTAGGTGATGTTAGGATTCAACAATATAATGACAATCCAATGTCTCTAGTATCATGAATGAAGTGAATGCCCAAGTAATAGTGCAAAGGCCCCAAATCTGACATCTCAAAAGTTTGCTGTAAATTTTTTTTGAATGCTGAAATCTAATCAGCATGTATCCCTGTAAGCAAAAGATCATCAACATATAGACATATGACCAGCAAGAATCCCCCCTCTTTACATACGTAAAGAGTAGACTCTAATGAGATGTTTATGAATCCTTGGCTAAGTAAAAAGGCATCAATCTTTGCATACCAAGTTTGAGGAGCTTGTTTCAAGCCATATAAAGCCTTTTTCAGCTTATAGACCAAGTGTTCGGATCCCACGACTGCGAAACCAATGGGTTGCTGTACATACACTTCTTCTTGAAGTTCCCCATGTAAAAATGCAGTCTTTATATCTAGTTGATGCACAATCCATCCATAATGGGCAGCCAAAGCAACCATAGACCTAATGGTAGTCATGCGGGAGGTAGGAGCAAATGTCTCCTCATAGTCAATGCCTTTCTTTTGTGCATAGCCCTTGGCCACAAGCCTGGCTTTATATTTGTCAGTGGATCCATCTGCATTCCTTTTCAGCTTATAGACCCATTTTGTTCCAATGGCTTTCTTCCCAATAGGCAAAGACACTAAATCCCATGTTTGATTCTTTATGGAATCAAAAACAGCTTGCATTGCTGCCATCCAATATACACTATGTTGTGCATCCTCAAAACATTCAGGCTCCTCATCGTCAACTATATGTGCTGCCATAACAAACTCCATGGTATGTGCACCATCATGCATACGAGCTTGCCTTCTAGTACGACCAGCAATAGGAGTATCCAAATGACTATCTTTCATAGTCTGTAAATACCATCTAGGCACTTGTCGAGCCTCCTGACTGTATACAAGCTCTTGTTGAATTTCAGATTCAGCACCTTGCTGAATATTCAGATCAACCATGGGCTGATTTTCTGCATTACCCCATGGAGCAACTGGCTGAACATTAAGTTCACTCACTAAAACTCCAGTTGTATCACCAAATGAAATGGACAGCAGCCCTTCAAATACATCACTGGCAGCCTGATGTGTGTCAAAACCAGCAAGGGATAATTCTAATTTTTCATCGAAAACCACATCCCTACTAACAAATACCTTTTTAGAGATAGGATCATATAATCTATATCTTTTGCTCTCACTACTGTACCCCACAAAAATGTATTTGACAGCCTTGTTATCCAACTTCTTCCTAAGTACCTTGGGAATGTGTACATATGCAAGACACCCAAAAGTACGAAAATGCCCAACAAAAGGTTTCCAGCTGTTCTAAGCCTCAAAAGGCGTGATATTCTTTAATGCTTTGGTGGGACATCTATTCAAGACATGGCAAGCACACATAACTCCTTCCATCCAAAAACTATGTGGCAAGCTCTTTGCTTTTGACATACATCTGGCCATCTCCATGAGTGACCGATTCTTCCTGTGTGCAACCCCATTCTGTTGTGGAGTATAAGCAGTAGTGTACTGATGAACAATGCCCTTTTGCTTCAAAAAAGAATTCAACATAGAGAACATGTATTTTCCCCCTCGGTCCGAACGGAGAGTCTTCACCCTGCAACCAGATTGGTTTTCAAGTGCTAGAAAAGCCAAAAATGCATCATACACTTCTGACTTTTTTACTAAAGAGTAGACCCAACAGAAGCGAGCAAAGTCATCAATAAAAGTGACAAAATAGTAATAACCACCCAATGACTTTGTCTGCATAGGGCTATATACATCTAAGTGCACAATCCGTAACCTAGTAGTGGCTCTAAAGGCAACATCACGGGGAAACGAAAACCATTGCATTCTTTTCAAAATGCATCCCTCGCATAAGTGCTCAAGAGATCTCTCCAAGAGGGGTAAACCATAAAGCATCTTTGTATGCTGCAAAAGCATCAAGCTACCATAGTTTACATGCCCCATGCAAGCATGCCATAACTCCACCTGTAACATAGCAAGAGTAAGGGTGGACGCTAAATAGGCCAATTGATCAACTGAAAGAGCATCCAACTCATATAACCCATGACATAGAGTGCCAGTCAGAACCAAAGTCATGTATTCCTTATCTCTTACCATGCATCTGTCATCATCAAAGGTGACTTGCAAACCACATCGTGCCAAAGAAGAAATAGATAACAAATTCTTCTTTATACTTGGCACAAACAAGGCATCCTGTAAGTGGAGAATAGAGCCATCAATGGCTATCAGCACAATCTCCCCAATACCTCCAATAGGGTATGATGCATTGTTGGCACATTGTACAGACTTGCCAACCGGGGCTGCAATAACAGAAGTAAACAAATCTCTGCGAGATGTGATGTGCCTAGATGCACCACTGTCAAAAAACCATGTGCATGCATCCTCAGTAAAGCTAAATGCTCTATCAGCCCAATAAGAGTTATAACAGCATGTGTAAAAACAATAGTCCGTGTCTGCAACAAAGGACGCTGACTCAATAGCAATGGAAGGTGCATCGGAAACATGCATCCCTGACTCCTTCTCCTTGGTTATGTGCTTTCTACACTTAGTGATGTAGTGGCTTGGATTCTTGCAATAGTGGCACTTGTTGAGCCAAAACATGCATTACTTGCTGATTAGCCTCTTAAACAGCCCCAAAACACACTAAAAACTGCTCTTTTAGAGTAAAACCCTAAAACGGGAAGCAGTTTGAGAGAGTTCAGTGGAAACCCTAAAACGAGGAGCGGTTCAAGAGAGTTCAATGGAAACCCTAATTTTTGGGGTACCCTTCCATATCTATAAATAGACAAGCTGCCCCCATTCAGCCTCATTCCGTCTGTGCAGGTTTCTCACTCCACGTGTAGATTTCAGCCATCAGCCTTCTCCCACGTGGCTGTCCAACCCTCGAGATTGCTGCCACTCCATCCGTGTTTGCTCTTGCTGCTGGCACCTTTATCCATGCTGACGTCAGCTGCTGGCGACATCATCATCTGCTGCAATCTGATCATCCAGTCATTGCCAACCATATCAGACACTGTTTCAGCCTACTGCTTACAGCAGACTATGTGCAGTTTCCAGCCTCCGATCAGCGATACACTGCTGCGTTTACCAGTTTTCAGCCTCCAAACTGTTGCGTTTTGGTGATCAGCCTGCTACCATTCACTATTCAGCACTCCTACACTCCGACTGGTAGTCACAGACTTGGGATCCGTCCTCGGGGGGGTCACTCATGAATATATGTATATATAACGTGAGTTCAAAATAAGGGGTGAGTTTCTGTGTTTGAGTTTTAAGTTTTGCGTTTAGGGTTTGAGTTTTGAGTTTTACGTATAGGGTTTGAGTTTTTCCCTTTGTGTCTGTGTCTGTCTCTTTGTGTTTCTATTGTGGTCGTACACTCTGTGTGTCCTTACTGCAAACCCTAGCAGTTTTCTTCACAGCACTTGTCCTTCTTGGCTTGCATGCCCCCTTGTTTCTTATTGCCTGGTGAAGTGCTTGAAGTCCCAAACCACTGTGGAGGATTCTTTGCTTGGCTGTCCTTGCCCTTCTGTCGTCGTACCATAAAATCCTGCTCAAAGGCTATAACATCCACACCACTGTTATTTTGTGTCAGCTCTTCCTTTAAGAGTAAACGGACCAGCTGAAGGAAAGTAAGTGGTTGTGGGGAAAATCCTCGTGGTGAGGTTCAAGGCCATATGAAAGGCCAAGTACAAGGGCGTCAATGAATTCAAGGTAGTAGACATCATCTGTGCATTTGAGTAATACTTATCAACATTCATAAGTTGATCACACAAGTCTTGAATTTTATCTAGGTAATCCTGCATAGAATCGCCCTCATCCATCTTTACTGTCTCAAGCTCTTTCTTCAAGAAAGAGATGCGGGTCTCATTCTTTCCAGCAAACATCTGCTCCAAGGTCAGCCACAGGATTCTTGTGAAGAAGCTGCAGAACGAATGTGAGGAATAATAGACCGCTGAACTGCCAATGCAATCAGTGACAAAGCCTGTGCATCCCATGTATCCCATGCCTTTTGTGTTGCTGATCTTTGGGGAAGTGGCTAAGCTGGAGCAGGCAGAATAGGCTGAGCTGCCCATTGTCCACGTTCTCTTGGAGGAGTAGCAGGATCCATAACTCCGGGCCTAACTTCTTCACCACCGACATAATCCCAAAGATTCTTCGCAATTAACACATTCTTTATCATGAAGGACCAGAGTGAATAGTTGTTACCATCCAACCTATCCTCCTTGGATACGTATGTCTTCTACACCAACCTTTTTACATCGAGGACCCGTGAGAAGATTCTATGGGAGGAGCTTGCCCCGTTTGTTTTGGAGTATGATGAGTGTGCCAAAGAGGTAGCCAGTGGATCCACCTCCATCAAAGCTTTTGTTGCAGGTTCAGGAGGGAAGAAGAAGAAAGGGGAGGGGAGTCAAAGGCTAAATAACAAGAGAGTTCTTCACACTTTGACTCTGACTCAGAGAAGCCTAAATGCCCATACCGTGGGAAGGGGACACATCTAGAGAAGAAATGTTCAAAGAAGTATCCTCACCTTCATTCACAAGCAAAGGATAAAGCTAAAATGTCTGAGCCTACTACCTCTACTCTAGCGGTTACCCATGAGTAAGTGTTCCTTTATGTTATTAGAGTTGGAGGAGCCTTCTTCAATAGTTGCCTCGTCTTCTAAGCAACCTTGGCTGGTTGATAATGGAGCTTCTAGTCATATGACTCCACAAGGTGATTTGTTGCAAGATCTATGCCCTTTTGAGGGTTTTGTCACTGTTGGTGACATTGTGTCGGTGCCTATTAGTGGTGTTGGCACTTTGACTTTGTTTCCGAACCGCCCATCGAGCTCCCTTTCATAGACCCTTTATGTTTTGGACTTGGGATTTCCACTCCTCAGTTTATGACCTTACTGGGCTTGGTACCCAAGTTATCTTCACCGAGCAAGCTGTTTGTATTGAGGATTCTTCTACAAGAACTGTTAATGCGGCAGGTTGGAAGGAGAGCGGGCTTTACAAGCTCCATTCCCCTTCTCATATGCAAGGTCCTTTGAGGGAGTTGTCTATTGCTACACTCATTCCTGCTTGTGCACCCTCTATTCCACAGGTTCCTTCCCATCCCCCACCCTCTCCTCTAGTGATTCCCTCGTACCCTCCATCCCTTTCAGGGGGGGACGATCTTGCTGATGCGGCTATGGATTTATTGGTCCCTAGTGTTTCAGAGGGGTTTCCCATGATTGTGAGGAGTTTCTTCATCGACAGTCTTCATCGATGGACTTCATCAATATGGGCATTCCTCTTGCCATTCCAAGTCCGGTTTCTTCCTTGACCTTACGCCACATCCAAGATTTGAGAAGGTTGTTAGCAGTCATGTTTGTCATGCCTTGTCATCTCTTGCCTGTGAGCCTCAGTCTAAGTCAAACAAGGACTTTAGGAGCTTTGACATGTCTATCACTTGTTTTGATAGAGGAGGTAGCTCATTCTAGAGCAACCCATTTCATTCCATGTTTATCCATTTTCTCCTCCAATCGGGATTTTGTGTGAATTTCCCAAGTAGTTTCTGCATTCACCAGTCTGTCTTCACCTGTCGGACATTGTCTACATTTGCTGGGATTTTTTTATGCACATCTAATTATTGGCTAGTCAAATTATTTTTCTAGGCACCGAAATAATTATTAGATTAATTTTCAATCAAATTAAAGGCTGAAAATTAATATTTAATGATAGATATTGTTGGAAAAACCATTTGGGAAGGCTGCCACTTGGCAAACTTGCCCATACAGGCTGGTAAAAGGCTGAAGAAGAGAAAAAACGAGATCATTCTTGCTGTAGCAAATATGGAAGAGCTGTGAGCAGCCATGGCCAACCTATTTTCAACCATTGCAACTAGCCACGAGTGAGTTTTGAGGAGGCAATTGCTGATTCAGACTCTCCACAGCTGGGCGATTGCATCCAGATACAAGATGACAACTAATTTGGACGTCTCATCTATAGGTAACAGCATTTAATGTTGTTGTGGTAGGGCAGCAACTACATTTGACTGATTTTCAGTCATTCTTCGTAACAAAACTCTGAATTCTCTCTCTACAGCTTTCTCTCTCATCTCCCAGCCATTTCATAACCTTGCTCCGAAGATCTCAGCATTTGGACCCTTGGAGGCTGAGAAATTGTAAATTTCCCAACTGTAAATCGTAATTTACAGCAAAAATTAGGATTTAGTAGAAACCTCGGAAAGCGTGCCAAAAATTGGAAGCTCCAAGACTTTGGTTTTTCAAGACTGAAGATGAATTTCAGCTAAATTCAAGTGGAAGACTAGCCATCCATTGAATTTGGGGCATTTGCATCATCTATGAAGTGGGTGAAGGCCAATGAAGTGGGTGAAGACTTGCTAATCACTTTGGACAACAAGGGGAGTTTGGATTGCAAACGGGATCGAGAGAATCCCATTGTAAATCAACTTCTTCTTCAATAAAGCTAAAGAAATACCGAAAGGGGAGCCAATTTTGGCCAGATGAGTGTACATTGTTCCACATCAGTAGGTAAATTTGTATTTTAAGATTTGCATTTATTGTTTGCTAGCTACTGAATTAAGTTGTAATCATGGATTTACCACCCATCCACAAAAGGAAGGCTGGTTTCATGGTTCCATTGCCAGGATACCATCAAATCCTTCGAATTAGTGGGCCTGTGGTACTTGATTGCAACTTGGGACCATTGCATTATTGCTGAAATTGTTCTCAGCAGTGAATTACTACAAGCATGTCTTCACATGGTGAAACGGGATCAAGTGGAGAGGATGCATCACTCCTTGGTCAATCACGTGGTGAAGGGGGAAATGCAATGACTGATGTTGGGTATGGTTCTCAGCATGGACAGCATGCTGAAAATGTGGGAAATGACCCAAATGTTGGCACTTCAATGCATAAAGAGGCTGATGACCAGCAAGGGGCTGAAGAATTTGATGATAGCTTTAAGGATCGAATGCATACAACAGCAATTCTTTTTGCTGAATTGGCAAAGGATCCCCCGTTTACTCAATTCTTGAATGCCCCAAAGAAGGACAACAAAGGCAAAGAGAAGAAGACACCTTCTACAACTTCAAGACAGCCACAAGAACTGAAGGAAATGCCTAAGCCTTCTTTAGAAGAGCCCAAAATTCTTGATGAGTATAAACAGTTGGCATCCGTGGGGCAGCAAGTGCAAATGCATGGCCAACTTGGTAGTGCCAATCCATGGGAGCATGGGACAGCAAGGATACTTTGGTGTTGGTACCATTTTTCATGCTATGGTTGGACAAGCACCGCATACGGGAATGTATGGAAAAAATCCCTATGGTATGCAGTAGCGAATGCATGGCTCACAACACCCAATGTATCCGGGTAACACAAGTGGAATGCCTAATCCCATGCATAGCAGCATAGGCATGATGCCTGGGGCACAAAGCAGGCCATATGGATATGTATCGGCACCCCCAAGGATTGTTGGAGTACAAGGATTTGGTGCTAGTCATGTAGGTGCTTCAGATAGTGCTGGTTTTTATGCAAATACAGCCAATGCACCCTTTTTGCAGCAACCCATCTATGATAACTTGACTCCCATAGGTCCACCGAAGGATTATGATGAAGATGGAAAAAGCGTGAAGTTTGAGCCTTTCAATGGTGCACAAGATAGGTTGAAAGCACTTGGTTTTATTCAGCAATTTGATGCAGCCTATTCTGGAGGCAACTTCACAGAGGCACCTAAGATACGCAAGGCAGCCACATTTTTTAGGGGAAATGCATTGTAGTGGTGGTCTACACTTCTTATTCAAGGGAAGTCACCTACCACTTGGGTCCAGTTCAAGCAAATGTTAGCTTCAAATTGGTTGACAAGTACCTTTGAAGTAGACATTATGACAGCTTGAAATCTTTTGAATTCCAAAGACTGCAAGAACTTGGATCAGTATAATAAGAAGTTTTGGGATGCATTGCTGCCAATTACTTCTTATCGCATAGTACCCCTCCATGAGCAGGTGGAGAAGTATATTTGTGGTTTGCCAAAGAGTATTTGGGATTTTTGCATTAAGTCCACTGTTTCCAGCATGTCTCAACTTATAGAAACTGCTACTACAGCCAACACATTGCTGCATGGAAAGGATGTAGGATTCCACGATGATGATGCCAAGTCACATGTCAAAGAGGCAAAGGCTGAGAAAAAGGGTAAATCTGAAAATAAAGCTGAAAATCAGGGCAGATCTGACAATAGGGCTGGAAAGAGAAACAGAACATAAAAAATAGAGTGGAAAAAGTGATGATGACGTAAGGAGCTGATGGCTGCAAATAAATGCTATAATTGTGAACAGGAAGGGCATATGGCACATAGCTGTCCTAATAAACAACAAGCTGAAAAGAATGATAATAAGGGAAAGAAAGGCAAACCCACTGCTGGTTTAGTGCTTGATGTAGTGGCAGATCAGCCTAATCAAGATAGTACTGAACTTTGTAGGACATGGGGCAAAATCAGAGATCAGCATGCATTGATTTTTCTTGATCCAGGGGCACGGTCCAATTTCATCTCTCTTGATATGGCAGCCCGTTTAGGCATCAGAGAGGATGAGATGGGGCCCATGGGTGAGATTGGTATGGCATGCAAGGGACATGCAAAGCTATTCACTCCTATCATTGGAAAGCTTCGTTTGCACATTCAAAGTTATGTGGACAACGAGAGTTCTTTATTGCTCCATTGAAAGAATGTGATGTTTTGCTTGATATGCCTTCTTGTCATCATGTGCATACAGTGATTGATACTCATGATAAGATTGTGACCCTCTTCCATAGAGGCAAAGTTCATGCTTTGGATGTAAAATTGAAAGGGGAATCTGTCCTTGTTGTATCTGCTTCTGCTATTTCCAAAGTAATGAAAAATCATCTTTCAGCTTACTTAGTTTTCACTAAGGATAAAAGTGATAATGGAAATGTTGGGAATGTGACTACTTTGAATAAAGATTGCATGTCATTTTTGTAAATGTATGTTGATTGCATTTCTCAATCACTTCCGGGATACTTGCCACCTGAAAGGCTTGAGGATCATAACATAGATTTGATCCCTGGCAATAGCCCACCTAATAAGCCACCTTACAGGGTTAGTACAGCCCAACAGGAGGAGATTATTAGCCAAGTATATGAGTTGTTAGAGAAAGGGCTGATTCAACCCAGTTCATCTCTGTTTTGCTCTCTAGTGCTTTTAGTACAGAAGAAGGATGGGTCATGGCGTATATAATTGACTATCGTGCTTTGAATAAAATCACAATAAAGAATAGATTTCTGATCCCTAGGATCGATGATATTTTGGATAGATTGCACGGGGCAGTCATTTTCAGCCATATAGATTTGAAAAGTGATTACTATCGGATTCGGATTAGGCTTGAGGATGTATCCAAGATAGCCTTCCGAACATCTTTTGGTTTGTATAACTTTCTTGTCATGCCATTTGGACTCACGGATGCTCCTGCCACATTTAACAGAATGATGGATTGCATCTTTTGGCAGCATAGGGAATTTGTGGGCACTTTCTTTGATGGCATGATTGCCTTTTTGAAGAATGAGGCCAAGCATCGCAGATTCTATCGACTGATGGCATTCGTATGGATCCTGCTAAAGTTGAGGCAATTTTCTCATGGTCACATCTTCGAAATATTCATGAGATCCATAGCTTTATGGGTATATGTTCGTACTACAAGAAGTATGTACGAAACTTTGCTAAAATTGCTTCTCCATTGCATACATTGCAGAAGAAGAATCTGCCATTCAGATGGACAATAGTGGAAATTTCAGCATTTAATGCATTAAAAGAAAAGATGACTTCGGATCATGTGCTTGTATTGCCCGATCTCAGGAAGTCATTTGTTGTGCGCATGTGGAAACAGCATTGGGACTGTTTTAGTGCAAGATGGCCGTGTGGTTGCTTATGAGAGTCATATTCTCCATGGTGCAGAGAGGAATTTGCAGGTCTATGAGAAAGAGCTCTTGGCTGTAATTCATGCACTTTTCACATGGAAACACTATCTCTTAGGGGTTGATTTCATAGTGTAGACAGACCACCAAACTTTGCGCTACTTTTTGGCTCAGAAGAAGTTATCTGAGAAGCACATGCGATGGGCAAACTTTTTGTCTATGTTTCACTTTATGATTGTGTACATAGATGGAAAAAAGAATGAAGTGGTTGATGCACTGTCACGTAAATCTCAATTGTCGGCTGTCAGTATGGTTTATCACACTAAGTTGGATGCCATGAAGGATCAGCATGTTGCTAATTCTGACTTTGGTAATGTCTATGATCAGCTTTGCAATGGCCAGAGGCATGATCATTTCGTACTTCGAGAGGGCTTTGTGATGATGCATGGACGAATGTGTGCCACAAAGCAGTTGAGAGCAAAGGTGATGACTGAGAATCATGCTCCTTATGTGGGTCATAGGGGTATTGATGCCACAGTTAAGGTAGTTGAGCACTTCTTTTATTGGCCAACTTTGAGGCATGATGTTGAGCAATTTGTCAGGACATGCATAGTATGCCAGAAAGTTAAGTATGATAGGCAAAAGATGCCGGGTTATTGCAGCCCTTGCCTATTCCCGATGGCCTTAGCTAGAGCATTGCTATGGATTTTATCTTTGAGCTTCTGTGCACACCTACAGGGAATGATGGGATATGGACTATCATATGCAAGTTCAGTAAGCAGGCCCACTTCATTCCAATGAGGAAAAAGATAAAGGCTGATCATATGGCACGGCTTTTATGCAACATGTGTTCCAAAGTCGATCATTAGTGATCGTGACCCATGGATGACAAGTTTGTTTTGGAAAGGATTGTTTGAGAACATGGACACAACGTTGAAATTCTATTCATCCTTCCATCCACAAACTGATAATTAGTCTAAGGAGGCAAATTCCACAGTGTTAGATCTTTTGAAGTGCTATGTATCAGACCACAAAGCACAGGGGGAATAGTATTTGCCGTTGGTTGAGTTTGCATACAACAACACAGTGCATAGTTCCATTGGTAAGGCTCCTTTTGAGGTGGTAGAGGGTGATAAGAAAGTACCTCCTATTTTGCACACAAAAGATAAGATCTTTGATGCTGATCACTATGTGAAAAGCATGGATGCAGCTTATCAAAAGGTTAAGTATTCGCTTCAAAGATCATAGGATAAGAAAAAGAGAGCAGTTGATCATCATAGCCATGATTTGCACTTTGCAAAGGGCGATTATGTATTGCTGCGATTTAAAGAGGCACGGCTGAAAAAGATTAAGGGCAAAGAGCGATTGTATCCAAAGCTGTCTATGAGATACTATTGGCCATTTCAATTGTTGGAGAGGATCAATGATGCATGCTATAGGCTGAAATTGCCTCCACACTAGCGGATACACAATGCCTTTCATGTGAGCTTGCTTAGACCTTTTCATGGAGATGTACTAGAGGATGTATCTGCGGAAATTCAGCCGAAGGTTGAAAAGCTCGATGAAATACTGGTACCAGAGCATATTTTGGCACACAAAGAGAGGAAGATTAGGGGTAAGAGTTCCAGAAAGTACTAGGTGAAGTTTCAGAATTATTCACCAATGGATGCCAAATGGATGGAGGAGGATGACTTGGCAGACCATCCTCAATTGTTGCAGCTTTATCTTGATGATTTCTAGTTAGAGCCGACTTTAGTTCGGGCTCAATCAAGTTCATCAAAGCAAAGGTCCAAGGTATTACCTGATGCTTGTGAGGGAGCTAGCACCTCCACTCCTCAATAATGGACAGCTCTAGAAGCAATGGATCTCGAATGTATTCAGCATACATTCAGAGTAGTCTAGCTGAACAGTATGTTTGCTGAGAGATGAATTCACTATGTTGGGTATGTAGATCAGTATGGTTTTCACTGCAGCTCTGAAATTGTACATTTGCATCCGTTATGCTCGGTGTGTAATCAATTATGCTTGGTATGGCATTGGTTATGCTTGGTGTGTAATCAATTATGCTTGGTATGGCATTGGTTATGCTTGGTGTAGCATCAGCTAATGATAATCGGGGCTAATTATCGAATGTTGGTTTTCAGCGTATGATCATTAATATTCAGTGGTATTCAGCTGGTTTTGTGGACAGCAGCATGTCTTATGACGCCATTAATGTTTCAACCATGATTTATGCCTGGTTTTCGCTATACTATTGTTTGGTTTTGCCAGATGAGTTGAGCTCATGAGAAATGGAAGGTCTAAAAGAGTCAGAAAACTAGTTGACAGATTGACATATAGTGGATATTCAGCCCGTCATTATGCTTGCATGACTAGAGTAACAGGTTTCAAAGAACCTATGAAGTTTAATGATGCAGTTGCAGGCAGATGAGAATTGGTATGGTGCCATGGATGAAGAATATGCAGCACTGGCTGAAAATGAAACATGGGATTTGGTCAGGCAAAGTACCCATTAGTTGCAAATGGGTCTACAAAGTAAAATGCAAGTTAGATGGTTCAGTAGAATGGTAGGTTGGTTGCAAAGGGATATGCATAGTAGTACATGTCACATGATAATCTGGCAATGTTTTTGAGACTCTTTGTGAGTCTTATGTATGTTATGTTGACTGGTAATTTTCAGCATATGTTGGGCATATGGAATGGTTGAACAGCAATGCGCAATATTGTGTTGACTATAATGCCCTATGGAAATTCCGGTGTAGTACTTTGCTTTTGATGCATTTAGCAGTGCAATCAAGGACGATCACAAGGATTTCAAGGGGGAGGGCTATCATAAGGACATGTATTTTTGAAACCTCACTTAACATGTGGATTAATTTTTAATCACATGATTAAGTAAATGTTGCACATGTGAGGTGTAACTCAAGTTAGAGTAAAATTATGAGCCCAGGACCCGAGAAAATGACGAGATATCAAAGGAAAAGGTTGATATAAGTTATGTTGCACAGGTACTTGGTGGTATCTTGTGTCAATTGTTGGCCTATGTCATTCATTTGGCCATAAGTGTCAGTTGGTAACACTAGAGATGTGGCATTTAATGGTACCTAATGCTGATCTAATGGTCAAAGATGGCACATAGAGACTAGAGAGTAGAAGATGCCTAGCCAATTTAATTATTGGCATGTCAAATTATTTTTCTGGGCACCAAAATAATTATTATATTAAATCTCAGTAATTAAAGGCTAAAAATAAGGATGGATAATGTTGGAAAAACCATTTGGGAAGGCTGCCACTTGGCAAACTTGCCCATACAGGCTGGTAAAAGGTTGAAGAAGAGAAAAAACGAGATCATTCTTGCTGTAGCAAATGTGGGAGAGCTGTGAGCAACCATGGCCAGCCTATTTTCAGCCATTGTAACCAACCACAAGTGAGTTTTGAGAAGGCAATTGCAGATTCGAACCCTCCACAGCTGGGCGATTGCATCCAGGTACAAGGTGATAGCTGATTTGGATGTCTCTGTTGCAGTAGGCGACAACATTTAATGCTGTTGTGGTAGGGCAACAACTGCATTTGACTGATTTTCAGTCATTCTTCGCAACAAAACTCTGAATTCTCTCTCTACAGTTTTCTCTCTCATCTCCCAGCCATTTCACAACCTTGCTCCGAAGATCTCAGTATTTATACCCTTGGAGACTGAGAAATTGCAAATTTCTCTACTATAAACCCTAATTTACAGCAGAAATAAGGGTTTAGCAACAGCTTCGAGAAGCGTGCCAGAAATTGGAAGCTCCAAGACTTGGATTTTTCAAGGCTGAAGATGAATTTCAACTAAATTCAGGTGGAAGACTAGCTAGCCATTGAATTTGGGGCATTTCCATCGTCTATGAAGTGGATGAAGGCCAATTAAGTGCGCGAATCAAGGGGCAAACTAGATCGAAGACTTGCTGGTCACTTTGGATAGCAAGGGGAGTTTGGATTGCGAAGGGGATCGGGAGAATCCCATTGTAAATCAACTTCTTCCTCAATAAAGCTAAAGAAATACCGAAAGGGGCGCCAATTTTGGGGCCAATCAAGTGTGCATTGTCCAAGATTAGTAGGTAAATTTGTATTTTCAGATTTGCATTTATTGTTTGCTACTGTAATTAAGTTGTAATCAGGGATTTATGTAAACGCCCCGAACAACGTAGTATGCTTAACAATTATGATATTCGCTTGTTTTCAAGATTTAATATAAAAGAGAATGAACACTTAAAGCTAAAAATGAAAATTACTCACAAAATTATAGCCATGAAAATGTAAAAGTAATGGAGACAAGATTGAGGGTTGAAGATGGGCAACCCCCCCCGAAGGAATGTATTTATGCTCAACCCAAGTCCCTTAGGGAAGAGCTCAGTTACAATCAACCTGAGAGTGAGAAAAAGGTAATTCTCACTCTCACAAGATCATGCAAAGATGTACAAACACACATGCATTATCTATTATGCAATGATAAGAACCGATTTCTTTACAGTATGAGAGAAGAAAAAGGGGAAATCAGCCTTTCTCCATCGTGGATCAGCAGTACATGGATAGGGCTTGCTTCTTGTAGCTAAAATGGAAGAAAGAGCTCGAGGAGGAGGTGTTGTAATGAATTTACAGGCTTGCTGTCCTGTAAAACAACAGTGATAGAAGGGGGAATATGGAGGAATTTGATAATGGAGAAGTGGGAGATGATGATGGAGATGGATGGGGCCAGTTTCTGGCTATCTGTGGGTGCTGTACATGAGTTTACAGCAAAGAAAAATGATGATGAATGAAGAAAAACGAGCTCTTATTTATAGGAGAGGGGAGAGCTAGTACAAAAGGGGAAAGTGGAGTAGCACAAGACAAGTGTCCAGCCACATGTCATGAGATGTGACAAGTGGTGGGACACTTGGAAACTTGTGTGACAAGTGTCTTGACACTTGTCTCTTCTCTATGGCCTTCCTTTTTGGGTTGAATACTGTCAAGAATAGAAACAACCAAATTTAGTAAGCACAGTCAGAGTACAGAACTTACTATTTTTAGAATGATATCCCTATTTTTTAGGACTAATATTTTTAGGCTAATTCGAGGCTCCTAAATTTTAGGGACCTCCTAAAATTTAGGGCTCCCCTAAAATTTAGGGACCCCCCAATATGGGTGTCATATGAAAGCTTTTTCCGTGTACATCGCAAAAATGGTATCCGAATCTTCATGTGACTTTCCTATGCAAAGAAATGTGCATTTCAAGCTTTCAGCCCACACATGCACATTATACAAGCATTTCATGATCATGCCATCTTGTTGATTGTAACTGTTTGTTCTGGTGGATCTAGCCCACACTTCAAGGCATCAATCCTTTCTGTGTGCGAGTCTAACCCTGATATGCGTGAGTTCTAGTCATAGGCGCCCAATCGGGTCATATAGGTGGAAGTGTGAACTATCTTTTCTCTAACCCACCGCGTGGGTCCACCATAACCTGTGACCACTCATCAGTGGCCAGCTCCAATGCACTTTTCTTTATATCTAATTAGTGCAAAGGAAATAAATTTAATAAATCATTATATAGACAAATTAATGAAAAAGGATACAAATTCTGTTTCTATAGAGTTGTGACAGCCCTCTGGCTTTTATTCAGCTGTCCTCAGCTGAAAAGCTTCTTGATATTGCTGTAGAATATTTGGGTAATCCTTCATGAATTTTTCATCTACCCACTGTGCATCTGTTGTGGGTAGATTCTTGAATTTTAGTAAGAATTTTCGTGTCACAAGGCCACTTCTCGTGGTTCGATCCTTGAGAAACAAAATCTTTTCAGGTTCCAAGAGTTGCTCTGTTTCTTCAACTTCTGGGGGATCTTCAGTAATGGGTTCCTTTGGTTCTGGTCCTATGTAAGGTTTTAGCAAACTTACATGAAAAGCATTGTGTATTTTCCAATGAGCAGGAAGCTCAAGTCGATAAGAAACTTCATTTATCTTCTCAATCACTTTGAAGGGTCCAAAGTATCTACTGGAGAGCTTTGGAAAAGATGAATTTTGACCAGAACCTTGTTTGAGCCTGCTTTTATCAAACTTTAGCAAGACATATTGACCTTTTTCAAAAGCCAAAGGTCTTCTTCGTTTATCTGCTTGCTTCTTTTGTCGCTCTTGGGCAACTTTGATAGTGGCTCGAACTTGATCCATTGCGGTTTTTAAATCTGAAGTAAACTCATCAGCAGCAAAAATCTTATCTTTAGTGCGAATAATTGGAGGAGGAATCACTTTACCCTGTACTATTTCATTTGGAGCTTTCCCTGTGGATAAGTGCACTGTATTGTTGTAAGCGAACTCCAATAATGGAAGATATTTCTCCCATTGTGACTTATGTTCACTAACATAAGCTTTCAACATATCCAAAAGAGTGAGATTCATCACCTCTGTTTGGCCGTCAGTTTGAGGATAAAAAGCTGAGGAGAACTTTAACGTGGTTCCCAAATTCTCAAATAAAGCACGCCAAAAGTTACTTGTGAATTTGGAGTCTCTATCTGAAATGATCTCAGAAGGCATACCATGTAATCTGAAGATATGTTGAATGAAAAGTCTTGCAGCTTGTGCGGATTTCAATGTTTTATGACATGGAATAAAATGTGATTGTTTGCTGAATCTATCAATTATGACCCAAATCATATCATGACCTTGAGGTGTTTTCGGAATACCTGAGATGAAATCCATTATGATAGATTCCCATGGATCTTTGGGCACTGGAAGAGGTTGCAACAATCCTGGAATCTTCTGCCTATCATATTTGGATTTTTGGCATACCAAACAAGCCTCAATGAAGTTATGTGTATCTTTTCGTAATGTTGGCCAATAAAAGTAGCGCTCAATTGCACTTAGAGTGGCTGCCCTCCCTCTATGCCCTGCATAAGGGGGTTCATGACTTTCTTTAAGCACCTTTTGTCGAACAGGAAGAGTGACACAAAGGCGATTGTTCATGAGAAGGTAACCGTCCTTGATGGAATAATCTGGATGAGAACCTCCTTGCTGTAAATTTGACCAAATTGCTGCAAAATCAGTATCTTCATCATAAGTATTCTTCATCGTTTGAAAATCTTCATGATGAGCCACTGTAATAGTTGCAATGCGAGGCACTCTAGAAAGTGCATCAGCAACTACATTTTGTTTCCCTGGAGTATACATAATTTGAAAATGAAACATAGACAAGAAATTTTCCCATCTTGCATGTTTCTCCTGCAAATGCTTTTGAGTCTTGAAATACTTCAAGCTTTGATGATCGGTTTTAATAAGGAATTCATTGCCTAAAAGATAATGTTTCCATATCTTTAAAGCATGAACCACTGCTAAGAGCTCCTTTTCATAAATGTCATACCTTTTCTCCACATCATTTAGACGGCGGCTTTCAAAGGCTACGGCATGGCCTTCTTGATTTAGCACTGCACCAATACAATCACCGCAAGCATCTGCTTCCACCACAAATGGTTTTATCAGATCTGGAATGATAAGAACAGGTCCAGAAGTAAGAGCTGTTTTCAGCCTTGTGAAGGCTGCATTCTCTTTTTCCTTCCATTGGAAAGAGATCTTCTTCTTTGTAAGGTCATGAAGTGGAGAAGCCATATGTGCAAAATGCTTGATGAAGCGGCGGTAATAAGAACATAAGCCAAGAAACGATCGCACCTCATGTACATCACGAAGAGGAGGCCATTCTTGGATTATCCTGATCTTTTCAGGATCCATCTGAATCCCTTCAGAAGAGATGACATGCCCAAGGTAATTTATTTTATGCATGAAAAATTCACTCTTTTTACCATTTACCAAGAGTTGATTTTGTTGTAGTAATTGTAGAACAATTTCCAAGTGTTGATGATGCTCCTCTTCATTCTTGCTAAAGACAAGAATATCATCAAAGAAAGTACCGACATATTGTCGATGCTCTCTAAAGATGCGCTCCATCATTCAATTAAAGGTGGCTGGTGCATTGGTTAATCCGAAAGGAACCACCAAGAATTCATAAAGACCGTATGAAGTGCGGAAAGCAGTTTTGTGCACATCTTGTGGTATTACCCTAATTTGATGATAACCACTCTTTAGATCAATGCGGCTGAAAACCTTTGAGCCTCCTAGACGATCCAAAATGTCGTCAATTCTGGGAATAGGAAACCGATTCTTCACAGTGATTTTGTTGAGGGCTCGATAATCAATGCACATCCTGAATGTGCCATCTTTCTTTTGAACAAGAAGAACCGGTGAACAAAATGGTGAGCTACTTGGCCTAATTAGCCCACGGTTGAGTAGGTCTTCGACTTGCTTTCTGATTTCTTCTTGTTGAGGACGGCTCACACGGTATGGTGCTATATTAGGAGGAGAACTGCCCGGAATAATATCAATATGATGGTCTTCTGGCCTTTCTGGGGGAAGCTGATAAGGAAGATCTTCCGAAAAACAATCTTTATACTTTTCCAAGAGCTGAAGTTGCTCTTGGTTTTCAGCATTCATATTATCTTTTACATCAGTGACATAAAGCAGACAACATTGAACACAATCCTTAATTGCTCTAGAGACTTGCATATGGCTTACCATAGGTATGGTGTCTCCAGAAACTCCAGCTTGGATTTCGTACTTCTTGCCTTTGTTGGTGAGTTCTACCTTCTTTTTCTGAGAGAAAATGGTTGAATCTACTCTATGATTCCAGGGCATGCCAAGAATCACATCGCAACCATCAAGGTCTCCGATATAGAAGGTATCTTCGTCACTGTAGCCTTGAATTTGAAACTTGAGCTTGCCAATGTAGGGTATCGCAGTCTTCACTGTGTCACCTTCATCAGCATTTAAAGCTTGTCGAACTTCTGCCGGAGTGTCCATCTCTTCGTTCTTTAATCCAAGCTCTTTAGCTAATTACAAGGAAATGATATTTTCATTCGCCCCAAGATCTATCAAGAATAGTGCTTGCTTACCTTGCAACTGTCCCCAAGCTTTTAATAATTTGCGTGTCTCTGGAGTGTGAGTTGTGTTTGCAACTACATCACTGATAGCATTGATTTTCACTGGCGACTTAGGCTTGTTGTCAGAAACCTTGCTTTGTCCCTTGTTTGGACATTGCTTCGCTATGTGGCCTGTTTGTCCACATTTAAAGCACTTCCCTTCTTTCATGAAGCATTGCTTTTCTTCTTCGGAAAGTTGCTTTGCTTGTGGGTATAGATTGGAGCGAAATTGAGGAGCATTAGCAGGTGCATAGGGCTTCATCTTCTTTTGATTTGATGGCTGCTTTTGCCACTGTTTTTGTCCTTCATTTGGGGCTGAATACTCCTCATCATCAGCTACTCTCTTCTTATCATTCTTTTGGAATGATTTGTTGCCATTGTGTTCCATTTCCCATGTCTCAGCATGGTCAATGAGTTCCCTGAGACTAGAACAATGATAATGATTAAGAGCAGTACGAAGTTTAAAATGCAAACCTCCTTGAAACTTCCTAAGCTTTTCCGAACTGCTGATCTTCTTGAAATGTTGGACCTTCAAAAGTAGCTCCCAAAATCTCTTGGTATAGTCACCAAGTGACTCATTTTTCCTTTGCCAAAGCCGATCCCATTCCATTTTTACATCTCTTTTGAAATGAACAGGAAGAAATTGGCTTTGTATCAGGCAAACAAAGGACCGCCATGATTTTGGGGCAGCATGATCATATTCCAACCCCGTCCACCAAGTATGGGCTAAGTCGGTTAAATGTAAAGCTGCAAACTTAATCTTTTCTTTTTCTTTATACTTGTCACGACCATACAAAATTTGAAATTGACGAATAAACTTCAGAAGAAGATCAGGATTTCGGGAACCATCATACATACTGAACTTGATCTTCTTTTCAAGTTGAGATAGTGACTTAGTCTTCTTCTTCTTCTTATGCCTTCGTCCATGCTCGGATCTTGAGGTTGAAGATGATGAAGTGCTTGATGGGGATAAAGATGGAGACGAGGGTGAAGAATGTCGACGCCTTTGACGATGATGAGGTCTTCCACGAGAAGGATGAGACTATTCATTACTAGAAGAGGATCCGTCAGAATAGGCGCTTGATGACTTTGAAGAAGAGGATGAGCTTCGGCGCGATCTCTTTCTTTGTCTTGAAGTAGAATGGGACTGCCTCTTAGAAGTAGTTGGACTTCTTGATCGGCTCCTTTCATTGGTATGGCTTTGTCTCCTTGAAGTAGATGGGCTTCTTTCCTTGAATTCTTTGGGATTCTCAACTTTTTCTAGTTTGAGAAGTTGCTCACGAATTTGCTGATTTTCCTCTCTAAGACTTTGAATGGCTTGAAGGATAGCACTCGATTGATCCATTGAGACTAAAGAAAAAAAATATGCTCAAGCACTCAATGCAAGGGCTGAAAACAAACAAACTTATAGTTGTAAGCACTACCAGTGTTGGGGGTGAGGACCGAGCCAAAGCTCTGATACCACTGTAAACGCCCCGAACAACGTAGTATGCTTAACAATTATGATATTCGCTTGTTTTCAAGATTTAATATAAAAGAGAATGAACACTTAAAGCTAAAAATGAAAATTACTCACAAAATTATAGCCATGAAAATGTAAAAGTAATGGAGACAAGATTGAGGGTTGAAGATGGGCAACCCCCCCCGAATGAATGTATTTATGCTCAACCCAAGTCCCTTAGGGAAGAGCTCAGTTACAATCAACCTGAGAGTGAGAAAAAGGTAATTCTCACTCTCACAAGATCATGCAAAGATGTACAAACACACATGCATTATCTATTATGCAATTATAAGAACCGATTTCTTTACAGTATGAGAGAAAAAAAAGGGGAAATCAGCCTTTCTCCATCGTGGATCAGCAGTACATGGATAGGGCTTGCTTCTTGTAGCTAAAATGGAAGAAAGAGCTCGAGGAGGAGGTGTTGTAATGAATTTACAGGCTTGCTGTCCTGTAAAACAACAGTGATAGAAGAGGGAATATGGAGGAATTTGATAATGGAGAAGTGGGGGATGATGATGGAGATGGATGGGGCCAGTTTCTGGCTATCTGTGGGTGCTGTACATGAGTTTACAGCAAAGAAAAATGATGATGAATGAAGAAAAACGAGCTCTTATTTATAGGAGAGGGGAGAGCTAGTACAAAAGGGGAAAGTGGAGTAGCACAAGACAAGTGTCCAGCCACATGTCATGAGATGTGACAAGTGGTGGGACACTTGGAAACTTGTGTGACAAGTGTCTTGACACTTGTCTCTTCTCTATGGCCTTCCTTTTTGGGTTGAATACTGTCAAGAATAGAAACAACCAAATTTAGTAAGCACAGTCAGAGTACAGAACTTACTATTTTTAGAATGACATCCCTATTTTTTAGGACTAATATTTTTAGGCTAATTCGAGGCTCCTAAATTTTAGGGACCTCCTAAAATTTAGGGATCTCCTAAAATTTAGGGACCCCCCAATATGGGTGTCATATGAAAGCTTTTTCCGTGTACATCGCAAAAATGGTATCCGAATCTTCATGTGACTTTCCTATGCAAAGAAATGTGCATTTCAAGCTTTCAGCCCACACATGCACATTATACAAGCATTTCATGATCATGCCATCTTGTTGATTGTAACTGTTTGTTCTGGTGGATCTAGCCCACACTTCAAGGCATCAATCCTTTCTGTGTGCGAGTCTAACCCTGATATGCGTGAGTTCTAGTCATAGGCGCCCAATCGGGTCATATAGGTGGAAGTGTGAACTATCTTTTCTCTAACCCACCGCGTGGGTCCACCATAACCTGTGACCACTCATCAGTGGCCAGCTCCAATGCACTTTTCTTTATATCTAATTAGTGCAAAGGAAATAAATTTAATAAATCATTATATAGACAAATTAATGAAAAAGGATACAAATTCTGTTTCTATAGAGTTGTGACAATTTACCACCTATCCACGGAAGGAAGGCTGGTTTCACATAGCTCTCCTACCATGTCATCTACCTCCGCCCATCCCATTGCCTACCTAGTGTATCAACACATGTATGTGGGCAATGCCCAAGGGCATTACATTCTCCCCCGCTAGAACTATAGTTGTTCCGAGTTAGATAGCCTCTTGGTAGATCTGAAGCAAAGGTAAAGAGTCATCATCAAATTGAGATACATCCAACTAATCCATATCCATAATCAATTAATCCACCACATAGTTCTCGATAGAGGTCTCCAAAGCACGGTTGAAGGTATTGCTAATTGACCACCCATAAACGATCTCAAATGTTTTCCACTTGAAAGAGGCTTGTACCATATCATTGATCGCATGTTCAACCAATAGTACAACTTGATGATCTTGACAATAGCAGCAAAGCATGGTATCATGGTATGGTTGAGAATCTTCCTCTACCTATCAATTTGTGGGAGAAGAGTGATAGAGAATGCTAACTTTGTGTCAACGCCATAGAACAAAGCTTTGCTACTGTTCATTATCTGGAGCACTTTTCAACATCAACTTGATATGCATTTGCATCTCACATCGTTTTTGCATTTTTAGCATTTTTCTTCATCGTTCTTTCCTTTGACTGGTGGTTACTACACTCAAGATCTATCCCCAATGGATGACACATATCAACACCTCCCTTGGACTTCTCCCATGAGAGCCACCAGCTATTGGAGAGCTCACCCCTTGGCATTTTGAAAATTTTAATTCCATTATTCATTTGTTATTTAGTTATCTTCATTTTGCATTTTGCATTTTTTGCCTTTTTGCATTCACCGTGTTTCAATTTTGGTCCTACACTCTATGGTTTCTTTTGCAAACCTGTCTCCACAGACCCATCTCAAATGAGGGCAAGGGGTGAGTGATGATCCACCAAGTCCATGTGGTCGTAGAGCCATGGTTGCTCTAGAATCACATCAATGTTTAGGAGAGGAGCCACCTTTGAGTATCTCAAACCATGTGCCTACTTTGCAATTATGATTATGCATGATCACACAACACGAGTTCTTATCCAAGTTCCACACTCCATGGAAAGCAAAATCTTCTATTTGCATAGCTACATTCTTTCACGAATCGCATGGTGGGGGGACTTGCTCAAGATACTGCGCCGAACACGCACAGAATGCACAAGAAGAAGCTCACTCAAGAGACAAGAAGAGAGATGGAGACCAAAACGTTTTCTTGCTGGTTTCTTCTTCTTCTTCCACACTCTTTACAATGTACACAAAGTATAGATAAGATACAACATAAAGGAAAGTGGCCTACTAAGTCAAACAATGCATAACTGACCACACTAGTCGACTGGTGCTATAACTATGCTAGCTGTAAATAGGTGTAATAACCTGAATATAATAAGTAATGAGTCAGTGGCCATGTGAGAGTCATAATGACCACCGACGTGCTAAGTGTAGACGTGTGGACCCATCTAACCAGGCAGTCCATCATTAATGTTCGCATGTATTAAGCTTGTCATCTCAACACTCCCCCTCAAGCTCAACTGCATCTCTGCAACTCCAAGTAAGCTTCGAAACTTTTGAAGCTTCTCTGTATCCAATGCCTTCGTGAAGATGTCAGCTATCTGATCTTGTGTGCTGACATACACCAAGTCAATCTCACCTGCTAGTATCTTCTCTCTCACAAAGTGGTACTGTACCTCAATATGTTTTGTCCTGGCATGAAACACAGGGTTCCTAACCAACTGTATACTGCTCATGTTGTCACAATAAATGACAACTGGACCTTCCACCTGCACATCTAAAACAGCCAATAACTTTTGCAGCCATACTACCTTACATGCTGTAATAGCAGCACCTCTATACTCAGCCTCTGTACTCGACAAAGCAACTGTAGATTACTTTTTGCTACTCCAAGTAACTGCTGCACTACCAAGAGAGAACATGTATCCGCTGGTAGATCTTCTATTAGACATACTATCAGCCCAATCTGCATCTGTGTATCCAAACACCTGTACATCTGTACCTGCCTCATAGAAAAGTCCATAATGTAATGTGGACTTTACATATCTCAATATACGTCTGACTGCATCCAAATGTGGCTTTCTAGGTACTTGCATAAAATGACTCACAAGACTAACAACGTAGCTCAAGTCTGACCTTATAATGGTCATGTAGATCAAACTCCCCACTATCCTCCTGAACATAGTAGGATTTTCTATCTCATCCCCAATATCAGCACTCAACTTTACATTCTGCTCCAACGGGACTGAAAGTGGTTTGCATGCTATCGTACCAAGTATCCAACAAAGATACACTTTTCAGCCTTTGGATCCAGTTTCTTCCGTAACTCATCTGGCACATGAACATATGCAATACAGCCAAACACAAGTGTAAGACATCAAGCTTCTTACTTGTAAAACATTCTTCGAGGGTCATACCATGAACTGCAGATGTGGCAGTTCTGTTCATAATATAAACAGCAATATGAACAGCCTCAAACCAAAAATACTTAGGCATATTCTTTTCAGCCACCATCAAGGCGCGTGCAACTTCTGCAATATGCCTGTTTTTCCTTTCTGCAACCCCATTTTGCTGTGGGATATACCTGCATGTGAACAGTCTCTTTATCCCATGAGACCTCAGAAAATCACTGAACTCATTCGAGAGATACTCTCCCCCTCCATCTGACCTCAAGCACTTTACTTTCAAGCCTGTTTCTCTTTCAACTGCAGCCTTGAAAGTTCTAAAGTGCTCAAACGCTTCACTCTTTTCCTTCATAAAATATACCCACAGCTTTCTAGAACAATCATCAATGAATGTGACAAAGTATGAACTGCCTCCAAGAGATACATTTTGTGTAGGCCCCCAGATATCTGTATGCACAACATCAAGGATATTTCTGCTTACATCTCTGTCATGTGAAAAGAGTTGTCTTGCCTGCTTACCAAACTAACATGCTTCGCATATCTTATGAAATTCTGCAATTCTAAATGTAGGCAAATCTATAACCAACCCTTTGGACTGCATTGATTTCAGCCTTTGTACATTTGCATATCCAATGCATTTGTGCCAAATTTCAATATCTGCAACATCTTTTCCTTTAGCATACATAGCAGCATTCATAGTAGGAATTCCAGCATCCAGAGTAAACATATGTCCAACTCTACTTCCCTTTGCAACCAACTTGCACTTGTCATTGAAGTCTTCTACAAAGCAGCCCTTTGCATTAAATCTGACTTGCAACCCTTGCTCTACCATCTGACCGACTGACACCAAGTTCTTTGTAATAGATGACACATGTAATACATCTGAAAGACTCTTTGTCTTACCATCATGCAAGGACAAGAGAACTTTTCTAATGTGTGAAATTGGGTGGCATGAATCATCACCCATCTGCACATAACCTGTATTTTGCAAATCCTACATCTCTCCAAACCATTCTGCATGGCTGGTCATATGATTGGATGCACCTGAATCAACATACCAAACATCATCATGTATTTCCTTTCCTGTAATAGCATTCAACATATGCTGCATAATAAACAGACGTTCATTTTTGTCTTCATTTTGTCGTGAAGATGATGCATAGTTTGCTTGCTGCAACTTACCACTGCGAATATCATCTTTCTAAGCATAACATTGGGCTACAATATGATCTGTTTTGCCACAGTAGTGACACACAATACCAGAGTTGTTAGAACCTCTGATCTGCCATCCACCTCTTCCTCTAAAGCTCCCCCTACCTCTAAAGTTGCCAAGACCTCCTGAAACTTGCATATCGCCAAATTGCTGATTCAATCTGTTTTGCTAGTTGTCACTACCATGTCCTGTACCACGGCCTCTTGAAGAGGACCTGCCACATTCCCTTCCTGAACTGGAGTAGAAAGCTTGGACCTGTTCACCACTTTTTTCAGATGTCTCACTCTGCATGTTGATCTCTTCAGTGATCATAAGAAAGACCAACTCATCGAAATCTGAAAATTACTTTCTGACATATACGGAAGTTACAAAAGACTTCCAAGCCTTTTCATTGTTAAGTCCACCCAAGGTAGACGACACCAAATCATCATCATCGGGCATTGCATCAATCGCTGCCAAGGCATCTACAATGCTCCTTACCTTCAGTGCATACTCATTGATAGACATATTCCCTTTCTTCAATGTATTCAACTCTTGCTTGAGTTGAATCTTTCATGCCTTTATATTTACGGAAAACATACTTTCAAGTATGGTCCAAGCTACATATGAATTCTCTGCATTTCTAATATGTCCTAGCATATTATTGTCAATTACTACAGACAGCCAATACATGACCTTTTTGTCTTTTGCATTCCATTCCTTCCGTGCCTTTGTCTCTTCTACAGTTGGAGGATCACTCACCTCCGGCTCCTTTTCTTCACCTGAAACAAACTCGTAGAGGCCTTTTCCAACAAGGAAGTTCGTGACACGGAACTTCCATGAAGGATAGTTGTTCTCGTCGAGCTTCTCAATGATGGGGTTTCCACTGTTCTCTGCCATTATCACAAAACTAATACCAAACAGCAAGCAAATCTTCCGCAACCCTCGACCTGTAGTGCACAACAATACACCAGACAACCTTTTTCACTGTCTGCTCAACAATACATGCAATCTACAACCAGTTTGCAGATAAACCTTGTGTCTATTCGCTGATAAACACCTTTGAACTTACAGATCTGAAATCTGTAACCTGTGCACCTATATACGGCAAACACAGCTGAAATCACAGGATACCTCGAACTGCTGTCCGCAACCTTGCGAGTCTAAAACGGGGCCTGAAATGACCTCGGATGGTTAAAATAGCAGCAGGCAAGCCCTAAAGGGCTTATCTGCAGAATACACAGCGCTCTTCGTGCACACCAAATTTCACTGCAATCTGAGATTTTTGCTCTATCCTGCTTTCGGTGCCTCCACAGGCACTGTCCAAGAGAAGAAGTAGAGAATGGAAGAGCTTATTACCCGTTGCTTGCTTGCTCGAATCCTTGGCTCCTCTCCTTCTCTTTAGCCTTCAAAACCAGCCTCAATCAGTGGTGCTGTTCTGATACCATGTCACGAATCGCGTGGTGGGGGGACTTGCTCAAGATGCTATGCTGAACACACACAGAATGCACAAGGAGAAGCTCACTCAAGCGACAAGAAGAGAGATGGAGGCCAAAACGTTTTCTTGCTGGTTTCTTCTTCTTCTTCCACACTCTTTACAATGTACACAAAGTATAGATAAGATATAACATAAAGGAAAGTGACCTACTAAGTCAAACAATGGATAACTGACTACACTAGTCGACTGGCGCTATAACTATGCCAGCTGTAAATAAGTGTAACAACCTGAATATAATAAGTAATGAGTCAATGGCCATGTGAGAGTCATAATGACCACCGACGTACTAAGTGTAGACGTGTGGACCCATCTAACCAGGCGGTCCATCATTAATGTCCGCATGTGTTGAGCTTGTTATCTCAACACATCCTCCACTTTTTCCCTTAGGTGGTACTTCTCAGCTCTGGTTTTTCTCCTAAGCTAAAAATCATAGTTGTGCCACACTTGTAAGTACCGTTTGGAGACGATACTCCTTGATAAACTGGCCTTGGATCAACCTCCCAAATGCTCCACCATCCACCAACGATGTATCAAAGTGCAACGGTGTGGCAGCATATGACCGAGATTAAGAGATAGAGTGAACACAGAGAGAGAGAGAGAGAGAGAGAGAGAGAGAGAGAGTATATTAACGTCTCTAAAAGGCCAATGTGGCCTATGAGACCAAAGCAGTACATACAATGATGGTGTGTTTCTCATCTGGAACGAGAAAAAAGATGAAAAACATACCTATAAGACTGAAAAGGAAATGAAATAGTGTCCTATAAAAGGGAAACATGTCAGTGATCTGAAAGTGAGAGTAGAGAAAGGAAAACTCTCCATCAATGATATGTCTGTTCTCTAGGGAGGTGTATCTCTGCATGGCTGAGGCGTCTCGGCATCTGTCTCCTCTGGCGCTCAATGATGGCTTTAATTTGTCTGTGGTGTGGATGTCTAGGCCTTCATCCGGGTGGACGTGGGCGCCTAGACCGGCTAAGTGCCACTGCTCTATCCAAAGGGACACCTACAGAAGATGAGGTCCAATGATGATGTACTCCTGTAGGCTGTGTGGCAGTAGTAGTGGTATCTGCCATACTCTGTCGTGTATCAGTGAAAAAGTCAGTGGACTGCTCTCTGTCAGAGAGAGAGAGAGAGAGAGAGAGAGAGAGAGACAAAATAACATAGATCTGCAATATGAAGAACACTGAATAAGGAATGCAGATATGTACACGGGCGCAGTGGGTATGTCTGCGTATCTCCTCCTTGATGATGTCACCCTATTGTACACCTCAAAGTCTGCTGCAGTCTCCACGATCTCAGCCTGGAAATCTGCAATCTGAAGTACTTGAGTGTGTGCAAGTAGGCAGATATATATAGGCCCAAAATCTGGTACAGGTCAGCTGCATTTAACAGCTGCATTAACTGTGCAGAAAACTGTCCAACTGTGCAGACAGACTATCCAACTGCTGACGTGGCATCCTGCACTGACTGCCACACGTGCTAAACTGCCCTGCGCTGCCACGTGGCACTCCAGCAATAAATGCGTTGACTGTACAGGCTGTACAAACCGCCATATGGGACTTGCAGCACACAAACTCTGACAAACTGATCTCGAATGCCTGCCTGACAGGAAAATGCATGAGCACTGCCTAATCTGCCTGCCAGTGTACCTTCTTAGGTTCAGCCATGAACCTGGCCAACAAACCTACAGCATAACACAAATCAATACGAGTGTTTAGAAGCCAAATCAGGGACCCAATAAACTGCCTGTAACGGGTAGCATCAGCCAAAGGTAAATCAACATGGGCTCTGGCCTTCCAGTGTGGATCCATAGAGTCAACATGGACTTGCATCTCTCTGTCTCAAACGTAGTCAAGAGCTCCTACACATACCGCTACTGGGAGATGAAAATCCTCTTCTGAGTCTAATAGATCTCATGCCCTAAGAAGAAATGAAGAAGTCCCATATCCATCATCTCGAACTTCTCGTGTGGTGCTATCTTGATTTCCTTGACCATCTGTACATGATCAGCTATCAAAATCAAATCATCCACATAGAGCAGAAACAAGGCGTGTGCCCTCTTTGAAATGTGGACACAAAGCTGCAGATCGGCCATTGAGCACTGATACATCAATCTCTACTGGAGCAACGAGTCTATCTTCTCGTTCCAAGCATGCGGAACCTATTTGAGGCCATGGAGGGCCTTCTTCAACCTATATACCTTACCATCCAATGAACCGAAGCTAGGAGGCTGCTCGACGTAAATCTCCTTCAAATCTCCATTCAAGGGGGCACACTTCACATCTGACTAATAAACTGGCCATCTCCTATGGCTAGCCATGGCAAGAACGACATGAATGGTTGCCATATAAGCTATAGGTGCAAAAGTATTATGGAAGCCAACTCCAAGGAGTTGTGCAAAACCTTTAGCAACAAGCCAGACCTTATGCTTATCCAAAGTGTCGTTACTTCAATATTTGGTCTTGAAGATCCATTTGACTTCAATCACCTTCTAATGAGGAGGCCGTGGCACTAGGGACCAAGTGCAAATCCTCTCAATCGCCTCCAACCCTTGATCTATGGCCTTCTGTCAATGATTAGACTGCAAAAGCCTCCTCCATAGAGGTCGATTCCCTATCCTACAAAGCACGAGTCATCGAATAGTAATTAGTACAAACAAGCTCGATGGAATGTGCTTGGTTCCGCCAAGAATGCCGCATGCCATCCTGGGGCTACCACTCCTCAAGGATCTCCTCAATCCTTACATCACCAAGTGTATTACGAGCCCAATGAGGAGGAGGCTAGATCTCTCCTCGTCACTCACCATCTGCTGAAGTCTCTGGAACATTGCCCTGTACAGAAGTAGGGAAGGCCGGTGTGCTAAAGCAAACTTCTCATCCACTGATGAAGGATCCTCAAGAGACATGGTCTCCAAAGGAACAATCGCTAGCGCCCAACTATCTCCTTGATCTCCAAGTACAGGGTGCTCCTCACCCCCCTGTGAAGTTGCTACCTCCACGAACCGATCATCTCAACTCGTGTAAACATCCCGCTTGACAGGATCATAGAATCGGTAGCCTTGGGACTATGAGCTATAGCCCACAAACACCTATCTTTTGGAAGTCGCTTCAAGCTTGTCTCAATATGTCTTTGAGATCTGAACATAAGCATCACACCCAAAAACCCTAAAATAAGAAATATCAGGCTTAGACCCAAAATATGCCTCATACATACCAACAACGATTGAAGTAAGGGTGTGGATAGCAGTAACCATAGCCTCCGTCCAAAGAAAATGGGGCGTCTCTCCATGCACCATCATGGTGTGAGCCATCTCAATCACACTTCGATTCTTCCACTCCAATATGCCATTCTCTTGAGGGGTGTTGGTGTTTGCAAAATCCTTGTGGATACCATGATCTACACAATCTGGCAAGCTCATTGGAGATAAATTCTTCTCCTTTGTCTAACCGCAATGTCTTTAGTTTCTTGCCCAATCAGTTCTCTTCAAAAAGCAACCAATCCTTGAAGTTAGAGAAGGCCTCCGACTTCAGCTCCAAGAAGTACGCCCATGTCATCCTGCTAAAATCGTCAACAATAAGCATGAAATACAAAATCCCATTAAGGGACTCCATTTGCATAGATCCATAAAACTCTGTAGAAATAAGCTCCAAGGGTGCTGAAGACCGCCTCAAAGCCTTGTTGGGAATGGCATCACAATGTTGTTTTCCATGAATGTAAGATACACAAGATTGTTGGCTCACCACTATGTCCAGCAAACCTCGAACAAGTTGTTCCCTAGATGCCTTTGAAAGATAGTCATAATTCAAGTGGCCAAACCGAGCATACCAAAGCTCGAATTGTGTCTATGAAGTAAGAAGAAGAGAAGTCAAGGCAAAAGGAGACCTCAACTTGTAGACTCCATTCTCCTCATAACTTGTAGAAAGCACCTTTCTCAATCCATGATCAAGAATCCTGAAAGAATCAGCATCAAACTCAACCAACAGGCCAAGAGTACAAATCTTATGCACGGAAAGCAAATGGTAACCCAAACCTACCACATAAAGCACCTCGGAAGTATAAGTACCACCTCGTCCGTTCGGAATTAGCTACATGTCACCCCTACCCTATATGGAAATAAAAGAGCTATCTCTTAATGAGAATATCCCAATGTGAAGGCCACAAATGGGTAACACATATAGAAGAAGGGGTCATGTGCTGAGAGGCACCACTATCAGCAATCCATTCGCAGGGGTGTGGGGCCATCAACGCAACATCAGAAGCCTTCAGGGTCGATGCTTGAACAACCTCCAAATGGAGGAAAGTAGGTGATGATGAAGCAACCACTACTCTAGAATCCTTTGAAGCCTTCTCCTTCTTGTTGGCCTTCCTATCCTTGTCGGGGAAATCCTTCTTCCAGTGACCTATCTGGCCACATATGTGACAAGTAGATTCCTTCTCTTTGTCCTTCTTTGGTTTGTCATCATTTTTCTTCTTCTTGTTCTTCCCCTTCTTCTGAGAGGAATGACCTGTCAGTGCCTCTAACTTGGAAGCATTTTGCCCTTCAAATTGAACCTCTCGATCCAAGACCATAGGAGCCAAGTCCTCCCACTGAAGAGTTGACTCCCGCCTTGAAGCAATCAAGGCAGAGTAAAAAACACCAAACATAGGTGGTAACTATGACAGAAGAGTTATTGCCATGTCTTTCGATGTGACCACCTTCCCTGTACTTTAAACCTGCATTTAAAGTTTTCGTAGCTTGTTCACATGCTCCCGAATAGAAGATGACTTGTTAGGGTTCAACGTCCTCATCTACACCTCCAAAAATATCCGGTTCATAACGGTCATTCGGTTGTACATCTAATCAAGCTCCAACCATATGTCCCTAGCCACCGTTAAGTGCTCAATATGGACAATCGCGGCTATAGTACGTAAAATGAAGAGAAAAGAGCGGATGCGAGCATTCCATTTGTCCCAATGCGCCTGAGCTTGTGCCAACAATGCCTTATCTTCTGCAAATAGTTTGGATTCATCCCATGATAAAGGACAGTCAATAGCCTCTATGACAAGCTTCGCCAAATCATAAGTCTCCAAGATGGAGAGCATCATAACCCACCAAATACGGTGGTTCTCACCATCTAGCTTTTGAATTGTAGGAAGAGCCAATAGGACGGGCACCTTTTGATCTCCTTGTCTCCCAAGGGTGCTATCTTAACCGTCAAAACCGTGACAGGTGAGGTTGAGGCTGCCTCCACAATCTTGGCTCCCACCTTGGAAGTTCCATCCTTTGAATCAAGCTTATTCGTGCAATTCATAGCAATATGCCCCATCTGCTTGCATGTGAAACACTACTTGTCTTCCTTTAGCATCTTTGCTCCCCTAAAGCTATTAGTACTATATAGGCTCACATGTGTGAACACACCTTAGCTGTGTAAGTGTTTGTGTCAAAGGTGTGAACACCTTTTACACCTCCCGGTATTTAATAAAAGTCAAATGTTTGGAGGATCACCTTGATCTCACAAAATGGCAAAAGAGGTATGCGACAGCCTTCAAGTCACATTTGAGGGAGATATTAATAATTCCAAATTATCTTTGAAGATGCAATTGTTTAGTATCTCGTACAATCCTTTGGAGACTCTTAAGGTGCATCTCAATCATTTAAGTCTCCTTTACTAATTGACTACTCTCAATAGTCATCTGGATGGCGATGATAAAAGGCTGTACTTAATAGCTTGATGGAAGAAGCACAATTCAATGAAATCGTGACAGCTCTCAAGGTGTCTCCAGAGATTAAATATGAGGAGATGGTTGCCATCCTTTTGGATGACGAAAGATGCAGCAAAGATACTAACGTAGCACCAACACCCTTCTACACCAAGAAACAACCACCCAAGTGCTGATATTGCAAGTGTATCAGTCACATCATTCACCAGTGCTACAAAAAAAGAAACAAATACTAAGATAAACACCACACCCACTATACCGCTGCTCACACCCTA
Organism: Lygodium microphyllum; assembly: GCF_053477565.2. Lineage (NCBI taxonomy): Eukaryota > Viridiplantae > Streptophyta > Polypodiopsida > Schizaeales > Lygodiaceae > Lygodium > Lygodium microphyllum. The sequence goes on from NC_141142.1 coordinate 117,562,586, forward strand.
TCTGATAGTAACCCTAACGAGACACCTACTACTTCTAACAAGGCCTTTAATGTATCTATGCAGTCATCTCTTTTGGAAATGATGAACCCTATCAATATGCGTTTTGAATTAAATCATAAATAAATAATGTGTTTGGAATTGGACATTGAATATGCTAATGCATGTGTTAAGACCTTTCCAAGACATTTATTTATTGTGTGATACTCTACCCGGATTTTATCCGAAAAGGTTTGTACTTTCCTTCTAGGATTCTATTAGGAATTCTATTTCAAGGGGGGTTTGTAACCACTTTATGCATGACCTCTAAGTTAATCCCGAAAGCTATACGTGCATATTTGGTATCTGATTATGTGTCCCCTCATTTACGTATCTCCTTTTCTAAAGTCATTGTACAAGACTAGACACTTACCTCCTTGAGCTAACACCTTCCCATTTTTATTTCTTTGTGTGTTTCATGTCACGGGTTTAGCCACCCATGAGCCGAAGGGAGTTTTGTTAGTATTACACACACTCCCATGTATGAACACACCTTAGGTGTGTAAGTTAATAAGGGTCGAAGGTTTGGGGGAAACCCTAGGCCTATACAATGAGGCTCTAAGCATTGTACTTTCATGAACATCTATCACATCAATCTATTCAGTTTGTTGTGCAAGAGTTCTCTCTTATTCATTCTCTCTCTTTCTTTTTGTAAAGGGTGCTTTTATGAATTACCAAAATATAATCTCAAAAGTACAGCATGTCCAAGAGTACAAAGATACAATCACAATCAAAAGTACAAAGGAGCTAGGTGGCCTATAGGGAGACTGAAGAAATTGTAGTGTGCCAAGAAACCAAATCCTACCTAGGAAGTATATCTACCATCTCAATCATGTGGAGCTACCAATGGAGAAGGCCTGTGAAGCAGGCTATATAACTCTACACTCCCGATGAAGAGTCAAATATAAAGGCATTCCTCATAGTCCATACATGCCAACAAACCCAAAAGCATAAAAAGTGAAAAAGCACTTTCATATTGGCTTGCACAAGATCCATGAACTTGGGATGTCCAAAGACCCAGCCTTTTGGAAGCATCAATAGCCCAACCACTCACGACCAAATGGAAGATAGCAAAGGCCAAAACCTTCCTAGCCACCGGACAAGAAAGAAATCGATGGTGAGAGGCTTCCACCAATGTCTGATAAAAGAAACAACCACCATTGGAAATCTTGCTCTTGGAGAGTGTTGAGGCAATAGAAAGACTCTCTCTTTTTTTTCGTAAAAGGTAATTGTATTAATTACGAAAAAGTTTACATGATAACAAGATACACGATGGCACTACCCCATTGTGTGTACACACTGACTCTTTACAAGAACCAGACGGCCAAAGGGTTACAAAATCATGGCAAAGACGCGGAGGAAATTGCCATATGCCAGGGGCGTAAGTCCTCCCGAGAGAGGATGTCAGAGTGCCGGAGAAGATCTATCTGCCAATACAAGAAACCTTTAAGCCTAGCAATATGCCGCTGAACATTATAAGCGGAATCAAAAAGGAAAGCATTCCGAATGGTCCAGTTGTGCCAACAGCCCCAATATCGAAGAAAGTGAAACAAGATCTTCATATGTGGCTGTGTCGGTGTGGGATATTTGGGCTGCGCAAAAACCCAATCAAACGGGCGAAGCAAGAAACCAACCACCGCTCGCCAGACAGCTGACAAGAATGACCAGATTTTCTAAGCAAGGGGGCAAGAAATAAAATGATGACGGGCGGATTCCATAGTGGTGGTGCAAAAGAAACAGTTGCCATTGGAGATTCGGCGCTTGGAAAGAGCTGAAGCAAGCGGAAGACCACCAATCATCACCCTCCAAAGAAAAACCTTATATTTGAATGGTGTCTTATTTAACCAGCCCTCCATCACAGCTACCGTCCACCATGACCAGGATTTATGCAATCCCCATAGAATATTAGCTTTAGTAGCCAGTCATTGATGATCTTTAATCAGAAGATGATACACCTGGTTAGCTGAAGCCTTTTCTAAATTTAGCCTGCCTGCAAAGTCCCAGTCCTGCCAGGGATGATTCGTAGCAAGGGCAGGAAAGGGTTGTCTGCTCTGAAGCACCGTCAAAAGCTGTTCCCATAAATACCTATATCCACGAGGGATCCTGAAAAGCCTCCTAGTTGTACGAAACGACATGAACACATTGCGACTGGCAAGAGTGGCATCCGCGACCGAAGTTAAGCCCAAACGTGCCATACGGTTGAATTGTGGTCGAAGCTCATGTTTACCGTCCCACGAAAATAACCGCGAGGCTGCCAACAGTTCCAATTGAAACGAATTAGTGGCTAAGCGATCCTCCCCTGGATGCCACTGAGACTTCTGGAGGACCAATCTCCAGGAACACACCAAATGGGCAAGCAAAGATGAGGAAGAACTGGAGAACCGAAAATCGGCATTAAGAACATGCCACCAAGATCTGCGGATGTGGGTATTACCATGCAGAAGCCTGTGATCCTCAAGAAAATAACGGGCTATGATGACCCAAGGATGACAATCCGAGCACATGGCGCGAAAAAGAGACCAGCAGAGTGCCAGCATATGAGTTTGGGCATCCAAAATAGCCCCTCCACCCATGCGTTTTGGGGTGCATGCATGCGACCAAGAAATCTAGGAAATACCCGCATGCAAGGAATCCTTCTTCCATAACATGAAACGAATAGACTTCGTAAGATCATTCAATGTAGTAGTAGTCCAGGGTAGCAATGGCAAGAAATATGTAAGCATTGGCAACATTATTGTCTAGGCTACTTTGAGGCGAACATGGAAGGGCCAGGCTTGAGACTTTCAATACAGAAACTTAGCCGCCAGTTTGTGTGAAATCCACTGTAGTAGCTGCTTTGGGGGAACATCAACCCCCAAAGGGTACCCAAGATGCCTGACAATGGAGCCACGGGGGACAACCATTCCCTGCCAGTCCAAATCCGACTCCGTGCAGCTGAGAATGGCCGATTTCAAGGCGTTGATGCGAAGACCAGAAGCCTGACCAAAGAGAGCCCAAACATCTAATGCTTTGTGAAGGTTATCTTTGTCCGCACGCAGAATCATAAAACTGTCATTAGCCAAGGATTGACCAATGAAGTGTTATCCAGAGGGAAGCAACAATCTAGCCAACTGAGTAGAAGCTGCCATATGAGATAACATCGAAAGAACCGGATGAGTCGCAAGGACAAAGAAGAGAGGACTCAAAGGGCACCCCTATCTGACAGAGCGGGCAAGGACAATTGGCTTGGTAACGCCTCCATTCAACATGACCCACGAAAATGCTGCAACACTAATAGTGTAGATCAGACGAGACATCCGGGCACCAAAGCCCATAGCAGACATAAGTTCTGCAATGAAAGGCCAGTCCAGATAATCAAAAGCCTTTTCCAGGTCCAATTGAACCAGTACGACCTCTTGATTTGAATGCCTTGCATAATCAATCGCCAGTTGCGCATTTAATACATTGTGCAAAATGTTTCTGCCCTTAATGAAACCATATTGGAGAGGATGCACAATGGCAGGAAGATGCTTATGGAGGCAATTTGCCATAACTTTGGAAAAGATTTTATACATAGAACCCATCAAAGAAATTGGGCGCCATTATTTCAACATGGATGGCGAAGGAACTTTTGGAAGCAGTCTAATAAGACCTTCTTTCCAAGAGGAAGGCATGATCCCCGTTTCCCATACCCGCTGAAACAAAGCCGTCAAAGGTTTCGCGAGCTGGGTGACAAAAAACTCAAAGAACTCATTGGTAAGACCATCCCAGCCAGGACTTTTATCCTTAGGCAAGTGTAACAGAACATCCATAACCTCCGACTCACAAATATCTGCCTCTAGAGTAGATTGCATGTCTTGAGGAACCTGATTACGGACCGAATCATAAAAAACTGAACAAACATGAGTAATTTGGCCTGAAGGAGGAGAAGTAGAACCAAGAAGGTCGAGGAAATAATTTCTACACATATTCACAATCGTCTGCGGATCAAGAACCATTTGACCTTCTGCATCCTGGAGCCTAGTCATATTCTCTCGAGCAGGAGAGACATGGAGAGCTCGAAAGAACTTATGGGTCTGACAAGCACTGTCTTGCAGAGTCTCCGTCAGATGTTGCAATTTGGCTTGCTGATAGGATTTCAACTGAAACTCTTTAATAAGATCAGCCAGACGCGTTGCCAGTGATAGCAGAAATGCGTCATCGGGAGTGTCCACCAGCAAAGAACGGACCAAAGCCAGCAGTTCCTCCGCTGCCTATCGGCGCCGCCGACAAAGAGAGGCATGATGGATCCCATACTGGCGAGCAACCCGCTGCACATTGGAGAGCAATCGTTGAAAGGAAGCAGTGCCCTGAGATGAGAAATCCAATAAGAATCGATCAATCAATTGCTGCATATAGCCCTGGAAGATTGCATGCTTCAAATAAGACGAGTTGAAACGCAAAGGGAGTCTATCCAGAAATTGCTTGAAAGGTGCAATGGGTTGTGCAAGGAGCTCAAGCTGCAGAGGGAAATGATCCGACAATGCATATTGTTGTAACACTTTCATTTCGAGCATCTCAGGAAGGAAATCATCATCCTGCATGATGTATATGCGGTCTAACCGCGACCATGTTGTGGCATACTGGGCAGAATGGAAGGTAAACCCAAAAGACTCTCTCTCTCTCTCTCTCTCTCTCTCTCTCTCTCTCTCTCTCTCTATTCATCATGGAGCTTCACCCTCCATGGCCTGTGAGCCACACATGAGCTCCATACCCAACATGAGCAACGGCCTTCTTGGAAATATCTCGCCCATTACTCGTGGACTCACCCTTCTCTTTGGCTTTAGCTACAAAAAATTGGTTAGATTGACCCATCTTCTTGCACTTCTCCCACTTCTCGTAGGTGGTAGCCAACTCCATGGCCCACTCTAAAGAATTTGGATGTTGTGCCTCCACAACAGCCAAAATGTTGGCATGCAAGCTGTCTTTAAACTTGGAAATGATCTCATCCTCAGTAATGGGAAAGAGATACATCAATAGGAATTTGGTTAAGTGAGTGAACAAGGTGTCCACACCATCCTCTTGTTTGTGCCTAAAGGATTCCCCTTCCTTCCATTGTTGTAATTTGTAGTCCATCGGAGTAAAGTGTTGAAGAATGGCTGGATGCATTTGGGCCCAAATACTCACCGCATGTGATTTAAGATACAACTCCCATGATAGAGTTGCTCCATTCCAAGACTCTTCTGAAGATGAAGAATCTTAAATTCCTCTATTTGCCACATGGAAGCAAGAGCACAGTCCACCTCCTTCACTGGACTGTAGGGACAAGCTTCCCATATTGCTTGCCATTGAGCTTCAGTTTGGTTAATTTCTTCACCATACGCTGGGGGTGGTCCAAGGCACCCTGTGGAGAAAGATTGAAGATATCTGAAACATGAGTAGGAGTAGGTAAGCACTCCCACCCAACATGTTCCAATCCTCCATGTGAACTTGGCAGTGGGGACACCCAAACAAGCTAGCCCTCTCATTGTTGCTAGTTGGTGGGGAGTAGTGTTGGCCATCTTGACTCATGTAAAAACCCTTATTATTGTGATTCTATAGATTTTACTAACAAGTGCATCACATCAATTATTTAAATTTTCTGATGTGGATTTTTCGTCTATTTGCAGCTAGAACATGACTGCTCACTTTATCATTCCTAAGCAAAAGGTGCACCACGAACTTTATGAAGCTGAAGTTTACATAAAGCAAGCCACTTATTTAAATCAAAATAGGCAATGAGGCTTTCACAACTTTCTTGTAGGAAAGTAACTTAAGTTGGTCTTGAATGCAACTGCCAATCACATTTTCTTGATGAAATTACTTATTAATAAGAAATTGATTACTGCTAGATTTTTCTTCTTCTTCTTTCTTTTTGGTGACAGCTGTATTGTAAGATAAAGACTTCGCTTAAATAAACCTGGCAGAGGCAATGCGCTTGGCTTCCACACGGTATGCAAAAACCAAAGCAGCATTATTTGCAAGTTGTTTAGAATATTCAAAATCTTGATTAACTGCCTTCAAGTTCAATCTTGGAATAGTGGGCCTGTAGGAGAGTGAACTAAAAGGGCTTTGACTTTTGACTTTTGGCTTTGCTTCCAAATGATTATAGCTTGCAAGAAAGTACCTTCCCATCCTGATGCCATAGAAAGATTTGCAGAATTTTTAGATCCATCAAAGCAGGCATTATGTAAATCTTTACATTGAATACTGAGAGTGCATTTTTTAACACCTTTGAAGACAAGTGTTACTTCCTTCGAAATCTTGGGGACTTTTTCAATAAAGAAATTTATAAGTCATACCACATGCAAATAACTAACTTGGCTAACACAGCCTTTAACTGCAAAATTTCTGGATGAGGTGACATTCAAACTTAGAGCTCTAGCGTCCATAAAAAGAGATCACAAATGAAGGGGCTTTCTACAGTCATAAAAAAGGTCATTCTCTATCAACTTGACATCTTTAACATGAAGAAATGAAGTGAAAGACAGCTCAATAGTTCACAAATCTCAAAGCACACTTCTTTCACATTTTTCACCTCTAACATAGTCACACAACGTCCAAGGCAGGATCCATAACATTCACGTTTCTGTGACACCCTTGAACTGGAGGTGAACCCCTCACAATACTCTGTAACTGTGTAGTGAAACATCTCTTTGACAGGAACTGATCGTTGTCCAATGTAATGCTTGATGCCACAAGAAAATGCATTATGGTCCAACTGGGCAGAAGTAATGGGGGTAGAAGATAGAAAAATGAGGCAGCACAGCTATGCTTGAGTTCCTCTGCGAGCCCTTTCGATCGCATGCTGCCGATCAGCCCAGCTGATTACCTTACCATTAAGCTATTTTTGCTGGCTCTCTTTGCACCTTGGCAGTTGAGTTAATTGGAATCATTGATATTCAATTGACTGTTGATTTTGGCAAGTTCAGACTACCAAACCTAGGAAAGGCAAAAATTTGTATACGAAACCACATAAAATGTTTCACCTTTCTGATCCCTTGTGAGAATCAAATTGGGGTTTTCAACATGAAAGACAATGTCCTAACCACTGGCCTCTTTGCTGTCACAGTCCTACCACCCTCATCATCACCACAGCTGCCTCCCCCAATCCATCTCAGCCACTGCCTTCTTCACAACCCAACACCACCCCCCCCCCCCCCACCACCACCACCTCGGGTGCCCTCCGGATGTCCACAACCCTACATGTTGCACCAAATAGGGTAGCAGCAGCTCTGCTGTGATAGCATCCAAGACTAGAAGGAGAGTGGCTAAGAGAAGAAGAGTGAATGAGGGTGGTCTTCAATAGTTTGGGATGCCCATAATAATGCCCTTTTATAGGGGCTTTTTGGGCATTTGTCCTATTGTGCAAATAAAAGCCTTTTAATTGTAAATAAAGCTTTTTGGGGCTGATTATTAAGGAGCACAAGTCAGGCATTAATGCATGTCAAATTGATTGTTAATACTAGCCTTGATTTTGGTTGCTCAACTAAAATTAGCAAGAAAACCATTTACACCATCTTTAGCACAAGTACCGGACAAGAACAACTTCTTGTCGTATCCACAACTTGTGACCCGTGCCTACCATGCTCACCCATCTCACTAGTAGCATCCATGCTCACCCCTCATCACTAGTAGTGTCCATAGCACCCTATTTGAAACCAAACTGAACCTATAAGGTGCAGACCATCACAATTGTGTGAGCGAACAGTGGTTTTATGCATGTCATTAAACCTTGCACCAAAGAGAAGGCTGATGCTTTGATACCAATGAAACGTCCCCCTAGGATCCAACCTACACACAAGACACAACACAAGCCACACTCACAACATAGAAACAATCAAGGGAATGGACAAGACTCACCTCCCAACCATAGAGCCAAAAGGGCTCACCTCCAGCTTAGGACCAGCAGTGTACTGAGGCACACTTGCTTCACAAGGGTTGGTATCCCATGCCACCAACCCATAGCATCCCTATGTACAGATGCGACAATCATTGGGCCTAGAGTATTGATCAAATGAATGTACACAAGTGGGGCTTGAGTCCTATTTACAGGACTCGGCTGCCCTAACCCCAAAGTGCCCTTAGTATGTTTAGACTAAGTCACTCGTGACACAAGGTTGTAACCGATGCTTTTCTTTTCATAGGAGAGAAAAAAATCTATTAATAAATCCTCTTGGGACAATGTATCCCAAGGCAAAATACAAAGTACTAAGCATCCATGTACGAGACTTCCATACCAAAAAATATACAACAAGGGAAGTCTATTACAAGGATGAATAACCGATCAGGAGGTCTTTAGTGCTAGACGTATGGGGCTAACAATGGAAGAAAGTGTCGAAGTCCCAAGTCTTGAGAAAAGCACCTCTCCTCCTACTCACATCCTCTCCCATCTCTCATGCAAAGTATGGACAATATTTATCCAAACCTTGAAGAGAGTCTTTGCAGTAGATATTTCTAATAAATCTATGGCATGACTGCAACTAGTGGTCCATAATACATATGTACCAAGCAATAATGCTAGCTGTCAGCTCCCATTTGTGACAATGCCCCTGGGTCCACACTGTCTGTGAGAAAACTGACATGGTAATCCTGCTCACAAGCTACCTTGAGACAAGGTAAGCATGACACCCCTGTACATCCTCACGTCCACAAGCTGGGCCTCTATGTGCGACCCAAGAAACCAACCCCCATGTACCAATCATAAGAGTTTGCAATGCCATGAAACACCAACCTAAAGGCTCTCCTCCAAATCTCCTGGGCCTGAGCAATCTCAAATGCAATGTTTATGTGTCTCCTTTAGCTTCCTGCAATCTAACACAACAGGCAAGGTCTCTACCATAGCCAAGCCATGTACAAACTACTAAACTCCTATGCACTAGTAACCAAATAAAGAGAGAGATCTTTCGTCTAAAACTGTCCTCCTATCTCTTCCAAAAGTCAGCAAGGAAAGGTGGTGATATTCCATGTGCAGCCCAATGCCAAGTCATGCACTTGCACCTCCTAATCTTCAACCTCCAAAATTCAGCAAGGAAAGGTGGTGATATTCCTTGTGCAGCCCAATGCCAAGTCAGCAAGGAAAGGCGGTGATATTCCATGTGCAGCCCAATGCCAAGTCATGCAATTGTACCTCCTAATCTTCAACCCAAGAAGGATGCTAGAACAATCTATTGGTCTAGTTTATCTCTCCTCCCCAAAGGGGGGATAGCCTACACCTCACTAGTGGCATCCAATCACCTTACATTGGTAGATAATTGGTACAAGACTTTGATCCATCCTTCCAAATATCATTAATGAGCTATGATACACAGACACATTTTGTCTAGGATCATTTTCACCTTCTTTGAGGCTACAAAGAGTGGGCCCATCATAGGGGACAAGGTAGATTGGGACTTCTTGGAGGATACCATGGCCACTTGGCTTTGCCCACTAGTGGATCAATGGCATCTTAGCTCTCTACAGGTCAACCAATAGCCAAGTGATTATAAGGGCGAGAAAATGTGTAAAGTTCCACTTGGAGCAATCAGTCAGATAGGGTTGCACTCTTCCTCTGTACCTCTTCCTACTCTTTGCAGGGGCAATGTCCTCATAGTTTGAGGATAGGCTGGAATTGGGACGAGAAGCTAGAAAATGGCCATTCCATGTCACTATGAATGTCCTACTTCCTCGAATTGTGAACCAACACTTGAGAAGCCTCAAGTTGCAAGTGTGAACGGAGGTAGAGGAGTTGGACTCGAAGTATACAGACAACACGGCCCTTTATTTTGAAGATGATGACATGATGTTGGAGAGAGAGACTAAAATTGGAGGTGCCTTGTATCAATTGGCATAAGTCAGTCGGTTTTCTTACAGACCCCCAACTCTAGCATTAATTGGGGTGCCCACTTGGGATTCAAGTGGGTGAGCAAGGGATAGATAGGTAAGTACCTTAGGTTCCAAGTGGGACTAGACATCACAAAGAGCCCAATAGTTCGTGCCAATGTTAGACTCAATCAGGAAAAAGCTAACCTACTAGAGCATAGTGAGCCTTTGTCTTGTTAGGAGGACTTTAGAGGTCACCTAGGTCCTATTGGTGATGGCTTGGTATATAGCTTCTTGTTGATGCTTCTCTCCATCATGTGTTATTGAGTTACATCACTTAGTCTAGAACTTGTGGTCTGGCTCAAACAAGTCCAAGGACTCCCAAGCTAAGGTGGCGTGGCAGATTATCATTCAACCCCTTTCAAAGGGGGACTTGGGGATCATTGATCAAGAGTCCTAAAGTCAAGCACTATTGGGCAAGCTACTAGTCCAAGGGCTCACTCTTGTCAACCAAACCTAGAAACTTCACCTCCAAGAGGATTTCCAAGAATGTGAACCCCACTTGGGAAGGGAGTGGAAACCATCTCTAAGGTGGATCTTCATTGCAACACCAGCCACACTATCCAAATCATCCTTCTTCATAGCCTACTATGAGTTTGACAGAGTTTGCAGAAGGTCCTAGAGTAGAGGGTCCCAACCTTCCAAGAGGAGATTAATAGACATGTCATCCCGAACGCACAAATCCAAGATCGTAATAATACAAAGCTCAAAGAGTGCCTTCACATATGATGGCATGGTTGGAAGATTGGCCTTGCCCAATTAGGTACTTCTAGGTTGCTAGAGAGGGATATAGGCTAGGAGTCAAGAGATACAACAATTTCCCAAGATTGGCTAGCCTTACGGGCATCCCAATGTAGGTTGTAGGCAAAGACAAAGGTGCCCTCCCATCCACTTTCTTTTCTATGTGGGAGATGGTCGGTTAGCTCTAGACAAACGGCAACAGGGTCTTACCTTCCCCAATAAATCTTAGGCCCAAGGGAAGTCGCAACAGATGGATCCACACATAGCATGGTCATACATTTAGGAGTGGCAACTTCAGATTTAGGAGGGCAAGCCCTTGAACAAGGGGATCCAACAAAGTGGCTCTACCTACTTCAGCAGCCCATAAGAGCTTCATTTCTTACACAATCTAGATTGACTGACATATCTTGATGTAATATGACATGGTCTGGTGATGCCTTTGGGATAGTTGACGACCACAAAGGATCTCCTACTTCCTATGGCTTAAGGTGCAGGGGGATTCAGCAATCAATAGTTGGTTGGCCTAGATGTAATAGGATGGAGTTTACAAGTATTGCCCACTGCAACCCCTAGAGACTCTGAAGCATTGACTAAGGTTGTATGAAGCGGCATAGTTGGTTTGGATTGGTCCCTGCTACCTACTCCATTGAGGGGATATTCTATTGGCAATTAGCTATTGTATGAGGCAGAGATCCACGACACAAGCTTCATCATTGAAGCTAATTCATGTGTCGTGATGGGCCTAGATGCCTTGCCCACCAAGTACTAGAGTCCACAGCATTGCAATCGGAGGTATGGGAGCTCATTAGGAGTCTCACAGATTGGCACATCTAAATTCACATTGCCAAATGACTTTTGGTTGTGAGGACCTCTCAGTATATGCAACCTTGGTAGAGCTGCGATCATCCATCATGTACCCTTTGAGGCTATTAGAAGCAGCTATAGAGAGACTATCAACACTAATGCAAGCTTTGACACTAGTTTCTTCACACTTGGGGTGGTCATGGCCTATGGGCTTCACTTTACATGATGGCCACCCGCAATGGTGCTATACTCCACCATGGATTCTATCCCCATCCCCCTCAAACTACTTGAGAGGCTTATATATATGAGAGGATTTTAATTTGTAGACCATTCCAGCTAGACTGTCAAGCATTTGTACTTCACTATAATTTTATTCTAAGTATACAAAGAGTGAAAGTAATATCTCTTCAAGTAGAAAATACCATGTTGTTGAGCATGTCTCTTTGCAACAAAAAAAGCCTCATATAACCATAGATAGATACATCCTATGTCACGTGTTTGCTAAACTATTTTAACCACTGCAACTCACTAAAGGCCACTAATTGTAAGAAAATATATCACAACAAAAAGATAACAATAGACATGAATACAAGAGATAATAGAAGAAACAAAAATTTTCTCTTTTTCCAAATTCATACAACTGATGGTTAAAGGCTTTATCCATCTATATACACATCTACGAGCTTTGATGGATGGTGATCTAGACAAATGTTGGATAGAGAACAATGAGTGCAGAAGATATGAGTATTCAATAGCTATGTTATGCAGTGGAATAACATTGCCTATGTATATATAGTGCTAGAGGTCAACTAATCATAGATGCACATGGCTGGTTTGCCCTGGCCCACAACCATGACCAACCCACAGAGTCCAACTAACCTATCAGCCACTACCCACATATATGACATGATACTGAAACCAACCTTCCTTCTCGGATAGGTTGGTACATAACCTAATTTAATGCTAATTATAGCAAGCATAAAATTCACATAAACTGAAAATGCACAATTTACCACTTTAATCTTGGACATTGGACACCATGTTGGCCCCAAAATTAGCAACCCTTGCGGTATATCTTTATCTTATAATGCAAATGGAAGGAATACAACTAAGATCCTCTCGTCTTCTTTGCTAATCTAAGTGCCTCTTGCTATGAAAATTGACTAGCAAGCCTCCAAATCAATTTGCCCCTTGGTTTGCTTGGGGATTGGCTTGCACCGTGCTCCTTGAAAGACAAATTCAGCCCTAAATCTTGTATTGGCTGGTTGGCCTCTTGAATCTCTCTGAAATTCCTCAATTTCAATTGCTAGAATTCAAGTCCTAGGTCCTCAGTTCTAAGCATGCATCTCAAGAGTGTTGTCGAATCTTAATTTCTGTTGTAAATTAGGGTTTACAATAGAGATTGACTGAAATCTCTTCCTCTCATGGCTCAATCTGCTTGAAAATACTAAGATAACTTGAGAGGTGACTTGATGATGAGAGAAAATGTTGTAGAGAGAGAAATTTCAAAGTTTCATCACAAGAAACACTGAAAAACTACTGTTGCCCTAATCAAACAGCCACAAAAGCTATCACCTACAACTTAGAACTACCAAAAAGACTATTGCCCCCTCCTATATACTGTCATCTGCACCAAAAGGACCTTGGGCTGCTATCACTTGCTCTTGAAGGGCTTCAAACTGCTGTCATCTGCTATAGGAGTGGTCCATGGTGACTGCAAATCATATCAATAGCATCTCCTTATTCTCTAGCAGCCTCCTGTCTCACAATGACTGGAATAGACTCTACTGGCCCCTAAAAACGTTTTTCCCACTTAAAGGGGTAAGTTTTGCTAAGTGACAACCTTTTAGTCTCATTTTTCAATATTATCCAGCTTATTAAATTGATTTTCAGAATATTAATTTTGAAAATCAATTTAATAATTATTCTAGTATCCAGAATTTTAACTTCACCAACCAATAATTAAATTGACTAGGCTAATTTGTCTTCTAAGTATCCCTGAGCAATTGGCTAGGCCAATAAGTTGATATAGGCCAAAATCGGACACCAGGTACCACCTAATAGCTATCAGGCATAACTTATTACAACTTTTGCCTTTGGCATCAGCTAATATCCCAGGATCCTGGGTCCCACACTATGACTTGCATCTCACATGTGTAAGCGACATTAGTACATTTGATTAACTTTTAATCAAATGCTAAGCAAAGCAATAAAGTTTCACGTCCTCGTGACAAACCACCCCTTTGAAATATCTACAATCGTCCTCGATTGCACTGCATTGTGCCAAAGAAAAAGCATACTGCACTAGAATTTCCATAAGGCATCACAGTCACAATATTGGCCATTGTTGTCCAACCATGCCATATGCCCCAAACCTACTGAAAATGTTCAACCAACATATACATAACATAAAACTGAAAATTAGTACAAAAGTGAATATAATTGTGTAAAATTACATAGGTACAAAATTTATTCTACATCCATAGTATAGCTTTTAGGATTGCATTAAACACATTGCAACATTTCCAGTATTGATTTTGCCAACCAAAAAATATTAGTTATGCTAGAGTGTAGAAAACATGAAGTCAAAGATCTACTATTCACATAATTCCTTTATTTTATGTTACCTGCATGCTATAAGCCGCTTGTGCGACTTCTTTACTTTGTCATGAAGAAACTCAAAACCATTTCGTTCCGAGGCCAATCGGGGCAAGAATGGAGTGCCACACCAACGCTCACCATTCCAATAACACCCCTTTAGCCTCGTTGGCAGCACCAAGGGTTCTGAGTCAACCAGTAGGTCATCTGTATCTAGATCTTCCCTATGCTGATTGTAGCGGCAGCGAAACAAGCTATAGCTCTTTGGCAGGAATGACCTATCTCTTTTTAGATCAGGAGTTCCTGTAATGATAGAACTACATGAATATTATACTGACTTGATGCTACAGCACTTGTTGGATCCTTTTTGATAATTTAACACAGAATTTAGTGGCATATGAAATGCATGTTTTCACTTGCCTAAGGTAGGTTCCATATTTAAGTCTTGATTCACACTAATAAAAGTTCTTTTATAGTTCAGATTGAATATGTTACGAAATCAGTTGATATGCTGCAGGAGAAATTCTCAACTGTGTTCCCATTTCCACATAAGCATTCATATGAAAAGAGCTTGACCGCATCAGTTAGTATGCATAGCCTTATCCTGTGTGCAATGTTTTCTGATTCAAAACCCAGCAGAAACCCTCATAAAGTATGCATTTACATGGGTCTATCACTACTTGTTATGATTGGGCTGCAGGAAAGTTGAACACACAAGCTGCAAGGCAAAGCACAAGGCTGATTATAATCACTCAAAGGCTTCCATGATCCACCCCAGAGATATATCCATCCAGTAAGTCGTCAAGAGATACAATCAATTTTATATGCTGCAGGAGAAATTCTCTAAACATGTTTCTTTTATTTCTCATAAGCATTCATATGAGAACAGCTTGATGACTTTGTTTTGCATAGCCTTAACTTTTCTTCCAGTGTGCATGTGTTTAGATTAACGACCCACCACAAACCATCATAAATTATGCATTACCTAAATTTTCATTAAGTTGCCCTGATTGGGCTGCAGGGAGGTTGGAACACACAAGCTGAAAGGCAAAGCAGAAAGCTGATTATCATCGTTTAAAGGCTTCCATGATCCATTACACAGATATCTCCATCTAATAAGTCATCTAGAGCACAATTGTTTTAATCAGGCTAGGCTGTACATGCCACAAACCTTGCTATCAGTAGGTGAGTTGTCTACTGCCATCATTGTCCTTTAATAAGATGATGATGTGTAACTTCTGTACCACAATTAGGACTATATCAGCAATTTTAAGGTGCGGTCTAATCCATCATCCTTCGCTCAATAAATTCTACTGTTTTTCTTCATCAGGCAATGGGCAAACTATATCATTTTCTAACCAGACTGAAGATCACATCAACAATTTAAGTAAGGCATTATTCCAGTGATTGTTGTTTGATTTCTAGTGATAAATGCTCCCACACTTCTTGCACAAGGACTGTGAAGTATATTTTCAAACATTTGGAGTTCATTTTTAGACGGGTTGTAGATTTTGTGGCCTGGAGGTGTAATATGTGGAGGGATAATGTTTTTTTGTGCCCTGGAGGTGTATTTATGTTGAGGAATTATGCTTGTTATCTTGAGGTTGCACATTGCTTAGCTCCATATCATGGTACTTGACCTTCTCTAGGGCCCACATTTATGGTAATTTACATGAGCATTTCTTCTCAGTTTTTAATGTAGGTTGTGGGTGCAGGCTGAGAGAGAGAGAGGATGTTTGTACAATTTCAATGGCAAGCATGTTCTAGTGAATGAACCCAGCTGCTTAATTTTGGATTCAAGTTGTATTGCTAGATTAGTGGACTTTGCCTTTGAGCCATTTTGGGATGAACCCACTGAGCCATGAATATCTTGATTCCACATGACCACATTTATACCATGTCATATTTAGGTCGACCAATTTGGTACAGGTTACCGTCCCATTTTTCCTCCTCATCAATGTTGGGTTGAATGCACCTCACACACACACACAAGACGCGTAATTGTGAGTGTGTCACATGGAGGACACTATCACTTAGAATAATGACTAGAAGTGGAAGTACATTATATCTCCAATGTACTAAAGTGCCCCTGCCCAAAACAACAAGGTCAGTGTGATGAGTGTAACAAATCCCTTGGAGTGAGTGATGTGAACATATACTATGGCATGTTGATCCCAAAATGGTAATACCCCAAAATCCTTGCGAAAGGCTTCAATCTTTGAGCTAGGAAGAGCCTTTGTAAACATATCTACAACATTGTTGTGTGTAGGTACATACACTAAGTCAATCTCTCACACACAGAGCCACTCCTTGACATAATGATAGTGCACCTCAATGTGCTTTTTGCAAATATTAGATTTCTTGCAACTGCCATAGCGCTCTAACCATTATTGTAAATGACGGTGCAACTGTTGAGCAAGTAAAATTAAAGATCTCAACTAAACAAAATTATCATGCAAAGAAGTTTAGTTACAAAGGCATCAAAGAAGCAAGTCCAAAGCATCCTTTGACTCCTAAACCAAGTAACCTAAAGAGCTCTCACACAAAGATATCCATCCCATGGATATCAAGCCCCAAACATCACTCAAGTGGCCACACAATTTGCATAAATTCCAATTTCTAGTGGGCCATCTGCCTTCTATTAGGCAAATCCACCTTACACCTAGAGCACCCATGACAAGCACCTTAGTATCACCTGTAGTACCTAGCCAACCACTATCCATGTTATTGTGACCAACTTATCCAATACCTTATTCCTCCCACTCTACCACTAAAACAAAGAATGCATTAAGTCATAAGACTTGATTGAGTTTAAAAATAGTTTAGCAAAGTATATCAAAGAAAAAAGGCTAAGGGTATCCCACCCAAATCTCATCATCCTACTCCTCCTAGGGTCTCAAGCCCGCCAAGGCAAGGAAATGTTGCACCTCCTTGGCAACCAAGAGAGGGTCATGATCCTATAGTTGTGGCTCATGCACCATGGCCACAAGGTGCTTGCAATGCTCAGTAAAAACCCACTCATCACATAACCTATGGACAACCCCTCAGCCAACCTGTCAGAAGTGGTGCAACAATGGAAGCATAAACATGTGCTGAAATAAACTGCTGAACACAAGACAAAAGAAAAGAAAGAGAGAGCACAATACAAATGAGAACTCAGATATATGCTCGGGAAATGGAATCAATATACCAAGACAGAGACAATACAAATACAATGTGAGTCACCGGCTTTGGAGGCACTGGCACCTGCTCCCTCCCTCCAAAAACTGTAAAGTGATGAATGATATGGTGGAGGAGGGAGCCAGACAATATATAGGATAAATAAATACCTAAAATATGATTGGTCGACCAGCATTAAATGCTTGCCGATTGGCTGCAAATAATGCCAATTCACAATAAACAACGGCAAATAAAACGCCTAAAATGTCTTTGTCCCCAGCGTGCTAAACCACAAGTCCAGACTCAACCATGAGCTGACTAATCTGCGAACACCCTCTCTCAGATCATGGGTGATTTGATACAATAAAATATACAATGATAATGACACATCATAGTACACACAACAATGTCCATCATAGTAGAACCATGGATACCCAAGTAGTGGATGCGTAAGCCACCACCAAGGTGCCTCGGAGAGAACCTGATGTTGATGCCGATCCTACCAGCTCCTGAAGATAGAGAAGATCGTAGCAGTTCTCAATGTCTATCAACAATGCCGCTGAAGTAGCACATGTGACCATCCTATCACCAATGCTACAACGCATAAATGACCATGGATTCCCCGTCTTTGGCAAGACCGCCAAAAGTGTCCCCTCATGTGAGCTCTAAACAAAAGCCACCCGCTCTCTGTCAAGAAACCAGCCCATCATGAACCTAGACGTCAATCCTAGCTCCAGGATTTGTACCTGCCAGACTTCAATCGATGTGTCAGGGATGTCCATCTCTGGATCTTGTGGATCTGTATAGAAATATAGATGAGACGCAGCTGCCCCATCTCACCACTCTCTCACACTCCCTCTCTGGCATTGGACAATCATGAGGGATGTCCGCATCACCACCACTAGAAAGCAGTTGAGGAAGGGGCTACTAAGCCCTTCCCACAATCCGAAGAAGAGGATCCCTTCCGCACCTTGGACTTTGCCTTGGCCGAAGGATCGGAATCGGAATCTGAGGCAGATGATGACTCGTCGGAGGAGTCCGCATCCCGCTTCATCTTCTGCTCCTTTTTCTTCCTGGCAAGGGCACTGCTCAAGTGACATGTTGCATAACTTGCATTCATGCATCCTATTTTACATTACAACTTGCATTACCCCATGCGGTGCATTGTGTTTATGTGAAACAGGACGTTTGGACCAATGAGAGTAGGCTCCCTCCAAATGGTGAAAACCTTGCATTGTGTAAGCATTCTCCCTTTTTAACCTCGTCAAAGTGTGGTCAACTTGGATACCTATGTGCAACACTCACATTGGGAATATCTTTTCGTCTTCTATACCTAGTCTGGCTGACCTTCGTCACTGACACGCTTGGCGCGTGACTTTTCTTTGACGGGCAATCCTAATCAAAGTTTCCGCCAAGCACAGCTTCGATATTTGACTGAGTGCACCCCGAATAGTGCCTTCTCGAGCATAAAAATGTGATCCTGTTCACTTCTGCACATCTGACAAATGATACAGCAGACTTCCCTTATCCCTCAAAAACAACAGACAAGGAAAGAAAGCAGGAGTGACAAGCATGCAAAAAGAGAAAACTGATATCGTCGAATTTGACCAGAGTCCTGCAAAGTTTGCACGTACTCGCTCATAATCACCGGCGATGAAGCCGTCGACTAGCAGAGAGAAACGCTAAACCGTACTGGCTTTGCAGCACAGAAGAGAGGAAAATTACCATAATCAAACACCCCACAGCATGCCGATGCAATAAGCCAAGGAGATACAGGGACATGTTACCGAGAGGCCGATAGGAAGCCACGCGAGAGGAGGCGAAGCCCTTGCCGTCGGAGCGGACAGTGTCGAGCAAAGCCTCGAGGCTGGATCTGGACCATGGATCCAACGTGATGCCAAGCGGACGCTCTCGAGGTACTTGTTGGTCTGCATTTCTGACAAGATCGTCGCCATCATCATCCTCTGGTCCCACCTCCTCCTTCTTCTTCGTCTTATTCTCGCTCGCGCCTTTGCTGCCCGGGGGCTGCAGCGACTGCTCTGACTCGTAATGATGCGAATGATGAGCAGGAGGAGGAGGACGGGCGCTCTTCTTCTCTGCCGCCATACATACCTTAGAAAAATAGCCTGTGCTTCCCTCGTGAAAGCGTCATCTTGGAGCTCCTGGTGCATGCAACCAGAAATATGCGAACGCTAGATTCGACGTAATAATCTCAACATTAAAGGTACCTAGATTCGATGTAATAATCTCAACATTAAAGGTAGGACAGTCCCTTCTTTTTTCTCTTTTTCCTTTTTTTTTTTTGTGTCAGAAATTCGGAAAGAAGAGAGTTGATAGACCAGACAGAGAAAGAGAAGCTGTGATTAAATGGCGTCCAACTCTACCCTACTCCTCCGAGAGGGCTATTTTATACATGAAGCATTGGGTGTTCTTCGGATTCGCCCAAGGGTCCTTCGGTTTGTTACACGGGCTGGCATGATCCGGATTGGGCTGTCCCTTTAGAGTGGACAGCTTTTTATCTTTTGGGATAGGTCCTCGTGCTGGGTGCACCGTCCCATGTATGCGCATCATGCCCTCCCCCTAGCCCACGAGCTTTCCTTTGTATCAATCTTTCAAGTTCTTCTTTCTTTTGATAAGTCTTGCAATATATCATCATTAGTATGTTTATAAATTTCTTTTATTCTAGTCACATGTGGAGTTGTTCTTGTGTTTTTGTCTAATCTTTTTGCTATATATCTATACTTTCTTATCCTATCTATTATCAGATAAGGACCAACCCATTTGATTCATTTAATTTTTTCTTTCTATTTGGGTAGTAACTTAATACTTTATCTCCACTTTTGTATTCTTTATGTATCCTATTTTGTCATACCATTTCTTTTGTCTAAACCGAGCTATGTCAAGGTTTTTTCGAATTGCTAATCTCATTAGTGGTTGTTTTTCTTGTAATTCTAAGTACCAATCTGTTGCACTTTATGCTTGGTTGGTATTTCTAATAGTGGTATCTTTGGTGGAAAAGCTGGTTCTCATCCATATAAGGCCCGAAATGCGCTTAATTTAAAAGTGGATGCTTGGCTTGAACATCAATATGCATAGGTCAGGTCATGTATGGTAGTATTTGATCCCAATTTTGTTGTAGAGGATCCTCATACATTGAGATCATTTGTTTTATTCTATTGTTTAATCTTTCTATTAACCCATTTGTTTGTGGATGGTAGGGTGATTCAAATGTTTGTTTTATTTCTAAGCATTTAAAAATAATTTTAATCACTTCAAATTGAAATTCTAACCTTGATTGAATAATATTGTGTTTTGTAAGGACTTAGGGATAACTAGCTTATCTCCTTGTCTTTGGTCTAGATAATATAGGACATTATTTTGGATATAATTTGTTTTTTGTATTTGTGGATTATCGTTTCTAATTTCATTGATGATCTTTTGTATGTTAGCGTCTTCTTATTGGAGTCTGCTATTACTTGTGCATCTATAGAGATGTAATCCTTTGTTGTGTTTTGGATATGTGGGATCTTAGAAAGGGCATCGACTATATCATTTTTTGTTCCCTTACAATATTTTGTTTCAAAGCTATAAGCTTGGATTGCTAAGATCCATCTTTATAGGTGTCCTAGCGGTCCCCTAGTGGGTGAAATTTTTTCATTAAGGTTATAAGTGGTTGATGGTCTGTTTCAATGGTTCTTTTGAATCGTGTATGTATGAATCTAGCTTTTGTAGAGATTATTTCCATTGTGGAATTATTAAGATCTATTTTTGTAAGAGAATAGCTAATGAAACTATTGGTCTCCATTTATATTAGTCATCTTGTTGTAGTAATGCACTATGCCGACATTAAAAGTGTATGTTCTTAATGAAAAATATTCATTAAATTAGGGCAATTCAACATTATTGCTTCATAAATTAAAATCATTAGGAGAAATATGGACTCTCTTTTTTGCCCCTTAAGAGGTTTCTCTCACATCTCTCTCTCTAAAAAGAGATTTTAAAATAATATTATAATAAGATCTTCTACAATCAAGTAAATCTTGTATTTATATTTTCAATAGGTTTCACCTATTATTTTATCCCCAAACAATAGGATAAGGTCATTTTTTCTCAAAATCCTCATAACTAAAAAAATACTATTCTATTTTTTCTAAAAATAGAGCCAATCATCAATATACGACTCTTTAATACCCTCATGACTTTTCAACATTAAAATATATTAGAATCATTCTCATTCTCACTTTTTAAAATGACAGAAGTTAAAATATATATATATATAATGACATACACATCATATTTTAAGATTATTTTTTACCCAGAGACACCTTTTTTACTTTAGAGTTACCTTGTAAATTTTTATCTTTTTTAGACAAGTATAGGCTTATTTTTGGGCATTTTTTCATTCCCTCTCAAAGCTCTAGTTTTGTCCCAAAATTTTGTGTACTATTCTCCTTCCCTCCAGAATACGGTTTCTTGCATACGAATTCTTCTGAAGCAGCACTCAATACTAACTACAACACTCTCTACCTTGCTACAAGCAATCTCAGAAGTGGTTTTGATGCCATTTGCCAAAATCAAATACTCTCTACCTTGCTATAAGTAATCTCCCTCTTTAGTACTATACTATAAGATATCTTCGTCTTCAACAATCTATACTACAAGCAATCAAGTGATAATTGAAGTATCTTTATTTTTTAAATCTATGTGATGTTATTATTCTTCATAGTTGTTGTTTAATCCTTAAGCATCTAGGGGCAGAAGATAAGATGATGTTATTGTTTTTCACCAGCTAAGCTTCTACATAAATGTATTTAAATATCTTTGATCAATTCTTGTTGTGAGAGAGAGAGAGAGAGAGAGAGAGAGAGAGAGAGAGAGAGAGAGAGAGAGAGAGAGAGTAAAATGGATAGAATAGAAGATAAGATTTTATGCTAATTAGAGGTAGATTAAAAGCTAAGATTACAGGTTGATTAGGGGTTGGTTAGGTTTATCATAAATGAAATTAAGAGAAAGAGACAAGATCTAATTGGGTAAAAAAGAACACAGATATAGTGAATCAAAGGGGTATAATTGTGTGATTTAAATATTAATCCAAGTTAAAATTGACATATATTTTTCTTTGCAAAATGTAGATGCAGGATGTACCAAAAGAAAGAGAGATATTCACTTTTAATTGGAGGATAAATATGCACCAATGTTCAAACGAACTATGGAAAGGGATGATGCAATAAGATACAGGATGCAACAAGAAAGAAATGCTGGGAAAAAAATGTGGACCTTTGGGTTGATGGGTGCATTCATCCACCCGATCCAATCACTCAAAGGCCACCACAATTTGAAGGGCTTATATCATTTGTAAAGTTTGTTTGTAAAGGCAATGAAGGATTATATGGATACACATGTAGAATTATCACACAAGGATTAACAAGGGTTCATCAAGCCTTGACAAATATGCAGACAAGATTACAAGGGAATATGCAGTCTTCAATGGAAAATGATAGATTATTAGCTGAGAAGGATAGGGAGAACCAAAGCCTACAACAAGCAATGTCTGTCATTGAAGATGCTATGCATGCTACACACATGCAGAATATGGAGCTATAATCTAAAGTTATGGAGTTGGAGAAGGAGAATCGAAACATAAAGAGGAAGCTCACAAAACTTTGGAGATTGGGTCCACTTTAAAAACCAAAGAAGTATGTTAGCGCATCCAATTAGTTAAGCCATTTCACCAATTAACCAAAGAAAGTGGACAATATCATAGACAAATATATGCTCAATCTGCTACAATGAGAAATATGTTCCCTCAT
This sequence comes from Lygodium microphyllum, assembly GCF_053477565.2. Lineage (NCBI taxonomy): Eukaryota > Viridiplantae > Streptophyta > Polypodiopsida > Schizaeales > Lygodiaceae > Lygodium > Lygodium microphyllum. The sequence continues at coordinate 117,585,592 of NC_141142.1, forward strand.
GCAGAGAATGATACTATTGTCAAAGTCCTAAGCAAGGATACGGTAAAAAATGCATTGAAAAATCGTAAATTTAGGGACATTGTAGATGGTGTCGTAAGTGAACATCTTAGGGATGTGAGCAATTTTTTTATTGCTACAGATGCTCAGGGATTATGTGACAAGGTGGGAATGAGTTCTGAGTCATACAATATGATCTATCAACAATTAGATACATGTTTTAAGCAAGTCTTCAAAACTAAGTGAGTAATGCCTCTACCAAAACCATTTCATGTGAAGAAGGCTTGAAAACAACTAAATGAGAAAGTTTTAGAACTAAATTGCGAGCCAATGCATTTGGAAAACACACACATATTGAAGTATGGTTCCAAAGAAGTTGCATTTTTATTGAATGCATCCAACAACTTTGTATTGGATATATGTAGGGTTCAGATTGCTATGGTCAAGTTCTACAATATGTCTATAAAAGAATGTAGAGGCAATCTTAATTTTGTCCTCAAACTTTATGAGAGTGAGATTATTAAGGGGCAAAAACTTGAACGTGTGAGTATAATACTTATGAATCAAGCATTGGATCCCAACATCGATGAAAACCATCATTTATACTTCAATGTACAATCGGAGAATGAAATATAGTGGCTTGCAGCATTTGAAGTACCAAAGGAGGACCATGAAGTACTTAAATTTTTTTTAAACCTCACTAATATACCTAGTGTTATTCAACAGCAAAATAATGGAGTAATTTTACACATCGAGGGGTTTGGGGACTATCAAGTTGAATGGTATCTTGCAAGTGAGTTAAAAACATTGAAGTGTATGTTTGTTTTATCAAATACAACAAATGCAAAATTTCCGTGCATATATTGCATGCAAACTAGGAAGAGAGAAAAATGTGGAAAGAAAGAATGGCTTGCCAAGGCCAATGGACAACAAGGTGCTTCAACATGGATAAAAAAGTCATGAGAAATGGAATGCTAGTTCTAGTGGATCCAAACTGGCGCCCTATTTTGAAAATACCACTAACAAGGGTTCACTTTTGCACATTGCATTGTTTGGTTAGAATAATTGAGAAACTAGTATATGAATATCTATACTTTGCATATAAGATGCAGCCCATGTCAGAAGCTAATGCTACATACAAGAAGGTAGAACAAGTTCTCTCTGAAGTTGGATTGCACAAGGGCCAAGTAGAAATAAAAAAGGACGAGAAAAAATTGAGCAAGAGTGGAAATATCCCTTGTAAACCATGCTTTGGCGGACCCAAGGCTAGGAATTTTATATCTCCACTTCGAGATGAGAAAGATAATATACTTATAAAACAATTAGAGAAATATGAAGCATGGAAAAAGTTGCACCTTGCTGTTCCAGATTGGAGCAATGGGGGACGAATGAGGATTGCGAAGGTAGAAGTGTGGATACACCTAGATAGATTAGCAGCTCTCTTACAAAAGTTGAGGTTTAGGAATGCTGATGCTAATATATTTAAAGAGATAGTTGTTAAATTTCATAAGTCCATGGTGGAGGCATGGACTACAAATAACATAATACACTATATGGTTAGTATTGTCATCACTGCAAAAAAATATCATCATTTTGAATTAGTTTGTGTTTCTAATCCCTCTTCTTGTGCAAATACTTGAAGCACATGGTCCATACTTTGCGGATCAAGGAAGTTTTGACAGTATGGTCAACTCAAGGCATGGAACAATCTCACTGGCAAGTTCGCTGTGCTTTTTAAAAGGCATTTGATCACGGAGGTGGCATCAATGATTCCAATTCTATGAGGCAATTATTACAATGGTGGTATAGGAGATTAGCGATACGATACGAGAAAGAAGAAAAGAAGTCCAAAACCTCACTTGTAAGCATTGAGCCCTAAATACTTCTCAATTTTGTATGGTCCACAATAGCTTGGGCTTAGCTTCTTGAATTGCCCCTAGGATAAATAACTCTTCTTAGGATGAACAAGAGGAAAAACCGGCAATTCAAGATAAATAACTCTTCTTAGGATGAAAAAGAGGAAAAACCATATCTCCTTCCTTGAAGATTCATTCCTATCTTTCTAGATCATCATAAGCTTTTTGTCGATCCTTGGTAGGCTATATATCTTGTCTAATAGTCTTAACTTGTTCATCCATCTCTTCCAACATATTCTTGGAAGCTTCTACATTTAGGGTAGGATAAAAAATGTTTAGTGAAATTAGGTATTCTTGTCCATAGAAAGCTTGGAATGGGATCATCCAGATGCATCAGAACAAATTTGGCTAAGACCTTCACTATGATACATCAATAGCATTCTAGCATTAGAGGATGGATGTGGAAGCGAAGGGGCCATGTGCTATGCCACATCAACAACACCCCAACATTAAAGCTTGGAACAACGTGTAATACTGGTCTATAACTAGTGCATGCTACAAGGTTGTTCCTTACCAAACGCAACACAATGTTAGTAGAAAGAAATCATGAAAATATTGTTTGTACACTTCATGTTTGCTAGTTTTTAGTTAAGTTATTTGAGTATAGATTGTTAAATACTTTGCATATGTGATCTAAATATGGTATCAGAAGATAAATTCTTGGATACATTACAATTGTATGTCTAGGTGATGATCAATGTTGAGAGTATAAGATTTCCCTTTGTCGTAAGATATTTTGATATCTTAAGAAAATTAATTAAGTGAGGAATATATACAGTCTCCTAGATTGTTACATTTATATTATGTGAGGACTTTGTTATGTTCCTATTCTATGTGTCAAACGACACATCCTAGGGACAATCCCCAGAGTGTAGGAGAGCCGTAGTAGCCAAAGCATTCTATTGTGGGAGGAGCTCTTTGTGTATGTGAATCAAGGTGTTGATCACCTATATGTTTGGGTACTCCCTCCATTGGATTGAAAAGAGAAAACATTGGACAACAATTGATACAAATGCGTGATTTATTTAGAGTAGGGTATAGTCTCCAAACACTCCCTACTGCCATAAGGTCGTGAGGGTGGTTTGGTGAGCATAAGAGACTCAACTAGAGCGCTAGAGCAAGACTTTTGCAAGAGCAAAGGGATTAAGCATCAATCAATGCCTCATACACCTCAGTAGAATGACATTGTTGAATGCCAAAATTGCACCATCATGAAAATGGCAAGGTGCATGCTTAAGGGCAAGAGATTTCCTAAGCAGTTTTAGGTAGAAGTTATTAATATTATAGTCTAAATTCTCAATCAAAGTTACATAAAGGCTCTTAAGGAGAAAACTCCTCATGAGGTCTATTTTGATAAGAAACCATCCATCTCACATTTTAGAACTTTTGGATGTGAATGTTATGCACATGTTCCAAAGGATAAGAGAAACAAGTTAAATCCAAAAGGCACAAAATGTATATTCTTGGGTTATAGTGATGAGAAAAAGGTATACAAATTGTATGACCAAGAGACAAAGAAGATCATAACAAGTCGTGATGTGGTGTTTAAGGAGCATCCACATATAGTGGAGGAGAATATAAGTTATTCCGCTTTATCATCTACCAAAGAAGTAGTCCATTATGAACCTATCCCAAGAGCTATGCCTCCTCTCAAGGAGGAGGAAGCATCATCTTCAAATGATGAGAAAAAGTTCCCAACCTACAATCACATCACCAGAAAATCTGATGCCAGGAGGCATATTCCACGGTGGATTCCGTGAGGTTTTGCGGTGGATTCCGTAAAATGTTATTTATTGCCGGGGCTCATACACAAGGTGGATTCCTTGTGCGAAAAGTCGATGGGGACACCTATCCTTTTCGGGCATCTTGTTAATTTAATGTGCAAGTGGGTGATTCCATAGCGGGTGATTCCGTACAATACATATTTAAATTAATAGACGTTTATGAGTTTAGAGTGCGCACTCGTAATAAATTAAGGTTAGGATTGAGTTCTAACCAATTTATTTATTTTGTAGCTAAAGGTTGCTAGGTATTCACTTTTGTCAGTTTAATTTTATTATTTTCTAACAATTGTGAATGCTCCAGTTGATGTGTAGAGCAGGCAACATTGGCGTTGGGAAGCATTGGGCGATAGCGTGTATTCAAGTTATTTAGAAGAAATTATCATTTTTGATGGGCGCGCATCTTAGGCGTGGCGCCAATATTTATTTTGATGCGCTTACTTATTGAAGCGCTTGACATTTATTTATTATTTTGTATGCACATGGGTGCACGATTTAAATATTTATTGTTGGACATTGTATTTGGGCACTGCCTGATACTTTGGGTATCCAATAGCTTTAATTCTTTAGTGGGACAAAAGCAAACAAAAAAGCTAAAGCGTGCTAATTGTAAATTGGGCTATTTTTTGAGCTTGGAGATCAATAATATATCAAATACATGCTTTGTGGAGCGCTCACACAAGGCATGGGGAGAGATTGTACCCAATTAGTCTTTTGCTTCATGTTGTGCAAGTCTTCTCTCTTGTTTTTTGTGCAAAACTAGAGTTCTTTTGTTCTTGGGGACCTTCCGACGCTCACTACGCGCGCATACAATATCCGATCTGTGCACCAAAATCCATTACTGCGATGGGTGAAGCAACTCTATGATCACAGTAATCCTATGCCTAGTATAGTTGACAAAAAGACAAATGGACCAAGGAGGTCTCTAAGAATAGAGAAGCAAAGAAATACTTCTACTCACATAGTCAATATGGCTTTGAAGGTGGCTAAGATTATGAGAGAAGTAAATGAGCTAGTTGACTTGGAAGAAGCACTCGTTGATCCAACATGGAGAGTAGGTATACAAAGCTGAGTATGATAGTATAATAAAGAATGATACTTGGGAGCTATTGGATTTGATAGAAAAGAGAAAGATTATTGGCACCAAGTGGGTCTGGAAGGTAAAGTACAAGGTTGATGGTAGCTTAGAAAAGTACAAAGCCAAATTAGTTGCATAGGGATTTTCACAAGTTGAAGGATTTGATTTTCAAGAACCATTTTCTCCAACTACTAGAATTATCACTATTTGCACAATACTTATAGTGGCTACTCATAAGAAGTGGCAAGTTTAGTTTACCAAATCGATATAAACCAACATTCTTGATGTGGTGACCTCAAGGAGGAGGTGTACATGGGTCAACCACCAGGGTATAAGGCCCCCCATTCTGAGGCTAAATTTTGTAAGCTGGAAAAGGCATTGTATGGGCTAAAAAAAGCCCCTAGAGTATGCTACTAGTGGATAGATAAATTCTTTCTAGGTTTGAATTCCAAAAGATGTGAGTGAATACCTCACTTTTCTCACTCATAAAGTAGATCCATACTTTACGACTATGATTATCAAATAAAGAAAACATAATACTCACAACCACTCAAAGTTGTAGCCTTTGTAAGATCCCATACATCAGAATGTATCAATTCAGGTGGCTTCTTGCATATATGTTTTTCATGTGGAAATGCACACCTTGCTTACTTTTCAAAGTGACATACTTCACATACTTTATGTATCCCATCAACTCTAAACTTATGCAAACTATTCAAATTCTATTTTAACTCCACTTCTTTTAGCCATTGCACATTCACATGACCAAATCTATTATGCAAAAGTTCAATATCAACCACAACACCTGAACCTTGTGTAAATATGGAAACATCCATTTCAAGTAAAATTACATAAAGAGTAAATAATTTGCCAACACATTGCCCAATTTTTTAAGATCTTCTACATAACAACCATCAAATATGAACCAAATTACAATCCATGTTCTACCATCTAACTAATAAAAACCAAGTTTATTGTAATATTTGGTATATGCAACACATTAACCAAGCAATTAGTTTTGCCATCCTATATACTCAAAGGAATATTTTCAACATGAGTAATGTGATGAGATGTATCATCTCCTATCTCCACATAGCCTAGAGACTTTGGACTACACATCTCTTTAAACCACTCTCCACAAGAGGTTATGTGGCTGGAGGTACTTGAGTCTACATACCATAAACCATTCATTGATTGTTAGCAATATTTTGTGAAGGTTAAATTTCAAGAAGATCAAAGTAAAGTCAATTCACAAGAATAAATTTATTTAATGGTGGATTATTATTTTTATAGCACTTTAATTATTATTTTTGGGCACTTACATCGATTTTATACTTCATGGACATTAGATTATTATAGATGTATTATTTAGTGAGAGTCAAGCTCACTCCTATGTACATTGTATTTATCACCTACAGTTGTATATTTCATAATCACAAATATTGCATGGGTTACATACATGTAATTGTGATTATATTAGCATAGGCTTGGTCTAATTAGGCTAAGGTACAAGCATGCAATGAGGATTAATGGGCCTAGATCCCATAAAGGGGGTAGAATTTCCAAAAGAGGCTGCAAACCCTAATTCATAGCGCTGAAAACATTAAAATGCAAAAAGGTGCATAAATCATAACTCACAGGGGGGTGCAAACCCTAAAATACAAAGTGACATGCAAAACCCTAACCCTAAAATAGTATGATATCTCAGAGAGGCGACCTAACCCTAGCCCTAATTTGTGTCTATGTAAGGATAGGAGGTCTCAGTTTTATTTATCATTTTGGTGCATCCATGTTGTGGAAGCTCTATCAATGCAACTATTGAAGCTCTCTATTCTGTTCTTCTATCCTACACTTACACCACCTTCCCACACCTGTCACTTGCACCATCTAGTTGCACCACCTAGGGTTTGCATCATCTCACATCCTACACCACCTACCCACACCTGTCACTTGCACCATCTAGTTGCACCACCTAGGGTTTTCATCATCTCATGTCTTACACCACCTCACCTAACACTTGCATCACCCTAGCACTTGCACTTGCACCACCTAGCACTTGTACTCGCACCACCTAAACTTGCACCCTACACTTTACACTTGCACTACCTACCTAGGACTTGTACCATTTGTCACTTACATACATCAAACACTCACTCCCACACATAATCCCACTCCCATGCACACATACCTCTACTCCTCTAAGGTTAGATTGACATGATTGTGATGGTTTGAGGAATTGTTACATACATGCATATTGTTTGAATAAAAGAAAGCCTAATTTTGCACACCTCACTCTTATATGTTTAAAGTGTCTCAAGTGTCTTAAATATTGTATGTTTTGGAATGATTATATTGGAAGAAGCACTTAAATGCCTTAGGAATTCACTAAGGATCTTGTAAAAACCAAGGTCAAGTGGCATAGGAGACACTTTGCTACATCATAAGGATCTAGCACACCTAGCACCTAGGCAACTTACATTAGGTTAACATCACTTAGGGACATTTAAATTCATAATGCATAACCACAATAATAATTTCCATGTCTAGGCATAGAACACACAACAAGTTGAGGGGTGAAATCATCCAAGCTACCACCAAGAGCTAAAGTCTAATCACTACAAGAAGGGCCCACTGAGAGAGAGGTTATTGACTAAGCTATCAACAATAGCAAGCTGAATTCATATCATTTTAGAGATTCAAAATAATAGAAATGCACATAAGAAATTTAATTTGCAAGAAGGGTATCATCTAGCTTTTCAAAGCCTAAGACTTAGTTGATGTGCCTCATAGTGAACTAGGCCATTGGTCTATAAGTCCTAAAATCTTTGGAGTCAACAATAAAAAGAAACCTTCCCATCCATCTATCCATTGATAATATGACTGAGCTAGCAAATCAAGAACCTAGGTCACAACTAGTAGACCGGATGGGGACAAACATATTCACAAAGATTGACCTTAGATGCATCAAGTGTGGCATCACTCATATGTATCATGACTGTAAAACACATAAGGAGTCTTGTAGTACCCTTACATAGTCCACTAAGCCTAACACTTGAAAGGTCAAAGCTAGCATATCTTAGGGTCAAACTAACTGCTAAGCAAGAGCTCATCATTGATGATCTCATTGATGAAAGTTCTAATTACAACATCATGACTTATGATATATGGATTGCGATTGGTTAATCTCAACTAGTCCCAACAAATGCAATCATTAAATCTTATGGAGGATAATATTATTCTCTCCTAGGGACGATGCAAGATTCTTCAGACTATAGAGACTAAGGACCTTCCAATTGTTTTTAGTGTGCTTCCAAATCAGAAAGATATGGGTAGAGAGATTCTACTTGAAAGAACTTTCAAGCATGTGACCAAATGTATTGTGGACTATGAAGCACACCGAATACACTTGAGCTTACCAACTATCCAAATTGTCATTTCTTTTAGCAAAAGGAACCTTTTTTCTTCTCCAAGGAAGGGCAAGCAACCTATCTTAGAGTAAAATAAAAAATCTAATGAGGATAGCCAGAGAGTTCTAAAGAAGCTACTCAAGGCACATGCACATAAGAGATAATCACTTAATGTGAATCCTCCTGGCAGCAAAGTAAAGCCCAAGGTGGCTAGGATCACCATAATAGCTTCTTAAGCTATTAGAAAGAGAAATTCATCTAGAAGAAATAGGAGACCTATGGCATACACAAAGCCACGATGGGTTCCCAAAGTGTTGCTACATGCTCAAGGTTCTCATATGAGAAATTGTTGGATTTGGTTACCAACACACAAATCTAGGATAAGGACCAAGACACTTGTAGAGATACAAACTGACACCAAGCAACTAGTTCCTGAGATACCTATGTCCATAATTTTGGAAGTGCAATAGCCTAAAATAGTTGCTAATCGACAAGTGCAACCTACAATGACTAAGCAATCACTGAGTCAAAAAGAGGACACAAAGTAGTCACTACTTGGTGTTGATGCTCATGCTAAAATAGTAAGTCCAAGGAAGCTAACTATAGATCCCTCTAGTAATGACAAACAACAACCCATGGAAGTTGCTAGTCCTTTCAAAAAACTAATGTCTCCCAATAATGCAATCGAATAGAACATCTAATAGCAACAACCTAGTGCAACTACTTAATCTACTAAAAAGGATACAGAAGGCTACAAAATCTCCTCCATGAGTGTTGTAAAAAAGAAATCTAAAAATTCTAAGATCGAGAATACTTCTAATTAGTTCACATATCCTTGTGCGCAATCATCTTTGACTAATATGATTGACCAATCCATTGCCTTAAAAGTTGCTACTTTCAATTCCAAGGTGGAACCCACATAATCCCAACCCTTTGATATGACTAAACCTATCACTTTAGCTAAGAACCAAGACACTACTACTTCAATCTCACAACAGAATACTAACTCTAGCCCAAGGAGCACAATGAATTCCATGATTCACAAATCTTGTTCTTCTCGTCCAAAAGCTCCAGTGCATTTAAATCCAATGAAGAGATCTCTTACGGGGGCTTTAGAAAATATGGGGCAACAGAAGGATCAATCCAAGGTTAGAGTTACAAGGAACTAGATGAAACACTATTGACTTCACTCACTCATGCACATATTCATGCTAACATTGGAATTCAAACTTTTGAGGATGAGAAGTTCTTAGAAAGGCCTTTGACATGGTCAAAGAAATCAAAAAAAAAATTATGTTACCCAACAGTCATAGAAGAAGTCATGAAGAAAATAACCAAGGTAGAGCAAGAGAGGCATTGCTTAATTCATGTGTTCCATCCTAAGCAGTGCATGGTAAGCTCGGGTAAGTTACTATATGTATATCCTCTACATCACGTGTGTTCAATGCCTATTTATAAATATCCTTATCTGTAAATTTTTATTGAATAAAAAATAATCCTTTTTTATTCAATCTGTAAATACTCCATTTATAGTATACCCTTCTATATGTAAAAATTGTATAAATGTGGTATTTAAAAAATACATTATTTTGAACCCACGTGATGCACACATATATTCATTAGTAACTTACCCAAGATGGTAAGCAAGGAAGACATCACAACATTAGCCAAGAAAGCAAAAGGACAAAGTGTTTTTGAAAGGAAATGGTATTCTACTCGAGGTTTAGCTATAAGGTATGATAGCCATCTAATGACTATTACTGAGCAAAGTAAGGCATTTTGGACTTCCATACATGATTTGACATATGTAGGACCTAGATCTTTGAGAGTGTTTACAACTATTTGTGGTGTCAACATTTCTAAACTTGCTAAACTAGATCCTTTATGTAACAAACTCCTTTTAGAGGAGGATCTGCACATTGCAAGTCAATTGGGACAAAGTGACATAATGATTAATGCCATTAGATACATTTTCTACCTTACATATGACCCACAGCTTCTTGATGGTCATGCTTTGTTATAAGACAATCCCAATTTCTTTGACTGGTTTACCCTAAGGCTGAATGACACACACCTTATCTTTCTTTTGCTTCTAGTACCACACAGAATGACTCTTCATCCCATGATGTGAAGTAGAGTGATGTACATAAAACTTCTACTAACACTGACATATTGGCTAAAATTAGTATGCTTGAAATTAAAAATCCTAAGGCCATAGCTACTAACATCCCTACTAACCCACACCACTATTTCAAACAAGTTGAGCCAGCTAAACCCTAAGATGCTCTAGAGAAGGCTACTCAGACTCACCTCCAAATCAACCCTACTAAACCTAACCCTCCTTCTAGTCTCTAGCCTTTATTTGTCAACCACTCAATATCGTGGCAATTCATTCGGCCAAGAAATTCAATTCCTCTAAAACACAATGGCTACTCCAATTTGATGCCAAATTCACTACTAATGCCAAGCTGTTTGCAATGATTGAGTTAGGCCTTGCTGATGAGTGATGAGATGATACAAGTTGCTTCTAGATGGCATCCCATTTGGAAAGAGAGTGAATACATCTACCATAAAATCCTCTTGGTTCAAGATGAATATGCTAAAATCCTTTCTCAAAAGCAATTGCAGTCATGCCGACTTATTCCCTCTTATGATTTTGTAACCAAAAGCAAAGACCTGTCAATACTTGATGAACTAGAGCAGAATTTCACTTTCTCAAGTCCATTCTTGCAGAAATGGTTTTCTCATCACCTTGAGATTGCTTGTGATGATAGTCATCTTATGACAATGATTAAGTACAATCATATAGTCAGTATGCTTCAATATGATCCAACCTACTATGAGACTACTTCCTTGCATTCTATCATCTTGACTTGATATCTGGACTTGCCACAAAACTTAAAATACCATCCATTACTTGATAAGATTTGGACTAAAGAGGAGTTACACATTGCTAGTTGCTTTGCAGGACCATCCTTGCTCGATGATGTGATTACTTACATTTGTGGACTAGCTATAAAACCAACTCACTTGGATGCTTTTGCTAAGTTGGAGTATAATCCAAATTTCTATGACTAGTGGATCCCTAAAACTACAAAATATTGACCCCTCTATATAACTAATCTTTTTTTTCCTTGTAAATATTTTTCTTTTGTTGCGCTAACAAGAGCCAAAGACCCTCTAACTTTTGAAACAATGCTACATTTTATGTGATGGCATGATCAAGGTATGAGATCCCAACTTTTGCTCAAGGTATAATGGTGAAATGCAATTAAAAAAATTAAGTAATTCTTTATGTCTTTTGACTTTGTATCTGCTACATAATACTCTCACATTTTCACCTAGTGAATGCAAGAATATCATAGGTGGCAAAGCAAAGATCTAGACATTCAAGACTTGATAACAACATCATGGATAATAGAAGATGTTTGCAACTTTAAGGCTATGGCCTCATGAAGACACCATCATCGGCAATGGCAAATTCCTTGAATATCCTAAGCTGCAAAAACATCAATGCCAACCAAATCTTCTTAGAGCTACAATGAGGCAACAAAGATAATAGAGAACCATCCTCAATGGTGTCTCGATTTCTTCAACAACAAACTCCCTTGACTTCAACTTTCAATTCTCATCTACTTCTATAGGAAGAGTTGCAAATTGCTTCATCATCAGACACACAAATCTTCAACACATGCATGTTCTTCAATAACAACAAGGCATTGTGCTTCACTGTTCTCAACTCAATCTTCAATCTTGATGGATAACAATATACAACTCTATGCTTTGAGCTAGGGAAAGACTGAGAAAGAAAAAACAAGAGAAACAAAAGAGCAAAGGAAACAAAAGGAAAAAAAATTAAAGAAAAGGAAAGAAAAGAAAAGAGAGAAAAAGACCCATGATTAGTTAGGTGCACGCACATTTTCGTTGCACCTAGGGGTCGTCAAGTTAGGTGCATCCAATGGCTTTGATCAGCCTTGTCTAACCCCCTAGACCCTTTTCCATTTTCCCCCACATTTACCCAAGGCACATCAAGGTCAAGACATACCTAGGGAGTCTCAACTTGCCTTGGCTAGACCTATCTCCCTAAGTCATTTGCACTTTTTTCATTCCACTTCATTTATCCCAGTGCTACTTGACTTCAAAGCAATAAGGAAAAGTTGTTTCACGTAAAAAGAAACTAGTGTCATCCACTCCCCCTTGTGTTGATTTTGTAGAGAACCATGTGCTTCAAGAGCTTATTGGATTGGACTCCAATTTTTTTCCATCTCCCTAATGGTGTCTCTCTGATAACTTTATTTTCCCTCAACAACTTTGTCAGTCCTCATCAAGAGAAGAATCCATGCAATAGTCTTTTAACTATGTATTAGACTATGTATGCACATGCATTCACATAATATTCACACCATAACCTATTCATGGCTTTGGGTCCTCAAGTCTGGGACAATACTTTAAGCTTGCTTGAAGTTTGACCCATCTCCCAATTCCACCAATAGGTTTATAAGTCACCATCCACATAAGTAAACACACCCATTATGGAGAGCACAAGTTGGCTTACAAGACTTTCATAGATGACCATTTGAAGGACCGAAGACCCATCAATATCGGTGGCCTCTGCATCCTCATCCTTCTATGCTTCATTTCTATTCTTTTGCTATTCCATCAATGATTCTTCATGCAGATATTATCTTTCAACAATTAACACATGTTTTTGGATGTCACATACATCATCTACAGGAGCATCACCTTCTTCCATACTAGTTCTTCACATCAACAGGGCATATCACTCTCATCATCCATAGTTCCTCATTAGTAGCCTTTATTTCTCTCCATCAAAACTACTTTATTAGGACTGTTTCTAGCATTCCATCTCTATCTACAACATGAGTGCCATGGAATAAGCACTTGTCTTGGAGGGGGATAATGTTAACAAGATTTTTGAAGGCTAAAGTCAAAGAAGGTTGAAGAAAATGCACAAGTATTGGATCTATTTGATGGTGGATTATTATTTTTGGAGTGCTTCAATGATTATTTTTGGACATTTACACTATTTTTATACTTCATGGACATTAGCTTACCATGGATGTATTATTTTGTGAGAGTTGGGCTCATTGTTGTGCACATTATATGTATCACCCACCACAGTCATATTTGTCATATTCGCAACGAGTGCTTGGGTTGTGCAACATGTAATTGTGATTAGATTAGCATAGGCTTGGTCTAATTACACAAAGGTACAAGCATGCAATGACGATTAACTACCAGTCTAGATTTTCCAAAGAGGGTAGGATTCCCAAAAGAGGGTGCAAAGCCTAATTCACAGTGGTGGAAACCCTAAAATACAAAAGGAATGCAAATCCTACTTCACAAGGGTGCAAACCCTAACCCTAAATGTAGCGTGTCCACCTGTTCCCTTCAAGACACATCTTAGCAGTCCATCGGGAAGGAGGTCTAGAAAGCTCCGCCCGGCACTCCCATGGAATGTCACGGGGTTTGCGATCTAGGACTTCCCGCGCCTGCCACGTAGCAGAAGTATTCTGGCCGTTTCCACTTAGGACCGCGACCTGAATCAGGGTTTCCTCTACTGGTCATTTCCTAAACGGCAACTAGCGTCGAACCCCAAGCAAACTACTTTACGCAAAAACACCAGGGCCGAAGCGGATTCACACTGCACTTGGTTCAAGGAGAATGGGAAACAAGAGGGATGCAAAGCTCGACCTCTCTGCCATAAGGCATAGCCCCATTCAGTTCCCCTAAAACAGCGTAAACTGGGATTATTATAACCTAAAGTCTAGGTCAGCGCCTTTTCTATTCATGTCCTTTGAGATGATCTTCTTGCTGTCCATTATGATTGAGAAAAGTCTCCGGCCAACCGGGACCACCCATCCGTAGGACGGACCCATGGCCACATCCGTCGCACATTCCTCAGATTGTTTTAGTTATCTAATTACCTACCACATTTAGTTGGACATGCATCAATCAGCTTCCTTAATTAGTCCGTTAGGCACTGGTTCCTTTGCATAATCTTAGCACTTGACATAAAAAAATTGTCAAAACAAGTTCCTTGTCAATAGGTTATCATATTTATCCAGCAATCCACAGGGATTACTAATCCAAGTTTCTGTCCGTAGACTAGTATGCGGGCCCCGAGATCCAATCTCGAGTCACGTTGGCCTCTTGTGCAGGGCCCGGAAGGCGAGGGATTTACGGCTAGAGCCCCCCTGGCACCCAAGCGTCCTCCTACTCCAAGTAGCGCTCAACGGAGAGACCTCTCGCGGCGGGTTCGGTCCACCTTCCTGGCGCGGCTAAACAACCCCCTTGGTTAGGGTCAGGAAGACAGTCGGGGGTAACTGATGCTGCCTCTCCCTTCAAGGCTTCAACCTGAAGCATTAGATATCTTTTCATCTTTTAATTCCTTGAGCAAACAAAGCAAACAGCGCTCACTAAACTGTTACAAGCACAATCATTTCCAGTGGTCGTTAATTTGGCCAATTGCTAAGGAGTGAATCCTTCTCTCCAAATGCATCTAGCACTCGATCCGGGATCAATTGTGACTTGACAAGATCCCCAAGGGTTTGCTTGTTAACCCTTATGTCCTTGGGTTAGGGCCATACCCTATTAACCCAACTTAACTAATACCTTAAGTAATATGTTGCTCCAAATTATTGATTGGTCCTTTGCTTCCAAAAAAATATCTAATCCCCTTATCTTGGTCACTTTTCCAAGAAAGATACTATATTAAGATGACTACTCATCCTCTTGCAAGATAAACTTGCGCAAGAATCTGCTAATCTCACTCCGAGGAATTGGCCGTTCCCTTGTGGTCAACCCACAAGATCATGCAACTCTGCAACTTGTTGCACAAGTGTTACATCTAATCCATGGGACTATTTTACCCATCGAACGGTGTTTTCTAATCACAGAATCATGATTAGATAGGAAAGAGAGTTAGGGTGTCTTCATATCCAATCCGATCCTGATTGCACTAGGCCGACATTGTCGGTCCTAGGGTTCCAATTCAAACCGAGTTTCATCTTTTTTAGCAAGCGATCCTTAGGATAGAAACCCTAGATTGTTTCTCGCAAGAATGTCCTATTGTCCCTGCATTCCGTGAATGTGGACAGGTTTTTAGGGTATGAGAGTTTCAACTTGGCAATAAGTGCGACTGGGTCACGTCCTCAACGTGCTAAACCCTAGTTAGCACTTTGGGATATGTTGCATCGATTTAACCATTCCTAAGTGATTCCTTCGCGGTTTTAGGTGTTTAGGGTAAACCAATTTACTTATCTACTCATGAAGATAATTACGATACCATTCTCGTAATCACGTGATTCATTACTTATATATGATTAGATTTACAAACCCTAACTTTTCTGGTTAAGATCAAAGCGTAGGTTAAGTTATGGCATAATTTCCATTGATCCTTCTAAAACATGCATTCACGATTCATGCTGCTAGGCTTTTAGGGTTTATGTTAAAACGAACCATGCAACCTTTTCCTAATTTCATTTTTGAATGAATTATTCGTATGCTAAATGAGCATTACACAACCTTTCGTAACTACTTACGTAATTGATTGAGATTTATGCCAACTGACTAGATTTTAATCTACTTCATGCAGCCCTAGAATCATTTCTATGCCTTACAAATTCCAACAGTTGTTAGAAATCTTCTTTAATGAATCCTTGCAAAGAAAGAGATGTCTAATAATGTGATATGCAATTTAATCTTTCCATGCATAATCGAAGTGTACTACAATAATTTCGACTTTGAAATGATGGTCATTAGTTAATCTAAATTCATTACTTTGCAATGCATAAAAACAATTTGCTAAGAATGCATAGACATCTTATGTTTTTCTTTCGTTCGTTTCTTTGAGAAATACAAATGACCGATTCTTCAATTGTGAGGTATTTCCTTAAGATAGCCAATGTTTTCAATTGTAAAAGCGCATCTTGCTTCCGTGAATTAACCATGCATAATTTCAATATTACGACGTAAACCAAAATTAGGAAGAAAAACCTGGACTTGTGGATTTGGTGAAATGTCCACATGCATGTTAGGAGATGATCCTCCTGCGGTTGCGCCTTGTCCCTTTTTAGGGGCCATTGCGTATTCGACCTTCTTGCCTTGGTCGCAGACTTATGATCT
The DNA here is from genome assembly GCF_053477565.2 of Lygodium microphyllum. Lineage (NCBI taxonomy): Eukaryota > Viridiplantae > Streptophyta > Polypodiopsida > Schizaeales > Lygodiaceae > Lygodium > Lygodium microphyllum. The sequence continues at coordinate 117,601,919 of NC_141142.1, forward strand.
TGGCCCGTCTCCCTCGCATGCGCAATTCCCTCTGAGAATCGGCTTCCTTGATTGATGCTCTGTCTTGTGGAATTGGGCTTTGGAAGACCTTATAGGCTTCCTCCTCGAAGCTTGGAGGAAAGAGAAGTTATCTTTAGGAGGGTTCAATGGGAAAGCCCTTAACCCCGGCAAGGATATTGGCCTTGTGACGGATGAAATGAAATAGCCTTTAAATTCTGGGTTGCAATGGACTTTAATAGGGACACCACGGGTAGGACTTTACAATCGGAAAAATGGCTTTTGGGGGACTCAAGGGAAAGGGAACTTGAAAATTCCGGATATAAAATGCTCTCCATGGGAATGGCTGTTAGAGGACTTGTGTGGTAAGGATTTAAAAGGAAACCGGGGGTAATGAGGCTTTGTGGAAATGCTATTGGAAAGGCTTAAAAACTCGGCTAGTGTGAGCTTTATCAGGGATGCAAGGAGAAAGACCTTAATTCCGGGGGGTGTAAAGACCGCACAACAAGGGCCAATGAAAAAGGGTTTTTAAGAAACCCGGAAGTAATAAAAACCCACTTGAGAAGGCAATAGAAAAGGGGGCTTAGAGAGCCCCCCCCTTAGAAGCTTCAAGAAGCTTCTTGGAAGCTTCTGTGACTGTCAAAATCCACGTTGTCATCGCGTTAAGGGTTGAAGATCTACCACCGGGGCTTTAGTGCAGAAGAGGAGTTTAGGATTCAAGGTTCAGGAAGGGAAAGTAGATTGGGGTTTAATAAGATCCGGGATTTAGAAATGATTTAGGTACGGAAGAAGAGTTCAAGCTTTTTCACTATGTACTTAGCATACATGAACGGAAGAAATAAGTCTATCTTGATTACATCAAATGCCTTTAGATACATACATCATATCATAAAGGGTATTTTCAGATTCTCAATTCAATTATGAATATCAAATGCAAGATATAATGGCATTTATTTCAAGTACATAGATGGATTTCAACCCTTTGGAACAAGTATTTTTTGATAGATTCAAATGCATTCAAGATTTGGGCCAAAGATACATGAAATGAATTGAAGAAGCATAATTTTAGCTTCAGCCCTGTTTTAAAACAGAAAATTCCAGCCCATAATCAAGCTCAAAATGAGTGCATAAACTCAAGAAGAAGCACTTCTGATCATTCATGAACAATGTCCTGAAGAAAAGAGGTCATTTCCTTCCATTACAACTACATAAATCCCATGTTTGCTCATAAAAATGGACCATAACAGTGGGCCGCCCTATTTATGACTGGTTATTTCAGCCCATAACAGCCCGTATGCCTTCAATATCCTCACCCTTTGCTTGCCCCAAAGTCACTCAAGTACTTGGGTACAAGTCGGGCTTCATTGGATTAAGAATAAGGTAGACAAAATGAGAGAAGTTGTGCATAAGAGCAGGCTGAATACTTTTCTCTCAGATTTCCCTCTTTTATAGACTGTTTCAGCATGCATTTTCATCAGACCAAAGGGGCAGAGAAGTGGAGTTCTCACCATGTTTACATCTTCAGTAGTTGGGCCTGTTGATCTTCAGTTTGCATGCTCCAAATCATGCACCATAGCTCCAGCTCTCTCCAGTTTGCTTCAGACTGTGCAGCCCGCATTTTGCGTCGAAAAATGCGGGCTGCTCCTTGCTCAACCCCTGGTCACTTTTTGACCTACCCAGGTCACTTGCTAGTCACTTAAGTCTATTACTCCAGGTCCCATGTGGACCTAGTGGACTTTTGGCAACTTTTGGCATTCTTCTTGGGTTCTGACCATATTTTGGCACCTAAATCAATGTGATTTATCCTACAGACTGTCAATTACTTCCAGTTGACCAAGTTGAAGGTTGCCATAGACTTATTTTTCATAAATATACATGGTATAACTGAAAATTATATGCTAAATACAAAAGAACTTGTGTAACTAAGGTGGTTATTGGATAACAATGTCTGAATTTTGTATGCAAATTCCTCATATAACTTCCAGTGAAGCTCTTCTGTGTTCATAAGAATCCCATGATTTATATTATGAATAGTAAACTCTTTGACAATGTGGAGGAAGAGGGGACGATTATTATTGATGGATGTTGGCGGGCAGGAGGCGAAACATGGCGGCAGCGGTTCTTCCAAGGCAATCCTCCTCCCTCTTGGTGCATTCAGAGTGGTGCTGTTGCTCTCCTTTTTCTCTCAGACTGGCGGTGTCATGACCCTCCTTTTTTTCCTTCCCTTACCACCCTCACATAGGGGGTTTATATAGCTTTTAAGGGAGGAGGAACTCCCCTCCCCCATGCGGCCTATTGCATGGCCATTCTCCCCCCATGTCCTTCAGCAAGAGAGCTTAGTCATCCGCGCCTAGTCCCTCTCCTCCAGCAGAGCCTTCACCTAGGGGGAAAAAAGGGTTAAAAAAATTTGCCATAAATCAATCAATTTCCTCTTGACCTCCTCCCAAGAGGAGGTTCACATGAAGATATGTGGTTTCTTTTACTTTGGTCTAGTTTCTGCCAATCATGATACGTCGTGTACACTTGCACCGTCCGTATTTTCAATGCCGGCATCATCATTGCATGAGACTCACGCGTACACGTAATATTTTTCAGCAAAAATATTACATTCTCTCCTCCAAGTGGCGTCCTCCTCAGGATAATCTTTAGGAGGCTTCCTCATCGAAGCTTGGAGGAAAGAGAAGTTATCTTTAGGAGGGTTCAATGGGAAAGCCCTTAACCCCGGCAAGGATATTGGCCTTATGACAGATGAAATGAAATAGCCTTTAAATTCCGGGTTGCAATGGACTTTAATAGGGACACCATGGGTAGGACTTTACAATCGAAAAAATGGCTTTTGGGGGACTCAAGGGAAAGAGAACTTGAAAATTCTGGATATAAAATGGCCTCCACAAGAATGGCTATTAGAGGACTTGTGTGGTAAGGATTTAAAAGGAAACCGGGGGTAATGAGGCTTTGTGGAAATGCTATTGGAAAGGCTTAAAAACCCGGCTAGTGTGAGCTTTATGGGGGATGCAAGGAGAAAGACCTTAATTCCGGGGGGTGTAAAGACCGCACAAGAAGGGCCAATGAAAAAGGGTTTTTAAGAAACCTGGAAGTAATAAAACCCACTTGAGAAAGCAACAGAAAAGGAGGCTTAGAGAGCCCCCCCTTAGAAGCTTCCAAGAAGCTTCTTGGAAGCTTCTGTTTGGCTGTCAGAATCCACGTGGAGGAAGAGGGGACGACTATTATTGATAGATGTTGGTGAGCAGGAGGCGAAACATGGCGGCAGCGGTTCTTCCAAGCAATCCTCCTCCCTCTCGGCGCATTCAGAGCGGCACTGTTGCTGTCCTCTTTCTCTCAGATTGGCGGTGTCACGATCCTCCTTTTTTTCCTTCCCTTACCACCCTCACACAAGGGGTTTATATAGCTTTTAAGGGAGGAGGACCTCCCCTCCCCCCCCCCCCCCCCCCCACGCGGCCTATTGCATGGCCATTCTCCCCCCATGTCCTCCAGCAAGAGAGATTAGTCATCTGCGCCTACTCCCTCTCCTCCAGCACAGCCTTCGGCTGGGGGGAAAAAAGGGTTAAAAAAATTTGCCATAAATCAATCAATTTCCTATTGACCTCCTCCCAAGAGGAGGTTCACATGAAGATATGCAGTTTCTTTTACTTTGGTCTAGTTTCTGCCAATCATGATACGTCGTGTACACTCGCACTGTCCGTATTTTCAATGTCGGCATCATCATTGCATGAGACTCACGCGTGCACGTAACATTTTTCAGCAGAAATATTACACTAAAATGGTGCACCTTCTTAGAGAGGTGACCTAACCCTAATTTATATCTATATAAGGGCGAGAGATCTCAAATGTATTTACTCTTTTAATGCATCCATGTTGCAGAAGCTCTATCAGTGTAACTATTGAAGCCCTCTATTCTCTTCTTCTATTCTATTATCTTGCCTCCATTGTTAAGAGTGAATGAGAGAGAGTGAGAGAGAGTAAGAGAGAGGTATGTTGAGTGAGAGATTAAGGGAAGGTGAAGCTCTTCGTCATCTTCTTGCTTCTCTCTTATTTTCTACTAGCTTATTGACTTCTTTATGTGCTTGGTATGGATGCGAAGGAGCAAAGACATTGGATTGTGTTGATCATAATCATTGAACCATATTCAAGCCTTCAAGCTTTCAGACTACAATGTGAAAAGATAAGTTGGTGAGTTCACTACACCTCGAAGCTAGTATTGTGTTCTTGCTTTCTTAGGATAGAGAGGAGGATGCATGGTAAGCGGAGTGTTGAGAGATAAGGTGAGAGATTATCTCTAAAGCAAGTTGTATCTTCTTAAACAAGAAACATCCATCCAAAGTCCCAACTATTGGTACATTTGGCTCAACATTGATGAACCATCAGTAGTCATAATATTCATAAATTACTACATAAAAAACAACTATTCACTTGTGTCATTATTATTTTCTATTGTTGAATGCACAATTGCCTTGCTACTTTTTTCCAGTTTTAATTTCAATCTGCTTTTTGAAGTAATTTTTAAAAATATGACCTTTTTTACTACAATGCTAGCACTATTTGCTATCACCAAAATTTTGTTGCCTATTAGAATCAGTAACTTGCTCTCTTAGAATTCCCCTTCCTTGCAACTGTCCTCCTCTATTTTTCTATGTATCATAACTCTGACCACAACTACCACCTTGGCCTCTTCCACAACCTCTATCTCTACTGGTAGAGTAAAACACCTATTTAGACTTGTTCTTGCTTTGAGAAGAAGAAGAATCCATGCCAAGGTTCTTCTCCTCAAGTATCATCATAGAAATCGTGTGGAAAATCAAGGATATCATCCTTGGTATTCATAGATGACCTGAAGCTCTTGTATTCATCTCCAAGTCTATCCAAATGTACATGCACAATATCATCATCATCAACTACCACACTAATAGATTCAAGAGCTTCCATAATACTCGTGATATTCAAAGCATAATCATTAATGGATAGGTTCCCTCTTTTCACTTAGTTTAGCTCTGACTTGAGGTATAGCTTTCTAGCCTTTGTGTTCACTTCGAATAACCTTACTAGATTCTTTCATCATGCGATAGCAGGGGTATCAGATTCCTATAAATAGGCCACCATACTATCTCCGATACTGATAGATAATGAATAAGTGACTTTATTCTGTGTCTACTTCCAAACTTTCTTAGCCTTCACCTATTCTGCAATAGCATTTTGCAACTTTAGGTGCTACATGTCTCCTTCAATGTAATTCTAGATATATTTTCCCTTCAAGAAATTTGTCATTATGAACTTCCTTGCATGATAATTGTTCTTATCAAGCTTATATCACTGACAATCTCATTGAAGTTGTCACACATTTTGACAGACTAAACAACTTGCAAGAAATTGTAATCTACAAGTAAGCTGATACCAAGTGTACCACAATTGAACACACAATATTTCTCACTCATTACACAACAATAACCATAAATTTTCATCTATATGAAGATGCCTTCAATATCTACAACCCAGCAAACACAAGAAACCTTACAAATTTGAGATCTGTAAGCTGTCTACTTATAAATAGTTGACATAGTACCCAAAAACTACTGTCATGAGCACTTCTAGATCTAGAATAGAGATTGAAATGACTTGAGATACCAAAAATAAAATTGATAAAGTCCTAAAGGATAATGATGTAAGATATTGTCATGGTCACCAATTTTCATTGCAATCAAAGATTGTAGCCCTGCCAATCTCGTGAGCCTCCTACAACTATAATCTAAGATAAATCAAGCAAGGTAGAATAGCTTCTTACCTATTGATTTCTTGCTTACTATAATACTCTAACATCTTCACCTAAGCATTCAATTGAGCTCTTCACAGCTATGGAACAGGTCTGATACCATGAAAATAGACAAGAGGGAAAAGAGGTGAAAAACCCAAGAGCACACATACAAAAGCAATGGAGAATTGAGAACACAGAGAGATAGGGCTGAAATCTTCTTCTTCTTCTTCTTTTCAAACAAAAAAACTAAGTCTACAATATGATAAAGACTAATATGAAAGTACCACAACATATGTATGTGTGGTCACTAAGTGTGACCTAAGAAAGAAAAGGTGGCACAATGAATGTGCCATAACCAAGGATGAACTACATGGGTGTAGTCTAGTTGTAGAATCATTGGCATATACTCATGTTGGTCCCATAACATGCTATTGAATAATATCCTACCATATCAGCAAGACACAAATCTAGGGATCTCAACAAATTAGAACAAATTACTATAATCTAAGGTATTTATTTCTTTGTTTGTTTGGCCGAGAGTGTATGAGGCCATTAGAGAAAGTGCACCGAAGCTACTGTGTTAGGAGCACCGTTGTGTTGTGGACACAGCATGTAGTATCCAGAGGGTGCAACAATGGTGTTTGGATGAGTGGCGAGAGTGACAACATAGGCATTTCCTGTAGCCTTGAGACAAAGGCACCATTCAAGGAGAGCATGTGTTGGTCCAAGGAGATGAAGTGGGTGGTGAAGGGTGGAAAGTAGATGTTGAAGACAACATTAACAAAGGTGGTTATTACTTGACCTTCATAATGACCTTCATGGTGCCCACCACATTTGTTAAGATTATCTTCAATATCTACTTTTCACCCTTCACCGGCCACCTCCTCTATCAACATTGTCTTCAACATCTATTTTCCACCCTTCACCACCCACTCTATCTCCATGAACCAACAAATGCTCTACTTGAATGGCGCCTTCATCAAGGCTTGGGCCAATGCCTATATTGCCACTCTCACCACCCCTCCAAACACCATTGTCATGTCCTCCGGGTACTACGTGCTCCACGTCATCAATACTAGGGCTCCTAGCATAGTAGCTCAGGTGTACTTTGTATGATGGCCTTGTACACTCTTGGTTAAACAAACCAAAAAACAAACATCTCACTCAGATTATGGCAATTTCCTCTAATTGATCGATCACACACCATCTAGTCTACATTATAATTGAGAGATTACACCTCAAGTAAGTTACTCATGAATATATGTGTGCATCACGTGGGTTCAAAATGAAGTATTTTTAAATACCATTCTTATACATTTTTTACATACAGAAGGGTGTAATACAAAGGGGTTATTTACAGATTGAATAGAAAAGGCTTATGTTTTATTTAGAAAAAATCCATAGATAAGAATATTTATAAATAGGCCTTGAATGCACGTGATGTAGAGGATATACATATAGTAACTTCCTCGAGGATTGCACAGACCTAAGTACAAATCTATGTGGTGATCATATAGTAATCTTAAGCTTGAGATGTTGAATTCACACACACACACACACACACACACACACACACACACACACACACTCTCTCTCTCTCTCTCTCTCTCTCTCTCTCTCTCTCTCAACACACTTGACATCTCTATCCCATGGCATGTTCCCCCCAAAGCCACGATGTCTCTTCTCTCTCTCTCTCTCTCTCTCTCTCTCTCTCTCAACACACTTGACATCTCTATCCCATGGCATGTTCCCCCCAAAGCCATGATGTCTCTTCTCTCTCTCTCTCTCTCTCTCTCTCTCTCTCTCTCTCTCTCTCTCTCTCTCTCTCTCTCTCTCTAATAACAAGTCTTAGAGCAAAGATTTAACTAAGACGTACACAAACTTAGGCACAAACCTATATGGCACTCATACAATAATCCCGAGCTAGACCTTAAACTAACTCTCTCTGCTCTCTCTCTCCATCTTTTTATCTCTCACCATGCTTGACATCTCTATCCCATGGCATGTTCCCCTGTAGCTAGACCTTGAATTCTCTCTCTCTCTCTCTCTCTCTCTCAACAAGTCAAAGATTTAGCCAAGACCTTACACAAACCTAGGTACAAATCTATGTGGTGCTCATATAATAATTTCAAGCTAGACCTTAATCTCTCTCTCTCTCTCTCTCTCTCTCTCTCTCTCTCTCTCTCTCTATCCCGGGATAGTATATCTCCCTGCATCTGTTACATATACACATCGCACCACTTTATCACAGCCGACAGTTGTTCCCCTATCACAGTCGACATTTGTTCCCCTTTTGTAGCCATTATCTGGAGTACCAGAGCTACATACGCACATACACATACACGACACTTATCACACTCACAGCACTGTATTTTCAGTTTCCAGTTTTTAGCTTTTCATTCAGCACTTTTATTTTGGATAGCTGGACCTCATCAGTTGTATCACAGTTTGTCTCATAGGTCAGTTTTGGTCTTTAGAAGACGTTAATATAACTTTCTTTCTTTCTTTCTCTCTCTCCCTCCCTCCCTCCCTCCCTCCCTCTCTCTCTCTCTCTGTCTCTCTCTGTCTCTCTCTCTCTCTATGTTGCAAGTATTAGAGAAAAGATTTGGCTAAGACCTTCACTATGCTGAATCAATAGCATGCTAGCATTAGAGGATGGATGTGGAAGAGAAGGGGCCATGTTCTATGCTGCATCAACAACACGCCAACATTAAAACTTGGAAAAACGTGTAGTACTAGTCTATAACTAGTGCAGGCTGATTGAAAGGAGCTAAAGAGCAACATTTTGTGTCAAAGGGTGGGGGGTATGACTTCAAGGATAGTAAATAAGATGCAACATAGTGGGATGGAGATCATAGGATACTACCACAAAGTGTTTTAGTCTGCAAGATGGCATGCATGTGGCCATAGGGGTTAGTGTTTGTGACTTGTAGGTGAAGGATAGTACAATAGCAAGTCCAATGCTAGGAAAAGTTTCTTTGGTAGAGGAATTTGATTTTGCAACCCTCCTTGAGGACTCAGAGAAATTGAAAGCATGGTGAAGGAGAGGAAGCAAGTTCTCAACATCCGTGAGGGCATGATTGAGAGCTACAATGCATGTAGCTCAAATTAATAAAAAAGGCCTCTCTCTCTCTCTCTCTCTCTCTCTCTCTCTCTCTCTCTCTCTCAGCATGCCTGACATATTTGCTCCCCCACACCATGTTTCCCCAAGCTAGACCTTGAATTCTCTCTCTCTCTCTCTCTCTCTCTCTCTATGTTGCAAGTCTTAGAGAAAAGATTTGGCTAAGACCTTTTCTATGCTACATCAATAGCATGCTAGCATTAGAGGATGGATGTGGAAGAGAAGGGGTCATGTGCTACGCTGCATCAACAACACGCCAACATTAAAACTTGGAAAAACGTGCAGTATTAGTCTATAACTAGTGCAGGCTGATTGACAGGAGCTAAAGAGCAACATTTTGTGTCAAAGGGTGGGGGGTATGACTTCAAGGATAGTAAATAAGATGCAACGTAGTGGGATGGAGACCATAGGATACTGTCACACAGTGTTTAAGTCTGCAAGATGGCATGTACGTGGCCATAAGGGTTGGTGTTTGTGACTTGTAGGGGAAGGATAGTACAATAGCAAGTCCAATGCCAAGAAAAGTTGCTTTGGTAGAGGAATTTGATTTTGCAACCCTCCTTGAGGATTCAGAGAAATTGGAAGCATGGTGAAGGAGAGGAAGCAAGTTCTCAACATCCGTGAGGGCATGATTGAGAGCTACAATGCATGTGGCTCAAATTAATAAAAAAGGTCTCTCTCTCTCTCTCTCTCTCTCTCTCTCTCTCTCTCTCTCTCTCTCTCTCTCTCTCTCTCTCTCTCCCCATGATGCGTGTGCAACTATAGGTGTGGCATTTTGAGGGGGAGCATCATGAGATGGCACATAAGAAGTGACAAATCTGCATGACAGGTACATAGTGTTGTTGGGTGCCTAACAAGAAGAGCAAGAGGTAGAGGTCAATGGGGATGCCAATAGTGCCATTGATATGTGCTCGATGGCTAGGAGGAGATATCAATTGTGTGGCTCAGAATACATCATATGAGATTCTAATCAACATGTCAGTGGCCTATAGCAAGCTAGACACCTCCAACTATGCCACCCTTTGCCCTTTGCCCTCCGTTCTACCTTCCCCCAAAAGAAATACTATACCAATGCTAACATTGCAACCCCATCTTCCCCCCCACCTTTGATATCTCCTTTAACACCTCTTTCATTCTAGCCACTTGTGTTGGGCATTAGGTCTTGCATATTACCTTGTGGTTCTAGGGTGGCACCACCTTACATCTCATGGCACATGGCCACTATGATGTATGGGCCACTCCAAAGAAGTAACAAAGATAGAACTTGTCACATATTGGCAATGAAATTGTGTTGGAGAAGAGATGTTTTCTTTGAGATGTGTAAGAAGCACCTAAGAAGCTCCAAGTCAAGTAGATGTAATCCTACAAGTGTTTTTCTATAATCCTACCCTCTCTCCGTCCTTATTTCTCTCTACCCTTTTGAGGGTCTAAATAATTCTCACTACTCTTGCTGAATTGATTTTGTTGATTACTCTTCAAGCACTTGCCAAGCTACTCCACAATTTGTGCTTCCTAATGTATGAGAAAGCTGAATAAGCTCCTATATTTTAGGTGAGCATCCAAGCATCCTAGAAATTCTAGCCATCAATAAGCAACTAATGTTGCTTCTAAGAATCTATACATGCATTTTTTGAGTCAACTCCTAAAAATATCATGAACAAATTCTATAAAAACCTCAAGCTTTACTTCTTATAACTCTTCTCCAGTGAACAACAACAAAAAAATCCAAGTGCATTCCATATTCAATATATCATGGTTATGCTATCAATTTTTCACGCAAGTTATAATTTTCATCATTGCCATGCTTTTCAAGCAATATCTTAACTTCTAGGAACATGAGCTATGCTTGCAAATCATGGTGGAGTGCAATTTGCAGTACCATATAACCCTTAGATGAGAATGAGCAATGTGTTATGTGTGTTTTGCCTAGTTAACTATGGACTATTCTTCCCTCCAATATCTTGGTTGAGCATGGTCATTGTCAACCAATGTATTGCTCCTTCAATCTCTCACACAAGTAAAATGGTGCATCCTCAATGCACTATTTTGTCATCATACTTTCACAAGAGAATGAACATATGTGTTGTATCAATGCTACTACAAGATTATCCCTCTTGGATAATGATTGGACACATATGGTTGAAAAATCCTACATGGGCATGCTCATATATAGCCAATATATTGCCTCTCTAATGTACATTGTAGACTAATGATATGAGAATTGATATGTTAACTTCACATGCTCTTTGTATATTTGGAAGAAATGATACAACAAACAGATCTATCTCAAGTTTAGGAGTGATCACGTTCAAGGGGTCCTTAGCATACAGGTTGCACTAAATAATCAAGAGAGACCAATAGATGAGCAATCACATGCAAATGATTATTCTCATGAGTAGCTACAATTAGAGAACTTAGATTACAAATCTCAAGAAGTTAATGGAGCAATTGAAATATTCAACACGCACTACAATGAATCATCTCAAAGCTGAAGCCAAAATGGTGAAAGATAGCATGTTAGATCATATTAAAATAGCTCATGGTAGGCAATGAGATGAGCGGCCTATCTTCTATGACCACAAGTTGCCTAGCATTTGGTGTATGTGAGGGGTTTCTTTTATGCTATGGTGGAGAGGAAGCTAGCATAGACATGCTTAATGCAAAAGAAAACATAACCATTTGAATCAACTTTGAATAGATACTTGAAGCAATCATAAAATCCAACTTGATCTATAAGACAATGTTTCTAGCAAGCACGCATGCACACACGCGCACGCTTGCACACACGCGCATGCGCGCGCGCACGCTTGCACACACGCGCATGCGCGCGCGCACACACACGCACACGCACACGCACACGCACACGCACACGCACACGCACGCACGCACGCACGCACGCACGCACACACACACACACACACACACACACACACACACACACACACACACACACACACGGTGTCGAAGGATTTGTGAAAACATATAGTCGCGTCTTCAGAAGATCTTGATAAATTTCAGGATAAGAGATTGAACAGGTGAATAATCAAGATGAGAAAATAATGTCAAGACTGTTTTTATTTCTTTAAACTTATCAAGCTGTAGCTGTATGATCTTCAGATATACATCCCAATGCTTAGAATAAAGAAGGTGCTTTTGAACTAAAAGTAAAGTCTTCTGGGTACAACAATAGTTTCAGCAGGTCTATATTCAAAGATTCAGACTGCTTACAGTCTGTCTGCTCTTCCACAGTATTGTTTGCATATTTATCCTATTGCTTAATATTGACACCATACTCTTGAAGTACTAATGTCAAGTCTTCAATTGTCAAAACAAAGTGCTTCTCCTTAGATATACATCCTCCTCTGTCACTCTGAATGCAGAGCTAGTACCCTTCTCTGACCAGTTGATCCAGCCATTGCCTTAGCACAGTATCGATGTGGTCGACGAAGGATGTTGACATGTCCATATGATAAGAGTCCATAACAAGCTTTAGTTGCTGGCTAGATAGCTTGAAAAGAGCTCAGAAGCAGTGACTTGCAATTGCTCTCAGAAGAGAGAAAAACTTCAACCTGTGTTCAGGGTCCTTAACATTATTCTCATTTCTGACCCTTATAGCAGCAGTTGGAAGTATGTGTACCTGGAAATTTGAAAGCATTTCAAGTAGAAGGTTTAGACCGGTCTCTGCAACTAAGAAGTTCTTTTTACATCGATTTCCTTGATTGACTGTCAAATAGAATTTTGGTTATTTGAAAATGATTAATCTGTGTTAACACGAATTCCAGGAGACTATCGATGATTTTCAGTCGTAGTAGCATTGTATGTTGTTCCATCTTTTGGACAAGAAGCGGCAGTAACAGCAGAAAATTCTGAGGCAAGAGACCGCAGAATTACAGAGGCGCAGCAAAGCGAGTTTCAACTCAAGGATATGACACTTTTGACCTCTGAACCATATGTAATCTGCACAGGCGACTTGATTGCTCTTGTGAACTACTTCACATAATACCTAATTCATCCCATCCTTAGTGTTTGATGAAGTCACAATGGCCAATCCTGCACACGAAACATTGCAGCGGGCCTGTCCGCATCGTCAAAGCTTTTCCAATGGCATTTTTAGATTCTGTGTTTCTGCCTTGAATAGTCATCATCAACATATGAAGTTCCAAAAGTTGCTCTATGTATTGTGGATGACTGACAGCAGTGTCGTATCTTTTTTTCCACACCTACAATGCTTCTTGAGTCTTTCCTAATCCAAACAGAGCATGACCTTTCTGGATAAATGCTCGAAAAGCTGTAGGAGAAAGCTTTAATGCTTTGTCACAATCCTTTATTGCATGCTTGTGCAAGTCGAGCTTATTGTGACAAAATGCTCGATTGCATAGCAGGTCGACAGAATCGGGCTGCTGAGAGAGTAAAGTTGTGAGGATTTTGATGGCCTTCGACCACTCCTTTGCGATGCAAGCCCGCGTGAGCTGCTGCTACGGGGAATCGGAAGAAGACGACGTCCCCAGCAGAAAACCATGGCGGGAGACAAAGCAAGCGTATTATGCCTGCTTGTCTAAAGGCTCTCGTCTCTCCCTCTTCTGCTGTCGCTGCTGCTTTCTTTGTCTTCGAAGCTTCATCACTACCTCGACTCTGATGCTTCTTTTGTCATTCTTCTTCTGCCGTATTTGCCATCCGTCTAGGCATTATCCGAGAAGTAGGTAAGATCAATCACAAAGCTTCGATTTTTGATGCTTCAATTGTTCCAGAAATCCAGTCTAGCTGTTCCCAGAGAAAAACGAATTCTGCCGTCCCCCAGTTCGCCGAAATCCTTCCGTTCTTTTCTCCAAAATAGGCTCCAACACAGACAGATCAATCGTGTTCATAAGCAGGCTGTTTTTCATGCTGTTCTTTCTTCATCGCTCTTCTCTCCTCTATCCCCCACGTTCAAAACTTCCCTCCCTTTTCGGATTTCAGAGCGCCCTTTTGCCTCCCAGATTAGCGTCCTTTTGCCTCCCAGATTAGCGTCTTTTCTCCCCTTTTTCTGCCCTCGTATGTCAAATCCATCAATCCCGGGTCCTCCAAGTTCTTGACAAAGTGCACATGGAACACAGAACAATCATTGTATATAATCAGTGAGATATGTCTTCCCAAAGCACCATGTTTGTGCAGGTAATCTGCAACTCCAAGACCTTTCCAAACCTGTACATTGTCAATGTTGATAGCTGCTAGGTTAAAAATCCAGTATGGAGCAGTACATAGAAGTATAAATGTCACTATATGGACATAACGATTCCCAAATCCTAGCCTCTCCATATTCCACCCAAAAACACAGAATGAACACAGCACTGACAAGACTGCAACTGGTGGATCATTACAGCAATTTAAGAGTACCCATTGCCATTCTGGATCCTGAACAAGAGCACCATCTCTTGACATAAAAGAAACTTCACCACAGCAAATCTTGGGAGCCCATATGATCCTTAATGATGGTGTATGTTCAAGCTTCTCTTGCTGAATAAATCCTGTTTCCTGAATGTGAAGTTCAATTTCTTCATGGATTTGGAAGTCTTTCCCTAAAGGACTCAAAATACTATACACACCTGCTGCAGCTGGAGCACCATTAGCAACCGCAAGGCACAAACCAACCCCAAAAGGGCCTTTTTGACCTCTTAAAACCCCAGTTGAGAGTGTAATGAGATCATCTCATTCCATGCCACGACAATGTCCTGATCAAACAGCCCATCAAACATGCTCTCTGCTTCTAAAATGTTGCCACATTTACCATAAATATTAATAAGTGTGCTATTAACAAAAACATCTGAAGTGAAGCCCTTCATGGGAACATCTATACTCATACGCAGGGAATAAATGTAATCACAACAACTAAGTATGCATAAAGTATTAAATCGCACACACAACTTTCGGGTGGTTTTCACACCTCGAATGCGTAGCAATACGACATCCACCCCCTCTAATCCTGCGCATCCTCCGGATGGGCCAACTACCCATGATCATTATCATCAAGATCCACAAACAAATCAATCTCTTCATTATGCATTTCCGGTAGATCAATAAGATTTTCAGTCATATCATCTGTCTCTTCCATTGGAGTTTCTTGTCGTTGCTCTTCTCTTGAAAATTCTTCCAATGCATAATCCTCATCATCTCTTTTCTTGAAAATCTTGATTCTTTTTCCAGCAATAGGCACTCTAAGCACTGTCCCATCCAATTCAGTCAGCTCATATGTTGCATTATCAAAGACATGTCTGACTATGTATGGCAGCTGGAGTTGTAGAGGAAGCTGAAATAGAGGCTGAAGTGTCTCCCATCCTGAAATTTCTGCGACGCTTTCACGTCGGGTTCACCAAAGATGTCGAAGGGATTTCGAAAGCAAAGTCGCAACTTCAGAAGTCCTTGATAAATTTCAGGAAAGAAGATTCATCATGCAAGTAAGCAAGATGAGAAATTGATGCCAAGTCTTTGTTTAATTTCTGTTAATAACAAAACAAGGGTTCAAGATGAAGAAATCGGTTCATTCAGATCATCCTCCTCGAATCCAGGAAAGAAAATAGAAAATCCATTAACTCTTTATCTTCCATGTTGTTCTAGCCTTTGCAATTTTCCCTTGTTAAGTTTTGGACTTATGGGTGATGATAAGAATTCAAGAATATGCTGTTATGTTATGACTCCAATGTCCTGCGAACACCCCCATCATTGTATGTTCTTCATATGTACGGTTTCAGCATACCAAAGGTGTTCTTTCCACTGTATGTAACATAAAGAAAGCCATCCTCATCTTTGTATACCTCATAGATAGCTGACATAATTGTAACAGTAGGCGAAAGAACATTGTCTACAAGGATGAAGATTGTAGATTTAAGTTCCTTCAAAGTAAATCCACGGTCAGTTCTGATCTTCGAGTTGTAATTCAGAATCTGAGAGTGCACTTCAGACCAGAGAGGCTCACTATTCTTGCGAGTAGGCTGATTGAACCATGTTCAGATATAGTTCTGCCAGTCCATCTTGAAATGGCCGTTCGGAACATCATTGTTAAGCTTCATCTCTGCAGGCGAGGCTCAAGAAGCTGCATGTGTACTGTTGTTTGCGGGGAAAGTGAGCAGTAATGGATTCTCCATCAACACGGGGCCTGTCGCATCCAGATTGATCTCCTGGGTCATCAGCTCTGGCCAACAATACGTCTCTTTCTCTCTCTGTCATGATTATGATTGAGCGGAATGCCATGGGTGAGCTGAAGCAAGGCCAACTTGAGGAGCGGAGAGACGGCTGCTGCAGGTTCCATGGAGACTTCACGAGAGCGTTCATGGTGATGGTGGGCATTCGGGAAGATGACGACCTGCCATGCCTGCTGTGAGATGGAAGCGATAGACCTGAGGGTGCCTGCCGAGACTAGGCCCATGGCTATCAGACTTCAAGTCGCCAAGGTTCTTCTGTGACGATGCTGAAACTCTGACTCTCTCTCGGTCCATTTTTCCATCTACAAGCCCTCAGCTCTACCAACTGAGCTAAGGTCGGCTGGTGTAATACTATTAAGCCCTTACCCTTCCTGCAACATCACCTCGACCTGTCCTTCTATTTCCAGACAGTCCACAACCCGCTGTCCAGAAGGTCAGAGCAAAGCTCTTCAATCTTGGCCGAGTCTGACTGGTTTCCATGTGTTTTGGCCCTTCTGCCGTTGCTGTATGCTCCCTCTTCCTGTTCTGCTTCAAGAGAATCTGTATTATCATATGAAGAACCTCTATTGCTGTTTGTGCTGCGCTTGCATCCTCAAAGTCCCCCACCTTTTTGAACTCGGAGCTCAATTCAATTACTGGATTTTCTGGATTGCTTCTTGCAGGGTTTCGAACAACCAACCCCTCTTCTATAGTGTACAAGTCAGACTGCACAAGTAAAAGATCTGATGTTGCCTTCACAGGCAGAAAGCGGGAGCGAGGAACATTTAGCCTCAATAACTACCTTACCCTTCAGAACTACACTAGAGCCAAACCACGCATCACCCGGCACCTTCAGTCCGTCCAGGTAAAGGATGCTTGGAATAGATTTAAAGCATTTGAGAAAGTCCCCTCCCATCGCCATCGCTCAAATATTTGCTCTGTTTTCAACACGAAAGGTGATAGCTGGCAGCACGCAACTGTACACAAAGAAAACTAGAATCTAAAACCATAGCTTGAACACAATCAGCAAGGGCCTCTCAAATTCTGCCAACAACCATTCTTGTGGCTGCACGATTACTGTAACATAACATGCAAGCTCTAATACAGCTTTGTGAAGTTTCGCTTTTTGAGACACTCCTGGCACCCTGCAAATAGCACTCCTCCGCTTTCCCTCTCGATTCCCCAAACACTCCCCTCCACACTCCAAAATAGGCTCCTTTTTCCCTAAAGCAAGGCTCCCCCTCACGCTTTCCTCCATCGTCCATCCTCCTCTGTTTCCCCCACGCTCAAAACTTTCCCCCCCTTTTCGGATTTCCCTTCTATCATTTGTGGTACCTTTTTCCATAATCAATCCTAAAAAAGACCACCTTTGTTTTTAGCATACTCTATATAGAGAGTATTCACCACAAAGAGTTTTAACCAAGTTCAATTTTTACTACAATACTCTCCATGTGGTGTATTGCACACAAATGAAAAGGAATAGGCTTAATGTTGTTCCCACTTGCCAAGCTAAAATCCTAGTAAGTCCACCATAGTGCCATATACCCTCGTCATGGACGCAAATAGCTGAATTCCCTTGTCAACATAGCCAAGGATAAGGAAACTCCAAAAAATACTTATTACATTATGGTATGCAGTCAAACATGTGCTGAACATCAAGCAAGCTCCCACATTTGGCATATTTATCCTCCAATGTACTTCGATTTGCATCTCTTGGAAATAGTTTAGTACTTCCTCACAAAACCCATAATCGGCATATCTTAAAATATAAAAAAAAATCCATGTTCTTCTCTGTCTTCAGCATAGAATGAAAGAGCAAACATAACAACTAAGTATGTACAAAGTATCAAATCACACGCACAACTTTTGGGTGGTTTTCACACCTCGAATGCGCAGCAATACGACAACGGTGTATTTTTGTGAACAAAGTATCCTAAAGTAGGATTGTGATGGAAATGATTCTTTGAACACAAAAAAAATTATGATATATAAGTGTTAAAGCATGCATGCATTATACTATATGAGTTTTAAATATATGAATTGAGGGTTACTCGTTGCTTTAATGGGTGTTATTGAGGGATTTGTATGGGGATCCATGAGAAAGATACAGAGACAGAGATAGAGACAGAGAGAGATGGCATTTTCTAAGGGCTTAGGGATTATGTAATGTGGGTATGGTGATTCCTTTGATGCATGTGTTGTCAACTCCATCGTCATCCACTGCAATTGTGATTTGGTTGTAAGCAAATTTTGTCAATGTACTCCCAAAGCTTTTGTTGCCCTTTGTTATGCTTACAGGTCTATGTGCTAAAATATTACATGCAAGTCCTTCACCATTGAGCATTAATCACTTTAGAAAGAGCTCATTGTTTGATCTTGGTATTTTCACTTGTGACAATGTACTCCAAATGTTGATCGTAAATCCTTGATTGTCATACTATGATTCCCTAAATTTAGGATTTTGTAGGTGCTCCTTAAATATCTAGTTTTGTGTATCCATGTCCATGCCCTCCATTAGTCTAACCCATCTATTTGCCATATTTTTGCATATCTTCTTACTTAGCCTGTCATTAGTGAACGTCGATTCAACCCTCATATTCTTTAACTTGTCCTGATGCTCTCTTTGCTTTGTAGCCTAGTATTATCTCATTACTCTAAAGCCTTCATTTTGACAACCTAAAAGACCGCTGGATAGCTCCCCTTGATGCTATGAATTCTACCCATGATGTTATAAATCTCCTTGAAAGTGAAGATAATAGAACACCTACATATCCATGCTTGGAAATCCATTGCTTTGGTTGGATGCCACAAGGGAAGCCTAAGTATGTTCTTGTCAAGGAAACTCCATTGCGAGAGAGAGAGAGAGAGAGAGAGAGAGAGAGAGAGAGAGAGAGAGAGAGAGAGAGAGAGAGAGAGAGAGAGAGAGAGAGAGAGAGGATTAGAGCTTCAATAGGATAGCTACTCCACAAAATGGAAAAATGAGGGGGAGCTTGGCCAACGAGGAAATCCAGTGGGCACATACAGAGAGAGAGAGAGACAGAGGGGGGGGATAGTGTACTCATTACTGATAGCTAAAGGGAAAGTGTTATAACTTGTTGCATGTATCCCCCTCTAAAATTGAAACAATTTAATAAAATAAGAGCTTACTATTTCCTAAATACCTATATCAATTTTCGGCACAATATACCACTTACCAAATGAGTGTTAATGACGCCCTTTTGGTACCACCTAACCATGCTTCCACCTAGGGGTAAGTTGGATTTTTCGGGCTTATGGATTAGGATCCATCAAGCTTTTGTTGCACTACTTTGATCATGTAGTACTAGTATTGGTCTCTTAATTATTCAAGTTTTAAAGAAAACCTGTCATGATAATGTTCACTTATGGTTTTTTTCCATTTAACATTTTTAGTCTAATACCACACGTAATGTGCCTGGCTGAGGACCCCTCAATGGCATGGTTTAGTGGTCCATCAAGAGACCTTTCCTAACTGATGTCACTCAATACTCCTTTGAATAACATGGAGTTTGTTACCTATGTTCTCTTGATTCCATTTTGCGATGGAATATTTTGGCCATAACATGTAAGGATTGATCTAAATCTGGATCTCTAATTGGGCGCTAAAATCACCTAATAGCTTAACTAGTATTACTCCTTAAGCCACTCCATTTGCAAGTCAACTCAAAGAAAATCATATCAATGCCCCACTTGGGTCATACTGAGTGAGAAATGAGTGGGAATAATACACACATTGACCCCTCTATAAAAATAGACAAGAGAGGAGAGAGTTGAAGAGACTAAGAGCATTAACACAAAAGCAATGGAGACTTGAGCACACAAAGAGATAGGGTTGAAAACTTCTTCTTCTTCTTTTTTCAAACAAAGGACCAAGCCTAAAACATGATAAAAGACTAATATAAAAGTATCACTATATATGTACACACAGTCACTAAATGTGAACCTACTTAGAAAAGAAGATGTGGCACAATAAATATGCCAAGGATGGACTATGTGGGTATAGGTGGACTAAGATAAGCAGGTGGTAAATATCTTCCCTGCACGGCTTTTTTCAACTTCTCCCAGGTAACGAACCCCTCTGAAATCCCTTGATCCCTGCACCATTGCTTCCACCAAAGTCTGGCTTCGCCGGTGAGCTTTAACTTGGCGAGCATGGCCTAATTGGTAGGTGCAGTACCAGCTGCTTCAAAGTAATCCTCCATGGATTCAATCCAAATTTCAGCATCAGCCTGGACGAATCTGCCTCTCCCGTCAAACTCGGGTGGCTTTATCTGCTTGAGGAGGAACTTCTTTTCCTGGGTCACAGCAGTACTTGATGTAGGAGGCGATTTTGGAACCTGTACCTGGGGTTGTGCCTGGATAAAAGTTTTCTTAACGTTATTATATGATAATCGATGATAGCTTATCTTTCATTTTTAGTTTAGCTATCTCGTAAATAATGAAGCTACTTAACTTTTTAACAACTCTTATGCACAGCCAGATATTGATAAAAAGAAGTCTTTATTTGTATTTACATACCCTTATACAACGTTTCGTGTGATGATAATCCAATCATTACATTCAGTTTGGGGAGAACAACGTTGTATTGCATTTGTCTATAGGAATTGTGTAATATTAGGGTTTTGGGTCATGGATCTTTAGGAATCGATAATTCATTGGAAGTTCAGGATACCCTTTCCGTTGGAATCCATACTTCTCATGGCGGCCCAATACTTTAATCCTGTCGGCTGGGATTACACGGGTTACTTCCTCATATACATGGGAGGGGGATCTTCCCTCCCCTGCGTGTCATCACGCATGTTCCCCCCCCTCATTCCAAGCTCCACCAAGGAGCTTAATTGCTCCTTCTATTTCCCTCCCTCTCCAGCTCGTCAGTCGGCTGGGGGGGATAAGGGGGAATTTAAAAAAATTCATTATCCAATTCGTTTTTATGGAGGCAGTTCACGCGTGTATTTCTATTAGCGAATCGGAATATTACAATTTCTTGGCAACAAAGACTTCCCTTGAGGAGGCCTTGCACAAAAAAGATCAATCAATCTCTCAACAAGTAGCATAGATCTTATCAAAGAAAGGAGAGTCATACAAAGGGAAAATGAAAGCCTTAAAAGAGTCACCATTATCTAAGTCAATGACTTGCAAGTTAATGACTCAATTAGAGGGTCTAAAAGCATAGATTGATGAGCTCACTAAGACAAAGGAAACCACATCAATGAGTCAGGATAAGAGGCCACGCCTAGAAGAATCACCCATGCATTGAGAGATAAGTTGTAAAAGGTTAATAGGACACCCCATTCTCCTTGAGCTTCTACCATGGGAAGAGGAAGAGAGACTATACAGAGATACCAAGAAAAGCAAGAGATCAACCCTTCCATAGTGTCTGATTTCAAAGTTAAAAAGAGAGTAGGTCCGAATGGCTACTTCCCTTACACATAGTACGACTACTCATACGAATAGCTAAAAATATTGCAATGAAATAGTTAGTTTAGACCATGTCGTAGCCTATCAAAAAACCTATAGAGCTGAAGAAAGCATGGAAAGATACTTGAAAATGAAACCTAGAGAAGTGTAGTTAAGTTTACTAGAATAGCATTATCCCATTCTAGAAAATGAGATACTTGAAGATACTTGAAAATGAAACCTAGTGAGGTGTGTCCAAGTTCTCTAAAATGGCATTGTCCCATTTTGGAAAATTGTTAACCCCAAGTCGAGATGGCGGAAAATGGCAAAAAATGAAGGAAAAAACGAAAAAAGCATGGAAGAAGGGGAAAGACACGCAGGCGACCTCTAGAAGCTAAGCCGAGACCAAAGGCGCAATTTTAAATGAAAGGCGCCTCAAAAAACTTGGGAAACTATTGTAAAAGAGCGTCAGGCTCCCTCCTGTGCCAATTGTAAAATATTAGATGGGCATAGGCTAGAGGCATAAGGCTAGAAGAGGGAAATGGAAAAAAGACCTTGCCACAATGGCCGGTCATGTAAAAAAGGGGTTGGGTGCCCCTGGGATTTTAGGGTTTGTATATAAAGTTCAAAAAGTGAATGGAAGATCATTCTTTGGTGTGTGGCTAACAAGAGCTCTCTTCTTCTTCTCTTTTTCTCTTCTCTTCTTCTTGCTTATGTGTGCTCTTGAGAGAGGGAGTGTGAGAGTGTGAGGGAGTGAGTGTGTGGGAGTGAGGGATCAAGAGGGTGAAGCTCTTCACCATCTCCTCTTCTCTTCTTCTCTTCTCTTCTCTTCTCTTTTCTCGAGCGCGCGGCTATGGAGGATGGAGCTTGGAGATGGAGGAGGCTTGAGGATGCTTGAGCTAGCATCAAGTGAGAGATAGCCATTAGAGCTTGCTTGAAACGCTTGAAGCAATAAGCGGTCCATGGGTCTTGGTGGTTGAGCGTGAGCTCCCACTACATTTTGGTTCCGTTGCCGGGACAAATGGACTCAAGCTTGAGCACTTGCGCACCTCATATCAAGCATCGAAGTAGGGGATTCATCCCCGAAACGGAGCTTGATATAGGTAGGAAGTTGGGTGTTTTTTATCTTCAAAAAAAGTAAGTATTTTGGGATATTTTGGTTGTTTGATGATTGGAAAACATGGAGAATTTATTTCAGTTTTTTGCCTTCCATTGTTGTTGCATTTAGCGTAGGTTAGAATTAGGAAATCGAACTGGAGAAGGGTAGGGTTCGTTGTTTCAAAACAGGGCAAAAATCATGCAAAAATGGGTAAAACGCTCGCTAGTGATGCTTAAGATCGGCAAGTGAGTGATTGGGGGCATCAACGCCACACTTGGGAAGGGGTATAAGAGCCAGGAGGCCAAGAGAGAGCTCATTTGTGCCATTTCAGTGAGAGAGAGAGAGAGAGAGAGAGAGAGAGAGAGAGAGAGAGAGAGAGAGAGAGAGAGAGAGAGAGAGAGAGAGAGAGAGAGAGAGAGAGATAGAGAGCTCCAGCCCGCATCGATTCGATCGCATCACCGACGCGCTTACCGGCCCGTTCAGGTATATGAATCTCTCCCTCTACTCCCCTAGATAGGATCTGGAAGTGCATGGCCATTATGCTTGCTTACATCTTGTGAATCAATCAAATTTGTGGTCGCGCGGTTTGCGTGCACCGCATTCGGCCCGTCCGAGTGGCCTTTTCTGGACCGAGTCCTAGAATCAGCCCTCGGCCCTTGTCACTCGGCCACTCGGCCCAAACCCTAGTCGGCCCTTGGGCTGGGGCCCTCAGACCGTCCGAGGCAACCCGACCGAGTCAACCCATTTGGCCGTCCAAGTCAAAACTTTTGGCCACGTGGCACATTCGGCCTCGGCCCGTCCGAACGACCCGTCTGAGTCTCAAATTCGGCCCTCGGTCACTTTCCACATTTGGCCCTCGGCCCAAGTGCCATTCGGCCCGTCCGAGTCACCTTGTCCGAATTTTCCATTCGACCCGTCCGAATCAAAACTGTCTGAGTCTAACCCTGAAATTCGACCCTCGGCCCTGTGCCTCGGCCCGTTCGAGTGACCTACTCGGACCCTACAATTCGGACCAGTTGGCCCGAGTGCAACTTTTTATCAAATTTTTCAGAAATTTGACATGACCCGACAAATACGCAGCAGCGCAAACTGTCGAAACCCTTCGGACGCTCAGAACTTGATTCTGGCACACGTAATAGGAAAAATCGTAGTGTGCAGCCGCTTAGCAGCTAGAAGTGGGCAGTTGCGAGACCCAAGGAGTTAGATGCAAACCGCTAAGCTGTAAAACCTGATTGACTGAAAACGAACAAGGCAACATACGAGAAATCTCTAAACCCTGACAAAACGGCCAGAAAAGTGATCTACAAGCCTAGCAGGCCCGAAACAAGCGAGAGTGCGTAAGACGCTGAGGAATTGCTTGCTGCACTCACATTGAATTTCCGCACTTGAACTACACTAAGAAAGCTGAAAGCCTGATTGAGCACAAGTGCACGAGAAATGATACATGCACTAAGTGATCATAAATTGAGGTTTGTATTCAATAACTAAAGGAACTCCCTCAGATAAACCACTCAAGGAACCCACCAATAGGAGATGACCCAAGACATAGACAAACCATCAAAGCGCAGATTAGGACCAAGCAAGGGGCACCGACGATGTGGATTTAACGAGTTTACTAAACCTGATCGACAGCTTGGTGGAGCAAGACAACTCAACAATGGCAGAGGAAAGCTCAGACCGTTGGTCTAATGAGGAACTCGATTTGAGCGTCTTCCTAGATGCTATTCAGCAAGCTAGTAAGCAGTTACGACACACACACCCAGTATGAGCACCACGGTAGGACAGCAGACGCTATCGTCACAGATCTAGAAGAGGAGAGAAAGCTAGCCCGCAAAGCATTGCAAGGCATAGCCGAATACAATAGGGATCAGCAGGCTAGAAGCCAAAGGCAAAGTACGGAGTTGCGTGAGGTGCAGCGAGTGTTGAACTTAGCAGGTAGGAACCGAACAGATCACGAGAGAGCCCTAGAGGGGGACTTGACGTTGAGCGAGCTTCTCATGAAGCAACTACTAGATAACATGGCGGCAGAACAAAGTGCCGCGGCACTAGCGACATCGTTGCTCGCAGGACTAGGGGCGAACCAAGGCTCAAATAGCCAGTTTAAAATATCGATCCTTGCCAAGAAACTCGACAAGTACCAACCCCATGACGACCCATACAGCTTTGTTGAGCAATTTGAGCAAGTCTGCGAAACCAACGGCCTCAACGACCTAACTCAACGCTCGCAAGCATTCGGGCTTTACCTAGGCGGCAAGGGTAGGACGTGGTATACGAGCCTAGATGCTATAGAGTGAGCTAGCTTCAATGGCCTCAATGATATCTTCATCAAGAGATTCGCCGAGCCCGGATACTCCAATAACCTACTAGTACGCTTTATGAACATCAAGCAGAAAGAGAAGGAGGACATCCACGACTACATAACCCATGTGAGGAGTCTCTTCAAGAGAATCCCTCTGGGTGAGCAACCGACTGAAAGAGCAGTTTCAACTGTATTTATCAGTGGAATTTGAGACGAGGAGCTATATAAGGCTTTGGCAGGCAATTCAAGCTTGCAGCGAGATGCGGTAGCTAGAGTGTTTGAGGAAGCCATCAGAGTTGATGATCAGCTGAAAGGGCGGAGCTCCAGGAGCTTGAATGTAGAGGAGACCAACGCGCGAGGTTCAGAGAGAGCGTCAGCCTCTAGTGAGCGATCAATCCCATCATCTCAAGATAAGGGAAAGGCCACCGAGACAGACCAAGGCTTGACTAATGTCAAGATGGAATTAGCCAAGTTGCAAGACATGTTGAGATGACCAACGCGCCCGCACATCCAATGCGTGTATTGTGGCGGAAACCACTTACCGGCCAAGTGTCAAGACCCTAGGTCAAGACCTTGTGCTAACTGGGTAGGTTTGGCCATGACGTCACGCAATGCAGATTACCAAGAAGACTTCCGTACTTGCAACCCTATGACCAGCCTTACCCAGCGAACAGGCCGTAGCCATTCCTTGGAAGGGGAGCCCCATTGGCCCTTCCCGCGCCTAACGATATGAAGCCAGCTGTTCCTAGGATGGAAATAAATCCTACAGGCATCCCTAGACTACCTGGTCCTTACGTGACCCATCCATCGAGCGATGCTCTAGTCCACTACGTGGAAGAGCCAAGTGAGGAAGAAACTTACGTATACCCTTACGTCTCGCATGACGATGAGGGCAATGCTGTCCTCATGGACTATCGACCCGTGCCGGTGATGGCATTAGGAAGAGGACGAGGTAGAGGCCTAGGAGGGCAGACGCAGGATCTAGTCATCTATTGGACTTGTGGTTACCCCAATCATGTCTCATCAGGCTGCCCTAAAAGAGAGCATCAAAATAGAGACAAGGCTGACCAAAGATGCGCAGAGTGTGGAATCACCCATCTCTTCGTAGATTGCCCAAAGCGAAAGCCATCTTCTAGCTCAGCCAACGTACCATCTGTCCCATTGGGGCTATTTGGTGTCGAGAACCTCGATGGGGAGGCCACATCTATCCCATTGCGGGTCATGACCCAAGCCCAAACGAAGTAGGCCGGCATCTCTCTGCCAAGACCTAGCAATCTTGATGCAGCCTCGATAGGGAAGAAAAGCCGCAGGCAGAAAAAGAAGAGATCGGAAGCTAAAGTCGCACTAAAAACCGAGAGTGCTACGACTCTGCCTGCTAGAAAGAAGGTTTCAGATGCAGAGGTAGAGACTTCAGCCCCTAAGACGGCCGAAAAGGGAAGCACTAAGGTAGGGGAATACCCGCATCCGAAGCGACAGTTAGAGGCCATAGAAAAGGTGAAGGGAATCCCCCATGTCCAAGGTTTTCTATGCGCAATGCTAGAGTCATCGAAGATTGGGGTAACGGCTTGATCTTCCTTGGCAACAGAATGGATGCCGTAAGGATAGAGATGGATACTTGGAAGACCTCACCGGTCAACCTAGATGCCATCTCTGCTATACTTAAGGATAACACTCAGGTCAAGGAGTCCTATGGGCCCTTGACCAAGTATATCCCATGCCCAAAGGATGAGCGGGATTGGATGCACGTTCTTGCTACAATCGACCTGCCATTCTCAGTCCATGAGGCGCATGAGCAAACCATGAAAACGATCAGCAAACCTAGCAACACACTCTCCGTGTACCAGTCTGCATGATGGCAGGAACCCTTCGGGGAAAGCCTAAGCCTGTCAACTTCCAAGTCCCAACTAACAAAAGGGAACTCCAGGAGATGCTGGAATACTTGACAGACAAGCTAGCTGGCAATTCAGCTGCAAACTTCAAACCACTACAGGATCTCTTAGGTGAATCCAAGTGGCAATGGACCAGAGTGCATGACTTAAACCTCATGTATAACTGGGCCTTACTCCCTGACCAACGACAAGAGATGTACCAAGCCCGAGGAGAGGACGAGTAGTTTGATGAAGGGGATTCTAACGATGAATACGAAGACTGCCAATCCTTTAGTGATGGAACTGAGGGTGAAGTAGATACCATAGAATATGACACTAAAGGACAAGAAATAGAGCAAATATGAGCAGACTCCAAGCCACAGAAAAGAAATATCTTTAGGATAGAGCGAGGGCTCATGCACAGGGAATGTGACCGCACCTGGTTGGAACACATAGGAGCCATAGACCTTAAACAAACAGGCTTAGCCCAGCCATGGATGACACGAGTCCTTAGGACAGAATCACCATCTGAACTATGTCCACCAGGGGAGACTACCTCTTCTAGCGAAGATGGGGAGTTCGATTCTGAGTCAGAGGTTAGTTCAAATAGTGATTCAGAAATCCCTAGGCCGCCCATGACTAGACGCATGAAGGGGGATCTACCCATCCACTTAAGGCGCAGACGGTTAAGGCAAGAAAAGGTAAAACAACCCAGGGATACGCGCATGGAAGAACATAAAAAATCGTAGGACCTCCCTAAGTGCTTCACAAAATTCAAAAAAGGGGATAGGGTAGTGGTTCTGTTAGGTGCCAAACGTCAATGACAAACCAACGAACCAATCGAGGGACCAGCCAAGGTCAAGGAGGTGAATCTGGCCTAGGAAGGGGAAACACCCCGACCAGTCTTCATTGCCGACGACTTGACTGAGGAAGAAGAAACTAGTCTTGTTGCTCTCTTGTAGGAGTACAGAGACGTATTCGCCTGGTCCTTGGAAGAGCTTAAGGGAGTAGACCCGAGTGTCGTGACTCACAACATACCCATGACGTCAGACGCAACGCCGGTCAAGCAGCAACCGTACCCTATGAATCCAAAACATGCTTATGCTGTCAAAGAGGAAATTGACAAGTTGATGAGAGAAGGATTCATTTACAAAATTGAGCACACAGACTGGGTATCACCCATAGTCATCGTGATGAAAAAGAATGGAAAAATCCGAGTGTGTGTCAATTACAAGAAGGTGAATGCTGCTACAAAGAGGGACAACTATCCATTGCCGTACACCGAGCACATGCTTGAGAGGGTGGCAGGCAAGGAAGCCTACAGTTTTCTGGACGGCTTCTTAGGGTACAACCAGGTGCAAGTGCATCCTGCGGACAGGCACAAGACCGCCTTCGCCACTGAGTGGGGTGTCTTTGCTTACATAGTCATGCCCTTCGGGTTGACTAACGCCCCTGCCACCTTCCAACACCTCATGTGCACCATCTTTAAGGACATGCTTCGTAAGGAGATAGAAGTCTTTGTCGACGACCTGTGTGTCCATTCGACCTGGATCAAACACTTAGACAAACTCCGCATAGTCTTCAAACGGTATTGCTTGTATCGTCTCTCCTTGAACCCCTTAAAGTGCCAATTTTGAGTAAAGCACGGATGCATCTTAGGGCATGTAGTGTTGAAGAATGGCATTGCCACTGACTCCTTGAAAGTCAAGGTCATTGTTGACCTTCCACCCCCAATTAATTACAAGGGAGTTCAATGCTTCTTAGGCCATACAGGGTACTATCGGCGGTTTGTACTGAACTATACATTGATCGCCAGACCATTGTACAAGCTGCTGATTGTCTTCGAGTGGACCGAGGCATGCCAACAAGCGTATGAAGAATTGAAAAAGGCACTGACCACAACATCAATTCTACGAGCCCCATATTAGACCATTACCTTCCACATGCACATCGATGCTTCTAAGTTTGCCGTGGGGGCAGTGTTGTGCCAACCTGGTGAGCACAACTTAGATTATCCAGTGAGCTTTGCTAGTAGACAACTCACTGAGACGGAAATGAACTACTCAACAACAGAAAGAGAGGGATTAGCCATGGCATTCGCTGTGAAGAAATTCTGGCATTATCTATTGGCCACACCCTTCATCTTTTTTGTGGACCATCAAGGCCTGCTCTATCTAGTAAACAAACCTTGTGCTATAGGACGCATAGCTCGATGGCTCCTTCTGCTCTTGGAATTCGATTTCTCCATGGTTGTGCGGAAAGGAAAATAGCACTACATGGCTGACCATATGTCACGCATTCCCACGGGAGAAGCCGCTGGACAAGGCATCATTGATGAATTACCCGACGCCCATCTATTCCACCTATCCAGCGAGATATTTATTTAGGACTGATCTAACGCCATATTGGGCAGATGACATAGTCCAAGTGCTTGAGCACGGATTACGTGAGCGACCAATAGAAAAATCCCGACTTAGGCACTTAATCCTTAAGATCCAGCCCTATCAGTTGATTGCAGGCCAACTCTATAGGCTGGGGCAAGACGGATTGCTGCATATATGCGTATGTGAGCATGAGATGCATGATGTGCTCTCGGAGGCACACAACGGCATTGCGGGAGGACATTTTAGGAGAGACACGACAGCACGGAAGGTGCTGCAGTCTCAACTATGGTGGCCCATGCTTTTCCGCGATGCCACACGATTCGTCAAGCATTGTGACGAGTGCCAACGGACGAAAGTCTAGATTCGCAAGGATCATATGGAGTTGACCCCAATTATTGCTCGACAACCCTTCGAAAAATGGGGAATCGACTTCATAGGACCCATCATTCCTGCGACGCAGTACTCACAAGCCAAGTACATCATTGTGGTCACGGATTACCTCACGAAATGGGCAGAGGTAAGAGCCACATATAAAAATGACGCTAGGACGATTGCCAAGTTCTTATGGGAGCAAGTAATCTTGTGATTCGACTGCCCCATCGAACTGGTCAGTGACTAAGGCACGTACTTCATCAATGAAGTGATAACGCATCTCCTGTCCACCTTCCTCATTATCCATCGTAAATCATCGCCATACTACCCTCAGACGAACGGTCAGGCAGAATCCACGAATAAGATTCTCGTCAATGTCCTGACCAAAGTAGTCTCAGCCTCACATAGCGACTGGGACAACAAACTTATGGCAGCTTTGTGGGCTTACCGTACGGCTTATAAAACGGCTGTCGATCAAACCCCGTTTAGGCTGACCTATGGAAGAGAAGCAATCCTACCCTTAGAATTCTTTGTTCCTAGCCTGAGATTAGCCCTTCAAGAACGATGGGAAGGGAAGGAGGCATGTACACAATGCTTGGTCGAGCTCGAACGCCTATCAGAGACCCGGCTTCTAGCCACCCATGCACTTATATGTGAGAAGGCCTGTCGCAAGAGTTGGTTTGACAAGCATGTCAAGCAGCACAAGTTTGAACAGGGCCACTTAGTGCTCCTCTACTATGTTAAGGGACATAAACAGAAAATGAAATTTCGAGGCCTTTGATCCTTCAAAGTTCGTGCGATCAGCCGCACAGGCAATGTCGAACTCGAAACCTTAGACGGTGAGGGAATAGGCTTCTTGAATGGCAGTCGTGTCAAGAAGTACTACCCTCCCACCCATCCTTTGCACGAGCCCCCGATGTTAGAACCGCCTGTCAAAGTACGAGTGGCCACAATCACTGAGATTGTTGACGAGGATGAGGAAGCCGTAGAGCCTGCATACCTCCATATAACGGTCACTGTAAAACAAACCTGCACTTTCAACGCTTTGATCGATGAGGGAGCAGACTTCAATGTCCTAACTCACGATCATTGGATCAAACTTGGCAGCCCACCACTTCAGCCCACGAATGCTAAATTAAGTCCCTATGGGGCCCATTCATATGCACTCCTCGGTAAGTGCAAAGTAGCTGTTTTTATCGAGTCTGAGACTGTCATAATGATTTTTTACGTGTTGTCAAATGCTAAAGACGTAGGCACGGAGTCGCTGCTAGGGCGCACTTTCAAAAAGCAGACTCATTGCAATGTTGATTATGAGTCGCAGCGCATCCACCTCGCAATAGGCAACGTTCACATTGTCACAGCTTTCAGCAAGGGCTGCGCGACTTCATCACCGTCCGCAAAGCCACCAATAGAATTCTCCATGACCAAATCTACAAAGGGGGGTAGTGCGCGGCCGCCACCTCCTAGAATTCAGGAATCACAGCCCACAGTAGCAAAACATCAGGCTCAACAGCCTAGATTTCAATGGAAGCCCAAACAGACACAACCGCCGCTACGAGTCAACACTTCTATCCTCGTAGGACCAAAAACTCTAACCCTAGGAGGCCAAGATGCAGTCACAGAAAGTGCCGCATGATCAAGCAACGATGGGTCCCTAAAGCCCTCTTATGTGTGCAAGGCTACTATGAGGGAAATACCTGGCTGTGGATCCCTAAGGCCCACACGGTCAAAGGCACCATTCATACACCGCCCTCAAGCTTGATCAAACCGCATCCCATAAACCCTCAAAACCACAAGCCACAGTGCTCTCCTAAACCACAACCATCCGCCTCATCCACGCCTAGGCCCACGAGAGTCCCACAATCCTATCGGCCCAAACCGCAGGCTCCGTCACAAGAGTCATCACCCGCCACAATCAACCTGCCTCCCCAACTCCAACCTGAATGTAGCAGCCTGTCTGTTGTCGTGGCTGCTCCTAATCCACTCAACATCCAAGCGGCTCAACCACAAACTCACGAACCTTCCCAACCACCCATCTTCGTTGTCAAAAGCTCTTGTTCCGTCAAACCTCAACCACCTGTCGGCCTTACGCCCTCCTATGAACGAAAATCCTTTTTAGCGCTAGCCGCTGACCTCGTTGAGGACACCGGGGATGACGTGGTGGATTGTATTAAAAGATTAGATGATACTTTCGTGTCACTCGCGCTAAGCTATGACCACTTAGACTTAGGTCTATTAGAAGAACCCTTTGCAACTGAAGTGCAAAATATGCCTTGCTCTTGGGAAACCTTTGAATTCACGTTTGCAAAAGCTTCTCGCTCTGTTGCTGAGTTGATTAACAACGAAATCTCCAAGGAGCAAGCCAGCAAACAGCGCCTTATCACGTCATACGATCCACGAACCACTTCTGCTATCACTGACCAAGAAATCGCGGAGTTATCACACCTCGCTGATACTGGATCACCTTTCTTGAGGCAGTGGTACGCTCTTAGGTTGCAATGGGAAGTTGAAGGATGTCGCATAATGACCAACGCTGAGCAATGCCGTGCCATCAAAACAGTAGAGTATGATCCCACTTACATCGTGCCCACCTCGTATAGAGTGTTAACCACTCTTCGGGGCCGACCCATGGAAGAACACCTCAAAGGACACCCCTACCTCGATCGCTTGTTGACCGAGGAAGAGCTACACATTGCTAGCCGTGTTGACTCTGGTGACTTCCTTACACATGTTCTCACATACATCATGCATCTGGAAATTCGACCCTTTGATTTGGACCGCGCAACTCAATTGGAATACAATCCAAATTTCTATATTTGGCTCATTCGCAAGTAACTCCTACCCCAACATGCCGAAAGCCCTTGACCTTTTGACCCTCAATCCTAGGAAGGATTCTTCTCAAGATGGAAGGGGAGGGGGTAAGGTGAAATGAATCAGATGAGAAATGAATCAAAGGGGATAAATCAAAGTAAAATCAGTGAAAAGCATAAACATGTATTATGGGGTAGAAAAATGGGCATGAAAACTTTAAAGTAAAGGGCAATAAGTCCAAGTCTAAAAAGGAAAATCTACACGGCTTCTTAATTAATTCATTCAAAAAGCATAGTTTTTCTTTTCCAGCAATCAACGAATTAATATGTGGAAAGTACTAATGAAAGTTATGATTTATGGCAGGAGCATAAAATGTCGCAGCAAGACCGCGCCCATCGACTCCCGTTCACAGATGAGGAAAGGGAGCAATACCGCATCCATCTAGAGAACCACGCCTTCAGCTAGCTCAAATTTTGAACCATCCACAACATAGAAGTTGTGGTGGCCAAGGAGAAAGCAGCTAGGAGGGTGGTTGAACAATGCAACCTCACGAAGTATCTTGAAAAGTTCTCGTAGGAGCCAGACCACCTGAAGTGCATGGAGTTTCTCAGAACGTGCAACCCAGATCAAGAATGTGGTACGGTGACGGTGGGCAGAGGAGAAGATGCAAAGCAGGTACAGGTCCGCTTAGACCCAACCTTGGTGGAGAAGGCTTTGGGGTTGGTACCAAAGACAGAGAGGAAACAAAAAAGGGATGTTTATGCCATGCTTAAAATGAAGAAGGAAGATGTGCTCACAAATGACGGCATAAGCATCCAAGACATCCCCGATGCAGAAGCCAGGATGTAAGCCAAGCTGATACATGTGCTCTTCTCCAGCCAGTGCTACAATTCATTGATGTATCGAATTAGCGTACCTGTGCTGGAGAATGTAGCAGCCCATACCCTAGTCGAAGTAGACTGGAACGGGTGCGAAAAACGATAGACCAGGCAGCCAAAGCATTGGCCCTAGGAAGTGTGCCAGCAGGAGGAGAATCTCCAGCCTCTAAAGCTACAGAAAGAAAGAAAGCCTCCTCCAAATCCTCCTTCATCGGGTACAGAGGTATCTTAACTGCGCTCATCCAGGAGGCAGTGAAGTAAGCACAGGATGCGGAAGAAGGAGAAGGAGAAACGCCAGAAAGGTCGCCTCCTCACCAGGACAAGGATAGGTCCACCGATAGAACTGAGACAGAGGAAGAAGGGGAGGGACAGACAAACAAAAAGACAACCAAGAAGCCCAAGAAGAAGACAACGCAGAGAAAGAAGAAGGATAACGAAGGCAAAAAGAAGGAAAGAGAAGACTTGGAAAGGGCAAAGAGAGAGTCCCTAAAAGAGGCCAAGGCGAGAGAGAGGACGAAGAGACAGGAGGAAGAGAAGGAAAAAGAAGAATTACAGAAAGCAAAGAAGGAATCGAAACATGAAGTAGAGGAGAAGAAAAGAAAGGAAAAAGAAGAAAAAGAGAAAAAGAAGGAAGAGCAAAGAAAAGCGGAGGAGGAAAGGAGAAGAAAGGAGGATGAGGAAGAGGAAGAACTAAGAAGGAAGGAGGAAGAGGACCTGGCTGAAGCCACACGCCGGTCCATCGAGCAACAAAGCTGGAGCGGATGAATTGGGGAACTCGAGCTCACAGAGAGAAGAAAGGCCAGGGTCTAGCACACAGGTGCCGGAGATCGTGCCACCTGCAGTCTCACGAAGGGCAAGGACAAGGCCCCAATTCATCCAATTCCTACCCTCCTGGTGCCTTTCACTGAACCCACCACCATCACCTCTAGCATCCCGACCAGTGCCGATGTGTCAAATTTCGTGGCGTGGATGCAATATTTCATCAACAAAGAGATGACCCAGGGACAGAGCACAGGAACCACGGCCACAGGACAAAAGAGGCCAGCTACTGATGCAGAATCCAGGCAAGAGCCTAAAAGGCAGAAGGTAGAAACCTCAACCTCACCCATCCATACAACGATGACGCCATCAACTAACTACAACGAGTACGTCACCGAGCTACTTTCCCAACTGGAGAAATCTAAGGAGGAACGCAAGATAGCCGTGGCTGAGTTGAGGTATTTTTAAAATACCAATTTTATATATATTTTACATACAAAAGGATGTAGAAAAGGGATTATTTATAGATTGAATAGAAAAGGGGTTATATTTTATTTAGGAAAAATTCACAAATAAGGATATTTACAAATAGGCATTGAATGCACGTGATATAGAGGTGATATAGAGGATATATATATAGTAACCTCTGCGAGTATATTTAGGTGTTCCTTTACAAATGGTGGTACTACACATGACTTCCTCATCCCCATAAAATATCCATGTAGTCCTCCAAGAATAGCACTTTCTTCTTCCCTTCATGTCGACTAAACTCGTGTACTGATGAAAATCTTTAGTCCATTAAATCCATGGTCTCCATGGAAAAACGATGGCATGCATCTTAAGGACCCAATCTCAACTTCCCAAATCAAACTTAACCAACCAACTTCACCTCTACTTGTTGCAACATGATCCCTTCCTAAATTCTCATCCAGTCTATGATCATCAATCAATGTAGAACTAATGTGTCCTTGAATGTAAAGACGAGTGAATGCTTATTTGATGTAAATTTTTGTCAATCATAATAAAGATCAAATTAGTCGTTGATCCCTTCACCAGCAGCTACTCTAACTATAATACCATATAAGCAACAATTGAACATATAGCTTTCAAATATTCTTTGTTTCTTCAAAATATGTTGTTTTCTTCAAATGTGCTTGCTTGATTCCATGCAATGTGTCCTAATTGAAGATTTGTCTTGAAATTGAACTTTGTGCTTACTCAATCATGGTATTGAAAAGGTGCAAACTCAAAACCAATGCTGTGCAATCACACAATCCATGCAATACACAAAAAGATGGATGCATTGAAAATATAGTGCCTAGCCTTACTACAAATGCTCGTGCATTATGCAGGATGAAAACACAATTCTTTGATTATTTTAGATCCTTAATCTCAGCTCTCATCACTTCAACAAAGAAGAAATGTTGTACTCTACTCTACCTACCCAAATCTCATAGTCTCTCAAGAAAATAGTGGTTCTCATGATGTTGACCAAGTAAACAACCATCTCACAACTGAAGAAGTCCTTCATGACCCTTAACTCACCCTACCACCTTTCCCACTCATCCTAAGGTTCCTAATTTGGTGATGAATATCCCAAATTTTGTATGTGCACAATGAAATATAATGTGCTACATGTCCCTAGCATCACAAAGAACTTGGTTTCTATTGGGTAAATGGTTGAGCATGGATTGCAAATAAACTTCAATAAGAATGGCTACTTTAGAGAAGTCTTCAAAAATGGATGTAAATTTGTTGCAAAAGGCAAGCATATGGAAATTATGTTTATTTTGGATGTAAATATTCCCAAATTGAATGTTGTTATTTTTACACAAGGTGCAAGAATTGTGGTTGCTAGGTGCTTTAATGTATGGAGAAAAAGCAAGTTATTGGAAAAAACCCCATATACTATTGATATTATAAAGGGTGTGAGCAATAGTCTTTGATCTTGACTCTACTATAGTTGCACTCACAACCTCCAAACTAAATTGTTGTTCCATAATTTTCATTGCACCCTCGATACTAATAAAGCTCCCCAATTGCTTGTTTCCATCCTCAAGTCCAATAGTACTTCTCCCTATTTTACCTTTTAGGCACTATCTCTTTCTCTCCCTTTGATGGCTACTACTGAGATTCTCTTTTTCAAATTTCATGTCACTATGATTTAGGATCTAGATGCTCATATCAACAATTTGAGAGACTTCTATGGGTTAAATTAGCTAGGGCAAGCAGATCTTACTTAACAAGCCATAGTGTGTGAACTACCATGTGGAAGGAAGCTATAGTTTGGTTTGCAAAGGAGGAAGGATGAAAAACATATGAGGATGTAAAGACCACCTTCTTGAATCAATTTTAATAGGATTGCATTGATCTTTAAAAGTTGAAATGCTTATGGATTGAAGTAATGGTTGCACTAAAGGCTTCAAAAGTTGGATCACACTAATAGCAAAAGTTGGAATGCTTATAGATCTTGAAGTAAGGGGACTAGGATGTTCAAAATTATATGACTTAGCTTTAAACTTTAATTTGGTAGATCACTAATAATAATCCAATAGAGTATATTGTAGACTCCATCAATGATATATGAGAATGTTTGCAAAAGCTAAGCTCATCACAAGAGATTCGATCAATCGTGCACTCTATATTTGTAGGACTTCTACTCATAACATATAAGTTTACCAATACAATTCTTGTAGCTAGATGACTTGGAGTAGTGGGTGGCAAGGTACCATGATGAATACCCGGGGAGTCCACCTTATAAAACATGTAAGATACCATGTCAGTTCAAAGAAAATGATAGTTTATTTAGTAAATTTTATAAGATTATATTTATAAAATGGGTTTTTTAATTATAATTTGAAAGAAGATCATAAGTTTAGTAAAGTAAAAGGGATCATTTTCTGGTCTTATAGCATTTAAAGAAAGGGTATTTCTTAATTCCCTTTGAACACACATTATATAGATGATTTTTTATAAGTGCACCCTTGAGTATGAATATTCCTACTAATTGGAAACAAATAGAACCATTTACTAGGGTCTCATGGATATAGAGGATGATATGGTTGTGGTTACTTTAGGTGCATCTGATGTGGCCAAAGTTCTATAGCAAGAATGGGAGTTTGAGACTCAAATGCAAAAAAATAACTCAAGTAACAAAATTTAGATGAAGAATAGGAATATTTAGATCCCTACAATTGGAGATTTGAAGTGGTCCAGGGATATGACTAAGCCTAGCTTAGCATAGAATGAATCAAGATACATTATACAATAGAAACAAAAAAGAAAGAAAATATAGAGTACAACATAGTAGAGAGTGGAGCTATGTAATGATCATCACTATTACATCCAAATAGAATATGTGATATAGTTAGAATAGGTTATATGTTAATAGATTAAAATAGACATGAGTAGTAAAATATATGACTCTTGATGCTTCCAATGAGTTAGCCCATAGTCCTAGCCCACAATTGAGCACCCAACACATGATACACATGAAGAAATAAACCTACTAGAGTAAGTCACTCATCAAAATCACCAAAATTATCTTTACTCAACCCCTAAACCTTAGAAATTTCACAATTGATCCACTCTAATTTGTCCAATAATCTCACAAATAAGAGATCATACTCCCCACCATATAGAGCAATGCAAATATCATTATCAAGAGATGGAAGCCAATGTAGTCTCAACTATTGCATCCACCAATATCTTCATTCCACTCAAAGTCTTGATGAAAAGAATCCCCACCATATGGCAGGCGTTTAAAAGTTGGATGGATGATACAAACTCTACAGCATTAACCCACAATCCAGCATCACTACAAGGATATGAGGGTACAACGACGCCCATTAGCGACGAGAAATAGCGGCGTCGTTATTTGCGTCGCTATTAGCATCGCAAATGCGACGCAAATAGCGACAGTACCCAGAGGAAAAAAACGCGGGCCGAAACTCGAGCGTATCATTTTTCGCACATTCACGAAAGAGAGAGCGAAAGGGAGAGCGAGCATCTTGCTGAGAGGGAGAGAAAGAGAGAAAGAAGGAGAAAGAAGGCTTCTCACTGCCACCGCCGCCACCGCCGTTCGCAAAAAACAGGAGGAAGTGTACGGAGGGCGAAGAGGAGCCGTCGTTGCGAAGAGGAGCCGCCAAACCCTTCTTTGAGCCTTTACGGTGAGTGTGTTTTCCATTCTTTCTTTGCTTTTGTATTTTCTCTCTCTCTTTTACTTGTTTTTGGTATAATTCGTGTGTATTGAGAGAGGGAGAGGGAATGAGAGAGAAAGAGAGGGAGAGGGAGAGGAAGGGAGAGGAAATGAGAGAGGGAGAGGGAGAGGGAGGAAATGGGAGAGGCAGGGAGAGGGAGAGGGAGGGAGAGAGAAAGAGAGGGAGAGGGAGAGGGGAAGGGATAGAAAATGAGAGAGGAACAGGGAGTTTTCTCTCTCTCTTTTACTTATTTTTGGTATAATTCGTGTGTACTGAGAGAGGGAGAGGAAATGAGAGAGAAAGAGAGGGAGAGGGAGAGGGAGGGAGAGGAAATGCCGTATAATTCGTGTGTATTGAGAGAGGGAGAGGGAGAGGGAGTTTTCTCTCTCTCTCTTTTACTTGTTTTTGGTATAATTCATGTGTATTGAGAGAGGGAGAGGAAATGAGAGAGAAAGAGAGGGAGAGGGAGAGGGAGGGGGAGGGAGAGGAAATGAGAGAGGGAGAGGGAGAGGGAGAGGGGGAGGGAGTTTTCTCTCCCTCTTTTACTTTTTTTTGGTATAATTCGTGTGTATTGAGAGAGGGAGAGGAAATGAGAGAGAAAGAGAGGGAGAGGGAGAGGGAGGGAGAGAAAATGGGAAAGGAAGAGGGAGGGAGAGGGAGAGGAAGGGAGACATTAAACATAATAGGGAAATGAGAGAGGGAGAGGGAGGGAGAGGGAAACATTGAAAGAGAGAAAGAGAGGGAGACGGAGAGGGAGAGAGAGAGAAAGAGAGGGAAAGGGAGAGAAAAAGAGAGAAAAAACATTAAACATAATAGGAAAAGAGAGAAAGAGAGGAAGAGGGTGAGGGAGGGAGAAGAAATGAGAGAGGGAGAGGCGAGAGAAAAAAATGAGAGAGGGAGAGGAGAGAGAAAAATAGAGAAAAGATGTTAAACATAATAGGGGAAGAGAGAAAGAGAGGGTGAGGGTGAGGAAGAGGGAAGGAGAGGAAATGAGAGAGGGAGAGGAAGAGAGAAAAAGAAATGAGAGAGGGAGAGGAGAGAGAAAAAATATTAAACATAATCGCGGAAGAGAGAAAGAGAGGGTGAGGGTGAGGGAGGGAGAAGAAATGAGAGAGGGAGAGGAAGAGAACAAAAGGAAATGAGAGAGGGAGAGGAGAGAGAAAAAAATGAGAGGAGAGGAGAGAGAAAAAGAGAGAAAAGATGTTAAACATAATAGGGAAAGAGAGAAAGAGAGGGAGAGCGTGAGGGTGAGGGAGGGAGAGGAAATGAGAGAGGGAGAGGAAGAGAGAAAAGGAAATTAGAGAGGGAGAGGAGAGAGAAAAAGAGAGAAAAAACATTAAACCTAATAGGGAAAGAGAGAAAGAGAGGGTGAGGGTGAGGGAGGGAGAGGAAATGAGAGAGGGAGAGAAAGAGAGAAAAGGAAATGAGAGAGGCAGAGGAGAGAGAAAAAGAGAGAAAAAACATTGAACCTTATAGGTAAAGAGAGAAAGAGAGAAGAGGGTGAGGTAGGGAGAGTGAGTGAGAGAGGGAGAGGAGAGAGAAAAAACATTAAACATAATAGGGAAAGAGAGAAAGAGAGGGTGAGGGTGAAGGAGGGAGAGGAAATGAGAGAGGGAGAGAAAGAGAGAAAAAAATGAGAGAAAGAGAGAAAAAAATGAGAGAGGGATAAAAAATGAGAGAAAGAGAGAAAAAAAATGAGAGAGGGAGAGGAGAGAGAAAAAGAGAGAAAAAACATTAAAGGTGATAGGGAAAGAGAGAAAGAGAGGGAGAGGGTGAGGGAGGGAGCGTATACGAGAGAGGGAGACAAAGAGAGAAAAGGAAATGAGAGAGGGAGAGGAGAGAGAAAGAGAGAAAAAGCATTAAACATGATAGGGAAAGAGAGAAAGAGAGGGAGAGGGTGAGGGAGGGAGCGTATACGAGAGAGGGAGACAAAGAGAGAAAAGGAAATGAGAGAGGGAGAGAAGAGAGAAAAAAATGAGAGAGGGAGAGGAGATAGAAAAAGAGAAAAAACATTAAACCTAATAGGGAAAGAGAGAAAGAGAGGGAGAGGATAAGGGATGGAGAGGAAACGAAAGAGGGAGAGAAAGAGAGAAAAGGAAATGAGAGAGGGGGAGGAGAGAGAAAAAATAGGAGAGGGAGAGGAGAGAGAAAAAACATTAAACCTAATAGGGAAAGAGAGAAAGAGAGGGAGAGGGTGAGGCAAGGAGAGGAAATGAGAGAGGAAGAGGAGAGAGAAAATACACTAAACATAATCAAAAAAGAGAGAAAAAGAGGGTGAGGGTGAGGGAGGGAGGGGAAATGAGAGAGGGAGAGAAAGAGAGAAAAGGAAATGAGAGAGGGAGAGGAGAGAGAAAAATGAGAGAGAGAGAGAGGAGAGAGAAAAACATTAAACTTGATAGGGAAAGAGAGAAAGAGAGGGTGAGGGTGAGGGAGGGAGAGGAAATGAGAGAGGGAGAGAAAGAGAGAAAATGAAATTAATTGTTGTTATTTGTTGTTCTAGTAGTAGTAGTTTTTATTTTCTTGTTTATTGTTGTTTAGTTTTCTTGTTTTTTGTTGTAGTAGTAGTAGTAATAGTAGTAGTTTTTTCTTCTTTTCTTGTTTATTGTTATAGTAGTAGTACTACTTGCTGTTATTGTTATTGTTTTTTTTTCCTTCTTCTTTTCTTATTTATTATAGTGGTCGTAGTCGTGGTAGTGGTAGTGGTAGTGGTAGATGTGGTGGTCGTGGTCGTGGTCATAGTTGTGGTAGTGGTAGTGGTAGTGGTAGTCGTGGTCATGGTTGTGGTCGTGGTCATGGTCATAGTCATGGTCATGGTCGTCGTAGTCATAGTCGTAGTCGTGGTTGTGGTCGTAGTCGTAGTCGTAGTCATAGTCGTGGTTGTAGTCATAGTCGTGGTTGTAGTCATAGTCGTAGTCGTGGTCGTGGTCATCGTAATCGTAGTCATAGTCGTGGTCGTGGTCATGGTCGTGGTTGTGGTCGTGGTCATGATCGTAGTCGTAGTCATAGTCATGATCTTCGTGGTTGTGGTCGTGGTCGTGATCATGGTCGTGGTCATGGTCGTGGTCATGGTCGTAGTCGTAGTCGTAGTCGTGGTCATGGTTGTGGTCTTCATCGTAGTCATAGTCATGATCGTTAAAGAAAATGAGAGAGAGGGAGGAAGAGAAAAAAGAAGAAGGAACGAGAGAGAGGGAATAAACAAACAGCATAATAAAGAAATAGAAAAAGAGAGAGAGATGGAAGGAGAGGAGATAATAAATGGATAAAAAACAAAGAGAGAGTGGTGGCGAGGTCTGGTGCAACACCACGAGACAGGAAATACTCCGACATATATATATTAATCTGTGGGTGGGTGGGTGGAGACTTTACATACGTTATTTTTTGCTGAGTTACAAGAGAAGAAATCCCTTCTCAAACAATTTAAGAAAGAAAAAAAAAATGATAACAAAAACAAATTGTTTGTCATAACGTAGACAAAATGGAAAACGATGAAGGTCTTGTTATTCAAGATCGTGAGGCATATCTTAATCAGCGTGTCCCATGTCCTTGCTCTCAATACAAGCTGGCAATTAGACGAAAACATCGATTGTCTATAGAATACGTATGATGCTTTGGTGAGTTTCAATCTGAGATCATTGATCAGGCGAACTTGGATTTTCAGCAAACGGTAAGAAAAGTTAATATCAATCATGCATTGTACTCGCAAGCTAATTGAATACCATATACAAGAAGATTGGTTGTGGCTGGCAAATTTTCTATCCAGGGAGGTGACGTCTCGTCCCAAGAAGGAGTGCACCCTTTGCGGCCAATTAAAAGAGTTTGTGGGCATGCGATGGATGGAATGCCTGAGCCAATCCACCACTTGGAAGGTACTACCCAATCTATACCGTCAATACCAGAGGAGACAGGAAACCTTCCAAACCTACCTACAATCTTGGAGACTGAGATGGAGGCAATGATCGATGCATTGATTCCCAAGGATATCGAGACTTCTGATCCGCTTAGAGAGAAAGCATCCATACCATTATATGATGGGTGCCGAGTATCTCACCTGAAGACACTGCTTGCACTCCTAAGTGTGCAAGTAAAATACGGGTGGAGCGATGCGAGTGTGACCGAGTTGTTCAGGTACCTTGTATGTACACTTCGTTGATTTCTTTTCAGGTCTATCATTAAAAACATTTGTGCTTTTTCAAGGTGTTTTATGATTTTTTTCACGTTACTGAAATATCATATATTACCACTTGCAAATACCATGCTTGAGTCTCGTGATGATGCATGACATATTTTATGAAAGCTTGGCATAGACTACAACAGCATCCATGCATGTATCAACAATTGCATATTGTTTCGAGGAGAATACGAGACTATGGAGGTATGTCCAAAGTGTGGTGCTCATAGGTATCGACAGGACTTGCAAGGGCAAACCATCTCTCAAAAAGTTCTTAGACACTTTCCACTTATCCCCCGCATAAACCACATGTTTAGTATGTTCGGCATGGTGAGCTTGACAATGTAGCATGCGTAGAATAGGTCCATAGATGGAGTTTAACAAATATTAGCGGATTTACGCGCATGGAGTCACATTGACTCTACCTTCC
Source organism: Lygodium microphyllum (assembly GCF_053477565.2). NCBI lineage: Eukaryota > Viridiplantae > Streptophyta > Polypodiopsida > Schizaeales > Lygodiaceae > Lygodium > Lygodium microphyllum. The sequence goes on from NC_141142.1 coordinate 117,644,640, forward strand.
TAGGCTTTGTTCGAGAGCCAAGGAATCTTCGGCTCAGTCTTGCAATGGATGGCGTAAACCCATTCGGTCTACACTCAACTTCTTACAGTGTGTGGCCTATAGTCCTTATCAACTACAATATCCCTCCATGGCTTTCTACGAAGAATGGACATCTCATCCTTAGCTTAATCATCCCCGGCCGCTACAAAGTCAAAAATATGGATGTTTATCTTCATCCATTAGTCGATGAGCTTAAGATTTTATGGGAGGAGGGGGTCATCGTGCAAGATATGAGCAAGCACGATGGTTGACGGTCTGCCAATATTCGAGCCATTCTCATGTGGACGATGCATGATTTTTTGAGATTTGGAGAGTACTTAGGTAAATAGGCTTCCATTCTCGTTGGTAATATCTATATTTTATCTCATTCAAGTTTGTATTCACCTGGATAGAGGTGTTAGAACAGGTCTGGTTACCTTAGGTTATCATGCATATCCATTGTGCGGGCCACAGTTAGACTCCCGAAGGTCACGAACCATAAAGAAGATGGTATATCAAGGACACGCCACTTTCTTGCCAGAGGGTCATGAAAGGGAAGGTTTTCTTGGACGACCTCCAGCATGTATGAATGCCACAAGCTGGTACGAGCTGAAAATGGTCCATGCGGAGTCACATCCAAATGGAATGTGATGGTTCTCAGTTTTCTACGAGTTGCCATATTGGACCCACTTACAGATCAACCACTTGTTGGATCCCCTGCATATTTTCAAAAATGTAGGCAACTTGCTATGGGACCACATCAAAGGAAAGAGAGATACTATAGGGGTACGAATGGATTTGAAGGAGATAGGCAAGATAGAGGTGCTTTGGCCGCAGTCGAGTACTGATGGTTGTATGCAGCTACCTCGCGCTCCTTGGGTTTTGTCCACTAAAGAAGAGTGCATTGTGAAGCAAGTAGTCAAGTCTATCCGCACTCCGACATGTATGATGCGTTCTCTCAGGTATGCATTTTCTAAAGATGACCAATTATCAGGGCTAAAATCCCATGACTAGCATAAGATATGTCAAGTTTGTACTATGAATGGATTGTAATTGGTGTGCACATTTTTCTATTTGGAGTGTAGCCATTGTTCATAATGCTTTCTCATTTGTGGCAGTTTGTACTACCGATCGCGATTGCAAGATGCCTTACTCTAGAAATACGCAGGGCCATTTACAGGTTGTCGACTTTGGTGCAATGGATCTCACAAAAGGAGATTAAGACGTCCTCTATTGAATCCGCGAGGCGAGGAGTAGTGGAGATGGTCTGTCTCTTTGAGAAATACATGTCTACCAGCATGCTCACGATACAAATTCACCTTCTTGTGCAACTTGTAGATGAAGTGGAGATTGCTGGACCTATCCATATGCGATGGATATTCTTCTTGGAGTGCTTCATGAAAACCCTGAAAGGCTTTGTGTGACAATGAGCTCAGTCAGAAGGTAGCATGGCTAAAGGTTGGTTGGTGTATGAGGCACTAGTGTATATTTCACAATGGCTACCAATGGTGGATCCAAACAACAAAATGCTATGGTTGCTAAAGGACGATGATAGACTGATCGGAGATGTGGTGGTTGGAAATGGGGTAGAAAAAAGAATGGATGCTAAAATGGAGGAGAAGGTGAATCACTTTTGTATGTTGCACCATGCCTCTATGGAGAGGTGGCTCGCCAGGTACCAAATCGCTAGGCAAGATCGAAAGAAAGCGCGATCTGAATTTCGACATAGTACGTGCCATCGACCGATTTGATATCCCGAGGGCATGGAGGAGATGCCGTGGTTCATGTCAACGCAATGGTTGCATGGAGCTTTCACCGCAGCGTCTCGCGAAGGGGCGGAGGTCTCAATGGAGGAGTGGGAATTCTCGAGGGGATGTAGTCCAAAGGTGATGATGTGTTTAGGATTTGTCGTATCTATATTTTATACGCGATAACTAATTTGAGTGTTTCAATGTACAATACAAAATATATAGTGCAGCGTGGTCACGCAAATGGCATTTTCGTGTAGAGCGTATTGACAAAATGCACTCCATAATGGACTGTGGTAGAGCAACGGATCCAAACACAGTTATAGATGCGATGGAGTATTTTGAAAACTTACAAAGTATTGTTATGATGGATTAACATAGCTTCTCCATGATACTATTCGATGTGCAGTGGTTCAAAGTGGTACTTGAAGGAGCTGGAGCAACAGTTCGACAAGGTCCATCTGGATTTCTCGAAATAGATTCCGAAAAAAAATGGACGGATTTGCGTGACACCTTTGTGTTACCGGCCCATTGTAAATAGGTACATTAACTCATTTGTTTGCTAATTGTATTACGACATGGTACATGTCACAATAGTTTAATCTCTCTTGTACGTGTTTGTGAACATGTAATCTTCTATCCAAACCCCCGACAATCTCAATGGTGGGTATGTTATACCTTCACCTCCCCGAAGTGCGAGAGTATATGATCAAAGCGATGTTCCGAGCATAGATGAGGACAATATGCAAATAGAGGGGTCGATATTGCAAGGGGTGGAGGCCACCGAAAGCTTGGAGCATGTAGAGGAGCCAGCAATCGGCTAACAATGATGGAAATACAGGAGTCCAAGAATTCTTTAAAAACGAGGTGGACTCATCCTTTTGTGATGACATATCTATCGACCTTCTTGTGTATGCGGAGTTGTCTCAGGAGATTGACATGGGACCATAGGATACTTCATACTTGGAGGATCCACTTACTCAATTCATTGACTAATCGCTTATAAGGGTACATAAGATATGCATTTTAAGTGAGATCATTTTTTTAGGATTTATATTACCATGCTTTGTATGATTTAAATTGATTATGCTAACATCATTTTTTGTCTGTATAGGTGACCTTTTCAGGATGATCGAGGGATGAGCGATGAGAAGTTGCAGGATATCTTCACGTGCATGTCTCTAGATCAGATGGCGAGATTTAGAGACATAGCGGACCAAGAGCTGTCTCGGACATTGTCAGACCACTCTATTAGATCTACTTTGGCGCGATCAGATGCTTCAACTTCGAGCAAAGGAGGTCGACGCTCTAGAATTGGGCCAAAGGGAGGGAATGCTTCAGGGTCAAGGGAATGCTGTAGAGATACTGAGGTAGTGAGCTCGCAGTCGGCAGCACGGGATACAGGTACGACTCCTCGCTCTGGTGGCAGTTCCAGGGAGCGTGGCTCAGGTGGTTGCCGTGGAGGCACGGACACGGTGTCTCCGTCTCGTCGTTCTACTGGAGTTACATTATCTCCACGATTTGTCACACTTGTGGGGACATCTACTCCAGTTACTCTGGCTTTTGCTCAATCGTCTGCAGGTGGCACACCTATGGGTGCTACACCAATAGATACTACCCCGATCGGTACATCGGATATATAGGGGTCTCCTGGATATGCCCAAGATTGTGGACGCAGGTTAGAGAGGACCCATCTTAGGCATACCCCAAATGGATATGCCTATCTTGTCGATGATAGGTCAGGAGCCATCATCATGAATGATGAGGGGAGGAGGGTGATGGCTTGCATGAGAGAGTTGTGCCAACAAGTTTTTCGGTATGTCTTAGATCATTGGAAAAACATACTGGAGGGGAGCAAGGACTACATAGTAGCATCCTTGCATGAGGAGTTTTCGGTTCCAACCACATCAGATAGATTTTCTACGGGTTGGATGATGGACTGCATGCATGCATATATGTTACATAGACGATCGGACGCATGCAAGGCACTCAAGAGTGGGGCTACAAAGCCCGAGTGGATAGACGCGAACGACTAGCGCCGACTGAGGGAGGAGGCTACAGATTCTCCAGGACGTTGGAGTCAGCAGGCGCGAGGCGACAAGGGCATGACTAGAGGCCGAAGTGGTCCATCATCTTGGGAGTGGCGGCCACAGGACATATCTAGAGGACTTTATAAGTTTTTCTTTTGTTTTGCTTGCTTATTTTTTTGCAATATCCTTTGTACTGACAATCATATTTCTAACAGTTAATATTTTGTTTTCTTTGTAGCACTTCATTACAAATCGCAATCCGACCGACCTTGAGACTCGATATGCAGAGAGGCACGGTCTCACTGCATTGATCGACCGATTGTATAGACGCAGCGGCCCTGTAAGTCACTCATCTTTCTTGTCTGTAGTTACCATGTTTAATTAGAATGCATTATTGTATGGTGGACTGATGTGTAGTTGTTTCTTTTTATGCAGAGTTCGTTCGATGCTCCTTTGCGGTGGGATGAGCTTTCGGATGGTGAGGATAGATAGCTCACCCTTGGATCCTTGGAGCTCACACACCCTTCTTTTTTGGTCGCCTGATTTGTGTAGACATTTTCTATGTAGTAGTGATATCTTGTCATGATTGTACCAGTCGCTTTCATTATGCGATCATGTATTTATTTCATGTATCAGTGTTATGATTTAAGTACACTTTGTTTTTGTTTATACGAGCATTGTACACAGTGCAAAAACTCTTTTGTATGGCCCAAATAAAGCACACAGTGCTATATTGCCACAAATTTTTTTTCCCTATTACTGTCGCTATTAGTGTCACAATTTTACCTGCACGTGTCGTTATTAGCATTGCAGAGCATCGTTATCAGCGTCACTATTTGTGTCGGTATCAGCGTTGATACCGATGCAAATAGCGACGCTGATACCGACGCTAATACCGACTGTTCTATGGCGTCGCCAATAACGACGCTTTTTGTGACGATGGAGGAAAATTTTGTTATTTACATTTTCATCGCTTTTAACGTCGGTATAAGGCCTATATCTTGTAGTGCATTAACCCATAATCCGCATCCCAATAGCCCAATTTTCTACCTTAAAAGCCTTGGGACTTAATGCCTTCTAGAAAGGGATAGAACATCATGCATTCCTTCTATTGAAAGCCCTTTAGGACTATACTTGACAACCTCGAGTGTAGTGTATTTGATCAATGCAACATGAAGTGCTCATGAACCCAAAATCTTGTGAGATGCGCAAAGATATTGGTAAAAAAAGTTACCTATTTAAGGATAACGTGCAACTACCTTCAAAGTCCTGCTCCAATCTGTCCAGAAAAACACCAATCTTGACCAAGGATATCAAGTTTCCAAGCTCAACAAATCCAAAATAACTATATAAAAAATTAGTACTCTAGACAAACACAAAAAATCCAACTACAAAACAACAAAACAAATAGTCACATAAATGGCTAAGCTACAAAATTCTTACCTATCTAAATGTCTCTCTAGGGGTTTTCAATTTACGTGAAAGTGCTTGACAACGAACCGTTAGGTATGGCAAAAGGATCAAAAAATCATTGTTAATAAGAGGACCTTAGTTAAAGCTAGAGGAGTGTGAAGTAAGAGGAGAGAAGAATGAGGCTTGGACCCGATACCTATGCCAGGGCAAAGCATGCAATCTTTAGCTGATAATAGAGGGAAGCACAATGAATTGAAATGGAGCGATTTGAATCATTACATTTTGGATCAAGAGGTGTCAATACATGGGAGGTGGAGTCTACAAGTATTCATATTTTTTCTTCAGTTTTTTTGTGCTTAAATTTATAGTTGGTTTTGTTGTTATTGATAGTGTTTTTATTTTTTAGTTGTGGATCAAAATCCTATATAAGCACCATCATAGTAGGCTTGACATATGGAGACACTTATATGCAAAGGGATTCATCACTTAAGTGGATGTGTGAACAATTCGGGTGAGCAAAATGTGTTAAATGGTTTCTTTTATTTATGAATAGAGATTTTTAGTCATTTCCAAGTGTATATCTTCGATATCTATGGGGGCAACAACACAATGAAGCAAAAAGAGAGAAAGAGAGCCAAGCAAGAAATGATGAAAGCATGAGAAGGATGATGAAGTGATGAGAAGGGGGAGATGATGATGATACCTCCTTCTATGAGATATGATCCATGTATATAATACAATACATATATTGCTTTGTACTAATAGTCATCAAGAAAATGTGGCTTCAAATAGATGTATATGGTTTCTTATACAACTTCATATACATATAGTAATACAATCCAAACATGATCTTTCCCATTCTCATTTCATATTGTTATTCAACATTTTATGTTAGTCATACTCTATTATAGTGTGTTTTTAAAAATGGAATGTGGCTTTAGTTTTTGTTTTAGATGCGCAATGAATATGCAATAAAGTGTAAGGAAAAAGAGTCAAGGAGCTAGTGGTTGCCTATTTATGGCTGGAGCCATAAATTTGCAACTAGCACCTCCTTGTTTTTTTCTTGTACAAGGCACCTTTATTTCATCGTTAAAATTTGTGTGAAAATTAAAAAGAAAATGGGATTAAAAACCATTTAAATTATCAAGAAAATCACATATATTATTGTGTTATAAAGCGCACTTATTTTTTTGGCAAATACATGCAGATTTTCTATAGGTCTTCCAACACAAATATTAGCGCGAACTTAGACATTCTTATAGGTTTTTTTTTGTAATTCAAAAAATGAATCAATAGAGCACATGTAGACCTAATCCTTTGTAGTGTTCTTTACATAAATTTTTTAAGTAATCGTGTAAGTATGGAGGAAGAGGATAAGTGATGACTGATGATGAAGGAATTATAATGGTTATAGATCATTGATGTTGATGGGTCTTAAGGAGCTCCACTATACCTATTCGATCACTGCACCTATTCGACCACTGATGCTTCTTCCTATGGGATGTGTTTAGCTTGTTATGCAATGGTTTTGTACACATGCAAGTGCAACTAGGAGTTGAGTCAAATTCCAATCAAGCTTGCCCATGCTTGAGAACCTAATTGGTGAAGATTATAATGCTACGCTATTCTTAGGGTGACAAGTCATTCGAACAAGCCTGAGATGTCCTTCTCGTGATGTGCCCTAAGGTTGATGTGGAAAACTGAGCTAAGATATTGCCCTAATGTGTACTGAGGATGTAATGTGCTTTTCTTTTTGTTTCTTTCTTTCTTTTTATATTTTTTTATTTTTTATACAATAAATAAATAAAGTACAAGTGTATGAATAAGAAGAAATAAATCACTCATGGAATGGCTTGATTGTGCATTCAAGACAATCGTTATTGAGAATATATTTTTAAATGTATTCACGCACTATAATGATGGATCCAATTAGAAAGGATGCATGCATATGGCGAGCCTATATCTACCATATTGTTTAGTAAGAGTATCAAATGTTGGCAGTATTAGGGCTTAGAGTGAAGGCAAACCATCACTATTTGACCAAATCTTGCATTGACATTAGAAAATAGCAATCACCTCTTCATCTTCATAAGCTTTTACTAGTTATTGCAGAAGCTAGATGAGGAGTCTAAGGTAATCGTAGGTGACTGATGAAGGAAGGATTAGGGAAATCGGTAAATTCTTTTACAAAATGGCCAAAAGAAGAGACTAAGTCGAGGGTTGAGATAAGTAGGTTTTGTTAGTGTGGATCCCCTTGATGTAGGGGAAGTAGAGTGGATTCACTTGCTCTTCTTTTTGGAAGTAAATAGAGGCTTCCCAAGTCCTCTTACTATTTTTGTAGTGGGAGCTCACGCTCAACCGCCAAGACCCACGGGCTGCTTATTGCTTCAAGGGTTTCAAGCGAGCTCTAATGGCTATCTCTCACCTAGCCGACGCACCGTCGATCCTACGAGTGTAGTGAGCTTACATTGATGCCGACGTGAGTAGCCTCCTCCCTCGCACACCTCGGTAGCTCCACGATTCTTGATTCTAGCTCAAGCATCCTCAAGCCTCCTCCATCTCCAAGCTCCATCCTCCATAGCCGTGCGCGCTAGAAAAGAGAAGAGAAAAAGAGAAGAGGAGATGGTGAAGAGCTTCACCCTCGATCCCTCACTCCCACACACTCACTCCCTCACACTCTCACACTCCCTCTCTCAAGAGCACACATAAGCAAGAAGAAGAGAAGAGAACAAGAGAAGAAGAAGAGAGCTCTTGTTAGCCACACACCAAAGAATGATCTTCCATTCACTTTTTGAACTTTATATACAAACCCTAAAATCCCATGGGCACCCATCCCCTTTTTTACATGACCGACCATTATGGCAATGTCTTTTTTCCATTTCCCTCTTCTAGCCTTATGCCTCTAGCCTATGCCCATCTAATATTTTACAATTGGCACAGGAGGGAGCGTGGTGCTCTTTTACAAGAGTTTCCCAAGTTTTTTGAGATGCCTTTCATTTAAAATTGCGCCTTTGGTCTCGGCTTAGCTTCTAGAGGTCGCCTACGTGTCTTTGCTCTTCTTCCATGCTTTCTCCGCTTTTTCCTTCATTTTCCGCCATTTTTCGCCATTTTCCACCATCTCGACTTGGGGTTAACATTACCCTCCTCCAAGACGGGTGCCAGTCCCATGGGACTTCTGTGTTGTTGTAGGGTGGTAGGCACTTGGGCAATGATGGTGTAAAGGGAAGGGCCACATGGAGATTCACGTGCGTGTGGAAGCTGATGGTTGTCAGGGAAGCCGGATGGATAGCGAGTGGTTGACGGGGGCCTCCAAAGTTGGTGGTTTGCTGCTTGTGTGATGCCTGAAAGGAGAAGGTGCGGTGCTCTTCCTAAGGGGAGTGTCTACCTTACTATTTGTAGTGCAGTGTGCTCGTGCTAGTGGAATGGGGAGGTGGGTCTAACTGCAGGCAAGCCTAGGTGATGTCCCACACTTGAGGATCCCATTTGTGTTAAGGGAGGTGTGGTGCAAGTGGCTTAGGGTGACATGTCTAACCATAGGCGAGTGTTAGCGCCCTAGGTATGTCCTACCCTTGATGTTCCCTAAGCATGAAGTGGGGAAGAAAAAAGGGCTAGGGGGTTAGGAGCGGAGCCGGCCGACCGAAGCCACCGGGCACGTCTAACTTGTGAACCCCTAGGTGCACTGATAGTGCTCTATGTGGTGTTTAAGTGCTTCTGCAAGTGAGTGCTTGTGTGCCTTTCCTTTCATGTTATTCCTTTTTTTTAAAAACAATTGTGGAATGACAGCCATGCCTAATTGTCTTCATCTGAATGAGGAGGGGAAGGGGGTCGGATGGATTTGCTCAAAAAATGGCGACTTTGCATGTAATCTTTCAGATTCATGTGGACATGAAGAGAAGTGGTGGAGAGGAAAGGGCGATTGCACCTAGTAAATTGGCTGTCATTCATATCTTCTAGGAGGGCTAGGCAAAAAGAGGGGAGGAGACTAGCCCTCATCATAAGACGAGCCATGGCGCAGTTGTCAATAGCGTTAGGGTTAAAGAAGAGGGGAGGTAGGCCGCGCTCTTGTGGGGTCGGGTCCTGCTTAAGAAGTAGCTTAAGTAACCTAAGATAATTATAGGTTGTTACCAAGGCGGGTTCAGGGCATGAGGAGAAATCTGCAAGAAAGCGTGTCATAGAATCATCTAGGCTTTCGGAGGTAAAGAGAAGGGCATGCTCGAAGGATCCTACATTAGAGTTATAAATAATAGGGAAGTCGTACCACCCATGGAGGGTGGCATCAAAATCCACCCCTACCCTTCGAGGGTATGACATGTAGGTGGGGTTGTTCTGCTCAAATGGCAGGGTGTTACAAAACGCCATCCAGGCGAGCATACTGATGTCGCATACTCGTCTCCTCCACAAGGGTTGGCTTTTGTAGCCCTGTACAGTGTGTGGGACTTCAAAAACTTTGTTCTGTCAGTAATCAGCCGCTTCTGTGCCCCAAGAGATCGGGGTTTTTTCTCGCTCTTCTAGCCATCTTTGCCCCAACCGGCCACCGATCGCGATCACCTCATCCATCACCTTGAGCGGCAAGACCCTCTATAGACTGTTGGGTAGGAGAAAACTAAAGGTGAATGGATCCTTTCCTTGTTCTTGTATCTCCCACAGCACCAGTTCTGCGTGGAATCCCGCAGGGATATCATCAGGGCAAGGTGGGAGGGGTACGGATGGCAGCACGGTTGGTTTGGCTCTCAGCTGTTTCCTGGCTTCCTCTACTAGCTTTCTGCGTCTTTCCCTAGATGCGGCTTTTCTTTCCGCAGATGGGTCCTCTTGTGGTGGCTCTTGAGATTGTGGCGAGGGGGGTTGTGGAACTACATCCTCCCTGAATTGGTTCATGTCGATTTTAATTTTTGCTTCCTCCCATTGCTGTTCTCCCTGTGGTGCTTCCTCTTCGAATCCGAGGGCGTCGATTTCGTGGGGGGTTAGGCCGGCCAGCAATAGGTATTTCTGTTGCTCGTCCAAGCTCAGCCTAACCTCCGTAGGTAGGGGTGGCATCTGCAATCCAGCATGCAAGGCTTTGCATGCGATGCTGAGCTTTCTTTGCGTCACCTCCAATGACTCTCCTTGCACTGAGGGGGTGGTGTCCAGGATGGTGTCGAGGAAGGCTTTCTATTGGGCACCGAAGGCCACTTGGGCAGCTTCTGCCTTGCTCTCTGCAGAGATTTTCTCCTTCTCTACCAGAGCAAGGCACCGCGCCAGTGTCTTCACCCTCTTTTCATTATACACACTCCACTCCTCTGCTCTTTTGTTCATTCCTTCCAAGCTCTCTCCTTGCTTTAGGGTTAGTATCATGAGTTTTTGCTCGTGGTCCTCCAACTCCCTGACCAGTCTCTCTTCCTCTTCTTTTTCAGAGTTTAGTTGCTCTGTCAGGTGCTCAATTTCTTCTTGCTACTCCTCTATGTCTTGTTTTCTCTCCTCGTCTCTAGCACTCATCTCAGCCACAAGTGCATCCACATGAGCAGATTTTGTAGCGAGCTCTTGGTATTGCACTATCAGGAGCTTGTGCTCCCTTTGCATTTTCACTAGCTCCTGTGTTTCGTTTTCAAGTTGCTGTCTCCAGTGCTCCTCCCTATCATCCTTAGCCTTCATTTCTTGTTTGAGATCTGCAATCTCCCTTTGCAGCATGGCTATCATCCTTGTTTTATCCAGCTGGGAGGTGGCCACTGATTCCTTCTCAGCTGCCAACTGAACCCACATAATGCATGCATATATTCATGAGTAACTTACTCGAGAATATACAAGGGTGGTGGACTACAATATACAAGCCTTGAGATAGCACAGTTATATTCTATGGTGGTGATAAGGCACTACATTATTGATGACAGATTATTGGAAGCTCACATGCTTTCTAAAGAGGTCAAGCTATATGGGAAGGTGATGGTAGCTACCATACAATGATGCAGCATTTTACACTACTCATGTCCCTTAGAATTTTTAGAGATCATGCATTGAGGAGTCGGCGAGACACAGTACAAGTGAGTGAAGCCAAGAAAAGGTAATGGCTTTGATGCTTTGGCAGTTAGAAAAATATTTTCATTCAAACAAAAACAACGCTGTCGTAAAGTTCACGCAAGGGTTGCAGAACACGGGGTTCAAGATACAGCAAGAAATGAGGCTAACAAGAAGAACTCAAATATTTGATGCCAAAGTTCACTATATTCCTTGTCAAATGAGTTACAAGAAGTTCATGTTCAGAATAATCTGAAGTATCTCATAAACTGTTTACATTCAGGTGTATGATAACAGTTACAATAGGAAGAAAAATGTTCTTCACATCAGCATGCTCATTCTGTAACTTAGCAGTTGCCTGTTCAGCAGAGGATTTCAGAAACTCCTGAGGAACATCTCAATAGTGAGGCCAAGACCACCATTATTTGCTGAAAAGATATCAGCAAGTCTTTACAACTTTCGTCTTTTGTTGATTGGATTCATGGCTAAAGGAGAGGTCCAAATGGGGATCAATGCATGGTTTTAGATCTGAAGATTCAGCACCAGATTCATGACTCAACAACTTCTTGCTGTCTGATTTGGGACTTGCTTCTTTCTCTTCTTCCCATGCATTGCCACTTCTCTTTACGGTGTCTTTCATTTCTTTCTGTGGGCTAACCTTCAAGGCTCCTTTCTCTACTTTTTCTGCAGCACCATCCACCTTTGAGCCTTTCTTCTCTAGTTTCTTTACACCAACAGGAGATCTACGCACAAACTTCAACTTCGGCCTTGAAGATTAGATGGCAAAGTACTCCCTCGGTGCTTCACTAGCGCTTTGCTCGCTTCAGAACTTCTGAGAGACTTTCTTCAACTCTATGTCATGGGAACTTTTGAACTTAGATGATCGCTTCCACAAACCTTCCTTTGATTCCATAATTCCCTGCACTTTTCTTAGAGATCATCATTGAAATTATCAACTTGATAATGTCCTTTGGCATCAGTTTTTCATATTTTTCTAACACACACACATCATGCATCCAAACAAAATCATATACATGCACTAACGGAATATATACATTGGATGCGGATTATCATAATGCATCACACACACAATGAATCACACGCAGAAAATAACACAAATGCACAACAAAAGAAATGGAGGTGTTTACGACTCGGATGCGCAGCAGCACGACATCCACCCCCTCTAAACCTGTGCATCCTCCGGATGTGCCAACTATCCAGGATCATTCAAATCCATAAACAGGTCGAGTCCATCTTCTGTTTCTAGTAGACCTGTTTCTCCATCAGCTTCATCATCTATATTCTCTGCTTCTTCTGCTTGTCTTTCTTCTATCTGCTCTTCTTCTATCAACGCTTCAAGTGCATATTCTTCATCTTCTCTTCTCTTGAAAATCTTGACTCGTTTTCCAGCAATGGGCACCCTCAATACTGTTCCATCTAATTTAGCCAACTCATAGGTACCATTGTCAAAAACCTGTTTCACCTCATACGGTCCAAACCATCTTTGAACCATTTTTCTTATGCTACTATGCTGATTCTCTAGACTACTGTCGTAGACTAGAACCCAATCTCCTTCTTTTATGGCTCTAGGGCTCAAGCGATGCCTTAAATCAAACCTGTCCTTGTTTCTGAGTCGGGCTGCCTTCAAACGATCAACTGCTAGCTGCACATCTTCTGTCCTTCTCTCTAGTTGACGAATCTGAAGAGCTAGAAGCTCTTCTCTTGAAAAATTCTCATGCCACGGAAGCACACTCCAAGTGAGAGTACAAATTTTTGTAGGCATGACAGGTTTTTGCCCATACATCAACTCTGCAGGCATGTATCCAGTAGTCACACTATGTGTAGAGCGATCAGCCCACAATGCAAAAGGTAGTAATCTCGGCCAATCCCCAATCCGACCTCTACAAGCTTTTGCCAATGCTTTAACTATTGGCAGATACCCTCTTTCACTCTTGCCATTTCCCTCTGGATTATAGGCAGTAGTAAGAGCCAATTTAATCCCAAGCCGTGAGAAAAATTCTCTAGCTTCATCTACATCTAGCTCTCCACGATCAGCTGTAATCTTGCCTATACATCCATACCTGCAAAATATTTCTTCCAACAAGAATTTACATACTGTAGTGGTGGTCTTTGTCCGCAAAGATCTGCCTTCAACATAGTTTGTAAGATCCTCCCTAGCCAAGACAAGATATCTCATCTGCCAAAGTCCCACTGGCAAAGTAACCAAGTCTACCACCCACCTATAATGCATACATAGTGGATAAGTCGGATGCAACTCATTACGATGTCGCACTAAAGAGTAAAACTGGCAGTCCCTGCAAGTCTCCACAAAGTGAGAAACATCTTTATACATCCCTTTCCACCAGTATTTTTCTTTGATTTTCTCATAGGTAGCCCACACACCTCTATGTCCAGCCCATGAGCTCTCATGAAACTCTCGCATAATCTGTATCTGCATCGCTACATCACAAACTACTCTCAAGGGCAAGCCTCCTCTCTTCTTTGGATGCTTCCAAAGAAAACCATCTTTCAAGAAATACCCATAAGCCTTCCTTCTGATTTTCTTGAATTCATCATCTATCCAATCAGCTCTTCGAGTCAATGAACTTAGATACTGTCCAATTTGCAGCCACTCATCAACATAAAGTTCTTCAATAAAGGCTTCAACAGTAGATACATGACAATCATGAACAACGACAGAAGCAGCAAACTCTGTCTCATCATCTTCTACAAGCATTGACTCCTCATCCTCATATCTCGCTCTAGATAGCATGTCAGCAACTGGATTATCTTTCCCTGCTATGTGTCGAAATTATGGATTCAATGATTTGATATAGGCAATCCACCGAAGCATCGCTATATCTGGAGTCGAGCAACTAGTAATCATACCAAGCAAAGGCAAACAATTTGTTTCCACAACAACTGAAGCTCCAATAAAATACCCTTTGTCACACTTCAGTGCAGTGACTACTCCCCACAACTCTCTTTTGATCTGCAGATATCTCCTCTGTCGCTCATTAAGAACTTTAGCTCCAAAGCGGATTGCATACCTATTTCCATCAGCATCATCCTGTCCCACTGCCCAACCTATGCCAATAGGGCTAGTATCAACTGTCAACATGATCGGCCGTCCACACTGATAATCCGCCTTGCGAAGAGTAGGAGCTGACTGCAACAGCTTCTTGAGCTTACGCATGGCTTTTGAATGCTTCTCATCCCAATGAAATATCTGCCCCTTTCGAAGCAGCTGATAAACAACATCTGCTATATGAGCAAAATGAGGAATCCAAATCATGTAAAATACACAAGCTCCCACAAATCTCCGCACCTCTGAAGTAGTCGAGCAATACTCTGCAATCCTGTTTATGGCATCCACCTTTGCAAATGAAGGTTTCCTGCCATAATATCCAACCATATGCCCAACTATGATGACTTCATTAACACCAAAGACAGATTTCAGCCCTGAAAGTGTCAAATTTACCTCCTCTAATCGTGTCAATATTTGCTCACAAGCAACCAAGTGGTCAGCCACAAACTGTCTACATCCACGCAAATCAAGACTTTCATTCTTTTCTTCTTCTGCACAACCCTTAATAGGCACATCATCTAGAAAAGGCATGGTATATTGCAGAATATAGTCTCATAGAACTCTATGCATAGCATTCATCATATGAGCAACTGAGTTTGTGGCACCTTGAGGCAAGGTACACATCCTCACAAGACCAATAGGTGTCCCCATAGTAGTAATATCCCTGCTTTCCAAGGCAAGCTGAAACTGATCATAACCTGAATACAAGTCACCTAGAGAATAGATGGCTCATCCTGCAAAAGCCTCAACAAATTCATCCACAACTGGACCTGTTCCCACATTCCTGATTGTCACTTTGTTCACGGGCTGCATATCCTGAATAAATCTCAAAGTACCATTCTTCTTTGGTATAGTAAACCACCTGTTAGAATAGGGTGCAGAAGAGGGTTCCAAAATCCCCATTTTAATCTTCTCATTCAGCAACTCTATCAACTTTGGCAAGTGTGCTTTAGGCACATGTATAGGACGTATATTCCATGGTACATGAGGAACAGTATCAAATCTGCCAAGCCTTTAATAACATCATCTACAGATAAGGGCACTGGAGCAGCAGGAACTGGTGGATTCATAGCAGGAGGAGTAGGCTTAGGCAAAGAAGTTGCAGCAGGGGTAGAAGAAGAAGTCTCCAAGGATTTTTCAAGAAGTGATCCTGTATTACGATGCAATCGTACTCTCCTGCGCTGCTTCTTAACAAGAGCATTCACAGCATCAATGACATGTCTCCACTCGGTCTTTAAACCTGAATCAGTAGCTTGATCTTCCAAAAGATCATCCAACTTTTCCTGTAAATCAGCATCAGCAACTTGTAAAAATAACTCCACTTTCTGCATCTCCAAAGCTTGCTGCTCAGTCCCATCCAACTGATCATAGCGGCTCTCAAACTCTCGCAGAAGAGCGGTAACAGAAAGTCCCTTATTAGGCATAGAAACCCATGCTAAGAAATTCCTGCGATTCATACGACCTGTATCCTCCATGAAATATTCATCTTTTAATGCCTTCTTAAACTCTGCCCAACCTGCATGTGTTTCTTGAATTTCTGAAATGCGGACTTCAAGAGCACGCACCACGATCCGCAAGAAGTAGCGGCTCCAAACATCTTGAGAAACCCCAAAAAACTTCATCTTTTCTTCATACAAATGCAGGTAAGTTGACACTTGCTGGCCATTAAACTGCTTCATCTCATGTTGGACAGCTTTCAAGGCATCCATAGCATCACTGTCACGTTTCGCGTGAGCTTGCTGCTGCATCTAAATGGTAAATGACTGAAACAGGTTCTTCATGACATTATCATCTGTCATCTCTTCTTGCGAGTCTCCCATCTTGCTGAAAAGTGATGCAGCACTTTCACGTCGGGTTCACTAGAAATGTCGTAAAGTTCACGCAAGGGCTGCAGAACACGGGGTTCAAGATACAGCAAGAAATGAGGCTAACAAGAAGAACTCAAATATTTGATGCCAAAGTTCACTATATTCCTTGTCAAATGAGTTACAAGAAGTTCATGTTCAGAATAATCTGAAGTATTTCATAAACTGTTTACATTCAGGTGTATGATAACAGTTACAATAGGAAGAAAAATGTTCTTCACATCAGCATGCTCATTCTGTAACTTAGCAGTTGCCTGTTCAGCAGAGGATTTCAGAAACTCCTGAGGAACATCTCAATAGTGAGGCCAAGACCACCATTATTTGCTGAAAAGATATCAGCAAGTCTTTACAACTTCCATCTTTTGTTGATTGGATTCATGGCTAAAGGAGAGGTCCAAATGGGGATCAGTGCATGGTTTTAGATCTGAAGATTCAGCACCAGATTCATGACTCAACAACTTCTTGCTGTCTGATTTGGGACTTGCTTCTTTCTCTTCTTCCCATGCATTGCCACTTCTCTTTACGGTGTCTTTCATTTCTTTCTGTGGGCTAACCTTCAAGGCTCCTTTCACTACTTTTTCTGCAGCATCATCCACCTTTGAGCCTTTCTTCTCTAGTTTCTTTACACCAACAGGAGATCTATGCACAAACTTCGACTTCGGCCTTGAAGATTGGATGGCAAAGTACTCCCTCGGTGCTTCACTAGCGCTTTGCTCACTTCAGATCTTTTGAGAGACTTTCTTCAACTCTATGTCATGGGAACTTTTGAACTTAGATGATCGCTTCCACAAACCTTCCTTTGATTCCATAATTCCCTGAACTTTTCTTAGAGATCATATGGCGCCTATATTTTGTCGCGCATATTCATTGAGGCGTTGGATATTTATTTATTATTTTGTATGCGCATAGGCGCACGATTATGTTATTTGTACTTGGACATTGTATTGGGTATGCCTGACTCTTTGAGCACCGCCCATTAGCTTTATTTCTATTTTGTGCTAAAGCAAACTCAAAAGCTAAAAGCTTTCTATTTTGTAATTTGGGCTATTATTTGAGCTTGAAGATGATTAATACATAAAATACATGCTTTGTGGAGCGCTCACACAAGGCATGGGGGGAGATTGCACCCAATTGGTCTCTTGTTCATGTCATGCATGCTTTTTACCTTGAGTTTTGTGCAAAAAGTAGAGTTCTTTTGTTCTAAGGGGACCTTCCGACATTCACTACGCGAGCATACAGCATCCAATCTGTGCACCAGTACATGCAAGGAGAGTCACCATCACTGATAAGGATTTACGGATAGTGAGGTTCTTCTAGCGATGGAAGGATAGTCCTCGCGAAGATCAACAACGATAGGGGTATACTACCAAAACATATATGGAATGTAGCTTCCAAATAGATTTTCTAAAACCCTGGTTGTAATGGATCCCATGTAAAATGTTATGAATATGAATATAATTTTTTTGATGCATCTTATTTTTGCTTGTTCACTTGTTATTTGTTTTATTTATGTCTTTGAGTTATCGTTACATGCATTCGAACGAATACATGTTGCGCGAGTGTTGCGCATGAACTCGATAAAGCACTACGTATTAAATTTAGGGTAAAAATTGTGTTGCATATAAATCTGATAAATAAATGTAATATTCAAGTAAAAAACAATAATAAACAACACGTATGACAAACTACATTACACGTAAATCCAACAAATATCAATTTTCATTACTTCAAGAGAAGATTACAAATTGCATTACATTGATGATGAGATATCATTTGGCACTAAGTACATCTACTCTCTCCTAGGCTTCTTTGAGCTAGACTCCCCATGGTCAGAGCTATTCTTGATCATAGGCAGCAACACATTTTGCCCTAGTAGTTTCTGCCTAATGACATTGGGGACTTTAACATCAGCGACCATGCCATGGGCCACCATGGAAAAAAGTGGGCTAGACCTAATATTAGAGAATAAGTAGAGGAGCTTCGAACATCGAAGCAAAACTACTTTCTCCAAGCTAGAGTTTGTTGGGATGGTCTTGAAGGGCCCAGCCTTTGTTAGTGCCCTCAATTTCAAGAAGTTCTCAGCAAAAGCCGGAGAGCATGTCTTATGGAATACAATAATGTCGCTCACAAGCTGGCCGATATACTCATTCATTACTGAGTCCTGCATCACACAAGTTCAATGTTAAACTCACTGTGTTAAACTCACTATGCATGGAGTGTGGTAAAGATATATACATCGAATTTGCATCAAAATTCACCAGTAGGGCCTCTAGGGCATCCGGAGTGTGCACATCAAATTTTGCAGGGATCGGGCCCCTAGAGTTGTCTTGACCATAGGCTCGCATCTTTATTAGTAGGCCAGGGTAGCTCTTGGGGCTCGATCCCAGCAAAATTTGATATGCACACTCTCGATTTCCTAGAGGCCCTATTGATAAATTTTGACGTGAATCCGATAACATTATCTTCTTTGCATTATCTATTTCTTGCTGTAATGGAGCATGGAAATATTCCACCCCCTCAATGATGAGAGCATGGAGAGAAGCGAGGGGTAGTTCATCGCTTGTCGGCATCTCAACAGGGCAAGGAGGTGGGTGCACAATGGCTAAGCTTTGTGTTGCCTCTACTCTCAGATCGAGTGTGATCTCCTCAGGCTCCCTCTCTCAAAATACTCTAGCTGTGGCCAAGAAGGTGTGTCGATGTCTTCCTCACTATCCTCTTGTAGCTCAGTGCACAAAACATATATGGAAAATACTACATCACACTCGATAAGATCCATCGTGGTGGCATGGTCCTAAGATGAGGTGGGCACGTGGAGATGCTGTCCCACATGCACGAGAGCTCGATTTATTACCTTTGCATGGCTAGATCCAGCACATAAACTATATAGGAAATCTATGGGGACCCATTTGAGAGCATAGTCCCGAATAGAGCAGTGAGAGGGTTTGCTGCATAATAAAACGATTCTAGTACACTAGAGCTAGGATCTACGGTAGAAAAGAAGCTCTCTAGACTTAAGGTTACGTAAAATCTAGAATCTATCTAGTCTCCTGTGTGTGCATAGCGTGTGGAGCTAATCCATGCAGCGAAGGCAGGAGTGGTAGCCATGGCACACAAAGAGAAGGAAGGAGAGCACAAGTGTAGGGAAGTAGAGAATGAAAGTGAAAATGAGTTTGGAGTTATAGCTTTTATGTATCTAGGGTTTAAAATAAAGGTTCTTTTTAACCCTAAAGTTTCACATGAAAAATCTTACCTTAGTTTCTTTATTTCAATACTTTAAAGTAATCGTTAAAATTACTCATATAGACAAATGCTTCGTTCTACATTATTATATCCTTGAATATACTTGGATCACTGAGTAAGTTCAAGTCCAACTATAGAAAATATAGAAAATTTTTAAGAAAAGATATCTAAAAGACCTTAAAAATCCCTTAGATCCAATTTAGTATTTAATTTTAAGAAATAAGTAGAAGAGATGAGCTATAATATATCATTATGCAAAGACAATATTGCATAGATTATAGAACTCCAGCTTACAATTTAATTATGATTTTAACTAGCACGATTGACTAATTATAGTATGTATTATCGCACGCTTGGATCATAGTAAACTGAGATTATCTAAATTGAAAGTACTTGAAAGTTTAAAAAAAGTTTATATTCATTCTTTATTTAAAAAAATTTGCAAGGATTCCATTCTCTCAAGGATATGTGGAGAAGCACATTGTTTACATGTCATGGATTGCTCACTACGAATCTTGACTTTTCTATTATCTAACTTGAAATAGAAGTTGCAGAGGGGCTCATTGGACATTAATTGGATTTCTTGTCTCAAAAAATAAATGGGCCAATGGCTCTCTGCGTTGACCACAAAAGGGTTATGACCATTCCACAAGATAACCACATCTATGAGAACTGTATGTGTCTCATCTCAGGTATCTTGATCCAAGCTGATCCACTCCCCTCACAAAAGTCGCTATCTTCTATATCGAAAGCGAATGCACAAAGTTTTTCTAGCGATGAAATACCTATAATAAAAACAAAAATAATGGTAAGCAAATGCGAATAATAGACCAATTCATCTAGGCAAGACCTATGTCAATTAAATCAAGGCATTCAAAGTAGTAAAAAAATATTTACCTGAATGTGAGATCAGATTGGTTGACCCTACATTCAATCATCTCATTAAAATGTGTTCTTTTGACTTGCCAAGACTCACCCAATAGTTGACTCATCCAGTCCTTGGATGGACACTTGCATTGATACGTAATCTTTGTTTTCTTGAAAACATCACATGAACCAAATAAATATGCAAACAATGACAATGGAATAAACCAATTAAGATGCACATCTTTGGAGCTTGTGGTGGGTTTCATAGTACTATTGATATTAGATTTTATATTGGACTTATATGCTCCTGACAACTCCAAGCTATCAATCAACCATTCACCACTAGATAGTGGCGGCAAGTGGAAAATCATTTTCTACGAAATTTGGATTTTCAAAACTATATGAAAATTGGTCAAAATACCACTCAACAAGGCTATTTAGAGCTCTTAAAAAAGTTTATAGTTTCTATCTAGTTGCAAATCTTTTAATAGGAATGTATATCATACATATCAATGTATTTTTTATGAAAATTTTAGCATGATAAAAGATTATTGAGATGATTTTTCCACTAAAATTTTTCACTTTTCTACAAAAATGGTCTCAAATGTGGACATGAAAATATATACTTCCTAGCTTGTTTTGACCCTTTCTAGTTTTTTCAATAACTATCTTATGTTAGTCACATTTCCCTGAAACCATTTCTTCTTAATCTTTCTTGTTGATGAGAAATAGAATTTTTAATGGAGGGCCCGAATTGCCACAAAAGTGGCTTTCTTGCTATAAGACTAGTGTTAAAGCTTGTCAAGCTTTTGGTATACATTGATAGACTTTCTTTTTGGCATATCCTAATAGACGCGTTGGGCTATCAACAAAACCCAATAAGCCCGCTGGGATACAAAAAACCTTCTCTACATTGACCAACATAGCAAGTTTAACTTGGCTAACCATATTGACAAAAAATTGTAGAGTTGATGAGGTGTTATTGTTAGGATATCACAAAAATGTAATCATGTCATTTCGATCCCTACCCATAAGCAATGACATTATAATATCCTTACTAATGATGCATGGAAAAGTCTTTTATATGGGTTTGATTAGCTCAACAACTTGAGTAATATTGGGTTCTTGGATGTGGAATGAAAAGTAATGGCAATCTTGTGTTTGCTCTACTATCCAACACTTGCTTTAGCATAAATGTCTAGAATGGATTATCTTTCAAGATCTCCCTACTTGGTTGAATGATGAAGTTTGGGGCTCCCATAAGTTTTCTTGGGGGGAAGTATTGTACATACCTGCCCCAACATCAGTGATTGGTGTACTTAAGCTTGAGAGAAACACAGATTCTCTCAGACCCTATTGTAGATTCCCTATCCATCCTTGTAACTTAAAGATACTAATCGCTTTCATATTGTCCTATATGTAAAATTTGAAATCTTTCCTCTTACATGTTACCTTGGCAAATGATGTATCCAGTTTGTGAAACATCATCCATCGAAGCAGAGGAAAATACTAAACAACTAAATTGTAAACCCTAAGCCTTAAACTCTAAACCCTAAACCTTAAACCAAGCTCTAAACATGAAACCCTAAACCCTAAACCCTAGATCCTAAATGATAAAAGCTAACCTTGAAAATCTAAACCATAAAGTAAGCCCTACACCTTTAACACTAAACCGTACAACCTAGACCGGAAACCCTAAATACTAAACCATAGACCTTAAACCCATCTAAAGATCCAATGGATAAATTATAAGTGCATAGAGAGTGCCCAACATCATTGAGTTCATTATCATGATTGTGCTTGGAAGTCTAGAGTCTAGTACCACAACTGTATTGCCATGTTGCCATGAATGAATGCATCAAAGTTGAGTGACTTATATTTATGTACACTTACTGATTAATACACTTCAAAACTTGTGTTTAAACTCTCAACCAAAGTAGTTATACACCTATAACTGATTTTAAAATTGCACATACAAATGCACTAATGGTGAGGTTACAGTGCTCGTTTTTGCATTCTCTATATCATATAAGTAAAATGTTCACAAGCACATGTAATTTGGTGTAAATTTTCACATATCTTTACTTGCACCTATATGAACTCTTTTCTACATGAATTTAAACACATCACATGATGGATATGGTTATTCGCACATTAATTGAGATATGCAAGTTCCAGGTTAGAGTGTATATGCCACTTTAGGGGTGCCCACAATTCTTCTTACAAAATTTAGACACTGCAATTGTGCTATGCCCTTGAAGTGGGGCAAATTGTGGCCTTGAAATTACCGCCAGCAGGCACATTCAAAGAGCAAATGCATTATGGCGAAAAGGAAAGCTAAAGATGTAGAGACATGGATGCTTAAACAACAAGGAGTCTTCTTTAACACGGTATTAAATGTTGCCAAGACAAGAGAGGAAGAGACAATTGATGAACTCAAAAGGAAATTAGAGCTGGCAAGGAGAGCACTGAAACATGGATTCCATGCCAAAGCACCCAAACCTAGCACCAACTTAGGTGTGGAGGAACAAAGAGCTCATCTAATCACAGCTAGATTAACCATGTAAGAACTTGAATTGATAGGGTTTTGGGAGCTAGACCAGCAAGCACAACCTCCCCCTGAAGAGATGAGAGAGTCAATACACGAAGAGGGTTCAAAATTTGAGCATGACCATATTGAGGAAGAGCAGCCACATGAACCAAGCCCCACACTACAAACACAAGCACAAAAAGAAGAGCAAGGTAAGGAGGCCATACCTCCTAAGAGAATGGTGGAACTGCAGCATAAGCAGAGAGAACATGTAGAGCTAGCACAAAGAAAAATCCAAGCTAAGCCACAACAAGTTTCTAATGTGACTATTCCTCAAAGTGAGGAGTGTGATCTTATGAATTGGAACCAAGAATTTGTAGTATGGAAGCATTGAAAAAATCACAATTGACCCTTTGAATTAGCCTTCACCTTCTCTCGAATATTGGACATAGTATTATCTCCAAGGGTAGTGGAGGAAGTGATAAAGCTCTCAATAAGGCTAGAGAAGAGATGGTTGGAGGAGAGATTTAGACACTCCACGCAAGGTGGCAATGAAGCCTAAAAAATATTGGGAGGACAAGGTGATAGACATGCCCAGGAAAGTGAAGGGGTATGAAGCACAATCAAAGTGATGAAGAAACATCTGGGACTCTAACTTAGATGCTTGGATTGCATTTTGTAATACACTACCATACAAGAGAGGGATAATCCTACCTACATGCCCTACCCATAGAGAATTGGAGTTGATTTCAACTAAGAGGTGCATGGTAGGTCCGATTTCCCTAAGATCTACAATGTGAATACTGCAGCTCTAGAGGAATGCTTAACTCTCATAGAGAGGGGCCTCTGCCCATCCATAGGAAGCTTCCTCAAGGACTCTCTTCTTGCCCCTATCCTACCTTCATCACCACTTATAATTATCTCCATCTCTTAAGGATCTTACTAAAATAAAAAACTAATGTAGAGGAAGAGAGGTTACCGCCCCTCTTTTTTGACATTTATTGAGAAATAGATAGTTGCATAATGACACGTGATGAGAGCCTCCCTTTTGCCAACATTTTGTACGAGTTTATTAGAAGACATGAGGGATAGTAAGTTTGCTAAGTGCAACCACCCATTTTTATCTACCTTACCCCTCAATGTAAGAATCAACTTGAACGATTGTATATAAATCAAAGCTTTCCTAAGTAAATCTCTCAAGCCTCCTTGCAACTTGACCCTTGCTCATGAACGGGATGCCACTTAACATACTCTCTTGTAGTTTTAAAAAAAAGATAAAGAAAATAAAATAAGGAAAATAAAAAACAAGAAAAGAAAAGAAGTGAAAAAAAGAAAAGAAAAATGAAATCCCTCCATTTGTACTCAATGAGTGTCAAAACCATTGCAAATAGGGACCACCCTAGCCCCTCCCCCACTTTACAACTTAGGGCACATCAAGGGTAGGACATTTTGATAGATTTTTCTTCTTAAGTCATACACAACACCTCCCTTTTGTTAAAGATGCGGGATCTAGAGCATAATAGATGCGGAAGCTATGGAGATTGAAAGAGAAAGAGTGAGTTCATGAAGACACTGACATGATTGACTGTTCCACAAGTGAGTTAGGTTCCAAGATGGAAGCTTGGACTCATAAACACAATCTTGCGTATTGACTGACAATGACACAGTGACTTTACTGAAGGACAAAAGTACTATGAAATTTCTTTAGAAAAGAGAGCAAGTACAATGCTTTATAGGAAACTGGATGGTAGCACTTCTCCTACTGTGCATATGGGATTCTAGTCCTGAGCCCTCACTACTCCTTACAAAGAGACTAAAGTAGGTGTGATTGCAAACATCTCAACACCCCTCCTCAATCACAACCAGGAGTATAAAAAATATAGAGGCTTTAGTGAAAGCAACACTTGCAAAGTGTGGGCACACCATAAACATGGCAAAACACTAAAGGTTGTCGCGCAGAAAAGGCTAAGTGTGGGTACCATAAACATGATGGACATCCAAAGGCTGTAACAGGGGCCTCACAAAACGTAGAGAGGCTGTAGTATAAGGCTACATGAGGAGTTTACAAGTTTATGTCCAAAGCATTAGGGTTAGGAAATACAAGGCTAAAAGAGTCTATCTGAATAGAAGGACCGATGAGGTTTGTCCTTCTCCTGTTGGTCTTCTCTTTCTTTTGCTTCATGTCATTCTTTTTCTTTAACACAACTAGATGGACCTTTTGGGACCTCATTTTGGTGTGGTAGAACTTCTCGGTGTGTCCGGTCCTTTTGCAGAAGTCACAAAAGAGCTGATCCTTCTTGCCTTTGTACTTGTTGCCAATATTTAATGCTTGTTCATCTCTAGAGGTGCTTGGTTCTTCTTTAGTTTTTAGCTTCTTTTCCTCCTTTATCAATGATGCCTAGATATCAATAAGCTCAAGGTTTGGCATAATGATTAGAGTTGTTGATACATTATTATATTCAGGAGGCAAACTTTTAAGTAGAACACCAATGCAAACATCTTCTTCCATTTTAATGTTGATTCCTGCAAGTTGGGTTAGAAGTCCTTCCATATAATTTAGATGTGTGGTAAGTGATGTGTTGGACTTCATTTCAAGCCTAAAAAATTCAATCAAGAGACCATACTTTGATGACTTAGACTGTGCTGAAAACAAGGTGTCAAGTCTCTTCCCTGTATCCTATAAAGTCACAATTATCCACATGGTGGATATAGCTGTTGTCTAGCTCCAGATTGATAATGGCATGAGCCTTATCATCATTCTTTTGCCAAGTGATTGCAAGGTCCACATCATGAGGTTTCTTTTCTTTTCCAGTGGCCTGAAACCTGACTCCTTTCAAGCAAGGTGTTGGAGAGTCTTTTCCCATGTTGGACAGCAACAAATCAACTTCAAAATTGTCAGATTTTATTAGTGGATGAGCAGATTACATTGTGTCAAGAGACACAAGTAATGATAGTGTGAAAACACACTATGTAAAGACCATGTTTGAGTTGATGTCGAACTTGAATCTTCTTAGTTCAGAGTCCTCAATCCTTCTTCAATCTTTTTAGGTTCTTTCCCTTCTTGATTTGATGCTGGTACAGTAGATTAGAGTGGCAGTGGGTTGGTCCATGTGGCAAGAGGGAGAAAATGATGAGATTTTTGAGCTTAGGTGAAAATGGCTATCGAGTCACAATTAGGGTTTCTGGGGCAACTTGTTTTTTTGGCATTGCAGGAGCTATACTTGATCATTTTGAAAACTTTTTTATGGAAATGAAGCTTGAGTGATGGGCTATCAATGCCTTATGGTGGTCATCGACATTGCAAACTGTAGTGATGGTGGCAGTAGTACAAACAGCAACAAGGACATTCTGGGAAGCGATATACAAGAACGACAATGCTAGGCTCAATGACAAGTAATGTTGAGGTTTGATGCACCAGGGAGGAGTGCCTTGAGTTGAGGAATGATTCTCTAGAAGAAAGAAACATGAGATATTACTTGGATGGAGAGATCCAACTCCTCCAAGTGAGTAGGGTCCTGTCTGGCTATGGCATCCATTTAAGCTTCATTGAAGGTAGAGTGAAAATTGGAACCATGAGTTGAACTGAGGTTAGGAGAAGCTATAACGGCAGAGAGAAGAGATGGATTGAGCTAAGGCCATGCTCAAGTGAGCTCTGATACCATGTTAAAGATGTAGCATAGCAGATGTAGAAGCTATGGAGGTTGGAAGAGAAAGAGTGAGTTCATGAAGACACTGACATGACTGACTGTTACACAAGTGAATTAGGTTCCAAGATGGAAGCTTGGACTCATAAACACAATCTTGTGTATTCACTGACAATGACACAGAGACTTTACTGAAGGACAAAAGTACTATGGCATTGCTTTAGAAAAGAGAGCAAATACAATGCTTTATAGGAAATTGGATGGTAGCACTTCTCCTACTATGCATATGGGATTCTAGTCTTGAGCCCTCACTGCTCCTTACAAAGAGACTGAAGTAGGTGTGATTGCAAACATCTCAATACCTTTACACAAATTGGATCCTCAAGATACACAAACAGGACTCGAACAACTGAATCCTCCCTGGCACTTGAATGTCCAAGTAATTTAAGTCCACTTGAACACTCGAACATCTAAGTCATCATAGTTACACTTGGACTCAAACACTCGTACCAATCCCACTCAATGTAAGGTACCCACCTTTATTACGTGAGGAGTAACATTTTAGTAGTTGCCTAGAGTTTACCTTCTAGCCTTTGCCATTCGTACTCTAATCAAAATGATCGGATTTTGTTTGGCTCTATAACCCTAGGTCCACCCTGCAGGGGAAGTGTCCTGTCATTACCCACGGAGGACCGACCTGAAGGTTCCTAATTGAGCTAACAGTCACCTATCAACAACTAGCTCACATCTCCCACCCATACAAGAGAAAATTTACAATTTCATGTGCTGCCTCATTCGACCCATCTACACGTCACCAAGATCAAATCCACCTATAGCTAGCGTTTTTAGGTGTCCCAAGTAGAGCTTGGGCCATACAGGGGACCAAGTAGTTCCTAGGTGCATAAAGGATTTACTAGCTAGAGCCCCCTAACACCCTATCCACCTCCTACTTAATATGATCCCTACTGGGAGACCTCTCGCCATCGGAGCCGGTCCATGCTTCTGCGGTGATAAAAACATCCCCACTTGGTATGGGGATTGAGTACCTATCCTTGGGGGAGGTATAGGGCTCCTAAATTTTTATATGTTCCAATACTTGATTCAATTAGGATCTAATCTAGAAAATCACAAACAAGGTTGATGTCTTCAAGCAGTTATGACTTCAATCAATCATGCAACTTTCAAGTGATGATTAATTTAGTAGCAATCGATACTTGAATTTCACATAATTACTTCTTCCCCTTGGAACTTAACTAAGGCTTTAAGGTTTATTATTGTAACCAAGTTTCTTGGACTTAAGTCAGTTTCTTTAACTTAGAGTTATTTTCGGTTTTTTTTCTTAAATCTTCTATTGGAGCTTCTAGATTAAAACTATACCTTTACTAGTTTCTTCAGGGTTTTATTCTTAGTAAATTTGTTTTGCATTCACTATCTTCTTTTCTATAGGGTTAACATTAAAATTCCTCATGATTTCTCTTCAGTTCTAGGTTTTCATAGTTCCCCTAATAGTTTCTAGCCTATAAGATGTTCTTATCATTTACTAAGTGAATACTCTAAGATTGCAGTATTTCTCAAGAGATTTATCTTATTTCTATTGAATTCGGATAGAAATTTTTAGAAAAACCTATGGTATCGCGATTGATAAAGGATTTTTATCCTTACTCGTGACTCTGTAGTGACTACCATGCTCGGAACTCCAATTGTTTCTTCCATGTTAGTAGGGTCATTCATGATTTCTGCTTTTGAATTCTTTTTCTTTGGGGCCATGACGGAAATATGATTCATAGAAGAAGAAGAACATGGTAGTAATACCAGTTGGCAAGGGTATAAGTCTCTCTCAATGATAATAGTTATTGCGGGATTCAATGATGTAGGCCTCGCAGATGGTTCTTCTTGCCTTGTGGAGAGCAATGCTTCTCTCTCTCTAGTAGACAGAATAGGGACGAGAGTAGAGGTATGACTTCTAACCGGATTGATAGAATATGATGAAGTTCTTCAGTGTCTTCTCTTCTTGAATTAGAGTAGAAGAGGATGAGAGACCTTCAGTGTATCCTCTTCCTTGGGTTGAATGGAATGATGTCTCTTCGTATTAGGGAATAGAGTCTCCTCCTTCTTGATCAGTGTCTCATCCTCGCCAATATTGCTCTTGTTCCCCTTCCTGGCCATCCCCAAGCCCTCAATTTATAGTTTTCCAAGGGGATAAAAGAGAGGACACTTGCTTTTTAGCATTTTTTGCCGACATCATCGATGAAAAAGGGAGAGCACTTTATTTTAGCACTTCTGATGACATCATTGATGATGTCAGAGAGGGAGCTCCATTTTTGTAGTGCAAAGATAAAAATTTACAAATCTAGGGGCGAGCGTCGCATGGCATGTCATCGGGCGGCCGTCACTCCAAGGCTTATGTCCAAGACAGTGACCAAGGCAGCGACCAAGGTATAGACCTTGGCATCTTGGCCTTGGCATACTTGGCAACGGGCTATGAAGGCTTCGTTGGCACCATTGGCTACACGTGAGAAGTTCCCACTCGCTTGTAGGAAAATCTTCTCGAGAGGTCACCCATCCCAGTAGTGTCATCACCCAAGTGCACTTAACTGCCAAGTGACTATCCACTAGGTTAGTTCTTTTTGTTATTCTATACTATAAACATAGTTTTAATAAGGTGGTCTTGGGAGGGTCTCCCAAGTCTTTTTTCCATGAACTGGCATATAATACCTCATTAACAATAATAATTATCTTCATAATGAGAGCCAGTTTCATAATTAGATCTATTCTTTTAAAAATGTGCAACATAAATCAATTTTCTTTGGAATATATATGCACATTAAAATAAACTAAGTAATGGGGACATTACAGTTGGACTTGGACAACCGATCCACAAGCCTCAGACGATCAACCCTGACGGTGGTCGAGTCTGGGACTCAAACATGCAAACTAGCCACTCGGATAGGTTGTCCAAAAAAAAAATTGACCATTTTGACCACTCTGGGACCTACTAAGGCCAAGACCTAGCTGCCTAGCAATCCAAGTTGGACTAAACCTACAAATGAGACCATAGAGTTGATTGTCACCAGAACTTTAACCTAATAGTCTAGGAATGATTGAAATTATCAACCACCATCCACTTAGCCCTGGTAGAGACTCAATTTGACTACCTAGGTGTATCAGACCACCTATCAAAACCCACGAGGGACCCAAAATTGACCATTAGGAGAAATCAAAATTCATGTGAAAGAGTTGAAATCGCCTGAAATTGATTGGTAAAAGTGTGGATGTGATTTATGTCATCGAAGGTTACACCTTGCTCTACGGAAGACAAAAGCATCAGACCATTGAGGAAAGGAAGGACTCACCAAGATTAGAGACACATCTTTAGTCGGGGGCCTAGTCAACCTCATAGAAATACTAGTGGATCACGAGACAACCACTATGGTAGATACCACTTTGAATGCAAATGCTCTCGATGTTGACCTTGGCCTTAATTTAGCAAGATACTCGGATGACATCCAATGATTTATCACACATAATGATCAATAGAGAAGGATAACACCTCGTGGAAGACCTACAACAGTCGATAATATCATAGCCGCGATCTTAACAAGAAGAGGAGACTAGGAAGGATCACATGGCAGCACATAGTGAGCTCTAACTAGGAGCAACAGGCTTAGAGGTAATGCTAATAGAGAGAGCTCAATGAGATTCACAAGGTCCTACCCATCTCAGGTAGAAACAAAATAGGAGGAAATGCCGATAGGGAGAGAGCTTTAGAAGTAGATCTTACCATGAGCAAGGTGCTCACAAAGCAATTGCTAGACAATGCAAGTGACAAGCAAAGTGTAGTAGCCTTGGTAGTATCATTGCTAGTTAGGCTAGGAGCCACCAATAGGAGTCAAACAAAGATACCCATAGTTACCAAGAAACTCGATAAATATCAAGTGGGCAATGACCCCTATAGCTTCATCAAGAAATTTGAGGCATGGCTGCAAGACTAACAACCTCATGGACCCTGCTCAACAAGCACAATCATTTGGTATTTACTTAGAAGTGATACAATGAGAGAGCGATCTCCATCGTGTTCATCAATGAGATCTACAATGAAGAACTCTATGAGGCCTTAGCAAGCCACTCAAGCCTGCAAAAGAATGTGCTAGAAAGAGTCTTTGAGGAGGCTGTATGAGTGGATGACTTACTCAGAGAAAGAAGCTCTAGGGATACGTAGCAAGGGAATAACACTTTTAGAAATACCAAGAGAACTATAGCACTTAACAAATGGTCAGTCCCTAGAGAGCAAGATAAAGGAAAGAATGTTGACTAGACTGAAGTGTTAGTTAGCTGATCCTAAGTGCTTGCGAAGGCCAATGTGTGCATTTTGGAGGGAACCACCTACCAACTGAGTGTCCTGATCCTAAGTCTCAGCTGTGTGCCAACTACAAAAGATTCGAGCATGATGCTATGCATTGCCAATTTCCAAGATAGTTGTCCTACAAGCAACCCTATGCTTAGCTATACTATCCAGGAGTTAGGCATCCTAACTTTGGGAGAGAAGCCTCTTTGGCTCTACCTACATCTAAGGATTTAAAGCCCACCACTCCAAGGATCGATATCAACCCAACAAGAGTCCTTAGACCACTAGGACCTATAGTGACCCCATCCACCAAGTGATGCTTCAATGAACTTTGTAGAGGAACCATTAGAGAAATACTCATATGTGAACCCTTATGTCTCTTATGATAAGGAGGGCAATCCCACAACACTGATGGAATTTAGGAATATGCCGGTCATGGCTTTAGGCAAAGGGAGAGGTAGAGGCCTAGGAGAAGGTTCGAACCATAGGTCCATATCATGTTGGACATGTGGCCATCCAGAGCATATCTCATCTTGTTGCCCTAAAAAAGAGCAATAGATAGAGAGAGGGCCAACTTGAGGTGTCCCAAATGCAAAGTCATGCACCTATTTTCCAATTTCCTTGGGCAAAAACCCTCCACTAGTCTGGCAATCATGCCATCTGTGCTACTTGGACTCTTTTGTGTTGAGTCACATGACAATAATGCCATACCCATCCCCATAAATGACATGTGCAACCTCTATAGGGAAGAAGAGTCGGAAAAGGAGAAGAAAGAGGCTTGGTGCAAAAATAATAAATAAATAGAGAGTATCTTGAACCCAGCTAGCTAAAGGCTGTGGATAAGGTTAAAGAATGGATAAAAGAAGCGTAATCTCACTTGCAAGATATAGAGCCTATCATTGAGGACAAGAATAATGAACTCTTAGCCATGATCCCACCAATATCTCCCATGTACTTAAGAATAGGAAAGGCAACATCATCACATGCACAGCCACATAGGCAAAACATGGATGCCATGAATAGACGGTCGGTAATTTGCTCACCACACTTATATAAACTCCTGTAACATTGCCACTGGGAGAATTGCTTAGGCAAATGTGAAGCAATGGATAGAACAAACCAATAGACATGAATCATAAGACTTGCCCAATCATGACGCTATGAAAAACATACCAAGTCAAATGTTGTGAACCTAATGTTTAAGTCCCCACAAGCGAATGCCTTTTAGGAAGGCACTAAGATGCATGCAATCTTACATGTCATTACCCTAGGATATATAACACAAAAGGGGATAGTAGACACATGAGTAGGAGTTAGTGTACTTAGCCATGAAATCCTATAAGCTTGGAAAAACCCACCAGTAGAAAATACACGATTCAATGTCATTCTAGTGAATGGGATGAAGGTTAGACCCTTTGAAGTTCTGAAGAACTTGCCTTTAGAGATAGTGGAAACTCAATTCTCTGTGAACTTCATAGTCATGAAGGGAGTGGATTATGATATCTTGCTAGTGGGGGAAGACCTTGGATGAGGAATGCCTAAGTGATAGAGGATTGGGGTAATGGCATGAGATTCTTAGGCAATAGATCAGAAGCAGTCTGAGTAGAGATGGACACTTGGAAAATCTTGTGGACCTAGATGCCATCTCTGCCATGTTAAAGCTTGACTCAAAGGCAAAAAGTGATTATGGACCTCTAACTAAGTGCATTCCTTATCTTGAGCATGAGTACCATGGATGCATGTGTTGGAAACCATTGATCTGCAATTTTTGATTGATGAGAATGAATATAGACAAGCAATAGACTCAATTAGCAAATCCAACAAAGCCACAACTTCTAATCTACCCACAATGCCCTTATGCATGATGGCTAGGAGTTCCATTAGTTGACCAATACCAATCACCTATCATGTCCCAACTAACAAATTGGAACTCCATAGAATCCTCTAGTACTTGTCCAGTGAGCTAGTTGACAACCCAATTGCAAGCCTAAAGCCGCTCAAGGATCTCATGGAGAGTAAGGAGTGGCCGTAGACTAAGGTGCATGACTTAAACTTGTTATACAACTAGACTCTCATTACAAGTGAGAGAAAACTTGGGGACAAGAACCCTAAAAACAATGAATAGTCTGAGTATAAGGATTCCAACAATGAGTACACTATTGTTTCATCAGTGAGACGAAAGCAAAGGGAAGTGGAGACCATAGAATATGACTCGGATGGAAGAGTAATAGAGAAAATTAGAGCCTCAGGGAGGTCACCCATGAATATATGTATTACCTCATGAGTTCAAAAAAAGGGGTTTTAAAAACATCATTTTTATACATTGTTTACATAAAGAAGGGTATTATATAAAAGGATAACTTACAAATTGAATAAAAAAGATTATGTTTTATTCAAGAAAAATTCATATACAAGGATATTTATAAATAGGCCTTGAATGCATGTGATATAGAGGATAAATATATAGTGAATCCCCTAAGATCAGAGAAGACTCTAAACTTTGAGAGGTCAACAGTTTTAGAGTGAACAAAGGAGTTGCCAAGGTAGATTGTGACCTAACCTAGCTAGAATACCTAGAGGTAGTAGATTAAAAGTAAGAAAGATTAGTCCAGCTTGGCACCGTGTCATTATTTGGAGTGGAGTCAGTCTCAGAGCTTTATCCACTAGGGGAGATAGCAACATCTAGTGAGGATTGTGAGTATAACTTTGAGTTAGAGGTAAGCTCTAATCCCAAAATACCACGACCATATAGGATCGAACACACCTAAGGCGGGGATATCTTGGTCCACCTAAGGCACAAGAGGCTAAAGGAAAAAATAAGGAAACATTCTTCAAAAGCTTAGCAACATAAGAAGTAGTGGGATTTTTCCCAACGCTTCACAAAGTTTAAGAAGGGGGATGGAATAGTGGTGTTAGTATGAGCCAAGCAAAAATGGCAAGTGAGTGAACCCATCGAAGGACCAGCCAAAGTTAAGGAAGTCAACTAGGCAAAAGAAGGGGACAAGCCTCGACCTATGTACATAGAGGATAACCTAACTAAGGAGAAAGAGACTAATCTCATAAATCTCTTACGAAAATTCTCCAACGTGTTTGCATGGTCTTTAGACAAGCTAAAAGGATTAGATCTGAGTATCGTGACCCATAATATTCTCGTGACCCTCAATGCAATACTAGTTAAGCAACAACCATACACAATGAATCCTATGCATGCACATGTAGTGAAGGAAGAGATTGATAAGCACTAAATGTAGGATTCATTACAAGATAGAGCACACGAATTGGGTATTACCCATAATGATAGTCATGAAAAAGAATAGAAAGATTCGAGTGTGCTTGAACTATAAAAAGGTCAACACAGCTGCAAGGAGAGACAACTACCCATTACCATACACTAAGCACATGGTAGAGAGTGGCAGGAAAGGAAACCTATAGTCTTCTGGATGGCTTCTAAGGCTATAACCAAGTGCAAGTCCATCCAAATGGCAAGCACAAGAGGCCATTTGCCACCAAATAGGGGGTGTTTCCCTACATAGTCATGCCATTTGGGCTGACAAATATCCTTGCTACTTCCCAATGCATCATGTGTGCCATCTTCAAGGATATGCTTATAAAATGATTGGAGGTATTCGCCGATGACTTGTGCATCCATACCAACTAATGCCATATTAGAGAATTGGGAATCTCCTAAGTTCCACTTTCAAATAAGGAGTAAATATTTGACCAAGTGGCTAAATCTTAACCCCATATTTGAGAGTGGGACTTGGGGGGATTGCTTATATTGTATCTAGGGAAAATCTCACCTTCAAGTAAGGGGATAAGATTTGACCATGTGTTCAAATATTAATCACATTAGGAATTATCAAACTTTATACCAAATTCTTGATTATGTGGTTAAGTGGGAAGAGCACTTAGAAAAGCTACAAATAGTCTTTGAATGGTGTAGGTAATACTGTCTCTCATTGAATCTCTTAAAGTGCAAGTTTTGGGTGAAGTACGATTGTATTTTAGGGCATGTTGTATCTAGGAATGGGATAGCCATAGACACCTTAAAAGTTAGGGTAATTGTAGGCCTTCCCCTTGTGACCAACTTCAAGGGATGCTTCTTAGGTCACACAGGGTACTACTAACGGTTTGTGCTAAGCTATGCATTGATTGTTGGACCTTTGTACAAGATATTGATAGTATTTAAGTAGACCAAAGAATCTTAGTAAGCCTATGAAAGACCTAAATAGGTTGTAACTTTAGCTTATATCTTAATAGCCCCAAATTGGTCCACTACCTTCCATGTGCACATTGATGCATCAAAGTTTGTCGTGGGAGCAGTGTTGTGCCAACCTGGTGACTATAACCGTAATCATCCAATGAGCTTTGCCATCAGACAACTAATGATACTGAAATGAACTATTTCACAATAGAGAGAGAAGGATTAGCCATGGTGTTTGCTTTAAAGAAGTTTAGACATTATCTTCTAGCAATGCCCTTTACCTTCTTCATGGATCATCAAGCATTGCTTTATCTTATGCACATTGATACATCAAATTTTGCCATGGAGGCAGTGTTTTGCCAACTTGGTGAGCATAAACTTGATTATCCAGTGAGCTTTGCTAGCAAACAACTCACTAATATGAAAATAAACTATTCCACAATAGAGAGGGAAGGGTTAGCCATGGTATTTGTTGTAAAGAAGCTTATACATTATCTTGTAGGAACACCATTTACCTTCTTCATGGATCATCAAGCATTGCTTTATCTTGTGAATAAACCTTACACAATAGGAACACATTGCTTGATGGCTACTTAGCCATGGTACTCTATTAAGGGACACAAGCAAAATATGCAATTCAGGGGATTGGAACCTTTCAAGGTTCGCAACATCAGTAGAATAGGCACTGTAGAACTTAAAACCTTAAAGGAGGGGGAGGGCATAGGCTTTTTCAATAGAAGTTTCATAAAAAAGTATTACCCTTCATCACATACACTCCATGAACCTCTAATGGTAGAACCACCAATGAATGTGAGAGCTGCAACTATTGTTGAAAAAGAGGATGAGGATGAGGAAGCAGTAGCACCAGCCTACCTGTGTATAATAGTGGCCACTCAAAAGGGATAGACCTTTAGTGCACTAATTGATGATGGAGCTGACTATAATATCTAAACGTATGATCGTTGGACCGCTATTGGTAAACCCAATTGCAACCTACCAATGTAAAAGTTGGCCTATTCGGGGAATAGTCCTATCCACTCTTAGGAAAGTGTAAACTAATTGTTTCTATTAAGAATGAGAGCCTATCCATTATCTTTTATGTACTACCTAACAAACAAAGTATTGACAAGAAATCATTGTTGGGTCAGGTGTTCAAAAAACAAGTTTGCTATAATGTTGACTACAATGCACAACATATCCACCTTGCCATAGGTAATATTAGAATAGCAACAGCTTTCAACAAGAGAACCACATCCACCAAGAAGTCTATAGTGCCACTTGTAGTTGACCCTAGTGTCAACCCTAAGGAGGGAGGTAGTGCACTACAGCATCCACCCATTGTGACATCCCACTAGCATTTAGAAACCACACCCAAAGCTACTAATTGAACAATTGAGTGGGTCCCAAAGTATAGGCCAGAGTCTCACAAAAGACAATCGTTAGAAATTCATAGTTTTCATGCCTCATATTCTAGACCTAAACAAAGGAGTTGGCGGTCCTATGGTACACAAGTGACTAGGCCGCAATGGGTCCCAAAATCCCTATTGCATGCCCAAGGTTACTATAAAGGTAACACCTTGGTGTGGTGCCCAAATTCACAAGTGACATGTATGTTCCTCAATATTAGGCTCCAAAAAATAATTCCTAGAAATGAAAATAAAAATATTATAAGAGAAAAGTCAAGAGAAAGGGTGCTCAATCCATGAGTGCTCCAATGGTCTATCGACGAAAAGATCAACCAATCATAAATGAGCAACCAATCATCAATGACCTTCCACCTAATAACTCTGTTTTGATCACCACTATGCAATTTGATGACAAAGATCAATTGAAATTTAAACCTAATCAACTTCTCAGACAATGCTCAACAAACTTGATGAGCATCCCAAAGTAGAAACACCATGTGCAAAGCTGTCTAGTTCAATTAAACCAAAGCCACCGACAATTTCTAAGCCATCACAACAATGATGATCCATTCTTGAGTAGGCTTCCAACATGGCCATGGACACATGTGATGACTTAGTAATGTGCATTCGATGATTGGACTCAACTTTAACATTGATTGCTAGAAGTTACGACATGCAAGATGAATCAACTCACGTGACCTCTTGGCCGATGTATTGACTTATATCACACAAGTAGACATTTTTCCACACAAGATATGGACTTTCATACAACATTAGAGTATGACCCAACCTCCTACAAGTGGCTCTTGGACATTGAGGTACACCAAGGACACATTGAAGGCACTTACACCTTTACTTCCACAATCATAGGAAGGATTTTCATCATTCCCAAGGGGGAGGGGATAAAGTGGAAGGTGGATGAAAAATTGAAAGTAGAAGGTGAATGAAAAATCGAAAGTGGAAGGTGAATGAAAGATCAAAACAAGAGTTGCACTTCAAAAGAAAAGTATGAATTGAATTTTCTTCTTCTTTTAGTAAAAATTCTACATGAAGTTCTTACATGGATTGTATGGATTAATTGTTGTGAAAATTGTCATTTTGTGTTTATACATTTCACCATCTAATAGTGTTTCTTTCTCAGCACTTTAGCTTTTATGCAAGAAATTTCCATCAAAGAGAACTCATTATGGGTTGTTGTGAAGTGAGAGGAACCCAAATGGTAAGGTAATAGGATGAAACTAATAAGCTACCATTCTCGTAGGAGGAACACAACAAATATGGCTTAGCTACTGAGATGCACATCTTCAACCAATTGAATTACCACAACATCCATAACCTGGAGGAGTTAGTGGCATTGGAAGAGGCAACTAAATGGATAATAGAATAGTGCAATCTTGCCAAGTACCTAAAGAAGGTGGGGCATGACATAGATAATAGCAAATGCACTGAATTTTTACAAACTTTTGATGTCTAGAAGAACATCGGCATGGTGGCAATTAGACATGGAGATGCCACTAGAAGGGTGGAAGTCAAACTTAGCTTGGAAGTCATGCAGAAGGCCTTGGGATTAGTGGACAAGCTAGAGAAGAGGCCAAAGATAGATGTCTATGGGATGTTAGGAATGGATAAGAAGAAATTCTACATGAATGATGGAATTAGCTCGGTTGATATTTCCAAGCCCACCATCCCATTGCAAGCGAAGATGGTCCACACCCTCTTCTAAAGTCAAAGATATAATGCCCTTATGAACAAAATAAGAGTGCTCTTACTTTAAAGGCTTGTAGCAAATGCACTGCATGAAGTAAATTGGAATGATTATGTCTAAAAAATAATCTAGGAATTAGCAAAGGTGCTAGCAACAGCTCCAAGGGCAAGAAGAGGAGATTCTCAAGTTGTTACAGTGGAATCAGAGAGGAAAAAACCATCATCCAAGGCATCCACCGTAGGATTCAGAGGGGTGCTGATAGTCATAATATAGGAAGCCTTGGGGGAGATGGAAAGAGGAGTAGTAGACAAGACCTATGAATGATCACT
This sequence comes from Lygodium microphyllum, assembly GCF_053477565.2. Lineage (NCBI taxonomy): Eukaryota > Viridiplantae > Streptophyta > Polypodiopsida > Schizaeales > Lygodiaceae > Lygodium > Lygodium microphyllum. The sequence goes on from NC_141142.1 coordinate 117,683,060, forward strand.
GCTATTAGTGGTGCGCAAATTGGATGCCGTATGCGTACATAGCGGTGTCGGAAGGTCCCCAAGAACAAAGAACTCTAAGTTTTGCTCAAAAACCAAGAGAGTAGACTTGCACGACATGAAGCAAGAAGACCAATTGGGTACAATCTCCCCCCATGCCTTGTGTGAGTGCTCCAGAAAGCATGTATTTAATATATTATTCATCTCCAAGCTCAAAAATAGCCCAAATTTAAAATTAGCACGCTCTAGATTTTGTGTTTGCTTTTGTCTGAATAAAGAATAAAGCGATTGGGCACCCGAAGAGTCGGGTTGTGCCCAACTACAATGTCCAATAATGAATATTTAAATTGTGTGTCCATGCACATATAAAATAATAAATATATGTCAAGCGCTTTAATAAATAAGTGTGCCAAAATAAATATTGGCACCACCCCTAAGACGTGCGCTCATCAAAAATGATATTTTCTTCTAAATAACTTGAATACATGCTATCGCCTAGTGCTTCCTAGCACCACTGCCACCTACTCTACACATCAACTGAAGTATTCATAATTGTTAGAAAATAATAAAATTAAATTGACAAAAGTGAATACCTAGCAGTCTTCAGCTACAAAATTAAGAAATAGGTTGGAACTCTGTCCTAACCTTAATTTAATACGAGTGCGCACTCTAAACTCATAGACATCCATTAATTTAAATATGTATTTTGTGGAATCACCTGCTATGGAATCACCCACTTGCACAATAAATTAACGAGACGTCCGAAAAGGACAGGCATCCCCATCGACTTTTCGCACAAGAAATCCACCTTGTGTACGAGCACCAGCAAATAAATATAAATTTATGGAATCCACCGCAAAACCTCACGGAATCCACCATGGAATATGCCTCTTGGCATCATATCCCCGGGGTGGGATAGCAATTATCCTCAATTGCTATTAGCTCAATGTGGAGCGAGCAGTGAGGGGTAAGCACTTAGGTCACGAGCGTGCATCCATTGGGCCTCTTCAACAAGATGATTTTTAAATTTCACCAAATATCTAGAATATCTACGGCCGGTTCTAGTGGTCATAAAGTTGGTATCTAGAATAGTCTTAGGTTCAAGGATTTCAGTTTCTTCTTCTAACAAAGGATTATTTTTATAAACAGGGTGGACAGGTAATTGGCCTTTGAAAGGTCGTAACAAATTGATATGAAAAGTGTTGTGGATTTTCTAGTGTTGGGGTAGTTCTAATTTAAAGGCATTGTCATTGATTTTGTGAAGGATTTTGAAAGGTCCATAAAATCTAGGAGCTAACTTTACAACAGGGTGTTTCTCAACACTTTTTAGTCTTCACTTTTCAATTCATAACCAGACATAATCATCAACTGTGAAATTCATAGCTTTTCTTTTCTTGTTTGCTTGTTTAGTATATGATTGTTGAACTTTCGGAATCATATCTTTAACTTCATCAAAAATAGTAGCATGCATGTGGGCAATATCATCAGCAACTTTAACTTTGTTTGACAATGAAGTAAGAGGTGTAGGCAATCTATATCCACAAATGATTTCAAAAGATGCTTTTTGTGTAGCTATATGCGGTGTGTTATTGTATGCAAACTAAAGTAAATGCAAGTGTGTATCCCAGGTTTGTGGTTTTGAAATTGTGTATGCACATAAAAGATCCAAGATTGTGCTGTTTGTAGCTCCTGTTTGTCAATTTGTTTCAGGATGAAATGCAGATAAAAAATCAATCTTTGTTCCTAAGTTAGCAAACAAAGTAGTTCAAAAATTATTGCAGAATCTAGAATCACAATTATAAATAATAACTTTTGGTAAACGATGGTTAGTGAAAACAGTTTTCAGAAACAATTGAGCAGCTTGAGATGTAGTTAATGTTTTCTTGCATGGAATGAAATATGCATGTTTACTTAATCGATCTACAATAGTCCATATCATATCGTGATTAGCTTGAGTGTTAGGTAGACGAGTAATAAAATCCATTGAAATATGTTTCCATGGTCTTTAGGGATTGGTAAAGGCATTAACAAACCATACTGCTTACCATGGTGTCGCTTAACTCTTTGAGAAATTAAACACTCAAATACAAAGTTAGAAACATCGGATTCCATCTGTGGCCAATAAAAATCTTCAATTAAAGTACGTAAAGTGGAAATAATACCTCTATGGCCTTGATATGGGGGATAGTGAATTTCGTGCAACATAAATGATCTAAAAGGAACAGGTACACATAACCTTTTCTCATAAAACATAAATCCATCAGCATAAGAAAATGAATCAATTGGAATCCAGTTATTGGCAATTAATTTATTCCAATTAGCTTAAAAACTAGGGTCTTGGTCATAGGTATCTTTCATAGGGATAAGAGAATCAAAAGATATGACAAAGATATTATGAATAGTTGGTCTTCTACTCAAGGTATCGGCAACAACATTTTCTTTTCCGGGTTGATATTCGATAAGTGGATGAAAAATTTGAATAAAAGCAGCCCATTTAATGTGTCGGTCAGATATTTGTACTGACTAAGAAGATGTTTAATACTTTGTTGATCAGTTTTAATCATGAATTCAGATCCCATTAAATAGTGTTTCCATTGACATAAAGCTTGTACTACAGCTAGCAATTCTTTATCATAGGTAGAATACTTAAGTTTAGAGGATTTAAGCTTGTAACTAGAGTAGGCTATGGGATGGCAATCTTGCATAAGGACAACTCCTATTCCAGATCCACTAGCTTCAGTGACTACTAGGAAAAATTGTCTAGTAAAGTTAGGAAGTTACAATACAGGAGCATGAGTTAAAGCATGTTTCAGTAAATCAAAGGACTTCTGTTGATTTTCGGATCAATGATACACAATATCTTTCTTTAATAATTTTGTTAAAAGTAATGCAAGCAATGAAACATTTCTCACAAATTTTCTGTAAAAGCTAGCAAGACCTAAGAAAGAATGTAATTCATGCACATTTTTAGGTATCGACCAATTCAAAATTGCTTCTATATTTTTTTTGATCAACTTTAATACCTTCAGATGAAACGATATGTCCTAAGTATTCAATTTGTGTTTGAAAAAATTCACTCTTTTCAGGATTAGCATATAATTGATTCTCTTTCAGTAATTTGAAAACCAAAGATAAATGTTCATAATGCTCATTTTCATTCTTACTGAAAACCAATATGTTATCAAAGAAAACAATGACACAATTCTGATGCTTCAAAAATATGCGATTCATCATCCGACTGAATGTAGCTGGTGCATTAGTTAATCCAAAAGGCATAACAAGGAATTCATAATGTCCAAATTGAGTTCTAAATGCAGTTTTGAAAATGTCAGATGTGTCTAGTCGTACTTGATGGTATCCAGATTTAAGATCTATTTTGCTAAATATTGCAGTCCCTTGTAGTTTGTCTATAAGATCGTCTACCCTAGGGATCGGATATCTATTTTGATAGTGATTTTATTTAGGGCACGATAATCAATGCACATCCTATAAGTGTTGTTTTTCTTTTTAACTAATAAGACATGTGCACCAAATGGGGTGGGTCTAATGAGTCCTCGGTTTAATAATTCTTCAATTTGAGTTTGAATTTATTTCTGTTCAATTTGATTATGTCGATAAGGTGCTTTACATGGTGGTTGAGAACCTGTAATTAAGTCTATTTTATGATCTTCAAGATGTGTGGGTGGTAAACCCGGTGGTAAGTCAGTAGCAAAACAGTCTTTGAATTGTGAAAGAAATTGTGCGTGCCTAGGATGCATCTTATTTTCTTTAACTTCAATTTCATTCACCTAGATTAAATAGGATTTGCTACCTTTTCTTAATGCACGTTTAGTTTGTGTATGAATAAGCAATGGAAAATTATCAAAAGTGTGCATACTATGCAATGCGATTTATTTCCCATGAGAATGAATCTTCATTGAATGCGTGGAATAATCTATAACGGGATTATACTGATGACGCCAAGGAATTCCTAAAATAATGTCACTAGATTACAGAGGCACAACTAAGAAATTTCTACGTTCAACATAATCACCAATTTTAATTTCTAAGTCATGTACTTCTTGTGTTCCATTATATCTAGTGCCTAAGAATGTAGCCTTGATGCGATAATGAGTGGAAACAGTATGTAATTTCAATTCTTTGATAAATTTTACAGAAATGAAGTCATGTGTACTCCCATCATCATATAATAATGTCATTTCTTTACCATGCACAATACATTTCATCGTTAATAAAGAATGGGGATTCGATATACCTAGTAAAGTATCTGAAGTAGTGTCGTTATCGTTATCGTCTTCCGTAAAATCTAGCATTTCTTCATGGTCTTCATCTTCAATGGCTCCTAAATAGTTGATGTGAACAGTTGGCTTTTTGGATTGACAATTCGCCGCTAGATGTCCAGGTTGATGGTATTTATAACAGACTATGGATTTGGCTTTAGACACATTATTGGTAATAGCGTGAAGTTTAGGAATGTTGGATTTGGCTGAAGAGATGGCTTAGGATTTGGATTTGTGTTTGATGGTAAAGTAGGGGATCGTGTCCAAGATTTACAGAATGAATATGGAAGAAAACGATTTTGATTGAATCTTCGAAAATTAGAATTGAATTGTTTTGTACCAAAGTTACCATTTTTTGAGAATTTTTGTGGTCGCTTCTCTTGTCCTCAAATCTTATCTTCAGCATCATGGGCCAAGGAAATTGCATCTTCAAGAGTCATTGGCTTGAACATATTCACTTCCGTATAGAAGTGACCAAGTAACCCATACATAAACTTGCGCTTATTGGTTGCCTCTCAGGTACATCTTTGAGCATTAGAAGTTGTAATAAATCATTCAAAAAATGCTCAGTATATTGGGAAATAGGCTCGCGATCTCTTTGTTGCAGAAGATCCCACTATTTGATTGCTTTTTCGTGAAATTGGAGTGAAAGAAAATTTTGCAAAAATTTCTTTTGGAAAGTCTCCCAAGTAGTAGGACAATCAATGCTTTTGCAGACAACAGTCCACCATAGAGATGCTCTTCCCACTAAATGACTAGTGACACACTTAATTTTGTCTTTTTCGACATATTGTTCTTCATGGAAATAATCATCAAACTGGCTGATAAAAGCAAGTATAGTCTTTCCATCACGTGACCCATTGAAAGTATAAAATTCGAAATTTCTTTTACTTATATTTGTTTCTTTCCGAATAGATTGTGCTTCAAGTGTCGCATCGATCGTACGTCGTATAATATCTTTAGGTTGCGGTCCATCTTAATCAGCAGTAGATCATTGCAGACTGGCCAATTGAGCTTGCAAAGTTTGGCGTGCTCTTCGTTCTTCTTGAAGCTCCATCATAATTAGGTCCAGTTTTTATTCCATCGTTGGTTCCGGTAGATCACCTTCGGCCATAAAATCTTCCATATTTTGATCGGTCATCCTGCAAAATTTCAAACAACCTCACACACTCGAAATCCTATTAGCGGGATGAGCGTAGCTCAAGTTTGGAATTACAAGGCTTTTTTTTAAAGTGGCTTTTTATGATCTTTCTTCTTCACGGCTATGGAAATTGATGTCGGCCTTCTTCCAAGAGGATACTTTGTCCATGTAGACTGTATATAGCAATCTATTTGTTGGAATTTGGCTCTGTCACAATGCAGGTGTGAACAGGGGCTTGTTGAAGGGTTGAAATGAATTCGAGATTGTCCAATGTGAACGCCAGCTTAAGAGAAGATTGAAACTTGATGGTTTGTAACCTTAGTAGCTTTAGGAAATAGTTAAGCTTTAATTAAAAAGATTTGACTAACCAATTTCTCTCGACCAGGATAAGAGCATGCCATTGACGGATTTGGAGGCGATCAGAATATGTTGCCGCTGCAGTCGATGTAATTTTCATGGCTAAAGCTTCCTTTAAGATTTTTCAAGCTTAATGAAATTTTAAACTTATTGAAACTTCTTCTTTCTGTCTGAAAACTCAAAAAAAAAAGTGTTGATAAGGGAGTTTCCCAGGTGGTCCTCCACCTGGGAAGAGACTGGTCCAAATAAAGAATAAAGCGTTGGGTGCCCCAAGAGTTGGGCTATGCCCAAATACAATGTCTAATAATAAATATTTAAATCGTGCACCCATGCGTATAAAAATAATAAATATATGTCCAGCGCTTTAATAAATAAGTGCATCAAAATAAATACTGGTGCCACGCCTAAGACGTGTACCCATCAAAAATGATAATTTCTTCTAAATAACTTGAATACATGCTATCACCCAGTGCTTCTCAGCACCACTGCCACCTGCTCTACACATCAACTGAAGCATTCACAATTGTTAGAAAATAATAAAATTAAAGCGATAAAAGTGAATACCTAGTAGTCTTCAACTACAAAATAAATAAATAGGTTGGAACTCTGTCCTAACCTTAATTTAATACGAGTGCGCACTCTAAACTCATAAACGTCCATTAATTTAAATATGTAGTCTTCTTCCACTCACTTCTATATCACTCCAACCATCCTTATTTATTTTTTCGGCTAAATGCCATCCCTAGGAAGATAAGACATCGGCCCCGGGTCCTGACTCATTCCCAAGAATCTATCAGGCCTTCAGAAGGCAATGATCATTTGCTCTTGGGGTTTTTCTTTCTTTATTTTCTTATTTTAGGGATTAGAACCCCTTTTTATACACCTCTACATTTTATAATGTTCAGAGATATTCATTGTTTCTTCTCTTTTATTTGGGAAGCTTCCCTAACTCTCTCACAACTAATAAGGATTCCTAGATACATGTGCCTAGCAGGCTAGTAGAACAAGGTCATCAGGACTACTCTCAAAAATATCTCTTAGAACACTCGACAATGCCTTTACACGAGGCCGGCAACTACTCAAACCTCCCTAGATACATCTAACCTAACCTTGGACTTCATGTCTTAAATATTGGTCCTCAATAAAAGAAAAATTTCCCACACATATATACACATGAAGCATAGAAAGAAAGAACCTCTAAAGGAAGGATATCACTTGGACTTGGCCATAAGAAGCTTTTGCGTAGCAAGAGGCTCTCTTTAGATACTTCACTGAATCTTTTCAATGTAGTACTAAAACAAAAAACCATTAACCACATCCACACCAAACAAACAAATGGCTCTCTTGGCCTAACAAAATGTAACATTAAATCCAATGGGAAGGGCCCTCTTGGCCTAACGAAATGTAACATTAAATCCAATAGGAACGGCCCTCTTGGCCTAATAAAATAAATCATTTTACTACAAAATAAATGGCCCTCTTAACCTAACAAAATTAACCAATAAAGCACACCATTCAGCATCCTATTGTTGCTGAGAACAAACCTTTGGCCCCCACATAAACCCTTCTAAAGCACAAAACTAGACCAATGGGATGGGCCGCTTAGGCCTTACACTAAAAGCATCAAATTATTAGCAAATCTCCTACATAAATAGCAATGAATGTTTGAGTAATGTGCCATTGAACGATCTGATGCATCCATGATAGAATAGGAAGATGGTCAATCACTACCTGACTTATAACTCATACCAACTATTGGTAGCCAAAATAGGACATGTTAGTAAGGAGTCCCCATAGTAGCCCTAGATTGACAGTAGGAGGCAATTTAATGGGATCTCTTACACTATAGGTCCCATTCAATTGGTTGATCATTAATTGTGAATCATCTTTCACCAACAATAATTGACAAATACCACCACATTTGGCTAGATTTAGCCCATAAGCAAGGCCTTGTATTCTACCATATTATTCCTAAAATATGTGTCTAAATACACTTCCATTTTTAAAACCCCTCAACATTAGGGACCTTTAATGACAACCCCTACACTCATATGCACTATGGAATCACCCACTTGCACAATAAATTAACGAGATGCTCGAAAAGGATAGGCGTCCCCATTGACTTTTCACACAAGGAATCCACCTTGGGTACGAGCCTCGGCAAATAAATATAATTTTATTGAATCCATCGCAAAACCTCACAGAATCCATCGTGGAATATGCCTCCTGGCATCAATTAGTGAGCCTACAAGAGACACATCCTCTACTATTAGTCCATGGATAGGTTGCTTGTGCAGTCATGGTTTTATGTCCACTAATGTAGATGTGTCAATGAGCGAGAGATTAGATAAAGGCAAAGAGAAGATGTTTGAAGATGTTATTGAGCCACTTACTTTGGTAATGAGTCACTTGATAGTGAGAATCTTGACAATGAACTTGGTATACCATCTATTACCTCAGTCTATTACTATGCTTGGAGTTAGGCAAAGTAGATATGTACCACCTCATGAGAGACAATTACATAGTGCACTGCAATTAAGAAGGTAAAAAAAAGTTAGAAAACCTATTGATATGCTAACATTTAGTGTCTATTCAACCAAACACTTTACTTACATGACTAAAGTGATGGGTCATAAGGAGCCTATGAAGTTTAATGAAGCAATTTGTGGAGAATTGGTGTGTAGTTATGGATGAAGAATATGCTACATTGCTGACACTTGGGATTTGGTCAAGTTGCCTAAAGGAAAAAGACCAATTGGTTATAAATGGGTTTACAAAGTGAAATGCACATCAGATGGATCTTTGGAGAGATACAAAGCACTGTTGATTGCTAAAGGGTATGTGTAGCAACACAGTTTTGATTATGAGGAGACTTTCAGCCCAGTTACAAAATGGCAATCGTGAGAACTGTCATTGCTTTGGAAACATCTAAGGGATGGAAGTTCTAGAAAATGGATGTAAAAAATGCATTTTTGAATGGAAATTTGATCAAGAAAGTGTATATGGAATAGCTTGAGGGTCATATACACCCTGATTATCCGAATCATGTGTGTAGGCTTAAAAAAGCACTTTATGGGTTAAAACATGCATCGATAGCATGGAATTCTTGGATCAATTCGTATTTACAGCAACTTGGATTTCAAATGGAAAATGTAGATCATAGGTTGTTTACTAAGTAGACAGAGACATGGTATGTGGTCTTGGTTATTTATGTGTATGACTTGATCATTACTGGAGATGATGACCATAGTATTGTTGAAATTAAATCCATGTTATAGGTGAATTTTAAAGTCAAAAACATGGGAGAGCTACAATATTTTCTTGGCATTGAGATAGTGACTACATCTCAAGGAATTTGGCTACTACAGAAATAATATGCACATGATATGCTGATTAAGTATGGAATGATGCATTGTAAGCCCATGGAAACACTGCTAAATCAGAATGTAAAGCTTGTGTTGATGTTGACAGTGAGATAGCGAATGTTACAATGTACAAGTAAATGGTGGAAAGTTTGATCTATCTTACTCTTACTCATCTTGATCTCAATTATTTAGTGGGATTGATTAGTTAGTTTATGTAGAAGCTACACAAACCTCACTTGGATGCAATTAGAAAGATTATGCAGTATGTGAAGGGTTCTCTAATTATGGGTTGCTTTATTGTAATGTGTCCAGCTGTTCCCTTTAGGACACGTCTTAGCAATCCATCGGAAAGGAGGTCTAGAAAGCTCCGCCCGACACTCCCATGGAATGTCACAAGGTTTGCGATCTAGGACTTTCCACGTCTGCCATGTAGCGGAAGTATTCTGGCCATTCCCACTTAGGACCGACCTGAATCAGGGTTTTCCCTAATGGTCATTTCCTAAATGGCAACTAGCATCGAACCCCGAGCGAACTACTTTATGCAGAATCGTCGGGGTCGAAGCGGATTCACGCTGTACTTGGTTCAAGGAGAATGGGAAACAAGAGGGATGCAAGGCTTGCGACCTCTTTGCCATAAGGCATAGTCCCATTTCGTTCCCCTAAAACAAACGTAAACCGGGATTATTGTAACCTAGACTCTAGGTCAGCGCGCTTGTTATTCATTCCCTCTGAGAAGATCCCCTTGCTATCCATTATGATTGAGAAAAGTTCCTGGCCAATCGGGACCACCCATCCGTAGGATGGACCCATGGCCACATCCATGCACTTTCCTCAAGTTGTTTTAGTTGTCTAATTACCTATCACATTTAGTTGGACATGCATCAAGAAGCTTTCTTAATTAGCCCCTTAAGCACCGGTTCCTTCACGTAATCTTAGCACTTGACATAGAAAAGCAATGTCAAACAAGTTCCTTTTCAACAGGTTATCATATTTATCTTTGGAATACATTTATAAAGTCCAGCCCATAGGCTTATCCATAATCCGCCTGAAGGATATCCAGTAATCCACAGAAATTACTAATCCAAGATTCCGCCCGTAGACTAGTATGCGGGCCTCGAGATCCAATTCCGAGTCACGTTGGCCTCTTGTGCAGGGCCCGGACGGTGAGGGATTTACAGCTAGAGCTCCCCTAGCACCCAAGCATCCTCTTGCTCCAAGTAGTGCTCAACGAAGAGACCTCTCGCGGCGAGTTTGGTCCACCTTCCCGGTGCGGCTAACAACCCCCTTGGTTAGGGTCAAGCAGACAGTCGGGGGTAACTGAGGCTACCTCTCCCTTCAGGCCTTCAACCTGAAGCATTAGATATCTTTTCATCCTTTAGTTCATTGAGCAAACAAAGCAAACATTGCTCTTTAAACTGATACAAGCACAATCATTTCCAGTGGTCGTTATTTGGCCAATTGCTAAGGAGTGAATCCTTCTCTCCGAATGCATCCAACATTCGATCCGGGATCAATTGTGACTCGGCAATATTCCCAAGGATTTGTTTATTAACCCTTATGTCCTTGGGTTAGGGCCGTACCCTATTAACCCAACTTAACCAATACCTTAAGTTCTATTAACAGTAACTATGTTGCTCCAAATTATTGATTAGTCCTTTGCTTCCAAGCAAATATCTAATCCCCTTATCTTGGTCACTTTTCCCAAGAAAGGTGCTATATCAGGACGACTACTCATCCTCTTGCAAGATAAACTTGTGCAAGAATCTGCCAATCTCATTCTGAGGAATTGGCCATTCTCTTGTGATCAAACCACAAGATCATATGACTCTGCAACTTGTTGCACAAGTATCGCATCTAATCCATGGGACTATTTCACCCATCGAACGACGTCTTCTAATCACGGAATCATGACTAGATAGGAAACAGGGTTTAGGGTGTCTTCATATACAATCCATTTCCGATTGCACTAAGCCGATATCATCGGTCCTAGGGTTCCAACTCAATCTGAGTTTCATCTTTTTTAATGAACGATCCTTAGGATAGAAACCCTAGATCGTTTCTTGCAAGTATGTCCTATTGTCCCTACATTCCATGAATGTGGGCAGGACTTTAGGGTATGAGTGTTTCAACTTGGCAATAAGTGCGTCTAGGCCAAATCCTTAATGTGTTAAACCCTAGCTAGCACTTGGAGTATATTATATCGACTTAACCATCCTAAGTGAATCCTTTGCGATTTATTACCTCTACGTATGATTAGATTTACAAACCCTAACTTTTCTTGTTAAGATCAAAGCACATGTTAAAATTTGCATAACGTCCATTGATCCTACTAGGACATGCATTCACAATTCATGCCACTAAGCTTTTAGGGTTTTAGGTTACAACGAACTATGCAGCCTTTCCTAACTACTGCGCAGTTAAATGATATTTATGCCAATTTAAAACTAGAGTTAACCTACTTCATGCAACTCTAGAATCATTTCCATGCTTAGCAAATTCCTACGGTTGTTAGCAACTCTCTTAATGAATCATTTCTTTGATTTGTCTAATAATGCGACATGCGATTTAATTTTTCCAAGCATAATCAAAGGTGTACTTCAATAATCTGGACTTTGTAATGATAGTCATTAGTTGTTCTAGATTCGTTACTTTGCAATGCACAAAAGCAACTTGCTAAAAATGCATAGACATCTTTCGTTCATTCCATTGAAAATTAACATTGACAATCTACAATCGTGAGTTATTTCCTTTAAAATAGCCAATGTATTTCAATTGCAAAAGTGCATCCTAATTCCATAAATTATCCATGCATAATTGCAATATTTTGAAGTACATCAAAAATAGGAAGAAAAACCTGGACTTGTGGGTTCGGTGAAATATCCACATGAATATTAGAAGATGATCCTCTTGCAGTTGCGCCTTGTGCCTTTTTAGGGGCCATCGTGAATTCGACCTTCTTGTCTTGGCCGCAGTCTTATGATCTTGGCCCATCTCCCTTGTACGCGCAAATCCCTTTGAGGTACGGCTCCTTTACTTGCGGAATTTGGATTTGGAAGGCCTTAGGCTTCAGAGCTTGGGCCTTCTTTCTTTCGGAAAAGAGAGATTCATGAGAGGGTTCTTGCGAAAGCCTTGCGGAAACGGAGGCTTGAGAGATTCTTCTCCTTGAAATTCTGACTAGGAATGGTTTTATGGACTTTGTGGAAATGGGGACTTATGAACTTCTCCTTCCCTTCATAGAAGTTCCGAGGATAAAGATCTTTGTGGAGAGGGAGTGTGGGGATAAAATTAGAGATGGGTTTATGGGGGAAATCGAAGTGGGAAGGGTTTAGAGAAACCCCTTTTCTTCAAAGCTGGGATGGGCTTATTTGAGGATCTAATTGAGAAAGCCTTATAGCTTCCACCTTGAAGCTCGGAGGGAAGAAAAGTTGTCTTTTGGAGGGTTCAATGGGAAGGGCCCTTAAATTTGGCAAGGAGATTGAGCTTATGATGGATGTAATGGGAGGGCTTTTTTAAAAAGACTGGGGTAATATGGACTTGTGTGGGGAATCCACGGGAAGGGGGGCTTGGAGGAGCCCCCTTAGAAGCTTCTAGTGGTGTGTGATGGCCACGTGGAAGAAAGGGAATCAAGGACTACGTGGATGAGGAGGATTTTGGAGGCCTTGATGGCGGGCAGGAGGTGGAATGGCGGCAGCAAATCGGTTTGGCAGTTGGTGGCGGCTAAACGAGCCCAGGCAGCAGCATCTTACGCAGCTCCTCCATCCATGCCGACTTCGATGTCTCCTTTAGCTCCCTCTTCTCACGATAATGGTAGCCTGTTGCGCAGCTATCCTTCCTTAGGACTCCCTTATCTCCTCCCCTCCCCCCCCCCCCCCCCCCCACGTGGCCTGTTGCATGGCCCTCTTCCCCCAGAAACTCCAGCAACAGTGCTGACCCATCCCTGCCACACTCCCTCTCCTCCTGCATGGCATTCGGCTGGGGGGAGAATGAATAATAAATATAAAATAAAAATTTGAATTTTTATCCCCACATTATCCTCTTAACCTCCTCCCAAGAGGATGTTCACCTGCAAGTATGCGGGTTTTTAAACCTCGGTCCCATTTTGCCAGTGGAGAGTCATGATACCTCGCGTACAATTTAAAGATTGCACCGTCGGTAACTACAATGCCAGAATTGACCTTTGTGTGAGTTTCACGCGGGTTGTGGAAATTTGGACTAGTAATATTTCTTTAACGGAAATATTGCATTCTCTCCCCCTTGGAGAAATCAAGATGTCCTCATCTTGAGATGAACTGGGGATATTATTGGTTGAGAGTGCTTTCATCCAACCAAGTGGCATCCTCCTTGAAATAATCTTTCCACTGGACGAGGTATTCTCTCAAGGTTCTGGATCTCAGTTATCTCTCCCTAACATCTAAGATCCTGTCAGGCCGTAGCTCAAGGACTCCTTGGCTAGGCATTACAATTTGTTGGTCATCAAGTAGATGGCTAGGATTAGGTACATACTTCTTCAGTAGGCTGATATGGAATACATTATGAACTTTTAGGTTCTCAGGGAGTTGCAGTCTATAAGCATTAGGTCCTAGGCATTTGAGGATCTTGTATGGTCCACAATACCTTGGACTTAGCTTCTTGTAATCTCCTAAGGATAGGGAACTCTTCTTTGGGTGTACATGAATGAAGACCATGTCTCCTTCCTCAAAGATTCTATCTTGACACTTCAAATCTGTGTATGCCTTTTGTCTATCCTTGGCGGCTTGGATGTCATGTCTTATTGACTTTACTTGGTCATCCATCTCTTTCAACATTTGCCTTGAAGCTTCAACCCTCAAGGTTGGATCTGAGAAGTTTAAGGGACTTCGATAGTCATGACCATACAATGCTTGAAAAGGGGTCATCTGAATGTTTTGTTGGTAAGAAGCATTGTAGGCAAATTCAACTAAAGGCAAGTATTGAATCCACCTTTTTGGTTCACGACAGCAGTGTGCCCTTAGCATATCCTCGATGACTTGATTAACTCGCTCTGTTTGGCCATCAGTTTGGGGATGGTAAGCTGTACTAAAATAGGGTTGAGTCCCAATGGCTTCAAAGATAGCTCTTTAGAAGTGTGATGTGAAGAGAGAATCACGATCACTAATGATTCTTTTGGGTAACCCATGTAGCTTGAATATCTCCTTGATAAACAACCTTGCAATGTCTGAGGCTTTATAGTTTGTCTTAACTGGAATAAGGTGTGCAACCTTAGTAAGCATGTCAACCACAACCATGATGGAGTTGTATCCTCCCTGAACTTGGGGTAGGCCAACAACAAAGTCCATACTGATGAATTCCCATTTCATTTGGGGAATGTCAAGTGGTTGCAACTTTCCCGGCATTTTGACATGTTCGGCTTTGATATGTTGACAAGACAAACACTCAGTGACATATTTGAGAACATTACCTTTAAGCCTCTCCCAATAGTAGCTCTTTCTAATCGCATTGAGAGTCTTGGCATAGCCAGGATATCCTGAGAAAGGGGAATCATGAGCTTCCCACAGTATCTTCTGCTTAAGTGACTGGCTTGCCGGTATACATAATCTCGTTCTATAGTAGACAAGTCCACTATTGATAGAGAATTCATGATACTTAGCCTGTAGCTTTTGGTCCCGGTCCTTGATAGGGATCTCCCTTAGCATATTATGATAGGCTGGATCATGGCATGCTTCTTCTCTTGCTAGTTCAAGTATTGGGTTGTTTGGCATGGATACCTTTGTGGCTAGAGATCTAGCTATTGATGGATTTTGCAAGATTAGAAAATAAAGGAATCCTTTCCAGGTCGGCAACTAAATCTCTAGCCACAAAGGTATCTCTAGCCACAAAGGTATCCATGCACTTCAAAGGTCGGCAACTAAATCTCTAGTTCAAGTATTGGGTTGTTTGGCATGGATGCCTTTGTGGATTTTGCATGGATACCTTTGTGGCTAGAGAATTTAGCTGTTGATGGATCAAAGCTGGTTTGTTCGGCAGTTGACCATGCAATGGATGTTTGCTTCTTCAGTAAGTCCATCAAAGGTGCTACAATCGAAGCATAATTTTTTATGAAGACCCTATACCATCCTGTCAATCCAAGAAAACTGTGTATTTCTTTGATAGTTGTTGGTATTGGCCATTCTAGAACATCTCTGACTTTGGTGGGATCCATTGAGATTCCTTCCGCTGATACAATGAATCCCAGATATTCAATCTGATGTTTGAAGAATGCACACTTCTTCATCTTAGCATAGAGCTTGTGTGACCTCATTGTCTCAAGGACAATCCGAAGCTAGGGTTCATGATCTTCTTCCTGTTTGGAGTAGACTAAGGTGTCATCGAAGAAGACAAATACGAAGTTATAAAGATATGGCCTAAAGATATTCTGCATTAACCTGTTGAAGGTGGCAGGCGCATTCGTGAGCTCAAATGACATAACTAGGAACTCAAAGTGTCCATATCTTGTGTTGAAGGCTGTCTTTGGGATATCTTCTTCCTTGATCCTTATCTGATAGTAACCAGACCTAAGATCAATCTTGGAGAAGATCTTCGCACCTTGAAGACAATCAAGAAGCTCATCTATTCTAGGAATAGGGTACTTGTCCTTAACAGCTGATTGATTCAACCCTCTGTAATCAATACAGAGTCGAAGCATTCCATCTTTCTTTTTCTAGAACAATACTGGAGCTCCCCATGGTGAACTGCTAGGACGGATGTAGCCCTGATCTAGCAGTTGCTTGAGTTGTTCCTTCAGCTCTATTGCTTTTGGGATGGACATTCTATAAGGTCTCTTCGCAATTGGCGCAGCTCCTGGCACTAGCTTGATCTCATGATCCACCTCTCTTTGAGGTGGGAGTTCTGTCAGCTCTTCAGGAAATACGTCCGTGTACTCCTTTAGCCATGAAGGTCCTTCACTAGACTCCTGCTTCTGATCTAACTTATTGAGCTTAATCAAGTAGACAGGTAGTCCCTTTCTAACTCCCTTTATAATCCGAGATGCTTTGGCCAATTGAATTTTTGGCTTTCCAGTCTCTCCTTGAGTTGTGACCAATTCCCCTTCAGAGTTTCGAAAGGAAATTTGGCCCTTTCCACAATGAATGTGGGCATCATTAGGTTTAAGCCAGTCTATTCCGAGTAGACACTCATGGATACCTAGCTTCATGACTCTGAATTTGACCAAACTCGTCTTTCCTCCTAGAAAGAATTCCACCTTAGCAGTTTACCTGGTACAAGTGACCTCACGACCATTTTCTAATTCCACAAGCAAGGTAGGTGCTTCTATTGTGGCTATTCCTAATCTTCTTGCACAAGCTAGTGAGATAATGAAATGTGTACTGCCATAATCAATCAAGGTTTTGAAACCTTTACCTTGATAGCCCGATGGTGTCTGAATCACCGAAAACTGGCAATTCGGCCCTTTCTTGTGAAGAGCGGCATGGACTGTCGCCCTTTCAAACTCTGCTTCCATGATCGGATCTTCTTCTTTGTACATTTCCCTGTTGGCAACGCAGGCGGTTCTTCCTCTACCTCGGGTGGTGGCTCCCTGGCCATGGCCAGTTCCTTGGAAAGATACTTGACGATGTCCTCTACCAAGCTTGGGACATTGCCTCTTGAAATGATCGGGCTCGTTGCAGTGGAAACAACGGAGGTTTTGGCCATTGCTTTGGGTAGGGATAAAGTTGTTGACATTATTAGTCCTTGCTTTCTTTCTTTGTCCCCGATTCTGACCTTAAACTCTCTTCATTTGAGGCCTATATGCTCCTCTGTTCGGGTCATTATAAGACAAAGTTTTGCTACTTCTTGGCCTAGCCTGCACCTCCTGAATTACAGGGCAGCTCGAATGAGTGCGTCCTGTAGATCTGTTGGGTGCATAGATTCGAGATGGGTATTCACTGGTGGGTTTAAACCAGTACAAAATTTTGACACCTGTTGTGTCATGTCCATCTGTGGCGCATACTTAAGAAGTGAGACGAATTTTGAGTAGTATGCATTAGGAGTGAGTCCCAGCTGTTTTAGCTGGTAGAACTCATTCATTTTATGCGTGTGATACACAGGTGGTAAGTATCTTCCTTGCACAACTTTCTTCAGCTTTTCCTAGGTAACGTATCCTTCTGCGATCCCTTGATCTCTGCACCATTGCTTCCACCAAAGCCTGGCTTCGCCGGTGAGCTTCAACTTGGCGAGCATAGCTTGGTTGGCGGGTGCAGTACCGGCTGCTTCAAAGTAATCTTCCATGGATGCTATCCAAATCTCTGCATCCACTTGGATAGTCCTACCTTTCCCGTCAAATTCTGGCGGCTTGATCTGCTTGAGAAGAAACTTCTTCTCC
This sequence comes from Lygodium microphyllum, assembly GCF_053477565.2. Lineage (NCBI taxonomy): Eukaryota > Viridiplantae > Streptophyta > Polypodiopsida > Schizaeales > Lygodiaceae > Lygodium > Lygodium microphyllum. Next base: position 117,700,535 of record NC_141142.1, read on the forward strand.
TGGATCACGGCAGTACTTGATGTAGGAGGCGAACTGGAAAACTGTACCTAGGGTTGTGCCTGGATAGAGGATTCTTAACGTTATAACTAGGTAATCGTTATGATTTATATTTCATACCCAATTCAGCTATCAACCAAGAAACCTAGCCACTTAACTTTTTATCAATTCTCATGGATAAGACAGACATTGATAAAAGAAGTCTTATTGCATTTATATGGGCATAACCCTTTTGGAGTACAATATTTCCTGAGATGATAGAGCAACTGTTACATTTAGTTCGGGGAGAATAATGTTGTATTACATTTATCTACGGGAACTGGATAATAGTATGGTTTCGAGTCATGGATCTTTAGGAATCGGTAAGTCATTGGAAGATTAGGGTATCCTTTTCTTTGGAACCCATTCTTCTCATGCATCCCAACACCTTGATCCTATTGGCGGGGATTACGCGGGTCACTTCCTCGTATACATATGAATTCAGCTCAACCCTCCGACCTTGAATATGTAAAGTTGAGTTTATGTGAGCCTCCATAAAAATGAATAGCTTAACGATCTTCAAGTCTTCCAACCACTTGATCCTCTTTAGGTTGGTTTGAAGGTATGCAAACCGGTGGGCAACTATGTAGTAGATTCCTGAATCACCCGTCCATCTCCATTCCACATACAAAGGCGATGGATTATAAATACGATCTAGGATGTTCATCATATCAACCCTTTGTTGATAATCCGAGGAATGCATCGCGGTCATAAACATGACTCGGAACATTAAGAACCTGTTCCATGCTTCATAATTCTGCAAGACAGCATCGAAAGTAAGGAAATGTTCTGAATAGCAATATTTGCTTTACTTCTTCTTATTAAGATTTCTTAAAAACAAATCCTTTGTTGGTTCTCTCTGATACCAACTGTAACGTGTCCACCTGTTCCCTTCAGGACACGTCTTAGCAGTCCATCGGAAAGGAGGTCTAGAAGGCTCCGTCTGGCACTCCCATGGAATGTCACAGGGTTTGTGATCTATGACTTTCTGCGTCTGCCACATAGCGGAAGTATTCTGGTTGTTTCCACTTAGGACCGACCTGAATCAGGGTTTCCCCTAATGGTCATTTCCTAAACGGCAACTAGCGTCGAACCTCGATCAAACTACTTTATGTAGAATCGCCAGGGCCAAAGCAGATTCACGCTGCACTTGGTTCAAGAAGAATGGGAAATGAGAGGGATGCAAAGCTCGACCTCTTTGCCATAAGGCATAGTCCCATTCCGTTCCCCTAAAACAGTGTAAGCCAGGATTATTGTAACCTAGACTCTAGGTCAGTGCCCTTGTTATTAATTCCCTCTGAGAAGATCCCCTTGCTGTCCATTATGATTGAGAAAAGTTCCCGGCCAACTGGGACCACCCATCCGTAGGACGGACCCATGGCCACATCCACCGCACTTTCCTCAAGTTGTTTTAGTTGTCTAATTAGTTACCACATTTAGTTGGACATGCATCAAGCAGCTTCCTTAATTAGCCCATTAGGCACCGGTTCCTTCATGTAATCTTAGCACTTGACATAGAAAAGCAGTGTCAAACAAGTTCCTTTTCAACAACATATCATATTTATCTATGGAACACATTTATAAAGTCCATCCCGTAGGCTTATCCATAATCCGCCTGAAGGCTATCTAGTAATTCACAGGGATTACTAATCCAAGATTCTTCCCGTAGACTAGTAAGCGGGCCTCGAGATCCAATTCCAAGTCATGTTGGCCTCGTGCAGGGTCCGGAAGGCAAGGGATTTACGGCCAGATCCCCCCTGGCACCCAAGAATCCTCGTGCTCCAAGTAGCGCTCAATGGAGAGACCTCTCGCATCGGGTTCGATCCACCTTCCTGGCACGGCTACTAACAACCCCCTTGGTTAGGGTTAGGCAGACACTCGGGGGTAACGAAGGCTGCCTCTCCCTTCAGGCCTTCAACCTCCAGCATTAGATATCTTTTCATCCTTTAGTTCATTGAGCAAACAAAGCAAACAGTGCTCTTTAAACTGATACAAGCACAATCATTTCCAGTGGTCGTTATTTGGCCAATTGCTAAAGAGTGAATCCTTCTCTCCGAATGCATCCAGCATTCGATCCGAGATCAATTGCGACTCGGCAAGATTCCCAAGGGTTTGTTTATTAACCCTTATGTCCTTGGGTTGGGGCAGTACCCTATTAACCCAACTTAACCAATACCTTAAGTTCTAGTAACAGTAAATATATTGCTCCAAATTATTGATTGGTCCTTTGCTTCCAAGCAAATATCTAATCCCCTTATCTTGGTCACTTTTCCCAAGAAAGGTGCTATATCAGGACGACTACTCATCCTCTTGCAAGATAAACTTGCGCAAGAATCTGCCAATCTCATTCTGAGGAATTGGCCATTCTCTTGTGATCAAACCACAAGATCATGCTACTCTGCAACTTGTTGCACAAGTGTCGCATCTAATCCATGGGACTATTTCACCCATCGAACGACGTCTTCTAATCACGGAATCATGACTAGATAGGAAACAGGGTTTAGGGTGTCTTCATATCCAATCCATTTCTGATTGCACTACGCCGATATCGTCGGTCCTAGGGTTCCAACTCAATCCGAGTTTCATCTTTTTTAATGAACGATCCTTAGGATAGAAACCCTAGAACGTTTGTTGCAAGTTCCTCCTATTGTCCCTACATTCCGTGAATGTGGGCAGGACTTTAGGGTATGAGTGTTTCAACTTGGCAATAAGTGCGTCTAGGCCAAGTCCTTAATGTGTTAAACCCTAGCTAGCACTTGGAGTGTATTGTATCGACTTAACCATCCTAAGTGAATCCTTTGCGGTTTAGGTGTTTTTGGTAAATAAATTTACTTGTCCTATGACAAGGACGAACTATTTCTAAAGATATTGTCTTGATCAAAGAGGGGGAAAACTCGTTGCATTACGATACCATTATCATAAGCACATGATTTATTGCCTCTACGTATGATTAGATTTACAAATCCTAACTTTTCTTGTTAAGATCAAAGCACATGTTGAAATTTGCATAATGTCCATTGATCATACTAGGACATGCATTCACAATTCATGCCACTAAACTTTTAGGGTTTTAGGTTACAACGAACCATGGAGCCTTTCCTAACTACTACGCAATTAAATGATATTTATGCCAATTTAAAACTAGAGTTAACCTACTTCATGCAACTCTAGAATCATTTCCATGCTTAGCAAATTCCTACAGTTGTTAGCAACTTTCTTAATGAATCATTACAAAGAAAGATTTGTCTAATAATTCGACATGCGATTTAATTTTTCCAAGCATAATCAAAGGTGTACTTCAATAATCTGGACCTTGTAATGATAGTCATTAGTTGTTCTAGATTCATTACTTTGCAATGCACAGAAGCAACTTGCTAAAAATGCATAGACATCTTTCGTTCATTCCATTGAAAATTAACATTGACAATCTACAATCGTGAGTTATTTCCTTTAAAATAGCCAATGTATTTCAATTGCAAAAGTGCATCCTAATTCCATAAATTATCCATGCATAATTGCAATATTTTGAAGTAAATCAAAAATAGGAAGAAAAACCTGGACTTGTGGGTTCGGTGAAATATCCACATGAATATTAGAAGATGATCCTCCTGCAGTTGCGCCTTGTGCCTTTTTAGGGGCCATCGTGAATTCGACCTTCTTGTCTTGGCCGCAGTCTTATGATCTTGGCCCATCTCCCTTGTACGCACAAATCCCTTTGAGGTACGGCTCCTTGACTTGCGGAATTTGGATTTGGAAGGCCTTAGGCTTCAGAGCTTGGGCCTTCTTTCTTTCGGAAAAGAGAGATTCATGAGAGGGTTCTTGCGAAAGCCTTACGGAACGGAGGCTTGAGAGATTCTTCTCCTTAAAATTCCGACTAGGAATGGTTTTATGGGCTTTGCAGAAATGGGGACTTATGAACTTCTCCTTCCCTTCATAGAAGTTCCGGGGATAAAGATCTTTGTGGAGAGGGAGTGTGGAGGAAAAATTAGAGATGGGTTTAAGGGGGAAATCGGAGTGGGAAGGGTTTAGAGAAATCCCTCTTTTTCAAAGCTGGGATGGGCTTATTTGAGGATCTAATTGGGAAAGCCTTATAAGCTTCCTCCTCGAAGCTCAGAGGCAAGAAAAGTTGTCTTTTGGAGGGCTCAATGGGAAGGGCCCTTAAACCCGCCAAGGAGATTGGGCTTGTGATGGATGCAATGGGAGGGCTTAAAAAAAAAAAACGGGGTAATATGGACTTGTGTGGGGAATCCACGGGAAGGGGGGCTTGGAGGAGCCCCCTTAGAAGCTTCCAAGAAGCTTCTGGGGGCGTGTGATGGCCACGTGGAAGAAAGGGAATCAAGGACTACGTGGACGAGGAGGATTTTTGAGGCCTTGATGGCGGGTAGGAGGTGGAATGGCAGCAGCAAATCAGTTTGGCACTTGGCGGCAGCTAAACGAGCCCAGGCGGCGGCGTCTTACGCAGCTCCTCCACCCACGCCGGCTTCGATGTCTCCTTCAGCTCCGTCTTCTCACAATAATGGCAGCCTGTCGCAGTTGTCCTTCCTCACGACTCCCTTACCCCCCCCCCCCCCCCCTCCCAAAAGGGGGTTTTTATAGTCTGGGGGGGAGGTCCCAGGTGGCCTGTTGCATGGCCCTCTTCCCCCACGACCTCCAGCAATAGTGCTGACCCATCCTCACCACCACACTCCCTCTCCTCGAGCACGGCATTCGGCTGGGGGGAGAAGGAATAATAAATATAAAATAAAAATTTGAATTTTTATCCCCACATTATCCTCTTAACCTTCTCCCAAGAGGATGTCCACCTGCGGTTATGCGGGTTTTTAAACCTCAGTCCTGTTTTGCCAGTGGAGAGTCATGATACCTCGCGTACAGTTTAAAGATTGCACCGTTGGTAACTCCAATGCCGGAATTGGCCTTTGCGTGAGTTTCACGCGGGTTGTGGAAAATCAGACTAGTAATATTTTTTTTAACGAAAATATTACATTTATCAATTTGGGAAGCCACTTGATTTGACAGGATATATAGATGTTGATTGGGTTGGATTTTCATATGATAGACGATCAACTAGTGGTTATGCTTTAGTCTTGGAAGTAGTATGGTTAGCTAGAGCAGTAAAAAGTAGCCTACAATTTCTCACTCTAGAGCATAGAGACAAAGTATAGAGGTATAGCCTTAGCTACATGTAAAGCACTCTGGCTCTTGAAACTGTTATATAACTTGGATATACATATGGATAGGAAGGTCACATTGCATTGTGTGTTGTTGGCTAGCAACCCAATTTACCATGCCAAATCAAAGCACATAGAAGTTTATTATCACTTCATTAGCGAAATGGTATTTACAGGAAAGATAGATATGCTTCATGTGAAGATTGAAGACTAGGTAGTTGACATCTTTTCCAAGTCACTTGGTAGAGATAAGTTTGTTAATTTTAGGGAGCTAATTGGAGTATAGCAATTGACTTGAGCTCGAGGGGGAGTATTGAAAATGAAGCTCATCAATGGTATTGGCACTGACTCTACTTAGTGTACTTGTAGCTAGTTGTTACCAGCCATGTGTGTGGTATAATAATGAATCCATCATACTTAACTCAGGTTAGAGATGTTTGATCAATTATTGACCTACTTGCATACATTGTATGTGTGACTTAGACTGAGAATATTTTGTGTGTTACACAATGAATAAATAATGAAAGAAGAGAGAGTACACCGCTCTGTTCATGACTCCCATTCTTGTCTGTCTCTTCCCCTCTCTTTGAAAAAAAGTAAGAAAAAAGAGGGAGTACGAGAAGAGAAAGAGAGAAGGGAGAAGATGAGAATAGCAAGTCTACAACATATATAGCTCATATTGATGTTTGTAGCAATGGTTTTAGTCTATGAAAAATTGGCCATGTCGTTGCTAAAGTGTTTTTATTAGCATTGTCATAGAACACCTGCTATTAGTGTCACTATCAACATTGATATTAGCATCACCATATAGCATCACTATCAACATTGCTATTAGTATTGCTCTAAAGCAATGCTACTAGAGTGACTACAATAAAATAGTGACATTTACCATAAAATTTATGATAGTAATAGTGAACATTTTAGATTTAAAAAAATTATACAGAAGGGTTGATTTTTTCACATTGAATCAAATATACAATTAAGCTTAAATGATGATATATCATGATTCAATAAATTGTAAACACATTGCCAAAAATAAGTAATCCATTGATCAAATTCTAGAGAAATACATCATGATTTGATAAATTATAGACATGTGAAGGATAGGATAGAAAAACAATAATATGAAAAAGCCTCTATAAATATTGCTTAATGTGTGAGATGCATACAATGAAGGAAAAATGTGTACATAGAAGTGAGTTGTATATAATGAGTTGTGAAAAGCGTGTATGGAGTATAAGGCTAGAAAAGATTCAGATTAGTACTATGAGCAACAAAGAAAATAAGAAAGCTATTATAATAAATAGAGAACTTACAAACTTCTCTAGGTAGGTCCTATGGCTACCACTCCTAAGGTGATGCATGACTGCTGCCTCTAGTCATGTCCTTACCACCTCCCACTACTACTGCCATTATTGCTATGGAGAGGAACCAGTATCCTCTCTAAGCTTCCTCTAGTCCTCTTTATCTAGCCATGTGGGATTCTCTATGTCATTCTTTATTGCCTTTCATGTCTTTGATCATTTGTGGAACATGTAGGCACACATCTACTCCATTATCCATTCCATTGAGAAATAGTTAGTTGTATAAGGTACTAGGAACTCTTCATGCAAGGATGCTATCAAATAGTCCTTGCTATCCTCTAGTATGTTTTTCCACCTATCCAATACACTATGCCTAAAGACCTATTGGCACAACTAGCGCATACGTGCTATGAGTCCCTTCCCCTAATCATTCATATACATAGCATTAGTGGACATCTCCACTAATTATGTCTAGCCTGATGGGGTAGGTTTAGTGTATATTCTCTCCCACCTAGGGATACACTCTTGAGCATAACTAGGAGATCTATGTATGTCTAGTATATTTGTAGAAGTGGCACCTACAAGGGTGCCACCCATAGATAACTGAGTAAATCTTGGTATCATAGGAGTAGAAGTCCTTATTGGTGTAGCCAATACAAGTGATGGGCATCCACTTGATCAATGAAAGGAGGACACTGCATATGTATCTCCGTAGTAACCAGTAGAGCTACCCTCCTAAGAACCTTGATGTAAGTAAGGAGTATCAACCAACCATTGCATGGTAGCATATGTATCTCTGAAGCATCCCTTGAAACTAGTCTTGATATGATAAGGAGAGGAAGTCGGCAGCTTTACATAGCATCTACCAAAGCCACCACCTCCACCAATTGAGTAAGGCATACCTAAGTTACCTCCCACTCTGATCGCCAACCCAGAGCATCAACTTTGCCTGTTGGAGATCGATGCATTGGAGCATATAAGGTAGAATGTGTGAATGTCGACCGAGTCAACTCTACATATGCTCTGTCTCTGAAGCGCACCATTTGATTTGGCAATATACATATAAAAAATCCCTCTAGCTCCTAGTCTGTGAATTGTCAAATCATACTGCTCTATAAACCAAATGTGGCGACCTACATAATCAAAAAGAGACATAGTACTCTTACTCTCTCCCTCTTAATCTTCCCCTTTCTTAACCTCCATCTCTTTCCCTCCCTTTTAATCCCCCTTCCTCTCTCCCTTTCTTAATGTATTTTCCTCCCTCTTAATCTCTCTTAATCTCCATTCTTTAATCTATTTTTCTCTCTCTTTCTCCCTCTCCCTCTCCCTTTCCCTCTCTCCCTCCTTCTCTCTCTCTCTCTCTCTCTCACTCTCAATCTCCTCTTTTTTCTCTCTCTTAATATCCCTCTCTTACTCTCTCTCTTTTAATCTCCATGTCTTTTCCCCTCCCTCTTAATCTCCCTCTCTTTTTTACCATTTCTCTTTATCTCCCTCCCTATCTTTCCATCCCTCCCAATCTCCCTCTTTTTTTACCCTCTTCCCCTCCCTTAATATCCCTCTCTTACTCTCTCTCTTTTAATGCCCCTCTCTTTTAACCCCCCTCTTCATCTCCCTCCTTTTTCACCTTCCTCTCTCTCCCTTTCCCTTAATCTCCCACTTTTCTTCCCCTTTTTCTTACCCTCTCTCTTTATGTTCCTCCCTCTCTTTCCCTCCATCTTAATCCCTCTCTTCTTACCCTCCATAGGGAAGTTACTATATGTATATCATCTACATCATGTGTGTTCAAGGCCTATTTATAAATATCATTATCTGTGAATTTTACCTAAATAAAACATAATCTTTTTCTATTAAATTGGTAAATAATCCCTTTATATCACACCCTTTGTATGTAAAAGATGTATAAAAATAGTATTTTAAAAATACATTATTTTGAACCCACGTGATGCACACATATATTCATGTGTAACTTACCCGAGTTACCCTCTCTCTTTTCCTCCCTCTTAATCTCCCTCTTTTACTTACCCTCTCTCTTAATATCTTTTTCTCCCTCTTAATCTCCTTCTCTTACACACACTCTCTCTTAATGTCCCTCTCCCATTAACCTCTTTCTCTCCCTCCCTAGTCTCCCTCTCTCTTCTACTCTCTCTCTTGATCACTCACTTAATCTCTCTTTCTCTTTTAATCTCTTTCTCTCCCTCTTAATTTCCTCACCCCTCTCTCTCCCTCCCTTAATATCTCAATCTCCTTTCCTCTTTTTTCCTCCTTCATAATCTTCCTTATCCTCCCTCCCTTAATCTCTCAAGATCCATCTCTTAATCCCTCTGTCGATCTCCCACTCTCTTTGCCTCCCTTAATCTCCCTCAATCTCCCTCCCTCCCTTCCTTAATATCTTTTCCTTCCTCTTAATCTACCTTTCTCTCAACCTCCAGCTCTCTCTCTCTCTCTCTCTCTCTCTCTCTCTTAATCTCCCTCTTTTTCTTACCCTCTGTTCTCCCCCCCTCTCTTCGTCTCTCCTAATCTCCCTCCATCTCTCTCTCTCCCTCTTAATCTTCCTCTCTTTCCCTCCCCCCTCTCTTAGTTTCCCTTTCTTTCTTACCCTCTCTTCCTCCCTTTATCTCCTTTCCTCTCCCTCCCTCTCCCTCTCTCTTTTCATCTATCCCTCTATCCTTATCTCTTCCTCTCTTTAACTCTCTTTTAGTCTCTTTCTCTCTCTCACCCTCTCTCTTAATCTACCTCCATCTCTTTCAATCTCTCCATATCTCCCTTCCTTCCTCTCCCTCTCTTTCCGCCCCTCTTAATCTCCCTCTTTCCATCTCTCTCTCTCTCTCTCTCTCTCCTTATTTCTCTTTCTCCCTTTCACATAAACCACAATGTAGCAAAAAGAAAATCTCTCTCTCTCTCTCTCTCTCTCTCTCTCTCTCTCTCTCTCTCTCTCTCTCTCTCTATCCTTATTTCTCTTTCTCCCTTTCACATAAACCACAATGTAGCAAAAAGAAATCTCTCTCTCTCTCTCTCTCTCTCTCTCTCTCTCTCTCTCTCTCTCTCTCCTTGTTTCTCTTTCTCCCTTTCACATAAACCACAATGTAGCAAAATAAAAAAACTCTCTCTCTCTCTCCCCCCCCCCTCTCTCTTTCTCCCTTTCACATAAACCACAATGTAGCAAAATAAAAAATCTCTCTCTCTCTCTCTCTCTCTCTCTCTCTCTCTCTCTCTCTCTCTCCACATAAATAATAATATACAAACGAAGCAATGAGAGAATGAGAGAAGTGTTATGGAAAATAGAATTGTCATTTTGTGAGTTTTTTGTAGGCTACAAGATTAAGAATATGATATGGATCAACTTATATCATGGGATTGTGCAATAATGTTATAGAAAATATTGTAATAATAAGTTAACTTTAGATTTACTTATTATTAATATTTGCGATGAAGAATTATTGAGTGTAAATAATCTTTAGGTGAATTGACATAGTAAGTTAATGTATAATAATATGAATTTGCATATTGCTATTGTTGGTTTATTTATGAATTACAAGTTTAAGATTCTTTAGAAATACTTTTAACTAAATAAGATATATTTAATATTATTGATTTATTAAATTTAATTTTAAATATAAATAATATTAAATACTAGATTTAAGATATGATTTTATTTAATTAAAAATTTAATGAAATTTTTTCTATTTTTTAAATGTGATTTATTTTTAGAAAGCTTTTCTAGTTTTCTTTACAAAAGCAACATGATCATGCATAAAACAAGAGAACATGATAAAAACTTAGTTTTGTTATTTCTCTCTCATTTAGAATTGGAATTTAGAGTTTTTGGAGTCGTTCTGGGATTCTAGTATGTTTAAATGTGATGATCATATCAAAACATCTTGATTTAGCACATAAAATTTTATCATCAATATAGGATGGCAAACCATGGCTTTTGTCATGGGGGATATTGGTGCCCTATTGTATGTATTCCCTTATTGTTTATGAATTGTTAGCTTATTCCACTCTTTTATGTTTGATAACGTTACATGTATTTAATATTTAGAATGCTAGTCATAAAAAGGGCTTATTCTAGGGTCAAAGATGGACGTTTGCTTCCTTGAAGACCTTCTATGCTAGTTTCTCCTTCTTGTTCCCCTTTGTGGTTTCCTTGGCATTGGCCTCTAAGTTCTCTTCAAGCATTGCCTTGAAGTTGTGTGTGTGTGTGTGAATGAAGCTTTCCCTCATGTTGTCTCTTCCTCTTATTTTCTCACACACTCTTCTTGTCTTTCTCTTATTGCAAAAATGGTTATGATTTTTTATGGTCAAGATTGCTTCGACTTTTTTTTTCACAATATGTAATTGATATTGGCATTGGTAATAACATCAATATGATCGTCGTATTGGCATCAATACAAGAGTCATTATCAACATCACTATAAGCATTGCTAATAGTGATGTTACTCTAATAGAAAGTGTCATTATCGAGTATTGAAAATAGACAACAAGAGGGAGAGGTAAAGAGACCTAGAGTATGCACAAAAAAGCAATGGAGACTTGAGCACATAGAGAGATAGGGTTGAAATCTTCTTCTTCTTCTTTCTTCTTCTTCCACACAAAATAACTTAGTCTATATTGTGATAAAAGACCAATATGGAAGTACCACAACGTACGTACATGCATTCAAGAGGTAGCACAATAAATGTGCCATAACCAAGGATGAATTGCGTGGGTGTTGTCTAGTTGTAAAACTACTGGCGTATCCTCATATCGGTCACCTAACATGCCAGTTAATAATATTGTGCCACATCACCAAGGCACGTAATCAATACTAGCTCATGTAGAGCTTAACATCTCAACACTCCCCATTGACACCAAGGCATGTAATCAATACTAGCTCATGTAGAGCTCAACATCTCAACACTTCCCATCGAGCTTTAACACAATCTTGTGAACTCCAAGCATAGTTCTAAGCGTTGAGGCTTCTCAGCTCCCAAGATCTTGGTGAAAATGTCAGCACCTTGATCCTCTATGCTGACATAAACCAAGCTAATATCACCTGCTAGAACTTGCTCCCGAATGAAATGGTAATGGACCTCTATGTGTTTGGTCCATGCATGATACATTGGGCCTAGCCAATTGAATTCCACTTAGGTTATCACAGTAGAAGATGATTGTCAAGACAAAAAATGAGCTTAACACTAGCTCTAAGGCTCTAGTTGGTAGACTCCTATACTCTCCAAACAATCCCCATGGCCTCGCAACCAAGAGTGTCTTGATGCTACAAAATGATTTATCTAACTAACGCATTTGTAGACATGAGTTTCAAACTATAGTCCAACATGCTGCCCATCCTAACTCCAAGCAGAGGAAGTATCCCACACGAGATAGGTGACTAACACCTCGTTATACACACAAATAGAGTACTCTCAGCTAATTGTTGTGGCTCCTATGGCTCTCCTACACCCTAGGATTTGTTGCATAAGATACACTATCTCAAACATAAAGAACAAATGTGAAAAAATCCTCTCGTGATATATATAATGATCCATGAAATTTTTAGCCTCACACGGCACCTCCCCAAAGATTAGCGTATTACCCTACAAAAAAGGAACCTCACACCCTCAATGTAGGTCACAACTAGGCATACGTGTGTTATGCATCCAAGAGTTTCTCTTTTGATACCATGATTGAATGCAATTGCAATGTGTATGAATTATTGTGCTAAAAAAATTTCAACTATAAATCAGCCATGTGTCATGCGAAAACAACCTTTTCACGATTTCATTTCTCTAATGTTAGGCTACATTGCAAAGGGATAGTATTGAGCTAACCTGCACTGCAATTTCTCTTCAAATTTAAATAAATTGAAGCCTATATGCCATAATGTGCAGTGAAATCAGAACTCATTCAAATCTTATCCCTTTTCAATCCCTTTCTCCCTGCTGCTTACGTTTTTCTTTCGTATATAGGTGTAAAAGGATTTTATCATCATTTCTTGTATAAATAAGTAATGAATACATACTTTTCATACATAAATGGAGGCAATATGAGGCAAATTCTCATGGCCTTACCCTCATTATACATCCACACATATTCTCTTGATTTTTGATATATTTTTACATATTAAAACTAAATTTTTTCTTTTAAAAATATTACTTTTATGTTTTTTTCATTTATTTGAATATAAATTATTGATTTTGTTGCGAGCAATGGATGCGTGGTTTGCACGTAGTGAATGGAAGAAGCTCTCTCTTTCTCTCTTTTACTCATAAAATTGCATACGACTCATGAGAATTTAAAAATAGACTAAAAGAGAAGGTAAAGTAAGATGAAATGACTCAAGATTGGGTTCAATCTCCCCTCGACATGAAGTGGGCAGCTCCCTTCATGCCGTATTTATAATAATATTATGAAAACTTCTTTGCCCAAAATCTAGGTCCTTTACAATCACTCTTTGCATAAAGATTTTGAGTAAACTGAAAAATAGATAGAGTAATTTGAATTAATGGATGCTGGCAGTTCAACATGGAGGGCAGATATGCAAAGCTGAGTATGATAGCACAATAAAGAATGATACTTGGGAGCTATTAGATTAGCTAGAAAAGAGGAAGATTATTAGCACCAAGTGGGTCTGGAAGGAAAAGTACAAGGTTAATGGTAGCTTATAAAGGTACAAAGCTAGATTAGGTGCATAGGGATTTTCAAAAGTTAAAGGATTTGATTTTCAAGAACCATTTGCTCCAACTACTAGAATTATCACTATTTGCACAATACTTTTAGTGGCTACTCATAAGAAGAGGTAAGTTTACCAAATGGATACAAATCAACATTCTTGATGTTGTGACCTCAACGAGGAGGTGTACATGGGTCAACCACCAGGGTTTAAAGCCCCCCATTCTAAGAATAAAGTTTGTAAGCTAAAAAAGGCATTGTATGGGCTAAAACAAGCCCCTAGAGTATTCTACCAGTGGATAGATAAATTCTTTCTAGGTTTGAATTTCAAAATATGTGAGTGAACACGTCACTTTTCTCATTCATAAAGTAGATTCATACTTTATGACTATGATTATCGATAAAGAAAACATAATACTTGCAACTACTCAAAGTTGTAGTCATTGTAAGATCCCATACATTAGAATGTATTAATTTAGGTGGCTTCTTGCATATATGCTTTTCATGTGGAAATGCATGCCTTGCTTACTTTTCAAATTGACATACTTCACATACTCTATGTATCCCATCAACTCTAAACTTATGCAAACTATCCAAAATCTACTTGAACTCCACTTCTTTTAGCCACTACACATTCACATGACCAAATCTCTTATGCAAAAGTTCAATATCAACCACAACACTTGAACCTTGTGTAAACATGGCAACATCCATTTCATGTAAAATTACATCAAGAGTAAATAATTTACTAGCACATTGCCCTTTTTCCATCAACATGCAAATTATTTTAAGATCTTCTACATAACAACCATCAAATATGAACCAAATTACAATCCATGTTCTACCATCTAACCAATAGAAACCAAGTTTATTGTAATATTTGGTATATGCAACACATTAGCCAAGTAGTTAGTTTAGCCATCCTATATACTCAAAGGAACATTTTCAACATGAGTAATGTGATGAGATGTATTAGCCCCTATCTCCACATAGCCTAGAGACTTTGGACTACACATCTCTTTAAACTACTCTCCATGAGAAGTTATGTGGCTAGAGGTACTTGAGTCGACATACCATATATCATTCGTTGATTGTTAGCAATATTTTGTAAATGTTAAATTTAAAGAAGATTAAAGCAAAGTCAAAGCACAAGAATAAATTTATTTAAGGGTGGATTATTATTTTTGGAGCACTTTAATGATTATTTTTGGGCGCTTAGACCAATTTTATACTTCATGGAAATTAGATTATTATAGATGTATTATTTAGTGAGAGTCAAGCTCACTCCCGTGTACATTGTATTTATCACCCGTAGTTGTATATGTCATAACTACAACTATTGCGTGGGTTATATACATGTAATTGTGATTAGATTAGCATAGGCTTGGTCTAATTAGGCTAAGGTACAAGGATGCAATGAGGATTAATTGGCCTAGATCCCATAAAGAGGGTAGAATTTCCAAAAGAGGGTGCAAACCCTAATTCATAGTGCTGAAAACCTTAAAATGCAAAAAGGTGCATAAATCCTAATTCACAAGGGGTGCAAACCCTAAAATACAAAGTGACGTGCAAAACCCTAACCCTAAAATAGTGTGTTATCTTAGAGAGGTGACCTAACCCTAGCCCTAATTTTTGTCTATGTAAGGATAGGAGGTCTCAATTGTATTTATCCTTTTGGTGCATCCATGTTGTGGAAGCTCTATCAATGCAACTATTGAAGCTCTCTATTATGTTCTTCTATCTACGCTTGCATGACCTACCCGCACCAGTCACTTGCACTACCTAGGGTTTGCATCATCTCACGTCTTACACCACCTACCCACACCTCTCACTTGCACCACCTAGGGTTTGCATTATCTCACATCTTACACCACATCACCTAACACTTGCATCACCTAGCACTTGCACTTGCACCACCTAGCACTTGTACTTGCACCACCTAAACTTGCACCCTACACTTTACATTTGCACTACCTACCTAGGACTTGCACCATTTGTCACTTCCATACATCAAACACTCACTCCCACAGATAATCCCACTCCCATGCACACATACATCCACTCCTCTAAGGTTAGATTTACATGACTATGATGGTTTGAGGAATTGTTGCATACATGCATATTGTTTGAATAAAAGAAAATATGATTTTGCACATCTCACTCTTATATGTTCAAAGTGTCTTAAATATTATATGTTTTGGAATGAATATATTGGAAGCAGCATTTAAATGCCTTAGGAATTCACTAAGGAGCTTGTACAAACCAAGGTCAAGTGGCCTAGGAGACACTTTGTTACATCATAAGAATCTGGCACACCTAGCACCTATGCAACTTACATTAGGCTAACATCACCTAGGGACATTTAAAGTCATAATGCAGAACCACAATAATCATTTCCATGTCTAGGCATAGAACACACAACAAGTTGAGGGGTGAAATCATCCAAGCAACCACCAAGAGCTAAAGTATAATCACTACAAGAAGGGCCCAATGAGAGAGAAGTTATTGACTAAGATATCAACAATACCAAGCTGAATTCATATCATTTTAGAGATTCAAAAGAGTAGAAATGCACAAAAGAAATTTAATTTTCAAGAAGGGTATCATCTAGCTTTTCAAAGTCTAAGACTTAGTTGATGTGCCTCATAGTGGACTAGGCCATTGGTTTATAACTCCTAAAATCTTCAAAGTCAACAATAAAGAGAGACATTCCCATCCATCTATCCATTGATAATGTGATTGAGCTAGCAAATCAAGAACCTAGGCCACAACTAGTAGACATGATGGGGATAGACATATTCACAAAGATTGACCTTAGATGCATTGAGTGTGGCATCACTCATATGTATCATGACTGTAAAACACATAAGGAGTCTTGTAGTACCCTTATACAATCCATTGATCCTAACGCCCGAAAGATCAAAGCCAACAACATTGACCAAAAGACAAAGAGTTAATACCTCATGCATATCTTAGGGTCAAACTAACTGCCAAGCAAGAGCTCATCATTCATGCTCTCATCGAAGAAGGTTCTAATTACAACATCATGACTTATGATATATGGATTGCGATTGGATAATCTTAACTAGTCCCAACAAATACAATCATTAAATCTTATTGAGGATCATCTTATTCTCTCCTAGGGACGATGCAAGATTCTTCAGACTATAGAGACTAAGAACCTTCCAATTGTTTTTAATGTGCTTCCAAATTAGAAAGATATGGGTAGAGAGATTCTACTTTAAAGAACTTTCAAGCATGTGACTAGATGTATTGTGGACTATGAAGCACACCGAATACACTTGAGCTTACCTGAAAGGTGAGAAGGATCGAAGCTTGCACGCGAGCTATGGCGGGAGAGCAAGAGCAAGAAAGAGAGAGACAAGAAATGGGAACTCCAACAGTCACAATGTGTGACCGGGCCTTCCTTTATTCAAACTATCACTAAAAGAATAAAGAATAAAGTGACGTGACGGGCGCCCGCCACCTGCAGTGTGTAGTGGTGGGTACTGTCAGTGTAGTAATACACGGGGCGGCATGGCGGAGGCGCCTTTACCCTCAACAACCTCCCACTTAAAGGCGAATCTGCCCTAGTGAGAGAGAAAAGAAAAAGAAAAGACAGTACAAATGTACAAAGGTACAAGGGATGAGGAAAGGCGACATCTCATCCAACGCCCATCAACCTCCTGAGGAAGGCAAAGCGCTCAGTAGTGAGGCTCTTCGTGAGTAGATCTGCAGGATTCTCGTCAGTGGAGATCTTGACAAGGTCAACAGACCTGTCCTCCATGACACCACGTATGAAGTGATACCTCACCTCAATGTGTTTCGTCTTCGCATGGAAGACCGGATTCTTAGCCAACTGAATGGCACTCATAGAATCCGAATGCAGTGTAGGTGTAGCATCAATCCCAAGGTCAGCAACTAGACAGCCTAACCATATGGCCTCCTTGCAAGCCTCAGTGGTTGCAACATACTCGGCCTCAGTGGTAGTCAAAGCCGTACACTTCTGAACCCTGGACATCCAAGAGACAACCCCTCCAGCATAGGTGAATACATAGCCAGAAGTGGACTTCCTACTATCTGCATGTCCTGCATAATCGAAGTCAGTGTACCCCACGACCTCTGTATCCTGGCTACCATAGCAAATACACATATCTGCTGTGCCCTTCAGGTACCTCATGATACCCTTCACGACATCCCAATGTCTGCTGCCAGGTGTAGCCATATAGCGTGCCACAACACCAACTACATGCGCAATATCTGGACGAGTGGCTATCATGGCATACATCAAACTGTCCACGGCTGAAGCATAAGGGATCTTGGCCATCTCGGCCCTCTGCTCATCTGTCTGCGGACAATTGGCTTGTGATACCTTCACATAAGAAGGTAATGGACAGCCAATAGGCTTTACGTCCTGCATGCGGAAGCGCTCAAGGACTTTATGAATGTACTCCCGCTGTGAGAGATACAAAAGCCCCTGATGCCTATCGCGCTTAATGCGCATCCCAAGTATATGTGAGGCCTGTCCCAAATCCTTCATCTCAAAGCTCTTCTTCAGCTGAGATTTAAGAGCATCTAGCTCATCATGAGCTTTCCTTGCTATCAGCATATCATCAACATAGAGTACCAAGATAAGCAAACTGCCATCACGGGCTTTCTTCATGTAAAGACACGGATCCATAGCACTCT
This sequence comes from Lygodium microphyllum, assembly GCF_053477565.2. Classification (NCBI taxonomy): domain Eukaryota; kingdom Viridiplantae; phylum Streptophyta; class Polypodiopsida; order Schizaeales; family Lygodiaceae; genus Lygodium; species Lygodium microphyllum. Next base: position 117,718,383 of record NC_141142.1, read on the forward strand.
TGCTATAGCCCTGTGACTGCATAAAGGCATCAAACTTATGATACCATTCCCTAGGTGCCTGCTTCAAGCCATACAAGCTCTTCTTCAACTTGCACACTAGGTGCTCCCTGCCAGGTTCTGCAAAGCCCTTAGGCTGATCCATATAGATCTCATCATGCAAGTCCCCATGTAGAAAAGCCGTCTTGACATCCATCTGATATAGATCTAAGTCAAGCTGTGCAACCAAAGCCAAGACTAAGCGCAGGGTGGTCATCTTAACCACAGGAGAGAAGACCTCATCAAAGTCCACACCATGTTCCTGCTTAAAACCCTTTGCTACCAATCTAGCCTTGTATGCCGGCTTGGGGTGTCCAAGGGTACTTTTCAGCTTGTACACCCACTTGCATGGCAAAGCCTTCTTGCCCTTAGGCAAGGCAACCAAATCCCAAGTCTCATTCTTATGCAGGGAGTCTATCTCAGACTGCATAGCCCTCTCCCATGAGTGACTATCACCCCTGCGCATAGCCTCATCATAAGTGAAAGGCTCTCCTGCATCTGTAACCAAAACATAATGCATAGAGGGCTGAAATCTGTCAGGTGGACGTCTGTCTCTAGCAGACCGTCTCACCGCAGGCTCTGCTGCCTGTCTAACTGCCTGTCCAACACCCTGGCCCTGTGGAGGAACTGCTGCAGGCTGTACTATTGGCTGTGCTGGAGCTCTAGGCTCCTCCTAAAAGATCACTCTGCGGATCTCAACCACCTTCTCAGGCTGCCTATGCATCTTGTCTTCATGGAAGACGACATCATGGCTGCGTACTATTTTCCATGCATGCGGATCCCATAGGCGATAGCCCATCTCTCCTGACTCACCATAGCCAAGGAATATGCATTTAATGCTCTTTGGATCCAATTTACTCCTCTTGTCCTTGGGCACATGGCAGAATACCTCACATCCAAAGACACGGAGATGCGCATAAGAGGGTGGCTTACCAGCCCAAACTTCCTCTACAACTTGGAAATCCAATCCACTGGAAGACGATCGGTTTATGACATGCATTGCCGTACTAATTGCCTCAACCCAAAAACTCTGGGATAGGCCTGCATGGCTAAGCATAGAGCGCACACGCTCCTGAATAGTCCTGTTCATGCGCTCAGCCAAACCATTCTGGGGTGGGGTGTAAGGGGCGGTCAATTGACGCTTAATACCCCTGTCATCACAAAACTGCTCAAAAGCACGTGAGACATATTCTCCCCCATTGTCAGTCCTAAGTCATTTCAGCCTATACCCAGTCTAGTTCTCAACAAGAGCAAGCCAACGCTCAAAGACTACCAAGACATCAGACTTTTGCTTTATGGGATAAGCCCACACTTTCCTAGAAAAATCATCAATGAAGGTAACAAAGTACTTCGCGCTACCCATAGACATGCAAGGCATAGGCCCACAAACATCGGAATGCACCAATGCCAAGGGCTCAGTCATGCGTGGCCTACCCGATTTCTTATGCGTAGACCTATTCTGCTACAATGATCACACGAGTCAAAACGTGCATAGTCCAAAGGCGGAAGATACTGCAAACCAGATAATATTTTCATTCCCTTCAAAGACATATGCCCCAAACGGGCATGCCAAAGTGATACATGTGGGATAGAGCTTACTGCCAAAACATGGTCTACAGAAGACCCAGATACAACAAGAGGATAGAGGCTGCCAGCCTTGGCGCCTCTAGCAAGCACAAGTCTGCCTTTGGTAATTTTCCAGGCAGAATCCCCAAAACAGACATGAAACCCTGCATCATCCAACTGTCCTGCAGACATAAGACTGCGCGTAAGCGCAGGTACATGACGTACATCCCTGAGCAAAAAGGGACTGCCAGTGGAAAACTGCAACTGAATATCTCCACAGCCCACAATATCAAGAGACCTATCATCTCCAAGTCTGACTGATCCAGATACAGTATGGTAAGAGTGAAACCACTCATGGTAAGGCGTCACATGGAAGGACGCACCTGAATCCAATAACCAGCACTGTGCATACATACTAGATGTCTCAATCAAGTATGAAGCATCAGAAGAACTAGCTACAAGTATAAACTCATCACTACCATCGGACTCCTCAGTCTGCGTGACATTAATTTCCTTAATCTTGACGCTGGACTTCGCAGGTACTATGCTGCGATCAGAGGACTTCTCCTGCACTTTATCTTTCCCCTTATCCTTGCGCTTCTCATTGCCCAACTCATGACACTATGGTCTAATATGGCCCTTTTTCCCACAATGATGACAAGTGACATTTGCATTGCGCCCAGGCGACTTACTACGCGACTTGCCACGAGATTTAGACTGACCTTCTGCGAGTCACGGCCTCGGCCATTACCACGGTCATACCTGCCATTCCTGCCTCTAACTGTCAAAGCATGACTACCACAAGAGGCATCCAAGTTTTTGCGATTAACCTCTTCCTGAAGAAGAGCACTCTCAACATCTGCCAATTTTAGAGTAGCACTAGAGGCACAAAGAGCAGTGCGGAATACATCCCATGACTCATTCAGAGTCCCAAGCAAGAAAAGAGGAGTTACTTCCTCTCCAAAGGTGATATCCTGCGAAGTTAGGTTCTTCAGTATAGCATGGAACTGGCTCAAGTGAGCAGATATAGTCGCATTATCCTTCATGCGCAGATCCATAAGCTGCTTCAACCAGTACATCTGACTCACCGGACTTTTCTTATCATAAAGATTCTTGATCTTATTCCATAGATCCCATGCACTTTGTGCTTCCTCAAATACATTATAATGTACCTGTTCAGTGAGAGACAATACAATCGTGGACTTGCATAACTCATCAAGTTCAAGCCAGTCGTCATTGTCCATAGTTTCAGGCTGCTCCCCACTCAACCGAAGTGGCTTAATTTGAGATTTCTGCACCAAGACCTGCCAAATTTGACTCTTCCAGTAAGAGTAGTTGGTACCATCCAACTTTGTAATGTTAAATATGGCACTATCATGCGAAGATGATGCCATTATGCACGCTGGAAATGCCCAAACAGTCCAAAATTGCTTGCTGTTTTACTGCAGAAACTGCCCAAAAATGACCAAAACGGGGTCCAAAGGGCGAGCAAAGTGTGCCAAAAGTTACTGCCCACTTAGTACTAGGTGCGGTACACCAAATCAGGATATTTTAGCATGAAAAGTACACCTCAGTCCACCAATAACTGCTTGCTGTAATAAATTGCAGGTATGCAGTCTAGAGAGCAAACTGTCCCAAAATAGGATCCAATGTCAAGCAAACAATGCTAGGTCCAAAGCTGGCATGAAACAGACATAAGCAAGGCCAATGACAGTGAAAAGAACATGAGGTCAACACCGAAGCATGTCAAAATAACATCTGCCAGTGAAAGGCACACCCCCAGACACTCTAGGCAAAGTGTTCATGTAACTGCCAAAACCTGACACAAATAGGTGTCTGCTCAAAGAGAAAGATCCAAATATGAGACTCAGCTCATAAGCATCCTGTGAACCAAGAGTACATCAATGCATATCCATAAAGATCAGAGTATGATCCCAAAGTCTCAATGCGTATGTAGCTGCTCAAGACATAAACTGCTCCAAATACATGTAAGTGCTCCAATAGCATGCAACTGTCAAAGGTCAAGCAAGCATGTAAAATGCTCCCACTGGCACAAAAGGCGTACAAAGCGAGCTCAGAAGCTCAAACAACCCAAGAGAAAGCACCAGTGATAAGTGACCCTGTCAATGCATCAGGCGCATCCAAGAGAGCATGACATACATGAAGCACCGGTCGTATTAACCATGAAGCAATACATAAGCCCAAATAAGCTCTCGGTCAACTCAATGACATCCAAATAGCAACCAAGATCAGTGATCAAGTAAGCCGGGAATGCTCAAATACATCCAAATCCAAGCTCCAAATGTCGGTATGGCATACACGAACCAAATAGCATATGTCACGAACCAAAGCATGTAATGCAAAAGCCTAACTGTCAAGCAGAGACATGAGGCATAGGCGGTCCACGAGCATGCCAAGTCGGTCCAAATGCCAGTGAAGATGGAGCTAATGCGAAGCTCAAAAGCATCCCATAATCTCATACATATGCTCCAAGTCGTCCCCAAATGTCAGAGACATCATGCCAAAGCTCAAAGCATACATCCGGTATCGGTAGGTAAGTGCCAAAGCATGTAAAGTACCTTCAGCCCACTATTATTCCAGCATGTATTTACTATTCTAAACAGTAGATTTCAGCCCCGTATTCAAGCCAAAACCGCTCCAAGTCGTCCCCAAATGTCAGAGACATCATGCCAAAGCTCAAAGCATACATCCGGTATCGGTAGGTAAGTGCCAAAGCATGTAAAGTACCTTCAGCCCACTGTTATTCCAGCATGTATTTACTGTTCTAAACAGTAGATTTCAGCCCCGAATTCAAGCCAAAATCATGGTCAAACCAAATGCATACATCCCCAATACATCCGGGTAGGAAGTAGACCGCATACAGGCATCAAATAGCTCCAATGGAATGAGGCATAAGCAACAAATGTCAGTGTCAGGGGTGCTGCCCTGTTTCCAGCACTATTATGCAGTGAATGACAGTTTCAAAACTGAGAATGATCAGCTCCCAACCTCAATGTCAAGCCAAAGCATCAAAATGGCATCCAAAAATGGCTCAAATGCCCTCCAAATAGGCCAATGATGAGTGCTCCATGAGCAACAAAGCATTCAGCTGTAAAACGTGGAGATCAAAGTCTGAAAATGGGCGCCATATTCAGCGTGTTGAGGCCTGGAGTGCTGCTTTAATCACGTGGCTGGATGTTGAGTGTGGGGGGACTCAATGATGGCCCAAGGTAGGCACATACCAAGCCATGAAGGCCCAATGCAAAGGGGAGGGAAGATATGAGCTATGGAGCTCAAGAAGAGTGGCTGCCCTTTGTTCCTGTCCTGTTTCAAACTGAGAATATACTCAAATGCCTGCAAATGCTGAAGCAATACCTCAAGGACAAGGCCCTGATGAAGCTCAAGAAGGCCGGGATGGAGCTCCGGAAGCCGGGGAGAGTCGGGAGCTCAAGAGGTCGGCTATGGTTGCCGGGATGGAGACCCAATGCGTGAAGCGAGTCGATGCGAAGGTCGGGAAACACCGAGTCAAGCTCGAGTAAGAGAATGCCAAGCTCTGATACCAATTGAAAGGTGAGAAGGATCGAAGCTTGCACGCGAACTATGGCAGGAGAGCAAGAGCAAGAAAGAGAGAGACAAGAAATGGGAACTCCAATAGTCACAATGTGTGACGGGGCCTTCCTTTATTCAAACTGTCACTAAAAGAATAAAGAATAAAGTGACGTGACGGGCGCCCGCCACCTGCAGTGTGCAATGGCGGGTACTGTCAGTGTAGTAATACACGAGGCGGCACGGCGGAGGCGCCTTTACCCCCAACATTACCAACTATCCAAATTGTCATTGCTTTTAGCAAAATGAACCTTGTTTCTTCTCCAAGGAAGGGCAAGAAACCTATCTTAGAGTCAAACCAAAAACCTAAGGAGGATAGCCAGAGAGTTCTAAAGAAGCTACTCAAGGCACATGTAGATAAGAGATAATCACTTAATGTGAATCCTCCTGCCAGTAAAGTAAAGCCCAAGGTGGCTAGGATCACCATAATAGCTTATTAAACTGTTAGAAAGATAAATTCATCTAGAAGAAATAGGAGACCTATGGCATATAATTGGAACCATCACTAGAGAGCTAACACAAAGCCACAATGAGTTCCCAAAGTGTTCTACATGCTCAAGGTTCTCATGTGAGAAATTGTTGGATTTGGTTACCAAACCATCCTCAAAGCCACGTCCATTGATCACAGCCCAAGGTCCATCAAAATCCAAGAGAAAGAGAAAGCAACCTAAACAAAGATCTAGGTTAAGGACCATGACACTTGTAGAGATACAAACTGACACTAAGCAACTAGTTCCTGAGATACCCATGTCCATAATTTTGGAAGTGCAATAGACCAAAGTAGTTGCTAATCCACAAGAGGAGCCTACAATGACTAAGCAATCACTGAGTCAAAAAGAGGACACAAAGTAGTCACTACTTAGTGTTGATGCTCATGTTAAAATAGAAAGTCCAAGGAAGCTAACTAAAGATCCCTCTAATAATGACAAACAACAACACATGGAAGTTGCTAGTTCTTTCAAATGACTAATGTATCCCAATAACCAAGAACCTTTGTCACTTGATCCAACAAAACATCTAATAGCAACCACCTAGTGCAACTACTTAATCCACTAAAAAGGATACACAAGGCTACACAATCTCCTCCACGAGTGTTTTCAAAAAGATATCTGAAAATTCTAAGACCGAGACTACTTCTAATCAGTTTTCACAGATCCTAGTGTGCAATCATCTTTGACTAATATGATTGACCAATCCATTGCCTTAAAAGTTACTACTTCCAATTCCAAGGTGGAACCCACATAATCCCAACCCTTTGGCTATGACTAAACCTATCACTTTAGCCAAGAACCAAGCCTCCACTACTTTAATCTCACCATAGAATACTAACTCTAGCCCAAGGACCACAATGAATTCCATGATTCACAAATCTTGTTCTTCTCATCCAAAAGCTCCAATGCATTTAAATCCACTTAAGAGATCTCTTATGGGGTCTTTAGAAAATATGGGGCAACATAAGGATCAATCCAAGGTTACGAGTTCCTAGGAACTAGATGAAACACTATTGACTTCACTCACTCACGCACATATTCATGCTAACATTGGAATTCAAACTTTTGAGGATGAGAAGTTCTTACAAAGGCCTTTGACATGGTCAAAGAAATAAAAAATTGTTTGATGTTACCCAATAATCATAGAAGAAGTCATGAAGAAAATAACCAAGGTAGAGCAAGAGAGGCATTGCTTAATTCATGTGTTCCATCCCAAACAGTGCATGGTAAGCAAGGAAGACATCGCAGCATTAGCCAAGAAAGCAAAAGGACAAAGTGAGTTTGAAAGGAAATGGTATTCTACTCAAGGTTTAACTGTAAGGTATGGCAGCCATCTAATGACTATTACTAAGCAAAGGAAGCCACTTTGAACTTCCATACATGATCTAACAGATGTAGCACCTACATCTCTGAGAGTGCTTACGAATATTTGTGGTGTTAACATTTGTAAACTTGCTAAACTAGATCCTTTATGTAACAAGCTCCTTTTAGAGGAGGATCTTCACATTGCAAGTCAATTGGGACAAAATGACATAATGATTGATGCCATAAGATACATTTTCTACCTTACATATGACCCACATATTCTTGATGGTCATGCTTTGTGATAGGAAAATCCCAATTTCTTTGACTTGTTTACCCCAAGGCTGAATGACACTACACCTCATCTTTCCTTTGCTTCTAGTACCACATAGAATGACTCTTCATCCCATGATGTGAAGCAAAGTGATGTACATAAAACTTCTACTAACACTGACATAGTGGCTAAAAGTAGTGTGCTTGAAAGTACAAATCCTAAGGCCATAGTACTAATATCCCTACTAACCCACACCACTAGTTCAAACAAGTTGAGCCAGCTAAACCCTAAGATGCTCTAGAGGAGGCTACTCAGACTCACCTCCAGATCAACCCTACTAGACCTCACCCTCCTTCTAGTCTCTAGCCTTTGTTTGTTTTTCAACCACTCAATATCATGGCTATTTATTCAACCAAGAAATTCAATTCCTATGAGACACAATGGCTACTCCAATTTGATGCCAGTTTCACTACTAATGCCAAGCTGTTTGCAATGATTGAATTAGGCCTTGCTGATGATGAGATGATACAAGTTGCTTCCAGATGATGGCATCCCATTTGGAAAAAGAGTGAATACCTCTATGATAAAAGCCTCTTGGTTCAAGATGAATATGCTAAAACCCTTTCTCAAAAGCAATTGTAGTCATGTCAACTTATTCCCTCTTATGCTTTTGTAACCAAAAGCAAAGACCTGTCAATACTTGATGAACTAGAGTAGAATTGCACTTTCTCAAGTCCATTCTTGCAGAAATGGTTGGCAGTCATCTTATTACAATGATTGAGTAGCGTCATATAGTCAGTATGCTTCAATATGATCCAACCTACTATGCGACTACTTCATTGTGTTCTATCATCTTGACTCGACATTTGGACTTGCCACAAAAGTTGAAATGTCATCCATTACTTGATAAGATGTGGACTAAAGAGGAGTTACACATTGCTAGTTGCTTTGTAGGACCATCCTTGCTCAATGATGTGATTACTTACATTTGTGGACTAGCTACAAAACCAACGCACTTGGATGCTTTTGCTAAGTTGGAGTATAATCCGAATTTTTATGACTGGCGGATCCCTAAAACTACAAAATATTGACCCCTCTATATAGCTAATTTTTTTTCCTTATAAATATTTTTCTTTTATTGCACTAACAAGAGCCAAATACCCTCTAACTTTTGAAAAAACACTACATTTTATGTGATGGCATCATCAAGGTATGAGATCCCAACTTTTGCTCAAGGTATAATGGTGAAATTCAAGAAAAAAAAGCAAGTAATTATTTATGTCTTTTGACTTTGTATCTACTACATAGTACTCTCACATTTTCACCTAATGAATGCAAGAATACCATAGGTCGCAAAGCAAAGACCTACGCATTCAAGACATGATAACAACATCATGGATAATAGAAGATGTTTGCAACTTTAAGGCTATGGCCTCATGAAGACACCATCATCGGCAATGGCAACTTCCTTGCATATCATAAGCTACAAAAACATCAACGAAAACCAAATCCTCTTAGAGTTGTAATGAGGCAACAAAGATAACAAAGAGCCATCCTCAATGGTGTCTCAATTTCATTAACGACAAACTCCCTTGACTTCAACTTTCAATGCGCATCTACTTCTATAGGAAGAGTTGCAAATTGCTTCATCACCAAACACACAAATCTTAAACACATGCATGTTCTTCAATAACAACAAGGCATTGTGCTTCACCATTCTCAACTCAATCTTCAATCTTGATGGATACATTCCATTATACAAATCTATGCTTTGAGCTAGGGAAAGACTGAGAAAGAAAAAACAAGAGAAACAAGAGAGAAAAGGAAACAAGAGAAATTTTAAAAAAGTAAAGAAAAGAAAAGAAAAGAAAAGAGAGAAAAAGATCCATGATTAGTTAGGTGCACTCACATTTTTGTTGCACCTATGGGTTCCCAAGTTAGGTGCATTCAATGGCTTCAATCGGGCTTTTCTAACCCCCTAGCCCCTTTTCCATTTTCCGCCATATTTACCCAAGGCGCATCAAGGTCAAGACATACCTAGGGAGTCTCAACTTGCCTTGGTTAGACCTATCTCCTTGAGTCATTTGCACTTTTTCATTCCACTTCATTTATCCTAGTGCTACTTGACTTCAAAGCAAAAAGGAAAAGTTACTTCACGTAAAAAGAGACTAGTTTCATCCACTCCCCCTTTTGTTCATTTCGTAGAGAACCATGTGCTTCAAGAGCTTATTGGATTGGACTCCAATTTTTCTCCATCTCCCTAATGATGTCTCTACGATAACTTTATTTTCCCTCAACAAACAATGATGCTTTCTCCCATCTTCACCAATGCAATATTCCTTTGTCAGTCCTCATCAAGAGAAGAATCCATGGAGCAGTCTTCTAACTATATATTAGACTAATCAAGAGAAGAATCCATGGAGCAGTCTTCTAACTATGTATTAGACTATGTATGCACATGCATTCACATAATATTCGCACCATAACCTATTCAGGACTTTGGGTCCTTAATTGTGGTACAATACTTTAAGCTTGCTTGAAGTTTGACCCATCTCCCAATTCCACCTACATGTCTATAAGTCACCATCCACATAAGTAAACACACCCATTAGGGAGAGTACAAGTTGGCTTACAAGACTTTCATAGATGACCATTTGAAGGACCAAAGAACCATCAATATCGGTGGCCTCTACATCCTCATCCTTCTATGTTTCATTTCTCTTCTTCTGCTATTCCATCAGTGATTCTTCCTGCAGACATCATCTTCCAACAATTAACACATATTTTTGGATGTCATATACATCATCTATAGGAGCATCATCTTCTTCCATACTAGTTCTTCACATCAACAAGGCATATCACTGTCAGCATCCTTAGTTCTTCATTAGCAACCTTTATTTCTCTCCATCAAAACTATTTTATTAGGACTGTTTCTAGCATTCCACCTCTACCTGTGTTGAGATATCGAGCTCCACTCGTGATACGCCAGGGTGACCGTTGTATATTTATGTCACCGACTTGTCAGTTGCAGACGCGGTTGGTACACCGCCCATGAATAATAGCTACATGATAGCTATCCTTATCTATTCTAGTTCGTGGCTCAGTTAGTATGCCACCTTAGTTAGTTGAGTTTGGTTGAGACCCATATATAGGGTTCTTCTATTTCTTTGTACTTGAGTTCTTTTGGCTTACACAACTAAGAAGAGGAAAACTGTTTTTCAGCCTCCACCCTTGTGTGTCTTCCCCCATTGTGCAAGCAAGAAAGCTTCAAGCGAGACTCCTTCCTTCTCTCCCACAATCTTGACATGGTATCAGAGCCTTGTTCGTGGTAAGGAGCTCAAGAAAGCAAGCCAAGCTCGCGGTGGTCTGGTAAGAGGAGCAGTGTTGCTTTCATTTCCTGTTTTGGGAGCAGATCTCTGCAGGTAGCACAGCCGGAAATTGCAGGAGTGCATTGTCTCAGGTTGAGACGCCCTTCGCGGTGAAGCAAGAGGGCAGTATATGCTGCGGGCGAGGGCTTTAGCCCTCGGCGACCTTGTTTTTTTGATTTGAGGCCATTTCGGGGCCTGTTTTGCAGACGGAAGTTTTCTGCACGCACTCAAGAAAAGGCTCAGTTTTATGCTGTGCGACCACTGTTCTACAGGTCGGTGAAAAGTTACTGTAGAAATTGCATCGTATGCTTGTGCGCAGAGACATTGGGAGTTTCAGAATCATCCTTGGTTCCTGTTTATGCAAAATCGTCACTAGGAAGTGACTGTGTGGTCAAATACCACTTTCGCCAGTTTTGCAGATTTGCCCTTGTGAGGGTGAAGCTGTGTTTTTTGCAGTGACAGAATTTCTTGCAGTATTCTGTAATGGCGTCTGATTCTCTTTCACAGATTGTCACTGAAAAGCTTGACAAGAACAACTTCCAGGCATGGAAGTTTAGAATGACGAATTTCCTTATGGGAAAAGGATATTGGGAATTTGTTGCAGGAAATGAAGAAGAACCAGTTCTTCCTGATGTTCCCAATCAACAACAAATGCAGGCATTCAAAGCATGGCATGAGAGAGCCAGGAAAGTTATGTACTGGCTGTCTATCAGCATTTCAGACTCTATGATTGTGCATATTCAGGATGCAAGTACGCCAAAGGAGGCATGGGATACTCTGTCAAAGATGTATAGCACAAATACGCAAGCCAGGAAAATGCAGCTCAAGCAAGAGTTGCACAATGTGCAAAGAGAAAATATGAGCATCAATGACTACCACATGAAGGTGAAGAAGATTGCAGATGCACTTGCTTCCATTGGGTCGCCAGTGGAAGATGATGATTTAGTTTCCGTGACCTTGAATGGTCTAGGAAAGGATTATGCACAGTTTCGAACATCCATTTCCGTTCGTGAAAGATTTCCTGACTTTGAGGAGTTAATTGCTCTTCTAATTTGTGAGGAGCAGAGAAATGGTGGTGCATCTTCTTCAGGAGGAACTTCAAAAGAAGCTGTCTTCTACTCAAATGCTGGAAGAGGTAGAGGCAGAGGTAGAGGAGGCCGATTTGGAGGCCGTGGCAGAAATCAGAATATGCAGCAAACTCAAGAAAACCAGTCCTATGGAGGAGGACGTGGTAACTCTAGAGGCAGGGGGAGCCAAAGAGGTCGTGGTGGATGGCAAAGAGGCCAAAATGCAAACAGTAATGTTGAATGCTACTACTGTGGTAAAATGGGTCATATGGCTAAAGACTGCTATAAAAAGCAGAATGACATCATGAATGGAAAACTGCAACAAGGAAATTATGCATCCTCTAGTAGACAGGGTGATGACAGAAATGAGCATTTGTTCATGCTGCAGCACATGAACAATTCTGTGACAAGTGCAGAAGAAAGCAATGATGTATGGTATGTTGACTCAGGTGCATCAAACCACATGACAGGTCATGCAGAATGGATGGAGGATGCAAGGAAAATGAAAAAACCAGGATTTGTGGAGACTGGTGATGATACTGCACATCCTATTGTGCAGATTGGAAAAATTCCATTGTCTATGCAGGATGGGAAAAAGAAATACCTGTCCGATGTATTTCATGTCCCGAATATCACCAAGAATCTGGTTTCTGTAGGTCAAATGGTTGAACAGGGCTTGCAGGTCAGATTTAATCCTCATGGATGCTTTGTTGAGGATATGAAAAATAAAGGTCGCTTGATAGCAAAAGGAAAGAAGAAGGGCAGAATGTTTACATTGGATGCAGACATGTCTGAATTGAGTGCAGCAATGTTTGCACATGGGACCGGTGTAGTTGCAGATATTGATATCTGGCATAAACGCATTGGTCATGTTAATGTACAGCGACTTAAATCAATGCAGGCCCAAAATATTGTTGCAGGATTGCCCAAATTCAAGGTTGCAGAAATGCATAAGGTATGTGAAGCCTGTCAGTTTGGAAAACAGGCAAGGAAACCATTTCCTAGACATGTTCAAGAGAGTAAGAAGCCATTGGAATTAATCCACTCTGATGTGTGGACTACTAAAGCTGCATCTCTTGGAGGCTGTCATTATTTTGTCAGTTTTATTGATGACTATAGCAGAAAAGTTTGGGTGTATTTTATGAAAAAGAAAAGTGAAGTTTTTGGGCATTTCAAAACTCTTAAAGCTATGGTTGAAAAAGAAACAGGCTTGCAGATAAAATGCCTAAGGTCAGATGGAGGGGGAGAGTACCTCTCAAATGAGTTTGCAAAGTTCTTGCAGGAGCATGGCATAAAGCAGCAATATTCATGCAGTTATACCCCACAACAAAATGGAATTGCAGAAAGGAAAAACAGGCATATTGGAGAGGTATCTCGTGCCATACTCAATGAAAAAGACTTGCCAGATTTTTATTGGGCTGAAGCAGTTGCTACAGCAGTCTACATAATGAACAGGACGCCCACTGCAGCAATACATGGAATGACTCCAGAGGAGAGGTATACTGGTAGGAAACCAGATATTTCTCATTTGAAAATTTTTGGTTGCATTGCCTATGTACATGTGCCAGATGAGCTGAGATCCAAGTTGGATCCAAAAGCTGAGAAGTGCATCTTTATTGGTTACTCTCTGCAGCAAAAAGGGTATAGATGCTATAACCCTTCTACTCGTAAGTTTACAGTGAGCAGAGATGTTGTTTTTGATGAGATGAGTAGCTGGTATAAACCAGTAAATGTGATTGATGATGAAGATGCACAAAATGGTAATGCTACACAGAATTCACAGCAGCAATCACAAAATATTAGTGGACCTGGAGCGTCCTCTAGCAGTGGTTCACATTCTTCGCCATGGACAGGCAGATTGAGATCAGGAGAATCTTCTCAAAGCAATGCAGATAGTGGTATGCAGGTATCACGAAAAGGAAAAGAGAAGGTTGATCAGCCCATGTTTGATGTGAATGCAGGTCACTCTTATGTGGATGGTGAATCCAGTGGCTCAGAACAGAGCATTGATGATGAGTTGGGTATTCCTTCTATTGTTACACCTGGAGTAAGGAAGACCAGGGATGTTTTGACAGCACCTGGGAGTGAACCTACTTTGCGCAGGTCTACAAGAGCTAGGTATCCTGTGGATAGGCTGAAATATGATGGATTTACAGCCATTCACTATGCATATATGGTCAAAGTGATACAGGAACCAGAACCCACATCTTTTGAGCAAGCCATGGGAAAAGAAAAATGGGAGAAAGCCATGGATGAAGAAATGGATGCCTTGGAAGCAAATGCTACATGGGAGTTAGTACCTTTGCCTAAAGGTAAGAATGCAATTGGCTGTAAGTGGGTTTATAAGGTGAAGCACAATGCTGATGGTTCTGTGAACAGATACAAGGCAAGATTAGTAGTCAAGGGGTATGCACAAACATATGGCATTGACTATGAAGAAACATTTAGTCCGGTTGCAAGGATGGCAACCGTAAGAGCAGTCATTGCTATGGCTGCATCAAAGGGATGGTCTTTACATCAGATGGATGTAAAGAATGCCTTCTTGCATGGTGATTTGCAAGAAGAGGTCTATATGGAGCAGCCACCAGGTTATGTGCATGCTGTTCATCCTGAGTTTGTTTGCAGGTTGAAGAAAGCCTTGTATGGCTTGAAGCAAGCACCTAGAGCATGGTCTGACAAGATAGGACAGTATCTTGTCACTATTGGCTTTCAGATTTCCAAGGCAGATTTCTCACTTTATGTGAGAAAAACAGAGAAAGGTATTATGCTGCTTGTCATTTATGTTGATGATTTGATTATGACAGGTGACAGTGATGAAGATATCCTTCATGTGAAAATGCTATTGAAGCAGAAGTTTGAGATGAAGGATTTGGGAGAGCTGCGTTATTTCTTGGGCATTGAGGTGATTAGATCACCAAGTGGGATACAGCTCTTGCAGAGGCAGTATGGATTGGACATGCTGTCCAAATATGGGATGACAGGTTGTAAGCCTATTTCAGTTCCTTTGGAGCAAAATGTGAAGCTGAGCACAGATGCAGGTGAGCTTCTAGAAGACCCTACTATGTATAGACGCATAGTAGGAAGTTTGATTTATATGACTATTACCAGGCCAGATTTGAGCTATGCTGTTGGATTGGTAAGTCAGTTTATGCAGGCTCCAAGGAAACCACATTTGGATGCGGCTAGACGCATACTTAGGTATGTGAAGTCCACATTGCAGTATGGACTATTTTATGAGACTGGGGTTCAGATACAGTTGCATGGATACACTGATGCTGATTGGGCTGGTAGTATTTCTGATAGACGATCTACCAGTGGATATGTATTCTCTTTTGGGAGTGCTGCAGTCACTTGGAGCAGCAAGAAACAGCCTACAGTTGCCTTGTCGAGCACAGAGGCTGAGTACAGGGGTGCAGCAATGGCTGCATGTGAGGTAGCTTGGTTGCATAAGCTACTTTATGATATGCATCAGTCTACAGATGGGCCAGTTGTCATTTATTGTGACAACATGAGTAGTATACACTTGGCAAATAACCCAGTCTATCATGCTAGAACAAAGCACATTGAGGTGCATTATCACTATGTGCGAGAGAGGGTTTTACTAGGTCTTATTGATCTAGTTTATGTCAGCACAGAGGATCAGGTAGCTGACATATTCACGAAGGCATTGGGCGCAGAGAAGCTGCGCAAGTTCAGAGACCTGCTTGGTGTGCAGGAATTGGGATTGAGCTCGAGGGGGAGTGTTGAGATATCGAGCTCCACTCGTGATACGCCAGGGTGACCGTTGTATATTTATGTCACCGACTTGTCAGTTGCAGACGCGGTTGGTACACCGCCCATGAATAATAGCTACATGATAGCTATCCTTATCTATTCTAGTTCGTGGCTCAGTTAGTATGCCACCTTAGTTAGTTGAGTTTGGTTGAGACCCATATATAGGGTTCTTCTATTTCTTTGTACTTGAGTTCTTTTGGCTTACACAACTAAGAAGAGGAAAACTGTTTTTCAGCCTCCACCCTTGTGTGTCTTCCCCCATTGTGCAAGCAAGAAAGCTTCAAGCGAGACTCCTTCCTTCTCTCCCACAATCTTGACACCTACAACATAAGTGCATGGGATAAGCACTTGTCTTGGAGGGGGATAATGTTAACAAGATTTTTGAAGGCTAAAGTCAAAGAAGATCGAATAAAAAGCACAAGTATTGGATCTATTTGGTGGTGGATTATTATTTTTGGAGTGCTTCAATGATTATTTTTGGACATTTACACTATTTTTATACTTCATGGATATCAGCTTACCATGGATGTATTATTTTGTGAGAGTTGGGCTCATTGTTGTGTGCACATTATATTTACTACCCACAGTTGTTTTTTCATATTTGCAACTATTGTGTGGGTTTTGCAACATGTAATTGTGATTAGATTAGCATAGGCTTGGTCTAATTAGGCGAAGTTACACGCATGCAATGAGGATTAACTACCAGACTAGATTCCACAAAGAGGGTAGGATGCCCAAAATAGGGTGCAAACCCTAATTCACAGTGGTAGAAACCCTAAAATAAAAAAGGGACACAAATCCTACTTCACATGGGTGTAAACCATAACCCTAAAATGATGCATCTTCCTAGAGAGGTGACCTACACTAATTGATATCTATATAAGGGTGGGAGATCTCAAAAGTATTTACTCTATTAATGCATCCATGTTATAGAAGCTCTATCAGTGTAACTATTATAGCTCTCTATTCTCTTCTTCTATTCTATCATCTTGCCTCCATTGTTGAGTGAATGAGAGAGAGTGAGAGAGAGGTGTGTTGAGTGAGAGATTAAGGGAAGGTGAAGCTCTTTGTCATCTTCTTGCTTCTCTCTTCTTTTCTACTAGCTTATTGATAGATGCGAAGGAGCGAAGGCATTGGATTGTGTTGATCGTAGTCATGGAACCATCTTTGAGACTTTAAGCTTTCAAACTACAATGTGGAAATATAAGTTGGTGAGTTCACTATACCTAAAAGCTAGTCTTGTGTTCTTGCTTTCTTGGGATAGAGAGGAGGATGCATGGTGAGCAGAGTGTTGAGAGACAAGGTGAGAGATTATCTCCAAAGGAAGTTGTAGCTTCTGAAACAAGAAACATCTATCCAAAGTCTCAACTATTGGTGCATTTGGCTCAACATTGATGAACCATCAGTAGTCATAATATTCATAAATTACTATATTAAAAATAACTATTTACTTGTGTCATTATTATTTTTGTTGTTGAATGCAAAATTGCCTTGCTACTTTTTTCCATTTCTAATTTCAACCTGCCTTTTGAAGTAATTTTTAAAAATGTGGCCTTTTTGACTACAATGTAGCACTCTTTGCAATCACCAACATTTTGTTGCCTATTAGAATTAGTAACTTTCTCGCTTTGACTTCCCCTTCCTTGCAACTATCCTCCTCTATTTTGATATGTATCATAACTCTGACCACGACTACCACCATGGCCTTTGCCATGACCTCTACCTCTACTAGTAAAGTAAAACACCTATTTAGACTTGTTCTTGCTTTGAGAAGAAGAAGGATCCACGCCAAGGTTCTTCTTCTCAAGTATCAGCATAGAAATCATGTGGAAAATCAGGGATATCATCCGTGGTATTCATAGGTAACAACCTAAAGCTCTTGTATTCATCTCCAAGTCTATCTAAGTGTACATGCACAATATCATCATCATCAACTATCACACTAGTAGATTCAAGAGCTTCCATAATAATCATGATCTTCAAAGCATAATCATTAATGGATAGGTTTCCTCTTTTCACTTAGTTTATCTTTGACTTGAGCTATAGCTTTCTAGCCTTTGTGTTCACTTCGAATAACCTTACCAAATTCTTTCATCATGCGATAGAAGGGGTATCGAATTCCTACAAATAGCCCATCATACTATCTATGATACTGATAGATAACGAATAAATGACTTTACTTTGTGTCTACTTCCAATCTTTCTTAGCCTTTACCTATTCTGCAATAGCATTTTGCAAGGAACTTTAGGTACTACTGCCATGTCTCCTTCAATGTACAACAATATTTCTCGATGATTACACAACAATAACCGTAATATATAATCTATATGCAAATGCCTTCTATATCTAGAACCCAACAAACACTTGAAACCTTAGAAACTTGAGATCTATAACTTGCCTACCTGTAAATAGTCGACATAGTTGAAACTATAGTATACCCAAAAACTATTGTCATGACCACTTCTAGATCAAGAATAGAGATCAAAATGACCTGAGATACCAAAAATATTTGCATCCTTATGGTTCAATCATCCAACTTGGATGCACTGACTAAGGTGACTTATAACTTGAATTTTTACAAATTTTGGGTCCTCAAAGCTCCTATTACAAATAGATAAAACAATTTTTGATATAGATACTAATAACATTGCAACCATTGATTGAAAAATAACTCAAAAATTTCTATACGCACTTAAGCGAGTGCACAAGCTTAGAGGCTTATATTATTTTCCATAGTGGGGAGAGCTTCAAGATATTCTCCCACGACCAACTTCTCTTGACAAAGGAACTAAGCATCAATAAATCAACCTACTATGAATTTTTGTGGTAAAAGGGTCAATCATGTAATAATTTTAATGAACATGAATTTTGGTTGCAGATAGTAGCTCAACATGGACCCCCCTCCTATGTTGCCCATTCCTTACCTAGTACTCATCAAATTCCCCCTCAATGAAGGCAAATTCGTGTTCACTACACAACAAAGGGTGAGTGTTGACCTACAAGTAAGAATGTGGGGAGGACTAATATGGTTATAAGTCCTACTAAATCTAGCATGTTCAATCAACATATATCAAAGTACAATGATAGATAGGTGTCCTAGGCAACTATATCTAGGTCATGGACACTAATGCTCACTTTATGGCATGTTTGACTCTCATTAGAAACTATCCAAACACTAAATCCAGTAGGTTATCTCATGATGTAAAATAAGGTGACATGTATGTGGGGAGAACAGTAAACTTTGAGCTTAGTCCACAATTAATAGAAGAAACTCTAGGGTATCAAAGTTAAATTAGGAGAATACAAAAAGGGACTAAGTTGGATGTAGTCTAGCTATAGAATTACCAGTGTATCCTCATGCTTGTCACCTAATATACCACGGAATAATATCCTGCTACTTCTTAGCTCCCAAGGCATTGGTGAAAATGTCAGTATCTTGATCCTCTGTGTTGACATAAACCAAGTTTAATCACCTGCCAAAACCTGCTCCCAAATGAAACGGTAATGGACTTCTATATGTTTGGTCTATGCATGATACACTGGATTCCTCAGCAATTAAATGCTACTAATAACCTTCTTATCCACTTGCATCCCCAATTTGCCAATCGCTTGCAAAAACAAGCTACTTCACATGCTAAAACTGCAACACCTCTGTGCTCTACCTCTATACTAGATAACGTAACTATCAGTTTTTTCTTGTTGCTCCAAGTAACAATAATAGTAACACCTCTGTGCTCTATCTCTATACTAGATAATGTAACTATCAGTTGTTTCTTGCTGCTCCAAGTAACAATAATAGTATGAAGAAAAAACATTAAACCACTAATAGACCTCCTATTTGAAATACTACTAGCCCAATCTACATATGTGTAACCATGCAAATCCAATGATATGCTTGCACCATAGAATAAGGCATACTCCAATGTGGAATTAACATAGTGTAATATGCATTACACTATATTCAAATGTGAATTTTATGGAAGCTACATAAACTGACTCTCCAAAAAAGCTATGTTACGGAAGTGACATCCTCAATCAAGTCACTCTAATGTACATTAAGCTTAACATTAACATCCAAAGATATAAAAATAGGCTTGCAAACAATCAACCATACCATACTTCTTCAATATATCTAATGCATATTGTTTCTATGACAACCAAATATCCTCAAGAGTCTTGATTATCTCTATGCAGAGAAAATGGCATAGATTTCCTAAATTCTTCATCTCAAATCTAGTCTTAAGGAGACCCTTCACACATTGTCAATCATATCTCACTATCATCCACAATGATCAAATCATCAACATATATAGTAATGACCACAATGCATGCATCACTCTCATATATATAGAGTGAGTGATCAACTTGTGCTTAGTGAAATCCAATGTTAATAAGGTATTATGCAATCATGTCATGCCATGCCCTAGGTGCTTGCAAGGACTTATGAAGCCTACATACATAATCCAAATAACTCTCATCTACATAACTAGGTGGCTACTCAACATAAATTTCCTCTTACAACTCCCCTACAAGAAGGCATTCGTAACATCCATTTGACATATAATGTAACCTTTTGATGCAACCACTACTATGACAACCCTTATAGTGACCATTTTAGCCATTGGAGAAAAAGTATCCTCATAATCAATATCATGAGTCTACACATACTCTTTAGCAACTAATCGTCCCTTATAGCACTCAATAGATCCATTTGATGTATGCTTGACCTTGTAAACCCATTTGTAGCCATAAGCTTTCTTTGATGACTACCAAGTGTTAAAGCATCCTCTTGTGACTTCGATATACCATGTGTTTTAATAAATGGAATCCCAAACTCCTAATCCCAGCTTTACTCAAAGCCATCTGAATCAACATCAACATGAGAGAAATCCGATGATACATCTATCATAATAGGTGAGTCCCTAACTTTCTCTTTTAATACTTACAACCACTCAAAGTCGCAATCTTTGTTGGATCCCACACATCAGAATATATTAAATTTTTTTGGCTTCTTGTATATATGCTTTTCATGTGGAAATGCATGCCTTTCTTGCTTTTCAAAATGGCATGCTTCACATACTTCATGTATCCCATCAACTCTAAACTTAGGCAATCCATCCACAATCTATTTTGACTTCATGTATTACAGCTGTTGCACATTCACATGATCAATTCTCTCATGCTAAACTTCAATATTAGCCATAATATCTAAACCTTGTGCAAACATGATAGCATCCATTTTAGGTAGACTTACATCAAGAGTAAATAATCTGCTAGCATTTTTTCCTTTTGCAATAAACCTACAATAATTTTTGATATCTTCTATATAATAACCATCAAATGTGAATCAAACCTGCAATCCCTATTCTACCAGCAAGTTGACCAATAGAAACCAAGTTTCTAGTAATATTTGGTACATGCACCATATCAGCCAAGACTTAGTTTTACCATATTTCATATTCAAAGAAAAATTTTGAACATGAGTAATGGGATGTGCTGTATCATCCCATGTCTCCACATAGCCTAGAGACTCTAAACTGCACATCTCTCTAAACCACTTTTTGTGAGAATTCATGTGGTTAGAGGCACTTCAGTCTACATACCATACATCATTCTTTGATGAATCATAAGTGGTGAGTATTCATAAAGTATTACATAACAAATAACTACTCACTTTTATCATCATTATTTCTGCTCTATTGGATGCATAATTACCTTGTTGCTTTTTTCCATTTCTAATTTCAGCCTTCTTTTTGAAATAGTTTTTAGAATTGTGGCCTTTCTGTCCACAATGCCAACACTCCCTACTATCACCAAAATTATGTTGCCTATTAGAATCTGCAACTTGTCTTCTTTGATTTTCCCTTCCTCAAGAATATCCTCCTCTATTTTTCTCTATGTCATAACTTTGACCACAACCACTACCTTAGCCTCTACTACAATCCCTACCTCTGCTAATAGAGTATGACACCTATTCAGACTTGTTCTTTCTTTGAGAAGAAGAGAAATCCAAGCCAAGGTTCTTCTCCTCAAGTATCAACATAGAAACCAACTCTAAAAATTTAGGGATACCATTCCTTGTATTCATGGATGACTTGAAGCTCTTATATTAACCTCCAAGTCCATCTAAGCATACATACACAACAACATCATCATCATATACAACATTGATAGATCCAAGAGCTTCCACAATACTCTTGATCTTCAAGGCATAATCATTAATGGACAGATTTTCTCTTTTCACTTGGTTCAACTCTAACTTAAATTGTAGCTTTCTAGCCTTTGTGTTTACTTCAAAAAACCTTGCAAAATTCTTCCATGCAATAGTAGGGGTATCGAATTCTTGCAAATATCCCATCGTGCTATTTGTGACATTGAGAAATACCCAATACATGACTTTACTCTATGTTTGCTCCTAATCTTTCTTAGTCTTTACTTGTTCTCTAATAGCATTTTATGCAAGAACTTCGAGTGCCACTACCATATCTCCTTCAATGTAATTCCAAACACCTTTGCTCTTGAAGAAATTTGTCATCTTGAACTTCTATGAAGGATAATTATTTTTATCAAGCTTCTCGCTAACAATCTGGTGGAAGTTGGCAAACATTTTCACAAAATAAATAACTTATTAAAAATTGTAATTTGCAAGCAAGATGATACCAAGTGCACTACAACTAAACATATCATCATTTCTAATGACTACGCAATAATAAGTGCAATCTACAATCTATATGGTAGATGCCTTCTATGTCTACAACCCATAAAACACCTAAAACCTTATAGGTTTGATATCTATAACCTATGTACTTATAAACAACAGATACAATCAAAACTATAGTATATCCAAAAACTATTATCGAGGCCACTTGTCCAAAACAAAGGCCATAATGACCTCTGATTCCAAAAATCACAGTAAAAAGTGCAAAAAAGGGATTATTTATTATATATACAGTGTTTTTCCTACTTACCAAGTTTCACTATGATCAGAGATTGTAACCCTACTAGTATCAGGAGCCACTTGCAGCTATAATCCAAGGGAAATTGAGCAAGGTAGAAGAGCTTCTTATCTAATGTTTACTTGCTTACTATCGTGCTCTAATGCCTTCACCTCTGCCTTTAATCGAACTTTGTGCAGTTGTGGGATAGCTTTGATACCATGAAAATAGAGAAGAGGGGAGAGGGGTGAAGAGATCGAGAGCACTAAAACAAAAGAAATGAATACTATGACTAAAATATTATTATTCTTCTTTTTCCTTCTTCTCCTTCCACACAAAGAACTGAGGCTATAGCATGATAAAATACTAATATGAAAGTACATAATTGTAGGTGGACTATGTGGGTGTAGTCTAGCTGTAGAATCACTAGCATGTCCTCATATCGGTCATCTAACATATCAATGAATAATATCCTACGACATCAGCAAGATGCATAGTGGATGGCATCTTATGTAGAGCTCAACATCTCAACACTCTACCCGCCGTAGGGTGTAGAAATTACAAGATGTAGTGGACAAAGTCTAAGTAAGGAATAGAGAATACATAACAAATATGAGAAGAATAGAAACTGCTTTAATTTCAAACAATCTAATACAAAGATAGCTATGTTTACTCATGTGCTTTCACTATGAAGCTTAGATGGCAATCCAAATAGATGATAGGCAAAGAGCTTAAGGCTACCTAGAACTCTAACTCGGTGAAAGATAGATTGATGAAAGCTTTGGAAAGGTCTTCCTTTTAAAGCTTGAGAAGGTTGTCTAGTTGACTTGTTTGACCTTATTATGAATCTTGCTAGTCTGCCAAGAAATATTCCAAGAAATATTCTCTTTACCATTAGCTTGGGGATGCTACCCTTGAACCCCATGAAGGGGGACCACTGGCCTTCTTGAGACCCTCAAGCTAGGGGACACTTTTGTAGCCCTCGGACCCCAAAATAGGGGTCCTTGATAATCCCACATCCCACAACCTGATGCCATAACTACTCTATCTAACCCAAATGCTGGATCCAAAAAGGTCATATTTTCCAATATGATCACATAAATCTCATTTGACATACAAGTTAGAATCCAACTGTGCTCACTTTGGAGATGTCTTTCTTTTATAGTCCAAGAAGATTGTCTAGTCAGCCTGTCTGACTATATTATAAACCATGCTAGTCTACCAATGAATATTCCAAGGAATTTTCCCTTTACTCTTGGATTGGAAGTGCTACTCCTTAACTCTATCAAGGGGATTGTTGGCCTCATTGAGACCCTCCATCACTAGGGGCCACTTCCACAGCCCCTAAATCCCAAAATAGGGGGTCTTTGATAACTTCCACACCCCACAACTTGACGCATTATGCCTAAAGTTGCTACCAGCAGAACTACTCTATCTAACCCAAATGCTAGATCAATGAAGGTCATTTTTTTTCCATTCGATCACATAGACCTCATTTGATATATAAGTTATAATGGGACTCACATATGGCTTCTCCTCATAATGGGGGCCTTACAACTTAGAGCACCATGGATCATTGGTGGCACTTTAGGAGGGTGGGATATTGATCATATCTAATATCCCCCCTCTCAATGTCCACCCATAGGTAAACTAAATTTTCCATCCAATGCTGAGTCTATGAAGATAAACTCGAAGTAGATTCTTTGTAAGAGCTTTGATGAGGATATCTACTCATTCTCATTTTTTGGAAAGTAGACAAGCTCTACTATCCCATTCTCAATCAAGTCATGCACATAGTGATACTAGATCTCAATGTATTTGGTCATGCAAAAAAACTTGGATTTTTGGCAATGGCAATGCAACTTTGATCGTCACATCTTAGTGTTGTTGGGTCTTCGTCCTATATTTCCATATGTCATAGGATCCTCCTTAACCATACTACTTCACATGTAGTAAAATAAGCTACCTTATACTCTACTTTGATAGAAGACAATGCCATAGTTAGTTGTTTCTTACTGATCCAAGAGAAGTTACTAAACCTAAAAAGAAACAATACCCTAAAACTTGATTTCCTAGAATCACTAGTACTTGCTCAATGTGAGTCTCAATTTTTCACAAGAGCACTTTTAGAGTTGTATGTGATACCATAGTTAAGAGTTTCCTTCAAGTATCTGAGCGTCCACATCCCAACTTTCCAATGACTTTCTCATGGTTTGTTTGAGAATTTTCTCAAAATACCAACAATAAAATTGATATTTGGCTTGGTGTTATACAAGTAGACAAGGCTGCCAACCAAAACTCCTATACCTTCCAATGTCTATAATATCAATGTATTCTCAATGGATAACTTCATGTTGACCTCCATAGGTGTAGTTATATCCTTACACTAGATCATGACAAATACTTTTAAGAACTCCCATGCATACTTCTTTTGAGAGATGAAGATTTTGCTAAGCTCTTCCTAGACTTTAATCCCCAAACAATAGTGCAACAAGCCCAAGTTTGTCATTTCAAACTCAGAGTTTAAAGCCTTTTGAGTCACATGGATTATATCTTCATAGTCACATATAATAAAAAGGTCATCTACATAAAGGATAATCACTACAAACTTTTTACCATACCTGTAAACATACAAGTTGGCATCTAAGCCACATCTTCTAAGATATAACCTAAAAAGAATTTATCTATTTGTTGGTACCATGATCTAGGGACTTGTTTCAATTGAGGTTTCAACCCATGTAATGTCTTCTTTAGCTTACAAACTGTGTTCTCAAAATGGGGGGGACTCAAACCCCTTTCTCCTTGAGACCACCATTCAAGAACACTAATTTATTATCCATTTAGTAAACTGGCCACTTCTTATGAGTATGTGATAGTGGTTTTTTGAGCTATTGGAGCAAATGATTCTTGAAACTAAATTCTTTAGCCTATGAAAATCCCTATTTAACTAATTAGGAATTATACTTTTCTAAGCTTCCATCAGCCTTGTATTTTTCCATCAAGACCCACTTGGTGCCAATCCATCTAGTTTGTATGAAAAATGTTGTAAAAATGGCTCTTAATAACCAATTATCATTCCTCCCTCACTAGTTTAGTGAGCAATCACAAACCAACAAATAGGAAACCACTCCTCGCTTCCAAGATTGTTGCCACAACTACATCGTCCATCAAGTCTTAATAGCCAGTAATGAGAAATATGAAAATTTAATAATCTCCATCTCCAAGCTATGAGCGTCCTTGTGAGTACAACAACATCTATAAGACCATCTTGTAAAAAACACAAAGAAAATGAGTATATTCTAACAAAGGATATATATTCCTTCTATATTTAAAACTAATGTAATTTGCAAATAACCAATTTGTGAACCACTCTATCGATTAATGTGCATGACATTACACTTTCCAAGTAAGAATTCAACCAAAAAGAAAACATAAGAGTTGCTAGGTAACAAATAACCTCTAGACCTCAACAAAACAAAGCGAGTACGCACCATAAGATAGAGTCTCTAGGGTATAACTGCTAACCCTCTATGAAGTAAGGACAATGTCTCTAGCTACTAATGGATTCTAATATATATCACAAAAGTACTATTGCATCTCTAGCCCCCTTTATCAAAGGATGTGTGTTTCAGTGTTTTTTTTTTTCTTTTTTGGTTTTCTTGTTCCTTTGCTAAAGACTTGCTTTCAACCATGCTCAGAAGATTCCACCCAAAGAGCTAGAAGGCATTGAACACAAGGTACTTGTTAAGGAAATCCCTACAGCCTACCGGGACGTTAGAGGTGATTTGTCTTTTTTTGAGTTTTTTTTCATTTCATGGCAAGTTTTTTCCCTTTTTTAAATTCTTGATTGATTTGTTCTAGTCTGGATTGGTTTTTTTCTTTTTTCTTTTTTCCTAAAGAACATATTGTACTTATACAGTCTTTTGTCAACATTGACCCTACAAATATTTTAGTTCAATAATCATCCTTAAGAAATTCAATCACAAGAGCTATACTAGCCAATTAGCTGACATTTAGGCTAATCTCACATGGCTCAACATAAGTAATTTCATCACAAAAAACCAGTAAAAATTTCACAAAGAGACACCTTATTACCTAGTGAATATGAGCAAGAAATGAAACAAGGTCATAAGCTTTGAAAAATGAAAGTCTAACAAACCAAAATTCAAATATAGTAAGTTATGAAAATAAAAAATCAAAACAAAAAACTTCACTTCTTTTAAATCCTCTAGAATAAATAATAGCTGTAGTCCAAAATCATCTATGCTATCAAAATCAAACCTATCAACTAAACTACTAGATAAAGGATGCTACTGAATTGTCACTAATATAGGACATCTGATATAACCAAACTACTATAGGTGCATCACTCAAAATCTCCATCATCTCATGAAGCAGAGTCATGACTACATTATCATAATAGGGCATAGGTACCAAATGTAAACATCCAAAGGAGCATCCCTCAATCGCATCCATGTACTAGCAAATATAGCCCCAATAGGAACAACTATCATCTAAGCGAAGGTCAAGACATGATGGAGTAAGATGGTAGACAATAGCTTGATATTAGAGATTGAAAATTAGTAAGTGACAGAATGAAAATGTGGGGTGACATTTTTAGTGGATGCAAGTGAAATCTTAGAGATGGAAGAAAATTCCAATAGAATTTAGGGGTTAGGGGGATATCTTGTAAAGGGAGTTGCTCAAGAAGGAAATAAGCACACAAGAAAGTGGGTGCCATCTTCATGGAAGTATATTGGTGATTTGCTGCAATATTTGGCCTTATTTCTAGCATTTATAGGCTCCACTTGACCAACTCTTCTCTCATCTTTCATATTATTTTGAACTTGAAGTCTATTTCATTGCACAGAAAGAGTGAATTTCATCAAATTTAAGGATGGATTCACACAATGGCTTCACACATAGTCATTTTGCTTATTAATCTAAAGGGGCTCGTAGGGGCCCATCACTACTTAACTATGGATTGTGCAAGAATTTCACAAAATTCTATGGGCTAGCCATAGAAGTTTTTGGGATACTTTTGAGAAGATCAAGGAAAAATATTGGTGGCAAAGTATGTATAAGGTTATAACACACTTTGTAGAGTCTAGTGTATTGTTGTACACTAGTGGTGAAACATTGCAAAAGACTTACTGTTTTATATCAATATTTTAATAATGGCTGAGAACAGTGGAAACCCCATTGAGAAGTTGGACAAGAACAAATACCCATCGTGGAAGTTCTGTGTAATAAACTTCCTTATTGGAAAATGTCTATTTGAGTTTGTTTCTGGTGAAACCAATTGCACACAATGCACTAGTGTATGGACCGATGCATAATGCATAATGCACATCATACAACACATGGTGCATGCGTGCACACGAGGACACATTGCATATACCCATCAAGCGCTCCTACTTACATCTTATTGAGATGCGATCTCAACATGTGAGGGCATTGATGATGGATTTCCTAGTTAGATGGGGTTACACATATATATTTAACACGTGGGTAGCCATTATGATCCTCAAATAGCCACCACTAACTTTTCACTTACTATATTTGGTTAGTTACACCTACCTAAGCTAACATAGTGATAGTGTAAATTAAATTAGTAGTCAGGTATGCATTGTTTGAAGTACTAGGCCACTTTCCTTCATTTGGGATCTTATTTATACTTTGTGTTAGTGAAGGAGAAAGGTCAAGGATTCAAGCAAGCAAATAATTGGTAAGAAGCTCTCCCATTCTTTCTCTCTTTAGATAGTGCCTATGGAGCCACCAAAAGTAGAGTGGAGCAAAAATCACAAATTGTTGTGAGATTTGGAGAGTAAGTAGAATGGTATATATTCTGCAAATCAAAAGCCCTTTAGGACTATCCTACTTTTTTTAAACCATTTAAGGTTATTTCAAGTCCCATTTTAGCTCCATAGGGTTGCGAATTGTAGTTTTAGGTCATGTAATTTCAACTATATTGGCTGTTCTCCAACACACACAAGTTATAAATTTCAAATGTGTAAGTTTTAAGATATTTACTAAGAAGGAAACACAAGATTTATTTGCAAATAGATTACAAAGTGTATGTATTATTGAGTAATCAATAATTTTTTTAAATATTTATTATTGTGTATATTTTGTGAAGGGTTGGTGAAGTTATGCGAGAGTAATAGAAATCCAATCATTAAAAAGATACACAAAAACAAATACACATCATGGAAGCTTCCTACTATGAACTTGTTTATTGGAGAAGGCCTCTATGAGTTTTTTTCAAATGAGAAAAAGAAACAAGAGCTAATCATGCTACTACAGAAGATTTAAAGGCATGGAAAGAATAGAATGCAAAAGAAAAAGAGGTAATGTATTGGTTGTTGTGACTAATACTGAAATTTGACATAAGAGAATTGGTCATGTGAATGTGCAGCTGATGAAGGATTTGGAGAGCTATGCTATTTTCTCAGTAGAGATAATCAAGACTCTAGAGGGTATATGGCTATCGCAAAGACAATATGCACTGGATATGTGGAAGAAGTATAGTATGGCTAATTGCAAGCTTATTTCTATATCTTTGACTATAAATACTAAGTTTACTGCACATGAGGGTGACTTGATTGAGGATGTCACCATGTATCAAAAGATTGTGGTAGCCTTATCTATTTGACAATCACTAGGCCCTAAACTATATAGTTGGTTTGGAGAGTCATTGCGCTATGTCAAGTCTGCATTGAACCATGCCTTAATCTATGGTGTAAGTGTATCATTGAATTGGCATGGTTACATAGATGCTAATTAGTCTAGTAGTATTTTAGATAGGAGATCTACCGATGGTTTTATGTTTTGCTTTGGAAGTGTTGCTCTTACTTGGAGTAGTAAGAAATAACGGATAGATACCTTGCCTAGTATAGAGGTAGAGTACAAAGATGCTACAATTGAAGCATGTGAGGTAGCATGGTTACACAAGCTACTTGGTGATTTGGGGATACTTATGCATAAAAAGGTTATAGAGAGCTGATTTTAAGGCAAAATTTAAAGCACAAAAGTAGCCTGAAAACCATAAAAGTACCATTTTTTATAGAAAATATGCTCATCACAGATCATCGATCAGAATCCTTATCCGTTTGACCCTCCATGTAATGGCCACAAGGTTTGCCATTTATAAAGTTGCTACCTAATCCAAGAAACACAATGTGTCACGTATGCGAAATTTAGCGTAAGTGTCGCTTTATTGCATATATTGTTCTCTTGTGTCTATGGTGGAATGTGGCTGAAATTTCTTGATTTATGTTTACTGATATCTAGATCATAAAAAACTCAGTCACTTTTAGTTGTTTATATTAAAAATATTAAAATCACAAAACTCAAGATATGGGATTTAATGTAAAAATGTAGATTTTTATGGGTTTTGTAGATTTAATGTTGTTCACTTGGAATAATAATTGATATGTTGGGATCATAGTTCATACTAGTCACATAAATAAAAAAATCAAGGAAAATAAATAATTTATATTTAGATAAATGAAAAAATCATAAAAATAATATTTTTAAAGAAAAATTTTAGTTTTAATATGTACAAATTATCAAAAATTAAGAAAGTGTGTGTGGATGTATAATGAGGGTAGGCCATGAGACTTTGCCTTAGATTGCCTACATTTATGTATGAAAAGTGTGTATTTATTACTTATTTATACAAGAAATGATGATAAAATCCTTTTACACCTATAAACAAAAGTAAAATCTAAGCAATAAAGGACTGAAAAGTGATAAGATTTGAATGAGTTCTGATTTCATTGCACATTATGGCATATAGGTTTCAATTTATTTAAATTTCAAGACAAATTGTAGTACAGGTTAGCTCGACCTTTTGCAATGTAGCCTAACATTGGAGAAATGAAATCATGAAAATGTTTTTTTCGCATGACACATGGCTGATTTATAGTTGAAATTGTTTGAGCACAATGATTCATACATGTTGCATTTGCATTCAAGCATGGTATCAAAATAGAAACTCTTGGATACATAACACACATATGCCTAGTTGTGACTTACATTGAGGATGTGAGGTTCCTATGTTGTAGCATGCTAATCTTTGGGGAGGTGTTATGTAAGGTTGAAACATTCATGGATCATTATATATATCACAAGAGGATTTTGTCACATTTGTTCTTTATGTTTGAGATGGTGTATCTTATGTGGCTACTTCGTGGGGTGTAGGAGAGCCATACGAGCCACAACAATTAGCTAATGAGTACTCTATTTGTGTGTATAATGAGGTGTTTGTCACCTATCTAGTATGGGATACTCCCTCTGCTTGGAGTTAGGATGGGCAGTATGTTGGACTACAGTTTGAAACTCATGTCTACAAATGTGTTAGTTAGATAAATCATTTTGTAGCATTGAGATGCTTTTGGTTCCGAGGCCGTGGGGGTTGTTTGGAGAGTGTAGGAGCCTACCAACTAGAGCCTTAGAGCTAGTGCTAAGCTCGCTTTTTGTCCTGACAGTTATCATCTACTGTGATAACCTGAGTGGAATTCAATTGGCTAGGCCCAATGTATCATGCATGGACCAAATACATAGAGGTCCATTACCATTTCATTTGGGAGAAAGTTCTATCAGGTGATATTAACTTGGTTTATGTTAGCATAGAGGATCAAGGTGCTGACATTTTCACCAAGGCCTTGGGAGCTGAGAAGCTTCAATGCTTAAGACTATGCTTGGAGTTCATGAGCTTGTGTTAAGCTCAATGGGAAGTGTTGAGATGTTGAGCTCTACATGAGCTGGTATCGATTACGTGCCTTGGTGATGGGAAGTGTTGAGATGTTGAGCTCTACATGAGCTAGCATCGATTACGTGCCTTGGTGATGTGGCACAATATTATTAACTGGCATGTTAGGTGACTGACATGAGGATACATTAGTGGTTTTATAACTAGACTATACCCATGCAATTCATCCTTGGTTATGGCACATTTATTGTGCTACCTCTTCTTTCCTAATAGGTTCACACTTAGTATTGAATGCATGTACATACATTGTGGTACTTTCATATTGGTCTTTTATCATGTTATAGACTAAGTTCTTTTGTGTGGAAGAAGAAGAATAAGATTTCAACCCTATCTTTTTGTGTGCTCAAGTCTCCATTGCTTTTTTGTGCATACTCTTGGTCTCTTTACCTCTCCCTCCTATAATCTGTTTTCAACACTCGATAACAGCACTTTCTATTAGAGTTGATACTAACATCACTATCAGCAATGCATATAGTGATGTTGATAGTGACTCTTATATTGATGCCAATATGATGATCATATTGATGCTATTACAATGCCAATATCAATGATATATCGTGGAAAAAAAAGTTGAAGCAATCTTGACCATAAAAAATCATGACCATTTTGGCAATAAGAGAAAGACAAGAAGAGTGTGTGAGAAAATAAGAGGAAGAGACAACATGAGGGAAAGCTACACACACACACACACACACACACACACAGAGCTTCAAGGCAAAGCTTGAAGAGAACATAGAGGGAAATGCCAAGGAAACCACAAAGGGGAATAAGAAGGCGAAACTAGCATAGAAGATCTTCAAGGAAGCAAACATCTATCTTTGACCCTCAAATAAGCCCTTTTTATCGCAAAATGGATCATTTGGCGAGACTAGCATTCTAAATATTAAATACATGTAATGTTATCAAACATAAAAGAATGGAACAAGGTAACAATTTAGAAACAATAAGGGAATATATACAACATGGCCCAATCTCCCCCATTACAAAAGCCATGGTTTGCCATCTTATATTGATGAGAAAATTTTATGTGTTAAATCAAGATGTTTTGATATGATCATCACATCTGAAATGTGTCGAAATCCCCAGAATGACTCCAAAAACTCTGAATTCTAATTCTAAATGAGAGAGAAATAACAAAACTAAGTTTTTATCATGTTCTCTTGTTTTATGCATGATCATGTTGCTTTTGTAAAGAAAACTAGAAAAGCTTTCTAAAAATAAATCACATTTAAAAAATAGCAAGATTTTTCATTTAAAAGTTTTATTTAAATATAATCATGTCTTAAATCTAATATTTTAATACTATTTATATTTAAAAATAAATTTAATAATATTAGATATAAATTATTTAGTTAAAAGTATTACTAAAGAATCTTAAACTTGTTATTCATAAATAAACAAACAATCGTAGTATGCAAATATATATTATTATACATTAACTTAATATGTCAATTCACCTAAAGATTATTTATACTCAATAATTCTTCATCACAAATATTAATAAGTAAATCTAAAGTTAACTTATTAATATAATATTTTCTATAACATTATTGCACAATCCCATGATATAAGTTGATCCATATCATATTCTTAGTCTTATAGCCTACAAAAAACTCACAAAATGACAAGTCTATTTTCCATAACACCTTTCTCATTCTCTCATTGCTTCCTTTGTATATTGTTATTTATGTAGAGAGAGAGAGAGAGAGAGAGAGAGAGAGAGAGAGAGAGAGAGAGAGAGAGAGAGAGAGAGAGAGAGAGAGAGAGAGAGAGAGAGAGAGAGAGAGAGAGAGAGAGAGAGATGAAGAGGGGTGGAAAGAGAGGGAGAGGAAGGAAGAGAGAGATGGAGGCAGATTAAGAGAGAGGGTGAGAAACAGAAAGAGGCTAAAAGAGAGTTAAAGAGAGGAAGAGATAAGGATAGAGGGAGACATTAAAAGAGAGAGGGAGAGGGAGGGAGAGGAAAGGAGATAAAGGGAGGGAGAGAGGGTAAGAAAGAAAGGGAAACTAACAGAGGGGGGAGGGAAAGAGAGGAATATTAAGAGGGAGGAAGAGAGATGGAGGGAGATTAAGAGAGATGAAGAGAGAGGGGGAAAAGAGAGGGTAAGAAAAAGAGGGAGATTAGGAGGGAGTGAGATTGAGAGAGAGAGAGAGAGAGAGAGAGAGAGAGAGAGAGAGAGAGAGAGAGAGAGAGAGAGAGAGAGAGAGAGAGAGAGAGAGAGAGAGAGAGAGAGAGAGAGAGAGAGAGAGAGAGAGAGAGAGAGAGAGATGAAGGTTAAGAGAGAGGGATATTAAGAGGAAGGAAAAGAGACTAAGGAAGGGAGGGAGGGAGATTAAGGGAGGCAAAGAGAGTGGGAGATCAACAGAGGGATTAAGAGATGGATCTTGAGAGAGATTAAGGGAGGGAGGATAAGGGAGATTAAGAAGGAGGAAAAGAGAGGAAGGGAGATTAAGAGATTAAGGGAGGGAGAGAGAGGGGGAGGAAATTAAGAGGGAGAGAGAGATTAAAAGAGGAAGAGAGATTAAGGGAGTGATCAAGAGAGAGGGTAAACGTGAGAGGGAGAGGGAGAGAGGGAGGGTAACTAAGAGATAAGGAAAAAGAGAGGGGTTAATGGGAGAGGGACATTAAGAGAGAGAGTGTGTAAGAGAGAGAGGGAGATTAAGAGGGAGAAAAAGAGATTAAGAGAGAGGGTAAGGGAGAGATAGAGGGTAAGTAAAAGAGGGAGTTTAAGAGGGAGGAAAAGAGAGATGGTAAGACGAGAGAGATTAAGATGGAGGAAAAGAGAGGGAGGAAGATAAAGAGGCTATATCTTAGAAGATGTGGCTCAGATGCCAACTTGTATGGTAAAAAGTTTATAGTGATTATCCTTTATATAGATGACCTTCTTATTATATGTGACTATGAAGATATGATCATCACACTCAAAAGGCTTTAAGCTCTGAGTTTGAAATAACAGATTTGGGCTTGTTGCACTATTTTTTGGGGATTAAAGTCTAGGAAGAGCCTAGCAAAATCTTCATCTCTCAAAATAGGTATGCATGGGAGATCTTAAAAGTATTTGTCATGATGGAGTGTAAGGATATAGCTACACCTATGGAGGTCATCGTGAAGTTATCCATTGAGAATACATTGATATTATAGACATTGAAAGGTATAGGAGGTTGGTTGGAAACCTTATTTGCTTATATAACACCACGCCATATATCAATTTTATTGTTGATATTTTGAGTAAATTCTCAAACAAACCATGAGAAAGTCATTGGAAAGTTGGGATGTGTATGCTCAAATACTTGAAGGAAACTATTAACTATGGTATCACATACAACTGTGAAAGTGCTCTTGTGAAAAATTGATACTCACATCAGGCAGGTACTAGTGATTCTAGGAATCAAGTTTTAGGGTATTGTTTCTTTGTAGGTTCAATAATCTTCTCTTAGATTAGTAAGAAACAACTAACTATGGCATTGTCTTCTATCAATCGTAGAGTATAAGATAGCTTATTTTACTACATGTGAAGTAGTATGGTTAAGGAGGATCCTATGACATAAGGAAATATAGGATGAATATCCAACAACACAAAGATGTGATAATCAAAGTTGCATTGCCATTGCCAAAAATCCAAATTTTTATGCATGCACCAAATACATTGAGATCTAGTATTACTATGTGCATGACTTGATTGAGAATGGGATAGTAGAGCTTGTCTACTTTCCAAAAAATGAGAATGAGTAGATATCCTCACCAAAGCTCTTACAAAAAATCTACTTCGAGTTTATCTTCATAGACTCGGCATTGGATGGAGAATGTAGTTTGCCTATGGGTGTACATTGAGAGGGGGGATACCAGATATTCTCAATATCCCACCCTCCTAAAGTGCCACCAATGATCCACGGTGCTCTAAGTTGTAAGGCCCCCATTATGAGGAGAAGCCGTATGTGAGTCCCATTTTAACTTATATATCAAATGAGGTCTATGTGATCGAATGGAAAAAAGATGACCTTCATTGATCTAGCATTGGGTTAGATAGAGTACTTATGTTGGTAGCAGCTTGAGGCATAATGCGTCGAGTTGTGGGGTGTGGGAGTTATCAAAAACTCCCTATTTTGGGATTTAGCGGTTGTGGAAGTGGCCCCTAGTGCTAGGGGGTCTCAATGAGGCCATCAATCCCCTTGATAGAGTTAAGGAGTCGAGTGAAAGCATACTATCATAGTCATGGAACAAATATGTAAAATCTAGATCATCCCCGACATTGAAAGTGGTACCGTAGAATTGGAAATAAGTGTGATGCTACCACCATAGGAGCTACATGCATGTAAGACCCTAGGGCCCAAAGCCACACGTAATATCCCAATGCCCAAAGCCGTGTTGAAAAAGGGGCTTAGAAGGGGGAAGAGAAAAAATCTTATAATATTAAAATTTCTTTTGAAAATTAAAAGGAATAAAATATCCATCCAATTCCTATTAACCACCAACCACTAGCCAAAATATATTTTTACTAGTCAATTTGATCATGCCTCTGGAGCCACCATGCACACTCACCTCCCTCCTTGTCAACAACACCACGATGATGACTAGCATCCCCCTTGTCCATGCAATCCAACACACATAGGTAGCCTCGATCCTAATGAGGAAAGAGAGAGAGAGAGAGAGAGAGAGAGAGAGAGAGAGAGAGAGAGAGAGAGAGAGAGAGAGAGAGAGAGAGAGAGAGAGAGAGAGAGAGAGAGAGAGAGAGAGAGAGAGAGAGAGAGAGAGAGAGAGAGAGAGAGAGAGAGAGAGAGAGAGAGAGAATGCCCAGTATGTGATGATGTTGTGACAAGGGAGGGGCTATTGTTAATTCTCCATAAGGCTATATAAAGCCTTAAGCTTTAAGGTTTGGGGGTTGTTTTTTGGTTTGATATGTTATTGCTAAAAGGAGAGAGAGAGAGAGAGAGAGAGAGAGAGAGAGAGAGAGAGAGAGAGAGAGAGAGAGAGAGAGAGAGAGAGAGAGAGAGAGAGAGAGAGAGAGAGAGAGAGAGAGAGAGAGAGAGTAGTGGGATAAGATGGGGAGATAATGGAGAGGGAAGGAAGAAAATTGGAAAGAAGAGGGAGGAAAATAAGGCAAGATTTGGAGGGAGAAGAAGATAGTGAAGAGAGATATGATATAGAGAAATAGATGAAGAGGAAGAAGAAAAGAGAAGTAAGGAGGAGGAGATAGAAGGAAAAATAGGGGAAGAGAAGAGAATAAGAGAGAAAAAAAAAGAGCTAGAAGAGGAGAAGAGAATAAGAGAGAGAAAGAAGAAGATAGAAGTGGAAGATAGAGGAGGAGAAGAGAAGAGGAATGAGAAAGAATAAGATAGAAAATAGAAGAAAAGAAGAGAGAGAAAGAAGAAGATAGAAGTGGAAGATAGAGGAGGAGAAGAGAAGAGGAATGAGAAAGAATAAGATAGAAAATAGAAGAAAAGAAGAGAGAAGGATAGTATAGGAGGGTGATATAAAGATAGAGGGAGAGAAAAATAAGTAGAGGGAGAGAAAGGTAAAAAGAAGGTGAGAGATGGAAAGAGGATAGAATAAGTTGGTTGAGAGAGAGAGAGAGAGAGAGAGAGAGAGAGAGAGAGAGAGAGAGAGAGAGAGAGAGAGAGAGAGAGAGAGAGAGAGAAGGAGAAGAATAAATTGAGAGAGGCAAGAGAAGAGGATTTCATTGAAGGAATCATGGGATAAAGCTTGGTCATCACAAAGATTGCAGAAGAACTTGATGCTTGAAGCCTTGAGGACATCATAGCACTAAAGAGGAGTATGTGTGGAATAGGTCCTAAAGCTACGCGAAAA
Organism: Lygodium microphyllum; assembly: GCF_053477565.2. Classification (NCBI taxonomy): domain Eukaryota; kingdom Viridiplantae; phylum Streptophyta; class Polypodiopsida; order Schizaeales; family Lygodiaceae; genus Lygodium; species Lygodium microphyllum. The sequence goes on from NC_141142.1 coordinate 117,755,381, forward strand.
AAAGAGAATCCTCCATTTTAAAGTAATAATCATGTGCCGTTGTACTAGATTTAGTAAAACAATATATGAGTAAGGTGTATACTTTAAAATTTATCATTTCTCGAAATTGAAAGTGATTGTTGGATTAATGTGATGAAAAAGGAATGTTTTCTTGATTACGTTTGCATAAAAGTTCTTGTGACCTCATGGGTAATTTATAGTTACACACTAAACCTCCCCCAAGGTTTAGTGGTAAGAACCATTCACCAAGGAGCTATTTGACCATGCTGGAGGTTAGGATTGACCCCATATGTGAGAGGTCTCTCTATAAGGAATCCTTGGGCTGAATCGGATGGCTACAAAGGATGTGTTGGATCATTCTATGGTTGAAATCATGGAGCTTTCTTAACCAAAGTATTTTTCCAACTCATTAGTTGTATATCAAACATCTTATAAGCATCCATCTCAGAATATGCTACTTGATGAAAATGATTAATAACCTATAGATTTGAGTAATCAACTAAGTCATGTGCCCACGATGAAATACATTAATATACTAATTAATCTTAGTCGAAACTCGAAGATTGAGACAATCCATTTCAAAGTAGTGTCTAACAAGCTTTTATTATTGGAAAGTCAATTACAAGGTGTAGTCTTTGAGAATTTGTAGAATGATCTTAAGAAATATTCTCGTGTGTTTCCTAGAGTTATGAAGATCTAAAAAATATAAAGTTGTGGTTGGTACTTTGTCAACATTGAACTTATTATTAGACCAATACGATATATGTTCAAATTATAATAAACAGTGCATGTTGAAATTACTAAACTGCTAGATATGGGATTTATGTATCCTATAACATATAGTGAATATTTTTATCTATTATTATTATTCTTAAGAAAAGCTCTAATAAAAATTTGTATGCATATAGATTATCATATTTGAATGTCTTATGCTCCTAGGAACCGCCCAACCATTATGTGACCTAAGATGGACTTTCTGGAAGGCCTTGATACTAAAGATAAGGGTGGATTGGTGGATTGTGTGCCTAAACTTGGACAAAAATCCCGGATTAATGGATGAGATGCCATGTTAGCATTGCATCTTGGAGAAGATGCAAGATGAATACATTGTTTTATAACTACTTTGAAAGGATAACTTGATATTGTCTTTATGTCTATGATCATAAATTACATGAAGGAACCAATGTTAATGGTTTGCTAAGAAAGATGTCTTTACATGTCAAATGTAAATTTGTTAGGATAATTAGATAACTAAAACACATCCTAAGAAAAGTGGGAGGAAAAGATCCTCGATGGGCCATCCTATGGACGGGTGGTCTTGATAAGCCAAGAGTTTTCCTTCAAGATGCTAGATTTAGGAAGTGACTAACAATCAATTTTGTTTTAAGGGAATGGAGTTGAAACTATACCCTATGTTAGATATGCTCAGTGCCCCACTCTCCTAAGATGCCACCAACGATCCATGGTACTCTAAGTTGTACGGCTCCCATTATGAGGAGAACCCATGAGTGAGCCTTGTTGGGTTCTAACTTGTATGTCAGATGAGGTCTATGTGACCAAATAGAAAACAATATGATATTTTGGATTGATAGTAAAGATATTATTTCTTGGAATAATAGACTAGAGAGATTCATAATATGGTTGGATATGCCAGCTAGACTATCCTAGCACGATATAAAGGGAAGAATCCTCCAAAGCCATCATCAATCTATCTTTCACCCAATTAGAGTTTTTCCAACTAGCCTTAAGCTCTTTGCATAGTATTTGTATGGAGCACCTTTTAATCTTTACAATGGAAGGTCATGGGTGGATAGAGCCATCTTCATATTGGTTCATTTAAAATTAAAATACTTTCTATTCTTCTCATATTTTCTATGTATCCTTTACTCCTTGCTCAGATTCTGTCCTCTACACCATGTAATCTCTACATACTATCAGAGCCCAAGGAGCTCTAATAATATTGTACCAACAATTCAAGCACTAAATATCTATCCACCAACCATCAGTGAAGGAAAGTTAGATGGTACAAGCTATACTTTATGGAAGTTTAAAATTACAACTATCCTTGATTCTTATGAGCTTTTGCAGATGGTACTAAGACTAATCGAGAACTGCAATCCACCCCCAATCCATCAAAATTGAGTATTATGATTCCTCTATAAATGAAGATATTCTATGGGCTTGGAAACAAAGGAATAGAGATACATTGCGTGCCTTAGTTACAAGCTGTTTCAAAAGCATTTTGACCTTGATTCAACATATAACTAAGGCATCACAATCTTGGAATGTACTAAAGAATCAATACAAAATGTGAAATCAAGCAAGGATTCAAAAATTCAAGAATCAACTAGCAGTAAAGAAGTTTATTGAAGGAGAGATAGCTAATACATTCATCATTTGGATCAAGAATTTATGTGACTAGATTGTTGGCGGCTGGGATATAAAAAACTAGTCAAGAGCTAGCTCAAATGTGTCTTTGAATTTTCCCACCAAAGTTTGATGGATTGATAACTATCCCAAACACTTAGGTGAGAAAACAAGATTTGACATTTGAGGAATTTTATGCATTACTAAAAGGGAGGATGAGTTGTAACTTAAAGCATGAGAAGGTAGCAGTAATGGAAAAAGATGATTCCTTTGCTGATGGTGACAAGAAAAAGAAGGATGGTAAGAAAAAGTTTGAATGAAAGTACTTCTACTACAAGAAGAAAGGACATACAATTGTAGATTTTCGTACCAAGAAAACAAATGAAAAGAATGGCACCATGAAAACTAAAGTGAAGGAGGCAACCAATACAACTAAAGCAGAGTTGTAGTTATTCATGGAAACCATTGAGGAAGTGTGTTCCTCAGTGCAAGAGATCTATTATTATCTCATGGGTATTGGATAGTGGCACCTTCCATCACATGGCCAACAAGAAAGGTCTATATAGTTCTATGAAACCTCTACAAGAATCCACCAGTGTGACAATTGGAAATGATATAAAATGCCTTGCAAGGCCACATATACTATTCCTTTGTTGCTCTAAATGGTGAACTAAAAATTCTTTCAAATGTATTATATCTTCTAGAGATTAAGAAAAAATATGTTATCAATTACTTCTATAATTGATCTTGGCTATGAGATGAGGTTCATTAAGATAGGTGCAAAAATTATCATTAGTACATGCAAAGTTATCGGCAAAGGAGAAAGAAGAGACAAAATATATATAAGCTAAGTACTACCACCACTTGGTGCGCAGATCGGATGCTGTATGCTCACGTAGTGAACGCCGAAAGGTCCCCAAGAACAAAAGAACTCTACTTTTTGGACAAAACTCAAGGTAGAAAGCATGCACGACATGAACAAGAGGCCAATTGGGTGCAATCTCCCCCCATGCCTTGTGTGAGCCCTCCACAAAGCATGTATTTTATGTATTAATCATCTTCAAGCTCAAATGATAGCCCAAATTACAAAATAGCATGCTTTTTGCTTTTGAGTTTGCTTTAGCACAAAATAGAAATAAAGCTAATGGGCGGGCGCCCAAACAATCAGGCATATCCAATACAATGTCCAAATACAAATATCATAATCGTGCGCCCATGCGCATACAAAATAACAAATAAATATCCAACGTCTCAATAAATAGGTGCGACAAAATATAGGTTCCATGCCTAAGGTATGCGCCCATCAAAATATAAGTGATAACTCGAATACACGCTATCCTCCAATGCTTTCCTCTGCCTGCTGCTATCTCTACACATCAACTGAAGCATTCACAATCGTTAGTAAAATAATAAAATTAAACCGACAAAAGTGAATACCTAGCAGTCTTCAGCTACATAAATAAATCAACTGGTTAGAAATCAATCTTAACCTTAATTTATTACGAGTGCGCACTCTAAACTCATAAACGTTTATTAATTTAATATGTATTTTGCGGAATCACCCGCTATAGAATCACCCATGTACACACTAAATTAATGAAACGCCCAAAAAGGATAGGCGTCCCCATCAACTTCTCGCACAAAGAATCCACTTTGTGTATGAGCCCCGGTCAATAAAGTTTACGGAATCCACCGTAAAACCTCACAAAATCCATCGTCGCATGGAATCCACTGTGCAATATGCCTCCTGAAATCATACCCCCGGGGTGGGATAGCAATTGTCCTCAATTGCTATTCGATCAATGTGGAGCTAATAGAGCGGGGAAAGCATTTAAGTCTCTAGCATGCATCCATTGGGCTTCCTCAACAGGATTGCGAGAGCTTTCACTCAACCGCCAAGACCCTCAGACCGCTTATTGTTTCAAGCGTTCCAAGCCGAGCACTAATGGCTACCTCTCACATAACCGACGCGTTATTCATACCTACGGGTATAGTGAGCTTACCTCCGTGCGGCTCGAGTTACCTCCTCTCCCGCACACTCCGGTAGCTCCACGATCCAAGTGCAAGCTTCAAGCAAGCTCAATCCTCCCTCTCCAAGCTCCAAGCTCCAAGCTCCATTGCTGCAAGCAAGACAAGACAAGAGAAGAGAAGAGAAGAGAAGAAGAGAGGAGAAGATGGAGAGCTTCTCCTCCTCGGTCCCTCACCCTCACACACTCACTCCCTCACACTCTCACACTCCCTCTCTCAAGCACAAGCTCAAGCAAGCAAGAACAAGAAGAAGAAGAAGAAGAGGAGAGCTACTTTTGGCCACACACAAGAATGAGCTTCTCATTCACTTTTCAACTTTATATACAAAACTCTAAATCCCTTTTGGGCGGTCATCCCCTTTTCCCCTTTTTACATGGCCGACCGTAGCCTAGGCCCTTTTTTCCATTGTCCTTCTATCTTCCTAGCTTCCTTTCCACCGCCCGTCTACATTTACAAATTGCAGGGTGAGAGCCCGGCGCTCCTTGAATTAAACCATGATGCGCTTGCGCTCTTTTACAAAAGTTTTGACTTGCGCTTTTCCTTATGCACCTTTCTCCCTTATTTAGGACTCTTCTCCTTGTGCGTCTTTCTCTTCCGTTTCTCTTTGCCTTGGCCTTTGTCTTTGTCTTCTACTTTAGCTTTTCTAGATTTTTCACCTTGTTCATCTAACGGTTAACATTACCCCCCTCCTAGACGAGTGCCAGTCCCATGGCACTCTTTGTCAATAGGTAGCATGCAGAGCTTGCACCAAAGACATGGGTGATAAGGACGCCTGTTGTTTCCATGGAGGAGTGTTGGTGGTGGTGTGAAAGAAGGTCTTGGGGGCCTGTTGGTGGCCAAGGTGGCAGGTGGAAGGGTTGTTGGAGTTGGTGGTAGGGCTGTTCTGTGTTGGGGATTGCATTGATGGCCAGCACAAGTGTAGGTTTGTTGGGGATTCTACACGTGACGATTCTTTGCGGGCTTGTTGGATGGTAAGGGATAAGCATTCAGAGTTGGGTGTCGCTAAAGAGCGATTGAAATATCGTTGGAGGCTTCAATACCTGCAATTTGAAAACCTCTTGTGTGGTCTCTCCCTAAGGGGTAGTGCTAGTCTTCTTATTGTGCACAAGACATTTTTTATTAGTTTGGTAAGCAAGCTGAGAGTATTGTTCTGCACTTGAGGACCCAAACTGTGTATATACTTCGGTGCAGATACTATGTAAGTGCTCGTGCATAACTAGATATTACGTAGTTAGAAGATCGTGGGCTAGTTTCTCGTAACAATGTGTGGATGAAGCAAAGTTGTCCATGTTGAGAAGAAGTACACATGAAGGTATATGAGACATCCTTTGCATTGTGACTGCATGACATAACATAATTGAATAGAGGGACACCGCACTTTCAGTAGCTATAAGCTATTGGACTTGCTTGATGAGGACGGTGTACTTTTCATGGCCAATCGTGCGGTGCTTACCACCACTGATTGCAATGGTACTAAGGCAGAGTGCAAGAAGGAATTGTGCAAGTGGGTCAGGGTGACAGGTCTAACCATAGGCGAGACAGGCTCCCTAGGTATGTCCTGCCCTTGATGTGCCCTGAACAATTGTGGGTGATGCTAAAGGGCTAGGGGACTAAGGACGGAGCTAGTCGACCAAGGTCACTGGACGTACCTAATTTGAGGACCCCTAGGTGTTGTGCTGTGCTCGTGGGTGCTTCTTAGCTTTTTGTTCTTTTTTTTCTTTCTTTCTTTCTTCTTTTTTTTTGGACTTGCCTGAGTACAACCATTACAATATGTTGAGGCTATCAGCCTTTCAATGGGTTGGAAAATGTCAAGCTTCGAAGGCTCAGGAAATGGATATTACAATGATGATTGTGCCCTAGCCTCGTTGTTAGAGAAGCAGCTGTTGAGATGGGGAGATACACTTGAGATATTGCAATCCTCCTTGCGACACATGCGATGTTGGTCCAATTGAGGTAACGACTGCCGTAAGCCAACTGTAGAGCTTGACCAAGAAAAGAGAGCGTAGCCCATGAATATGCTTTGGGCCATGCGATGTGGGCGGTTGGTCAAGGGTGATTTTTACTTTCGGTAGCATGGCTTTGCCGCGGCTCTTTGTGGGGTCGATGGTCTTGCGGTGATCAGGCATTGAACACTTTTGCACAAAGACCTGTATCATCCTGCATCCACTTGCCATTTCATGAGAGTACATGCATGGTATATGTCGCAACTATAATAAACCAATGCAACGCAAGGAGACATCACTTATCTGAATTCTATGGTGTTGACTTAGATATTTATCACCTGCGCTTGATTAGCTTTTTCTTTTGCTAAAGACGTGAAATACATTAAACGCAGATATGAAAAGTTCGTACAATTGGGGAACATGTCAACACTTAACCATTTGAAGACAAAGAGTCCTGGCCAGGTAGCTTTTAATAAGACTTTATACAACATGGAGCTACTCTATTTGTACGAGGCAGGGCGAGTCTGGGTGGTCGGGCGATTGGGGCTCTACTGGTGTGAGGCTCCCGTGGGGTTGCGCAGGGAACATGTTGGCTGGGACATGAATGGTGTAGTCCCGGGCCGCGACCATTTTCAAAATGTCTTTAAACAGTTCATTAAATTCTTCCTTGTCCCAGGCCGCCTTTTCTCTTCGTGGGCACCTGGAGCCCGAGTGTACATTGGGGGTTTGTGCCACTGGTGTTGCCACATTGTGTGCGCCTCCTTGAGCGTCCGCTCCCCTGGCCCGCGGATTCTTCAGCCTTTGTCCGGGGCGATGTCGCTTGGGGCCGCGTTTCTTGGCGTACCTTTTAAGGGTGGGCACGTAGCGCACTGGCAGAGGGGCGTGTGTTGCATGTTCCCATCGACTGCGGAGAGTGTCCTTGCAAGCTAGTTGCCCTTGGTTCTCCATGTTTTCCTCGTGGGGGGCCTGTAAGATGCAAATCATGGATTAGGATTTGTTACATGATAAGACTATTCATATGTAAGGGATTATAGTGCAGGTTATCAAGCGCATAGGACGAGAAGGGGAGGGGTGGGGCATGCAGAGCTTGTTGTAGAGGGATGGCCCCCGTGATGTATATTTAGCCTCCTACCATTAGTAGATCTTGGCTCATTCCGAGTTACGTCGGCTGGTGGTCATGAATTTAGGTAGGGCTCAACCTTGGAAGGATAGATCGGAAAGGGAAGAAGGTGTATAGAAAAGGGACTGCACCATGTCTACACCATTAGAGTTGTTGGTCAAGGCTTCCTATGGCGGTAATGTGGGCTGCATGCCCTTCACTTGGAGGTGGGGATGGTCACACGGCTTTTAAATGCATGATGAGAGGAGGACTTGAGGAGCTTAGCCTATCAGACCCAACTCTTCTCCCTGCGCTTGACAATCATTGCTTGTGTGTGTTGATAGTATCTATACAGGTTGACACAAAAATCATTGTTTATATATATATCTATATATATACATATACGAATCCATGTCACCTCACGAGGATAGAAACCAATTGTAGAACTCGGGATTGTACTGGAGCGTGGCACATGCATCTAGTATTCGTGGCAACTTACTCAATACCAATAGATATTTTGCCACATCGAGTAGCATGGAACCTTGTCCGAGTCTATTAGCAATATGTAACTCCTCAGTGAGAACCTTATCAAACATAGCATTCTCTTGGCTAATTTTAGCTAAGTCCGTACCCCAAATGGCAGTCAACACTGGAAGGGAAGTTGGTGCCACATAGGTTGGGTCTCTTTGGGACCGTCATTTGGCCAATCGCTCCTTTGAGACTGTCATGATTTGGGCTCCTAGTTCGGCCACTGCAACGCGATTTTCACACCAACGTTGTTCAAATTGACTTCGGCCCTCTGTTAGCACTTTAGTTGCTCTATCTCTAAGAGATTTGGTTGGCAGAGCACATCATTGAACGTGATAGTTAAGCGCAGTTCGTCGGCTTCCTCGTCAGAGATGAGTGGCATGCGTTCATGCAGGAGCCTGTCATAGTACTCGTTAAGATGTTCTTGCTCTTCCCAGGATAGAGGAAAGGGCAAGTAATCTCCAAGCTGCTCCTTGGGGATTGTGCCCATGTCGGTAAGGACGTAAACTCGTGCGAACATCTTGAGCTTAGCATCCAACTCAGCTAAGCATTCTGCGATACTTCTATGTTCAATGAGGGCTTGCTCGATTTCCATCTCATGCAAGGTTCTAGGAGTTTGTCTAGGCTTTAGCATAGCTGGGGGTTCAGGCCTATATGAGCAAGATTGTTCAATGCTAAGATTGCTCATGCTCTTGGGGTTTCCATGTTTCTCTTGAGGCTTGATTATTGCGTCATGGTTCTCCTTGGATGTGATTGCTATGACCTTGTCACCCCGTTGTGACAGCGTTGTATCCACTCTTGATTGGTCAATGTGAGTTCTATTATCAGTGGATAGAGTGTTGCAAGCAACTATTGATGGCAACGGTTGCTTTGGTCTTTTAGAGCACACAGATGTGTCTGAGGGTTCACTGCTATTAGGAGAGGCATCAATGGGTTCATTGGTGGATGGACTTGATGCTTTATTCCCTAGCTCTCCCTCGCTCTTGGTCTCAATGCTCTTAGGGTCCACAACCACCTGTAGCTGCTGTTGTTTTTGTTGTTTCCTCCTCTTTTTCTTGGTCAACGCAAGTGCATCTAACATCTCAGGACCCTCGGCTATATCGACCGTTGATGTGCTTGGTCGGGACTCATCATTTCCCTTCTCTAGTGTGTCCTTCTGGGACATAGCCGTGGCCTGCTGAATAGCCTTGCCCGGTTGTGAGGACACAACAGCCGCTCTTTTCGGAGAGTCTAGCTTTTCAACCAACTCCCTTGCATTTAACTCCTCCGTCCTAGGCTTTAGGCACTTTGAAAGTGCTGGAGTTGTTGAGGAAGTTGGTTGCGACACCTCCTCCACAAGTAAACTACTAAGGACATGTTCCACAAGGGGCGTTGTCACGGCCAAGGGCTGTGACTGCTGTGATTTCTGATTGGAAGTAGTGGTGGCTAGTTCAATGGACTGGCTACCATTGGTAGCTTGCGGTGTCAAGTCCTTAGGCAGATAAAAAGTGGTCGTGCCTTTTGTTGCCCTTTGCGTATTCACTTTTGCAGATTCAGTAGCGGTTGAGCTAGCCAGGGTGGATTGCACAGGCACATCCTTAGGTTGAGAGCTAAGGTTGGTGTCGTGTCCTGCCTCTTGGACATTTGGAAGCTCTGATGTAGGTAGAGATTGGTATTGAGTAGCCTCACTTGACGAGTGTTGTGCTTCGTGTGTCCGTTTAGGGGAAGAGGGTGTAGGAGGCTTGGAACTCCTAAGTGGCTTTGACACTGGCTGGGAGATTTGCTCGTGGCTGTTAGATGATTGTGCTATTTGCTTTGTTGAGCATTTAACCTTGCCCTGAGCATTGTTGTGCGTATGATGCTTGCTATCCTCTTGGGGAATCAAAATCTCCTTGGGCACTAGCGGCTTCTACGTATCCTCAACGATTACATCTGGCATCTACTTGTCAAGCACGCTAGGCTGAGGATCTACCCTCCGATTGGTCCCGTTTGGTTTCTTGATTTCGACCATGAGGGGCTCGGTCACTCCAGTGTTGTTAACTCGAGACTCGGTTTTTCATTTAGATCGCCTCCTACGCTTCTTTGCTCTTGATACGATCTCGCCTTCAGTCGACCAGGGAGGTTTAGCAAGGGGTTTTGGCACCCAAATCCATTGGTTGCCTGCATAATACCCTTGAGCCCGAAGCAACGCCTTGGATATCCATCGTGACGCTGTGCTGGCTCTCCATCGACGCCTCCGTCTATAAGGCTTGGACTTCTTTCGTGGTCTTCTACAGGAACTGTAAGTCCCAACTCCATCCTTGGCCTTGTCTCCTGACCTTTTTGTTTTAAGCATGGCCTCATGGTTCTCATTGTTTGACCTGTGCTTGTATCAACTCTTTCCACAAGTCCTTGCCCTCGTTTGTAGGCTTGACTGTTATGTCATCACCTTCCTTGCCTTTCCCTCGAGGTTCGATGAGGTCACCCTTGCTAAAGGTGGTGACTATCCTCACACCCGGTAGTGTCAGGTGTATCCTCTGTGCTACATAGTCGGCCTCACACTTGGCCACCTTTTTGAAGGGTCTTCCCAAGAGGGTTTCTTTCCCGCAGCTAGCACTATTTGGAGGAACATGAAATAGGACAGGCAAGCTTTCCGTTTCAATTGTTGCAAGGATTTTGCACTTCCCCATGAGTGCTTGTGGGTGTCCCCCATAAGGGCTAAGAGTTGCACTAGTCGGTGTGAGCTCTGGTTGGCCTAGTAGGGTCCATGATTCATAGGCCAAGATGTTAAAATCTGCTCCTTCGTCAATCAGAGCATCGATAGTATGCTCTCTTTTCACGGTGAGTTTGACCCTAAGATAAGCAGGTGGTACTATGTCTTCATCTTTCGGGTCCTGGCTTGTAAATTTAAGGCTTTTGACAGATACCCTTGAGTCCCCACTTGCATGACCAGAAGTGGATTCTCCACCAATGTCTTGGGTTGTCTGTGCAGTGTTGCTCAAGGTACATCTCTCATCAAGAGTGTTATGTCTAGTCATCTTGGCATTTGTAGCTTGCTGATGTTGTATTTTGCTCTGACTAGACATGGTATGAACACAATGTTTTTGTTTTCTCATGGTGTGGCCTTTTTGCCCTTGATGGCTAGATTGGCCCATTGATGTTCTAGGATCTTTGTTTCTCTCTGTTCGAGTATGGGCTTTTGGTTGCTCTTTTGCAAGTGAGAATCCATGCTTGTGTAGAGCCATTACTACACTAGGGTCCAATTTGGAGGACCTGTCACAGCGCGCGTTTTCTCTCCAACCTACCTGGGGGAGGTGCGGAGGGGGCAGAGCCCCCTCTGCGGGGGTCCGGGGGGGTAGTCCCCCCCGGCTCGTAGGGCCGTTACGGTAAACGCCATACGCAATTTGGAGGACCATTTATAGCCAAATTTTGAACTACATGCTCTAAATTTTAGCCGAGTGATGGATCTGTGATGTGCCTTTAGCTCTACGTAGTCTTCGGGGTCAATCTCAGGGTTTAGATGTGTCAAAATTTGTGTTCTAGGTAACTGTCCGATTTAGACAGTTTTCTGTCCGATTCTCAGATGTCTGATTTTCAGGAGTCCGATTATCAGAATCGGATGTCCGATTTTGGGTTGGTCTGATCGGCCCAGTGGTCTGATTTTGCTCATGTCCGATTCTGGGAATCGGATTGGACATGCTGGTCGGATTCTAGTAGTCGGACGGTCCGATTCTAGACTTGTCCGATTCTGATTGGTCCGATTCTGACTGGTCCGATTCCGGGTGGTCCGATTCTAGGTGGTCCGATTCTCAAAATCGGACGGGCTGGTCCGAGTGGTCCGATCCTATCCGATCGGGCCGAGCGTCCGAGTGTCCGAGTGGTCTGAGCATCCGATTCTCAAAATCGGACGGGTTGGTCTGAGTGGTCCGAGTACGAAAATCGGACGGGTTGGTCCGACCGGACAGTTGTCCGAGTGGTCCGATTCTCAAAATCGGACGTCCGATTCTGAGACTCGGACGTCCGATTCTGAGACTCGGACGTCGGATTCTGAGACTCGGACACTGAATCGAGTGTCCGACTTCGCCGACCTGAACGCACTTTCTACCATGAAATCGTCCAGAATCTTAAGGTATTGCTTATTGTAAGCTACAAGATTCCACAAGAATGATGGTGGAGTGATGGGGAAGAGATCTATATACTTCGGATAGGCAATAAACTCCAAAATGCAAATCAGCAAACGAATCAAACCCTCATGCCTTGTTATGACAGCAGAAACCCTGATGCTTGTTTTTCTTCTTTTTCTTTGTGTTTTCCTACCCTAATGCATCCAAATCACAAAGTAAATACCTACACTACTTCATTCCATAACATAAATCTCAAGAAAGCAAAAAACCTACTTGCCAAGGAGATCGAATACCATCTTCAACCCCCTCCCTTCCTACCTATCTTAAGAACCAGTTCAGGGGAAAACCCTACTCCAATGCTCGATTTGAAGCACGCAAGCACTCAAGGCTTGAATCCGTGGTCCTGACAACGGAACCAAAATGTGGGAGCTTTCACTCAACCGCCAAGACTCTCGTACTGGTTATTGTTTCAAGCGTTCCAAGCCGAGCACTAATGGCTACCTCTCACATAACCGACACATCATCCATACCTACGGGTATAGTGAGCTTACCTCCATACCGCTCGAGTTACCTCCTCTCCCGCTTACTTCAGTAGCTCCACGATCCAAGTGCAAGCTTCAAGCAAGCTCGATCCTCCCGCTCCAAGCTCCAAGCACCATTGCCGCGAGCAAGAGAAGAGATGAGAAGAGAAGAGAAGAAGAGAGGAGAAGATGGAGAGCTTCTCCTCCTCGGTCCTTCACCCTCACACACTCACTCCCTCACACTCTCACACTCCCTCTCTCAAGCACAAGCTCAAGCAAGCAAGAACAAGAAGAAGAAGAAGAGGAGGAGAGCTACTTTTGGCCACACACAAGAATGAGCTTCTCATTCACTTTTCAACTTTATATACAAAACCCTAAATCCCTTTTGGGCGGTCATCCCCTTTTTCCCTTTTTACATGGCTGGCCGTAGCCTAGGCCCTTTTTCCCATTGTCCTTCTATCTTCCTAGCTTCCTTTCCACTGCCTGTCTACATTTACAAATTACACGGGTGAGAGCCCGGCGCTCCTTGAATTAAACCATGATGCGCTTGCGCTCTTTTACAAAAGTTTTGACTTGCACTTTTCCTTGTGCGCCTTTCTCCCTTATTTAGGACTCTTCTCTTTGTGTGTCTTTGTCTTCCGTTTCTCTTTGCCTTGGCCTTTGTCTTTGTTCTGCTTTAGCTTTTCCGGATTTTTCACCTTGTTCGTCTAACGGTTAACAAGGATGGTTTTTAAACTTGACCAAATATCTAGAATATCTACGTCTAGTTCTAGTGGTCATGAAATGAGTATCTATGATAGCTTCAGGTTCAAGTATTTCAGTCTCTTCATCTAACAAAGGTGGGTTTTCATAAACAGGGCCGTGTATAGGTAATTGGTCTCTAAAGGGTCATAATAAACTAATATGAAATGTGTTGTGAATTTTCCAGTGAGGTGGTAGTTCTAACTTGAATGCATTGTCATTGATTTTGTGAATGATCTTAAATGGTCCATAGAATCTAGGTGCTAATTTCACAACTGGGTGTTTATCTACACTTTGTAATCTACGTTTTTCTATTCTCAACCAAACATAGTCATCAACTTTGAAATTCATGGCCTGTCTTTTCTTATTGGCTTGTTTTGTATATGATTGCTGGGCTTTGGCAATCATGTCTTTAACCTCATCAAAAATAGTAGTGTGCATGTTAGCAATATCATCAGCACTCTAAATTCTATTTGATAAAGATGCAACAGGTGTAGACAATCTATAACCTAAATCACTTCAAACGGTGTTTTCTTTGTAGATGTGTGTGGTGTATTGTTATATGAAAACTGCAGTAAATGTAAATGTTTGTCCCATGTTTGTGGCTTAGAAATAGTGTAAGCACGTAAAAGATCTAAAATAGTACTGTTAGTGGCTTCTGTTTGTCCATTAGTTTCAGGATGAAATGTAGATGAGAAATCAATCTTTGTTCCTAGGTTAGCAAACAAAGTAATCCAAAAGTTGTTACAAAATCTAGAATCACGATCATAAATAATAACTTTTGGTAATCCATGATTAGTGAAAACAGTTTTTAAAAACAATTGTGCTGCCTGAGATGCTGTTAAAGTTTTCTTACATGGAATGAAATATGCTTGTTTACTAAACCTGTCTACTACAGTCCAAATCATATCATGGTTAGCTTTAGTGTTAGGTAAACCAGCAATAAAATCCATAGAAATCTGTTCCCATGGTCTTGATGGAATACATAAAGGCATAAGTAATCCATACTGTTTACCATGATGTCTCTTAACTCTTTGACAAATCAAACATTCAGAAACAAAGTTAGATACATCAGTGTCCATATGTGGTCAATAAAAATCTTCAGTCAATGTACGTAAAGTAGATATGATACCTCTATGACCTTGATATGGAGGACAATGAATCTCATTCAAAACAAAAGATCTAAATGGAACTGTAACACATAATCTCTTTTCATAAAACGTGAATCCATCATTATAAGACAGTGAATCAATAAGAATCCAGTTATTTCCAACTAATTTATTCCAATCAGCATGAAAAATAATATCCTGATGATATGTATCTTTCATAGGGGTTAAAGAATCAAATGATATAACAGAGATATTATGAATGATCGGTCTTCTACTTAATGCATCGGCCACTACATTTTCTTTACCTGGTTCATATTGGATAAGGGGATGAAAACTCTGAATAAAAGCTGCCCATTTGATATGTTGGTCAGATATTTGGGGTTGACTAAGTTTATGTCTAATACTTTGTTGATCAGTCTTAATCATAAACTCAGAACCAATTAAATAATGTTTCCATTGTTTTAGAGCTTGTACAACAGCTAACAATTCTTTATCATAAGTGGAATATTTAAGTTCGGATGGTTTCAATTTACAGCTAGAATAGGCTATGGGATGATTATCTTACATAAGTACGGCTCCTATTCCAGATTCGCTAGCATCAGTAACTACTAAAAAGAATGGTCTATTAAAATCAGGTAGTTGTAATACAGGAGCATGGGCTAATGCATGTTTCAATGAATCAAAAGATTTTTGTTGATTATCAGACCAATGATAAACAATACCTTTCTTTAAAAGTTTAGTCAAAGGCAAAGCAAGTAATGAAAAATTTCGCACAAATTTCCTGTAAAAACTAGCAAGACCTAGAAAAGAACGTAACTCATGCACATTTTTAGGTATTGGCCAGTTCAATATTGCTTCTATCTTCTTAGGGTCAACTTTAATACCTTATGATGACACAATATAACCTAAATATTCAATTTTTGTTTGAAAGAACTCACTCTTTTCCGGATTAGCATACAATTGATTATCTTTCAACAACTTGAAAACCAAAGATAGATGTTCATAATGTTCTTTCTCATTTTTACTGAATACCAAGATATCATCAAAGAATACTATAACACAATGCTGATATTTCAAAAATATGTGATTTATCATTCTACTAAATGTAGCAGGTGCGTTAGTCAATCCAAAAGGCATCACAAAAAATTTATAATGACCAAATTGTGTTCTAAATGCAGTCTTGAATATATCAGATTTATCTAATCTCACCTAATGATAACCAGATTTAAGATCTATTTTACTAAATATGGCAGAACCTTATAGTTTATCCATAAGATCATCTACCCTAGGAATTGGATATCTATTCTTTACAGTAATCTTATTTAGGGCACGATAATCAATGCACATACGATAAGTATTATTATTCTTCTTTACCAACAAAACAGGTGCACCAAATGGAGAACTACTAGGTCTAATAAATCCTCTATTTAATAATTCCTCAACTTGATTTTGAATTTCTTTCTGCTCTATCTGGTTATGCCTATATGGTGCTTTACAAGGTGGTTGTGTACCAGGAATTAAATCTATTTTGTGGTCTTTAGGACGTAAAGGAGGTAATCCAGGTGGTAGATCTTCAGCAAAACAATCTTTAAATTGTGCAAGGAATTCTTTATGCCTAGAGTGCATATGTTTTTCTTTAGCTTGCAGACCCAAATTAGATAAGATTTACTACTTTTGCGTAATGCACGTTTAGCTTGAGTACGAGTAAGCAGTGGAAAAGCATTAAATGCATGCATACCATACAATGTAATGTGTTTTCCTTGAAAATGAACGTTAATTGAATGCGTGGAATAATCTATATCAGGATTATGCTGATTGTTACAACTATATATATCATCTCTCACTTGACTTGGGTCTCACCTATATATACTAACTCTACATCAATATGAATCATTCTTTGGGAGCATGTCTTGTGTATCTCTCTCGTACTCTCTCTCTCTCTCTCAACATGGTATCAGAGCTATGGATGCGTAGCAACAACAAGGAAGATAAGTTGTTTCATTGTTTATACTTGATTGAATTATTTGCACAAGTGATGATTTGATACACGAATTTGTTCAAATTAGAAGTATTAGTTAATTTTGTCAAAACCGCTTGTCAATCGGAGTTCTGGATCAAAAGTTATGACAGTTCAGGATTCAAGACAGCAATTCTGCTCGAATCTGCGATTCTTTATTTAAAACTGTATTTCTAATTACAGTTTGTTAATCCCCAATTACAGTTTATTAATTGCTCGTCTTCATTAATGATGTTGATTACGACAAGCAAACATCTTGCTATTTTTAGCGATGTTTTATTATCGTTCACGTTCTTTGCTCGACCGAAATAGCACTTTTCTTATATGTGTCATCTCGTCTTGCACGTTACGCCTCTCTATTTCAGGCTTTCTTTTTAGTCACTCAATACTTTTCGTCGTTCTTACGTGCATATCCCTATTTTGATTGTCATGCGTCTCAACTACGCTCGTCTTGATCATGGTTTGCAGATTCTGCGATCTCATCTTATTTGTTTTCTCTCGATATACAGGTATAGCCAATTGCGTAATTGTTAACGGATATCTGTCTGGCCAACGCTCGGTTCCCTTCTTCCAAGGACAAGGCTTTTCTGGGTGGAAAGCAAAGATGATGCTAATTCTTGAAGGTGACGAATTATTTGATATTGTTTTGGGCGACCTGTCTTACCCAGTTCAACCTATTGATGTGATGAATAATAATTCTGTGATTACTAATGGTCCATTATTTGAACAATGGAAAATTGATCATACTGATTGGATTTGTTGTGATAAAGCGGCTCGTCGTTATATATTTTCTGCACTACTTGACTCACTTATGTTGGATGTCTTTCATCTGGAAACATCTCATGCTATTTGGGAGTATCTTATCTCAACGTTTGAGAAGAAATCGGTCACCGAAATTTTATATCTCCAAACTTGTTTGAAGAATCTTCAATATAAGGTTGGTACTTCTATGCACTCTCATATCGAGGCTTTTAAAGACATTATCAATCATCTTGGTGCTGCTGGCGCTGTCGAAGGGTTTTTGAAAGCAAAGTCGCAACCACAGAGGACTTTGAATAATTTCAGGATAGAAGATCAATCAAGCAAGAACAGGCTATCCAGGATAATATGTCCATTCTCTAAGCTTCAACATATCTACCAATACAATCGTACAGTTTGCTCTCCTCGTCCAAGTTGCATATGAGGGGAAATAATTACAATCCATGTGAAGACATTTTTCTGTTGAGTATGCCAAAATATATATAATGTTTCCAACAAACTGTAAGCAGGTTTTTCTTTTCTATACAACTCTGTATAAAGAAAAATTCAATGAAAGAAGATTCAATTCGCCTTTGCTAAACCATGCAGTCCACAGATTACAATGGTATCAAGTTTAATGTATGAAACTATGCCTTTTGCAGCAATCCAATCTGGTTTATATGAATAACCAGGCCTTCAATTCCTCAATTATTGTGCCTCTGGAGTATCCACAGTTTTCTCATTATAATCACTAATGCAGCCTGCCTTGACAGCCAAAACAGGGTAGAACTTTGTAACGTGTCCACTAGAATCCTCTAGGACATGTCTTGGCAGTCCATCGGAAAGGTTGTCTAGAGAACTCCACCCGGCACTCCCTTGGAATGTTACGGGTTTTGCATTCTAGGTCTCCCCGCGTCTGCCACGTAGCGGAAGTGTCCTGGCCGTTTCCCACTTAGGATCGACCGGAATTAAGGTTTTCTTGTTTGGTCATTAACTAACAGCAGCTAGCGTCAGACCCGATCGAACTACTTTACGTAGAAACGCCCGGTTTGAGGCAGATTCATGCCGCACTTGGTTCAAGGAGAATGGGAAACGAGAGGGATGCAAGGCTCGACCTCTCTGCCATAAGGCATAGTCCCATTCCGTTCCCCTAAAACAGCGTGAATCGGGTAATAGGTAATTCTAAGTCATCCTTCTCGTTATTTGTTTTGGTGATGCTGATCATCCCTCTGTTCGTCGAGGACTTTGAGAAAAGTTCCCGGCTAACCGGGACCACCCATCCATAGGACGGACCCATGGCCCATCCTCCGCACTTTCCTCGGTTTGTTTTAGTTATGTAATTACCTAACACATTAATTTGACATATAACAAACAGCTTCTTTGATTAGCCCTGTTAAGCACTGGTTCCTTCACGTAATCTTACCACGTGACATAGAAAAACAATATCAAACAACTTCTTTATTATCATAACATTATTTTATCTTTGAAATACAGAAGTTCCGCCCGTAGGCTTGTTCATAATCCGCCCGAAGGCTATCCAGTAATCCGCTAGGGATCACTATTCCAAGCTTCTGCCCGTAGAATAGTATGCGGGCCTCGAGATCCAATCCCGAGTCACGTTAGCCTCTTGTGCAGGACCCGGAAGGTGAGGGATTTACGGCCAGAGCCCCCCCTGGCACCCAAGCGTCCTCCTGCTCCAAGTAGAGCTCAACGGAAAGACCTCTCGCGGCAGGTTCGGTCCACGTTCCCGGCGCGGTCAACAACCCCCTTGGTTAGGGTCAGGCAGGTAGTCGGGGGTAACTGAGCTGCCACTCCCTTCAGGCCTTCAACCTGAAGCATTTATATATCTTTCATCCTTTAGTTCCTTGAACAAACAATGCAAACAGTGCTTTCTAAACTGTTACAAGCACAATCAACTCCAGTGGACGTTTAGTTGGCAAACTGTTAAGGAGTGACTCCTTCTCTCCGAATGCATCCCGCATTCAATCCGGAATCAATTGCAACTTGGCAAGATTCCTATCGTCCTTGGGTTAGGGTCATACCCTATCAATACCTTAGGTTTTATTAATAGTATATCCTGGCGACATGACGCTTTAATTTATTGATTAATCATTTGAGTCCAAGCAAATATCTAACTTCCCTTAACTTGGCAAATTTTCCCTAATGAGGCGAAGTAACAAGATGACTAACCATCCCTTTTGCAAGTTAAACTTGTGCAAGAACCTGCCAACCTCATTCCAAGGAGTGGCAAAACTTCCTTGCGATCAAACCACAAGGCTATGTGACGTTGCAACTTGTTGCACAAATGTCGCCTCCATTCCAAGAGATCATTTCACCTATTGAATGGCGTTTTCTGGTCACGGAATTATCTTCAGACGAGAAGCAAGGTATAGGGTGTCTTCTTACCCAACCCATCCCTAATTTCACTAGATCGACAACGTTTGGTCCTAGGGGTGCCAACTCAATTCGAGTTTCATCATTTTGAACAATTGGTCCTTAGGGAAGGAACCCTAGATTATTGTTTGCATGAGCACCCAATTGACTCAACATTTCGGGAATGTGGTTAGGGCCATTGGGCATGAAGGTTTTGACTTAGCGACAATTGGAAAACTTGGCCGAATCCTTAACGTACTAATACCTAGTTAGTGTTTGGGTATCTATCGTATTGACTGAACCATGCCATACGAATCCCTTACGGCTAGGTGATTTGGATAATTTACTATACTTGTCTCGCGACAAGGATGAATCATTCCCTAGAGATAATAAACTAGGTCTAAAGGAGAAAAATAGTTTCGACTACCACAATACATGTAAACATGCGATTCACTCTATCTTTCATTGGTAAAGTAAAAATACATGATAAGCTGGATGCCAACTTTCTTAGGACCTACTAGGACTTACTTCAAATAATCATGTCTACTACTTGTTATCTACACTTTAGAATCTCATGCTTTGTTTAAATTCTGCAACCTTTCCCAAATGCAACACTTGATGAATGAATTTTACGCACGATGAAAGTGCAACATGCAACCCTTTCATAACTACAACGTAGTTAAATGAGAATATTGTAGAGTTAGTGTTGGTATATTCTTTCTTGCAAGCACATGCCACATGCCAATCCATAGATTCAATTTTTGATACGCCACCATTACTTTTCGGTTAACCTCCTACGGGTGTTAAAAACTTTTCCCCATGAACCACTACAATAAAGATTTTTCCTAAATTGCGACATATGCTTATTCTTTCCATGACTAGTCAAAAATACACTTAATAACTTCAACCATAGAATGATAAGCGGTGGGTGTTCTAGGCTTGCTAATTTGAAGTGCATGATAAGGCAACATAATACTAAGGTCGTACGATGGATAGACAACTCACGTTCATCATTTTGAAAATGTTAATGACTCCATTTCATGTCATGAGATAATTCTAGTAATCGATCAAATAGACGAATTTTCCTCAATTGCCTTTTTAATTCGGCTTGGTAAATTTGAACATGCATAGGTGCTTTCTATTCCGTGAGAGTTATCATACCTAATGCATTACTTTTGCGTAGAATCAAAAATCATAAAAACCTGGGTCTGTGGGCTCGGGGAGATATCCACTTGAATGCTTGGAGATGAACCTCCCGCAGGCGCACCTTGTGACTTTTTAGGGGCCATCGTAGGCATGGTTTCGGCTTCTGGTTTGCCTTTGAGATCTATGAATTTACTTGCCTTGGTATGCAGCCTCCAGATCTTTGCCTTTTTCCCTCGTGCGCAGGAGATTCCTTTGCGGGACTTTGGATAAATGGTGCTTGCGGAAGAGGGCTTTATGAGTTCTTTAGGAAAAACCGGGGTGGCTAGGAATGGGTTCACGGATGGCTTGTGGGCTTGAAGCCTATTTGCGGAAAGTCTCTTACGATGGGTCTTGCGGGAGGGCTTTATGAGCTTCTTCTTCTTCTCTTCAAAGTCCCGGGGGGGGTAGGAATGGACTTATGGGGGATCTAGTGGGAAGGGGGCTTAGGAAAGCCCCCTTAGAAGCTTCTTAAAGAAGCTTCTAAGAAGCTTCTGGTGTGTACAGATCCGACGTGGAAGAGGGAGGGGTAGTAATGGTAGGAGAACGACGTCGAGTGGGGGGGAAAATTGGTAGCAGCCTGACACGGCGGAGCTGCGGCAATAGCTGGCGACCTGCGGCGAGCACAAAGGCAGTCTCTAGCAGCACGGCGTCCTCCCAGTCTGGCGGCAATTGGCATCCACGACAGTAGTGTCTACGGCGTCCTCCGCACGCAGCACGGCCCTCCTCTCAGCACGGCGACCTCCTCTCAGCACCGCGACCTCCTTCCTAGGGGGTGTTTATATAGGCATGGGGGGGGGGAGAAGGCCTCCACCACGTGGCCCCCTTGCATGGGTTCCCCCCCTCCCATGCAGGCCACGACTTCCATATCCCCATCCCCCCCACACTCCCTTTTCTCCAGTCGTGCACCGGCTGGGGAAAAAGGGATAGAAATAAAAAAAATTTGCCTTAAATATTCAAATTGCCCTTCCCAAGAGGGTGTTTTTGTGAGACTAGCGGTTTCGAACTTTCGGGTTTGATTTACCAACGCGGAGGACCCCATTTCTCACGTGCAGGTCACACATTACACCGACGATAATTCCAACAAGAAGGATAACCTTTGCACGAGGTTTACGCGGTGTGTGGGAAGTCAATATTCACGGGTGGGAATATTACAAACTTCCTCCTGAAGCTTTTGCCAGAATTCTGCCACTTAAAAGTGCAGTTTACTCTTTGATTTATAGAAGTAAGAGTGACAAGCATAGAAAGGACTTCCTCTTGAGAGTTGAGACATTATGGGCAATCTCAGCACAAAACTTCCTGTTATGCATCATCTGAAGATCTAAATTCCCCTTACAAGAATGCCTTGGCCGTGGTATGATTACGAAAGAAGCCTTGAACTGCTCAGACGAGACCGTTCTGCCATTCTTTTCTTCACACAATGAACCACGAGCACAACAGGTCAGGACAACACTCACAATGTCTCCTGGGTTTCAAGAAGCATGGAAAAGGCAGGTTCGAAGCAATACCCTCACAAAGGCAGCAGACAACATTGGCTCTACATACGATAAGAATTGCAAAACAAGGTTGTTATGAATCGGCCATGAGTACCATGATTTGAAAGGCGCAGACCTATGGGATTATAGACGAGATCAAAGAGGCCACCACAATTGTCTTCTTTGTGTGAATTCAAACTCTCTTTGTGCAACTTCGGCATCTATTGTGACTACTTCAGGAATGGTTTTGTATCATCTCCTTCATCCCCAGACAAACATGCCAACTCTCTTCGTTCTCAGATCTCCAATTTTGTGCTTTTTCTTTGATAAAAGCTCTTATTATGAAAGCCCTCACAGTCCAATTCCAGAGTATATCATCGTATGCAGATAGACAAGTCCCCCAGAGCATTAAGGATTCTCTTCCCCTGTTCTTCCTTCAGCTAAGCCAGTTGGGTGGGAACGAGTCCTGAACACGCAACCTTCTGATAAGCTTCTGACAGTCATCATAAATAGGACTTTACAATCATTGCCATCAAGAACTGTCACCACACTCGAAAAGCCCATCAACAGCCAGCGTCTTCCATCGCCTCGTTTCCCCTTTGACTCTCCCACTTTCTGCGTCTCGACAACTTCTTCCTTGTTGTCACCTTCGTCTTCAACTCAATTCTGCAACTTTGTTGACGAGTCTGTGTCGTCACAGCAGCACTCGCTTCTCCCTTTGCCACGTCCACCGTAGGCTTGACAATTGTTATTGGCCTCATTCTTCATCGTCTCCTTCTTTGTTGTTCCAATCTTCCTCGCCCCTTCTTTTATAACTGTCGTCATCTTCTTCCTCACAGCCTCGTCCCATTGTAGTCTTCTCTGGTTTGTCTTAGCTTCGTTGAACTCCTTCGGAGTCACACTCGGCCTACGTCGTCTTCGCAACAAATCACTTTTGTCTTCGTCACCTCCATGTCATGCTTCGTTGTCATGAATCGTTCTTGTCTTCAGATTTTTCATCGCTTCTCTTTCCCTCAGCTACATTGACTGAGAGAACTTCTCTGCTGCATCCCATCCTCCTTCATTCTCGTGTTTTTTTTCCCTTTCTCACGCCCCCTTTTGCCTCCAAAACTCCCTTTTTCAAAAATAGTCCTCCTTGCTTTTTCTTTTTCACGCCCCCTTTTTCCTCTTTTAAAAAATAGTCCTTTTTTAATAGCATCTAAGCAAATTAAAGGGTGCTGTCTTATAAGCTTCAAAGTTTGTCGTGCCTCACCAAAGGGCTCTAGTTTGTCAGTTCTATGAAAAGAAATACTCCATGCCCTGCGAAAATTTGCAATATCTAAAGCCCACTTTTTGGCGTAGTCAAGGAGCTCTTTTGATGGCACAATGGCATCGATAAGGCCCAATCCAAGAGCCTCTTCAGCAGAGATAGACTTTGATGTCACGATCATATCCATGACTTTTGACAAACCAACTAATCAGGGTAGACATTGAGTGCCTCCAGCACCTGGAATGACCCCAAGTTGAAGTTCAGGCAAGGCAAGCTGTGACTTGGGAGCTGCAATTCACCCATGGCAGGACATGGCTAACTCTAAGCCTCCTCCAAGCAAAATAAAGATGCAAACATAATAACTAAATATGTACAAAAAATCAACTCCCACACACACAATTTTTGTGTCGATTCCACACCTCGGATGCGCAGCAATACGACATCCACCCCCTCTAATCCTGCGCATCCTTCGGATGGGCCAACTACCCATGATCGTTATCATCAAGATCCACAAACAGATCAATCTCTTCATTGTGTATTTCCGGTATATCAGCAAGATTATCTATCATATCATCTATCTTTTCTACTAGAGTTTCTTCTCGTTGCTCTTCTCTTGCAAATTCTTCCAATGCATAATCCTCATCATCTCTTTTCTTGAAAATCTTGATTCTTTTTCCTGCAATAGGCACTCTAAGCACTGTCCCATCCAATTCGGTCAGCTCATATGTTGCATTGTCAAAGACATGTCTGACTATGTACGGCCCAAACCATCTTTAGAAGGGAAGTATGCTGATTTTCAAGGCTGCTATCAAAGACTAATACCCAGTCTCCCTCTTCTATTGCTCTAGGCCGCAAGCGATGCCTGCTGTCAAACCTGTCCTTATTTCTTAGTCTAGCAACCTTCAACCTGTCAATAGCTAGCTGAATATCCTCTGGTCTTCTCTCCAACTGCCGAATCTGAAGAGCTAAGAGCTCTTCTCTCGTCAAATCCTCCTGCCAAGGTAAAACTGACCAAGTCAAAGCACAAGTCTCAGTCGGCATAACCGGTTTCTGACCATACATCAACTCTGCGGGCATATATCCTGTAGTAACACTATGAGTCGTACGATCAGCCCACTAAGCAAATGGTAGAAGTCTCAGCCATTCTCCAATCCGTCCTCTGCATGCTTTGGCTAATGCTTTCACTATCGGCGGATGCCCTCTTTCACTCTTCCCATTTCCCTCTGGATTGTATGCTGTGGTTAGAGCCAACTTGATTCCTAGTTGAGAGAAAAACTCCCTAGCTTCATCTGCATCCAATTCACCGCGATCCGCAGTGATCTTACCCACACAGCCATACCTGCAGAAAATTTCTTTCAATAAGAACTTTCACACTGCACTAGTGGTCTTCGTTCTCAAAGATCTGCCCTCAACATGATTGGTAAGATCCTCTCTAGCCAAAACAATATATCTCATCTGCCATAGACCCATAGGCATAGTAACCAAGTCAACTACCCACTTATAATGAATGCATAGCAGATAGGTCCGATGAAGCTCATCTCGATGACGCACTACCGAATACAGCTGGCAGTCTCTGCAAGTCTCTACAAAGTGAGAAACATCTCTATACATGCCTTTCCACCAATATTTCTCCTTGATTTTCTCATAAGTAGCCCACACTCCTCTATGACCAGCCCAAGGACTCTCATGAAACTCCGTCATCACCTGTAACTGTGTCTCTCTATCGCAGACAACCCGCAAAGGTAATCTGCCTCTTTTCTTCGGATGCTTCCAAAGAAATCCGTCCTTGAGAAAATAACCATAGGCTTTCCTTCTGATCTTCTTGAACTCTTCATCTGTCCATTCATCTCTTTTGCGTAGTGTACTAAGGTACTTGCCAATCTGCAACCAATCTCCAATATAGAGTTCTTCTATGAAAGCCACAATATCATAGACATGACAAACATGATCAACCATAGCGGCTGAAATTTCTGCATCATCCTCTTCTGCAAGTAGTATTTCCTGATCATCATATCTGGCTCTAGATAGCATATCTGCCACTGGATTATCCTTCCCTGCTATGTGTTTGAATTCTGGATTTAATGACTTGATGTATGCAATCCATCTCAACATAGCTATATCCGGAGTAGAGCAACTCGTAATCATACCTATCAATGGCAAGCAATCTGTCTCTACCACAATTGAAGCTCCAATAAAGTACTTCTTATCACATTTGAGAGCCGTAACAATCCCCAATAACTCCCTCTTGATTTGCGGATATCTCGTGTGTCTCTCGTTTAGGACTTTTGCCCCAAACCGAATAGCATACCTGTTTCCATCTGCATCATCTTGACCCACAACCCAACCTATGCCAATTGGACTAGTGTCAACTGTCAATACAATAGGCCTTCCACAATTATAATCCACTTTCCTGAGAGTAGGATCAATCTGTAATAACTTCTTCAATTTCTGCATGGCTCTAGTGTGGCTCTCATCCCAATAGAATTTCTGCCCCTTTCGAAGCAACTGATATAAACAATCTGCTATGTGTGCAAAATGAGGTATCCAAATCATATAAAACACAAAGCTCCAATGAATCTCTGTACCTCTGAAGTGGTAGAACAATACTCTGTAATCTTGCCTATAGCATCCACCTTATCAGGTGAGGGTTTCCTGCCATAATACCCACACATATGTCCA
Source organism: Lygodium microphyllum (assembly GCF_053477565.2). Lineage (NCBI taxonomy): Eukaryota > Viridiplantae > Streptophyta > Polypodiopsida > Schizaeales > Lygodiaceae > Lygodium > Lygodium microphyllum. The sequence goes on from NC_141142.1 coordinate 117,781,512, forward strand.
ACAATGACAACCTCATTTACTCCAAAAACAGATTTTTGCCCTGATAGTGTCAAGTTCACTTCTTCTAACCTGGCCAAAATCTTTGCACAAGCTGAAATATGATCAGCCACAAAGTATCTTCATCCCTGCTCATTTAGACTCTCATTCTTCTCTTCTTCTGCACACCCATTAATGGGCACATCATCCAAGAAAGGCATGGTAAGCTGAGGTATATAATCACGAAGAACCTTATGCATGGCATTCATCATATGCGCAACAGAATGAGTGGCACCTTGAGGTAAGGTACACATCCTGACAAGCCCAATAGGAGTTCTCATGGTGGTTATGTCCCTGCTTTCCAAAGCCAACTGAAACTGATCATATCCCGAATACAAATCACCTAAAGAATAGATGGCACGTCCAACAAATGCTTCTGCAAACTCATCCACAACTGGACCTATACCAACATTCCTGATAGTAACTCTGTTTACTAGTTGCATGTCTTATATAAATCGGAGAGTACCATTCTTCTTTGGAACCGTAAACCACCTATTTGAGTATGGTGCAGATGAAGGCTCAAGAATTCCCATCCTGATTTTTTCATTCAATAAATCAATCAGCTTTGGCAGGTGTGCCTTAGACACTGGAATAGGTCGAAGGTTCCATGGAATATGAGGAATAGTAAAGATCACCATAGGAGCAAAAATATATGGATTCACACATCCAATCTCATGCGGAAAAAAAGCAAACCCCCTTCCATGTCGCTCAAGCATCTCCTGAAAGCATTGCTTCTCTGTGGGTAGCAATAAATCACCATTTCCAATTTTCAATTCAGCAAGAGTCTCTGCTGAAAATTTATGGCCTATATGCTCCGGATTCCTCAAAATTGGCTGTTTGGCAGCCCTCTCTATTTGCTGATCACTGTCAGGTGGAAGCGGTACAGCAATCGGCTTCACCTTCTTATCCACAGTCTTGTATTTCGTGTCAACCCTGGCTTCATTATGATCCTCTGCATTACTCAAATCTTGCTGTAAATCAGCAAATTTTCACTTCAGTGGGGCTGAATATCCTCAGCCCTCTACTCTATGGACTGCATAGGAACAGCCCTAAACTCTGGATGCTGAAATATTTCAACAGTAAACTCTGTTGGCTGAAAATTTTCTGCCCTCTGTGTCTCTGTAAGCTGATCATAATCAGTCGGAAACTCTGTTTGCTGAATTTCTTCAGCACTCCACTTTTTGCTGAGCCACCTCAACCTTTGACTCAATCTGTGACACAAAATCTGCAATTTCATGAAACATGTCCAAGGATTGCACTAATACATTACTGTGACAACTCTGCATATCAGTTTTCAGCATATTTTCCATCTCTATCATCGTATCTGCACAAATCATACTGTCATACATTCCATCTATATGCTCATCATCCTCTAAAATTCCTGCATTTTTCAAATTTTTCTCCTTCCTGCATATGTACTGCTTGGCAGCTCTAGGCAACTTAGAAGTCTTCTAATAACTCATTGAACTGTTTGCTGAAATTCCAACAAAACTGGAGGAGAAAAAACTGCTCCCAGGAGGCGAGAACTCCAATCCCCTCTGCTCTATACCACCATCGTCTCGCGAAACGGTACCTAATGAAAACCCGAATCCCTCACAGTGGGCAAAGGTGCGTCTCTGAGAGTATCCCTGTTTCTAACATGGTTCACACACAGTCATAAACTGAACTGCTCTCATGCCATCTTTACTGCGAATCAGTGCATAAGCAGATCCATCGTCCATTACCTTTGTTTCCATACGTATCTCTGTGATGAATGGCTGTCCAAGAATTATAGGATAAGAGCATGAATCCTGCACAAAGAAATGGAAATCCTCCTCTACATCTCCAATAGAAACCCTGACACTAGGACAGGCGGCATACAAATCACCTGCAGTGTTGTTGGCGGCTCTCATACGCCACCCATGCTCTACATCCATAGGCCATCTGTTACTTTCATAAAATCCACAAACTATGAGATTAATCTCTGAACCATGATCCACCAAAGCAACATAAGGCACCTGTTTCTCTCCAATTTTTACCATCATCTTTGTAGTTACCCTAGCCCAATGACTCCACGAAAAGTGACTACGCGGTATCAAGACAGGCTCATCAGTTTCAGCATAATGCATAGGCTGAACCCTCTTCTCTATCTGTGGAAAAACAGAAGCATTCTCAACCATAACCTCATCCTCATCCTTATCCAACTCCCCAATCAAAACTCCCTGTGTATCAGTAGTAGGCAATGCATGTCTTTTCCTCTTCAAGACCTCTTGAAAGTGATCTTGAAACTCTCTTTTCAAGATGCCCAAAACCTCAAAAATAGTAAAAGTCACCTCACTGCCAAGTATCTTATCATTAAAGATTTTCTTCATGTCCATTGATGTCTCAATATCGGACATCATTCTAAACCCTGGCTGCTTTCTCTCTCTAGGCTCTTGCCTCTTTTCTCTCTTTTGAGCATCTTCCATCTGTCGTTCTGGCCCTGGTCTCAAAGACGGTCCTTCAGTAGGTGGAGTAACAAACTCACCCCCTCTAGTCTTTTTAGTTTCACTTGGATTTTCTTCATCCCTCTTACGCTTCTCCTCAACAAGTACATCTGCTCCCTGAGACTTCGTCAAGTAAGCATAAATAGAGTACCTGTCAACACGTGAATCCCAACCTGGTTCAGATCTGATGCTAGAGCATGCACTAGTCAAAACAGTTTGCTGAATTTTTCCCTTGTTTGCTGTCTCCATAACATAAGTCCATAATGCTGACTGATTCTCTGATCCTTTCTCAATCTGGACTCCATATGCAGAAGCATCTCCTCTAGCTGTCACATAAGAAGTACGCGCAGCCATGTCATCCACTAACTTCATTCCGCCTTTCCCAAAGTTGGTAGTAAGCGGAGCTCCTGTTTCAGTCAACCAAATCTTACCATCTTGTCCCCAAAATACCAAATTCTTCCTCCTTGCATCCTGAAAAGATTCACAATCCCTGCAATGCTGATGGTCCGTACTATCGCACCAAATACATCTTCGATCTCTCCTAGGTGCACTAGGAGCACTCCTAGGTGCAGTAGGAGCACTAGAAGAAATAGTAGGCGCAGTCGAAGCAAACTGCTCTTTCAATTTTCCCACCAATTTTGCTTTAACTGACTCCAGTGTCAAATCCATTATGCCTTTGAATATGTCATCAAGAGAGGTAGGCACCGACAGAGTGGATGGTTTTGGAGCAGAAGATGCTGGCATCGGTCGTGGAACAGGAGGAATAGGAGGAGTGGAAACAGTAGGCACTGGCATAGGCCAAGAAACTGGCTGAGGAGGAGAAGAAATAACAGGGATAGAAGCACGCATAAGAGCAGAAGACGGTGTCGGTGTCATACAACCATTTTGTAGGCGGGTCTTCCATATCCTCCTCTTGGTCAAAGTCGAGAGTGCATCCTGGGCATCTTGCCAATCTGTTTTAAGACCCATAGGCTTTGTGCGATCCTCAAGAAGCTCTCTTAATTCTTCTTGAAGAGCAAGATCTGGAGCTTGCAAGAAAAGCTCAACTTTCTCAACATCCAATGCTCTTTGTTCAATGGCATCAAGCTGGCTATACCTCTCTTCAAATTCTCGAATCAACTCTGAAGCAGCTAGACCTTTGTTTGGCATGTAGACCCACTCTCGGAATGACCGCCGTGTAGCCATCCCAAAGTCCCCAAGGAAATACTCTTCTTTCAGGGCTTTCTTAAAATCTTGCCAATGCGAATTTTGAATAAAAAGATCAATCACTTTTGCCCTCAAGGCGGGTGTGACAAGACGAAGGAAATACTTACTCATAAGTCCAGCTGGAACTCCAAAAAATCCCATCTTGATCTCATATGTCTTCAAATATGCTGAAACATTACGGCCATCAAATAGCTTCTTCTCATTCTCAACTGCTTCAATCACCTTAGTCGCGCTGATTGCATTCTCCTGCTTCGAATATAGTTGCCTTTGCTGAGACAACTGTTGTTGATGCAATTGCTGCTGCTGCTGCATATACAATTGTGTCTGGTGATTTTGAAGCTGCATATACATGGACATATTCTGCAAAATCTGCTTTAGATCATCTGTTGAAGTACTTGAAGCAGCAGTCAATGATGGAGCTGAAGTAGAGGACGCAGCAGGAATCGTAGAAGAGGCTGAAAATGATGCTGAAGTATCTCCCATCCTGAAATTTCTGGGACGCTTTCACGTCGAGTTTACCAAAGATGTCGAAGGGTTTTCGAAAACAAAGTCGCAACCACAGAGGACTTTGAATAATTTCAGGATAGAAGATCAATCAAGCAAGAACAGGCTATCCAGGATAATATGTCCATTCTCTAAGCTTCAACATATCTACCAATACAATCGTACAGTTTGCTCTCCTCATCCAAGTTGCATATGAGGTGAAATAATTACAATCCATGTGAAGACATTTTTCTGTTGAGTATGCCAAAATATATATAATGTTTCCAACAAACTGTAAGCAGGTTTTTCTTTTCTATACAACTCTGTATAAAGCAAAATTCAATGAAAGAAGATTCAATTTGCCTTTGCTAAACCATGTAGTCCACAGATTACAATGGTATCAAGTTTAATGTATGAAACTATGCCTTTTGCAGCAATCCAATCTGGTTTATATGAATAACCAGGCCTTCAATTCCTCAATTATTGTGCCTCTGGAGTATCCACAGTTTTCTCATTATAATCACTAATGCAGCCTGCCTTGACAGCCAAACGAAAGAAGCCTTGAACTGCTTAGACGAGACCGTTCTGCTATTCTTTTCTTCACACAATGAACCACGAGCACAACAGGTCAGGACAGCACTCGCAATGTCTCCTGGGTTTCAAGAAGCATGGCAAAGGCACGTTTGAAGCAATACCCTCACAAAGGCAGTAGATAGCATTGGCTCTACATAGATAAGAACTGCAAAACAAGGTTGTTATGAATCGGCCATGAGTACCATGATTTGAAAGGCGCAGAGCTACGGGATTATAGACAAGACCAAAGAGTCCACCACAATTGTCTTCTTTGTGTGAATTCAGACTCTCTTTGTGCAACTTCGGCATCTATTGTGACTACTTCAGGAATGGTTTTGTATCATCTCCTTCATCCCCAGACAAACATGCCAACTCTCTTCGTTCTTAGATCTCCAAGTTTGTGCTTTTTCTTTGATAAAAGCTCTTATTATGAAAGCCCTCACAGTCCAATTGCAGAGTATATCAATGCAGATAGACAAGTCCCCCAGAGCATTAAGGATTCTCTTCCCCTATTCTTCCTTCAGCTAAGCCAGTTGGGTGGGAACGAGTCCTGAACACGCAACCTTCTGATAAGCTTTTGACAGTCATCATAAATAGGACTTTACAATCGCTGCCATCAAGAACTGTCACCAGACTCGAAAAGCCCATCAACAGCCAGCGTCTTCCATCGCCTCGTTTCCCCTTCGACTCTCCCACTTTTTGCATCTCGACAACTTCTTCCTTGTTGTCACCTTCGTCTTCAACTCAATTCTGCAGCTTTGTTGACCAGTCTGTGTCGTCACAGCAGCACTCGCTTCTCCCTTTGCCACTTCCACCGCAGGCTTGACAATTGTTATTGGCCTTGTTCTTCATCGTCTCCTTCTTTGTTGTTCCAATCTTCCTCGCCCCTTCTTTTGTAACTATCGTCATCTTCTTCCTCACAGCCTCGTCCCGTTGTAGTCTTCTCTGGTTTGTCTTAGCTTCGTTGAACTCCTTCGGAGTCACACTCGGCCTACGTCGTCTTCGCAACAAATCACCTTTGTCTTCGTCACCTCCATGTCATGCTTCGTTGTCATGAATCGTTCTTGTCTTCAGCTTTGTCATCGCTTCTCTTTCCCTCAGCTACATTGACTGAGAGAACTTCTCTGATGCATCCCATCCTCCTTCATTCTCGTGTTTTTTTTTCCCTTTCTCACGCCCCCTTTTGCCTCCAAAACTCCCTCTTTCAAAAATAGTCCTCCTTGCTTTTTCTTTTTCACGCCCCCTTTTTCCTCTTTTCAAAAATAGTCCTTTTTTAATAGCATCTAAGCAAATTAAAGGGTGCTGTCTTATAAGCTTCAAAGTTTGTCGTGCCTCACCAAAGGGCTCTAGTTTGTCAGTTCTATGAAAAGAAATACTCCATGCCCTGCGAAAATTTGCAATATCTAAAGCCCACTTTTTGGCGTAGTCAAGGAGCTCTTTTGATGGCACAATGGCATCGATAAGGCCCAATCCAAGAGCCTCTTCAGCAGAGATAGACTTTGATGTCAGGATCATATCCATGACTTTTGACAAACCAACTAATCAGGGTAGACATTGAGTGCCTCCAGCACCTGGAATGACCCCAAGTTGAAGTTCAGGCAAGGCAAGCTGTGACTTGGGAGCTGCAATTCACCCATGGCAGGACATGGCTAACTCTAAGCCTCCTCCAAGCAGAATAAAGATGCAAACATAATTTTTGGGTGGATTCCACACCTCGGATGCACAGCAATTCGACAGCGCTCCTGTTGCTAAAAATCAGATTGTTACTCAACTTCTTCATACCATCAAAGATCCTTTTATATGACAATATCATCACTATTTTGTCTAACAAGGATGATATCCACTTTGACAAAGCATGTATATCTCTTATTGAATATTCTCAACGTCATGAGCATCATTTGGAAAAATCTGATGCTGTTTTGGTCACTCGCGAACAAAGGGATTTTGATGCTGCTTTTGTTGCTCACAAGCGTCCTGCTTCACGTTTTCAGCAGGGTGGACGCCCTAATCAAGGTAGTAAATCTTCTCGTCTTGCTTATCCTAACAAACATTGTTCTTATTGTGATAAGAAAGGTCATGTGGCTTCTGATTGCTGGGCACGTCAATATGATGAGGAGCATGGAGTTACTACAAAGCAACCTCGCTCGTCCAAAAGTTTTCCTCATTGTGATTATTGTGCACATACAGATCATCCATCTTGTTGTTGTTATAAACGCAGATATGATGAAGAACGTTCTCGAGCTTATATTGTTCAACAAACTACAACTGATGATGATCATACTCATCAGGAGCTCAATTTCGTCCATTATGATATCTCTCCAGAAAAGGTACTTCATGTTCATGATGGTTCTCTATTCATCGTTGATTCAGTGTGCCACTGGGAACATGAAATACCAATCGCAGTGGCTTCACAATTATCATTCTCTTCCTGTCAAGAAGTTTGTTTACCTTGCGGATGATACGACTTGTCAAGTCAAAGGAGTGGGTGATTTATATTTGGGGACTGTTTCATCCACTAGAATATTAAGAGGATTTCTTCATGTTCTAGATTTACAAAGAAATCTTCTTTCTGTTGCTCGTCTAGTTGATCTTGGTTTGTTTGTTGGCTTTGATCATAATCAATGTCGTATAGAGAAAGACGGGCATACTATAGCAGTGGCTCCTCGATATGGTAATCTATTTGAGCTATCATTGAACGATACAGTTGCAAATGTTGTTACTGCCCCTGGAGATGCAGATTGCAAATTATGGCATCAATGATTTGCACACTCTGATTTTGCCAAAATTCTTGATCTTCATCGTCATGGTCTTGTGCAAGGTATGGATCTTAAATCTCATCCACATATGGGAATATGTGAGTACTGTGCACTTAGAAAACACCATCGTTCGCCTTTCCACACTTCTACTTCATCACATTCCTGTGCTCTCTTGGATTTGGTTCATACCGATATTTGCGGTCCTTTTTCTGCCTCAAAGTCTCAATATCGATATTTTATAACTTTCATTGATGATTTCTCACGGTACACACATGTCTATCTTCTTCGACATAAGTCTGAGGCTTTACCTATATTTAAACAATACAAGATAAGTGTGGAGCTTCAAACTGGATTCTCTATAAAGACGCTTCGCAGTGACAATGGCGGTGAATATGTATCCAATCTATTTGATGACTTCTGTAAGGATCAAGATATTCATTATGAGTTTACAGTTCCTTATTCTCCTAAGCAAAATGGTGTTGCTGAGCGCAAAAATCGCACGATTCTTAATGCTATACGTTGCATGCTTATACACTCTGGTTTGTCTCGAAAGTTTTGGACTGAAGCACTTCTAACAGTTATTTTTATTCAAAATCATCTTCCAACTACTGCACCTGCTGGTAAAATTCCTATAACAATTTGGACAGGGAAGACACCTTCAGTCTCTCACTTTCGCACATTTGGCTGCATTGCTTATATTCATGTGCCCAAGGACACTCGACATAAGTTGGATCCTCCATGTTTGAAGGTTATTTTTCTTGGTTATTCAGATCATTCCAAAGGTTACAAATTTTATGATCCTTCTTCTCAAAAGGTTATCATTAGTCGTGATGCTATATTTGATGAGAAGACTATGGGTGGCACATGGTCGTCAGATGTTTTAGATGATACACAGTCTTTGCTTAGTGCATTTCCTTACTTGCTTTGTGATTCTACTAATTCTGATGATCATAAACCTCCTTCACCTCCAAAGAAGATTGATGAAAATTTGGAGATCTATGTCGATCTTCCTATTGAGATAGAGCATGGATTCTATTCTATTGAATATGATGTCTTTGATGATGCTATGTTTGTCCAAGAGGATCCAATATCGTATATGGAAGCTATCAATTCATCTCAAAGGGATCAATGGCAAGAAGCTATGCAAGCTGAGTACAATTCTTTAATCTCCAAAGGTACATGGATTCTTACTGAACTCCCCCCAAATCGTGTTCCTATCAAATGTAAATGGGTTTATAAAACCAAGACCAAAGCTGATGGCTCATTTGATAAGTTCAAAGCACGACTTGTTGCAAAAGGTTACTCACAGATTGCAGGAGTAGATTATCAAGAAACATTTTCTCCCATTGTGTGCTCCACAACTATTCATATGATTTTGGCTTTTGCAACACTATTTGATCTAGAAATTCACCAAATGGATGTTAAACGGCTTTTCTCAATGGAGATCTTGAAGAAGAAATCTATATGGAGAAACCTGAAGGTTTTATGATTGTAGGAAAGGAGCATCTTGTATGCCAGCTTCATCGTGCATTATATGGATTGAAGCAAGCCTCTCGTGCTTGGTATATTAAGATTGATCAGTTCCTCACATCTAAAGGTTTTGTTGCATGTTTTGCTGACCCAAATCTTTACATCAAAAGGGAGGACAAATATTTTATTATTCTTGCTCTATATGTTGATGATACTATTCTTGTGTCAAATAATATTGCTTTCTTGGATGCTATGAAGAAGCTTTTATCGACTGCATTTGAAATGGTGGATCTTGGTGAGATACATTCTTGTTTGGGTATTGAAGTTCAACGACACTGACAACAAGGCATTCTTCTTCTTTGCCAGACAAAGTTTATTAATGATATTGTTAAGAAGTTTGGGTTGACAAATGCGCACTCTGCCAACACTCCCATTCTTTCAAGCTCTACCAAGGATACATCTACAACACGCAATGAAGAATCAGCCATTCATCAACCTTTTGCTAATCTTGTTGGTTGTCTTCAATTTATTGGTTTAAACACAAGACTAGATATTTTATTTGCAACTAACTTTTTGGGACAGTATCTTTCTTCCCCTTCCACTATTCATTGGAGTGCTGCAAAACGTATTCTTAAGTACCTCAAGGTTACTAAGGAATTTGGTCTTATTTATCGTCGTCAAGAGGATTCTTCTTTATCTTCTTCAACTTCTCTTTACCTTATTGGATATACAGACACTGATTGGGCAAGTTCACACTTATCCATGCGATCTACAAGTGGGAATTGTTTCTTTGTAAATGGATGTTTGGTTTCTTGGTCTAGCAAGAAACAACGATGTGTTGCGGTTTCTACAACTCAAGCCGAATATGTTGCTGCATCATTAGCAGCTCGCTAGCTAGTTTGGCTTCGACAACTACTTGCAGATTTGGGACATCCTTCATCATCTCGTACACCTCTTCGATGCGATAACCAAAGTGCTATTAGTCTTACCAAAGACTATATACAACATAGTAAATCAAAGCATATTGCTATTCATTATCATTATGTTCGACATGAAGTCAAGAAAGATTCCATTATGGTGGAGCATTGTCCCAGTGATCAAATGGTTGCAGACATCTTTACAAAAGCTCTTAGTGAAGCTCGCTTTAGCTCATTAAGACATGCACTTGGTATTGTTCCAAGTTCTTGTCTCACTGATTGAGGCATGTATCATTGTATTCAAGAAAACTTTATAGTAAATCATTTTTGTATCGTAGGTATGTGTAGGGGCTCGGGTTTTTCCCTTGTTCTCCCCAAGGGTTTTTTCACTCGCAGCCAGAGACCTTTGTTTGAGTGGGGATGTTACAACTATATATATCATCTCTCACTTGACTTGGGTCTTACCTATATATACTAACTCTACATCAATATGAATCATTCTTTGGGAGCATGTCTTGTGTATCTCTCTCGTACTCTCTCTCTCTCTCAACACTGATGATGCTAAGGCATACCTAAAATAATATCACTGGACTGTAATGGTACAACTAGAAAATTTCTTCTTTTAGTGTATTCACCAATTTGAATTTCTAAATCATGCACCTCTTGTGTTCCATTATACCTTGTGCCTAAGAATGCTGCTTTAATGCGATAATGCGTAGGAACAGTTTGTAATTTCAATTCTTTCACTAACTTTGCAGAAATAAAATCATGTGTACTACCATCATCATGCAAAATAATCTTTTCTTTTCCATGCACTAAACATTTCATTGTCAACAAAGAATGTGGAGTTGGCATACCTGGTAAAGTATCCGAAGGAGTAGTAATGTCATCCTCATTTTCTGTAAAGTCTAGCATTTCCTCATGTTCTTCATCTTCCATTGCTCCAAGATAGTTGATATGGACAGGTGGCTTCTTCGATTGGCAATTAGCTGCTAGATGTCCAAGTTGATGGCATTTGTAACACACTATAGGTTTGGCTTTAGATACATTGTTTGCAATGGCAGGAAGTCTAGGAATATTAGGATTTTCTTGTGAAGATGGCTTAGGGTTTTGATTGGTATTCGATGGCAAAGCAGGTGGTTTTGTCCAAGACTTATGGAAAGATGATGAAGGAAATCGACTTTGGTTGAATCTTCTAAAATTTGAATTGAATTGCTTAGAACCATAGTTACCATTTGCTTGAAATTGTTGTGGACGCTTGTCTCTTCCTCGAATCTTGTCTTCAGTGTCATGAGCTAAAGAAATTGCATCTTCAAGAGTTGTAGGCTTGAACATATTAACTTCAGCGTAGTAATACCCAAGTAATCCAGACATATACTTGCGCTTGTGAGTCGCTTCAGGTACATCTTCAAGCATGCGTAATTGGAGTAAGGCATTCCAAAAGTGTTCGGTGTACTGAGAAATAGGCTCACGATCTCTTTGCTAAAGAAGGTCCCATTGCTTTATAGCATTTTCATGGAATTGTAGAGGAAGGAAATTTTGCATAAACTTCTTTTTGAAACTCTCCCAGGTAGTGGGATAATCTATGCTCTTACGAACCACGGTCCACCAAAGAAATGCTCTATCCACTAAATGATTAGTGACACACTTGATTTTATCTTTTTCAGCGTATGTTTCCTCATGAAAGTAATCATCAAACTGACTGATGAATGCAAGAACAGTTTTTCCATCTTGAGTGCCATTGAAAGTACGGAATTTGAAATTTCTTTTACTTATCTTTGTTTCTTTGCGGATGGATTGAGCTTCGAGAGTCGCATCAATGGTTCGTCGAATAAGATCTTCAGATTGTGGTTCCTCTTTGTCGGTAGTCGATCTTTGTAAATTGGCCAATTGAACTTGCAATGCTTGCCGGGCTCTTCGTTCTTCATCCAACTGCATCATAATTAAATCCAACTTTTGTTCCACTGTAGATTCAGGAAGATCGCCTTCAACCATTAAGTCATCCATATTTGGTTCCGTCATCTTGCAAAACTTCAAAAGACCTCATACTCTCAAAATCCAGTTAGTAGGACGAGCGTAGCTCAAGATCGGGTGTACAAGGCTTATATATTTTTGTTTGGCTTTCACGGTCTTCGTCTTTGGTAATTGTGGGATTTGAAATCTTTGAAAAATCTGTGTTTTGACCTTTTGCGTGTGCTGAACATGGTTCAGCAAGTCTGTGTATGCGAACAGAGTCTTCCAGGGAACAACTTTGCAGTTCGGTGCTTCTGCGCAGGGACAGTCCTTATGGGAGTTTTTGGCATAAGTCAGGTCTGACTTCTGGTTACTTGCCGGACTTGCAGAGTTGCAGACTTACAAAACTTGCAGAACTTTGAAACTTTATGTGATTTAGGACTTGTGTAACTAAGCTTAAAGCTTAGTATGCAACAAACGACGATTTTTAGGGGGAGCCATTTTCTGACGCCGTTTTTTTCGGGATGCTGCCGCCCTCTGTCATCGAATTAAAAAAAAATTGAAGCTTTTAAGCTTCTTAAGCTTTATAAGCTTTAAACTCAAGCATTTAATCTTTATGAAAGATATGGCTTATCTCTGTTGACTGTGAGAAGACTACTTGAAGAAGAAGATGTTGGAGTGATCCTCCGCCATTACAGGCCGGTCCTTTGTGATCAAAGGCTGTAAATAGAGGTTCTTGACCGCCAGGAATCCACGCGTATCGACCGTTCACGATGAGACTGACCGTAGAGCTCGATCATTCCAGGAGCTCCACCTTCGCACAAGATGGGTAGCGATTGGAAGCTCTTAATCTGAGCTTCGCTCTGATACCATTGGTGCACAGATTGGATGCTGTATGCTCGCGTAGTGAACATTGAAAGGTCCCCAAGAACAAAAAAACTCTACTTTTTGCACAAAACTCAAGGTAGAAAGCATGCACGACATGAACAAGAGGCCAATTGGGTGCAATCTCCCCCCATGCCTTGTGTGTCCACAAAGCATGTATTTTATGTATTAATCATCTTCAAGCTCAAATACTAGCCCAAATTACAAAATAGCACGCTTTTGGCTTTTGAGTTTGCTTTAGCACAAAATAGAAATAAAGCTAATGGACGGGCGCCCAAAGAATCAGGCATACCCAATACAATGTCCAAATACAAATATCATAATCGTGCGCCCATGCGCATACAAAATAACAAATAAATATCCAACGCCTCAATAAATAGGTGCGACAAAATATATGCGCCATGCCCAAGGTATGCGCCCATCAAAATATAAGTGATAACTCGAATACACGCTATCTTCCAATACTTTCCTCCGCCACTGCTGCTATCTCTACACATCAACTAAAGCATTCACAATCGTTAGTAAAATAATACAATTAAATCGACAAAAGTGAATACCTAGCAGTCTTCGGCCACATAAATAAATCAACTGATTAGAAATCAATCTTAACCTTAATTTATTACGAGTGCGCACTCTAAACTCATAAACGTTCATTAATTTAATATATATTTTGCGGAATCACCCGCTATGGAATCACCCATGTACATACTAAATTAATGAAACACTCGAAAAGGATAGGCGTCCCCATCAACTTCTCGCACAAAGAATCCACTTTGTGTATGAGCCCTAGTCAACAAAGTTTACAGAATCCACTGTAAAACCTCACGGAGTCCACCGTGGCATGGAATCCACCGTGAAATATGTCTCCTGGCGTCACCACTAGTGTGGGCATAAGTAAAATTTGGCATGAAATATTTGGTTACATTGATTTTGCAATGTTAAAGAAGATGCATAAGGTATGATTGTTATCTACCTACAATAACTAAAATAAACGAACCATGCAAAGGTTTTATGATGGGCAAGAAATAGAGAAAGGCATTTCCACAAGAAAACAAGAACAGGTTTGAAAAAAAGAAAAATATTTATAATAAATGAGTATGTTTTGAAGGTGAGAAGCCTTGAAGATACTTTGGAATCTATTGATACAATGACTAATGATAATGATTTTGTATCATCTACTTTGGGTGGCCTTAATAATACAAAGGCTTGGAAATCATTTGTTACTTCTGTATATGCACAAAATCCATTTTTAGATTTTGATGAGTTGGTCTCTCTCATATTTATTGAAGAGATCAAGACGCAGGGTGAATCATTAGAAAAAAGTGGTGAATAGGTCCAAGCATTTTACTCCCCTTTAGGAAGGGAATATGGCAAGTCCTCTTCAAGACATCATGGTATGGGACGTGCTAGTTGTTAGAATATCAAGCTCCCATTACTCTCCTGTCAGTATGTATGACCGACATTAGATGTGTCCAGCTATATCAACAAGTGTGGGACATTAAATAAGTCGGTGGTCTTAGACCCAGTGTGAATGGTCCTACGGACCTTAGTACTATTGTCTACACTTATGTTATGTTAGTAGTCTATGAAATAATGGAATATGATGAACGACCTGAAGGTTAGGTTGCTGCTCCATTACATTAACTCTCTCCCTCTCTCTCCCAACATGGTATCAAAGCCATCATGGATGGGCTCTTGAAGGCATGAAGCTGTGAGAAAGATCTGCAACCTGAAGACTCAGGGCAGTGGTTGAAGAGAAGCAGGCTGTCATTGTTTCTGCAGAGAGGTATGTGTTGAATGCATCTTCAGTATACTTGAAGGAGAGTGTGTCAGGACCTGTCTGGAGCCTTGTAAAGGCTTGGTTGGTCATCATTGAGTAGATCTATAATAAAGTGGTCATTAGTGTGAAGCAGGAGCAGCTCAGAACAGTCCACGCAAACTGCTCCAGTTTGCTGATCTGCATATGCTGGCTGAAAAAGCACATTTGAATAGAATGGAGCACTTAAATGCTTACTTCTTATCCCAATCATGCTTACCTTTTGAATATAGTCTTGAATAAATTCCCCACAAGCTATTTATTGGTACTCTCTACTCTTCCATTAGCTTGGGGGTTATAAGGCATCATCTTGTTATGTTTAATCTTTAGAGCTTCTATCAGAGCCTCAATCACTTTATTTAAAAACTATGTCCCACGATCAAACACAAGCTTCTTAGGTGGTCCAAAATGGCAAACAAATTGTTCCAAAATAAAACTAGTCGTTTCCATCATAGCACAGGTTCAGACCATTTTGAGAAATAGTCTATTACCAAAATGATATAATGCTTTTGTGTAGTTGATGAAGGATGTATAGGTCCAACAAAATCAATTCTCCACTTCTCAAATGGTAGTATAGCCATGATAAGAGTCAGTGCGCTTTCTATTATCCATATTATCATGTCTCTAAAATGTATAACATCTTTTGATATACGCAAAAGCATCTTGGAAAATGGAAGGCTATCAAAATATGTCTCTCAATGCTTTCTATGGAGTCAACCATCCAGCAAAGTATCCTTCACAAGCAAAGTCATGAAACTCTTCCAAAATAAATAGAACCTTATCAGATATAACACATCAACATGATAAACATCATTGACCCCTTGCCAATATAATAGTGTTCATGTAATCAAGGTAAATTTCAAGGCTTGCTGCCTAATTTTTCTCTTTTCAACCTTCGACAAAGCGGCTCCAGCCTCTCATGTGGATAGATAGTGTGTTATAGTAGCATACCAAGATGGAATGGAGGCTATATCTATTTTGAATAAACCCTCAAGATCACTTCCTTCAGCTACGACTTCATTAAACTCCCAAAAATCCACAAGACATTCAACGGTGCCTTGCAACTTCAGTGGCTTGCTTCTAATTTTATAATCAAACTCCTGCATTTAGGCAAGTGGGACATGGAAGGAGCAAAGCGTTCCAACTTGGAGTGCTCTAGAAACCATCGTGCTAAGGCTGGTTACACACCAAGTGATGGATGGCCAACCCTTGTCCAGAGTGTGGGCATGCACTTTTTGAAATTGGTTGTGAACATGGGCGTCATATTTTTACACACCAAATGGACACAGTTTGTAAAAAAATAAAAAATAATAGACTTATAATTTTTTTGATTGGTTGCAAATGTAAAAAGTGCACCCTTGTCCGCCACTTTACAGAGTGGGTAGGGAAAAATCCCCGGTCCGAAATTGGGCAAGGAGTTTACCTATTTAGCAGGTAAACAACAGGTCATGTCCTCTCCAGTGTGTAAAGGACTATGGAAGCCTAACCCTTAAATAAGTGTTTTGATTGGTTAAAGCTTACAAAGTGGATGTCCATTATTTGGTGTGTAACCAACCTAAGATGCGTGAGGATTGGTCTCGCCGAGGAGTGTGGGGACCTATAGCATATTGGAGTTGGGGTGGGTGGCCACTCTCATTTGTTTTGTTAGCGTTGTGTTTTAATGTGGATAATTGGCGATCGTTGGATTCAAAGAAAGAGGGATTTGCGGATTTAAAGGCTCGCCGGTTAAGAATGTAATTAATCGAATGATGAATGATGAATCTAGTGTATGATACAATCCAAATGTGTTGTGAGGTGGTACAACATTGTTATTATACTCCGGGAAGTGTAGGTAAGAGTTTTGTATAGTGTAATCCCACCTTCAAATGTATGTTAAAATTTACCTTTAAAAATAAAATTTGAAGATGAAAAAACCTACAGATCTTGGAGAATTTTAGTGTATTTTTGACTCATTACCTCTAAATTTTGACATGAAACCTCTTTATCTTCCCACTTCAAGGTTTTCCAACTTTTTCGAAAAAGATTTATTTCGAGCACTGGTTCTGTACAATAGAAGATGTTTTATGTCGCCCGGACTAATCTACATGCTGTGGGATCGATCAATTAGAGGAAGTTGGTGCAATCTGAGTGAGGCGTTTGTTTGTTTATTTGGCTGGCCAAGAGCGTACCAGGTCATCAGACAAATCGCACCCAAGCTGCTGTGCTAGGAGCACCGTTGTTGATGACACGGAGCATGTAGTAGCCGGACGGCGCGACAATGGTGTTTGGAGGGGCGGTGAGAGTGGCGATGTACGCGTTGCCTCCAGCCTTGACGAAGGCGCCGTTCAAGTAGAGCATGCGTTGGTTCATGGAGACAGAGTGGGTCGTGAATGGTGGGAAGTAGATGTTGAAGACGACGTTAACAGGGGCGGTGGGCACCGTGAAGGTCACCGTGAACTTGGCGCCGTAGTGGATGACGGCGGCAGAGACGACGGTGATGGTCGGGCGGCGAGGGTTGTAAGAAGGGTCGAGGTAGTAGGGGCTGAACGCCTCCAGGCGAAGCTCTGTGGGGAAAGCGCCGCCGAACACGTAGCCAGCGTTGCTGTTGCTGCCGCCGACCAGCACCCTGCCGTCGTGCAGCACGGCAGCGGTGGAGTGATACCATCGGGGGATGGGAGATGCGGCCA
Organism: Lygodium microphyllum; assembly: GCF_053477565.2. Lineage (NCBI taxonomy): Eukaryota > Viridiplantae > Streptophyta > Polypodiopsida > Schizaeales > Lygodiaceae > Lygodium > Lygodium microphyllum. Next base: position 117,798,738 of record NC_141142.1, read on the forward strand.
ACACCTACAATAGCATAGTAGTATCAGTATTAATTAGTATATGCTCTTACTCTTACGTTGGAACACAATAATAACATCGCAATTAGTCCAACATCAGAACTACGTCGATCATCTGACGCATTAGAGGAATGACGAATGATTAACCATATGTACAGTAATCACCTGAAACCTCCTTCCCGCAGGCTTCCATGGGGAGTACAGGTAAGGCGCCTGGGCCGCCTTTCTAGCAGCCCCCCAGCCGGCCGTGCCCTGCTCAGCCCCGTTGATGATGAGGAGCTCCCCTACGGGAAGGATGAGCATGTCGCCCATCACCCTGGGCGCCGGCATGTTCTCCTTGGCCCACTGGGGCTTAGGGTCGGTGATGACCATGCGGCCGCAGTCCTGCAGCGCCGGGGTGGTGGCGGCGGCACTGTCCGGGCTGCCACCCCATATTAGCACCTCCACCTTCTTGAACCCGTCGGCGTACTGGAGGGGCAGCATGACAGATGAGCCGGTGGACGGGTAGTTGCGGGCGCCGCCGGGCAGGTCCGGGAAGACCTTGACGATCTTGTTGGCATTGTAGTCGAAGAGGATGGACTTGCGGTTGGCGAAGATGAAGAGGTTACCGTCCGTGGAGAGGTGGACGAAGGGGTACAGGTTGTTCTCCACGCCGGGGACGTTGGTCTGCTCGAGGAAAGGGAGAGCGATGGCGCCGCCGCGGCCGGCGGGCACGAACTCGTAGCTGAAGGCGGCGCGCCCGCCCACTACGATGACGCGGTTGTCCGGGAGGATCTGGTCGGAGGCGTACCAGCGCGGGGCGGCCAGCAGGGGGCCCCTCTCCACCCAGTCGCACTTGCCGTCGGCGCAGGGCGCGAAGGTGCGCACCATCTTGGCGCCGTCGTAGAAGCCGCCCGTGTGCGTGAGGGTGCCGTCGGAGGTCCAGGCGCCCGAGGAGCACCAGGTGTCGGTGAAGATGAAGAGCGGGCGGGCCTTGTTGCTGGCCACGTCGTACTCGAAGGAGTGCGCGGTGCAGTCCACCTTGAGGGCCAGGTCCTGCGGATTCCGGCGGCAGCGGCCGCCTGGCAGCGGCAGGCGCGACGCCCCGAAGTTGGTGCGGTCGAAGCAGAGGACCTTGTTGTAGTGGTTCACCGTCATGTGCATTACCGACACGCCCACCGTTGTGAGCGTGGCCCACCGGCCGGCGGGGGCAGCCGCCGCAGTGTACGTCTGGCGCTCTTCCGCCATCGTGACAAGCAATATCCATAGCAGTGCAATATGCATCATCCGCATGCCGGCGAGCTTATGATATAATCTGCAACTCTTCTGGTAGTTCCTCCTAATTCTCAAGTTGGGAGTTGTGGTACGACGTCGGCCCATGATTAATGACGTTGCACAGCAGCTCGACGTCGTCGACGTTCACCGAAAATACTGAGAGAGAGAGGTATCAGCCGTACCGATCGATATTGACCTTCAGCCTACTTCTCTTAGGATTTCTATGTTCTATGTGTACACCCTCTAGTCCCGCCCGTTGATATTGATCTGCAGCCACTTCCTGTGACTTTCCTACGTTTTACACCTAATGGATCGACCGCCCTAGCTCGATCACACGCCTGCACAGTCTAAGCGAGGCGGTGCTCACCGGCCAATATACAATACAGCACCCACCCACACTACTGCGTCTCCTGGCCAGTCGAAAGCACTGAGCAGCAGCACGAGCTGCCGCTTGTATTTATATATAAGGCTTATACGACGCCTAGAGATTCTATCTAATTATCATAGTGATTTGTAGTTAGCTGTAGCGTGTTCACGATACTCGTTTCTGCACGAACTCCCCACTTCGTCATCGACAGCGACGTCAACAGGCCTCTCCGTCGACCTAGCCCGCGCTATACCTGGACTGGGTCTGAACTCTGGCCGTATTTGATAGTTATGACGGGGTTATAGAATTCGTATATTATTAGCCCGATTTATTTATTTATTTAGCGTCAGTGATCACTGCATTCCTTTTTGACGTGGTTATGTAATTCGTAGCAGGGTATAATTGGTAATTCTTAGTAGAGGTGCTCACGAAATACTGGATCCGAATTCTCACCCGCGCCAGCAATGCAGATTATATGCTTCAAGAAAAACCTCCGCTCACAGATCAGAGACAGCTCGGAACGCCCATTGCGAGATGTACGCGGCGACCTCGATCACTCCAAGAGAATATATTAAGCCGGCCGTGCTTGTTGTGCTGATCCGAAACCAGCCGGCCGCTTTGCTTGGCTGGAGGAGGAGGAGCTGCAGTTGTAGTCGCTGCATGGAACTCGCCCTCGCGGGCTCCGCCGGTTCATCTGCCAACTTACCGCCATGTCTTATTTATGGCTCGTGGTGTGACAACAAGTTGCGGGGGAGCCTGTGTTAGAACCCTCGCCATTAACTGGCACGCGCTCTGTGCATCTACATCTACATCCTTTTTAATAGACTTGCTAGTTGCAATTGTTAATTGGAGACGACTATCCATATTATCGAAGTTGGATTGTAGGGCCATGCTCGTGACAGTTCAGCTGCCATGCTTCGTAATATATTGGTCAATGAAAGAAACAGAACAGTGGATGATGCTCCAAACCAATTTCTAGATAACGCCGAATCACCTAAGAGCTAAAGTTGAATGCCTACGCTGCTATCGAGAGAGGGAATTAACGAAGCGTTAATATATTGGAATGTGATACGATCATTTTAGAATATGAGAGCGATTATCTTTAAAAAATAATGCGGTACATATCGAAGTAAAAAAAGTAATTAGGACATCATCCTTAGATGCGTGTCGGTTTAACCCAAGGATGTTAATTTCTTGGCAAAAAGCTTAAAGACCTAGTGCTTGCTTTCCTCGAAGCTAAGCACTACCACCAAGTGTTAGATTGAGCAAACTAACACAATCCATAGGCACCTTATGGCCATTCCTACCAAATACAACATCATTCCTTCTATTCCAAATAAACCTCAAAGTCACCACAAACACCAACAAAACAAGATGCTAGGAGCTATCATTAACAGAGATTATCAAAACAAAGAGGGCTAACATACTCAAATCATCTCTAAGGTTAGCTGACTTGAGCATGAGTTTAACTTTCTTCCATACAATAGACGAGTGCATGCACTCCCAGAAAAGGTGTTCTTGGTCTCATCCTTCCTCTTGCACAAGGGGCATAGGGGGTTGACTGATATCCTTGAGCTTAGGAGAGCCTAAATGGGTAGGGACTTCAATATGAGGCTCCATCTAAAGAGGTTGAACCTATATGAGGATGCGCATCTCTATATCTTTTTGAGTCATTTTTTCCACGTGGCAATTGATACAAATGGGCACTCCTTCCATTTTTCATATACCTTCATGGGAATGGTGGGTGCAACAACCATGAAGTCCCTAGTCTTCCTACTGTTCCATAAGGTCTTCCCATTGGGACCTTCAAGTGGATGCAAAAAACTAGTATAGCTAACTATTACTGGAGTGGGCCAATCCTCTCTTAGGTCCATTAGTACCGATTATGACTAGTGGATCTCCACTTGTGAGATTGAAGTCAACTTACGACCTATTGAACGTCGAAGAGATGATCTACTGCTTTAGGAGGACAATCTCGAGTTGTTTAGAGTCCATCCTCCTAGTGATGCCAAAGAGTAAGCCTTGTGCTAGGTAACTAGAGGCTTAATGCCTGCCCCTTTGCTAGCCATGTCAATTTTGATAGTACCCCATGCAACCTAGGGATTCAATCTGGAGCCCCTCCAAGACTAGAAGAACTTCATACACAAATGCTTAACTTGCCTCCAAGAGCTCGTTTGGAAAGCAAATAAGGAGATAGAATACACTATAGTAGTAGAGCTAAGAAAGGATTTCAGTATTGTTAATCTATCCATAGGAGAGAGCAAGTATCCAATCCCTTTGCTAACCTTTGTTGACATTTTATCAAGATACTACTTTAAATGTTGCTTGTTAGTGGTACTAACACCTATTGGTACCCCTAAATACTTTGCAATTTCACTCAAATTTATGAGCTTCAAGCCATATTGGAGTAGCCCCTGCTCAAGCTTCCTCCAAGAATGAAACATAATCTCAATTTTGGAGTGGCTTATCTTGGAGGTTGGTAGATCTGTAAACTCCTTGTAGATATCCATTAGAAAGTTAAGGGACTCTTTTCCTATAGCTACCATTGCAAAGTTATCGTCCGCAAAAACTAGCTAGATCTATTGCTACCATTCAACAAGGGGAGAGCTTTGATAGTGCTATCCATGATTCTAAGGTCAATTTTTCCTAGAAGTGGATTTGCTATTAGAGAAAATAGCAAGGGAGCAAGTAGACGTCCGTTATAGATTGGCTGCCTTGTTAATCATTGCATAGGCATTTTGACACAGACTACCAACCATAGAGGAGAACATAGAGCCAAACCTAAGAGTAGCTAGTGTGCTCATTATGAAGGACAACAACGGATTGGATTGTAGGCTTTGTCCAAGTCCATGTTGACAAGGACAAAGTGTGCTCACCTCACCATCATGTAATCCATGGAGAGCACAAGATTCAATATACTAACTTGGATTTTTATCCCAAAAACGAATCCAAATTGCTTCGTATGAATTATCTTAGAGAAGAATATCGACTTGACTCTCATGGTGGCCAATGCTTTAGTCTTGAGGGATGCACCTATAAGAAATTATCTATATAATGTGTGTTAAGAAATACCCTTTCTTTATACTTGAAAAGGCCATAAAATTACTGCGACTACTTTACTTAGCTTACATATTATTTTCAAATGGCAATTAAAAAACCCTTTTGTAAATATAAACATGTAAATTTTACTAAATAAAATGCCCTTTCTTTTGAACTCACGTGGTATCTTACATATTCTACAAGGTGCACTTGCCGTGGCTTTAACTAAAACCTTATAGGTGAAGTTTAGCATAATAGTTAGTCTACCATTGAAAACTTTAGTCTTGAAAGGGGTTTTGGGAATTAACTTGATCATCCCTCTATTGAAGGAGTGGACCATATTGCCTAACTTTCTAATATAGTTCAATAGCCTGGAGACTAGGTCATCAACACATGCGTCCCAAATCTTTTGAAAGAGCTCTATCAACAACCCATCTCGCCCTCAGGATTTTCCTATCTTCATCTTCATAACAACCAACTTGATGTCATTTGTAGTGAATGGCCTCTCTAATAACAGTGCTTCATGCATAGGCATGGGATTATATATGCCTTCAAAGAAGGCTTTAAGGTGCATATCGTTATCTACTAAAATGGGGGGTCCAAACCCTACAATGGAAGCCAAATGTTATTTAAAGATAGTACGAATGCCTCTCTAGTCCTTCATTACGATGCCATTAAAGTCTTCAATACATGCAATAAACTATCTTTATTGTTTAACCTTCAAGGGAAATTTTAAAGAGAGAAAAACTGCTAAACAAAAATCATTGAATGAAAAGAGCTGAATATGAAGGCAAGGCAAAACATGATCTACACGTAAGAACATCAAACAACTAATACTATGCAATAGTAATTTTTGCAACCGGATCCACCTTTCCAATGGCAATTTGCCTTGTAAAAGGAAAGGATAGAAAAGTATCAATTTTTTTAAAATTCAAGATAAGATTAAAATTTAACATTTCCTAAAGAAATGGTTTTAAAAAATGTATGACTTTATTATTATTTTCAAAGCTTTGACTTAAGCCAATCGGCATGTGGGCCTAAGGTCCATTCTACCATTGTCTACTTGCCCATTGTAGCATTGCCCACAACCCACTCTTAAGTGTCCAATGCCCAAGTGTCCAATGCCCACTCTCTCATTTCGTAATCTCAATGTGACTTTACATTTGCTTTTGTTGAAGTTCACATCGTAATTGAGTAATGAGTATAGATTTTATCGTGCTCGTGAAGTACTACTACCTACACAAGAGACTCCCCCCCCCAACCTCTCATGAGCCTCAAGGCTATAGTCTTTCCCCAAGCTTGTAGCTGCCTAATCTCCCCATAGGTGAGATAATTGCTCTAGTCTTGAATCCTATAAGTAGTAGTACTAAGAGGCACATTTTTTTTTATATTACTGACGACTATGCTTGTCTCTCAATTTAGCATGCAACCTTGAAGACAACTGAGCAGAAGTATAAAAACCAATGAAGCCATGGTCAAACATGTTTGTTCCTCCCCCCCTCCCCACCAAGTGTGGCAAAGGGGCGTCTAATGACCCAATAGATTAAGGAATGGATTAGGGAACATATGGAAAATTACATAAGGAATGAAGTGGGGAAGTTCGCTTCATTGAGCAATGGGTCTTATTGTCTTTCTAGTGATAAAACATCACTACCACCACAAGGATTCCAACCACAAGTGCAGCCCAAAGCTACAATATCGAGACAATCAACCTTGTACTACCATAGCTTTTTAAACCCACATATGCAAGTGCCCTACTAATATAAGGAAATTAATAAATGAAATGATGATATTTTATTCAAAGAGATATATATAAGAAAATCCAAAAATAGAATGATAATCCTCTCTTCTTTTCTCTCTCTCTATCTATCTTCTCTTTTCTCTCTCTCTTTTCACCTTCTACTTTCCACTCTCTCCTTCTCTCTCTCTCTCTCCTCTTCTCTCTCTATGCATCCATCTCTCTCTCTTCTCTCTTCTTCTACTCTCCTCTTATCTTCTCTCTCGTCTCTTCTGTTTCTTCTTCTCTCTCCTCTCCCCTCTCTATTTATCGCTCCTCTTCTCTCTCTCTTTTCTCCCTGTAGTCTTCTCTTGTCTTTTATTCTCTACTTACTTTTTCCATCTTCTCTCTCTTCTCTATTCTTGTCACACTCCTCTCTCTTCTCCACTCCCTTCTACTCTCTTCTCCTCTTTTCTCCTCTTTTCTCTCTTCTCTCTCTTCTCTCTCTTCTTTCTATTCCCTCTCTTCTCTACTCCAATCTTCTCTCCTCTCTTTTCTCCATATCCGCTATTTTCTCTCTCCTTCTAGTATCTACTCTCTTTTTATCTCTTGTCTCTTTTGTCTCTTCTTTCTCTTTTTTTCTCTTCTCTCTTCTCTCTTCTCATTTTTCTCTGCTAATTCTACTCATGCTCCCTCTCTCTCCTTCTATTCTACTCTCTTTTCCTCTCTTCTCTCTCTCTCTCTCTCTCTCTCTCTCTCTCTTCTTTCTCTTCTCTTATATTCTCTCTCTCTCCTACTCTTTCTTTCTCTTTTATCTCTCCTCTCTCTTCTCATACTCCCTTTCTCTTCTCTCTAGTTCTTTTACTCCATCTATATTTTCTCTTCTCTCTCTTCTTCCTTCTCTTTTCTCTCTCCTCTCTTTAGTTATACTCTCTCTTTCTTCCCTCTAGTTCTTTTACTCCATCTAACCTTTCTCTCCTCTCTTTGCTCCTTCTCTCTTCTTTCTCCTCCTCTTTATTTCACTACAAGATACATGCCACATATTGACGCTTAAAGCAAAACAAATATTCATTAAAAATTTTGTCCCCGTCATCGCTAAAAGCATTAGTATAGACATCTCTATAGATTCATTGCTATTTTTGTGATGCAAATAGCAATACAGATAGTGATGCTTTGTGATATATATATTGAATCAAATAGCAATGCATGCAATAAATTAGCAATACAAATAACAATGGTTATAAATAAAAAAAAGAATTCGTAATTGAATCATGATATTTTACAAAGCAATTATATATTGAATATACAATCATCATCAAGATAGGTTCAAAAACTACATAAAACGACAAGACTAATAACTCAGAAAATAAGTATAAGATTGATGATGGCAACTCGTAGAAGTATATAGAAACATAGAGAGGAGAGTTCAAAACAAACATGGAAATGTATCTACAAATATCGCATAAAATATGATTTTATACAAAGGATGAGAAATATATCTAAGGAATGCTATATGGAAGAGACATGCAAGGATCACAAGACTAAAAAGGGAAATAATGTTTGCTCCAAAAATCCAAGTGCATGCTATAGCTCCTTGCCATTTGAAAGCTCGGCCCGATGCAATGGAGCATCGAATGGACTCTACAAAATAAACAATCTAACATTAGTCTACCATACATAATGCATCACAAAAACACTAATGACTTCAAACAAGAAAGAGGATTGACTTTCTAGGCCACCGCATGCATACAATCTAGCGATAAGCGCAGTGAGAACATGTCTCTCTGTATATCAAGTCTCCAAACCTATAGGATCGTGATTTGTGATGGAGTGCTGCAAAGAAAATAGAATAGCATTATTAGAAATAAGGTTGTTAGTATAAGGGATATTCCAAATATGAAAGTGAGAAGAACCAAAAGAAAACTTACAAATTCCTCGAAATAAGTCCCATGGCCACCACTCCCCAAATGATGCACGACCTCTACCTCCAATTGTGCCCTCACTGCCTCGCGCTCTACTATGGCTATTACCCTGAAGAGTTCGTGGCCTCCTTCTTGAGTCTCTATCAATCCTCTACATCATCCAACCACTCGGGCTTTGAGATGCCACTCTTGTTTGCCTTGAATGTGTTTGATCATCTATGTGATATATATGCACACATACATTCCATCATCCACTTAGTGAAAAACCTCTCTGTCGTCGTAGATATCAAAAACTCATCATGCAAAGAGACCACTACATAGTCATTGCTTTGCTCCCATATATTCTTCCAATGGTCCAACACATTGTGTCTAAATACTTAGCACAACTCTCTCATACGAGCCATCACCCTCCTCCCCTTATCATTCATGATCATAGCACTTATTTTCTCAACCATGAGGTATCTATATTCTATTGGGATATGTCTAAGATGTATCCTCTCCCACCTTGACCATGTTCCTAGGTATAACCATGAGATCCATGTACATCTTGCATCTTGCATACATGTAATGGGGGCGGTATCTCTCTAAGTAGCACACCCATAGGGATGCCACCTAGTGAGAATAAGTGAGCGAAACCTAGAGTCACGAGAGTAGATGTCCCCATAAGTGTGACAAACCTTGGAGGTGACAGTTGTCCAATAGAACAACGAGACGAACACTACATTGATTGATGCCAGGAGGCATATTCCACGGTGGATTCCGTGAGGTTTTACGGTGGATTCCGTAAACTTAGATAATCGGGGCTCATACGCAAAGAGGATTCTTTGTGCGAGAAGTTGATGGGGACGTCTATCCTTTTCGGGCGTTTCATTAATTTAGTGTGTACATGGGTGATTCCATAGCGGGTGATTCCGCAAAATGCATATTAAATTAATAAACGTTTATGAGTTTAGAGTGCACACTCGTAATAAATTAAGGTTAGGATTTATTTCTAACCAGTTGATTTATTTATGTAGCTGAAGACTGCTAGGTATTCACTTTTGTCGGTTTAATTGTGTTATTTTACTAACGATTGTGAATGCTTCAGTTGATGTGTAGAGATAGCAGCAGTGGCGGAGGAAAGCATTGGAGTCTAGCGGATTTTCGATCTTTCGACTATATTTTGATAGGCGCCACGCCTATATTTTGATTATGTCTATAGAGACATCGACTATTTATTATTATTTTGTATGCGCTTATGCGCCTGGATATGTTATTTTTATTTGGACATTGAGATTGGGCGTGCCAGACTCTTTGGGCACCGTCCATTAGCTTTATTTTCCTATTTTTGGTAGAAAGCAAACTCAAAAGCTAAAAGCTTGTCATATTTTTGTAATTGGGCTATTTTTGAGCATAAAGATTGGAAATATATATTAAATACATGCTTTGTGAAGCGCTCACACAAGGCATGAGGGAGATTCAACCCAATTTGTCTCTTGTCTCATGTCGTGCTTGTTTTTACATTGGTTTTTGTGCTAAAAAGTAGAGTGCTTTGTTCTTGGGGACCTTTGGGAATTCACTACGTGAGCTACCTGCGTCCGATCTGCGCACCAGTGGTATCAGAGCGGAGCAGAGATCAAGGGCTTCCAATCGCTACCAATCTCGGGCGAAGGCGGAGCTCCAGGAACAAACGGCCTCTACAGTCAATCTCGTCGCGAACCGTCGATACAGGCAGACTTCTGGCGATCAAGAACCCCTGTTTCCACTCTCAGATCGCGAAGGACCACTCTCTGTCGGCGGAGGACCACTCCCTCAACTCCATGAACAAGTCGTGATAGAACAGTGAGAAATTTCTTATCTTCTTCATTAACAAAGCTTAAGTACAAAGCTTAAGAACTTAAGAGAAGCTTGATAAGCTTCAAAACGTCTCATCGTGATCAAGAGGAGGACCCCCGAAAATTACGCGGAATCAAAACGGCCCCCCCCCCCCCACGATTCAAAAACGGCGGCCTGCTAGTCCACCAATTAAGCTCTTAAGCTTAATCACCAAGCCTAATTAAGCCAAATCATACAAATCTCTGCAAGTCACACAGATCTGACAAGTCAAAATACTCCGGGTCTCGCACTACAGAAGTCAAGTTCAGCAAGTCACTTGGAATCAAGTCCTGCAAGTTCTGCAAGTCAGCTAAGTTCAGCAAGTTCACAACCCTGCAAGTCTGTTAAGTCTGCAACTCTGCAAGTCAGACTAAATCAGAACTGACTAACGCTCGAAACTCCTAGAAGACTTGTTCGTTTGCAAAAACTCAGAACTGGAAAGTTGTTCGCAGCAAGCTGTTTTACCTATCTGCAAGTTCGTTGAAGTACTTTCAGCAAACAGAGATAGAAATATTTCAGAATTTCTGAAAATTGAAGAAGAAAATACCCAAAAATACATAGCCTTGTAATCCCAAATTTGAGCTATGCTCATCCCGCTAACTGATTTTGAGTGAGAAAGGTTTGTTGAGTTTTACAGGATGACTACCCCACATATGGATGATCCTATGGCTGAAGACGACCTACCCGAGCCTACCATGGAGCAAAAGCTGGATCTTATCATGTTGCAATTAGACGAAGAGCGAAGAGCTAGGCAAGCCTTGCAAGCGCAATTGACAAAGCTACAAGGAGCATCCACTGATAAAGAAGAACCTCAAGCTGAAGATTTGATACGCCGTACCATCGACGCCACTCTTGAAGCACAAACCATTCGCAAGGAATCCAAGATAAGTAAACGAAGTTTCAAGTTTCGCACTTTCAATGGCATAAGAGAAGGAAAGACTGTTTTATCATTCATTAGCCAGTTTGATGACTATTTCCATGAGGAAACTTATCCTGAGAAAGATAAAATCAAGTGTGTTACTAATCATCTGATAGATAGAGCATCACTTTGGTGGACTGTCGTCCGCAAGAGTATAGAATGTCCTGCTACATGGGAAGATTTCAAGAAGAAGTTCATGCAAAATTTCCTTCCACCGCAATTTCATGAGAAGGCAATCAAGCAATGGGATTTACTTCAACAACGCGACCGTGAGCCTATTCCACAGTATACAGAGCGTTTTTGGAATGCACTCCTACAGCTACGCATGCTTGAAGACGTACCAGAGACGACACATAAGCGGAAGTACATGTCTGGACTTCTTGGACATTACTACGCTGAGGTGAATATGTTCAAGCCTGCTACCCTTGAAGATGCCATCTCCTTAGCTCACGACACTGAAGATAAGTTACGCGGAAGAGATCGACGACCACAGCCATTCCAAGCAAACGGTAATTATGGATCTAAACAATTCAATTCAAATTTCAGAAGGTTTAATCCAGGTCGTTTTTCATCACCATCTTTCCGCAAGAATTGGCCTAAACCACCCGCATTACCATCCACTGTCAATCCAAATCCTAAGCCTATCCAACAAGCAAATCCAAATATACCCAGACTCCCAGCCATTGCAAATAATGTGACCAAAGCCAAGCCTATCGTATGTTACAAGTGTCACCAGCTAGGCCATCTCGCAGCAAATTGTCATTTAAAGAAGCCATCAGCACATATCAACTACCTTGGAGCTATGGACGAAGAAGAGCATGAGGATATGCCGGATTTCACTGAAGAAGAAGATGATCCTACTACTACTTCCGACACTTTACCAGGTATGCCTACTTTACATTCATTGTTGACTATGAAATGTATGGTGCATGGAAAAGAAAGAACTTTATTACATGATGACGGTAGTACGCATGACTTTATTTCAGCAAAATTGGTAAAGGAATTGAAATTGCATACAGTACCTACGCACTATCGCATAAAAGCTGCATTTTTAGGTACTAGGTACAATGGCACACAAGAAGTTCAAAATTTAGAAATTCAAATTGGTCCATATATTGAAAGAAGAAATTTCTTAGTTGTCCCATTACAGTCTAGCGACATTATTCTAGGAATGCCATGGAGACACCAACATAATCCCAATATAGATTATTCCACACACACAATGAATATAAATTTTCAAGGAAAATCTATTACATTATTTGGTATGCATGCATCTCATATGTTTCCACTGCTTTCGCATACTCAAGCAAAACGTGCACTACGCAAGAATACTAAATCATATCTCATTTGGGTGAATGAATTACACGCAAAAGAAAATCATCTGCACCCTAGGCATAAGGAATTTCTCGCATATTTTAAGGACTGTTTCGCAGAAGACCTACCACCAGGTTTACCTCCATCTCGTCCAGAAGACCATAAGATTGACCTAATACCTGGCACACAACCACCTTGCAAAGCCCCATATAGGCACAATCAAATAGAGCAAAAAGAAATCCAGACTCAAGTAGAAGAATTACTAAATAGAGGTTTAATTCGACCTAGCAGTTCTCCATTCGGTGCACCTGTGCTCTTAGTCAAGAAAAAGAATAATACTTATCGGATGTGTATTGACTACCGAGCATTAAACAAGATCACTGTAAAGAATAGGTATCCTATACCTAGAGTTGACGACCTTATGGACAAACTGCAAGGATCTTCTATATTTAGTAAAATTGACCTTAAATCTGGATATCATCAGGTGAGGTTAGATAGATCCGACATATTTAAGACTGCATTCAGGACACAGTTTGGCCATTACGAATTCTTAGTTATGCCATTCGGATTAACTAATGCACCTGCTACTTTCAGTAGAATGATGAACCGTATTTTTCTAAAATATCAATATTGTGTGATTGTTTTCTTTGATGATATTTTAGTATTCAGTCAAAGTGAAAAAGAGCATTATGAGCATTTATCATTAGTTTTTCAATTACTGAAAGAAAATCAATTGTTTGCAAATCCTGACAAGAGTGAATTCTTTAAGACAGAAATAGAATATCTAGGTCATATTGTATCAAAAGAAGGAATAAAAGTTGATCCTAAGAAAATTGACGCAATATTGCATTGGCCTATTCCTAAAAATGTACATGAATTACGCTCATTCCTTGGTCTTGCTAGTTTCTATAGGAAGTTTGTACGTAATTTCTCATTACTTGCTTTACCACTGACCAAACTTCTTAAGAAAGGCATTGTTTATCAATGGACTGAAAACCAGCAGAAATCCTTTGATTTACTTAAACGTGCATTGACCAATGCCCCTGTTCTACAATTGCCTGACTTTAACCGACCATTCTTTTTAGTTGTGACTGATGCTAGCGGATCAGGAATAGGAGCTGTGTTAATGCAAGACAACCATCCAATAGCATATTCTAGTTCTAAGCTGAAACCCTCTGAGCTTAAATATTCCACTTATGACAAGGAACTCTTAGCAGTTGTCCAAGCATTGAAACAATGGAAGCATTATTTAATGGGTTCAGAATTCATGATAAAGACCGACCAGCAAAGCATTAGACATCTACTTAGCCAACCCCAAATTTCTAACCGCCATATCAAATGGGCTTCATTCATTCAAAGTTTCCATCCTATCATTCAATACCAACCTGGAAAAGAAAATGTAGTTGCTGATGCATTAAGTAGAAGACCTGCAATTTATAACATTTCTATCATATCTTTTGATTCTTTGATTGCTATGAAAGACACATATCACCAGGATATTACTTTTCATTCTGATTGGCAAAAATTAGTTCAAAATAATTTCATTCCTGTTGATTCATTGTCATATAATGATGGATTCATGTTCTTTGAAAAGAGACTGTGTGTTACTATTCCATTCCGATCATTTGTTTTGAATGAAATTCATTGTCCCCCATATCAAGGTCATAGAGGTATCATTTCTACATTACGCATGTTAACTGAAGATTTTTATTGGCCGCATATGGATGCAGATGTGTCTAATTTTGTTTCTGAATGTTTGATTTGTCAAAGAATAAAAAGACATCATGGTAAACAGTATGGGTTATTAATGCCTTTATCTATTCCATCTAAACCTTGGGAACATATATCTATGGATTTCATTACTGGCTTACCAAATACTAAATCTAACCATGACATGATTTGGACAATTGTAGATAGATTTAGTAAGCAAGCATATTTCATTGCATGTAAGAAAACTTTAACAGCATCACAAGCAGCACAATTATTTTTGAAAACTGTTTTTACCAACCATGGATTGCCGAAAGTGATTATTTCAGATAGAGATTCTAGATTTTGTAATAATTTCTGGATTACACTGTTTGCAAATCTAGGCACAAAGATTGATTTCTCATCTGCATTTCATCCAGAAACAAATGGACAAACAGAAGCCACAAATAGCACTATTTTAGATCTTTTGCGTGCATACACTATCTCTAAACCTCAAACATGGGATACTCATTTGCATTTATTACAATTTGCTTACAATAATACACCGCACACATCTACAAAGAAAGCACCTTTTGAAGTTATTTATGGATATAGATTATCTACACCTGTTGCATCTTTGTCTAACAGAATACAAAGTGCCGATGATATTGCTGTTATGCATAACACTATTTTTGATGAAGTAAAGGATATGATTGCTAAAGCCCAACAATCATATACCAAACAAGCCAACAAGAAAAGACAAGCCATGAATTTCAAAATTGATGATTATGTTTGGCTTAGAATAGAGAAGCGTAGACTGCAAAGTGTAGATAGACATCCAGTTGTCAAATTAGCCCCTAGATTCTACGGACCATTTAGAATCATTCATAAGATTAATGACAATGCATTCAAGTTAGAACTGCCATCACATTGGAAAATTCATAATACCTTCCATATTAGTTTATTGAGACCATTTAGAGGACAATTACCTATCCACCCTGTCTATGAAAACCCACCTTTACTAGAGGAAGAGACTGAAATACTTGAACCAGAAGCCATCATAGACACTGACTACATGACCACTAGAACTGGCCGAAGGTATTCTAGATATCTAGTGAAATTTAAGAACCATCCTGTAGAAGAAGCACAATGGATGCACGCTAGAGACCTAAATGCTTTCCCCACTCTGTTAGCTCCACATTGAGCTAATAGCAATTGAGGTCAATTGCTATCCCACCCCGGGGGTATGATGCCAGGAGGCATATTCCACGGTGGATTCCGTGAGGTTTTACGGTGGATTCCGTAAACTTAGATAATCGGGGCTCATACGAAAAGAGGATTCTTTGTGCGAGAAGTTGATGGGGACGCCTGTCCTTTTCGGGCGTTTCATTAATTTAGTGTGTACATGGGTGATTCCATAGCGGGTGATTCCGCAAAATGCATATTAAATTAATAAACGTTTATGAGTTTAGAGTGCGCACTCGTAATAAATTAAGGTTAGGATTTATTTCTAACCAGTTGATTTATTTATGTAGCTGAAGACTGCTAGGTATTCACTTTTGTCGGTTTAATTGTGTTATTTTACTAACGATTGTGAATGCTTCAGTTGATGTGTAGAGATAGCAGCAGTGGCGGAGGAAAGCATTGGAGTCTAGCGGATTTTCGATCTTTCGACTATATTTTGATAGGCGCCACGCCTATATTTTGATTATGTCTATAGAGACATCGACTATTTATTATTATTTTGTATGCGCTTATGCGCCTGGATATGTTATTTTTATTTGGACATTGAGATTGGGCGTGCCAGACTCTTTGGGCACCGTCCATTAGCTTTATTTTCCTATTTTTGGTAGAAAGCAAACTCAAAAGCTAAAAGCTTGTCATATTTTTGTAATTGGGCTATTTTTGAGCATAAAGATTGGAAATATATATTAAATACATGCTTTGTGAAGCGCTCACACAAGGCATGGGGGAGATTCAACCCAATTTGTCTCTTGTCTCATGTCGTGCTTGTTTTTACATTGGTTTTTGTGCTAAAAAGTAGAGTGCTTTGTTCTTGGGGACCTTTGGGAATTCACTACGTGAGCTACCTGCGTCCGATCTGCGCACCATTGATACCTCCACAATATCCACTTAAGCCACTCTCTTTGGAACCAGTACAAGAGCAAGGAGTAGCAATCAAGCATAGGCTCACATCATTTGCATCTCTGCAGTACCTCCCAAAACCACTCCCTCCATCTAGGGCCAATCTAGACCATCGACCCTGCCTACTAGAGATTGAAGCATCAGAGTCTACAGAAGTAGACCTTGTGGAATGGCTTGACGACAATCCTACAACTCCTAATCTACCGTGTCTCTAAAGTGAGCCGTTTGATTCAGAGACATACATGTGAAGATCTCCTATAGCTCCTCATCGGTCATCCCTCGGCTCATCGTGCTCTCTGGGTATCATCAAAGGTTACCTGCACAGACAGAAAATGATGTTAATGTAATCAATATAAGAATATAGTTAAGGCACGCCAATATAGCTTTGCAAAAAAGGATGGAAATCAAAATATGTATACTAAAGTATCTTGAAAAGTAAATTATCAATGAATTGAGCAAGTGGATACAAATATGACATGGCCTGTGGCTCCATGTCAAGCTCCTAACATAGTGCGGTATACATTGGAATGTCTATACATAGGTCTTAATATAAAGAGGAGCCCATTTCATTCTCAAAACATTCCTAGTCTCCTGTCTCTTTGTCTACGTTACCCGTACGTGTTTTCTCTGCAAGCTCCAAGCTCTCTTCGCCCTCCATCCTCCGCAACATCAACCCCTCTATCTTCATACTCTCCTTATCCATGCTAGGGACATTAATTTTACCATACATTCACATACAACATACCACCATTGAGATTGTCGAGGATTTGGATAGAAGATTGCGTATTCAATATCATATATAAGTATGCCAAAAAAAGTAAATCAATATTTATGACTATTTATGTTATGAAAAAATTAACCAAAAAGGTCATGCACATGTTCACAATGACCTGGAAAGACAAACATCTCATGCAGATTGTTCTATCTTTTCTCAAAATCTACCTCAAGAAATCTCATGATCCTCTGATAAGAAAGCGGTGTGTCCGTGATATACCATCCTTCATGTTCTGTGACCTTTAAGAATTAACGATGGCCCACACAATGGATATGCATAATAACTTGAGGTAACCAAACCTATCACAATATCCCTATCTAGTCAACATAAATTTGAACGAGCCATAATAGATATCAACACAACAAGAAGGAAGCCACTTACCTGAGAACTCCTTGAATCTCAAAAATTCATGCATGGTCCACATGAGAATGGCTCGTATATTGGCAGCCCACCAACCATCATGCTTGCTTATGTCTTCCACAGCAACCCCCTCCTCCCATAAAATATTAAGCTTGTCAACTAATGGACAGAGGTAGATGTCCATGTTCTTGACTTTGTAGCACCTAGGAACGAGCAAGCTAAGGATCAAATGTACTTTCTTCGTAGAAAGCCATGGTGGGATGTTATAGTTTACAAGGACTACAAGCCACACACTATAAGAAGTTGAGCGAAGATTGAATGGATTCACACCATCCATAGCAAGACTGAGCCAAATATTCCTTGGTTGTTATGAAAATCCTGGAAAGGTAGAATCAATGTGGCCCCATGTTCATGAATTTTTTGATATTCGTTGAACTTCATCTATGGATCTATTTTGCACATGCCACGTGGTCAAGCTTGCCATGTCTGATATACGAAACATGTGATGTATATGCCGTATAAGTGACAAGTGTATGAGAACCTTTTGAGGGATGGTTTGTCTTTGTAAGTCTTATCGATACCTATGAGTGCCACACTTCAGATATGTCTCCATAATTCTGTAGTCTCCTCAAAATGAAGGAAAGTGGCCTAGTACTTCCACTACAACAAAAAGCCTCATACATGCACATTTAGACGCGATTTTTGAATACAGAGAAAAACTTATGGGCGCATCTATTCGCCCTTCTATTTGCGCGTCTATCATTCCGCGTCTATAATCGCATGTATTGACGACTTTACATGCACAAATAGACGCGTAATAGACACACATATACATGCACATATAGACACGCTTTTAGATGCGCTTTTACAAGCACTGATAGACGCGAATGGAAAACAAAAAATGTCATTTAAAAAAAAAAGATATTTCATTTTCTTTTTTAATTTGAATTATTCAGCGCGTGTAGTCTGCATTATAGATGCGCGAATAAATGCGAATTACCTGCAATTTAGACGCTGCTGATAGACGCGCAAAACAGAACTGGAAAAAAAAAACCAGAGAGCATGTTTTTTTTTTCCCCCCTCCCATACATCAGATTGTGTATTTGGGAAAAAGACAATGTATCTTACGGGCACGAGAATTGAAAGTGAAAGTCCATGTATTCATTATATATCAAAGCAGTTACAAGGGAAGTTTTGAGTGCTTGCGACCTAAAGCGTGACCGCAAGCAGTAGGCTCAAAGAGATATCATACATATACAAGAAAAGAAGGCCTCATGAGGAGGTATGGTGCTCCTCTACGAATCTGAAGAGGAAACATCCTTGCTAGTACCACCATGGCTACTAGCGTCGCTATCCTCCTCCTCGCTGTGCTCCACATCCAGGTTCGCCTACACACACAAAAGATCAGGGTTGCTTACATAGACAAGGTGGAGAAAAAATTATAATTAGTTATACTTTTAATAGGAAAGTAAGAAAAACATACCTCCTCTAGCTATCGAATCCTCATGGTCCGGTTGTATTGGTCCTCAGTGATGAGACCCTCCTCATAAAAGTGAAGCCATGTCGCTGCGCGGTTATGGCCTCGATGGTAACCTACCTCTCTAGGGGTAGGTGTCCTACCAACGATGGTAGTCTACAAAACATTTAGAGATATACAAACAATTAGACGTCACAATATATTAGACTAAAATATATAAAGAATTTAAAGAAATATACATTTAAAAAAAACTAGAAATCAAAATATACTTACAAACTCTGCCTCCCACGACTCTCTGCCGCCCAATCCGTAATGCGACGATCCCATGGTTTCCATTTGGATCCATCGCGTCTCTGCATGCTGGCGACTCTTCACTTTCTCAGCTGCTTTCTTCTTGGCTTTCTTCCACTCTACGAGGTGGCACATAGGTGGTTGGTTGTAGGCTCCATGCCCCTCCTCCAGCCTCCGCAGTGAGTCCCTGGCCCATGTCATGAGGTGGGATCTTTTGTTGTGAAGCATATCCCTCACTTTTATACGTCTCCAATCATCTGAGAATCACTGACCCTCAGGATTTGGGTACCTCCTATGGATTGCCCTCAACACCTCCTACCACAAGCCGCTTTTCTGATTTTTGAAGGCAATGAAACAATCTTTATACGTCGCATGCACGATGCTCCTCATGTACGCCATTACATCCCTTCCCTCATCATCATGAAAGATGCCACCGGCATCTGTAACTCTATAGTAATGGCATACAACCTCCTCTACATGATCTACTGGTGAGGGTGATCGCTCGCCACCTCCTAGGCAACCCCCACACAACCCTCGTCCTCCCCCTCAACTCTCCCTCCTCCCTCTCTGTCGATTGCCCTCTGCCTCGCTAGATGCACGAGCTTTTGCAGATGCACGTGCTTCTGCAGATGCACGTGCTTTAGCCAATGCACGTGGAGTACCTATAAATGGAGTACCTGCATATGGAGTACCTGCATATGGAGTACCTGTATGTGGAGTACCTGCATATGGAGTACATGTATGTGGAGTACTTGCATGTGGAGTCTGGGAAGTAGTGCCAGGCAAAGACGCTAGAGGCGTCCCAGACATGACACTGAATACCTCGTCCGCTGTGGAAGAGCGGCCAAGGTGTCTGGTCATCTCTCCCATGAAGTCTTCCCTACTAGGAAAACCTCCAAAAAATGCATTGACCCCTCTGCCAAAGGAGGCCAATGTATCATTCATATGATCCACATCTGGGTCATTGCTAGATGAACCAGGATACGACATCTGCAAAAAAAAACACAGGAAAAAGACAAATTTATTTGCATACAAAAAACATAGGAGGATATTGTGCAATACAAGCAACTCATGGATGAGGGGTGCAGGTGACTATCCATAGACTAGAGGGCACATTGAGGCCTATATGCCTAGGTGAGGGCTCTAATTCACGAGATCCACATGTAGAACACACAAGCTTCAATCTCACTTTATGTAAAGAATGTAATGTTTGTATAAATGTGTATAAAAGTATACCATTTTCTAATTTGTCACTTTTAGATCTAACTAGACTTTTATTTAGGAGTTAATCAATACCACACAACAAGATTCTACTCTAGGTGATGTCACACAATAGGACCTTGCAGTTTTTAATGTGTATAAAAGTATAACATTGCAGTTTTTAAGCCTTTGACATAACATTGATGTTCATCTTCTGTCCAGCGCATCTATTTGCGCATCTAACGTGCAGCACAGACGCGCATCCCAGGTCAATGTGCGTCTATTTGTGCATCTAACCTGCAGCACAGACGCACTGCCAGACGCGCATCCCAGGTCAATGTGCGTCTAAAATCGAGTGTAGAATACATGGCTATGATTCTGTGCAGCGCGTGTATCATCACGTGTGCATTGCAAAGCACACGCGCTGTAAGACGCCCTCTCAGACACACTGAGAGGAGACAATTTTTGTGCGTCTATGTCCGTGTCTACACTGAGATGTAGACGCGCTAGCAGACGCGTTGGGTCGGCCAATTTTGGGCCGACGACAGCCATTGACGATTTACATAATGCAATATATTATAATGGAATCACAAATCAGCAATACACAGACAGAGCAGAGAGAGGAAGAGAGAAACAAAGAGAGAGAGAGAGAGAGAGAGAGAGAGAGAGAGACTCACCTTGGGTGTTTGGTGTGGCGGGTGGTGGCGCTTCTCCTTCTCCTTCTTCCTCTCCTTGGTAAGTTACCCTCCCTTGATACTTGTTTGCTTGCTTGCTGCTTCTTCTTATTCTCCTCTTTCTTGTTCTCTCTTTCTTCCTCTCCTTGGCTTTCCTTTTTCCCTTCTTGTGTGTTTGAAATGAAACAAGAGGTGAGTCATGAGGAGGTGAGGCATGAAGAGACTGCATGTCAGCTAAACTCAAGCTTCAGAACCGCAAAAAATGCAGGAAAGGAAAGGCGCAGTTTGAAAAGAAATGATTTAAATATGGCTTGAATTTTGACGTGTGCGTCTATTTTCGCATGTATATATGTGTTTGTTTTTCAGATAGACATGACTATAGACGCGAATATAGACGCGATTGTAGACGCGAAAATAGACGTGGATTTAGATGCGCATTTGGGATTTATCATGATGTTTTGTTTTTAAGATAAGTTTTGATAGTGAATTCTTCTTAAGTTTTGATAAGTTAAGATAAGTTTTAAGATGATGATTTTTGTGTATTTAAAATTAAGATCTTATGTAAACATATATGAATGACAAATATTTTGATGTTGTCATGAATTAGGTTTAATCATGTCGACGTCGTTATCACCTAGTGCGGTGCAAGCTGGTGAGTCAATAAGCACATCCTCAAGTGAGGATGAAACATTGCGTCTTCATAATCGAGATGCATGGCTATAATGAAAAATTAGATGCATGTGTGATCGTTGTCGAGGGTATATTTTTCGAGCACGTCGAATTGCAATGTCACACCTCAACTTGTATGGAGAATGGGACCAAGAAAAATCACCGGTATTCATTGTTTTTTTTTACCACTAAGATTGCTAGTCTATGTTACGAGCATTATATATCAACGTACATGAAACTCCCTTTTGTGGTTGAGAAGGATGCAGTGCCACATCCTCAGATGCTCCCTCCCGGGCGTCGAGAGGCTGCAAAACGTCGACACGAGGAGGCAGAGTCTTCAAGAAGAGTAGAGACTGACGACCATGATAGTAGCCCTCATGAAATGCCCCATCAAGTCGTAGAGGATGAGATTTTGGACAACATGGTACACCATCTATTTTCACAACCGGTTCAGGGAGAAGGTCACTCTATGAAGCCAGATGATCCACTATATGTAGCATCATCTACTCTGTTGTATGAAGGTTGTACGTACTCCGTTCTTCGTGCGTCCCTCGAGATACTTAACTTGCAAACAATTTATGGATGGAGTAATGTCAGTTTGGATGCGTTATTGAAGTAGGTATCAATTCAGTTTGAAGTAATATCAATTGTTAACCTCTCTATTTTAAAATCAGACAGAAATATATGTTGGTGGTTTTTTAACTCACTTTTAAAATATATGTAGGTTATTATCACAAATGCTTCCAAAAGGAAACAAATTGCCAGCTAAGAGAGAGCAAGCAAGACATTACTTGACATCTCTGGGAGGCCTCGATTATGTCAAGATCCATGCATGTGTCAATGATTGTGTCATATTTCGTGGGATTCATGAGTTTGCACGAGAGTGTCCTATTTGTGGCGAATCAAGATACGAAGTGGAGATGAAGTCAATGGATGTGCCTCATAAGGTTTTGCGACATTTTCTGATTGTTCCACATATAAAACTTATGTTCAAGTGTAAGTCTATTAGAAAGCTCATGTCATGGCATGCTAGTCATCGTTCAAGTGATGGAAAATGGAGGATCCCTGCATACACACCCGCATGGCAACATATAGATAATTTGTGGCCCGTTTTCAAAGAAGAGCCAAGAAATTTGAGATTTGGTTTAGGTATGGATGGAATCAATCCATTTGGCATCAAAAGCACATCATACAGTGTATGGCCAGTGGTATTGGTAAACTATAATATTCCTCCATCCATGGCAATTAAAAAGGGACATGTGATGTTGTCCCTTCTGATTCCTAGAAAGCACAAAGTAAAAAACATGGACATTTACTTAGAGCCTTTGATTGAAGAGTTAGAAATGTTATGGGAAGGTATTGAGGTGCAAGATACAAGTGCATTTGCATCCTCTAGAGATTTCACATTGAAGGCCATGTTGTTGTGGACCATGCACGACTTTCCAGGATACGGAGAGTGTTCAAGTACATGTATGTAACTCTATATTTGAAATTCAAGACTTGAATCAATTGCATTTTATTAATTCACTTGTTTTTTCAGGTTTAACCACATCAGGATATCATGCATGTCCTATTTGCAGTCCCTCTCTAGTTTCCTCTAGGCTGACACGTTTAAAGAAGGTTATCTACGACAATCATCATCGATTTCTTCCTATTTACCATCCCAAATATGTTCTCCCTACTAATGGAATGACTCCACAATCTCTAACCATTCGAGATTGGAAGGAGAGATGGATTAATGCCGACAGCCACCCTCCACATGGCATGAGTCGGTAAGAAGTGCATTTCTCTCGATTGACTTTAAAGTATTTAGCATGATGAATTGTTTACATAATATATTGTTTGTTTGTTAGGTTCTCTATATTCTTTCGTCTTCCGTACTGGACTGAACTCAAGATCAATCACCTGTTGGACCCCATGCACATATTCAAAAATGTTGTATCTACATTATGGGATCACTTGATAGGGGCTCGCGATTCACTTAATGTAAGGGAGGATTTACGTAACATTGGTCGCATGAGACGAGCCTGGCCACGCATTGGACCCAGAGGAAAGATTGAGCTACCCCATGCACCTTGGATATTTTCAAAGAACGAGGAAAAAATTGTGAAGGAACAAATATATAGCTTTCAAACACCCACAGGATGTATGAGATGTCTCAAGGGAGCCTTCATAAAGAAAAAGAAAAGAGGTGTGGAGCAACTATCTGGTTTGAAGTCCCACGATTGGCACAAAATGATTCAAGTAAGGGTATCTCTAACCATGAATATAGTAATTAGTGGCGTAACTATGTGTAAACTTTGGGGTATGATGACTTTTTCCTCTACTGATAATTTTCATCTATGAATATTGTTTACATTTAGTTCGTACTTCCTACTAGCATACCCCATTGTGCCTCCAAAGATGTATGTGATATCATTTACAAGATGGGAGAGCTTGTGAGGTGTGTATACATTGTATTTTTTCATTATATATCTTTGAATTTCTACACAAAAATAAACAATTCTCAAATACATCTTGACAGATACGTGAGCTTGAAGGAAATTGATCCAAACACATTGCAAGATGCTCGAGTATTATCTATTGAGATGGTTTGTTTGGTGGAGGAAATTTTTCCGCGATCCATTTTCACTACTCAATTACATTTACTCGTACATTTGATTGATGAGATCGCACTTTGTGGGGTAGTTCATGTAAGGTGGATGTTTTTTCTTGAGCGCTTCATGAAAACCTTGAAAGATTTTGTGAGGCAAAAAGCACGGCCTGAGGGAAGCATGGCTGAGGGTTGGTTAGTGCAATCATCCCTTGTTTATATCTCCGAATATTTTGGTGAAGTGGATCCCTCTCAACCAGGACTATGGAAAGATGATGAAGACTTGAGGATGACCTCTATAGTACCTCAAGGAAAAGGAATGAGTAAAGTGCTAACAAAAGAAGAACTTCGTAAGTTAAATAGTTTTTGTGTGCTCAATAGTGATGTTATGAGCAAATGGGTGGCACTATATAATGAAGCAAGGGCAAGAAGAAAAAGCGAAAGACAAGAATTTCACACTAGATATGGACATCATGTCTCATTTCTAGATCATCTAAATGTGCTCCCACGTCATATTGACATAGATTGGTTATATGAGGAAATGGAGAGAATGGAAAAAGAGGAGGAAATTAATATATCTCAAAAAGAGTGGGAATACGCACGAGGTTGCTTATCAAAGGTGAGACATACTATCAATTAATTTGTTTTTATAAGTTTTATTTTATATAAATAATTGACATGTTTGATCTTTTATCTTTTACTACTAGTGCACATTATTCAATGCACTTTGGTGTGAGGGTAAACATCTTCGAACTCAACGTATAGATGAAAAGAGAAATACCCAAGATTGTGGTGTCCTTGGTCACTTCGAGGCTGCCAATGGTACCATGGAAGGTTATTGTGGCTTGATCCAAGATATTCTGAAGCTTGACTTCAGACGATTCTTTATATATGTACTGGATGTGAAGTGGTTTAAAGAAGTGGTAAAAAATGGTGAGCATTGCACAATCAGACGTCATCCAAGTGGTTTTGTAATCATTGACTCTAAAAAATTTCACCAAAACAAGAATGACACATTAGTACTACCTCAACAATGCGAGCAGGTATATATGCAAAGGCTAATTTTTTTATATGTATACATGTGATACATATACACAATATAATAAGTACTTAAGTTTTTTGCTTTTGTTTTTCAAATACAGGTTGTGTATCATCCAATGGTAAACAATAACCGATGGTGGTATGTCATCCCTATATCTAATCGTTCAAAACCAATATATGGTAATATTACCGACATGGAGATAGCAGATGACAACCCAACAAATAATGATGATGTGCATGATGACACCATAATGGATGATATGCGTGATATAGTACAAGATGAACCTTGCGATGATGTTCAAGGAAACGCAGAAGAAGACAATAATGTGATTGTCGATGATATTGATGAAGTTATTGAGCAATATAGCAACACATCTGATAGTGGGATAGACTTATTTGTTTTGTTACCTCTTGGTAACATAGACCTAGAAGTAGATAGTTTAGCAAGGGCTGATCTCATTGAAGATGAGATGGATCATTCATTGTAACATACTTAATTTGCTTATTGATTCAATATATGTGTATTCCTAATTCTATGCTTTTTGTCATGCGCACACGTGCATATTCAAGAATCAATAGTCAATTTTAAAGCAAGCATTGAATTTTCCATAATAGAAAGGAAGTATCTTTTATCATCTTCAAGTACATAGAGAAATTACGAGATACATATATTGCAATGCTTGCTACTAATTGTAAGGTTTCTGTCACTTACTGCTAATTACTTATATCAGGCTTGTCAACTGGAGGAACTGCCATTCATTAGAGAGCAATGAAAAAGTAATTATTAACTCTATTTTTTTAATTCAATGATTCAATGTGTATTCTTAATTCTATGGTTTTTATCATGCGCACATGTGCATGCTCAAGAATCAATTTCAGGTGGTTAAATAATTATTAACTTTGGTTTTTCAATTATGTGAATTGCTAATTTTAGGTGGTTAAATAATTGTGCGTCTAATAGCGTGTCTATATTAGCGTCTATTTGCACGGATATATAGACCCAAAATTCGCGTCTATTTACACGCACGTTTACATGCATTTATAGACGCTCTGATAGACGCGCCCGACTTTGCGCGTCTAACGTGCGCGTCTATGCCTTGTTTCTGTTGTAGTGTTCAAACAATGCATACATGTCTATACTAATTTAATTTGCACTATCACTATGTTAGCTTAGGTAGATGTAACTAACCAAATATAATAAGTGTAAAGTTAGTGGTGGCTATTTGAGGATCATAAAGACTACCCACGTGTTAAATATAGATGTGTAACCCCATCTTACTAGGCAACCCATCATCAATGCCTGCACATGTTGAGATTGAATCTCAATAAGATGTAAGTAGGAGCGCTTGATGGGTATATGCACTGTGTCCTCATGTGCACACATGCACCATGTGTTGTATGATGTGCATTATGCATTATACATTGGTCCATAGACTAGTGCATAATTTGAAGGCATGATTGCAACAACTCATACTATGCAAGGAGCTCCTCTCTCAATGTTATGGCCTCTGTAGTCCTTTCAGGAAGCTAATTTATTTGGGGGAGAATCCAAGTGTTAACTGCAGTTCCAAGCACAGCTACAACAGCAACAATAATAGAAATTGTGTGTGGGAGAGTTGGATCAATTAATGATGTTGCAGCATCACTGCTTGCCAACAAAAGGCTACAAGAAAGACCACAGAAGTGTCTAAGGCAGCTGCACTATCAGACTTTGGAGGAGCTCGCAAAATAGGAGACACACTTCCTGTGACGTGGTTGGTTATTAAAGAAATTGAGATGAAAATAGAATTTAGATGGCATGTACAAGGAGAGAAAATCGAAATGGAAAGGATTTAAAGTATGCAGAGAAGAAGTAAGATGCATCCACTAGCATAGCCATGGCTCTGATACCATGTTAAGAATCATGGACCTAGAACTAGATCTGCTATGGTGGACACAAGTCAAACACATGATACATTATCAGAATGAGGAATTGTAACTCAATTGAATTAGGTTCCAATCACTAAAAAGCTACACAAGAACAAATACACATCATGGAAGTTTCCTATTATGAACTTGCTTATTGGAAAAGGCCTCTATGAGTTTTTTTCAAGTGAAAAAAAGGAACAAGATCTCATCATGTGACTATAGAAGAATTAAAGGCATGGAAAGAATGGAATGCAAAAGAAAAAGAGGTAATGTATTGGTTGTTGTGGGGCTGATATTGAAATTTGGCATAAGAGAATTGGTCATGTGAATGTGTAGTTGATGAAGGATTTGGAGAGCTACGCTATTTTCTCAATAGAGATAATCAAGACTCTAGAGGGTATATGGCTATCTCAAAGACAATATGCACTAGATATGTGGAAGAAGTATAATATGGCTGATTGCAAGCCTATTTCCATATCTTTGGCTATAAATACTAAGCTTACTGCACATGAGGGTGACTTGATTGAGGATGTCATTATGTATTGGAAGATTGTGGTAGCCTTATCTATTTGACAATCACTAGGCTGACCTAAACTATATAGTTGGTTTGGAGAGTTAGTTTATACAGCTCCCATAGAAGCCACACTTGCAGTGTGGTGCACATTGTGCTATGTCAATTTCACATTGAACTATGCCGTAATCTATGGTGGAAGTGTATAGTTGGATTTGTATGGTTACACATATGCTGATTAGTCTGGTAATATTTTAGATAGGAGATCTACCAATGGTTTTATGTTTTCCTTTGGAAGTGTTGCTCTTACTTGGAGCAATAAGAAATAACCAATAGATGCCTTGCCTAGTATAGAGATAGAGTACAGAGATGCTACAATTGCAGCATGTGAGGTAGCATGGTTACACAAGCTACTTGGCGATTTGGGGATACAGATGCATAAAAAGGTTACTGAGAGCTTATTTTAAGACAAAATTTAAAGTGCAAAAGTAGCTTGAAAGCCATAAAAGTACCATTTTGGTAGAAAATATGCTGATCATGGATCATCGATCAAAATCCATATCTGTTTGAACCTCCATGTAATGGCCACAAGGTTTGGCATTATATAGTAGCTACCTAATCCGAAAGCTAGAAGGCAAGTGTCGAAGGCTAAGGTAATAGTTTTCAATGTCAAGAAGTCACTCTTTTATTCAAATTGTGAATCCAAGATCATTTAGCCCGAAACCACTTTTGAATAATGTGAACACAATGGGATTGAACGGATTATTTGGCAAGTTACATGTTAGTAAGGCTTAAAAGAAGCCTAATCCCAAAAAACACAACGAGGGGGGAGAAGGGAGGGGCCTATTTTTTCAACGCTCCCATTTTTTCTTTTAAAAATGAGATTTTGTGCCTCTCTGAATCATGCCTCCTCCTCCTAGCTATGAGATCTCTGATTTCTTCACTCCATATCATCGTAGGCAACAAGAAATTGATGCATTTCATGAAAAGTTCATATTTCATTCTTTCTCTCTAACCATAATTGAGATTCATATGGGTTGAGAGGATGAGGGAGAATGGGTACCAATTCGTGAGACTAGATGCAAGAAATGGAGTGAGGAAGCACAAATGTGAGCAGTGCGAGCAGCTATGTGATGGCATTGGTGACTGTGATTTTTGAAACACAATGTGTCACATCTGCGAAATTTAGCACAAGTGGAGGATGAATATGCACCAATGTTCAAAAGAACTGTGGAAAGAGATGATGCAATAAGATGCAGGATGCAACAAGAAAGAAATGCAGGGAAAAAAAATGTGGACCTTTGGGTTGATGGGTGCATTTATCCACCCGATCCACTCACTCGAAGGCCACCACAATTTGAAGGGCTTACATCATTTGTAAAGTTTGCTTGTGAAGGCAATGAAGGATTGTATGGATACACATGCAGACTTGTCACATAAGGATTAGCAGGGGCTCATCAAACGTTGACAAATATGCAGACAAGATTACAAGGGAATATGCAGTCTTTGATGGAAAAGGGTAGATTATTGGCTGAGAAGGATAGAGAGAACCAGAACCTACAACAAACAATGTCTGTCATTGAAGATGCTATGCATGCTACACACGTGCAGAATATGGAGTTATAGTCTAAAGTCAATGACTTGGAGAAGGAGAATGGAAACATAGAGAGGAAGCTCACAAAAACTTTGGAGATTGGGCCCACTTTAAAAACCAAAGAGGCACGTCGACTCATCCGATCCGTTAAACCAATTGGCCAATTAGCCAAAGGAAGTGGACAATGTCATAGACGGATATATGCTTAATCTACTACAATGAGAAATATGTTTCCTCATGCAGAGAATGATACTATTGCCAAAGTCCTTAGCAAGGATATGGTCAAAAATGCATTGGAAAATCGTAAATTCAGGAACATTGTGGATGGTGTTGCTAGTGAACGTCTTAGGGATGTGAGCAACTTGTTTACTGCTACAGATGCTCAGGGATTATGTGACAAGGTGGGAATGAGTTCTGAGTCATATAGTATGCTCTATCAACAATTGGATACAGGTTTTAAGCAAGTCTTCAATACTAAGCGAGTAATGCCTCTGCCAAAACCATTTCACGTGAAGAAGGCTCGAAAACAACTAAATGAGAAAGTTTTAGAACTAATTGGTGAGCCTACGCATCTGGAACACACACACATATTGAAGTATGGTTCCAAAGAAGTTGCCTTTGTATTGAATGCATCCAACAACTTTGTATTGGATATATGTAGGGTTCAGATTGCTATGGTCAAGTTCTACAATATGTCTATGGAAGAATGTAGAGGCAAGCTTAAGTTTGTCCTCAAACTTGATGAGAGTGAGATTATCAAGGGGCAAAAACTTAAGCGTGTGAGTATAACACTTATGAATCGAGCATTGGATCCCAACATTGATGAAAAACATCCTTTATACTTCAGTGTACAATCGGAGAATGAAATATGGTGGCTTGCAGCATTTGAAGTACCAAAGGAGGACCATGAAGTACTTAAAGTTTTTTAAACCTCACTAATATACCCAGTGTTATTCAACAGCAAAATAATGGAGTAGTTTTACACGTTGAGGGGTTTGGGGACTATCAAGTTGAATGGCATCTTGCAGGTGGTTTAAAAACATTGAAGTGTATGTTTGGTTTATCAAATGCAGCAAATGCAAAATTTCCGTGCATATACTGCATATAAACTAGGAAGAAAGGGAAAGATGGAAAGAAAGAATGGCTTGCCAAGGCAGGACAATAGGGTGCTCCGACATGTGATCAGAAAGTCATGAGAAATGGAATGCTAATTCTAGTGGATCCAAACTGGCGCCCTATTTTGGAAATACCACTAACAAGGGTTCACTTTTGCACATTGCATTGTTTGGTTAGAATAATTGAGAAGCTAGTATATGAATATATATGCTTTGCATACAAGATGCAGCCCGTGTCAGAATCTGATGCTACATGCAAGAAGGTAGAACAAGTCCTCTCTGAAGTTGGATTGCACGGAGGCCAAGTAGAAATAAAAAAGGACAAGAAAAATCGGGGAAGAGTGGAAATGTTCCTTGTAAACCATGCTTTGGCGGACCCAAGGCTAGGAAGTTTTTATCTCCACCTCGAGATGAGGAAGGCAATATACTAGTAAAACAACCAGAGAAGTACAAAGCATGGAAAAAGTTGCACCTTGCTGTTTCAGATTGGAGCAATGGGGGACGAATGAGGATTGCGAAGGCAGAAGTGTGGATACACCTAGATAGATTAGCAGCTCTCTTACAGAAGTTGAGGTTTATGGATGGTGATGCCAATGCATTTAAAGAGGCAGCTGCTAAATTTCATAAGTCCATGGTGGAGGCATGGACTACAAATAGCATAACACACTACATGGTCAGTATTATCACCATTGCAAAAAAAAAATCATCATTTCGAATTACTTTGTGTTTCTAATCTCTTTTCTTGTGCAGCATATACTTGAAGCACATGGTCCATACTTTGCAGATCAAGGAAGTTTGGCAATATGGTCAACTCAAGGCATGGAAAGATCTCACTGGCAAGCTCGCTGTGCTTTTCAAAAGGCAACTGATCATGGAGGTGGCATCAATGATTCCAATTCTATGAGGCAATTATTCCAATGGTGGTATATGAGACTAGAGATACGATACGAGGAAAAAGAAAAGAAGTCCAAAACATCTCAAGCAGAATCTATAAGTAGGGCAATATATGAAGTGAGAAAAGCAAGATATGAAAACAGCACAGCTAGACAACAACACGCAGAATGGTTGGCAACCCAAGAGAGAGATGGCAAAAAATGGAGACCTAGATAAAGATAATAATTTTGATGCATTTAGAGTCCACAAGAGAGCACAAGTCCCAAGGATATGACACATCAATACTCATATCTCTAACATGAAATGTCTTATAAATTTTCTTTAAAATTTCAAAGGTTTGTCACTATGTTTTTCAAAGTCGATTTCGAACTTTGTTTTTTAATTATGAAAAGTTGATTTTGAAATCCTAAGACAAAGATATGAAAATTCCAAACATTGGAACATTCACTGGCCCAGAGAGAGAGGGGGGCATGAGGGGGGTGTCAAGAGATAGAGAGAGGTAGGGATGGGGTGGAGAAATGAAATGAAATGATAAATTTAAAATTCATTTACACCACAGTAAGTTTGAAAGTTTCGTATTTAAGTCATCTCTCCTTTCATTTTTTCCCATTGCTCTCCACTCTACCCTCCATCTTTCTATCCTTCATCATCACAGCCATGGCACGTTCCAAGCTTCCTATCAAAAAGGCGCATGCGAGAGCAAGAGCTCAACACTCTTCCGAATCTAGTAAGCGTACTGTGAGTGACAAAGATCCCCTGGTGACCGATAATGGTGGCCCTACTGCAGCCAATAATGGTGGCGCTACTGTTGCCAACAATGGTGGCCCTAGTGTGGTCGATAATGATGGTTCGCCATTGTCCAGAAATGGTGGTCCACATGCTCCAGATGCTCCACCTCCCACTACTGCTCCAGCTCGTAATACACGCCCTCCAACACATAAAAAGCGAAGATGGAGACCAGGCACAGCTGCGCTACGCGAGATAAGGAAATTCCAGAAGAGTGCCGACTTGATTATTCCTAAGGCACCATTCTCCAGGTTGGTGCGAGAAATACTGCAAGATCTACAGTCAGGGCATCATCACAAGTTCTTTTCGAGGAACCAGACAAGGAATGTGGGGTGATGGTCAAGCCAAGCCTTGCTTGCTCTCCAAGAAGCAGCTGAAAGCTACTTGATTGATCTAATGAGTGATGGTCAACTTTTAGCCATTCATGCCCGACGTATCACTATTAAGCCCATAGATCTGGTTCTTGTTCGCAGGATCCGCAATAACAAGGATACATTTAATCTTAATGTCAACAATATGCTTTGAGAAGCTACCTTGTAATTGGATCTATGTTTTTAGCTCAGGTTTGGTTGTAGATTGTAAGGAGCTTAGTTTTGGGTTACCTTTCCAGTAGATCTTCAAGTATTTGATAGTAGTGGCCTGCAAAATGGAGCTAAATTTTTCCTAGCTCTAGTTGTACTTGGTTTGATGCACTATCTACCATGTATTTTATAGTTTCGCAATGCTAAATCCAATATGTGATATTCTATTTTGACCATGTTTCGCATTGTGTGAATTTTCAAGTTTCTAATTTTGTAAGTAGTTTTGTTGAGGATAAATTCAATGTGCAACCACGTACACGTCGGTGATCGGTTGTACATGGGCCAATGCACTATATCCTTACTATATTTAGTGGTTTGGCAACAATATATCCGATATGCGATATTCCATTTTACCCATGATTTATTTTTTGTCAATTTTTAAGTTTCCAATGTTTCGCATTGCGAGGTTGACAATACATTTAATCTGCAGTTGCGCACACTCATTATCAGTACATTTAATCTACAGTTGCAAGGTTGACAATACATTATCAGTGCAGTATAATGCAATTAACACATTTTCAAAAAAAGATTGAACCGTCAAATTTATAAATCGGAATCTGGTGAAACTTCACCCTCATGCTGGGCATTAGAAAAACTCATTTATATTAAAAATTTGGCCCCATCAGAAGCCTCTGGGTCATCTGTCCGGAGGCTCGCGTCTGGGGCCCTAAATGGCCAAAAAAAATTTGGGTGGTTGATGTGTCCTTGAGGAGCCTACAGGTAAAATTTCATGTGAATCGGAGCACTGGTGATATTTTTCCAAAGCGTGGATTCATTAATTAAAATTTTAGGGTTTTTGAAAAGTTTGGCTATAAGTTTAAAGTTTCACCTCATTTTACACATTTCACTTTTGAGTTTTGAGTTCTCTCTCCTAGAAGACATGGTACGCACCAAGCAAGCGGCCCGGAGATACCCCCCTGGAAATTCCATACGGCAGCCACGTCCTCCAGCTCCACCACCACCACCACGATGCCAGCATCGCAAGCGTCGATGGAAGCCGAGCACAGTGGCTCCTCGCGAGATCCGCCACTACCAGAAGACCACTCACCTCCTGATACCGAAGGCCCCATTCTAGAAGTTGGTGCGGGAGATCATGGAGGGCATACTAATCAGGAACAATAGGACCCAGGTTCCAGATACATCACGCGCGAAACAACCGGATCGGTGGACTGCCCAAGCCCTCCTCACACTACAAGAAGCTGCTGATGTAACGTGTCCACTAGAATCATCCCGGACACGTCTTAGCAGTCCATCGGGAAGGATGTCTAGAAGGCTCCGCCCGGCACTCCCATGGAATGTTACGGGACTTGCGATCTAGGTCTTCCCGCGTCTGCCACATAGCGGAAGTATCCTGGCCGTTCCCACTTAGGATCGACCTGAGTTTGGGTTTTCCTGTTTGGTCATTAGCTAGCAACAACTAGCGTCAGACCCGAGCGAACTACTTTACGCAGAAACGCCAGGTCCGAAGCGGATTCATGCTGCACTTGGTTCAAGGAGAATGGGAAACGAGAGGGATGCAAGGCTCGACCTCTCTGCCAAAAGGCATAGTCCCATTCCGTTCCCCTAAAACAGCGTGAATCGGGTAATCGGTAATTCCAAGTCATTGTTCTCATTACTTGTTTCGGTGATGTTGATCATCCTTCTGTTCGTCGAAGACTTTGAGAAAAGTTCCCGGCTAACCGGGACCACCCGTCCTTAGGACGGACCCATGGTCCATCCTCCGCACTTTCCTCAGTTTGTTTTAGTTATGTAATTACCTACCACATTAGTTTGACATATACAATCAACTTCTTTGATTAACCCCGTTATGCACTGGTTCCTTCACGTAATCTTATCACAGGACATAAAGAAAACAATGCCAAACAACTTCTTTATTATCATTTTATCCTTTTATCTTTGAAATACAAGGAGTTCCCGCCCGTAGGGATATTCATAATCCGCCCGAAGGCTATCCAGTAATCCACCAAGGATCACTATTCCAAGCTTCCGCCCGTAGACTAGTATGCGGGCCTCGAGATCCAATCCCGAGTCACGTTAGCCTCTTGTGCAGGGCCCGGAAGGCGAGGGATTTACGGCCAGAGCCCCCCCTGGCACCCAAGCGTCCTCCTGCTCCAAGTAGAACTCAACGGAGAGACCTCTCACGGTGGGTTCGGTCCACGTTCCCGGCGCGGTTAACAACCCCCTTGGTTAGGGTCAGGCAGGCAGTCGGGGGTAACTGAAGCTGCCTCTCCCTTCAGGCTTCAACCTGAAGCTTTAGATATCTTTTCATCCTTTAGTTCCTTGAGCAAACAATGCAAACAGTGCTTTCTAAACTATTACAAGCACAATCAATTCCAGTGGTCGTTTTATTTGGCCAACTGTTTAAAAAGTGAATCATTCTCTCCGAATGCATCCAACATTCGACCTGGGATCAAATTGCGATTTTGGCAAGATCCCCAAGGGTTTGTTTGTTCACCCTTTTATCCTTGGGTTAGGGCCATACCCTGTTAACCCAACTTAATCAATACCTTAGGTAATAGTAAATCCTGGCGACCATGTCGCTTTAGTTTATTGACTGGTCATTTGCTTTCAGGCAAATACCTAACTCTCCTTTTTCTTGGTAATTATTCCCCAAGAAAGGTGAAGTAATAGGATGATTCTCATCCTTCTGTAAGTTAAATTCTTCAATAACTTGCCAACCTCATTTCGAGAAATGACAAAACTCTCCTGTGGACAAATCTCAAGTCTATACGATGTTGCAACCTTTTTGCACATGCGTTGCATCATTCCACGGGATCATTCCACCCATTGAATGGCGTCCTCCGGCTACGGAATTACCTCTAGCCGAGTAGCAGGGTTTAGGGTATCCTCCAACCCATTCCTAATTATGTTGTCCCATGGTCCTAGAAATTTGCAACTCCGTCGGAGTTTCATCATTAGAACGAATGATCCTTAGGATAAAACCTTAGATCATTTTATGCATGAACATCCAATTGATTCGACATTTCGTGAACGTGTGTAAGATCTTTGGGTTTGCGGGTTTAGACTTGGCAACAAGTGTAAAACTAGGTCGAATTCTTATTGCACTTGGCACTTGGGATACCTATCATATCGACTGAGCCATGCCCATATGAATCCCTTGTGTTTTAGGTTACTTAGACAACTCAATATACTCGTATTGCGACAAGGATGAACCTTCTAAAGGTAATAAACTAAATCTACAGTAGAACAATAGATACAACTTCACCAATACGTGTAAACATGCGATTCACTGCTTCTACGCATCACATGGTTCACAATAACCCTATCTTTCCTTGGCAAAGTAAAAAAAATGCCTGATAATCTGAACACTAACTTTCATAGGTCCTACTAGGACTTACATCAAATAATCATGCCACTTGCGAGTCCATAGATCATTTTCGTGCCCTTCTATTCCTTTTCGAATAACATCTTATGGGTGTTAACTTTTCCTCATGAATCATTACAAGGAAGATTTATCTAAAAATGGGACATGCCATTAATCTTTCCATGCCTAGTAAAAAGGTGTACCTCAATAATTTCAACCTTGTAATGAGGCAACAGTTGTCCTAGGCTCGTCACTTTTGAATACACAAAAGGAAACTTGCTAATAAGGTCCTGCAAATGCATAGACACCTTATGCTCTTTTCATTAACTCCATTGAACGTACCGACGATCAATTTTCATATCTTAAGCTATTTCTAGTAAATGTTCAAATAGCCAATTCATTTTTCCAATTGCATTTAACTTGACTAGTTGCATTTGACATGCATGAGTGCTTCCTAATCCATGAAGTTATCGTGATTAATTCAATACTTCTGTGTGGAATCAAAATAGATCAAACCTGGACTTGTGGGCTCTGGGAAATATCCTCGTAAATACCAGGAGAAGATCCTTCCGCAGGCGCGTCTTGTGACTTTTTAGGGCCCATCATGACATAATTACGGACTTCCAGGTTGCCTTTTCCCTTACGCAATCAGTGAATTTGCTTGCCCTGGTACGCAGCCTCAAGATCTTGTTCTTTTCTCCCTGGTACGCAGGAGATCCCTTTCGAATTGTGGATCCTTGGGAATACCAGCTTGCGGAATTTGGCCTTATGGAAGGCCTTGCGGGGTTGGAGCTTGGTTTGTGGAAATGGGGATTTTATGAATGGAGTTTCAACAATTGGACCTTACGAGGATGTTCGCGGAAAGGGCTCTTGCAAATTGGCCTTGCAAGAATGGAGGCTTTAGAGTCCTTCTTCTCCTTCCCTAGAATCCTAGGACCGGCCTTGTGGGTGATTGGTGGGAAGGGCCTTTATAGGCTTCCTCTTTTACTCTTCAAAATCCC
Organism: Lygodium microphyllum; assembly: GCF_053477565.2. NCBI lineage: Eukaryota > Viridiplantae > Streptophyta > Polypodiopsida > Schizaeales > Lygodiaceae > Lygodium > Lygodium microphyllum. The sequence continues at coordinate 117,835,747 of NC_141142.1, forward strand.
GAGGGTTAAAGATATTGTGGAAAGGTGTTTAAGGACCCCTCTTCTTCTCTACAAGATCTAGGGCCTAGAGGGCTTATGGAAAATCGGTGGGAAGGGACTTGTGTTGGGAATCCACGAGAAGGGGGGACTTCACCTTCTCCTCTACAAGTCTCGGGGTGGGGGGTATGAATGGACCTTTGGGGAGATGTCGTGGGAAGGGGGGTTAAGGAAGCCCCCCCCTTAGAAGCTTCTTAAGAAGCTTCTGGGCAGTAGCGATGACGAGGAGGGGGGGAAGGTCGTGATCAAGGCGAGATGGCGGCGGCCCGTGGCGGCCTGGCGGACCGTGGCGGCGGACTAGGGCGGCTGGCGGACTGTGGCGACCTGGCGGCTTCCTGCTTGGCGGCGATGGCAGCAACCCGTTTCCTCTCCTCCAGCACGGCCACCTCCCCCCTCACCCCTTCCTAGGGGGGTGTTTATATAGGCAGGGGGGGGAGAAGGCCTCCACCACGTGGCCCCCCTTGCATGGGTTCCCCCCTCCCATGCAGGCCACGACAGTCATAGCCCCATCCTCCCCACACTCCCCCTTCTCCAGCCATGCATCGGCTGGAGAAAAAGGGGAAGAAAAAAAACATTTGCCTAAAAATCTCCAAATTGCCCCTTCAAAAAGGGTGTTCCCTCGCGGCTTTTTACGGTCTTCAACCTCAGCCTCGTATTTACAATGTGGCGGCCTCATTTTTGAGCATGCACAGTATGGATTAGGCTACCAATAATACGATGTAGGTGATACCCTTGCACAGGATTTATACGGCGTGCGGGAAGTCAATATTTACGGTACGCAGTGTGCGGAAATATTACAGCTGAAGCCTACCTCATCGACTTATTTGGAGACTCAGTCTATGCAGCAGTGCATGCAAGGAGGGTCACCGTCACCGACAGGGATCTGCGGATAGTCAGGTTCTTTCGGCGATGGAAAGATAGTCCTCGCGGAGGTCAGCAAGGATAGAGGTATACAACTCAAAAGCACATGGAATGTAGCTTCTGAAGACATTTTGTAAAGCCTTGGTTGTAATGGACCCCATGTAAAATTGGTCTGCTCCTGCCACTGGGCTGCCCTCGTCTCTCTCGTGGGTAGGCACTGCATAGTTGGGTTGAGGACCAAAAAGGCTTTCCTGCAACCGCTGGAACTCCTCATCAGAGATCTAATACTGTGGCACCGCATCCTCAATCTGCTCCTGGATGCTCACAATGGCAGAGATGTCATCGATGCTCGTGCCATCATAACGAGCCACCTCATCAACATGTGGTGGGGCATCCTGTAAATCAAAATCTATGAAATCACTAGGTGCATCACGCACCATGATACAGTATAGTTCTTCTTCTCTAAGCTCCAACAACTCTAGCACATCCTGCATGAGTAGATATTCCACCCCCTCGATGGTGATAGCATGGAGAGAAGAGAGGGGTGGCTCTTCGCTCGTGGGCATCTCATCAGGGCAGGGAGGTGGGTGCACAATGGCCAAGCTCTGTGCTACCTCAACACTCAGATCAAGAGTGATCTCCTCAGGCTCCCTCTCAAAGTACTCTAGTAGTGGCCGAGAGGGTGCGTCGATGTCCTCGTCACTGTCCTCTTGCACCTCAGTGCACATAACATATATGGCAAAGTATCTAACTTGAAATAGAAGTTGTAGAGGGGCTCACTGGACATTAATTGGATTTCTTGTCTCAGAAAATAAATGGGCCAATGACTCTCTGCGCTGACTATGAAAGGATTATGACCACTCCACAAGAATACCACATCTACGAGCGTTGTATGTGTGTCATCTCGCATATCTTGATCCAAGCTGATCCACTCCCCTCGCAAAAGTCGCCATCTTCTATATCGAAAGCGAACGCACAGAGTTTGTCTAGCAATGAAATACCTGTAATAAAAACAAAAATAATGGTAAGTGATCAATGCGACTAACATAACAATTCATCTAAGCGAGACCTATGTCAATTAAATCAAGGTATGCAAAGTAGTAAAAAGTTTTACCTGAATGTAATATCAGATTGGTTGACCCTACACTCAATCATCTCATCAAAATGTGTTCTTTTGACTTGCCAAGACTCACCCAATAGCTGACTCATCCATTCCTTGGATGGACACTTGCATTGATAAGTAATCTTTGTTTTCTTCAAAACATCACATGAACTAAACAAATGTGCAAACAATGAGAATGGAATAAACCAACTAAGATGCACATCTTTGGAGCCTGTGGTGGGTTTCATAGCACTATTGATGTCAGATTTTATCTTCGACTTGCAAGCTCCTGACAACTCCAAGCTACCAATGAACCATTCACCACTAGACAGTGGCAGCAATGGGACATGCTGCAATCTTTGGCTTTCTACCACATACAATGAATTATAAAAAAAGATATTTTGAGTGGCAAGTTGACTTGCAAAGGTATTATCATAGATCAAAGAACCTATCTCTTCATGCCAAACATGTATCTTACCGCTTAAACATTCCATATTCTGCCATTCATGCAAAGTCGATGGATATAGAGCTGTCAATCAAACAAGACTGAATTAGAATACTGCAAAGACTTTTAAAAACAACTCTGATACAAAAGAATAAACAATGATAAAATTTAACAACTTACTGTTTTGTTTATAATTTGCAATGTTGTTCTCATCGTGTACAAAGATTTGTTTATGCGTATAAACATGTTGAATCAACACTTCTGTTACTGCACTTGTGCCATTAAACACTTTTCTGAACTCTAGAATTCTACCTTTCCAATGTTTGGTAGGGTTTGCAACATCCTTGCACTTGACCTTGAAACTCCCTCAAGTACTTGGGTGTATCAAAATCCAATCCAACTTATAATACTTATCACAATTCCAATTACCGCCATTATCTTTCCTGTTGAAGACCTCCACTGCAAGTATGCTACTGATATTTTTCCTTCGTGAAGACATCTGTAACAACCAAATACAAAAGTTAACTATCAACATGTGTATAATTTGCAAATGTTCTCTCCAAATGAAATTAAATTTAAATGGATCAATTTAAAAAAGAAACATTGTACCTGTAATTTCTTTCACAAAGATCCCTAGATATGTTGAACAAGAAGTTGACTTATAGCAAGACCATTATTCCTTCACTGACAGATTCCTGCAGTACAAAAACAAAAGAAATCTTGGGTCAACACATACATATAACTTATATAGGCTTTGTCCAAATGTGTTGAAATTTAACCATGGAACAATAGTAAAAAATGGCAATATACCTGTGGCTTTCTCTGCAAAAAATCCCAAACATGTTGTAGAAGTTGAGTTCTTAATAAATCATTGTTCTTCACCCTCAGAGATTCTTGGAGTAAAAAAACAAAGGAAAGCTCAGTATGCATGTAACTTGTATACATTTTGTCTAAACGATATAAAATTTAACAGTGGAGCAACAAAAAAACAAGACAATATACCTATAACTTTGTTTACAGAGAAACCCTAAGATGTTGAAGAAGAAGTTGAGTGTTCAAAATCCCAAAGATGTTGTAGAAGTTGAGTTCTTAATAAATCATTGTTCTTCACCCTCGGAGATTCTTGGAGTAAAAAAACAAAGGAAAGCTTAGTATGCATGTAACTTGTATACATTTTGTCTAAACGAGATAAAATTTAACAGTGGAGCAACAAAAAAACAAGACAATATACCTATAACTTTGTTTACAGAGAAACCCTAAGATATTGAAGAAGAAGTTGAGTGTTCAAAATATCACTATTCTTGATTGTAAGAGACTCCTAGACCTTCAAAACAAAAGAAATTACATGTCAGAGAATGCACATAACTTGCACAGGTTTTCTCCAAACGAGATAAAACTTTACCATAGAACATCTATGGAAGAGAAAAATATACCTGTAGAGTTTTGTGAAGAGAATCTTAGGGCTTTGGTAAAACAAGCTCTGCTCTCATAAAACACATGAAACTCTCTCTGTGCTTGTACAAAGCAAATGAAATTTTACAGGGTTACAGACAGGGAAAGCAACAGTGAGGATGTAAAATTTCGTCAGGAAAGAAGAAGCGGGGAAAGAGATATGACAAATTTGAGTTCCGCCTAAGAAAGAGGGGGAAACTGAAAAGGGGAGAAAAGAAAAGTCAAACATAAAAAATAAGAAAATGAAAATTCGAGGCACAAACTTCCAAGAAGTGACAGCATTGTACTCCCCACATTTTCCCTTATTTTATTGCTAAGGGAAGGTTTGGTCCAAGATAGGGCTAGAACATTCATGTTACATGAATCTGGAATCCCAGCTCTCTCATTGGTTAGGCCTATATTTGTTTATTCACTCCTTAAGGGGCAAAAAAGAGAGTCCATATTTCTCCTAATGCATGGTCGTGGTCATGGTCCTCGTCATCGTCGTGGTCATGGTGGTCGTCGTGGTCATCGTAGTCGTAGTCGTAGTCGTAGTCGTGGTCGTGGTTGTAATCATGCTGGTGGTCGTGGTCGTGTTCGTGGTCGTGGTCATCGTGGTCATCGTGGTCATGGTCATGGTCGTGGTCGTAGTCGTAGTCGTAGTCATAGTCGTGGTTGTAGTTGTAGTCATAGTCATGGACGTGGTCGTGGTCGTCGTAGACATAGTCATAGTCGTAGTCGTGGTCGTGGTCGTGGTCGTGGTCATAGTAATGGTCCTGGTCATGGTCATGGTCATGGTCATGGTCGTGGTCGTAGTCGTAGTCGTAGTCATAGTTGTGGTCATGGTCTTCATCATAGTCGTATCCGTGATCATTAAAGAAAATGAGAGAGCGGGAGGAAGAGAAAAAAGAATAAGGAACGAGAGAGAAGGATAGGAAATACATATAGCATAATAAAGAAAAAGAAAAAGAGAGAGAGATGAAATGAGAGCAGAACAATTTAATAAAGAAAAAAATAATGATAACAAAAACAAATTGTTTGTCGTAACGTAGACAAAATGGAAAACGATGAAGGTCTTGCTGTTCAAGATTGCGAGGCATATCTTAATCAACGTGTCCCATGTCCTGCTCTCAATGCAAGCTGGCAATTAGACGAAAACATTAATTGTCTATAGAACACGTAGGACACTTCGGCAGGTTTCAATTTGAGATCATTGATCGGGAGATTGCAGATTTTTAGCAAACAGTAAGAAAAGTTAATATCAATCATGCATTGTACTCGCAAGCTAATTGAATATCATACACAAAAAGATTGGGTGTGACTAGCAATTTTTTTATCCAGAGAGGTGACATCTCGTCCCAAGGAGGAGTGCACCCTTTGTAGCCAATTAGAAGAGTTTGTGGGTGTGCGATGCATGGAGTGCATGAGCCAATCCACCACTTGCAAGACACTACCCAATCTATACCGTCAATGCCAGAGGAGACATGCAACCTTCTAGACCTACCTACAAACTTAGAGCCTGAGATTGAGGCAATAATCAATGCATTGATTCCCATGGATGTCGAGACTTCTGATCCACTTAGAGAGGAAGCATCCATACCATTATATGATGGGTGCCGAGTATCTCACCTGAAGACACTGCTTGCACTCCTAAGTGTGCAAGCAAAATACGGGTGGAGCGATGCGAGTGTGATCGAGTTGTTCAGGTACCTTCTGAAAGGCTTTGTGTGACAACGAGCTCAACCAGAAGGTAGCATGGCTGAAGGTTGGTTGCTGTCTGAGGCGCTAGTACATATTTCAAAATGGCTACCAATGGTGGATCCAGACAACAAAATGCTATGGTCGCTGAAGGACAATAATAGACTGACCAGAGATGTGGTGGTTGAAAATGGGGTAGAAAAAATAATGGATGCTACAATGGAGGAGAAAGCGAATCGCTTTTGTATGTTGCACCATGTCTCTATGGAGACGTGGCTCACCAAGTACCAGATCTCTAGGCAAGATCGAGAGAAAGTGCGATCTAAATTTCAACGTAGTACGCGCCATCGATCAATTCGATATCTCGAGGGCATGGAGGAGATGCCACGGTTCATGTTAACGTGATGGTTGCATGGAGCTTTGATCGCAGCATCTTGTGAAGGGGAGGAGGTCTCAATGAAGGAGTGGAAATTCTCGAGGGGATGTAGTCCAAAGGTGACGACATGTTTAGGAATTTTCGTATCTATATTTTATATGCGACAACTAATTTGAGTGTTTCAATGTACAGTACAAAATATATAGTGCAGCGTGGTCATGTGGACGACATTTTCGCATGGAGCATATTGACAAAATGCGCTCCACAATGGACTGTGGTATCATGGCAAGGTTCGAGCAGGAGAGCCGAAGACGAGCAACGGATCCAAACACGGTTTTAGATGAGATAGAGTATTTTGGAAACTTGCAAAGTATTGTTAGGGTGGATTACCATAGCTTCTCCATGATACTATTCGATGTGCAGTGGTTCAAAGTGGTACTTGAAGGAGCTGGAGCAACAGTTTGACGAGGTCCATCTGGATTTCTCGAAATAGATTACGAAAAAAAATAGACATTTTACATGACACCTTTGTGTTTCCGGCCCATTGTGAACAAGTACATGAACTCATTTGTTTGTTAATTGTATTACGACATGGTACATATCACAATAGTTTAATCTCTCTTGTACATATTTGTGAATATGTATTCTTCTATCCAAACCCCCGACAACCTCGATCGTAGTATGTGATACCTTCAACTCCCTGAAGTGTGAGATTATATAATCAAAGTGATGTTCCGAGCGTAGATGAGGACAATATGCAAATACAAGGGTCGATATTGCAAGGAGTGGAGACCACCGAAAGCTTGGAGCATATAGAGGAGCCATCATCGGCTAACAATGCTAGAAATACAGGAGTCCAAGAATTCTTTGAGAACGAGGTGGACTCATCCTTTCGTGGTGACATGTCTGTGCTTTATATTACTGTGCTTTGTATGATTTAAGTTGATTATGCTAACATCATTTTTTATCTTTGCAGGTAACATTTTCGAGGGATGAGCGATAAGGAGTTGCAGGTGAAGATCTATCTCGGCGTAATCAGATACTTCACCTTCATGCAGACGAGGTCGACGCTCCAGACTTGGGCCAGAGGGAGGGAGTACTTCAGGGTCAGGGGGATGGTGTAGAGATACGAAGGCAGTGAGCCCACAGTCGGCACGGGATATAGATGCGACTCCTCACTCTCGTGGCGGTTCTAGGGAGCATGGCTTAGATGGATGCTGTGGAGGCATGGATGCGACGTCTCCGTCTCATCGTTCTGCTGGAGTTGCATCACCTCCAAGATTTATCGGACCTGTGGGGATGTCTACTCCAGTTATTCCAGCTTTTGCTCAGCTGTCTACATGTGGCACCGCTATGGGTGCTACTCCGATAGATACTACCCCGATCCGTACACCTGATGTACAGGGGTCTCCTAGATATGCCCAGGATTGTGGATCAGGTGGGAGAGGACCCATCTTAGACATACCCCAAAGGGATATACCTATCTTGTCGATGATAGATCAGGAGCCATCATCATGAATGATGAGGGGAGGAGGGTGATGGCTTGCATGAGAGAGTTGTGCCAACAAGTTTTTCGACACAATGTCTTAGATCATTAGAAAAACATACCGGAGGGGAGCAAGGACTACATAGTAGCATCCTTGCATGAGGAGTTTCCGATTCCAGATATAGCAGATAGATTTTCTACGGGCTGGATGATGGACTGCATGTATGCATATATCTTACACAGAGGATCGGACGCACGCAAGGCACTCCAGAGTGGGGCTGCAAAGCCCGAGTGGCTAGACGCGGACAACTGGCGCTGTAATATTCCCAACCGTGAATATTGACTTCCCGCACACTGCGTACCGTAAATATTGACTTCCCGCACACTGTGTAAACCTTGTACAAAGGTTATCCCACATATTGGATCTATCGGCAGTATAATGTGTAACTTGCACGTGAGAAATCGAGACCATTCGCATTGGAAAAAGCAAGCCGAGGTTCAAAATCGAAATTCCCGCGTAAACACCCTCTTGGGAGGGGCAATTTTGAATATTCAAGGCAAATTTTTTTTTACTTTAATCCCTTTTCCCCAGCCGATGCATGGCTGGAGAAGAGGGAGTGTGGGGGGATGGCCCATGGATGAGTCGTGGCCTGCATGGGAGGGGGGGAACCCATGCACTGGCCACGTGTGTGGAGGCTTTCTCTTCCCTTCCCCCCCTTGCCTATATGAACTCCCGTTAGGGAGAGAAGAGAAAAAGGAAAAGGGACGGTGCTGTGAGAGGGAGGAGGGGACGCTGCTGCCCCGCCGTTGGGGAAAGGAGGGAGACCAGGGTGCCGTCGCCGCCGTGCAGGAAGCCGCCAGCCGCCATAGTCCACCGCTACGGTCCGCCAGGCCGCCACAGCCCGCCGCCACCTCGCCTTGATCACGACCCCCCCCGATGTTGCTGCAGAAGCCTAGAAGCTTCTTAGAAGCTTCTTAAGAAGCTTCTAAGGGGGCTTTCTTAAGCCCCCTTCCCACTAGATCCCCATAAGTCCATTCATACCCCCCCCGGGACTTTGATGAGAAGAGGAAGAAGCTATAAAGCCTTCCGCAAGATCCTTTGTAAGAGGCTTCCCGTAATTAGACTTCAAAGGCCACAAGCCATCCGTGAACCCATTCCTAGCCACCCGGTTTTTCCTAAAGAACTCATAAAGCCCTCTTCCCCAAGCACCATTTATCCAAAGTCCCGCAAAGGAATCTCCTGCGTACGAGGGAAAAAGGCAAAGGTCTGGAGGCTGCATACCAAGGCAAGTCAATTCATAGACCGCAAAGGCAAACCAGAAGCCGAAACCACACCTGCGATGGCCCCAAAAAAGTCACAAAATGTGCCTGCGGGAGGTTCATCTCTAAGCATTCAAGTGGATATCTCCCCGAGCCCACAAGTCTAGGTTTTTTCGAGTTTATTCTCACACAAAGAAATGTTTAGGCACGTTTAATTCCATAAGGGAGAATGCATTTTACGCTTATTCTTAATGCATGTGGCAGCGTTAAAAATACATTTGATAAATTATCTCTTTAAACATTAGACAAGGTTGATGCATGTCATGAAATTGAAACAGTTGCATTTCCAGAGTTGTCCGCCTTAGAAGACTAGCTGCATGTTGCTATTTTGGAGCATTATCAAAGTAATGAGTCTAAACATATAGGGCAAAGAAATGAAATTGATAAGTGCATTTGGTTACTAGACATGGTGGGAATAAGCGTGTGCCGCATTTTAGGCAACATCTTCCTTGTAATGATTCATGAGGAAAAGTTAACACCCATAAGATATTATCCGAAAAGAAATAGAAGAGTACGAAAATGATCTTATGGACTTGCAAGTAGCATGTAACATGGAATAAGTTAACACTAGCTTTAGTTTGGTATGAACTTCATTAACTACATTGTAGCTAGGGGAAAGTTGCGTGTTGCCTAGTCATCATGCAGAAATTTCATTCATCAGGAGCCGTATTTTAGGAAAGGTCGCATGGTTTATCAAAGCATGAGATTCTAAAGTGTAGACAACAAGGTTGTAGGCATGGTTATTTGATGTAAGTCCTAGTAGGTCCTAGGAAAGTTAGTACCCAGATTATCATGCATTTTTACTATACCAAGGAAAGATAGAGTTATTGTGAACCATGTGATGCGTAGAAGCAATGAATCACATGTTTACATGTATTGCGGTAGTTGCAACTATTTTTCCTCCTTTAGATCTACTTTATTATCTCTAGGAAGGATTCATCCTTGTCGCGAGACAAGCATAGTGAATTACCCAAATCACCTAGTCACAAAGGATTCACATGGGTATGGTTCAGTCGACATGACAAATATCCCAAGTGCTCACTTGGGTTTAGTACGATAAGGAGTCGACCTAGTTTTACACTTGTTGCCAAGTCAAAACCCTCAAACCCAAAGATCATACCCACATTCACGAAATGTTGAGTCAATTGGATGCTCATGCATAAAACGATCTAAGGTTTCTATCCTAGGGATCACTCGTTCAAATGATGAAACTCCGACTGAGTTGGAAATTCCTAGGACCGTGGCCCAATATAATTAGGAATGGGTTGGGTAAGAAGACACCCTAAACCCTGCTACTCGGCTGGAGGTAATTCCGTGACCAGAAAATGCCATTCAATGGGTGAAATGATCCCGTGAAATAGATGCAACACATGTGCAAAAAGTTGCAACATCGCATAGACTTGTGACTTGTCCACAAGAGAGTTTTGTCATTTCTTGAAATGAGGTTGGCAAGTTATTGCGCAAATTTAACTTACAAGAGGATGAGTAATCATCCTGTTACATCACCTTTCTTGGGGAATAATTTCCAAGTAAAAGGAGAGTTAGGTATTTGCCTGGAAGCAAATGACCAATCAATAAATTGAAGCGACATGGTCGCCAGGATTTACTATTACCTAAGGTATTGGTTAAGTTGGGTTAACAGGGTATGGCCCAACCCAAGGATAAAAGGGGAAACAAACAAACCCTTGGGGATCTTGCCAAGTCGCAATTTGATCCCAGATCGAATGCTGGATGCATTCGGAGAGAAAGATTCACTTTTTAACAGATGGCCAAATAAACAACCACTGTAATTGATTGTGCTTGTAACAGTTTAGAAAGCACTGTTTGCATTGTTTGCTCAAGGAACTAAAGGATGAAAAGATATATAAATGCTTCAGGTTCAAGACTTGAAGGGAGAGGCAGCTTCAGTTACCCCCGACTGCCTGCCTGACCCTAACCAAGGGGGTTGTTGACCGCGCCGGGAACGTGGACCCAACCCGCCGCGAGAGGTCTTTCCGTTGAGCTCTACTTGGAGCAGGAGGACGCTTGGGTGCCAGGGGGGGCTCTGGCCGTAAATCCCTCGCCTTCCGGGTCCTGCACAAGAGGCTAACGTGACTCGGGATTGGATCTCGAGGCCCGCATACTAGTCTACGGGCAGAAGCTTGGAATAGTGATCCCTGGTGGATTACTGGATAGCCTTCGGGCGGATTATGAACAAGCCTACGGGCGGAACTCCTTGTATTCCAAAGATAAAAGGATAAAATGATAATAAAGAAGTTGTTTGATATTGTTTTTCTATGTCACGTGATAAGATTACGTGAAGGAACCAGTGCTTAACAGGGTTAATTAAAGAAGCTGAGTGTTATATGTCAAATTAATGCGTTAGGTAATTACATAACTAAAACAAACCGAGGAAAGTGCGGAGGATGGACCATGGGTCCGTCCTACGGATGGGTGGTCCCGGTTAGCCGGGAACTTTTCTCAAAAATCTCGAAGAGCAGCGGGAGGTTCATCGAAAGCAATGACCGAGAATTATGTTTTACCTAATTTACGCTGTTTTAGGGGAACGGAATGGGACTATGCCTTATGGCAGAGAGGTTGAGTTTTGCATCCCTCTCGTTCCCATTCTCCTTGAACACAAATTTTTTTATTATCTTCCCCAGCCGATGTGTGGCTGGGGGAAAGGGATGGGCTAGCATGAGGGAGGTGAGAGGGAGAGAGCCATGCAACTGACCACGTGGGGAGGTCCCCTCTCCCCCCCCCCCGGGCTATAAGAACCCCCTCTTGGGGAGGAAGGAGGGGAGAGAAGGACAATGGGGGAGGATAGAAGGCTGTGGAAGGCCACGGTGGTGAAGGCGCCATGAGAGACGGACGTGCTGGAGGTCGCCAGGCTGCCGTGAAGGAGGGCGTGAGAGGGAGGAGGTGCCGGACATGAGAAGGAAGGGGTAGGTGTGAGAAGGGGGAGGCCGGACGTGAAGGGGAAGAGGGCGGCTGTGGGAAGGAGGAGGCCGTCGTCGCCAGCCGCCATGCTGCGCCCAGTCCGCTAGTCGCCACCACCGCCGCCTGACTGCCCAGTCCGCCACCACGCCGAATCACTACCCCCCCCCTCTGCCCAACGTGGCCACGTGCTGAGAGAAGCTTCTTAAGAAGCTTCTCTAGGAAGCTTCTAAGGGGGCTTCTTAAGCCCCCCTTCCCATTACATTGCCCATAGGTCTATCCACACACCCCCGGGAATTTGAAGAGAAGGAGGCGACGAACCTTCTCACCGATTTTCCATAAGCCCTCTAGGCCCAGGGCTTGTAGAGAAGAAGAAGGGTCCTTAAACACCTTTCCACAATATCTTTAACCCTCGGGATTTTAAAGAATAAGAGAAGAAGCCCATAAAGGCCCTCCCACTAATCACTTACAAGGCCGGTCCTAGGATTTTTGGAAGAAGAAGAAGAACTCTAAAGCCCTATTCTTGCAAGGCCCATTCGCAAGAGTTCCTTCCCATAACAAGCTTAAATTCCCACAAGCTTGCTCGAGAAAGCCCAATTCCCGCAAGCATTTATTAAGTTTTATTTTTTCCACGGCTCTTCTGCAAAAAGCCCCAAGTTCCAATCCCTAAGGCCTTCCATAAGCCGAATCCCACAAGCCGGTATTTCCTTTTTCAAGGATCCGTACTTCAAGAAGGGATCTTGTACGTATGAGGGAGAAGGGCAAGATCTGGAGGCTGCATTCCGAGGCAAGTCAATTCGTAGACCACAAAGGCAAATCAGAAGCCGAATCCACGCCTACGATGGCCCCAAAAAGATCACAAGGTGCGACTGCAGGAGGTTCATCTCCGAATATACAAGTGGACATTTCCCGGAATTCACAAGTCCAGGTTTGATCTATTTGGATTCCACACAAAAGTATTGAATTAATCACGATAACTTCACGGATTAGGAAGCACTCATGCATGTTCGAATTCAACTAGTCAAGTTAAATGCAATTGGGACATGAATTGGCTATTTGAACATTATTAGAAATAGCTTAAGATTTGGAAATTGATCATTGGTACGTTCAAAGGAATGAATGAAAAGAGCATAAGGTGTCTATGAAATTGTAGGACCTTATCAGCAAGTTTCCTTTTTGTATATTCAAAAGTGACGAGCCTAGGACAACTATTGCCTCATTTCAAGGTTGAAATTATTGAGGTACACCTTTTTAATAGGCACGGAAAGATTAATGGCATGTCCCGTTTTTGGATAAATCTTCCTTGTAATAAGTTAACACCCATAAGATGTTATTCGAAAAGGAATAGAAGGCACGAAATTGATCTATGGACTTGCAAGAGGCATGATTATTTGATGTAAGTCCTAGTAGGACCTAGGAAAGTTAGTGTCCGGATTATCAGGCATTTTTTTTGCTTTGCCAAGGAAGGATAGGGTTATTGTGAACCATGTGATGCGTAGAAGCAGTGAATCGCATGTTTACACGTATTGGTGTAGTTGTAACTATTGTTCTCCATTAGATCTAGTTTATTACCTTTGGGAAAGGTTCATCCTTGTCGCAAGACAAGTATATTGTGTTGTCTAAATCACCTAAACCACAGGGGTTCATATGGGCATGGTTCAGTCGATATGATAAGTATCCCAAGTGCTAACTAGGGTTTGGTGCGGCAAGAATTCGACCTAGTTTTACACTTGTTGCCAAGTTAAAACCGCAAACCCTAAGATCTTACACACATTCGAAATGTCGAGTCAATTGGGTGCTTATGCATAAAATGATCTAAGGTTTTATCCTAAGGATCATTCGTTCAAAATGATGGAACCCCGACGGAGTTGCCTATTTATAGGACCGTGGGCCAATATAATTAGGAATGGATTGGGTAAGAAGATACCCTAAACCCTGCTACTTGGCTGGAGGTAAATCCCGTGACCGGAAAACGCTAAGCAAATGGGTAGAATGATCCCGTGAATTAGATGCAATACATGTGCAAAAAGCTGCAACACTGTATAGACTTGAGATTTGTCCACAAGAGAGTTTGTCATCTCTCGAAATGAGGTTGGCAAGTTATTGAAAGAATTTAACTTACAAGAGGATGAGTAATCATCCTGTTACTCACTTTTCTTGGGGGATAATTGCCAAGGGAAAGGAAAGTTAGGTATTTGCCTGGAGGCAAATGACCAATCCATAAATTGAAGCGACTTGGTCGCCAGGATTTACTATTACCTAAGGTATTGGTTAAGTTGGGTTAACAGGGTATGGCCCTAACCCAAGGATAAAAGGATGAACAAACAGACCCTTGGGGATCTTGCCAAGTCGCAATTTGATCCCAGGTCGAATGCTGGATGCATTCGGAGAGAATGATTCACTTTTTAACAGTTGGCCAAATAAAACGACCACTGGAATTGATTGTGCTTGTAAAAGTTAGAAAGCACTGTTTGCATTGTTTGCTCAAGGAACTAAAGGATGAAAAGATATCTAAAGCTTCAGGTTGAAGCCTGAAGGGAGAGGCAGCTTCAGTTACCCCCGACTGCCTGCCTAACCCTAACCAAGGGGGTTGTTAGCCGCGCCGGGAACGTGGATCGAACCCGCCGTGAGAGGTCTCTCCGTTGAGTTCTACTTGGAGCAAGAGGACGCTTGGGTGCCAGGGGGGGCTCTGGCTGTAAATCCCTCGCCTTCCGGGCCCTGCACAAGAGGCTAACGTGACTCGGGATTGGATCTCGAGGCCCGCATACTAGTCTACGGGCGGAAACTTGGATTAGTGATCCCTGGTGGATTACTGGATAGCCTTCGGGCGGATTATGAATACGCCTACGGGCGGGAACTCCTTGTATTGCAAAGATAAAATGATAAAATGATAATAAAGAAGTTGTTTGGCATTTTTTTCTTTATGTCCTGTGATAAGATTACGTGAAGGAACCAGTGCTTAACAGGGTTAATCAAGGAAGCTGTTTGTTATATGTCAAACTAATGTGGTAGGTAATTACACAACTAAAACAAACCGAGGAAAGTGCGGAGGATGGACCATGGGTCCGTCCTACGGATGGGTGGTCCCGGTTAGCCGGGAACTTTTCTCAAAGTCTTCGACGAGCAGCAGGTTAATCTTCAGCATCAAAGCGAATAACGAGGATGATGACCTAGAGTTACATCCTACCCGATTTACGCTGTTTTAGGGGAACGGAATGGGACTATGCCTTATGGCAGAGAGGTCGAGCCTTGCATCCCTCTCGTTTCCCATTCTCCTTGAACCAAGTGCAGCGTGAATCCGCTTCGGACCTGGCGTTTCTGCGTAAAGTAGTTCGCTCGGGTCTGACGCTAGTTGTTGCTAGCTAATGACCAAACAGGGAAACCCAAATTCAGGTCGATCCTAAGTGGGAACGGCCAGGATACTTCCGCTACGTGGCAGACTCGGGAAGACCTAGATTGCAAAACCCGTAACATTCCATGGGAGTGCCGGCCGGAGTTTTCTAGACATCCTTTTCGATGGACTGCTAAGACGTGTCCTGAATGGTTCTAGTGGACACGTTACATTGCATATCTGCCCTCCATGCTGGATCGACAAGTGCTTCTTCCAAGTCAGCTAGCTCATTTACTTCTCTCATAATCTCAGCCACCATCAAAGCCATATTGACTATGTGAGTAGAAGTATTTCTTTCCTTCTCTATTCTTAGAGACCTCCTTGGTCCATTTGTCTTTTCCTCAACTGTACTAGGCATAGGATTTTTGTGATCATAGAGCTGTTTCACCCATCCTAACAATGGCTTTTCTAGTGATGTGATTGCAGGTTGGTGAACTTTTTTCTCATCATTCAAATACAATGCTTTCTCCTCCTTGAGAGGAGAGGAGGGATAGCTCTTGGGATAGGTTCATAATGGACTACTTCTTTGCTAGATGATAAAGCAAAAGAACTTATATTCTCCTCCTCCACTATATGTGGCTGCTCCTTGAACACCACATCACGGCTCATTATGATCTTCTTTATCTCTTGGTCATACAATTTTTATACCTTTTTCTCCTCACTATAACCCAACAAGATACATTTTGTGCATTTTGGATTTAACTTTGTTTCTCTTATCCTTTGGAACATGTGCATAGCATTCACATCCAAATGTTCTAGAATGTGAGATGGATGGTTTCTTATCAAAATAGACCTCATGAAGAGATTTTCCCTTAAGAGCCTTCATGTAACTTCGATTGAGAATGTAGACTATAATATTAATAGCTTCTATCTAAAACTACTTAGGCAACCTCTTGCCCTTAAGCATGCACCTTGCCATTTTCATGATGGTGCAATTTTGGCATTGTGACAATGTCATTCTAATGAGGTATATGAGGCATTGATTGATGCTTAATTCCTTTGCTCTTGCAAAAGTCTTGCTCTAGCACTCTTATGTTCACCAAACCACCCTCACAGACTTGCGATGGTAGGGAGCATTTGGGGACTATACCTTGGGGATTGTACCCTACTCTAAATAAATCACGCATTTGTGTTGACTGTAGTCCAATGTTTTCTCTTTTCAATCCAATGGAGGGAATACCCAAACATATAGGTGATCAGCACCTCGATTCACATACACAAAGAGCTCCCCCCACAGCTTAATGCTCGGGCTCCTAGGTCTCTCCTACACATAGAATAGGAACGTAACAGAGTCCTCTCATAATATAAATGTAATAATCTAGGAGACTGTATATATATTCCTCCTTTAATTGATTTTCTCAAGATATCAAACTGCCTTACAACAAAGGGAAATCTTACACTCTCAACATTGATCATCACGTAGACATACAATTGCAATGTATCTAAGAATTTATCTTATGATACCATATTTAGATCACACATGCAAAGCATATAACACTCTACGCTCAAATAACTTAACTAAAAACTAGCCAACATGAAGTGTACAAACAATCTTTTCGTGATTTCTTTCTACTAATGTCATGTTGCATTTGCTAAGGAACAGCACCGGGCTAACCCATACTACTAAACCTCTTAAAACTTATATAAACCATGACCTATATACTAAGATATATTAAAAAATCAACAACCTAATCAAATATATTTTCACTTCAATCCCATACTCCCCACTCTTTATATTTAGATTCCTTGCACAAATGAAGGAATATTTCATGGTAGTTTTCCATAGAAATAAGCCCTAAAACATGCACTCTAACATATAAATAAAGGCAAACTGAGATAAACTCTCATGCTTTACCTTCATTGCATATTCATAAATATTTTTCTAATTTTTGGTTTTTTTAAACATGTAAAAACTAAATTTTCTTAAAATATTATATTTATTGGATTTTTAAAATGAAGTTTTAAATTTATTTCAACATAAATTATTACTTATTTGGATTATTTTGATTTTTATGTCTTAATATGTGAAGGGTGATCCATTAGCATACTCATTTTCATATCATATGAACATAATTTGATCCCCAAAACCCAAAAATAACGCCATTTTAAATTAAATTTTGTAGTTTGGATTTTGCAATTTATTATTTTTGATGTACGAGAAGAAAAATGAATGAAATTTTAAAATTACTGACATTAGTAAACATATTTTAGTCATTTGCAATCATCTTTTCATCATATGCTGTAATGATTCATCATAAAAATTAAATAAATTAAATATTGCTTACTCAAAAATTTGTATACATATGTCTTGTGTTTTGAAGAAATGGAGCTGCTGATGTTATTTTCCACCGCTAACACATCTAAATCACCCGATCTACATGGCATTACGCTTCCAAATCATCACCTATCATCGATATATATATATATCATAAATAGCCATATGAATAAGAAATAATGGAGGGAGAAAGATTAAAATTGGATCTTGTTGATTACTACATCATTCTTTGCGAGGATCAGAGTGATAGAGAGCAAAAAATGGTGGATCTCAGTTTGAAGAGGGGAAGGAAGACCATCATAGTCATTAAAAATAAAATTTTAAATGGCAGGAAGGGGCGCCAAAAAGATGCCCCTTCTCTCCTCCCACCCTCCCGAAACTAACTAGTTCAACTTTGGCATTTTCACACTTGATCAAAGTGGTTTAGACTCGGTTGGAAGGGAAAACAGTCTCGGAATTGCAATTCAGGAAACTTTTTGGCATTGAAATCTATCACCTTGGTCTCTGTCACATGCTTTTCGGCTTGCGAATCCAGTAGTTATTTTATAATACCAAATCTTGGGACTATTAAATGGAAGGTCAAACAGACTTTGATTGACAAACAGATACTTGGATTGGATTCCTAGTATCGAAATGCATCTCGAAAAACTTCAACTCCTTGATTTATACAAAAAATGCCTCTTCTATGCCTCTTAGGCTCCCTTTTGGACTTGAAATTTGCCACTTTAAAATTTGTTCTCAATGGCGACTATGGGATAGAGTGACTCAGTCCATCAAATCCATAAACTGATTTGCATAAATAGAAACTGTAAAGAGTATCAAGCTGCTACAAAGAAAATACACAACAGAGCAAAACCATTGTTTTCACCCCATCCCCTAACAAAATCAAGGCATGAAGTCCATGAGGGATAGGCCAAGCATAATCTGACAGAGATCTAGAGCTAGTTGCTAACCAGCTGCTCTAACATAGAACAACTAAAAAGAACTGTCAAAGGAATCATAATAAGTGGTCTGACCTGCCTATCTGCCCTAGGACAACTAAACTAGGAACTCCTAGTAGGCAAGGACTCCTATAGCTTGATTTATAAAAAGTCACATATTTTTCTCGAGGCCTCAAGTCATATCTCGATATCCAAGAACCTATCAAGATCTCGCAAGGTGACACTAAATCATTTTCTTCTTCCACTCACTTTTATTTCACTCCAACCATCCTTATTTATTTTTCCGGCTAAATGCCATCCCTAGGAAGATAAGGCATCCGCCCCGGGTCCTGACTCATTCCCAAGAATCTACCAAGCCTTTGCAAGGCAATAATCATCTGATGTTGGAGTTTCTCTTTCTTTATTTTCTTATTTTTGGGATTAGAACCCTTTTTTATACACCTTTGCATTTTATAATGCTCAAAGATATTCATTGTTTCTTCTCTTTTATTTGAGAAGCTTCCCTAACTGTCTCACAACTAATAAGGATTCCTAGATACACACTACAAGATATAGACCTTATAGCGACGTTTAAAGCGACGAAAATACAAACAACAAAATTTGCCCCCGTCGTCGGAAAAAGCGTCGTTATTGACGACGCCATGGTATCGTCGCTATTTGCGTCGCTATATGCGTCGCTATTTGCGTCTCTATATGCGTCGCAAATTTGCGTCGCTATATGCGTCGCTATTTGCGTCGCTATATGCGTCGCTATTTGCGTCGCTATATGCGTCGCAAATGCGACGCAAATAGCGACGCATATAGCGACGGTTGCAGAGAATTTGCGACGCTGATAGCGACGACAATAGCGACGCCTGCAGTAAATTTGCGACGCAAATAGCGACGGTAACAGAGGAAAAAAAAATTTTGTGGCAGGGCAGCAAGCTGCCCTGCCACATATAGCACTGTGTGCTGTATGAGAGCCATACAAAATAGTTTCTGCACTGCTGCATACAAAGCGTTTGCAAACAAAAAGAATCTATACTGAAATCATAAAACTGATAGATGAAATAAATACATGATATCGCATAAAATGCGATTGGTACAATCATAAAACAATATCACTAATACATAGAAAATGTCTACATAGATCGGGCGACTAAAAACTAAAGGTATGTGAGCGCTAAGGATCCGAGGGCGAGCTACAAATCGTCGTCCCCCGAAAGCTCGTCCCTCTGCAAAGGAGCATCAAACGGATTCTGCAGAAAAAGAAACAACATATCAATCCACCATACAATAATGCATTCAAATATCTCATGGTAACTACGGACATGAAAGATGAGAGACTTACTGGGCCGCCGCGTCTGTACAATCGGTCGATCAATGATCTGAGACCGTGCCTCTCTGCATATTGAGTCTCAAGGCCTTGCGGATCACGATTTGTAATGGAGTGCTGCAAAGAAAACAAAATGCTAACTGTTAGAAATATGATTGTCAGTACAAATAATATCTCAAAAAAACAAATAAGCAAAACAAAAGAGAAACTTACAAAGTCCTCCAAATATGTCCTGTGGCCGCCACTCCCAAGATGATGTACCGATCCGGCCTCGATTCGTGCCCTCGCCGCCTCCCGCTGCTGACTCCAACGTCCTGGCGAATTTGTAGCCTCCTCCCTCAGTCGGCGCCAGTCCTCTGCATCTAACCACTCGGGCTTTGGAGCCCCACTCTTGATTGCCTTGCGTGCGTCGGATCGTCTATGTGACATGTATGCACGCATGCAATCCATCATCCAGCCCGTAGAGAATCTATCCACTGCGGCTGGCACCGGGAACTCCTCATGCAAGGATGCTACTATGTACTCCTTGCTCCCCTCCGGTATGTTCCTCCAATGATCCAGGACGTTGTACCGAAAAACTTGTTGGCACAACTCCCTCATGCGAGCTATCACCCTCCTCCCCTCATCATTCATGATGATAGCTCCTGACCTGCCATCCACTAGGTATCCATAATCCCTAGGAGTGTGCCTCGTATGGGCCCTCTCCCATCTCCGTCCACGCTCCTGGGCATATCCAGGAGACCCCTGAACATCCGGTGTACCGACGGGGGTACCCTCTCCCGGAGTGCCACTGAAAGGGGTGCCACCAGAGGGGGTGCCACCAAAAGGAGTGCCACCAGAGGGGGTGCCCCCAAAAGGAGTGCCACCAAAAGGCGTGACATCTGCCGACGGCTGCGCAAAAGCCGGAGTAACTGGAGTGGACGTCCCCACAGGTGTGACAAATCCTGGAGGTGACCGAGCTCTAGCTGAACGACGAGACGGAGACACCGCGTCCGTGTCTCCACAGCAGCACCCCCCTGATCCTCCTGCAGTCGCAGTCCCTCCCTCTGGCCCAAGTCGCGAGCGTCGAGATCGTCTGCTCGAAGCTGAAGCATCTGATCGCACTGAAGCTGATCTAGCAGAGCGCCCTGACGAAGAACGAGACAGCTCCTGATCTGCTATCTCTCTGAATCTCGCGAGCTGATCTGGAGACATACGTGCCATCATCTCCTGAAACTCCTCATCGCTCATCCCTCGACTCATCCTGAAAATAAAGATACCTGCAGAGATAAAAAATAATGTTAGAATAATCAATTGAAACTATACAAAGCGCATTAATATAAATCATTTTTGAAAAATCCATCTTAAAATGCATATCTTATCTACCTTTATGGAAGATCTAAACAACGAATTGAGTAATACAATTCTCCAAGAATGAAGTATTCTATGGTCCCATGTTAATCTCCTGACATAACTCTGCATACACTGGAAGGTCGATAGACATGTCACCACAAAAGAACGAGTCTGCCTCGTTCTCAAAAAATTCTACGACTTCTGTATTTCCATCATTGTTAGCCGATGCGGGCTCCAAGCTTGCGGTGGCCTCCACCCCTTGTAATTTCGATCCCTCTATTTGCATATATTCTTCATCTATGCCTGGAACATCGCTTTGATCGTATACTCTCGCACCTCTAGGAGTTGAAGGTATAACATACCACCATCGAGGTTGTCGGGGATTTGGATAGAAGATTACCTGTTCACAAACACTTACAAACCGTCTTCAAACCATTGTGACATAAAGCATGTCGTATTACAATTAGCAAGCAAATGACTAGAAGATTACCTGTTCACAATGTGCCGGCAACACAAAGGTGTCGCGCAAATCCATCCATTTTTTTTCGGAATCTATTTCGAGAAATCCAGATGGACCTCGTCGAACCGTTGCGCCAGCTCCTCCAAGTACCACTTTGAACCACTGCACATCGAATATTATCATGGAGAAGCTACGGTAATCCACCGTAATAATACTTTGCAAATTCCCAAAATACTCCATCTCATCCACAACCGTGTTCGGATCCGTTGCTCGTCGCCGGCTCTCTTGCTCAAACCTTGCCATGACACCACAGTCCATTGTGGAGCGCATTTTGTCAATACGCTCCACCCGAAAATGCCGTCCGCGCGACCACGCTGCACTATATATTTTGTACTGCACATTGAAACACTCAAATTAGATGTAGCAAACAAATTCAGATACGACACATTCTAAACCCCTCATTACCTTTGGACTACATCCCCTCGAGAACTCCCACTCCTCCATTGAGACCTCTGCCCCTTCGCTGGATGCTGCGATCAAGGCTCCATGCAACCATCGTGTTGACATAAACCGCGGCATCTCCTCCATGCCTTCGGGATATCGAATCGGTCGGTGACGCGTACTGCGTCGGAATTCAGCTCGCGCTTCCTCTCGATCTTGCCTTGCAATCTGGTACTTGGCGAGCCACGTCTCCATGGAGGCATGGTGCAACATACAAAAGCGATTCACTTTCTCTTCCATTGAGGCATCCATTCTTTTTTCTACCCCATTTCCAACCACCACATCTCCAGTCAGCCTGTCATCGTCCTTGAGCGTCCATAGCATTTCATTGTCTGGTTCCACCGTTGGTAGCCATTGTGAGATATGCACTAATGCCTCTGACACCAACCAACCCTCCGCCATGCTACCTTCCGGACGAGCTCGTTGTCGCACAAAGCCTTTCAGGGTTTTCATGAAGCGCTCCAGGAAGAACATCCATCGCGTATGGACAGGTCCGGCAATCTCCACTTCGTCCACAAGATGCACAAGAAGGTGAACTTGTATCGTGAGCATGCTAGTGGGCAGGTATTTCTCAAAGAGACAGACCGTCTCAACTGCTCCCCGCCTTGCGGATTCAATAGAGGACGTCTTAATCTCTTTCTGTGAGATCCATTGCACCAAAGTCGACAGCTTGTAAATGGCCCCACGAATTTCTGGAGTTAGGCATCCCGCGATCGCGATCGGTAGGACAAACTGCCACAAATGAGAAAGCATTAAGAATAATGGTCACTTTTCAAATTTCAAAATGTCCACGCTTATTAAAATCCATTCTGTTCACAAACCTGACATATCTTATGCCAATCATGGGATTTTAGCCCAGACATTTGGTCATCTTTAGAAAATGCGGACCTGAGAGAACGCATCATACCCGTCGGAGTGCGGATAGACTTGATTACTTGCTTCACAATGCGCTCTTCTTTGGTAGACAAAACCCAGGGAGTGCGAGGAAGCTGCACTCCCCCTTCAGCACTCGACTGCGGCCAAAGCGCCTCCATCTTACCTACCTCCTTTAAATCCATTCGTGACCCTATAGTGTCTCTCTTTCCTGTGATGTGGTCCCATAGCAAGCTGCCCACATTTTTGAAAATATGCATGGGATCCAACAAGTGGTTGACCTGTAAGTGGGTCCAATATGGCAACTCGTAGAAAACTGAGAACCGTCGCATTCCATTTGGATGTGATTCCGGGTTTACCATTTTCAGCTCGTACCAGCTTGCAGCGTTCATACGTGCTGGAGGTCGTCCAAGAAAACCTTCCCTGAGTTCATGATCCTCCGGCAAGAAAGTGGCGTGTCCTTGATATACCATCTTCTTCATGGTTCGTGACCTTCGGGCGTCTAACTGTGGCCCACACAATGGACATGCATGATAACCTGAGGTAACGAGACCTGCAAGGCGATCCACGACCTAGTGAATACTTGATTGAATGAAATAAAATATAGATATTACCGGCGTGAACAAATGTCTGCTCACCTGAGCACTCTCCCAATCCCGGAAAGTCATGCATCGTCCACATGAGAATGGCTCGAATGTTGGCTGACCGCCGACCATCGCGCCTGCTCATATCTTGCACCGTGACCCCCTCCTCCCACAAAATCTTAAGCTCATCGACTAATGGACGAAGATACACGTCCATATTTTTTACTTTGTAGCGGCCCGGGACGAGCAAGCTAAGGATGAGATGTCCTTTCTTCGTAGAAAGCCATGGAGGAATGTTGTAGTTGACAAGCACTATAGGCCACACACTGTAAGAAGTCGAGCGCAGACCGAATGGGTTCACACCATCCATGGCGAGACCGAGCCGAAGATTCCTTGGCTCTCGCGCAAAGCCTGGGAAGGTAGAGTCAATGTGGCTCCATGCGCGCGAATCTGCTGATATTCGTTGCACTCCATCCGTAGACCTATTCTGCACATGCCACGTTGTCAAGCTTGCCATGGCAGACGTGCGAAACATGTGGTTTATGCGGGGGATGAGCGGAAAGTGTTTGAGGACTTTTTGAGGGATGGTCTGCCCTTGCAAGTCCTGTCGATACCTGTGAGCACCACACTTTGGACATGTCTCCATAGTCTCGTATTCATCTCGAAACAATATGCAGTCGTTGATACATGCATGGATGTTATTGTAGTCCATGCCAAGCTTCCGTAAAACATGTCGTGCATCATCACGAGACTCAGGCATGGTGTTTGCAGGTGGCAATATATGATATTTCAATAACCTGAAAACATCATAAAACACCTTGAAAAATCCATCCATATTTACAATAATACTGTTTAAAAAAAAAACAATGAAGTCTGTATGCAAGGTACCTGAATAACTCAGTCACACTCGTATCGCTCCAACCGTATTTCGCTTGCACACTTAAGAGTGCAAGCAATGTCTTCAACCGAGATACTCGGCACCCATCATATAATGGTATGGATGCTTCCTCTCTAAGCGGGTCAGATGTCTCAACATCCATGGGAATCAATGCATCGATCATTGCCTCCATCTCAGGCTCCAAGATTGTAGGCAAGTCGGGAAGGTTGTCTGTCTCCTCTGGCATTGACGATATAGATGGGCCTTGCGAGTGGTCTATTGGCTCCTGCCATCCATCCATCTCACGTCCACGAACTCTTCTAATTGGCCGCAAAGGGTGCTCTCCCCCTTGGGTCGAGACATCACCCCCCTGGACACAAAATTTGCCAACAAGACCCAATCTTATTGTGTATGGTTTTCAATTAGCTTGAGAGTACAATGCATGAAAAATGCTAACTTGAAAATACCGTTTGCTGAAAATCTGCAATCGCCTGATCAATAATCTCAGGTTGAAACTCGCCAAATCGTCGTACGTGTTCTATAGACAATCGACGTTTTCGTCTAATTGCCAACTTGCATTGAGAGCAAGGACATGGGACACGCTGATTAAGATACGACTCGCGGTCTTGAACAATAGGACCTTCTTCGTTTGCCATCTTATCTACATTACAGCAAACGAGGCTTAAATGGATAGCTTTTTGGAGATGTACGTCAACTTGCAAGTTGACCATAAACCTTGCATTGTATATAGTAGTCGAGAGATTTTCCGATGTTATATCTCGGCCTTGTATCATGCTCAACGATTTGTTTGTCCCGGTAGATAATTTTTTGTTATATCTCGGCTTTGAGTATAAGTAATCCATTTTAAAATTAATGCGCGCCATCTATGAAATTTTACAACTATAGTAATAAAATTTATTTCAATCAATTCTACTCATAGTCATAAGACCTGAGAGAAATTATCCTATACTCAATTTAAGGGATCTCCACTTCTATAACAATAATTTTGGGTTAATTTTGATGAAGTACGTGGCCGTATGCAAAGCACATTGCATACCATTATCGATACGTATATTATCTTAAATTTCATTCCCTTCCCTCTCCCTCTCCCTCTCCCTCACCCTCTCCCTCTCTTTCTCTCACCCTCTCCCTCACCCTCTCGTTCTCTTTCTCTCCCTCTCTCATTTCCTCCCTCCTCCTCCCTCTCCCTCTCCCTCCCTCTTTCTCCCTCTTTCTCCCTCTCCCTCTCCCTCGCTCCCTCGCTCCCTCTCCCTCCCCCTCCCTCTTTCTCTCCCTCTCTCATTTCCTTCCCCTCCCCCTCCCTCTCCCTCTCCCTCTCCCTCTCTTTTTCTCCCTCTCCCTCTCTATCTCTCTTTCTCTCTCATTTCCTAAACAAGCAAAAAATAAAGTGATTTAAACATCCTCCAAGCAAAAGGGAGAGGGAGAGATACAATGCACTCTCCCTCTCTTTCTCTTTCTATCCCTCTCTCATTTCCTTCCCCTTCCTATCCCTCTCACTCTCTTTCTCTCTCATTTCCTCTCCTAAACAAGAAAAAATAAAGTGATTCAAACATTAAACAAGCAAAAGGGAGAGGGAGGGAGAGAGAGAATGCACTCTCCCTCCTTCTCCCTCTCTTTTTCTTTCTCTCCCTCTCCTATTTCCTCCCCCTCCCTCTCCCTCTCCCTCTATTTCTCTTTCTCTTTCTTTCCCTTTCCCTCTCCCTCTCCCTCTCTTTCTCTCTTACTCTCTCGTTTCCTCTCCTAAACAAGCAAAGAAGAAAGTAATTTAAACATTAAACAAGCAAAAGGGAGAGAGAGAGAGAGAGAATGCACTCTCACTCTCTTTCTCTCCCTCTCCCTCTCTTTCTCTCCCTCTCTCTCCCTCTCCCTCTCCTTCTCTTTCTTTTCCTCTCCTAAATAAACAAAAGAGAACGATTTAAACCTTCAACAAGTAAAAGAAAGAGAGAGGGAGACTCACCAATGAGATATGGCGAGCGTGGGCGGCTTCTCTTTGCAACGAGGGCTCCTCCTCTCCTTCGCGAACAACGACGGTGGCGGTGGCGGCGGCGGCGGCAACAAGTCTCTTCCTCCTCTTCTTTCACAAAGCCTTGGCTCTCTCCCTCGCTCTCGCTCTCAAAAGGCGAAGAAAACAAAATGAAAACGGCGCTCTGGTTTCGGCCGCGCTTTTTTTTCCCTGCGGCGTCGCTATATGCGTATATATTTGCGTCGCTATTTGCATCGCAAATGCGACGCAAATAGCGACGCGTATAGCGACGCATATAGCGACGCCAATAGCGACGCCGATAAACGCCGTCGCTAATCGGCGTCGCTATTGCCCCAGTCCCTTGTAGTGACAGGTGCCTAGCAAGCTAGTAGAACAAGGTCATTAGGACTACTCATAAAAATAGCTCTTAGAACACTCGACAATGCCTTTACAGGAGGCCGACAACTACTCAAACCTCCCTAGATACATCTAACCTAGCCTTGGACTTCATGTCTTGAATATTGGTCCTCAATAAAAGAAAAATTTCCTGCACATATATACACATGAAGCATAGAAAGAAAGAACCTCTAAAGGATGGATATCACTTGGACTTGGCCATAAAAATCTTCTACGTAACAAGAGGCTCTCTTTAGATACTTCACTGAATCTTTTCAATATAATACTAAAAAAAAAACCATTAACCACATCCACACCAAACAAACAAATGGCCCTCTTGGCATAACAAAATGTAACATTAAATCCAATAGAAAGGGCCCTCTTGGCCTAACGAAATGTAATATTAAATCCAATAGGAATGGCCCTCTTGTTCTAACAAGATAAACCATTTTACTACAAAATAAATGGCCCTCTTAGCCTAGCAAAATTAACCAATAAAGCACACCATTCAACATCCTATTGTTGCTGAGAACAAACCTTTGGTCCCCACATAAACCCTTCTAAAGCATAAAACTAGACCAATGGGATAGGCTACTCAGGTCTTACACTAAATGCATCAAATTATTAGCTAATCTCCTACATAAATAGCAATGAATGTTCAAGGAATGTGCCATTGAATGATTTGATGCATCCATGATAGAATAGGAAGATGGTCAATCACTACCTGACTTATAACCCATAACAACTATTGGTAGCCAAAATAGGACATGTTAGTAAGAAGTCCCCATAGTAGCCCTAGACTAACATCAAGAGGCAATTTAATGGGATCTCTTACACTATAGGCCCCATTCAACTGGTTGATCATTAAGTGCGAATCATCTTTCACCAACAATAACCGATGAATACCAGCACATTTGGCTAGATTCAACCCATAAGCAAGGCCTTGTATTCTGTCATATTATTCGTAAAATCTATTCTAAATACACTACCATTTTTAAAACCCCTCAATGGTAGGGACCTTTAATGACAACCCCTACACTCATATGCTCAATAGGTGCTTGAGAAGCTCCATCAAATTTTAATATGTAAATCCATCTTCATTGATGTAACCTACCATGGCAATCAACCCACTTGTACTTATGATAATCAAAGGCTAATTGAGGGAGAAGATGTAAGACAGATACAATAAATCCTTCCTTATTAAACTCAATAGGGACACTAGTAAGAACTCTATGACAGTGGTGGCAATAGACTCGAATGTTCCATGTAAAAGATCCATCTTGCCCTCACTAATATGGTAACCCTTACTTCACCACATCACTTTGCCTTGGTGGTAATGTTGCTCTAAATATGGATGCTCAAGATAAGGAATGATTTTCCCTATCCACTAGTCTTGATATCCTCTCCAATTTTAATTTGGATCTTGAAGGCCCTATAAAGGTACCAAGTCTAACATCACATAATAGGGCTTCAATTGATTGAAATTTACTTTAGTTTTGAACTCTACCCCTTGCAAATCCACCAAAAGGGATATAGAGCCATTATTTTCTATATGAACAATCTTATAAGGACTATCTCATTTGGGTTCCAATGTGCCTAGGAAAATCTCACAACAGGCATGATAATATAAAACCTAACCCTTAGCAAATTTATACTTCTAAGCCCAAAGATCATGAAGCATTCTCATCCATTTCTTCCCTACTTCTTGATATAACAAGGCTTGTAATAAATTTCATCAAGATGTGCAAGGGAAATGAACCTTTCTTGTAATGCTTCCTCTTTACCCAAAGAATGGTTAAGAGTAAACCTTATTGTAAGCAGCTCCAAAGATAGAATATATTCTTCCCCATTTAATACTTTAAAAGGAGTGTGGCCTATAGCTCTTTTAAATATCGTATTATAAGCCCAAATAGCCACATACAACTTCTTATCCCAATCATGCTTACCTTTGGATATAGTCATGGGTAAAATCCCCACAAGGTGCTTATTGGTACTCTCTACTTATCCACTAGCTTGGGGGTTATAAGGCATCATATTTTTATGTTTAATCTTCAAAGCTTCCATCACAACCTCAATCACTTTATTCAAAAACTATGTCCCACGATCAAACACAAGTTTCTTAGGTTGTCCAAAATGGCAAACAAATTGTTCCAAAATAAAACTAGTCATTTCCATCATAGCATGGGTTTAGACCATTTTGTGAAATAGTGTATTACCAAAATGATATAATGCTTTTGTGTAATTGATGAAGAATGTATAGGTCCAACAAAATCAATTCCCCACTTCTCAAATGGTATTATAGCCATAATAGGAGTCAGTGTGCTTTCTATTGTCCATATTATCATGTCTTTAACATGTATAATATCTTTTGATATACGCAAATGCATCTTCATAATGGAAGGCTATCAAAATATGACTCTCAATGCTTTCTATGGAGTCAACCCTCGAGCAAAGTACCCTCCATAAGCAAAGTCATGACACTCTTCCAAAATAAATGAAACCTCATCGGATATAACACATCAACGCAATAAACATCATTAAACCCTTGCCAATATAGTGTTCCTATAATCAAGGTAAATTTCAAGGCTTGCTGCCTTATTTTTCTCTTTTCAACCTTCGAAAAAGCTGCTCCAGCCTCTCATGTGGATAGATAGCGTGTTATAATAGCATACCACAATGGAATGGAGCCTATATCTATTTTGAATAAACCCTCAAGATCACTTCCTTCAGCTAAGACTTCATTAAACTCCCCGAAATCCACAAGACATTCAACGATGCCCTGCAACTTCGGTGGCTTACTCCTAATTTTATAATCAAACTCCAACAAAGAGATCAACCACTTCACTAGGCGGTTAGGTAGCTATATTTTATTCAATAATAACCTTAGTCAATTTGTCTTCAAATAAAATATTACATTTTTTACAAGAATACTGCAATGATTTGTGAGCGCCAATCCTTAGTCACCTTGACCCACCAAAGAACCCCAATCCATTTCCCATGGAACATCCTAACCTTCATGAGCCTCTTCTCATTCTAGACAAACATGTAGTAAGCATTATCCTAACAATCATAGACCTTGAACAATAATTTTTTAGGTTCCTAACTTCCCTAACTAATCTAAAATCTGATCAATAAATGGCAACAAATAGTAATCTTTGGCTGTCTATTTATTGAGCTACCTAAAATGTATGAAAAGTTGGATTTGATTATTATTCTTTTTTTTCTAGAACTACTAATGAACACCACTCCATGTGTTGTATAGGAAATATTAGGCTATCCTTACACAATGTTTATACCTCCTAAAATAGTCCATCATGTAGCTCAAAAGGCATACATCTCACTTTTTGTCGAACAAGACGAGTGTCTTACTTCATAGGAATAGCACACACAATAGGACTAGGAGGAATACCCCTTAGCTTATCATCAAGACAAAAATATCACAAAATTCTTGGATCAAGGACATGTAGTTCTTGCTCTCTTCCAAACTAGGCATAAATCCTAATTTAATTGGTTGTGGCTCATCTAATGTACCGAAACCTAGCTCAATCACATCCACGTCTTTGATTCTATCTTGAGCTTCTATATCGACTCATTTAGAGTCACCTGGTAGACATCTTTTGTAGTGGACCCCTCTCTTGATTCATTACTTGACAAAGTCTCACTACTAGAAGGGTCCTCTAATCCCTCTAATTTTATGGAAAATAAAGGTACTCTCTCGCTTTGAGGAGATTCAAGACATGCATCCATTATTACACATCTAGCACCTCTACCAAAAATCAGACGACCAGAGGGTATATCAACTTGACAATAGGATTTTAAGATCCATGGACTTCCTAATAACACCGGATAGCTTGGCCACCCTACAAACCTAATAATCCTAAAGTCCAAAATGCATTCCATATTAGAAACAATCACGTGGACTTTGGCAATGCAACCTTCGGGTTGTCCTAAACTGTCATTAGCCATCCAAAGAATTGTGGAGGTGTCTTTTTGGATTTCTAGTCCCATCCTTTCCATCAATTCTAGACTCATAATGTTGATAGAGGATCCTGTATCCATAATGGCATGATCCACTAATATGCCATCAACACATGTTGCCACCCTCCTTGGGCAATTCTTTTCAACATGCTCAAACTAGTCATCTCCCATATGGTCTATTTCCAAGGGTTCAACGATATACCCAGTGCAAAGATTCTTCTTAAACTCTTTATGCACTCCTAGAGATAACTTGATTAGCTGCTGGGGATTCACATCAGGCTTCAACTCACAAAGAGGAGTAGATAAGTCAAATTTATGATAATTAAGAATGATTCTCTTCTCCTACTAGATCATTCTTTCTCTTGGTCACGTTGAACAAGATTAGGTGCCTCTTTCTTGGCTTTTACTTTCTTCTTCAATGGCTCCTTAGTGGAGTTAGCTTTGCCACCAACAGCTTTTAGAGGATCAACTTCCACATCAGGATTAAGGACTTAATGTATCCCCTTATTGTCCTATTTCAGGTTTGCCTCAATAGGTTTCACATTATTTTTAATGTCTTCTTTAACCTTTTGTCCTCTTCTAATGGCTCCTAAATTTGAGACCTCAGTGATGTTGACATGCACAACTTTGATACGGTTGACACCACTACCATTAGTAGGCAGCTCTTCTATGATAGCTTTTCCTCTCTGCACTATTTGATTTGGTCTCTCATCCTGTCGAAGGTTATTTCCTTATGCTCGATGATTAATTAGACCTGGTTGCTTACTCCCTTACTAAAGAGAACTCATATTACTCTAGCAGTACTAGGTAGATGGCTGGACTTTCCACATATGTTCCATTTGACATTAGGGTAGTTTTAGTTTCTTTAGGCTGACGTTTGTCAGACCTAGGGTCTCTTTTTAAGAACCTCAGGGATAAACCCTAGTTCTTTTACATTTACAATTTATTGACCCTACAATCAGGGAAGGTAGGCAAGTATTTAAGGTATAAACGTTTCTTGGTTTTTAAATCATTCCCAAGGCAAATTTCGCAGCATAGGTATTTCTAAGTTTACATTAATTCGTTTATCTTTTAGAAGGTAATATTGAGATCACCTCTGCACGATTTGTTATCTTTGTGACAATTGATTTTTCAGTCCTAAACTTTATTGCTTTGAGGTTGGGTAAATTCAATTAATCTTCCTTTTTCCTTGCGAACGAAACTCATGCCAAATAACAATCTTTTCCTTGCTAAGATATGCAGTTAGCAACGATAACTTCCTAGAGTTCAAGCAACATAAGAAACCTTTCATGATTTTCATCTTCTATGATAATTCGTTGCAAAAAAAAGAAGAAGAATAGGGCTAATGGTGCAAGATGCAGTTTTTTTACCGTCAAGATTTAACCGAAATATACTACTATAGTAGGTAGATAATCTTGCTCGTAATTCGTTTCAATGCATGATGCTATTTGAAGGAAACTATGTTTCATATATTATCATTTTTGCATGTTCGATTAAACTAAACTCCATCGTAAATAACTAGGACAAAATATATCTTATCCCTAACAATTCATCTTGCATAATTAAATTAAAATCGATATAAAACCAAGAAGGAAAAACCTGGTTTTGGGGTGAGATATCCACATGGATACCGGGAGATGACCCTCCCGCAGCTACTCCTTGGACTTTCTTAGGCGGCATCTCAGTTGTAATCCTTCGGATGTGAAGGCAGCTTTTACTCTCCTTTTTGGATTTCCACCGTATCTCTTTTGAGGCAAGGAGCTGTTCAAAGGATTGACCACAAGAATGGATAATAAGACCTTTAAGGTCTTAGCTTCTTCGGAGAGGGAAATGTTTATAAAGCCTAAGAAGGCCCTATAGGGTATATACACGGCAAAAAGCTTATGGGTGAGTGTGGCTTCGCAACCATATGAACCTTGGGAGAATTTTGGGCTTGGGGTACAAGATATAGGAAGGGGGATTTTTAGAGAGGTTTTTGGACACGGGGTAGTAAAGGTTTTAGGGATTTTAACTCAGAGTGATAGGGGAAAGGTGAAGGGTGAAGGTTTCTAGCACGGGGGGGGGGGAGAAGAGAGAAAAGGGTGTGTAAGGAAAAGAGGACACGGGGTTAGAAAGGGGCTTAGGGGGTGTGTTAAGAAAAAAGGAATATGAGGGGGGGTGAAACACGGGGTTTCAACACAAGAAGGGACTTATAGATTTAGGCACGGGGGGGGAAGAGGAAAATTTGCGGGTTACAAGGCCAAGGGATGTGGGAGTTTAATGGCCCACGGGAAGGGGTTAAGGGTTTTAAGACTGGGGCGGGGTGAATGGATTTTTAAGGGGGTAAAACCGGGTAAGGGAAGGGTATAGGAAGGGGGGCTTGAGGGTTAAAAAAAACTGGGGTGAAAAGGGTTCTAAGGTATAGGAAGGGGGGCTTGAGGAGCCCCCCCTTAGACGCTTCAAGAAGCTTCTTGAAGCTTCTGAGGAATCACAGGAGCCACGTGGGGGGGAATTTGACGTGACGACAGAGGGGGAATCTGCAGGCGGCGGTGATGGCGCACGTGGGGAGAGAGGATAGAGGCGGCAGGCGGCAGGCGGCATCTCGGCAGCATCAGGGCATCCTCCTCGATTTTGTCCTCCCTCGGTCCTTCACACTCCCTCTCGTCGACTGCAGCGAAGTAATGTGGCGACTCTCCTTCCTCCTCCTTCGGCAGCAGCACGACAGGGTGATGGCTTCGTCCTACTCTCTCACGCCCTCCACTGTCTCTGCTGCCCACACTTAAATTTATAGGGGAGGGGAGGGAATCCTCTCCCCTCAACGTGTCCATCCGCATGCTTATGGAGCCGAGCAAGCTCCAACGAGGAGCTTGCTGGCTCCTCTATCCCCCCTCTACCCTTCCAGCTCGATACGCCGTCGCGCGAGAAGGCGAAATTTTAAAATATATATTTGATATATTACATTCTCTCCCCCTTAGAGGAATCGAGATGTCCTCATCTTGAGATAAATTGGGGATATTGATGGTTGAGAGTGCCTTCATCTACCCAAGTGGCATCCTCTTCGGGATAATCTTTCCACTGGACGAGGCATTCTCTCAAGGTTCTGGATCTTAACTGTCTCTCCCTAACATCTAAGATCCTATCCAGACTTAGTTCAAGGACTCCTTGACTAGGCATTATAATTTGTTGGTCATCAAGTACATGGTTAGGGTTGGGTACATATTTTTTCAATAGGCTGATATGGAATACATTGTGAACCTTTAGGTTCTTTGGGAGTTGCAATCTATAAGCATTGGGTCCTAGGCATTTGAGAATTTTGTACGGCCCACAATACCTTGGACTTAGCTTCTTGCAATCTCCTAGGGATAGAGAACTCTTTTTAGGGCGTACGTGAATGAAGACCATGTCTCCTTCTTCGAAGACTCTTTCATGACGCGTCAAATCCGCGTATGCCTTCTGTCTATCCTTGGCCACTTGTATGTCTTGTCTTATTGACTTTATTTGATCATCCATGTCTTCCAACATCTGTCTTGACGCTTCAACCCTTAGGGTTGGATCAGAAAATTTTAGGGGACTTCGACAATCATGATCATACAATGCTTGGAAAGGAGTCATCTAAATGCTCTGCTGGTAAGAAGCATTGTAGGCAAATTCAACCAATGGCAAGTATTGAATCCACCTCTTCGGCTCTCGACAGTAGTATGCCCTAAGCATATCCTCGATGACTTGATTTACTCGCTCTGTTTGGCCATCTTTTTGGGGATGGTAGGCAGTGCTAAAATAGAGTTGAGTCCCAATAGCTTTAAAGATAGCTCTCCAAAAGTGTGATGTGAAGAGAGAATCTCAATCACTAATAATTCTTCTGGGTAACCCATGTAGCTTGAATATCTCTTTGATAAATAACCTTGCAATGTCGGAGGCTTTATAGTTTGTCTTTACTGGAATAAGGTGTGCAACCTTGATAAGCATGTCAACCACAACCATGATGGAGTTGTATCCTCCCTGGACTTGGGGTAAGCCTACAACAAAATCCATACTGATGAATTCCCATTTCATTTGGGGGATGTCAAGCGGTTGTAGTTTCCCTGGCATCATGACATGTTCGGCTTTGATACGTTGGCAAGACAAACACTCAGTGACATATTTGAGAATGTCACCTTTGAGCCTCTCCCAATGGTAGCTCTTGCTAACTCCATTAAGAGTTTTAGCATAGCCACGATGTCCTACGAAAGGGGAATCATGAGCTTCCCACATTATCTTCTGCTTAAGTGACTGGCTTGCTGGTATACACAGCCTTGTTCTGTAATAGACAAGTCCATTATCAATGGAAAATTTTTGATACTTAGCTTGCAACTTTTGATTCTGATCCTTAATAGAGATCTGCTTTAGCATTGCTTGGTAGGTCAAATCATGGTATGCTTCCTCTCTAGCTAACTCAAGTATAGGGTTGTTTGGCATAGATACTTTTGTAGCTAGAGATCTGGCCGTTGATGGATTCTGCAAGATTAGGGAATTTAGGAATGCCTTGCGACTAAGTGCATCGGCAACTACATTCTCTTTCCCTGGTCGGTACTTGATTTCAAAATCATATTCCTCCAACACTTCAATCCACCGACGTTGCCTCATGTTGATCTCATTCTGGGTAAAGATCCATTTGAGGCTCTTATGGTCGGTTACTAGAGTAAACTTGTTACCCAACAGGTAGTGTCTCCAAAGCTTTAGAGCATGGATGACAGCTAGTAATTCCAAATCATGCATAGCATAATTATTTTCATGGTTCTTCAGTTTTCTTGAAGAGTATGCTACTGGATGACCTTCCTGTATAAGTACACACCCCAAGGCAAGAATGCTAGCATCAGTTACTACCTTGAACTCCTTATTGAGGTCTAGAAGTTTTAGAATAGGTGCTGATACCAAACTTTTCTTCAATCTGTCGAAGCTATTTTGTTCGGGAGTTGACCATGCAATAGAAGTCTGCTTCTTCAGTAAATCCGTCAGAGGTGCTGCAATCAAAGCATAGTTTTTGATGAAGACCCTATACCATCCTGTCAATCCAAGAAAGCTACGTATCTCTTTGACGGATACTGGTATTGGCCAGTCAAGTACATCTCTGACCTTGGTTGGGTCTACTGATATTCCTTCTGATGATACTATGAATCCCAGATATTCAATCTGATACTTGAAGAATGCACACTTTTTTATTTTTGCATACAGCTTATGTGACCTCATTGTCTCAAGGACGATCCGCAGTTGAGGTTCATGATCTTCTTCCTGTTTAGAATAGACTAAAGTGTCATCGAAGAAGACAAGCATGAAATCATCAAGATATGGCCTAAAGATGTCCTGCATTAATCTATTGAAGGTGGCAGGTGCATTCATAAGCCCGAATGACATAACCAGAAACTCAAAGTGCCCATATCTTGTATTGAAGGCCGTCTTTGGGATATCTTCTTCCTTGATCCTTATCTGATAGTAACCTGACTTGAGATCAATCTTGGAGAAGATCTTTGCATCCTAAAGACGATCAAGAAGCTCTATTCTAGGAATAGGATACTTGTTCTTGACTGTTGATTGATTCAACCCTCGGTAATCAATACATAGTCGAAGTGTCCCATCTTTCTTTTTCTGAAATAGTACTGGAGCTCCCCATGGTGAATTGCTAGGCCGGATGTAGCCCTGATCTTAGAGTTGCTTGAGTTGTTGCTTTAGCTCAATTGCTTTTGGTATGGACATTCTATAAGGTCTCTTGGCAATTGGCGCAGCTCCAGGCACTAACATAATCTCATGATCCACTTCTCTTTGAGGCGGAAGTTCGGTCAACTCTTCAGGGAATACGTCCGCGTATTCCTTTAGCCAAGAAGGTCCTTCATGAGACTCTTGCTTTTGATCTAACTTGTTGAGTTTGATCAAGTAGACGGGTAATCCTTTTCTGACTCCGTTTATGATCCGAGATACTTTGGCTAACTGGATTCTTGGCACTCCTGCCTCACCTTGAGTTGTGACTAATTCCCTTTCAGAGTTTCGAAAGGAAACTTGACCCTTTCTGCAATGAATGTGGGCATCGTTGGGCTTAAGCCAATCCATTCCGAGTAGACTCTCATGGATACCTAAATTCATGACTTTGAATTTAACTGAAGTCTTCTTTCCTCCCAGAAAGAATTCCACCTTAGCAGTTTGCCTGGTACAAGTTACCTCACGCCATTTGCCAATTCCACAAGCAGGGTAGGTGCTTCTACTATGGCTATTCCTAATCTTTTTGCACATGCTGGTGAGATAAAGGAATGTGTACTGCCACAATCAATCAAGGTTTTGAAACCTTTACCTTGATAGTCTGACGGTGTTTGAATCACCGAGAACTGGCGATTCGGCCTTTTCTTCTGTAAAGCGGCGTGGACTGTCGCTCTTTCAAACTCTGCTTCCATGGTCGGATCTTCTTCTTCTTCTTGACCTCCTTGCCTATTGGCTATGCAGGCGGTTCTTCCTCTTCCTCGGGTAGCAGCTCCTTGACCACGGCCTGTTCCTTGGAAAGGCACTTGGCGATGTCCTCCGCCAAGCTTAGGACATTGCCTTTTGAAGTGACCAGGTTCGTTGTAGTGGAAACAACGGAGGTTTCGGCCATTACTTTGAGTAGGAACAAAGTTGTTGACGTTATTCGTCCTTGCTTTCTTTCTTTGTCCCTGATTATGACCTTGAACTCTTTTCATTTGAGGTCTGAATGCTCCTCTGTTTGGGTCATTATAAGACCAAGTTTTGTTACCCCTTGGTCTAGCTTGCACCTCCTGAATTATTGGTGCCGCTCGAATGAGTGCATCCTGAAGATCTGATGGATGCATAGATTCGAGACAGGTATTTACTGGTGGATTTAAACCCACACAAAATTTGGACACCTACTGTGTCATGCCCATCTATGGCGCATACTTTAAAAGTGAGACGAATTTAGAGAAGTATGCGTTAGGAGTGAGTCCTAGCTGTTTTAGCTCGTAGAACTCATTCATTTTCTGCATGCGATATGCAGGTGGTAAGTATCTTCCCTGCACGGCTTTCTTCAGCTTCTCCTAGGTAACGGATCCCTCTGCAATCCCTTGATCCCTGCACCATTGCTTCCACCAAAGTCTGGCTTCGTCGGTGAGTTTTAATTTGGCGAGCATAGCCTGATTGGTGGGTGCAGTACCAGCTGCTTCGAAGTAATCCTCCATGGATTCAATCCAAATTTCAACATCAGCCTGGACGAATCTGCCTCTCCCGTCAAACTCGGGTTGCTTAATCTGTTTGAGAAGGAACTTCTTCTCTTGGATCATAGCAGTACTTGATGTAGGAGGCAAATTAGGAACCTGTACCTGGGGTTTTGCCTGAATAAAGGTTTTTTTAACGTTATTATACGATAATCGACGTTAGCATATCTTTAATTCAGCTATCTCGTAAACAATGTAGCTACTTAACTTTTTATCAACTCTTATGCACAGCCAGACATTGATAAAAAGATGTCTTTATTTGTATATACATGGGCATAGCCCTTTCGAATACAATGTTTCATGTGATGATAAGCCAATTATTACATTTAGTTTGGGGAGAACAACGTTGTATTACATTTATCTACAGGAACTGTGTAATAGTAAGGTTTTGGGTCATGGATCTTCACGAATCGATAAGTCATCGGAAGTTCAGGATATCCTTTCCGTTGGAATCCATACTTCTCATGGCGGCCCAACACTTTAATCCTATCGGCGGGGATTACACGAGTTACTTTCTCATATACATATGAGTTCATCTCAACCCTGCGACCTGGAATATGTAGAGTTGAATTTACGTGAGCTTCCACAAAAACGAATAGCTTCACGACCTTCAGGTCTTCCAACCACTTGATCCTCTTTAGGTTGATCTGTAGATAAGAAAACCGATGGGCGGCTATATAGTAGATTCCTGAAGCACCCGTCCATCTTCGTTCCACGTATAAAGGTGATGGGTTATAAATCTGCTCCAGGATGTTCATCATCACTATTCTTTGTCTATAAAGTGGAGAATGCATTGCAGTCATAAACATGACCCGAAATACCAGAAACTTGTTCCACGCTTCGTAATTCTGCAAGATAGCATTGAAGGTAAGGAAATGTTTGGACAGCAACAATTTCTTTACTTTATTTTATTGAGATCTCATAAAAACAATTATGTTGTTGGTCGGCTCTGATACCAACTATAGCGTGTCCACTAGCATCATCCAGAACACGTCTTAGCAGTCCATTGGGAAGGATGTCTAGAAAGTTCTACTCGGCACTCCCATGGAATGTTATGGGATTTGCAATCTAGGGCTTCCTGCATCTACCACGTAGTGGAAGTATTCTGGCCGTTCCCACTTAGGATCGATCGAAATTAGGGTTTTCCTGATTGGTCATTACTTAACAGCAACTAGCATCGGACCGAAGCGAACTACTTTACATAGAAACACCAGGTCCGAAGCGGATTCACGCTGCACTTGGTTCAAGGAGAATGGGAAACGAGAGGGATGCCAAGCTCAACCTCTCTACCATAAGGCATAGTCCCATTCCATTCCCCTAAAATAGCGTAAATCGGTTAAGACATAACTCTAGGTCAACGCTTTTGTTGTTCCTGTCCTTTGACGATTATCCGGTTGTTCTTCAAGATTTGAGAAAAGTTCCCGGTTAACCGGGACTACCCAACCGTAGGACGGACCCATGGCCCATCCTCCGCACTTTCCTCGATTTGTTTTAGTTATGTAATTATCTAACA
The DNA here is from genome assembly GCF_053477565.2 of Lygodium microphyllum. NCBI lineage: Eukaryota > Viridiplantae > Streptophyta > Polypodiopsida > Schizaeales > Lygodiaceae > Lygodium > Lygodium microphyllum. The sequence continues at coordinate 117,875,046 of NC_141142.1, forward strand.
CGTTAATTTGACATGTAACAACCGGCTTCTTTAATTAAACCGTTAAGCACTGGTTCCTTCACGTAATCTTATCACGTGACATAGAAAAACAATATCAAACAAGTTCTTTATTAACATGTCATCATATTTATTTTTGAAATACAAGGAGTTCCACCCGTAGGCTTGTCCATAATCCGCCCGAAGGCTATCCAGTAATCCACAGGGATCACTATTCCAAGCTTCTGCCCGTAAACTAGTATGCGGGCCTCGAGATCCAATCCCGAGTCACATTGGCCTCTTGTGCAGGAACCGGAAGGCGAGGGATTTACGGCCAGAGCCCCCTGGCACCCAAGCGTCCTCCTGCTCCAAGTAGAGCTCAACGGAGAGATCTCTCACGGCGTGTTTGGTTCGCGTTCCTGGCGTGGTCAACAACCCCCTTGGTTAGGGTCAGGCAGGCAATCGGGGGTAACTGAAGCTGCCTCTCCCTTCAAGCCTTCAACCGGAAGTATAGATATTCATTTAATTTGTAATTCATAAATCAAACAGTGCTCTAAATTCTCTAGCAAGCACAAACACTTTCATTAACCGATCTTATTGTTGGCAAACTACTAAGGAATGATTCTTTCCTTTCGAATGCATTAGCACTCGTTCCAGGGTGTCTTGCAACTTGGCAAGATCCCTTATATTCTGGGTTAGGGCCTACCCTATTACCCCAGCTTGGTCAACCCTAAAGTTCATTGGATACTTTTGTTTCCAATTTTTAACCTTTCTTATTCAGAAGGATATCAAGGAATACATCTTTTTGTAAGATAACTTGCGTAAGGATCCGCCATCCTTGTTGAGGGTATTTAACCTTTCTTCTTGTGAATCAATCACAAGACCATATGACTTTGTACTTACTGTGCAAGTCCTGGATCGTAATATACGATGAAACAATCCGTTTTAGTTTCTTTAAGCTGACGTTTGTCGGATCTAGGGTCTCTTTTTAAGAACCTCAGGGATAAACCCTAGTTCTTTTACATTTACGATTTATTGACCCTACAATCAGGGAAGATAGGCAAGTATTTAAGGTATAAACATTTCTTGGTTTTTAAATCATTCCCAAGGCAAATTTCACAGCATAGGTATTTCTAAGTTTACATTAATTCGTTTATCTTTTAGAAGGTAATATTGAGATCACCTCTGCACGATTTGTTATCCTTGTGACAATTGGTTTTTCAGTCCTAAACTTTATTGCTTTGAGGTTGGGTAAATTCAATTAATCTTTCTTTTTCCTTGGGAATGAAACTCATGCCAAATAACAATCTTTTCCTTGCTAAGATATGCAGTTAGCAACGATAACTTCCTAGAGTTCAAGCAACGTAAGAAACCTTTCATGATTTTCATCTTTTATGATAATGCGTTGCAAAAAAAAAAAGAATAGGGCTAATGGTGCAAGATGCAGTTTTTTTACCATCAAGATTTAACTGAAATATACTACTATAGTAGGTAGATAATCTTGCTCGTAATTCATTTCAATGCATGATGCTATTTGAAGGAAACTATGTTTTATATATTATCATTTTTGCATGTTCGATTAAACTAAACTCCTTCATCGTAAATAACTAGGACAAAATATATCTTATCCCTAACAATTCATCTTGCATAATTAAATTAAACCGATATAAAGACAAGAAGGAAAAACCTGGTTTTGGGGTGAGATATCCACATGGATACCGGGAGATGACCCTCCCGTAGCTACTCCTTGGACTTTCTTAGGCAGCATCTCAGTTGTAATCCTTCGGATGTGAAGGCAGCTTTTACTCTCCTTTTTGGATTTCCACCGTCTCTCTTTCGAGGCAAGGAGCCGTTCAAAGGATTGACCATGAGAATGGATAATAAGACCTTTAAGGTCTTAGCTTCTTCGGAGAGGGAAAGGTTTATAAAGCCTAAGAAGGCCCTATAGGGTACATACATGGCAAAAAGGTTATGGGTGAGTGTGGCTTCGCAACCATATGAACCTTGGGAGAATTTTGGGCTTGGGGTAAAAGATATAGGAGGGGGGGTTTTTAGAGAGGTTTTTGGATAGGGGGTAGTAAAGGTTTTAGGGATTTTAACCCGGAGTGATAGGGGAAAGGTGAAGGGTGAAGGATTCTAGCACGGGGGGGAGAAGAGGAAAAAGGGTGTGTAAGGAAAAGAGGACACGGGGTTAGAAAGGGGCTTAGGGGGTGTGTTAAGAAAAAAGGAATATGGGGGGGGGGGGGGGGGGGGGTGAAACACGGGGTTTCAACACAAGAAGGGACTTATAGATTTAGGCACAGGGGGGGAAGAGGGAAATTTGCGGGTTACAAGGCCAAGGGATGTGGGAGTTTAATGACCCACAGGAAGGGGTTAAGGGTTTTAAGACTGGGACGAGGTGAAAGGATTTTTAAGGGGGTAAAACTGGGTAAGGGAAGGGTATAGGAAGGGGGGCTTGAGGGTTTTAAAAAAACTGGGGTGAAAAGGGTTCTAAGGTATAGGAAGGGGGGCTTGAGGAGCCCCCCCCTTAGAAGCTTCTTGAAGCTTCTTAAAGCTTCTGAGGAATCACAGGAGCCACGTGGGGGGGGGGGGGAATTTGACGCGATGACGGGGGGGGGTAATCTGCAGGCAGCAGTGATGGCGCACGTGGGGAGAGAGGATAGAGGTGGCAGGCGGCAGCGGGCAGCTCGGCAGCATCAGGGCATCCTTCTTGATTTCATCCTCCTTCAGTCCTTCACACTCCCTCTCGTCGAGACTGCACAGCGAAGTAATGTGGCGACTCTCCTTCCTCCTCCTTCGGCAGCAGCACGACAGGGTGATGGCTTCGTCCTACTCTCTCATGGCCTCCACTGTCTCTGCCGCCTACCCTTAAATTTATAGGGGAGGGGAGGGAATCCTCTCCCCTCGACGTGTCCATCCGCATGCTTATGGAGCCGAGAAAGCTCCAGTGAGGAGCTTGCTGGCTCCTCTATCCCCCCTCTACCCTTCCAGCCCGATGCCCCGCCACGCGAGAAGGTGAAATTTTAAAATATATATTTGATATATTACACGATCATTGCGTCTATAAGTGCGTGTAAAAGTGCGTGTAAATAGACGCGAATTTTGCGTCTGTATATCCGTGCAAATAGACGCCAATATAGACACGCCAGCAGAAGCACAATTATTTAACCACCTAAAATCGGAATTCACATAATTAAAAAACCGAAGTTAATAATTATTTAACCACCTGAAATTGATTCTTGAGCATGCACGTGTGCGCATGATAAAAACTATAGAATTAAGAATACACATTGAATCATTGAATTAAAAAAATAGAGTTAATAATTATTTTTTCATTGCTCTCTAATGAATGGCAGTTCCTCCAGTTGACAAGCCTGATATAAGTAATTAGCGATAAGCGACATAAATCTTATTATACAATTAGTAGCAAGCATTGCAATATGTATCTCGTAATTTCTCTACTTGAAGATGATAAAAAATAATTTCTTTTTATTATGAAAAAATTAATTTTTGCTTTAAACTTGACTATTGATTCTTGAGTATGCACATGTGCGCATGATAAAAACCATAGAATTAAGAATACACATTGAATCATTAAGCAAATTAAGTATGTTAAAGTGAATGATCCATCTCATCTTCAATGAGATCAGCCCTTGCTAAACTATCTACTTCTAGGTCTATATTACCAAGAGGTAACAAAACAAATAAGTCTATCCCACTATCAGATGTGTTGCTATATTGCTCAATAACTTCATCAATATCATCGACAATCACATTATTGTCTTCTTCTGTGTTTCCTTGAACATCCTCGCGAGGTTCATCTTGTACTATATCACGCATATCATCCATTATGGTGTCATCATGCACATCATCATTAATTGTTGGATTGTCATCTGCTATCTCCATGTCGGTAATATTACCATATATTGGTTTTGAACGATTAGATATAGGGATGGCATACCACCATCGGTTATTGTTTACCATTGGATGATACACAACCTGTATTTGAAAAACAAAAGCAAGAAACTTAAATACTTATTATATTGTGTATATCTATCACATGTATACATATTAAAAAATTAGCCTTTGCATATATACCTGCTCGCATTGTTGAGGTAGTACTAATGTGTCATTCTTGTTTTGGTGAAATTTTGTAGAGTCAATGATTACAAAACCACTTGGATGACGTCTGATTGTGCAATGCTCACCATTTGTTACCACTTCTTTAAACCACTTCACATCCAGTACATATATAAAGAATCGTCTGAAGTCAAGCTTCAGAATATCTTGGATCAAGCCACAATAACCTTCCATGGTACCATTGGCATCCTCGAAGTGAGCAAGGACACCACAATCTTGGGTATTTCTCTTTTCATCTCTACATTGAGTTCGAAGATGTTTACCCTCACACCAAAGTGCATTGAATAATGTGCACTAGTAGTAAAAGATAAAAGATCAAACATGTCAATTATTTATATAAAATAAAACTTATAGAAACAAATTAATTGATAGTATGTCTCACCTTTGATAAGCAACCTCGTGCGTATTCCCACTCTTCTTGAGATATATTAATTTCCTCCTCTTTTTCCATTCTCTCCATTTCCTCATGTAACCAATCTATGTCAATATGACGTGGGAGTGCATTTAGATGATCTGGAAATGAGACATTACGTCCATATCTAGTGCAAAATTCTTGTCTTTCGCTTTTTCTTCTTGCCCTTGCTTCATTATATAGTGTCACCCATTTGCTCATTACATCACTATTGAGCACACAAAAACTATTTAACTTACGAAGTTCTTCTTTTGTTAGCACTTTACTCATTCCTTTTCCTTGAGGTACTATAGAGGTCATCCTCAAGTCTTCATCATCTTTCCATAGTCGTGGTTGAGAGGGATCCACTTCAGCAAGATATTCAGAGATATAAACAAGGGATGATTGCACTAACCAACCGTCAACCACGCTTCCCTCAGGCCGCCTCACAAAATCTTTCAAGGTTTTCATGAAGTGCTCAAGAAAAAACATCCACCTTACATGAACTGCCCCACAAAGTGCGATCTCATCAATCAAATGTACGAGTAAATGTAATTGAGTAGTCAAAATGGATCGAGGAAAAATTTCCTCCACCAAACAAACCACCTCAACAGATAATACTCGAGCATCTTGCAATGTGTTTGGATCAATTTCCTTCAAGCTCACGTATCTGTCAAGATGTATTTGAGAATTGTTTATTTTTGTGTAGAAATTCAAAGATATATAATGAAAAAATACAATGTATACACACCTCACAAGCTCTCCTATCTTGTAAATGATATCACGTACATCTTTGGATACACAATGGGATATGCTAGTAGGAAGTACGAACTGAATGTAAACAATATTCATAGATCAAATGATTAGTTGAGGAAAAATTCATCATACCCCAAAGTTTACACATAGTTACTCCACTAATTACTATATTCATGGTTAGAGATACCCTTACTTGAATCATTTTGTGCCAATCGTGGGACTTCAAACCAGATAGTTGCTTCACACCTCTTTTCTTTTTCTTTATGAAGGCTCCCTTGAGACATCTCATATATCCTGTGGGTGTTCGAAAGCTGTATATTTGTTCCTTCACTATTTTTTCCTCGTTCTCTGACAACATCCAAGGTGCATGGGGTAACTCAATCTTTCCTCTGGGTCCAATGCATGGCCAGGCTCATCTCATGTGACCAATGTTACGTAAATCCTCCCTTACATTAACTGAATCACGAGCCCCTATCAAGTGATCCCATAATGTAGATACAACATTTTTGAATATGTGCATGGGGTCCAACATGTGATTGATCTTGAGTTCACTCTAGTACGGAAGATGAAAAAATATAGAGAACCTAACAAACAAACAATATATTATGTAAATAATTCATCATGCTAAATACTTTAAAGTCAATCGAGAAAAATGCACTTCTTACCGACTCATGCTGAGTGGAGGGTGGCTGTCGGCATTAATCCATCACTCCTTCCAATCTCGAATGGTTAGAGATTGTGGAGTCATTCCATTAGTAGGGAGAACATATTTGGGATGGTCAATAGGAAGGAATCGATGATGATTGTCGTAGATAACCTTCTTTAAACATGCCGGCCTAGAGGAAACTAGAGAGGGACCGCAAATAGGACATGCATGATATCCTGACGTGGTTAAACCTGAAAAAACAAGTGAATTAATAAAATGCAATTGATTCAAGTCTTGAATTTCAAATATAGAGTTATATACATGTACCTGAACACTCTCCGTATCCTGTAAAGTCATGCATGGTCCACAACAACATGGCCTTCAATGTGAAATCTCTAGAGGATGCAGATGCACTTGTATCTTGCACCTCAATACCTTCCCATAACATTTCTAACTCTTCAATCAAAGGCTCTAAGTAAATGTCCATGTTTTTTACCTTGTGCTTTCCAAGAATCAGAAGGGACAACATTACATGTCCCTTTTTAATTTGCCATGGATGGAGGAATATTATAGTTCACCAATACTACTAGCCATACACTGTATGATGTGCTTTTGATGCCAAATGGATTGATTCCATCCATACTTGAACCAAATCTCAAATTTCTTGGCTCTTCTTTGAAAACGGGCCACAAATAATCTATATGTTGCCATGCCGGTGTTTCTGCAGGGATCCTCCATTTTCCATCACTTGAACGATGACTAGCATGCCATGACATGAGCTTTCCAATAGACTTACACTTGAACATAAGTTTTATACGTGGAACAATCCAAAAATGTCGCAAAACCTTACGAGGCACATCCATTGACTTCATCTCCACTTCGTATCTTGATTTGCCACAAACAGGACACTCTCGTGCGAACTCATGAATCCCACGAAATAAGACACAATCATTGACACATGCATGGATCTTGACATAATCGAGGCCTCCCAGAGATGTCAAGTAATGTCTTGCTTGCTCTCTCTTAGTTGGGCACGGCCTTCAATACAAGATATGGGCACTTTGAGTTCCTGGTTATGTCATTCGGGCTTACGAATGCACCTGCTACCTTCAATAGATTAATGCAGGACATTTTTAGGCCATATCTTGATGATTTCGTGCTTGTCTTCTTCGATGACACTTTAGTCTATTCTAAACAGGAAGAAGATCATGAACCCCAACTTCGGATTGTCCTTGAGACAATGAGGTCACATAAGCTATATGCAAAAATGAAGAAGTGTGCATTCTTGAAGCGTCAGATTGAATATCTGGGATTCATAGTATCATCAGAAGGAATATCAGTAGACCCAGCCAAGGTCAGAGATGTGCTTGAATGGCCAATACCAGTATCCATCAAAGAGATACGTAGCTTTCTTGGATTGACAGGATGGTATAGGGTCTTCATAAAAAACTATGCTTTGATTGCAGCACCTCTTACAGACTTACTAAAGAAGCAAACTTCCATTACATGGTCAACTTTCGAAAAAAATAGCTTCGACATATTGAAGCAAAGTTTGGTATCAGCACCTATTCTAAAACTTCCTGACCTCAATAAGGAGTTCGAGGTAGTAACTGATGCTAGCATTCTTGCCTTGGGATGTATACTTATGCATGAAGGTCATCGAGTAGCATACTCTTCAAGGAAATTGAAGAGTCATGAAAAGAATTATGCCACGCATGATCTGGAATTACTAGCTGTCATCCATGCTCTAAAGCTTTGGAGACACTACCTGTTGGGCAACAAGTTTACTCTAGTAATCGATCATAAGAGTCTCAAATGGATTTTTACCCAGAACGAGCTCAACATGAGGCAACGTCGGTGGATTGAAGTATTGGAGGAATATGATTTTGAAATCAAGTACCGACTAGGGAAGGAAAATGTAGTTGCCGATGCACTTAGTCGCAAGGCATTCCTAAATTCCCTAATCTTGCAGAATCCATCAATGGCCAGATCTCTGGCTACAAAAGTATCTATGCCAAACAACCCTATACTTGAACTAGCTAGAGAGGAAGCAGGCCATGATTTGGCCTACCAAACAATGCTAAAGGAAATATCTACCAAGGAGCAGAATCAAAAGTTGCAAGCTAAGTATTAGGAATTTTCCATTGATAATGGACTTGTCTACTACAGAACAAGGCTGTGTATACCAGCAAACCAGTCACTTAAGCAGAAGTTAATATGGGAAGCTTATGATTCCCCTTTCGTAGGACATCCTGGCTATGCTAAGACTCTTAATGCAGTTAGGAAGAGCTACCATTAGAAGAGGCTCAAAGGTGACATTCTCAAATATGTCATTGAGTGTTTGTCTTGCCAACGTATCAAAGCCGAACATGTCATGATGCCAGGAAAACTACAACCGCTTGACATTCCTCAAATGAAATGGAAATTCATCAGTATGGATTTTGTTGTAGGCTTACCCCAAGTCCAAGGAGGATACAACTCCATCATGGTTGTGGTTAACATGCTTACCAAGGTTGCACACCTGATTCCAGTAAAGACAAACTATAAAACCTCCGACATTGCAAGATTGTTTATCAAGGAAATATTCAAGCTACATGGGTTACCTAGAAGAATCATTAGTGATCGAGATTCTCTCTTCACCTCACACTTCTGGAGAGCTATCTTTGAAGCTATTGGGACTCAACTCTATTTTAGCACTGCCTACCATCCCCAAACAGATGGCCAAACAGAGCGAGTAAATCAAGTCATCGAGGATATTCTTAGGGCATACTCCTCTCGAGAACCAAAGAAGTGGATTCAATACCTTTCTTTGGTAGAGTTTGCCTACAATGCTTCTTACCAACAAAGCATTCAGATGACCCCTTTCCAAGCATTGTATGGTCATGATTGTCGAAGTCCCCTAAACTTTTCTGATCCAACCCTAAGGGTTGAAGCGTCAAGACAGATGTTGGAAGACATGGATGATCAAATAAAGTCAATAAGACAAGACATACAAGTGGCCAAGGATAGACAAAAGGCATACGCAGATTTCAAGCGTAAAGAGAGAGTCTTCGAAGAAGGAGACATAGTCTTCATTCATGTATGCCCTAAAAAGAGTTCTCTATCCCTAGGAGATTGCAAGAAGCTAAGTCCAAGGTATTGTGGGCTGTACAAAATCCTCAAATGCCTAGGACCCAATGCTTATAGATTGCAACTCCCTGAGAACCTAAAGGTTCACAATGTATTCCATATCAGCCTATTTAAAAAATATATACCCAACCCTAACCATGTACTTGATGACCAACAAATTGTAATGCCTAGTCAAGGAGTCCTTGAACTAAGGCCGGATAGGATCTGAGGCGTTAGGGACAAACACTTAAGATCTAGAACCTTGAGAGAATGCCTTGTCCAGTGGAAAGATTATTCCGAAGAGGATGCCACTTGGGTAGATGAAGGCACTCTCAACCATCAATATCCCCAGTTTATCTCAAATGAGGACATCTCAATTATTCTAAGGAGGAGAGAATGTAATATATTGAGTATATAAAAAAAGAGAATTTTTCGCCCCACGGCGGCGTTTCGAGCTCGCATGTGTGAGGGGGATGGAGGAGCCAGCAAGCTCCTCACTAGAGCTTGCTTGGCTCCCTCGCCATGCATGATGACAGGTAAGGGGGGGAGGATTCCCTCCCTCCCCTATTTAAAGAGGGAGGGCCGCTCGGATAAGAGAAAAGGGAGGAGGAGGAGAAGAACGTATATGCCGCCCTGCCCAATTTCTGCCGCCTGTTGCTGCCACCACCAGCCACCCGCTGCCGCCCATCTCCACAGCGCCACCGTCAGACTCCTCGTTTTTCCCCCCATATTGTCTTTCCCCTCTCCTGCCACGTGATAAGGAAGTGGAAGCTTCCTAAGGGGGGGCTAATCAAGCCCCCATTCACCCCTCATATCCCCTTCCTCTGAATTTTCATTTCCCCTCCCCCGGGTTTTTAAACCCCCAAGCCTCCTTTCCCGTGGTGCATTAACCCCTTTTCCGGGGTAGACATAAGCCTTTTCTGGGGTACGATTAACCCTTTTCCGGGGTGCATTAAAGCCAAGTCCCTTAAAATTCACCTTACTCTAGGAGGAGAAAACCCTTAATCCCCGTGCCTAAAACCATAAGTCCCGTCTTGTGTTGACCCCGTGTTTTACCCTCATTTGTTCTTTTTCTTTTGTACACTCCTAAGCTCTTTCCAAAAACCCGTATACACCTTTTTCCCCAACTATAATCCCTTGTGTTATTTTTCAATTTTTCCTTTGGGTTTGAAAAACTCCCAAATCCTTCCATTCCATTGCCAAAGATATCCCACGGGCTTTCATAGATGTTTGTGAAGCCACGCTCACACATAATCTTTCCACCTGATTATATCCTATAGATCCTTTATCCCTTAAGCTTACAAACCCTTTTCTCTCCGAAGAAGCTAGGATTTTAGAAGTCTTATTATCCCTTCCGGTGCTCAACTTTTTGATCGACTTCTTGCCTCGAAAGAGAGATGGTGGAAATCCGGAAGAAAGAGTAAAAGCTGCCTTCACGATCGAACTGCGATGCCACCTAAGAAAGTCCAAGGAGTAGCTGCGGGAGGGTCGTCTCTCGGTATACATGTGGATATCTCACCCCAAAACCAGGTTTTTCCTTCTTGGTTTTATATCGGGTTTTAAGTCAAATCATGTAAAGATAAATTGTTAAGGATAGGATATATTTTTTTTCCGAGTTATTTACAAGGAAGGAGTTCAGTTTAATTGAACAAATGATAATGTATAGAACGTAGTTTCCTTCGAATAGCATTATGCATTTATAACAAATTATGAACAAGATTATCTACTTACTATAGTAGTATATTTGAGTTAAATTCCTGAAGGTATAAAAGCTGCATCTTGCACCATTAACCCTATTCCTTTAACAATGATTCATCATGAAATCTATGAAAGGTTTTTTTTCTCGTTACTCAAATTATAGGAAGTTATCATTGCTAACTGCATTTCCTAGCAAAGAAAAGATTATTATTTGGCATGAGTTCGTTTGCAAGGAAAAAGGAAGGTTAAATTGAATTCATCGACGACTGAAAAAAATCAATTATCACAAGGATAATAAATCGTGACGAGGTGATCAATATTACTTTCCAAAAGATAAGTAAACCAATCTAAACTTAGAAAATACCATGCTGAAGAGAAAAATACGCCTCGGAAATGATTTAAAGACCAAAGAAATGTTTATACCTTAAGCACTTGACTACTTTCCTTATTGTAGGGTCAATAAATTCGTAACGATAAAGGACTAGGGTTTGTCCCTGAGGTTCTTAAAAAGAAACCCTAGGTTCGACATACGTCAACTTAAAGAAACTTAAACGGATTATTTCAACGCAGGACTTGCGCAGCAAGTACGAAGTCATGTAGTCTTGTGACTGGTTCACAAGATGAAAGGGTAAATAACCTCAACAAGGATGGCAGATCCTTACGCAAGTTATCTTGCAAAAGGACGTATTCGTGGATATCCTTCTAAATAAGGAAAGTTATAAACCGGAAACTAAAGTATCTAATGAACTTTAGGGTTGACCAAGTTGGGTTAATAAGGTACGCCCTAACCCGGACTATAAAGGATCCCGCCAAGTTACAAGACACCTTGGGAACGAGTGCTGATACACTCAAAAGGAAAGAATAATTCCTTAGCAGTTTGCCAAACAACTTGGTCGATTTTAATGGGAATGTTTGTGCTTGCTAGAGATTTTTTGAGCATTGTTTGAATTATGAATTAAATGAATACCTATACTTCAGGTTGAAGGCCTGAAGGGAGTGGCAGTTTCAGTTACCCCCGACTGCCTGCCTAACCCTAACCAAGGGGGTTGTTGACCGCGCCGGGAACGTGGACCGAACCCGCCACGAGAGGTCTCTCTGTTGAGTTGTACTTGGAGCAGGAGGATGCTTGGGTGCCAAGGGGAGCTCTGGCCGTAAATCCCTCGCCTTTCAGCTCCTACACAAGAGGCTAACATTACTCGGGATTGGATCTTGAGGCCCGCATACTAGTCTACGGGCACAAGCTTGGAATAGTGATCACTGTGGATTACTGGATAGCCTTCGTGCAGATTATGGACAAGCCTACGGGTGGAACTCCTTGTATTTGAAAGATAAAAATGATGATATGTTAATAAAGAACTTGTTTGATATTCTTTTTCTATGTCAGTGGATAAGATGACGTGAAGGAACCATTGTTTAACGGATTAATTAAAGAAGCTGGTTGTTACATGTCAAACTAATGTGTTAGGTAATTACATAACTAAAACAAACCGAGGAAAGTGCGGAGGATGGGGCATAGGTCCATCCTACGGTTGGGTGGTCCCGGTTAGCCAGGAACTTTTCTCAAAGAACAGCGGGATGATCGTCAAAGAAAACGAATAACGAAAGCGATGACCTAGAGTTATGTCTTAACCAATTTACGCTGTTTTAGGGGAACGGAATGGGACTATTGATATTGTTGCTGTCCAAACATTTTCTTACCTTCAATGCTGTCTTGTAGAATTATGAAGCGTGGAATAATTTTTTGGTATTTCGGGTCATGTCTATGACTGCAATGCATTCTCCACTTTACATACAAAGAATTGGGATGATGAACATCCTGGAGCAGATTTATAATCCATCACCTTTATACATAGAACGAAGATGGACGGGGTCGTCAGGAATCTACTATATAGCCACCCACTGGTTTGCTTATCTACAGACCAACCTAAAGAGGATCAGGTGGTTGGAAGACTTGAAAGTCGTAAAGCTGTTCATTTTTGTGGAAGCTCACGTAAATTCGACGTTACATATCCGAGGTCGGAGGGTTGAGATGAACTCATATGTATATGAGGAAGTAGCCCATGTAATCCCACCCGACAGGATTAAAGTGTTGGGCCGCCATGAGAAGTATGGATTCCAACGGAAAGGGTATCCTGAACTTCCAATGACTTATCGATTCCTAAAGATCCATTACCCAAAACCCTACTATTACTCAGTTCTTGTAGATAAATGCAATACAACATTGTTCTCCCCAAACTAAATGTAACAACTGACTTATCATCACACGGAACATTGTATTCAAAAGGGCTATGCCCATGTAAATACAAATAAAGACTTCTTTTTATATCTGGCTGTGCGTAAGAGTTGTTAAAAAGTTAAGTAGCTACATTGTTTACGGGATAGCTGAACTAAATGAAAGATAAGCTAACGTCGATTATCATATAATAACGTTAAGAAAATCTTTATTCAGGCACAAGCCCAGGTACAGGTTCCAAATTTGCCTCCTACATCAAGTACTGCTGTGATCTAGGAGAAGAAGTTCCTCCTCAAGCAGATAAAGCCACCCGAGTTTGACAGGAGAGACAGATTCGTCTAGGCTGATGCTGGAATTTGGATTGAATCCATGGAGGATTACTTCGAAGCAGCTGGTACTACACCTACCAATCAGACTATGCTCGCCAAGTTAAAGCTCACCGGCGAAGCCAGACTTTGGTGGAAGCAATGGTGCAGGGATCAAGGGATTTCAAAGGGATCCGTTACCTGGGAGAAGCTGAAGAAAGCCGTGCAGGGAAGATACTTACCACCTGCATATTGCACGCAAAAAATGAATGAGTTCTACGAGCTAAAACAGCTAGGACTCACTCTTGACGCATACTACTCTAAATTCATCTCACTTTTAAAGTATGCGCCACAGATGAACATGACGCAGCAGGTGTCCAAATTTTGTGCAGGCTTAAATCCACCAGTAAATACCCATCTCGAATCTATGCGTCCATCAGATCTTCAGGATGCACTCATTCGAGCGGCGCCTATAATTCAAGAGGTGCAAGCTAGACCAAGGGGTAACAAAACTTGGTCTTATAGTGACCCGAACAGAGGAACATTCAAACCTCAAATGAAGAGAGTTCAAGGTCATAATCAGGGACAAAGAAAGAAAGCAAGGACAAATAACGTCAACAACTTTGTTCCTACTCAAAGTAATGGCCGAAACCTTCGTTTTTTCCACTGCAACGAACCCGGTCACTTCAAGAGGCAATGTCCCAAGCTCAGCGGAGGACATCGCCAAACGCCTTTCCAAGAAGCAGGCCGCGGTCAAGGTGCTGCCACCTGTGGAAGAGGAAGAACCGCCTGCATTGTCAATAGGCAAATATGTGAAGAAGAAGAAGAGGAAAATCCGACTATGGAAACAGAATTCGAAAGAGCGACAGTCCATGCTGCTTTACACAAGAAAGGGCCGAATCGCCAGTTCTCGGTGATTCAGACACCGTCGGACTATCAAGGTAAAGGTTTCAAAACCTTGATTGATTGTGGCAGTACACATTCCTTTATCTCACCAGCATGTGCAAAAAGATTAGGAATAGCCACAGTAGAAGCACCTACCCTGCTTGTGGAATTGGCAAATGGTCGTGAGGTAACTTGTACCAGGAAAACTGCTAAGGTGGAATTCTTTCTGGGAGGAAAGAAGACTTCAGTCAAATTCAGAGTCATGAATTTAGGAATCCATGAGTGTCTACTCGGAATGGATTGGCTTAAGCCCAACGATGCCCACATTCACTGTGGAAAGGGTCAAGTTTCTTTTCGAAACTCTGAAAGGGAATTTGTCACAACTCAAGGTGAGGCAGGAGTGCCAAGAATCCAATTGGCCAAAGTATCTCGGATCATAAAAGGAGTCAGAAAAGGATTACCCGTTTACCTGATCAAACTCAACAAGTTAGATCAAAAGCAAGAGTCTCATGAAGGACCTTCTTGGCTAAAGGAATATGCTGACGTATTCCCTGAAGAATTGACTGAACTTCCGCCTCAAAGAGAAGTAGATCATGAGATTAGGTTAGTGTCTGGAGCTGCACCAATTGCAAAAAGACCTTATAGAATGTCCATACCATAAGAAATTGAGCTGAAGGAACAACTTAAACAACTATTAGATCAGGGCTACATCCGGCCTAGCAATTCACCGTGGGGAGCTATAGTACTATTCTAGAAAAAGAAAGATGGGACACTTCGATTATGTATTGATTATGGAGGGTTGAATCAATCAACAGTCAAGAACAAGTATCCTATTCCTAGAATAGATGAGCTTCTTGATCGTCTTCAGGGTGCAAAGATCTTCTCCAAGATTGATCTCAGGTCAGGTTACTATCAGATAAGGATCAAGGAAGAAGATATTCCAAAGACGGCCTTCAATACAAGATATGGGCACTTTGAGTTCTTGGTTATGTCATTCGGGCTTACGAATACACCTACTACCTTCAATAGATTAATGCAGGACATTTTTAGGCCATATCTTGATGATTTCGTGCTTGTCTTCTTCGATGACACTTTAGTCTATTCTAAACAGGAAGAAGATCATGAACCCCAACTTCGGATTGTCCTTGAGACAATGAGGTCACATAAGCTGTATGCAAAAATGAAGAAGTGTGCATTCTTGAAGCGTCAGATTGAATATCTGGGATTCATAGTATCATCAGAAAGAATATCAGTAGACCTAGCCAAGGTCAGAGATGTGCTTGAATGGCCAATACCAATATCCGTCAAAGAGATACGTAGCTTTCTTGGATTGACAGGATGGTATAGGGTCTTCATAAAAAACTATGCTTTGATTGCAGCACCTCTTACAGACTTACTTAAGAAGCAAACTTCCATTACATGGTCAACTTCCGAACAAAATAGCTTCGACAGATTGAAGCAAAGTTTGGTATCAACACCTATTCTAAAACTTCCTGACCTCAATAAGGAGTTCGAGGTAGTAATTGATGCTAGCATTCTTGCCTTGGGGTGTGTACTTATGCAGGAAGGTCATCCAGTAGCATACTCTTCAAGGAAATTGAAGAGTCATGAAAAGAATTATGCCACGTATGATCTGGAATTACTAGCTGTCATCCATGCTCTAAAGCTTTGGAGACACTACCTGTTGGGTAATAAGTTTACTCTAGTAACCGATCATAAGAGTCTCAAATGGATTTTTACCCAGAACGAGCTCAACATGAGGCAACGTCGGTGGATTGAAGTGTTGGAGGAATATGATTTTGAAATCAAGTACCGACCAGGGAAGAAAAATGTAGTTGCCGATGCACTTAGTCGCAAGGCATTCCTAAATTCCCTAATCTTGCAGAATCCATCAACGGCCAGATCTCTGGCTACAAAAGTATCTATGCCAAACAACCCTATACTTGAACTAGCTAGAGAGGAAGCAGGCCATGATTTGGCCTACCAAACAATGCTAAAGGAAATATCTACCAAGGAGCAGAATCAAAAGTTGCAAGCTAAGTATTAGGAATTTTCCATTGATAATGGACTTGTCTACTACAGAACAAGGCTGTGTATACCAGCAAGCAAGTCACTTAAGCAGAAGTTAATATGGGAAGCTTATGATTCCCCTTTCGTAGGACATCCTGGCTATGCTAAGACTCTTAATGCAGTTAGGAAGAGCTACCATTAGGAGAGGCTCAAAGGTGACATTCTCAAATATGTCATTGAGTGTTTGTCTTGCCAACGTATCAAAGCCGAACATGTCATGATGCCAGGAAAACTACAACCGCTTGACATTCCTCAAATGAAATGGAAATTCATCAGTATGGATTTTGTTGTAGGCTTACCCCAAGTCCAAGGAGGATACAACTCCATCATGGTTGTGGTTGACATGCTTACCAAGGTTGCACACCTGATTCCAGTAAAGACAAACTATAAAACCTCCGACATTGCAAGATTGTTTATCAAGGAAATATTCAAGCTACATGGGTTACCTAGAAGAATCATTAGTGATCGAGATTCTCTCTTCACCTCACACTTCTGGAGAGCTATCTTCGAAACTATTGGGACTCAACTCTATTTTAGCACCGCCTACCATCCCCAAACAGATGGCCAAACAAAGCGAGTAAATCAAGTCATCGAGGATATGCTTAGGGCATACTCCTCTCGAGAACCAAAGAAGTGGATTCAATACCTTTCTTTGGTAGAGTTTGCCTACAATGCTTCTTACCAACAAAGCATTCAGATGACCCCTTTCCAAGCATTGTATGGTCATGATTGTCGAAGTCCCCTAAACTTTTATGATTCAACCCTAAGGGTTGAAGCGTCAAGACAGATGTTGGAAGACATGGATGATCAAATAAAGTCAATAAGACAAGACATACAAGCGGCCAAGGATAGACAAAAGGCATATGCAGATTTGAAGCGTAAAGAGAGAGTCTTCAAAGAAGGAGGCATGGTCTTCATTCGTGTACACCCTAAAAAGAGTTCTCTATCCCTAGGAGATTGCAAGAAGCTAAGTCCAAGGTATTGTGGGCTGTACAAAATCCTCAAATGCCTAGGACCCAATGCTTATAGATTGCAACTCCCTGAGAACCTAAAGGTTCACAATGTATTCCATATCAGCCTATTAAAAAAATATATACCCAACCCTAACCATGTACTTGATGACCAACAAATTGTAATGCCTAGTCAAGGAGTCCTTGAACTAAGGCCGGATAGGATCTTAGGTATTAGGGATAGACACTTAAGATTTAGAACCTTGAGAGAATGCCTCGTCCAGTGGAAAGATTATTCCGAAGAGGATGCCACTTGGGTAGATGAAGGCACTCTCAACCATCAATATCCCCAGTTTATCTCGAGATGAGGACATCTCAATTATTCTAAGGGGGAGTGAATGTAATATATTGAGTATGTAAAAAAAGAGACTTTTTCGCCCCATGGCGGCATTTCGAGCTGGCGTGTGTGAGGGGGATGGAGGAGCCAGCAAGCTCCTCGCTGGAGCTTTCTTGGCTCCCTCGCCATGCATGATGATAGGTAAGGGGGGAGGATTCCCTCCCCTCCCCTATTTAAAGAGGGAGGGCCGCTCGGATAAGAGAAAAGGGAGGAGGAGGAGAAGAACGTATACGCCACCCTGCCCGATTTCTACCGCCTGTTGCTGCCACCACCAGCCACCGCTTCCGCCCATCACCTTCAGCTTCCCTCTCCACAGCGCCACCGTCAAACTCCTTGTTTTCCCCCCCATATTGTCTTTCCCCCCTCCTGCCACGTGATAAGGAAGTGGAAGCTTCCTAAGGGGGGGCTAATCAAGCCCCCATTCACCCCTCATATCCCCTTGCTCTGAATTTTCATTTCCCCTCCCCCGGGTTTTTAAACCCCCAAGCCCCCTTTCCCGTGGTGCATTAACCCCTTTTTCGGGGTAGACTTAAGCCTTTTCTGGGTACGATTAACCCTTTTCCGGGGTGCATTAAAGCCAAGTCCCTTAAAATTCACCTTAATCTAGGAGGAGAAAACCCTTAATCCCCGTGCCTAAAACCATAAGTCCTGTCTTGTGTTGACCCCGTGTTTTACCCTCATTTGTTCTTTTTCTTTTGTACACTCCTAAGCCCTTTCCAAAAACCCGTACACACCTTTTTCTCCAACTATAATCCCTTGTGTTATTTTTCAATTTTTCCTTTGGGTTTGAAAAACTCCCAAATCCTTCCATTCCATTGCCAAAGATATCCCACGGGCTTTCATAGATGTTTGTGAAGCCACGCTCACACATAATATTTCCACCGTGATTATATCCTATAGATCCTTTATCCCTTAAGCTTACAAACCTTTTTCTCCTCGAAGAAGCTAGGATTTTAGAAGTCTTATTATCCCTTCCGGTGGTCAACTTTTTGATCGACTTCTTGCCTCGAAAGAGAGACGGTGGATATCTGGAAGAAAGAGTAAAAGCTGCCTTCACGATCGAACTGTGATGCTGCCTAAGAAAGTCCAAGGAGTAGCTGCGGGAGGGTCGTCTCCCGGTATACATGTGGATATCTCACCCCAAAACCAGGT
Organism: Lygodium microphyllum; assembly: GCF_053477565.2. Taxonomy (NCBI): domain Eukaryota; kingdom Viridiplantae; phylum Streptophyta; class Polypodiopsida; order Schizaeales; family Lygodiaceae; genus Lygodium; species Lygodium microphyllum. Next base: position 117,893,753 of record NC_141142.1, read on the forward strand.
TTTTCCTTCTTGGTTTTATATCGGGTTTTAAGTCAAATCATGTAAAGATAAATTGTTAAGGATAGGATATATTTTTTTTCCGAGTTATTTACAAGGAAGGAGTTCAGTTTAATTGAACAAATGATAATGTATAGAACGTAGTTTCCTTTGAATAGCATTATGCATTTATAACGAATTATGAACAAGATTATCTACTTACTATAGTAGTATATTTGAGTTAAAGTCCTGAAGGTATAAAAGCTGCATCTTGCACCATTAACCCTATTCCTTTAACAACGATTCATCATGAAATCCATGAAAGGTTTTTTTTTCTCGTTACTCAAATTACTAGGAAGTTATCATTGCTAACTGCATTTCTTAGCAAAGAAAAGATTATTATTTGGCATGAGTTCGTTTGCAAGGAAAAAGGAAGGTTAAATTGAATTCATCGACTGAAAAAAAATCAATTATCACAAGGATAATAAATCGTGACGAGGTGATCAATATTACCTTTCAAAAGATAACTAAACCAATCTAAACTTAGAAAATAACATGCTGAAGAGAAAAATATGCCTCGGAAATGATGTAAAGACCAAAGAAACGTTTATACCTTAAGCACTTGACTACTTTCCTTATTGTAGGGTCAATAAATTCGTAATGATAAAGGACTAGGGTTTGTCCCTGAGGTTCTTAAAAAGTAACCCTAGGTTCGACATACGTCAGCTTAAAGAAACTTAAACGGATTATTTCAACGCAGGACTTGCGCAGCAAGTACGAAGTCATGTAGTCTTGTGACTGGTTCACAATATGAAAGGGTAAATAACCTCAACAAGGATGGCAGATCCTTATGCAAGTTATCTTGCAAAAGGACGTATTCGTGGATATCCTTCTAAATAAGGAAAGTTATAAACCGGAAACTAAAGTATCTAATGAACTTTCGGGTTGACCATGTTGGGTTAATAAGGTACGCCGTAACCCGGACTATAAAGGATCCTACCAAGTTACAAGACACCTTGGGAACGAGTGCTGATACACTCAAAAGGAAAGAATAATTCCTTAGCAGTTTGCCAAACAACTCGGTCGATTTTAATGGAAATGTTTGTGCTTGCTAGAGATTTTTTTAGCACTGTTTGAATTATGAATTAAATGAATACCTATACTTCAGGTTGAAGGCCTGAAGGGAGTGGCAATTTCAGTTACCCCCGACTGCCTACCTAACCCTAACCAAGGGGGTTGTTGACTGCGCCGGGAACGTGGACCGAACCCGCCACGAGAGGTCTCTCCGTTGAGCTCTACTTGGAGCAGGAGGACGCTTGGGTGCCAGGGGGGCTCTGGCTGTAAATCCCTCGCCTTCCGGGTCCTGCACAAGAGGCTAACGTGACTCGGGATTGGATCTTGAGGCCCGCATACTAGTCTACGGGCACAAGCTTGGAATAGTGATCACTGTGGATTACTGGATAGCCTTCGGACAGATTATGGACAAGCTTACGAGCGGAACTCCTTGTATTTCAAAGATAAAAATGATGATATGTTAATAAAGAACTTGTTTGATATTGTTTTTCTATGTCATGTCATAAGATTACGTGGAGGAACCAATGTTTAACGGATTAATTAAAGAAGTTGGTTGTTACATGTCAAACTAATGTGTTAGGTAATTACATAACTAAAACAAACCGAGGAAAGTGCGGAGGATGGGCCATAGGTTCGTCCTACAGTTGGGTGGTCCCGGTTAGCCGGGAACTTTTCTCAAAGAACAGCGGGATGATCGTCAAAGAAAACGAATAACGAAAGCGATGACCTAGAATTATGTCTTAACCGATTTACGCTATTTTAGGGGAACGGAATGGGACTATGCCTTATGGCAGAGAGGTTGATATTTGCATCCCTCTCGTTTCTCATTCTCCTTGAACCAAGTGCAGCCTGAATCCGCTTCGGACCTGGCATTTCTGCGTAAAGTAGTTTGCTTGGGTCCGACGCTAGTTGCTGTTAGTTAATGACCAGTCAGGAAAACCCTAATTTCAGTCGATCCTAAGTGGGAACGGCCAGGATACTTCCGCTACGTGGCAGACGCAAAAAGACCTAGATCACAAATCCCATAACATTCCATGGGAGTGCCGGGCGGAGCTTTCTAGACATCCCTTCCAATGGACTGGTAAGACGTATCCTGGATGATATGAAGAGGACACGTTACAGTTGGTATCAGAGCCGACTAACAACGGAATTGTTTTTATGAGATCTCAATAAAATTAAGTAAAGAAATTGTTGCTGTCCAAACATTTTCTTACCTTCAATGCTGTCTTGCAGAATTATGAAGCGTGGAATAAGTATTTGGTATTTTGGGTTATGTTTATGACTGCAATGCATTCTCCACTTTACAGACAAAGAATTGGGATGATGAACATCCTGGAGCAGATTTATAATCCATCACCTTTATACATAGAACAAAGATGGACGGGGTCTTCAGGAATCTACTACATAGCCGCCCACCGGTTTGCTTATCTACAGACCAACCTAAAGAGGATCAGGTGGTTGGAAGACTTGAAAGTCGTGAAGCTGTTCATTTTTGTGGAAGCTCACGTAAATTCGACGTTACATATCCGAGGTCGGAGGGTTGAGGTGAACTCATATGTATATGAGGAAGTAACCCGTGTAATCCTAGCCGACAGGATTAAAGTGTTGGGCCGCCATGAGAAGTATGGATTCCAACGGAAAGGGTATCCTGAACTTCCAATGACTTATCGATTCCTAAAGATCCATGACCCAAAACCCTACTATTACTCAGTTCCTGTAGATAAATGAAATACAACGTTGTTCTCCCCAAACTAAATGTAACAACTGACTTATCATCACACGGAACATTGTATTCAAAAGGGCTATGCCCATGTAAATACAAATAAAGACTTCTTTTTATATCTGGCTGTGCATAAGAGTTGTTAAAAAGTTAAGTAGCTACATTGTTTACGGGATAGCTGAACTAAAAATGAAAGATAAGCTAACATCGATTATCATATAATAACGTTAAGAGAACCTTTATTCAAGCACAACCCTAGATACAGGTTCCAAATTTGCCTCCTACATCAAGTACTGCTGTGATCCAGGAGAAGAAGTTCCTCCTCAAGCAGATAAAGCCACCCGAGTTTGACGGGAGAGGCAGATTCGTCTAGGCTGATGCTGAAATTTGGATTGAATCCATGGAGGATTACTTCAAAGCAGCTGGTACTGCACCTACCAATCAGGTTATGCTCGCCAAGTTAAAGCTCACCGGCGAAGCCAGACTTTGGTGGAAGCAATGGTGCAGGGATCAACTATGCAACTAATCTTGAAAATCAAATCCTTCAACTTGTGAAAATCCCTATGCAACTAATCTGGCTTTGTAATTTTATAAGCTATCATTAACCTTGTACTTTACCTTCCAGACCCACTTGGTGCTAATTATCTTCATCTTTTCTAGCTAATCCAATAGCTCCCAAAAGTATCATTCTTTATTATGCTATCATACTCAGCTTTGCATATCTGCCCTCCATGCTGGATCGACAAGTGCTTCTTCCAAGTGAGCTAGCTCATTTACTTCTCTCATAATCTCAGCCACCATCAAAGCCATATTGACTATGTGAGTAGAAGTATTTCTTTCCTTCTCTATTCTTAGAGACCTCCTTGGTCCATTTTTCTTTTCCTCAACTATACTAGGCATAGGAGTACTGTGATCATAGAGCTGTTTCACCCATCCCAGCAATGGCTTTTCTGGTGATGTGATTGCAGATTGGTAAACTTTTTTCTCATCATTCGAAGATAATGCTTTCTCCTCCTTGAGAGGAGAGGAGGGATAGCTCTTGGGATAGGTTCATAATGGACTACTTCTTTGCTAGATGATAAAGCAAAAGAACTTATATTCTCCTCCTCCACTATATGTGGTTGCTCCTTGAACACCACATCACGGCTTATTATGATCTTATTTGTCTCCTGGTCATACAAATTTTATATATTTTTCTTATCACTATAACCCAAGAAGATACATTTTGTGCATTTTGGATTTATCTTGTTTCTCTTATCCTTTGGAACATGTGCATAGCATTCACATCCAAAATTTCTACAGTGTGAGATGGATGGTTTCTTATCAAAATAGACCTCATGAAGAGTTTTTCCCTTAAGAGCCTTCATGTAACTTCGATTGAGAACGTAGACTATAATATTAATAGATTCTACCTAAAACTACCTAGGCAATCTCTTGCCCTTAAGCATGCACCTTGCCATTTTCATGATGATGCAATTTTGGCATTCAACAATGTCATTCTACTGAGGTATATGAGGCATTGATTGATGCTTAATCCCTTTGCTCTTGCAAAAGTCTTGCTTTAGCACTCTAGTCGAGTCTCTTATGCTCACCAAACCACCCTCACAGACTTGCAATGGTAGGGAGCGTTTGGGGACTATACCCTACTCTAAATAAATCACGCATTTGTGTCGACTGTAGTCCAATGTTTTCTCTTTTCGATGCAATGGAGGGAATACCCAAACATATAGGTGATCAACACCTCGATTCACATACACAAAGAGCTCCCCCCAGAGCAAAATTCTCTGGCTCCTACGTCTCTCCTATATAAAGAATAGGAACGTAACAGAGTCCTCTCATAATATAAATGTAATAATAAGCTAGGAGACTGTATATATTCCTCCTTTTATTGATTTTCTCAAGATATCAAACTACCTTACAACAAAGGGAAATCTTATTCTCAACATTGATCATCACCTAGACATAAAATTGCAATGTATCTAAGAATTTATCTTATGATAACATATTTAGATCACACATGCAAAGCATATAACACTCTACGCTCAAATAACTTAACTAAAAACTAGCCAACATGAAGTATACAAACAATCTTTTCGTGATTTCTTTCTACTAACGTCATGTTCCATTTGCTAAGGAATAGCACTAGGCTAACCCGTACTACTGAACCTCTTAAAACTTGTATAAACCATGACCAATATACTAAGATATATTAAAAAATCAACAACCTAATCAAATATATTTTCACTTCAGTCCCATACTCCCCACTGTTTATATTTAGATTCATTGCACAAATGAAGGAATATTTCATGGTAGTTTTCCATAGAAATAAGCCCTAAAACATGCACTCTAACATATAAATAAAGGCAAATTGAGATAAACTCTCATGCTTTACCTTCATTGCGCATTCATAAATATTCTTCTAATTTTTTGTTTTTTTTAAACATGTAAAAACTAATTTTTCTTAAATTATTCTATTTATTGAAAATTTTAAATGAAATTTTAAATTTATTTCAATATAAATTATTAATTATTTTGATTTTTTTTATTTCTATGTCTTAATATGTGAAGGGTGATCCATTAGCATATTCATTTTCATATCATATGAATATAATTTGATCCCGAAAACCTAAAAATAATGTTATTTTTAAATTAAATCTCCTAGTTTGGATTTTGCAATTTATTATTTTTAACGTACGAGAAGAAAAATGAATGAAAATTTAAAATTACTGACATTAGTAAACATATTTTAGTAATTTACAATCATCTTTTCATCTATGTTGTAATGATTCATCATAAAAATTAAATAAATTAAAGATTGCTTGCTCAAAAATTTGTATATATATGTCTCATATTTTGAAGAAATGGAGCTGCTGATGTTATTTTCCACCACTAACACATCTAAATCACCCGATCTACATGGCATTACGCTTCCAAATCATCACCTATCATCGATATATATATATATATATATCATAAATAGCCATATGAATAAGAAATAAAGGAGGGAGAAAGATTAAAATTGGATCTTGTTGATTACTACATCTTTCTTTGCGAGGATCAGAGCGATAGAGAGCAAAAAAATGGTGGATCTCAGTTCGAAGAGGGGAAGGAAGATCATGATAGTCATTAAAAATAAAAATTTAAATGGCAGGAAGGGGCGCCAAAAAAAAAGCCCCTTCTCTCCTCCCGCCCTCCCAAAACTAACTAGTTCAACTTTGGCATTTTTGCACTTGATCAAAGTAGTTTAGACCCGGTTGGAGGGGCAAACAGTCTCGGAATTGCAATTCAAGCAGCTTTCTGGCATTGAAATCTATCACCTTGGTCTCTGTCACATGCTTTTACAAGAGGCCGACAACTACTCAAACCTCCCTAAATACATCTAACCTAAACTTGGACTTCATGTCTTAAATATTGGTCCTCAATAAAATAAAAATTTCCCACACATATGTACACATGAAGCATAGAAAGAAAGAACCTCTAAAGGAAGGATATCACTTGGACTTGGCCATAAGAGGCTTCTACATAGCAAGAGGCTCTCTTTAGATACTTCATGGAATCTTTTCAATACAGTACTAAAACAAAAACCCATTAACCACATGTAATATATATCAAGTATTTATTTTTTTTCCCTCTCGCGCGACGGCGCATCGTGCTGGAAGGGGGAAGGGGATAGAGGAGCTAGCAAGCTCCTCGCTGGAGCTTCCTCGGCTCCACAGGCATGCATAGTGACACGCTTGAGATGGAGGATTCCCTCCCCTCCCCTATATAAATGAGGGAGGGCCGCAGGCTAATGGGTACGAAGGAGGGAGAGGCACAGAAGACAAGGAAATATTGCCGCCGCTCGCTGTGAGGTAGATGCCAACGCCAAACTGTCGTGAGAGAGCTTGCTGAGGAAGAGGGGGAGCCGCCCTGCCCCAGCTGCAGCCGTTGCCGCCATCAAACATCCGCCGTCGTGAAGCAACTCCACTCCCTCTCCCCACGTGGGCCTTTGAACCCACGGAAGCTTCAAGAAGCTTCTTGAAGCTTCTAAGGGGGGGCTCCTTAAGCCCCCCTTCCTATACTTTCATAAATCCTTTCACCCACCCCTCCCGATTTTATCCCCTTAGAACCCTTTCACCCCCCTCATATCCTTTTTTTTTCTCACCCTTTTCCCCCGTGTTAAAACCCAATAGGCCTTTATCTTGGGCTGTACAAACCCCTTTCACCCCTTGATGAGCCTTTCAAAGATCTTTCACCCCCTTTCATGCACCTTCTAAAAACCTTTTTACTCCCTGATTTTGCCTTAAACCCTTTCTCCCTTAAGCACCTTCCCGGGGAGCCCTTAACCCTTTCCGTGGAACCATTAAGCCTTCCCGTGGAGCTCCCATAAAACCCTTCCCATGGATGGAATCCCCAAAATGAACTAAGGCTTGAAAAGCCTTATTACCCTTTTCCCCGTGCTATATGCCCTTCACCCTTCACCTTTTCCCTTTCACCTGGGGTTAAAATCCCTAAAACCTTTACTACTCCGTGTCCCAAAAACCTCTCCAAAAATCCCCCTTCCTATGCCTTTTACCCCAAGCCCAAAGATTTCCCAAGGCCTTTATATGTTTTTTTTGAAACCACACTCACACACACCATTTTTCACCGCGTATAAATCCCTATAGGGCCTTTTTCTTTTAGGCTTTATAAACCTTTCCCTCTCCAAAGAAGCTAAGACCTTAAAGGTCTTGTTACTCCTTTCTCGTGGTCAATCCCTTAACGATTCCTTGACTCGAAAGAGAGAAGAGAAATATTGAAGCGACGGTGAATTCCGAAAAGGAGTGTAAAGCTACTTTCACGTTCGAAGGATTACAATTGCAATGCCGCCTAAGAAAGTCCAAGGAGTAGCTGCGGGAGGGTCATCTCCCGGTATCCATGTGGATATTTCACCCCAAAACAAGGTTTTTCCTTCTTAAATTTTATATCAGTTTTAATTCAATCATGCAAGATGAATTGTTAGGGATAAAATATATTTTGTCCTAGTTATTTACGATGAAGGAATTTAGTTTAATTGATCATGCAAAATGGATAAAGTATAAACATGGTTTTCCTTCAAATAGCCTTATGCACTGAAACGAAATTATGAGCAAGATTATTTACCCACTAAAGTAGTATATTTCAGTTAAATCTTGAAGGTATAAAAACTGTATCTTGCACCATTAACCCCTATTCTTTCTACAACGAATCATCATAGAAGTGAAATTCATGAAAGGTTTCTTACGTTGATTAGGAAGTTATCATTGCTAAACTGCATATCTTAGCAAGGAAAAGATTGTTTATTTGGCATGAATTTTGTTTGCAAGGAAAAAAGGAAGATTAATTGAATTTACCTAACCTCAAACTGATAAAGTTTAGGATTGAAAAATCAATTGACACATAGATAGCAAATCGTGCAGAAGTGATCTCGATATTACCTTCTAAAAGTTAACCGAATTAATATAAACTTAGAAATACCTATGATGCGAAATATGCATTGGGAATGATTTAAAATCCAAGAAACATTTATACCTTCAATACTTGCCCACCTTCCCTGATTGTAGGGTCAATAAACCGTTAACGTAAAAGAACTAGGGTTTGTCCCTGAGGTTCTTAAAGAAAGTAAAAAAAAGAGACCCTAGGTCTGACAAATGTCAACTTAAAGAAACTGAAACAGATTGTTCCATCGCATATTACGATGCAGGACTTGCACAGCAAGTACGGAGTCATATGTTCTTGTGATTGATTCACAATAATAAAGGTTAAATACCCTCAAGAAGGATGGCGGATCCTTACGCAAGTTATCTTGCAAAAGGATGTATTCTTTGATATCCTTCTAAGTAAGGAAGGTTAAAAACCGCAAACTAAAGTATCCAATGAACTTTAGGGTTGACCAAGTTGGGTTAATAGGGTACGCCCTAACCCAGAATATAAAGGATCTTGCCAAGTTGCAAGGTACCCCGGATCGAGTGCTAGATGCATTCAAAAGGAAAGATTCTTTCCTTAGCAGTTTGCCAATAACAAGATTGGTTAATGGAAATGTTTGTGCTTGCTAGAGATTTTAGAGCACTGTTTTATTTATGAATTACAAATTAAATGAATATCTATACTTCAGGTTGAAGGCCTGAAGGGAGAGGTAGCTTCAGTCTATTATCCATATTATCATGTCTCTAACATGTATAATATCTTTTGATATATAAAAATGCATCTTGGAAAATGGAAGGCTATCAAAATATTACTCTCAATGCTTTCTATGGAGTCGACCCTCCAGCAAAGTACCCTCCACAAGCAAAGTCATGACACTTTTCCAAAATAAACGGAACCTCATCGAATATAACACATCAGCGCAATAAACATCATTGACCCCTTACCAATATAGTGTTCCTGTAATTAAGGTAAATTTCAAGGATTGCTACCTTATTTTTCTCTTTTCAACCTTCGACAAAGCTGCTCCAGCCTCTGATGTGGATAGATAGTGTGTTATAATAGTATATCAGGATGGAATGGAGGCTATATCTATTTTGAATAAACCCTCAAGATCACTTCCTTCACCTAAGACTTCATTAAACTCCCCAAAATCCACAAGACATTCAACGATGCCCTGCAACTTCGGTGGCTTACTCCTAATTTTATAATCAAACTCCAACAAAGTGATCAACCACTTCACTAGGCAGTTAGGTAGCTATAACTTATTCAATAATAACCTTAGTCCATTTTTCTTCATATAAAATATTACATTTTTTTACAAGATATACATCATGAATACTCCAATGATTTGTGAGCACCAATCCTTAGTCACCTTGACCCACCAAAGAATCCCAATCCACTTCCCATGGAACATCCTAACCTTCATGAGCCTCTTCTCATTCTAAACAAAGATGTAGTAAGCATTATCCTAACAATCATAGACCTTGAACAATAAATCGCTAGGTTCCTAACTTCCCTAGCTGATCTAAAATGTGATCAATAAATGGGAGCGAATAGTAATCTTTGGCTGTCTACACTACAACAAAAAGGCCTCATAAAGGCACTTTTAGACGCAATTTTTGAATATAGAGAAAATCTTACGGGCGCGTCTATCTGTTCGTCTATTTGCGCGTCTATAATCACATGTATGAACGAATTTACACGCAAAAATAGACGTGCAATAGACGCACATATACACACGCGAATACATGCGCATAGTAAACCAAATTTTCTATTTATTTAATTCAATTTACGCGTCTATTAGCATGTCTATTTGGCACTTAGACGGGCATATAGACACGCTTATAGACGCGCTTTTACAAGCACTGGTAGACGCAAACGGAAAACAAAAAATCTTCTTTTTTTAAAAGAGATATTTAATTTCTTTTTTAAATTTGAATTATGGAGTGCGTGTATAAGCGCGTGTACTCTACACTGTAGACGCGCGTATAAACGCGGATTTTCTGCAATTTAGATGCGCAAAACAGAACTGGAAAAAAAACCCTTTGCAACCACATGCTCTCTGGTTTTTTTTTTCCCCCCTCCCATACATTAGATTGTGCATTTTGGGAAAAAGACAATGTATCTTACGGACACGAGAATTGAAAATAAATGTCCATGTATTCATTATAGATCAAAAGCATTTACATGGAAAGTTTAAGTGCTTGCGACCTAAAGCGTGGCCGCAAGCAGTAGGCTCAAAGATGGATCATACATATACAAGAAAACAAGGCCTCATGAGGAGGTATGGTGCTCCTCTACGAATCTGAAGAAGAAACATCTTCGCTAGTACCACCATAGCTACTAGCGTCACTATCCCCCTCCTCGCTGTGCTCCACATCCGGGTTCGCCTACACACACAAAAGATCAAGGTTGCTTACATAGACATGGTGGAGAAAAAGTTATAATTAGCTATACTTTTAATAGGAAAGTAAGAAAAACATACCTCCTCTGGCTGTCGAATCCTCATGGCCCAGTTGTATTGGTCCTCAGTGATGAGACCCTCCTCATAGAAGTGAAGCCATGTGGTTGCGCGGTTATGGCCTCGATGGTAACCTACCTCTCTAGGAGTAGGTATCCTACCAACGATAGTAGTCTGCAAAACAATTATGATATATACGAACAATTATGAGTCACAATATATTAGAACAAATTATATAAAGAATTGAAAGAAATATAAATTTTAAAAAACTAGAAATCAAAATATACTTACAAACTCTGCCTTCCACGACTCTCTATCGCCCGATCCGTAATGCGACAATCCCATGGTTTCCATTTGGATCCGTCGCGCCTCTGCGTGCTGGCGACTCTTCACTTTCTCTGCTGCTTTCTTCTTGGCTTTCTTCCACTCCATGCGGTGGCACATAGGTGGTTGGCTATAGGCTCCATGCCCCTCCTCCTGCCTCCGCAGTGAGTCCCTGGCGCGTGTCATGAGGTGGGATCTTTTGTTGTGAAGCATATCCCTCACTTTTGTGCGCTCCCAATCATCCGAGAATCGCTGACCCTCAGGATTTGGGTACCTCCTATTGACTACCCTCAACACCTCCTACCACAAGCCGCTTTTTTGATTTTTGAAGTAGATGAAGCAATCTTTATACGTCGCATGCACGACGCTCCTCATGTATGCCATTACATCCCTTCCTTCATCATCATGGAAGATGCCACCAGCATCTATAACTCTATAGTACTGGCATACAACCTCCTCTACGTGATCTACTAGTGAGGGTGATCGCTCGCCACCTCCTAGGCAACCCCCACACAAGCCTCGTCCTCCCCCTCGACTCTCCCTCCTCCCTCTCTGTTGACTACCCTCTGCCTCGCTGGATGCACGTGCTTCTACAGATGCTTGTGCTTCAGCCGATGCATGTACAAGTGCTGCACATAGAGTACCTGCATATGGAGTACCTGCATGTGGAGTTTGGGAAGTAGTGCCAGGCAAAGATGTCAGAGGCATTCTAGACATGACACTGAATACCTCGTCCATTGTGGGAGAGCGGCCAAGGTGTCTGGTCATCTCTCCCATGAAGTCTTCCCTACTAGGAAAACCTCCAAGAAATGCATTGACCCCCTACCAAACGAGGCCAATGTATCATTCATGCGATCCAAATCCGGGTCATTGCTAGATGAACCAGGATACAACATCTGCAAAAAAAACACAGGAAAATGACAAATTTGTTTGCATACAAAAAATCATATATTACCTATATTTTCAAAGAGCTTTCTTTAGATATTGAGCATAAAACTTAAGTGCTAATGCTTCTCATAAACAAGAAAACTGATAAACACAAACATGGGATTGGTCACATTCATCATTGTAAAAATATATTGTTTTTTATCAGAGCTGGAAGAGCTGGCGCGTGTATAACCGCATCTAAATTGCACGTTAGACGCACCCTCAGACGCGCTCCCAAAGTCAATCTTCTGTCCAACGCGTCTATATTCGCATCTAAGATGCAGCACAGACGTGCTGCCAGACGCAAATTCTAGGTCAATCTGCCCACGCGTGTATCATCGCGTGTAGATTGACCTGCACACGTGCCATCACACGCACTCTAAGACACGCCCTCAGATGCAATGAGAGAAAATATTTTTTCGCGTCTATACCTACGTCTACACTGAAATGTAGACGCGACGCTATTGTTATTGTGGAGATCAATGATAAACGTAAAAACATAATAGCCAGCTGGTGGAACAAAACTAGCCAAACAAGCGGATTTCAAATGGAGGATGATGTTAGAGATCTTACTGATGATAAGTTGGCTGAGATTGTGGATGCACTGGGAAAGATTGACCTCACAATTGGGGAAAGCCCTTGCAACAATCTCTCGGGCAAAAATAGAGTAAGCAAGGTAGGCTTCAGTGGCAAAGAATCCTGTCTTTTCTTTGAATTTTCCAGGATTCTGAACAATTTAAAACATATCATGCAAGCAAGAGGTTACTTTTGAGCTGTTCAAAACTGCACCAGCATGCATAAAAGAAAAGGAGGTGTAATCTGTATGAGATCTGAATCAGTTTTGGTCCTTGGTAGCCTTGCAGGCAACCTTCTTGAATACTAATAGTGGCTTGCCTTTGACAAACAACCTATTTTTTGTACATGTCCTTTGTTATTACTGTTAAATTTACGAGACCCAAACTCTCAAATCAACCTTCTGTGCTGCCAACGATTGTACATGATCTCGTGGGGGTGTTAAAAACCTTTCATGTAGCTTGTAGCATTCCCAATAGAAGTCATCGTATAGGCCTTTCTAGTGTTTGTGAGGCCTACAGTTTCTACAATATCTGAGTCTTCCTTGGTCACTATGTTTTGTTCAATGCAAGTTTTGAGCAATATTTGAGCCTACCTTGGTCTTTATATAGAGAAAATTATCTTGTTCTTAAGGTTCATAAGACATTGGTTCCCTTCTTAGCTTCTAGTGAACTCCACCATAAATGAGGCGTACATGTCACTTTTATTGCTTGATCATCTCTTTCCATTTACTCGTGGTGTTGCTTGATCATCTCCACCCACCCAACCACAAATTAACGTATGTCAGAGTGTATTCCATCTCGTGGTATTGCATCGGACCTCACCGAACCTCGCCATCACTCTCTCTTTGTTTTTTATCCATTCATTATCTCCTCTCATTCCATCTCTCTCTCTTTTTCTCTTTCTTTATTATGCTCTATGTTTATTCCCTCTCTCTCGTTCTTTCTTCCTTTTTCTCTTGCTCCCCCTCTCTCATTTTCTTTAACAAAACTATTACTATCACAACAACAACAACAACAACAAATAAGAAAACCACTACTACTACAAGCACGACTACGACGACTACGACTACAACCATGACTATGACTATGACTACGAGCACGACCATGACTATGACTATGACAATGACTACCACTACCACTACCACTATCATAAACAAGGAAAGAAGAAAAAACAACAACAACAACAACAACAACTACTACTACTACTACTACAATAACAATAAACAAGAAAAGAAGAAAAAATAATACTACTACTACAACAAAAAAATAAGAAAACTAAACAATAATAAACAAGAAAAGAAAAAAAACTACTACTACTACAACAACAACAAACAAGAAAACAACCTCTCCCTCCTCTCTCTCCCTCCCTCTCCCTCTCCCTCTCTTTCTCTCTTTCCCTATTATGTTTAATGTTTTCTCCCTCTCTCTCTCGTTCTTTCTTTCCTTTTCTCTCTTCCTCTCCCTCTCTCATTTTCTCTCCCTCTCCCTCTCTTTCTCTCTTTCCCTATTATGTTTAATTTTTTTCTCTCTCTCATCTCCTTCTCTCATTTTCTTTTCTCTCTTCCTCTCCCTCTCTCATTTCCTCTCCCTCCCTCTCCTTCTCCCTCTCTTTCTCTCTTTCCCTATTATGTTTATTGTTTTTTTCTCTCTCTCTCTCTCATTCCTTCTTTCCTTTTCTCTCTTCCTCTCCCTCCCTCACCCTCACCCTCACTTTCTCTCTTTTCCTATTATGTTTAATGTTTTTTCTCTCTTCCTCACCCTCTCTCTTTCCCTATTATGTTTAATATTTTCCTCTCTTTCCTCTTTCCTCTTTCCTCTCCCTCTCTCTCCTCTCCCTCTCTTTCCTCTCCCTCCCTGTCTCATTTCCTCTCCCTCCCTCTCCGTCTCCCTCTCTTTCTCTCTTTCTCTATTATGTTTAATGTTTCCCTCTCTTTCTCTCTTTCCCTGTTATGTTTAATGTTTTTTCTCTCTCCTCTCCCTATCTCATTTTCTTTTCTCTGTTCCTCTCCCTCTCTCATTTCCTCTCCCTCACTCTCCCTCTCCCTCTCTTTCTCTCTTTCCCTATTATGTTTAATGTTTTTTCCCTTTTTTTCTCGTTTCTTCTATCCTTTTCTCTCTTCCTCTCCCTCCCTCACCCTCTTCCTCTCCCTCTCTTTCTCCCTTTCCCTATTATGTTTAATGTTTTTTCCTTCTCTCTCTCATTTCTTCTTTCCTTTTCTCTCTTCCTCTCCCTCTCTCATTTCCTCTCCCTCCCTCTCCCTCTCCCTCTCCCTCTCTTTCTCTCTTTCCCTATTATGTTTAATATTTCCATCTCTTCCTCTCCCTCTTTCTCTCCCTCCCTCTCACATTTCCTCTCCCTCTCTCTCTCTTTCTCTCTTTCCCTATTATGTTTAATGTTTCCGTCTCCTTCTCTCCCTCTCTTTCCTCATTTCCTCTCCCTCCCTCTCCCTCCCTCTCCCTCTCCCTCTCTCAATACGCATGAATTTTAACAAAAACAAGTAAAAGAGAAAGAGAAAACACAAAAACAAAGCAAGAAGGAACAATGCACTCACCATAAAGGCTCGAAGATGGATTCGGCGGCTCCTCTTCGCAACGGCGGCGGCTCCTCTTTGCCCTCCGTACACTACAACAAAAAGGTCTCATAGATGCACTTTTAGACGCGATTTTTGAATATAAAGAAAATCTTACGGGCGCGTCTATCCACCCGTGTATTTGCGTGTCTACAGTGTCGCGTCTATAATCACATGTATGAACGAATTTACACGCAAAAATAGACGCGCGATAGACGCACATATACACACGTGAATATAAGTGCATAATAAATAAAAATTGATATTTATTTAATTTATTTTGTGCGTCTATTAGCGCGTCTATTTGGCAGTTAGACAGGCATATAGACATGCTTATAGACACGCGCTTTTACAAGCACCCGTAGACGCAAACAAAAAACAAAAAATCTCATTTAAAAAAAAAGATATTTAATTTCTTTTTTAAATTTGAATTATCTAGCGCGTGTATAAGCACGTGTACTCTGCATTGTAGACGCGCTTATAAACGTGCATTTTTTTGCAATTTAGATGCGCGGATAGACGCGCAAAACAGAATTGGAAAAAAAAACCAGAGAGCATGTGTGCATTTGGGAAAAAGACAATGGATCTAAAAGCACGAGAATTGAAAATAAAAGTCCATGTATTCATTATAGATCAAAAGCATTTACATGGAAAGTTTAAGTGCTTGCGACCTAAAGCGTGGCCGCAAGCATTAGGCTCAAAGATGGATCATACATATACAAGAAAACAAGGCCATAGAGGAGGTATGGTGCTCCTCTATGAATCTGAAGAAGAAACATCTTTGCTAGTACCACCATGGCTACTAGTGTCGCTATCCCCCTCCTCGCTATGCTCCACATCCGGGTTCGCCTACACACACAAAAGATCAAGGTTGCTTACGTAGATATGGTGAAGAAAAAGTTATAATTAGCTATACTTTTAATAGGAAAGTAAGAAAAACATACCTCCTCTGGCTGTCGAATCCTCATAGCCCGGTTGTATTGGTCCTCAGTGATGAGACTCTCCTCATAGAAGTGAAGCCATGTGTTTGTGTGCTCTCAGACACATTCCTAAAGTCAACTCTGTGTTTAGCGCGTCTATATTTGCATCTGAGATGCAGTATAAACGCGCTGTCAGACGTATATTCCAGGTCAATGCTCTGCGCGCGTGTGTATTATCGCATGTAGACTGCAGAGCACACGCTCCAGCACACACGCTCTAAGACGACGGGCGTCCTCAGACGCAATGAGAGAAAATATTTTTTCGCGTCTATACCTGCGTCTACACTGAAATGTAGACGTGCTAGCAGACGCACTCAGTCGGCTGATTTTAGTCCGACGACTGCCATTGATGATGTACTAAATGCAATGCATAATGGAATCAAAAATCCTAATACACAGACAGAGTAGAGAGAGAAAGAGAGAGACAAAGAGAGAGAGAGAGAGAGAGAGAGAGAGAGACTCACCTTGGGTGTTTGGTGTGGCGGGTGGTGGCGCTTCTTCCTTCTCCTTCTTCCTCTCCTTGGTAAGTTACCCTCCCTTGATGCTTGCTTGCTTGCTTGTTGCTTCTTCTTGTTCTCCTCTCTCTTGTTCTCTCTTTCTTCCTCTCCTTGGCTTTCCTTTTTCCCTTCTTGTGTGTTTGAAATGAAAGAAGAGGTGAGTCATGAGGAGGTGAGGCATGAAGAGACTGCATGTCGGCTAAACTCAAGCTTCAGAACCGCAAAAAACGCAGGAAAGGAAAGACGCAGTTTGAAAAGAAATGATTTAAGTATGGTTTGAATTTTGACATGTGCGTCTATTTTGGCGTGTATATGCGTGTCTATTGTTCATGTAAATGCGAGTATAGACGCGAACATAGACGCACAAATAGACGATACTATAAACGTGTACGTAAACGCGTATATAGACGCGCATTTAGGCTTTATCATAATTTTTTAAAAAAAAGATAAGTTTTGATAGTGAAGGTGGTTGAGCAAGATGCTCCCTCCCGGGTGTCAAGAGGCTGCAAAACGTCGACACGAGGAGGCAGAGTCTTCAAGAAGAGTAGAGACTCACGACCATGATAGTAGCCCTCATGAAATGCCCCATCAAGTCGTAGAGGATGAGATTTTGGACAACATGGTACACCATCTATTTTCGCAACCGGTTCAGGGAGAAGGTCACTCTACGAAGCCAGATGATCCACTATACGTAGCATCATCTACTCCGTTGTATGAAGGTTGTACGTACTCTGTTCTTCGTGCGTCCCTGGAGATACTTAACTTGCAAACAATTTATGGATGGAGTAATGTCAGTTTGGATGCATTATTGAAGTAGGTATCAATTCAGTTTGGCTTATGAATCATAATATTAATTGTTCTATTTTAAAATCAGACAGAAATATATGTTGGTGGTTTTTTAACTCACTTCTAAAAATATATGTAGGTTATTATCACAAATGCTTCCAAAAGGAAACAAATTGCCAACTAAGAGAGAGCAAGCAAGACATTACTTGACATCTTTGGGAGGCCTCGATTATGTCAAGATCCATGCATGTGCCAATGATTGTGTCTTATTTCGTGGGATTCATGAGTTCACACGAGAGTGTCCTGTTTGTGGCGAATCAAGATACGAAGTGAAGATGAAGTCAATGGATGTGCCTCGTAAGGTTTTGCGACATTTTTTGATTGTTCCACGTATAAAACTTATGTTCAAGTGTGAGTTTATTAGAAAGCTCATGTCATGGCATGCTAGTCATCGTTCAAGTGATGGAAAATTGAGGATCCCTGCAGACACACCGGCATGGCAACATATAAATAATTTGTGGTCTGTTTTCAAAGAAGAGCCAAGAAATTTGAGATTTGGTTTAGGTATAGATGGAATCAATCCATTTGGCATCAAAAGCAAATCATACAGTGTATGGCCAGTGGTATTGGTGAACTATAATATTCCTCCATCCATGGCAATTAAAAAAGGACATGTAATGTTGTCCCTTCTGATTCTTGGAAAGCACAAGGTAAAAAACATGGACATTTACTTAGAGCCTTTGATTGAAGAGTTGGAAATGTTATGGGAAGGTATTGAGGTGCAAGATACAAGTGCATCTGCATCCTCTAGAGATTTCACATTGAAGGCCATGTTGTTGTGGACCATGCATGACTTTCCAGGATACGGAGAGTGTTCAGGTACATGTATATAACTCTATATTTGAAATTCAAGACTTGAATCAATTGCATTTTATTAATTCACTTGTTTTTTCAGGTTTAACCACATCAGGATATCATGCATATCCTATTTGCGGTCCCTCTCTAGTTTCCTCTAGGCCAGCACGTTTAAAGAAGGTTATCTACGACAATCATCATCGATTTCTTCCTATTGACCATCCCAAATATGTTCTCCCTACTAATGGAATGACTCCACAATCTCTAACCATTCGAGATTGGAAGGAGAGATGGGTTAATGCCGAAAGCCACCCTCCACTCGACATGAGTTGGTAAGAAGTGCATTTCTCTCGATTGACTTTAAAGTATTTAGCATGATGAATTGTTTACATAATATGTTGTTTGTTTGTTAGGTTCTCTATATTTTTTCATCTTCCGTACTGGACTCAACTCAAGATCAATCACCTGTTGGACCCCATGCACATATTCAAAAATATTGTATCTACATTATGGGATCACTTGATAGGAGCTCGTGATTCAATCAATGTAAGGGAGGATTTACGTAACATTGGTTGCATGAGACAAGCCTGGCCATGCATTGGACCCAGAGGAAAGATTGAGCTACCCCATGCACCTTGGATGTTGTCAAAGAACGAGGAAAAAATAGTGAAGGAAAAAATATATAGCTTTCGAACACCCATAAGATATATGAGATGTCTCAAGGGAGCCTTCATAAAGAAAAAGAAAAGAGGTGTGGAGCAACTATCTAGTTTGAAGTCCCACGATTGGCACAAAATGATTCAAGTAAGGGTATCTCTAACCATGAATATAGTAATTAGTGGAGTAACCATGTGTAAACTTTGGGGTATGATGACTTTTTCCTCAACTAATCATTTGATCTATGAATATTGTTTACATTCAGTTTGTACTTCCTACTAGCATATCCCATTGTGTATCCAAAGATGTATGTGATATCATTTACAAGATGGGAGAGCTTGTGAGGTGTGTATACATTGTATTTTTTCATTATATATCTTTGAATTTCTACACAAAAATAAACAATTCTCAAATACATCCTGACAGATACGTGAGCTCGAAGGAAATTGATCCAAACACATTGCAAGATGCTTGAGTATTATTTGTTGAGGTGGTTTGTTTAGTGGAGGAAATTTTTCCTCGATCCATTTTGACTACTCAATTAAATTTACTCGTACATTTGATTGATGAGATCGCACTTTGTGGGGCAGTTCATGCAAGGTGGATGTTTTTTCTTGAGCGCTTCATGAAAACCTTGAAAGATTTTGTGAGGCAAAAAGTACGGCATGAGGGAATCATGGCTGAGGGTTGGTTAGTGTAATCATCCCTTGTTTATATCTCTGAATATCTTGCCGAAGTGGATCCCTCTCAACCAGGACTATGGAAAGATGATGAAGACTTGAGGATGACCTCTATAATACCTCAAGGAAAAGGAATGAGTAAATTGCTAACAAAAGAAGAACTTCGTAAATTAAATAGTTTTTGTGTGCTCAATAATGATGTAATGAGCAAATGGGTGACACTATATAATGAAGCAAGGGCAAGAAGAAAAAGCAAAAGACAAGAATTTCGCACTAGATATGGATGTAATGTCTCATTTCCAGATCATATAAATGTGCTCCCATGTCATATTGATATAGATTGGTTACATGAGGAAATGGAGAGAATGGAAAAAGAGGAGGAAATTAGTATATCTCAAGAAGAGTGGGAATACGCCCTAGGTTTCTTATGAAAGGTGAGACATACTTTCAATCAATTTATTTCTATAAGTTTTATTTGATATAAATAATTGACATGTTTGATCTTTTATCTTTTACTACTAGTGCACATTATTCAATGCACTTTGGTGTGAGGGTAAACATCTTCGAACTCAACGTATAGATGAAAAGAGAAATACCCAAGATTGTGGTGTCCTTGCTCACTTCGAGGATGCCAATGGTACCATGGAAGGTTATTGTGGCTTGATCCAAGATATTCTGAAGCTTGACTTCAGATGATTCTTTATATATGTACTGGATGTGAAGTGGTTTAAAGAAGTGGTAACAAATGGTGAGCATTGCATAATCAGACGTCATCCAAGTGGTTTTGTAATCATTGACTCTATAAAATTTCACCAAAACAAGAATGTCACATTAGTACTACCTCAACAATGCGAGCAGGTATATATGCAAAGGCTAATTTTTTAATATGTATACATGTGATACACATACACAATATAATAAGTATTTAAGTTTCTTGCTTTTGTTTTTCAAATACAGGTTGTGTATCATCCAATGGTAAACAATAACCGGTGGTGGTATGTCATCCCTATATCTAATCGTTCAAAACCAATATATGGTAATATTACCGACATGGAGATAGCAGATGACAATCCAACAATTAATGATGATGTGCATGATGACACCATAATGGATGATATGCGTAATATAGTACAAGATGAACCTCGCGAGGATGTTCAAGGAAATGCAGAAGAAGACAATAATGTGATTGTCGATGATATTGATGAAGTTATTGAGCAATATAGCAACACATCTGATAGTGGGATAGACTTATTTGTTTCGTTACCTCTTGGTAACATAGACCTAGAAGTAAATAGTTTAGCAAGGGCTGATCTCATTGAAGATGAGATGGATCATTCACTGTAACATACTTAATTTACTTAATGATTCAATGTGTATTCTTAATTCTATGGTTTTTATCATGCGCACACGTGCATACTCAAGAATCAATAGTCAAGTTCAAAGCAAAATTGAACTTTCCATAATAAAAAGGAAGTATTTTTTATCATCTTCAAGTAGAGAAATTAGGAGATACATATTGCAATGCTTGCTACTAATTGTATAATAAGGTTTCTGTCGCTTGCCGCTAATTACTTATATCAGGCTTGTCAACTGGAGGAACTGCCATTCATTAGAGAGCAATGAAAAAATAATTATTAACTCTGTTTTTTAAATTCAATGATTCAATGTGTATTCTTAATTCTATGGTTTTTATCATGCGCACACGTGCATGCTCAAGAATCAATTTCAGGTGGTTAAATAATTATTAACTTTCGTTTTTTAATTATATTAATTCCAATTTTAGGTGGTTAAATAATTGCGCGTCTCGTGGCGCATCTAGATTGGCGTCTATTTGTGCGGATATATAGACGCAAAATTCATGTCTATTTACACGCTCTTTTACACGCACATATAGACGCGCTCGACTTTGCGCGTCTATGCCTCGTTTCTGTTATAGTGGTACACTTTCTCCTCTTCTTCGCGAATGGCAGCGGCGGCGGTGAGAAGCTTTCCTTCTCCCTATTTCTCTCTTTCTCTCCCTCTCCCTCTCAAATGCAAGATGTTCGCTCTCCCTTTCTCTCTCTCTTTCATATATGCACGCAAAATAAAGCGCTCGGGTTTCGGCCCGTGTTTCTTTCGTTTGGGCATCATCGCTATAATTTGCTTCGCTATTAGCGTCACATTTGCGATGCAAATAGCGATGATGCTATTTTTCGTCAAAAATCGCCGTCGCTATACCTCCATATCCTTGTAGTGCCACCAAAGAAACCCAATCCATTTCCCATGGAGCATCCTAACCTTCATGAGCCTCTTCTCATTCTAGACAAACATAAGCATTATCCTAATAATCATAGACCTTGAATAATAAATCGCTAGGTTCCTAACTTGGCTTTCCTGTGCATACATGGGTATTATGAAGCTTGCACATACCTCTGGCTTCCTAAGCAAACCATGCCAATATGATTACATAATAAGAAACTATTTCATTTCCCTAATTAGACCCACACATATACTCACACTCGAGAATCTTAACAATAGCATTCCCATGCTACTACCACAACTCAAGAGTCACATGCTAATCCAACTGACACCTCCTTATCCACAAGGTCAAAGAACTCATTGCACTAGACCACACTTAGACAACCACCATCATGGATACCCAAAAGAATGCTACCAGCAGTCCATTCTTAAGCACTTTCACATAAATTTAAAACCCCTAGAGAGACATTTAGATAGGTAAGAATTTTGTAGCTTAGCCATTTGTGTGACTGTTTGTTTTGTTGTTTTGTAGTTGGATTTTGTTTGTTTGTCTAGAGTACAAATTGTTTATATAGTTATTTTGGAATTGTTGAGCTTGGAAACTTGATATCCTTGGTCAAGATTGGTGTTTTTCTAGAAAAATTGGAGCAGGACTTTGAAGGTAGTTGTAGGTTATCCTAAAATAGGTAATTTTTCTTATCGATATCTTTGCACATAACAGGGATTTTGGGTTCACAAGCACTTCATGTTGCATTGATCAAATACACTGCAGTCGAGGTCATCGAGTATAGTCCTAAAGGGCTTTCAATTGAAGGAATGCATGATGTTCTATCCCTTTCTAGAAGGCATTAAGACCCAAGGCTTTTAAGGTAGGCGATTGAGCTATTGGGATGTGTATTGTGTGTTAATGATGTAGAGTTTGTATCATCCATCCAACTTTTGAATGCCTCCCATATGGTGGGGATTATTTTCATCAAGACTTTGAGTGGAATAAAGATATTGGTGGATGCAATAGTTGAGACTACATTGACTTTGATCTCTTGATAATGAAATTTGCATTGCTCTATATGGTGGGGAGTATGATCTCTTATTTGTGCGATTACTGGTCAAATTAGAGTGGATCAACTATGAAATTTCTAAAGTTTGGGGGCTGATTAAAGATAATTTTGGTGATTTTGATGAGTGACTAACTCTAGTAGGTTTGATTTCTTTGTATGTATCATGTGTTGGGTGCTCAACTTATTGGTAAACTTCAATGTTCTGAGTAGAAGTCATGCAAATATAGAATGTGCAATCAATCGAATCTCTTGTGATGAGCTTAGCTTCTGCAAACATTCTTGTATATCATTGATGGAGTCTACAATATACTCTATTGGATTATTATTAGTGATCTACCAAATTAAAATTTAAAGCTAAGTCATATAATTTTGAACATCCTAGTCTCCTTACTTCAGGATCTATAAGTATTTCAAGTTTTGGTATTAGTGTGATCCAACTTTTGAAGATCAGTGCAACCATTACTTCAATCCATAAGCATTTCAGCTTCTAACTATCAATGCAATCCTATTAAAATTTATTCAAGAAGGTGGTCTTTACATCCTCATATTTTTTTCTTCCTTCCTCCTTTGCAAACCAAACTATAGCTTCCTTCCGCATGGTAGTTCACACACAACCACTTGTTAAGTAAGATCTGCTTGCCCTAGCTAATTTAACCCATAGAAGTATCTCAAATTGTTGATATGAGCATCTAGATCCTACATCATAGTGACATAAAATTTGAAAAAGAGAATCTCAGTAGTAGCCATCAAAGGGAGAGAAAGAGATAGTGCCTAAAAGGTAAAATAGGGAGAAGCATTATTGGACTTGAGGATAGAAACAAGCAATCGGGGGGCTTTATTAGTATCGAGGGTGCAATGAAATTCTGGAACAACATGTTAGTTTGGAGGTTGTGAGTGCAACTATAGTAGAGTCAAGATCAAAGGCTATTTCTCACACCCTTTACAATATCAATAGTATATGGGGTTTTTTCCATCAACTTTCTTTTTCTCCCTACATTAAAACACCTAGAAACCACAATGCTTACACCTTGTGTAGAAATAACAACATTCAATTTGGGAATATTTACATCCAAAATAAACATCATTCCCATATTCTTGCCTTTTGTAACAAATTTACATCCATTTCTCAAGTCTTCTCTAAAGTAGCCACTCTTATTGAACTTTATTTGCAATCCATGCTCAACCATTTACCCAATAGAAGCCAAGTTCTTTGTGATGCTAGGCACATGTAGCACATCATATTTCATATGCACATACTAAATTTGGGATATTCATCACCAAATCAGGAACCTCAGGATGAGTGGGAAGGACTCCTTTAGTTGTGAGATGGTTGCTCACTATGTCGACATCATGAGAACGACTATTTTCCTGAGAGATTGTGAGATTTGGGTAGGTGGAGCAGAGTACAACATTTCTTCTTTGTTGAAGTAATGAGAGCTGAGGTTAAGGATCTAAAATAATCAAAGAATTGTGTTTGCATCTAGCATAATGCACGAGCACTTGTAGTAATACTAGGCACTATATTTTCAATGAATCCATCTTTTCGTTGTCGTGTTGCTGCGCATCCGAGTCGTATACACCTCCATTTCTTTTGTTGTGCATTTGTGTTATTTTCTGTGTGTGATTCATTGTGTGTGTGATGCATTACGATAATCCGCATCCAATGTATATATTCCCTTAGTGCATGTGTATGATTTTGTTTGGAAGCATGATGTGTGTGTGTTAGAAAAATATGAAAAACTGATGCCAAAGGACATTATCAAGCTGATAATTTCAATGACGATCTCTAAGAAAAGTGCAGGGAATTATGGAATCAAAGGAAGGTTTGTGGAAGCGATCATCTTAGTTCAAAAGTTCCCATGACATAAAGTTGAAGGAAGTCTCTCAAAAATTCTGAAGCGAGCAAAGCGCTAGTGAAGCACCGAGGGAGTACTTTGTCAACCAATCTTCAAGGCCGAAGTTGCAGTTTGTGCGTAGATCATCCATCACAAAGCTGTCTGTTAATGGGGCACTCCAAAGATACTCTAAAAGAAAGGCTCAAAGGTGGATGGTGCTGCAGAAAAAGTAGTAAAAGGGGTCTTGAAGGTTAGCCTACAGAAAGAAATGAAAGAGACCGTAAAGAGAAGTGGCAATGCATGGGAAGAAGACAAAGAAACAAGTCCTAAATCAGACAGCAAGAAGTTGTTGAATTATGAAACTGATGTTGAATCTTCAGATCTAAAACCATGCACTGATCCTCATTTGGATCTCTCAAAGAGCAAACTAGCAGAATTGAAGATTATCGCCAAAGCTAAAGGTATAAGAAGTTATTCAAGGATGAAGAGGGGAAACCTATTTTTGGGTTTTAAATCGCTTTTGGAGGAAAAAAAAATTAGGCTATTTTGGAGGGGAAGAATGGTTTTTGAATCGGGAAGACAATTACGATAAAAAAAAAGCTTTCGATACCGGAAGGCGGACATAACTGAATTGAACAGACCGCCTGTGGGATGCCTATGGGGGAATTGAGATACTAATTGTTGATTGTTGCAAGCGTGTTCTCGGCGCTTACGTTCTCGCCCGATTCCTCCTCTTCCCTACGGCTCAGGATCTCCTCCATTAGCTTGCACCTTGCCACCCCCAAACACCTCGCCTTCCCAGTGAGAATTCATCGAAGGACCACCACAGCTTTGGTTTCTCGGATTTCCTCATCTCTGGTTTCGCACAATTCGGCGATCTGCACCTCGCTTTCCACCTCTGCCATCGAATGCAGTAGGAACATGTCCAGCCGAACAGTTACACTTCGTCTCCCTCCTCAAAGGCCGTTCTGCGCTTGTCAATTTCGAAACAGGACACGCCATACACGCTGTCGTTGTCAAGAAGGGCCTGGAAGGTGACCCTTTCATTGGCAACACTTTGGTAGACATGTACAGCAACTATGGTTGCCTCCCAGATGCTCAGTGCATTTTCCGGAGTCTGCAGGTCCGGGATGGTGTCTCTTGGAATGCTATGATTGCAGGATATGCTGACCATGAGCTTGGCGAGGAAGCACTGGACTGTTTTGAGCAGATGAGGTCGGACGAAGTACCCCTCCAGCCGATGTCACGTATACTTCAATGCTGAAGGCTTGTAGCAGCTTAAAGGCCTTGGAAAGAAGCCACAAACTTTATTCTAATTCCTACCAATGCTGAATTTCCTCCGCTTGGACGTTTTGTTGTCTGTGATAAGAGGCAGAAATACTGGGTTTGTGAAAATGATTCCTACCAAGCCAATGACTATAGAGACCTTTGCTGAATATCCTCCGCTTGGACGTTTTGCTGACCGTGATATGAAGCAAACAGTGGCTATGGGTGTCATCAAGGTGTTTAACTCTTAGAAACATGAATCATAGACAATAAAACAGTTTATAAAGCAGATTGCTGATGATGAACTCATACCATCTTTGATTATAGAGGTCATGCTGGAAAACAGAGAATGGCTATTCTTATGCATACACAATCCTAGTTGAGAACCCATGATACTCAAAAACAGGAGTTGGATTGCTGAAAGCTTCTGCTGGTCTGGCTATAGAATGTACATGCTGATGTGATCCAAATTTGATAGAAATCTCTGAAAGCATCTGAAATCAGATGTATGAAACAACAGAAGGTTCTCTGCACTAAAGGATATGCTTGACTGGATTGTTAGTTAATGCCCATTATTTTGTTTAATGTAAATGTCATCATACATCTGAATGTAAACAGTTTAAGAGATACTTCCACCTAGATGCAATGCTGACTAAGAGAAACTTCAGATTTTTCTGTACATGAGTTTCCTGTAACTCACTTGACAAGAAATATAGTGTACTTTGGCTTGAACAATTCAATTTTCTTCTTGATAGTCTCTTTCATTGCTGTACCTTGAACCCCGTGTTCAGCAGCCTTTGCGTGAACTCTACGAAATTTCTGGTGAACCTGACGTGAAAGTGCTGCGTCATTTTTTTCAGCAAGATGGGAGACTCGCAAGAAGAGATGACAGATGATAATGTCATGAAGAACCTGTTTCAGTCATTTACCATGTATATGCAGTAGCAAGCTCATGCAAAACGTGACAGTGATGCTATGGATGCCTTGAAAGCTGTCCAACAGGAGATGAAGCAGTTTAATGGCCAGCAAGTGTCAACTTACCTGCATTTGTATGAAGAAAAGATGAAGTTTTTTGGGGTTTCTCAAGATGTTTGGAGCCGCTACTTCTTGCGGATCGTGGTGCACGCTCTTGAAGGCCGAATTGCAGAAATTCAAGAAACACATGCAGGTTGGGTTGAATTTAAGAAGGCATTAAAAGATGAATATTTCCTGGAGGATACAGGTCTTATGAATCGCAGGAATTTTTTAACATGGGTTTCTATGCCTAATAAGGGACTTTCTGTTACCGCTCTTCTGCGAGAGTTTGAAAGCCGCTATGATCAGTTAGATGGGACTGAACAGCAAGCTTTGGAGATGCAGAAAGTGGAGTTATTTTTACAAGCTGCAGATGCTGATTTACAGGAAAAGTTGGATGATCTTTTGGAAGATCAAGCTACTGATTCAGGTTTAAAGACCGAGTGGAAACATGTCATTGATGCTGTGAATGCTCTTGTTAAGAAGCAACGCAGGAGAGTACGATTGCATCGTAATACAGGATCAGTTCCTGAAAAATCCTTGGAGACTTCTTCTTCTACCCCTCCTGCAACTTCTTTGCCTAAGCCTACTCCTCCTGCTG
Organism: Lygodium microphyllum; assembly: GCF_053477565.2. Taxonomy (NCBI): domain Eukaryota; kingdom Viridiplantae; phylum Streptophyta; class Polypodiopsida; order Schizaeales; family Lygodiaceae; genus Lygodium; species Lygodium microphyllum. Next base: position 117,921,271 of record NC_141142.1, read on the forward strand.
TGAATCCACCAGTTCCTGCTGCTCCAGTGCCCTTATCTGTAGATGATGTTATTAAAGGCTTGGCAGATTTGACGATTGAAGCAGTCAAAGTTGAAGTTGGTAAGTTAAAGGAGCAACTTATGTCAGTACCTGCTGTAGCACCTGCTCCAGCGACTACTTTTTCAGTTGGTCAAAGAAAAGGGCGACGATGTATTTGGTGCGATAGTACAGAGCACCAACACTACAGAGATTGTGATGCTTTTCAGGAAGCACGTAAGAAGAATGTAGTGTTCTGGGGACAAGATGGGAAGATATGGCTGACAGAGACTGGCGCTCCTCTTGACACGAACTTCGGTAAGGGAGGCATGAAGAAGCTTGTTGATGATATGGCTGCGCGATCAGCTTATGTGAGTGTTAGAGGAGATGCTTCAGCTTATGGAGTCCAGCTTGAGCAGAAATCTGATGGAGACTCTGCTTTATGGTCCTTTGCCTTGGAGATAGCGAGAAGAGGAAAAGTTCAAGCATCTACTATGACTTGTGTGGGCTCCAGCATCCGAGGAGAAACAAGATGGGATTCTCCTGTTGACAGGTATTCTATTTTTGCTTATATGGCTAAAACACAGGGTTTAGATGCCATGGTTGAGGAAAAGAGAAGAAGAGATGAGGAGGGTCCCAGCACCTCCAAAAAGACTAGAGGGGGTGACTTTGTTTCACCACCTGTTACAGCTCCACCTATGTCAAGTTCTCCAGCTCAATCAGGTCCTGAACAACCTATGGGAGACAAGCAGATGAAAGAAAAGAGGCAACCAAGAAAGGAGCCAGGATTCAAGCTCTTGTCAGACCTTGATATGCAGACGGATATGAGTAAGATTTTTCATGAAAGAATTTTGAATAGTGAAGTTACTTTTACTGTTGGAGAAGTTCTTGGGATTGCTAGAAGAGAAATTCAGGATCAGATGCAGGATCTTTTGCGGAGGAAATGACATGCGATGGAAGGACCTGCTTTACAGGGATTGTGGCATGGAGCTCTTGGGGAAGAGCATGATGATGCAGTGATGGTTGAGAATGCTTCTGTTAATCTGCAATTGGAGAAAATAGTTCAGCCTATGCAGTATGAAGATGATGATACCCCTATTCTCATTCCTCGCAGCCATTTTTCACGAAGTCATTGGGGTAGAGCAACCACTGAGACAGTGGTAAGGATTGGAGAGAAACAAATTCCATTGGTCGCTTTAGTTGATCATGGTTCTGAGATTAATCTTATTGCTCGAGGTGTTTATGAGAGTGGCAAGTGGCCTATGGATGCAGAGCATGGCTGGCGCATGAGAGCCGCCAATAATACTTCTGGTGATATGTATGCTGCTTGTCCGAGTATCAGAATTTCTATTGGTAATGTTGAAGAGGATTATCATTGCTTTGTTCAGGATTCTTGCTCTTATCCGATTATTCTTGGACAGCCTTTCATTACAGAAGCAAGAATGGAAACGAAAGTGATGGATGACGGGTCAGCTTATGCGCGGATACGCAGTAAAGATGGTATGCGAGCTGTTCAGTTTATGACTGTTGGGGTAAATCATCCGAGAAACAGGGACTCCTTGCGTGAGGCACCACTACCTGCGAAGGAGTTGGATTTTCATTAGGTACCGCTGTCTTGCGAGACGCCAGTGGTACGGAGCGGAGAAAAGAGGAGATCTCGCCTCTTGGCAGCCAGTCTTTCTCCAATAATTTTGTTGGTTTTTCTTCAAATAGTTCAGTGAGTTATCAGAAAATTTCAGATTTGCCCAGAGCTGCCAGGCAGTACATTGGTCGTAAGGAGAAAGAGTTGAAGAATGCAGGTATTTTGCAAGCAGAAGAGCATGTAGATGGATTATATGAAGGGATGTCTTATGCAGATACATTGTTTGAGATGGGTGCAATGCTGAAAACTGATGTATGTAAGGGTTCAAAGATCATACCTGTGCAAACCTTGGATATGTTTTAGGAAATTTCTGGTTTTATGCTGCAAACAGAGTTAGAGGTTGAGAAAACTCAGCAAACTGAATTTATGGCTGATCTTGATCAGCTAACAGAGCTGCAGAGGGCTGAATTCATTCAGCCAACAGAGTTGAATGCAGAAAAATTTCTGCATACAGAGTTTTAGGATGCACCTATGCAATCCATAGAGCCGAGGGCTGAATCCATTCAGCCAACAGAGTTGAATGCATAAAAATTTCTGCATACAGAGTTTCAGGCTGCACCCATGCAGTCCATAGAGCGAAAGGCTGAAATTTTTCAGCCAACAGAGTTGAGAGTTGCTGAAAATTTGCAGAAATTGCAGCAAAGAAAAGAGTGCTTGAATGATGCCAAGGTTTACACAAAATATAAAACAGTTGATAAGAAGGTTAAACCGGTTGTAGGCCCGCTTCCTCCTGATAGTGATGAGCAGATTGAAAAAGCTATGAAGCAGCCTATGTTGAGAGATCCTGCAAATATTGGACATAAGTTTACAGCTGAAACTCTTGCAGAATTGAAGATTGGAAATGATGAATTTTTGCTTCCAGTGGAAAAAGAATGTTTTAGAGAGATGCTTGGACGTCATGGTAAGGCATTTACTTTCTTTCCACATGAAATTGGCTGCATTAGTCCCGAATTGGTTGCACCTATGGTCATCTTCACTGTTCCTCATGTACCATGGAATATACGTCCTATACCTGTGCCTAAAGCACACTTGCCAAAGCTGATAGAGTTGTTGAATGAGAAGATTAAAATGGGGATTTTGGAACCCTCTTCTGCACCCTATTCTAACAGGTGGTTTACTGTACCAAAGAAGAATGGTACTTTGAGATTTATTTAGGATATGCAGCCCATGAACAAAGTGACAATCAGGAATGTGGGAACATGTCCAGTTATGGATGAATTTGCTGAGGCTTTTGCAGGACGAGCCATCTATTCTCTAGGTGACTTGTATTCAGGTTATGATCAGTTTCAGCTTGCCTTGGAAAGCAGGGATATTACTACTATGCGGACACCTATTGATCTTGTGAGGATGTGTACCTTGCCTCAAGGTACCACAAACTCAGTTGCTCATATGATGAATGCTATGCATAGAGTTCTACGAGACTATATTCCGCAATATACCATGCCTTTTCTAGATGATGTGCCTATTAAGGGTTGTGCAGAAGAAGAAAAGAATGAAAGTCTTGATTTGCGTGGATGTAGACAGTTTGTGGCTGACCACTTGGTTGCTTGTGAGCAAATATTGACACGATTAGAGGAGGTAAATTTGACACTTTCAGGGCTGAAATCTGTCTTTGGTGTTAATGAAGTCATCATAGTTGGGCATATGGTTGGATATTATGGCAGGAAGCCTTCTCCTGCAAAGGTGGATGCCATAAACAGGATTGCAGAGTATTGCTCGACTACTTCAGAGGTGCGGAGATTTGTGGGAGCTTGTGTATTTTACATGATTTGGATTCCTCATTTTGCTCATATAGCAGATGTTCTTTATCAGCTACTTTGAAAGGGGCAGAAATTTCATTGGGATGAGAAGCATTCGAAAGCCATGCGTAAGCTCAAGAAGCTGTTGCAGTCAGCTCCTACTCTTCGCAAGGCGGATTATCAGTGTGGACGGCCGATCATGTTGACAGTTGATACTAGCCCTATTGGCATAGGTTGGGCAGTGGGACAGGATGATGCTGATGGAAATAGGTATGCAATCCGCTTTGGAGCTAAAGTTCTTAATGAGCGACAGAGGAGATATCCGTAGATTAAAAGAGAGTTGTGGGGAGTAGTCACTGCACTGAAGTGTGACAAAGGGTATTTTATTGGAGCTTCAGTTGTTGTGGAAACAGATTGTTTGCCTTTGCTTGGTATGATTACTAGTTGCTCGACTCCAGATATAGCGATGCTTTGGTGGATTGCCTATATCAAATCATTGAATCCAGAATTTCGACACATAGCAGGGAAAGATAATCCAGTTGCTGATATGCTATCTAGAGCGAGATATGAGGATGAGGAGTCAATGCTTGCAGAAGATGATGAGACAGAGCTTGCTGCTTCTGTCCTTGTTCATGATTGTCATGTATCTACTGTTAACGCCTTTATTGAAGAACTTTATGTTGACGAGTGGCTACAAATTGGACAGTATCTAAGTTCATTGACTCGAAGAGCTGATTGGACAGATGATGAATTCAAGAAAATCAGAAGGAAGGCTTATAGGTATTTCTTGAAAGATGGTTTTCTTTGGAAGCATCCAAAGAAGAGAGGTGGCTTGCCCTTGAGAGTAGTTTGTGATGTAGCGATGCAGATATAGATTATGCGAGAGTTTCATGAGAGCACATGGGCTGGACATAGAGGTGTGTGGGCTACCTATGAGAAAATCAAAGAAATTACTGGTGGAAAGGGATGTATAAAGATGTTTCTCACTTTGTGGAAACTTGCAGGGACTGCCAACTTTACTCTTTAGTGCGACATCGTGATGAGTTGCATCCGACTTATCCACTATGTATGCATTATAAGTGGGTGGTAGACTTGGTTACTTTGCCACTGGGACTTTGGCAAATGAGATATCTTGTCTTGGCTAGGGAGGATCTTACAAACTATGTTGAAGGCAGATCTTTGCGGACAAAGACCACCACTACAGTATATAAATTCTTGTTGGAAGAAATATTTTGCAGGTATGGATGTATATGCAAGATTACAGCTGATCGTGGAGAGCTAGATGCAGATGAAGCTAGAGAATTTTTCTCACGGCTTGGGATTAAATTGGCTCTTACTACTGCCTATAATCCAGAGGGAAATGGCAAGAGTGAAAGAGGACATCCGCCGATAGTTAAAGCATTGGCAAAAGCTTGTAGAGGTTGGATTGGGGATTGGCCGAGATTACTACCTTTTGCGTTATGGGCTGATTGCTCTACACATAGTGTGACTACTGGATACATGCCTGCAGAGTTATGAATGGGAAAAAACCTGTCATGCCTATAGAAATTTGTGCTCTCACTTGGAGTGTTCTTCCGTGGCATGAGAATTTATCAAGGGAAGAACTTCTAGCTCTTCGGATTCGTCAACTAGAGAGAAGGACAGAAGATGTGCAGCTAGCAGTTGATCGTTTGAAGGCAGCCCGACTCACAAACAAGGACAGGTTTGATTTAAGGCATCGCTTGAGGCCTAGAGCCATAAAAGAAGGAGATTGGGTTCTAGTCTATGACAGTACTCTAGAGAATCAGCATAGTAGCATGAGAAAAATGATTCAAAGATGGTTTTTGACAATGGTACCTATGAGTTGGCTGAATTAGATGGAACAGTATTGAGGGTGCCCATTGCTGGAAAACGAGTCAAGATTTTCAAGAGAAGAGAAGATGAGGAATATGCACTTGAAGCATTCACAGAAGAAGAGCAAGTAGAAGAAAGTCAAGCAGAAGAAATAGAGAATATAGATGATGAGACTGATGGAAAAACAGGTCTACTAGAAACAGAAGATGGACTCAAGCTGTTTGTGGATTTGAATGATCCTGGATAGTTGACACATCCGGAGGATGCGCAGGTTTAGAGGCGGTGGATGTCGTGCTGCTGCACATCCGAGTCGTATACACCTCCATTTCTTTTGTTGTGCATTTGTGTTATTTTCTGTGTGTGATTCATTGTGTGTGTGATGCATTACGATAATCCGCATCCAATGTATATATTCCCTTAGTGCATGTGTATGATTTTGTTTGGAAGCATGATGTGTGTGTGCTAGAAAAATATGAAAAACTGATGCCAAAGGACATTATCAAGCTGATAATTTCAATGATGATCTCTAAGAAAAGTGCAGGGAATTATGGAATCAAAGGAAGGTTTGTGGAAGCGATCATCTTAGTTCAAAAGTTCCCATGACATAAAGTTGAAGGAAGTCTCTCAAAAATTCTGAAGCGAGCAAAGCGCTAGTGAAGCACCGAGGGAGTACTTTGTCAACCAATCTCAAGGCCGAAGTTGCAGTTTGTGCGTAGATCATCCATCACAAACCTGTCTGTTAATGGGGCACTCCAAAGATACTCTAAAAGAAAGGCTCAAAGGTGGATGGTGCTGCAGAAAAAGTAGTAAAAGGGGTCTTGAAGGTTAGCCTACAGAAAGAAATGAAAGAGACCGTAAAGAGAAGTGGCAATGCATGGGAAGAAGACAAAGAAACAAGTCCTAAATCAGACAGCAAGAAGTTGTTGAGTTATGAAACTGGTGCTGAATCTTCAGATCTAAAACCATGCACTGATCCTCATTTGGATCTCTCAAAGAGCAAACTAGCAGAATTGAAGATTATCGCCAAAGCTAAAGGTATAAGAAGTTATTCAACGATGAAGAGGGGAAACCTATTTTTGGGTTTTAAACCGCTTTTGGAGGAAAAAAAAATCAGGCTATTTTGGAGGGGAAGAATGGTTTTTGAATCGAGAAGACAATAACGATAAAAAAAAAGCTTTGGATACCGGAAGGCGGACAGAACTGAATTGAACAGACCGCCTGTGGGATGCCTATGGGGAAATTGAGATACTAATTGTTGATTGTTGCAAGCGTGTTCTCGGCGCTTCTGTTCTCGCCCGATTCCTCCTCTTCCCTACGGCTCAGGATCTCCTCCATTAGCTTGCACCTTGCCACCCCCAAACACCTCGCCTTCCCAGCGAGAATTCATCGAAGGACCGCCACAGCTTTGGTTTCTCGGATTTCCTCATCTCTGGTTTTGCACAATTCGGCGATCTGCACCTCGCTTTCCACCTCTGCCATCGAATGCAATAGGAACATGTCCAGCCGAACAGTTACACCTTCGTCTCCCTCCTCAAAGGCCATTCTGCGCTTGTCAATTTCGAAACAGGACACGCCATACACGCTGTCATTGTCAAGAAGGGCCTGGAAGGTGACCCTTTCATTGGCAACACTTTGGTAGACATGTACAGCAACTGTGGTTGCCTCCCAGATGCTCAGTGCATTTTTCGGAGTCTGCAGGTCCGGGATGGTGTCTCTTGGAATGCTATGATTGCAGGATATGCTGACCATGAGCTTGGCGAGGAAGCACTAGACTGTTTTGAGCAGATGAGGTCGGACGGAGTACCCCTCCAGCCGATGTCACGTATACTTCAATGTTGAAGGCTTGTAGCAGCTTAAAGGCCTTGGAAAGAAGCCACAAACTTTATTCTGATTCCTACCAATGCTGAATTTCCTCCGCTTGGACGTTTTGCTGTCTGTGATAAGAGGCAGAAATACTGGGTTTGTGAAAATGATTCCTACCAAGCCAATGACTGTAGAGATCTTTGCTGAATATCCTCTGCTTGGACGTTTTGCTGACCGTGATATGAAGCAAATAGTGGCTATGGGTGTCATCAAGGTGTTTAACTCTTAGAAATATGAATCATAGACAATAAAACAGTTTATAAAGTAGATTGCTGATGATGAACTCATACCATCTTTGATTATAGAGGTCATGCTGGAAAACAGAGAATGGCTATTCTTATGCATACACAATCCCAGTTGAGAACCCTTGATACTCAAAAACAGGAGTTGGATTGCTGAAAGCTTCTACTGGTCTGGCTATAGAATGTACATGCTGATGTGATCCAAATTTGATAGAAATCTCTGAAAGCATCTAAAATCAAATGTGTGGAACAACAGAAGGTTCTCTGCACTAAAGGATATGCTTGACTGGATTATTAGTTAATGCCCATTATTCTGTTTAATGTAAATGTCATCATACATCTGAATGTAAACAGTTTAAGAGATACTTCCACCTAGATGCAATGTTGACTAAGAGAAACTTCAGATTTTTCTGTACATGAGTTTCCTGTAACTCACTTGACAAGAAATATAGTGTACTTTGGCTTCAACAATTCAATTTTCTTCTTGATAGTCTCTTTCATTGCTGTACCTTGAACCCTGTGTTCAGCAGCCTTTGCGTGAACTCTACGACATCGTGTATTGCATGGATTGTGTGATTGCACAACATTGGTTTTGACTTTGCACCTTTTCAATACCATGATTGAGCACGGAGTTCAATTTCAAAACATATCTTCAATTAGGACACATTGCATGGAATCAAGCAAGTACATTTGAAGAAAATAGCATCATTTAAGAAACAAAGAATATCTGAAAGTTATGTTCAATTGTTGCTTATATGGTTGTTATAGTAACAGTAGCTACTAGTGAAGGGATCAATGACTAATTTGATATTTATTATGATTGAAAAAACTTTACATCAAATAAGCATTAACTCGTCTTTACATTCAAGGATGCATTAGTTCTACATTGATTGATGATCATACTTGGGAAGTTACTATATGTATATCCTCTACATCATGTGCGTTCAAGGCCTATTTATAAATATCCTTATCTGTGAATTTTTCTCGAATAAAAGATGATAAACACATTATTTTGAAACCACGTGATGCACACATATATTCATGAGTGACTTACCCGAGTGATCATATATAGACTAGATGAGAATTTAGAAAGGGATCATGTTACAACAAATAGAGGTGAAGGTGGTTCGGTACGTTTGATTTGGGAAGTTGAGATTGGGTCCTTGAGATGCAAGCCATCAATTTTTCCATGGAGACCATAGATTTAATGGACTAAAGGTTTTCATCAGTACACAAGTTTAGTCAACATGAAGGGAATAAGAAAGTGTTATTGACTACATGGATATTTTTTGGGGACGAGGAAGCCATGTGTATTACCACCATTTGTAAAGGAATAGCTAAATATACAAGGGTGATGGACTACAATATACAAGCGTTGAGATAGTAGAGTTATATTCTATGGTGGTGATAAGGCACTACATTATTGATGATAGACTATTGGAAGCTCCCATGCTTTTCGAAGAGGTCAAGCTATGTGGGAAGGTGATGGTAGCTGCCATACAATGATGCAGCATTTGACACTACTCATGTCCCTTGGAATTTTTAGAGATCATGCATTAAAGAGTGGACAAGACAGTAGTACAAGTGAGTGAATCTAAGAGAAGGCAATGGCTTTGATACTTTGGCAGTTAGAAAAGTATTTTCATTCAAACAAAAACAACACTAAACCGTGCCCTCATTCATTGATGCTTTATCATGGCAAGTCATTTATGAAAGTAGGAATCAAATATTTTCCTAACAATTGGATAGGCATGTCATCGTCGCTTGCAATGGCAGAGATCTTTTTAGCTATCATGGATTTTTTTACATTATGATTTATCATGGCAAGTCATTTATGAAAGTAGGAAGCACCGATTTTTCTAACAGTCGGACAGCATGTCATTGCTTCTTGCAAAGCTAGAGATCTTTGCAGCTATCATAGATTTTTTTTACATCAAAGCAACCACTATTTTATGATACAAAAGGATCTCCTCCATCTGATATGGTAATTTAAGTGGATGATGATGATATTTTGGCAATGAAGGCACAATACTAGTACTTGCTAGGATGGATAAGGAAGAGAGGCAAATGAATAGGCATTTATGTGAAGAACATGATGCTCCTTATTGAGTTGCTTTATGAGCTCATCAAGAAAGGGAGCGACAGTGGTAGGAACAAGCAAAATGTTTGGCAAAGAAAGTAGTTGCAATTGAGGAAAAATGTAAAAGAAAAGACTGAAAGTAAGTTTGATGAAAAAAAATCATTAAAAAGAGAAAAGCAATAATGTTTTTTATAAACCTTATATTATAAGATTTCATAATTAATTCATAAGCAATTCATATACATAACTTACCAATAAAAAGTGTAATATTAAAGTACTTGTTTAAACTAATGATACACAAATACTTATGAACTAAATTTGTCTAGTTAGGGATAACATAACATCAAACAACAACTATACTATGAACTAACATTATCCAAGCTATGATGTTAATCTATTAAAACAAGGTTCAAATATGTTTAATTACTATTTTCTAACTTAGTGCTTCATATTTAGGATACCTATGACCCATGAGATGACCAAATACCCAAGATATAAAAAGCACTTTGTGTTTTTCCCAAGGTTTATTAAAAGACAAGAATCCAGACTAGCAAATAATCAACGATTACCTCTTGCCCTTGCTCACATTTGAACAAGTAACATGATCTTATTTGCACATGCTTTGGTTCCTTGTTTTTAGTATCCCTATGCAATGAGTGAAAACTAGCTCATTGAAAGATTCTTACAACCATATACTCAATGCATGAGATACTCTAGAGGTTATTCTATAAAAGAGATCTCTTCACTATGAAGGATGCAATCCCCAAGAAGCTCACCTAGAATTTGAAAAAGTGAGAAATGTGATATGTTAGATATGCTCAATGCTTCCCCCTCATAATGTGCCACCAATGATCCATGGTGCTCAAAGTTGTAAAGCCCCCATTATGAGGAGAAGCCAAATGTGAGCCCGGATATTGGTTGAGTCTTGACTTGTATATCAGATGAGATCTATGTGACCGAATGGCAAAAAGGTGACCATTGTGGGTCTAATCTTTGGGTTGGACTTGAGTAATTAAGTTGGTAGCAACTCGCGACACATTGCATTGAGTTGCAAGGTAAGGGAGTTAAAAGGGACCCTGGCTGACTAGTGAAGGCTCATATGGTAGGTTGATTAGGTTGACCTAACCGCCTTTGCAGGCTATAAAAGCTAAACCCCTTCATAGTCATCAATCATCTATCTTTCACCCAGTCAAAGTTGTTCCAGCTAGCCTTAGGCTCTTCACCTATCTTCTGTCTAGCTCGCCATATAAGCTTCACAGTGGAAGCGCATGGGTGGACAGAGCCATCTTTGTGTGAGTTGTTTGGAGCTAAAGAAAATTTCTAATTATCCTCTTATCTGTTTTGCACTCTCTATCTCTATCTCTTTCTCAGATTTTGTTTGATGGGCTGTGTAGTTTTTACATGGTATCAAAGCCCACAGGGCTCTAGGGATCAAAGAGTGCAGTGCGCAAGAGGCGAAGGCTTCAATATCAAAGAGGAACAATGTCGTATTTTAGAAGCAGTTCTGGCGCATCAAGAAGCGGTGCAAGAGGTGCTGCTGCTATACCAGCTATTCAAACACCGGATTCGTCCATCAACCTTCAACGAATGCAAGTTAGATGGTACAAACTATACCTTGTGGAAGTTCAAATTTACAACTATCCTTGATTCTTATGAGCTTTTGGAGACTATGCTAGGGACTAACGCAGAACCACAGTCTATCCCTGACCCATCAAATCCTAGTGTGATGATTCCTCCGAATGCAGATCTTCTACGAGATTGGAAACAAAGGAATGCAGATGTATTGTGTGCCTTAGTTACAAGCTGTTCTGATAGTGTTCTGACTTCCATTCAACATACAACCAAAGCATCAGAGGGAATGTATTGAGAAGTTTGTATTAAACGCGAAATCAAACAATGATTCAAAACTTGGAGAATCAACTAGCAGCGGAGAAGTTTGTTAAAGGAGAGACAACTGAAGCATTCGTCACTCGGATTAAGAATCTAAGCGGCCAGATGACTGGTGCTGGGATACAAAAGACTAGCGAGCAGCTAGCTCGAAGGTGTTTTCAAATTTGTCCACAAAATCTTGATGGACTAGTAACTACCCTTAATACTCAGGTGAGACCTCAAGCTTTGAGTTTTGAGGAGTTTTGTGCATTATTGCTGGAGGAGGAGTTGAGGATGAAAGCCCGAGAAGGAAGCAACAATGGAGATGCTGCATTCTCTGCTAATGCAGAAGACAAAGGTAGTTCCTCCACCAAAAATGATGGTGACAAAAGAAGAAGGGAAGTAAGAAGAATTTTCAAGGAGAGTGCTTCTACTGCAAGAAGAAAGGACATGCAATCGCAGATTGTCGTGTCAAGGAGGTAGATAAAAAGAATGGTACCCTTAAAAGTAAAGGGAAAGAGACAACCAATACGGCTGAAGCAAAGTTGGAGTTATTCATGGCAACCATTGAGGAGATGTGCTCTTCGGCGCAAGAAGAATCTACCACTCACTCATGGGTGTTGGATAGTGGGACCTCCCGTCACATGACCAACAAGAAAGGTCTATATAGTTCTATGCAGCCTCTACAAGAATCCATTACTGTGACAGTTGAAAATGATGCAAAATGCCTTGCTGTGGACATAGGTACTATTTCATTTGTTGCTACAAATGGTGACATAAAAAATCTTTTAAATGTATTGTATGTTCCCGAAATTAGGAGAAATTTGTTATCAATTGCTGCCATAACTGATATTGGTCATGAAGTAAGGTTCAAGAAAATAGGTGCAGAAATTATTGACAATGATGCCAAAGTTATTGGCAAAGGAGAAAGAAGGAATAACCTATATGAGCTAAGTGCTCTTACAACCACCATTGAAGTGAGCACAAGTAAGCTTTGGCATGAAAGGTTTGGACACATTGAATTTACAATGTTGAAGGAGATGCACAAGCAAGGTATGGTAGCTCACCTACCTGCAATGACTGAATTGAAGGAACCATGTAAAGCTTGTATGATGGGCAAGCAACATAGAAATGCATTTCCATAGGCAAGCAAGAATAAAGCACAAGCTTCTCTAGAGTTGGTGCATGGGAACTTGTGCGAAAAGATGCCTGCACAGGCCTTGGGGGGATCTTCTTATTTTATGTTGATTGTCGAGGACTACAGTAGGAAGATGTGGGTGTACTTTCTTCATGATAAAGCTCACGCTTTTGGTAAGTTTAAAGAATGGCTAAAACCTGTTGAGAATGAAACAAGGAAAAGTGTGAAGAAATTTAGAACAGATGGTGGTTGTGCAAGAGCAAAGGGATCAAGCATCAATTGACGATGCCTCACACATCTCAGCAGAACGGTGTTGTGGAACGCAGGAATCGCACCATTGTGGAGATGGTAAGATGCATGCTAAAGGGTAAGGGATTGCCTAACCTTTTTTGGGCTGAAGATGTTAATACTACAGTCTACATTTTAAATCAGAGCTACACAAAGGTTCTCAAGGGAAAAACACCTCATGAGGCTTACACTAGTAAGAAATCATATGTCTCAAACTTCAGAGTATTTAGATGTGAATGTTATGCACATATTCCAGATGAGAAGAGAAAAAAGTTACAACCAAAAAGCAAAAAATGTATCTTCTTGGGTTATAGTGATGAGGACAAGGCTTACAAATTATATGACCAAGAGGCAAAGAAGATCATCGCGAGCCCTGATGTGGTGTTCAAGGAGCAAATACATGCATTGGAAGAGGAGAAGGCAAGTTCTTCCACTTTATCATCAAGTGAACAAGTAGTCCACTATGAACCTATCCAAAGAGCTGTCCCTATCCTTAAGGAGGAGGAAGCATCATCTTCAAATGATGAGGAAAAAATTCACCAACCTGACATCACCCCACCGAAAAATATATTTGCGTGTTGGGTGAAGCAACTCTATGACCACAGTAATCCTATGCCCATATCTGTTGAGGAGAAGGCAAACGGACTAAAGAGGTCTCAGAAAATAGAAGAGAAAAGGAGGGCTTCTGCTCACATAGTCAATATGGCCTTGATGGCTAAGATTATAAGAGAAGTAAAGGAGCCAACTGAATTAGAAGAAGCACTTGCAGATCCAACATGGAAGGCAGCTATGCAAGCCGAGTATGACAGTATAATGAAGAATGAAACTTGGGAGCTAATGGATCGACCAACAAAGCAGAAGGTTATTGGCACCAAGTGGATCTGGAAGGTAAAGTACAAGGCTGATGGTACCTTAGAAAAGTACAAAGCTAGACTGGTTGCGCAGGGATTTTCACAGGTTGAAGGGTTTGATTTTCAAGAGTCCCAACTACCAGAATGACTACTATTCACACAGTACTTGCAATGGCCACCCACAAGTAGTGGCCAGTTTACCAAATGGATGTTAAGTCAGTGTTCTTAAATGGTGACCTCAAGAAGGAGGTGTACATGGCTCAGCCACCAGGGTTTGAGGCCCCAAGAGCATGGTACCAGTGGATAGATAAGTCCTTTTTAAGCTTAAACTTCAAAAGACGTGTCTGAGATGCTAACTTGTATGTTTAAAGGGATGGTGAAAAGTTTGTAGTGATTGTCCTATATGTGGACGACTTCTTATTACATGTGACTATGAAGATATGATCAATCAAACCCGAAAGGCTGTGAGTTTTGAGTTTGAAATGATAGACTTGGGCTTGCTGCACTATTGTTTGGAAATTGAAGTCTAACAAGAGCCAGGAAAGATCATCTCTCAAAAGAAGTATCTCTCAGAAGAAGTATGCATGGGAGATCTTGAAGGCATTTGGCATGACCGAGTGCAAGGATATAGCTACACCTATGGAGTTTAATGCAAAGTTATCCGTTGAGGATACATCAGCACTAGTAGACATTGGTAGGTACAAGAGGATGGTCAACAGTCTGATCTACTTGTGTAACACTAGACCAGATATCAGTTTTGTCATTTGTGTTTTGAGCAGGTTCTCAAACAAACCTCATGAGGGTCATTGGAAGGTTGGGATGCAGGTGCTCAAATACTTGAAGGAAACTCTTTGCTATGGTATCACATATAGTTCTGGACTTCTCTTATGGGGAATTGTGACTCAGATTGGGTAGGAGACAGTGATTCCAAGAAGTCAGTTTTAGGTTATTGTTTCTCTTTGGGTTCAGGAATTTTCTCTTGGATTAATAAGAAGTAGCCAACAGTGGTATTGTCTTCTACCGAAGCAGAGTACAAGGCAGCTTGTTTTGCTGCATGTGAAGCAGTATGGTTGACAAGGATCCTATGGCATATGGGAGTGCAGGACGAAGAACCAACTGTGCTGAGATGTGACAAATAAAGTTGCATCGCCATTGCCAAAAATCTAGTGTTTCATGCACGCACCAAACATATAGAGATCTAGTATTACTATGTGCGTGATTTAATGCAGGATGGGATAGTGGAACTGGTCTACTGTCCAACAGAGGAGAATGGAGTAGATATATTCACAAAAGCACTTACGAAGGATCTGCTTAAAGTTCATCTTCAAAGACTCGGCATTGGGCTGAGGAGATAGTTCACCTACAGCTGGACATTGAGGGGGGGTGTTAGATATGCTCAATGCCCCACCCTCATAATGTGCCACCAATGATCCATGGTGCTCAAAGTTGTAAGGCCACCATTATGGGGAGAAGCCAAATGTGAGCCCAGATATTGATAGAGTCCTAACTTGTATATCAGATGAGGTCTATGTGACCGGATGGCAAAAAGGTGACCATTCAAGGTCTAATCTTTGGGTTGGACTTGAGTAATTAAGCTGGTAGCAACTCAAGGCACATTGCATCGAGTTGCAGGGTAAGGAGTTAAAAGGGGCCCCTATTTTAGGATCCCCCTGGTTGCGGAGTCCTAGGGGGGCCAGCAGCCCCCTTGGCGGGGATCCGAGGGTAGCACTCCTGGCCCAACGCTAAAGGGAATATTCCTTGGCTGACTAGTGGAGGCTCATATGGTAGGTCAGTCAGGCCAAGCTAGCCGCCTTGGTGAGCTATAAAAGCTAAACCCCTTCACAATCATCGATCATCTATCTTTCACCCAGTCAGAGTTGTTCCATCTAGCCTTAAGCTCTTCACCTATCTTTTGTCTAGATCACCATCTAAGCTTCACAGTGGCAATGCATGGTTGGACAGAGCCATCTTTGTATCAGTTGTTTGGAGCTAAAGAAATTTTCTAATTATCCTCTTATTTGTTGTGTACTCTCTATCTCTATCTCTTTCTCAGTCTCTGTTTGCTATGTCATGTAATTTTTACATGATCAATGTCCCCTATATATAGTGGATATTTTTTTGTTTAACACTAGTCTTGTAATTTGCCACAAAAGTGATTGTAACCCACTTTAGTGGCTCAGGTCCTATTTCTTTAATTTTGAAATAAGATGTGTATGTGATACCAAAATTGGATGGGAGTTTACAAAGATTGCAAGGTAGTAGAACAAAATATTTGAAACAAGTTTTAAGTGGAAAATCATTTTCTAAGAAATTTGGATTTTCAAATCTATATGAAAATTGGTCAAAATACCACTCAACAAGGCTATGTAGAGCTCTTAAAAAAGTTAATAGTTTCTATCTAGTTACAAACCTTTTAATAGGAATGTATATCATACATACCAATGCATTTTTAAATGAAATTTTAGCACGATAAAAGATTATTGAGATGATATTGCCACTGAAATTTTTCACTTTTTTGCAAAAATCGTCTCAAATGTGGACATGAAAATATAAAATTCCTATCTTGTTTTAACCCTTTCTATTTTTTTCAACTACTATCTTATGTTAGTCACATTTTCGTAAAACCATTTCTTCTCAATCTTTCTTGCTGATGAGAACTACAATTTTTTATGGAGGGCCCAAATTGCCACAAAAGTGGCTTTCTTACTATAAGACTAGTGTTAAAGCTTGTCAAGCTTTTGGTATACCTTGATAGACCTGCTTTTTGGCATATCATAGTAGACTTGTTGGGCTATCAACAAAACCCAATAGGCCCACCGGGATACAAAAAACCTTCTCTACATTGACCAACATAGCAAGTTTAACATGGCTAAACATATTAACAAAAAAATGTAGAGTTGATGAGGTGTTATTGTTAGGATATCACAAAAATGTAATCATGTCATTTCAATCCCTACCCATAAGCAAGAACATTACAATATCCTTACTGATGATGCATGGAAAAGTCTTTTATATGGGTTTTCTTAGCTCAACAACTTGAGTAATATTGGGTTCTTGGATGTGGAATGGAAAATAATGGCAATTTGTGTTTGCTCTACCATCCAACACTGTGTTTTAGCATAAATGTCTAGAATGGATCATCTTTCAAGATTTCCCTACTTGGTTGAATGATGAAGTTTGGGGCTCCCATAAGTTTTCTTGGGGAAGTATTGTACATACTTGCCCCAACAACACTGATTGGTGTACTTAAGCTTGAGAGAAACACATATTCTCTCAAACCCAATAGTAGATTCCCCAACCATCCTTGTAACTTAAAGATACTTGAATCTCTATGGTTCCATATACTTCTATGAGTTGTCATCATCAATCTTGTACTTATTTTATGAGTTATCAGTCTTGTAGTTTTATGTAGTTTTTGCACCTATCTTGATGACGATTGTATATTCAATATGTAATTGCTTTGTAAAATATCATTCAATTAAGAATTTCTTTTTTTATTTATAACCATCGTTATTTGTATTGCTAATTTATTGCACGCGTTGCTATTTGAGTCAATATATATATCGTAAAGCATCACTATCTGTATCGCTATTTGCATCACAAAAATAGTGATGGATCTGTAGAGATGTCTATACTAATGCTTTTAGCGATGACGGAGACAAATTTTTTGATGAATATTTGTGTCACTTTAAGCGTCAATATGTGGCATGTATCTTGTAGTGAAAGATAGAGGAAAGAAGAGAGAAGGAGCAAAAAGAGGAGAGAAAGGTTAGATGGAGTAAAAGAACTAGAGAGAAGAAAGAGAGAGTATAACTAAAGAGAGGAGAGAGAAATGAGAAGATTGAGGAGAGAGAAGAGAGAGGGAGAATGAGTAGAAATAGCAAAGAAAAATGAGAAGAGAAAAAAAGAGAAAGAAGAGAGAAAAGAGACAAGAGAGAAAAAGAGAGTAGATACTAGAAGAAGAGAGAAAATAGGGGATAGGGAGAAAAGAGAGGAGAGAAGACTAGAAGTGAGTAGAGAGAAGAGGGAGTAGAAAGAAGAGACAGAAGAGAGAAAAGAGGAGAAGAAAGTAGAAGGGAGTGGAGAAGAGAGAGAAGTGGGAAAAAGTAAGTAGAGAATAAAAGACAAGAGAAGAGAGAGAGAAGAGGAGCGATAAATAGAGAGGAGAGGGGAGAGAGAAGAAGAAAGAGAAGAGAGGAGAGTAGAAGAAGAGAGAAGAGAGAGAGATGGAGTATGCATAGAGAGAGAAGAGAAGAGAGAGAGAGAAGAAGAGAGAGAAAAGTAGAAGGTGAAGAGAGAGAGAGAAAAGAGAAGATAGATAGAGAGAAAGAAAAGAAGAGAGGATTATCATTCTATTTTTGGATTTTCTTATATATGTCTCTTTGAAGAAAATATCATCATTTCGTTTATTAATTTCCTTATTTCAGTAGGGCACTTGCATATGTAGGTTTAAAAAGCTATGGTAGTACAAGGTTGATTGTCTCGATATTGTAGCTTTGGGTTTAAATGTTGCATTATGAGTTAGATGCATGCATAAAAAGGAAAAATCCTAGTTATGCACACTTAAACACAAGTTCATTTGATGAAAGCTTGGTTGTACTTGATGCATTGATTTGTTGCATTATACATTTCATATTTATACAATGATGCATAGCAATCGATTGCTTTTTGCTCAAATATGTGAGGGATCCAAGTTGAGTCATCAGTAGATACATTGGATTTTTTCTTGGGCTTTAGTAGGAGAGAGAGGATCCAATGTTTATGATGTTACTTGTGCAAGAAGGGAAGGTGGGCATCTAATCCCTAAACAATATAGAAACGCATGTATATAGATGCCATAACAGCCATCTGCTAGAACTAGGTGCTCTTTATGTATATGATGAGGTGACATCTTCACTGATTTGTTGGGGATAAACTCTTGCTTGGGAAGTTTGGGATGGGTGGACTCAAACTTGCATACTTTTCTAGGCTAGTTATACAATGATAGTTATTCTTATTAGAGAGTATGCATAGAGAGAGAGAGAGAGAGAGAGAGAGAGAGAGAGAGGATTATGAAACATAAGTTCCTTTTTAGAGTGTCACCTGTTTCTTTTCTTACTTATAGAGTAGAGAGTAGAGTAGAGAGAATATGATAGCAATCCTTGCTAGAGCATATCATAGGTTTCTTCTCTTGCAAGAGTTCCCTATGTTGAGGAAGTGAGGGAGAGTTTTGTCATATAGATTTTGAGGAAGAGAGAAAGAGTACTATAGAGATAGAGAGATAGAGAGTAAGTGCACTAAACATACTCATAACTTTATGGTTGCAAGTTGACAAGAGAGAGAACACTATGAAAGAGGGTTCCCAAATGTCCAATAACAAGTTATTCATGTTCTTATAAAGCCTTGTCATTGATAACAAAGAGTAGGTCATTTAGGGTGCACAATCATTGTCTTGCTTGGCATTGTGGGTAGAGTTAGAGTGCTCAATCCATACCAAGTAGAGCCAACACTCTCAACATTGCTCCTTTGATTGTGGTTGCACTCGTGGTTGGAATCCTTGTGGTGGTAGTGATGTTTTATCACTAGGAAGATAATGAGACCCATTGCTCAATGAAGTGAACTTCCCCACTTCATTCCTTATCTAATTTTCCATATGTTTCCCAATCCATTCCTTAATCTATTGGGTCATTAGAGGCCCCTTTCCCACACTTGGTTGGGGGGGATAGGAAGAAACATGTTTGACCATGGCTTCATTGGTTTTTATACTTTTGCTTAGTTGTCTTCAAGGTTGCATGCTAAATTGATAGACAAGCATAGTCATTAGTAATATCAAAACAAATGTGTCTCTTAATACTACTAGTTATAGGATTCAAGACTAGAGTAATTATCTCACCTATGGGCAGATTAGGTAGCTACAAGTTGGGGGAAGACTATAGCCTTGAGGCTCATGAGAGGTTTGGGGGGGGGGGGGGGAGTCTCTTTTGGACATAGTAGTACTCTATGAGCACGATAAAATCTATACTCATTGCTCAATTTGGATGTGAAGTTCAACAAAAGCAAATGTAAAGTCACATCGAGATTACAAAATGCGATAGTCGGCATTGGACACTTGGGCATTGGGCACTTAGGAGTGCATTGTGGGCAATGCTACAATGGGTAAGTAGACAATGCTAGAATGGACCTTAGGCCCACATGCTGATTGGCTTAAGTCAAAGCTTTGAAAATAATAATAAAGTCATACATTATTATTATTTTTTACCCTTTCTTTAGGAAATGTTAAATTTTAATCTTATCTTGAATTTAAAAAAAATTGATAATTTTCTGCCCTTTCCTTTTACAAGGAAAATTGCCATTGGAAAGATGGATCTAGTTGCAAAAATAACTATTGCATAGTATTAGTTGTTTGATGTTCTCACATGTAGATCATGTTTTGCCTTGCCTTCATATTCACCTCTTTTTTCATTCAATGATTTTTGTTTAGTAGTTTTTCTCTTTTCAAAATTTCCCTTAAAGGTTAAACAATAAAGATAGTTTATTGCATGTATTGAAGACTCTAATGGCATCTTAATGAAGGACTAGAGAGGCATGAGAGGCATTCTTACTATCTTTAAACAACATTTGGTTTCCATTCTAGGTTTGGACCCCCGATTGTAGTAGATAACGATGTGCACCTTAAAGCCTTCTTTGAAGGCATATATAATCCCATGCCTATGAATGAAGCACTATTATTAGAGAGGCCATTCACTACAAAGGAGATGAAGTTGTTTGTTATGAAGATGAAGATAGAAAAATCCATAGGGCCAGATGGGTTGTTGATAGAGCTCTTTCAAAAGATTTGGGACGCATGTGTTGATGACCTAATCTTCAGGCTATTGAACTATATTAGAAAGTTAGGTAATATGATCCACTCCTTCAATAGAGGGACGATCAAGTTAATTCCCAAAACCCCTATAAAGACTAAAGTTTTCAATGGTAGCCTGACTACTATGCTAAACTTCACGTATAAGGTTTTAGTTAAAGCCACAGCAGGTGCACCCTTGTAGAATATGTAAGATACCATGTGAGTTCAAAAGAAATGGCATGTTATTTAGTAAAATTTACATGTTAATATTTACAAAAGGGTTTTTTAAATTTCCATTTGAAAACAATATGTAAGTTAAGTAAAGTAGTCGCAGTAATTTTATGACCTTTTCAGATATAAAGAAAGGGTATTTCTTAACACCCTTTGAACACACATTATATAGATAATTTTTTATAGGTGCATCCCTCAAGACTAAAGCATTGGCCACCATGAGAGTCAAGATATTCTTCTCTATGATAATTCATAAGAAGCAATTTGGATTTGTTTTTGGGAGAAAAATCCAAGTTACTATATTGAATCTTCTGCTCTCCATGGATTACATGATGGTGAGGTGAGCATACTTTGTCCTTGTCAACATGGACTTGGACAAAGCCTACGATCCAATCGGTTGTTGTCCTTCATAATGAGCACACTAGCTACTCTTAGGTTTGGCTCTATGTTCTCCTCTATGGTTGATAGTTTGTGTCGAAATGCCTCTACAATGATTAACAAGGCGGCCAATCTATAAGGGATGTCTACTTTCTCCCTTGCTATTTTCTCTAATAGCAAATCCACTTCTAGGAAAAATTGACCTTAGAATCATGGCTAGCACTATCAAAGCTCTCCCCTTGTTGAATGGTAGCAATAGATCTAGCTAGTTTTTGCGGATGATAACTTTGCAATGGTAGCTATAGGAAAAGAGTCCCTTAAGTTTCTAAGGGATATCTACAAGGAGTTTACAGATCTACCAGCCTCCAAGATAAGCCACTCCAAAATGGAGATCCTGTTTCATTCTTGGAGGAAGCTTAAGTAGTGGCTACTCCAATATGGCTTGAAGCTCATAAATTCGAGTGAAATTGCAAAGTATTTAGGGGTACCAATAGGTGTTAGTACCACTAACGAGCAACATTTTAAGTAGTATCTTGATAAAATGTCAACAAAGGTTAGTGAAGGGGTAGGATACTTGCTCTCTCCTATGGATAGATTAACAATAATGAAAACCTTTCTTAGCTCTATTGCTATAGTGTATTCTATCTCCTTATTTTCTCTTGAGACGAGCTCTTGAAGGCAAGTTAAGCATTTGTGTACGAAGTTCTTCTAGTCTTGGAGGGGCTCCAGATTGAATCCATAGGTTGCATGGGGTACTATCAAAATTGACATGGCTAGCGAAGGGGCAGGCATTAAGCCTCTAGTTACCTAACACAAGGCTTACTCTTTGGCATCATTAGGAGGATGGACTCTGCACAACTCTAAATTTTCCTCCTAAAGCACTAGATCATCTCTTTGCTTGTCATGGATAGCCATGGTTGAGCATCGATTGGCAATATCAGTTAAGTTGCATTGCCTCTAAAGTCAAAATCTAAGCCTCAAGCATCACTCAAGCATTGGTGGAGAGCTGGCAGTTGACCTTGATGGGCTCTAGTTGGTCCAACATGCCCAACCATGAATCCATGGATCTGCCCATATGCCTATGACCCTCCAATAGTGCTAGTAGAGCATGATTCTAGGACAGCCTAGTATCTCTACCTTAGGGGCATAACAATGTGGGCTGACTTGTGGGACAACGGAAGATGATGTTGGAAGGGCGTTCAATAGGTCCTAGTTGACTTCAATCTCACATAAGTGGAGATCCACTAGTTACCATCTGTAACGTGTCCACCTGTTATCTTCAGGTCACGTCTTAGCAGTCCATCGGAAAGGATGTCTAGAAAGCTTCGCACGGCACTCCCATGGAATGTTACGGGGTTTGCGATATCTAGGACTCTCCGCGTCTGCCACGTAGAGGAAGTATTTCGGCCATTCTCACTTAGGACCGACTTGAATTAGGGTTTTCTCTATTGGTCATTTCCTAATGGCAACTAGCGTCGAAACCCGAGTGAACTACTTTATGCAGAAACGCCAGGTCCGAAACGGATTCACACTACACTTGGTTCAAGGAGAATGGGAAACGAGAGGGATGCAAAGCTCAACCTCTCTGCCATAAGGCATAGTCCCATTCCGTTCCCCTACAACAGCGTAAATCGGGATCCTTTATAACTTAGATTCTAGGTTAGTGCCCTTTTTCTGTTCGTATCCTTTGAAACGATCTTCTCGTTGTCCATCATGATTGAGAAAAGTTCCTCACACTACAACAAAAAGGCCTCATAGACGCACATTTAGACGCAATTTTTGAATATAGAGAAAATCTTACGGGCGCGTCTATCCGTCCTTCTATTTGTGCGTCTACCATTTCATGTCTATAATCGCATGTATCAACAAATTTACACGCACAAATAGACGCGCAATAGACGCACATATACACGCGCATATAGACAGGCTGGTAGACGCGTTTTTACAAGCCTCGGTAGACGCGAACGCAAAACAAAAAATGTTCTTTTTTTAGCATATAAACGTGAATTATCTGCAATTTAGACGCGCGGATAGACGCGCAAAACAGAACTGGAAGAGAGCATGTGGTTACACATGCTCTCTGGTTTTTTTTTTCCCCCTCCCATACATAAGATTGTGTATTTGGAAAAAAGACAATGTATCTTACGGGCACGAGAATTGAAAATAAAAGTTCATGTATTCATTATATATCAAAAGCATTTACATGGAAAGTTTAAGTGCTTGCGACCTAAAGCGTGGCTGTAAGCAGTAGGCTCAAAGATGGATCATACATATACAAGAAAAGAAGGCCTCATGAGGAGGTATGGTGCTCCTCTACGAATCTGAAGAGGAAACATCTTCGCTAGTACCACCATGGCTACTAGCATCGCTATCCCCCTCCTCGCTATGCTCCACATCCAGGTTTGCCTACACATACAAAAGATCAGGGTTGCTTACATAGACAAGGTGGAGAAAAAGTTATAATTAGCTATACTTTTAATAGGAAAGTAAGAAAAACATACCTCCTTTGGCTGTCGAATCCTCATGGCCTGGTTGTATTGGTCCTCAGTGATGAGACCCTCCTCATAGAAGTGAAGCCATGTGGCTGCGCGGTTATGGCCTCGATGGTAACCTACCTCTCTAGGAGTAGGTATCCTACCAACGATGGTAGTCTGCAAAACATTTAGATATATACAAACAATTATGAGTCACAATATATTAGAACAAAATATATAAAGAATTGAATGAAATATAAATTTTAAAAAACTAGAAATCAAAATATACTTACAAACTCTACCTCCCACGACTCTCTGTCGCCCGATCCGTAATGCGATGATCCCAGGGTTTCCATTTGGATCCGTCGCGCCTCTGCGTGCTGGCGACTCTTCACTTTCTCTGCTGCTTTCTTCTTGGCTTTCTTCCACTCTATGCGGTCGCACATAGGTGGTTGGCTATAGGCTCCACGCCCCTCCTCCTGCCTCCGCAGTGAGTCCCTAGCCCGTGTCATGAGGTGGGATCTTTTTTTGTGAAGTGTAACGTGTCCACTGGTATCATCCAGGACACGTCCTAGCAGTCCATCGGAAACGATGTCTAGAAAGCTCTGCCCGGCACTCTTATGGAATGCTATGGGGTTTGCGATCTAGGGCTTTTCGCGTCTACCACGTAGCGGAAGTATTCTGGCTGTTCCCACTTAGGATCGACCAGAATTAGGGTTTTTTTGACTGCTCATTTCCTAACAGCAACTAGCGTCGGACCCAAGCAAACTACTTTACGCAGAAACGCCAGGTGCGAAGCGGATTCACGCTGCACTTGGTTCAAGGAGAATGGGAAACCAAAGGTATGCAAAGCTCAACCTCTCTGCCATAAGGCATAGTCCCATTCCGTTCCCCTAAAATAGCGTAAATCGGGTAAGACATAACTCTAGGTCATCGCTTTCGTTGTTCTTGCCCTTTGACGATCATCCCGCTGTTCTTCGAGATT
This sequence comes from Lygodium microphyllum, assembly GCF_053477565.2. Classification (NCBI taxonomy): domain Eukaryota; kingdom Viridiplantae; phylum Streptophyta; class Polypodiopsida; order Schizaeales; family Lygodiaceae; genus Lygodium; species Lygodium microphyllum. Next base: position 117,945,719 of record NC_141142.1, read on the forward strand.
TGAGAAAAGTTCCCCGCCAACCGGGACCACCCAACCGTAGGACGGACCCATGCCCATCCTCCGCACTTTCCTCGGTTTGTTTTAGTTAGGTAATTATCTAATACGTTAGTTGGACATGTAACAATCAGCTTCTTTAATTAAACCGTTAAGCACTGGCTCCTTTACGTAATCTTATCATGTGACATAGAAAAACAATATCAAACAAGTTCTTTATTAACATATCATCATATTTATCTTTGAAATACAAGGAGTTTCGCCCGTAGGCTTGTCCATAATCCACTCGAAGGCTATCCAGCAATCCAAAGGGATCACTATTCCAAGCTTCTGCCCGTAGACTAGTATGCGGGCCTCGAGATCCAATCCTGAGTCACGTTAGCCTCTTGTGCAGGACTCGGAAGGTGAGGAATTTACGGCCAGAGCCCCCCTGACACCCAAGCGTCCTCCTACTCCAAGTAGTGCTCAACGGAGAGACCTCTCGTGGCGGGTTTGGTCCACGTTCCCGGCGCGGTCAACAACCCCCTTCATTAGGGTCAGGCAGGCAATCGGGGGTAACTGAAGCTGCCTCCCCCTACAGGCCTTCAACCTGAAGTGTAGATATTCATTTAATTTGTACTTCATGAATCAAAGAGTGCTCTAAAATCTCTAGCAAGCACAAACATTTCCATTAATCGATCTTGTTGTTGGCAAACTGCTAAGGAATCTTTCCTTTTGAATGCATTTAGCACTCGATCCGGAGTACCTTGCAACTTGGCAAGATCCTTTATATTCTGGGTTAGGGAGTACTCTATTAACCCAACTTGGTCAACCCTAAAGTTCATTGGATACTTTAGTTTCCGGTTTTTTTAAACCTTCCTTATTTAGAAGGATATCAAAGAATACATCCTTTTGCAAGATAACTTGCATAAGGATCCGCCATCCTTGTTGAGATGTTTAACCTTTCTTCTTGTGAATCAATCACAAGACCATATGACTTCGTACTTGCTGTGCAAGTCCTGCATCGTAATATGCGATGAAGCAATCCGTTTTAGTTTCTTTAAGCTGACGTTTATCAGACTTAGGGTCTCCTTTTATTATTTTCTTTAAGAACCTTAGGGACAAACCCTAGTTCTTTTATGTTACGATTTATTGACCCTACAATCAGGGAAGGTGGGCAAGTATTTAAGGTATAAACATTTCTTGGATTTTAAATCATTCCCAATGCATATTTCGTAGCATAGGTATTTCTAAGTTTATATTAATTCGGTTAACTTTTAGAAGGTAATATCGAGATCACTTCTGCACGATTTGTTATCTATGTGTCAATTGATTTTTCAATCCTAAACTTTATTAGTTTGAGGTTAGGTAAAATTAATCTTCCTTTTTTCCTTGCGAACAAAACTCATGCCAAATAAACAATCTTTTCCTTGCTAAGATATGCAGTTTAGCAATGATAGCTTCCTAGAGTTTAAGTAACGTAAGAAACCTTTCATGAATTTCACCTTCTATGATGATTCATTGTAAAAAGAATAGGGGTTAATGGTGCAAGATGCAGTTTTTATTCCTTCAAGATTTAACTGGAATATACTACTTTAGTGGGTAAATAATCTTGCTCATAATTCGTTTCAGTGCATAAGGCTATTTGAAGGAAAACTATGTTTTATACTTTATCCATTTTGCATGTTCAACTAAACTAAATTCCTTGATCGTAAATAACTAGGACAAAATATATCCTATCCCTAACAATTCATCTTGCATGATTGAATTAAAACCGATATAAAACCAAGAAGGAAAAACCTGATTTTGGTGTGAGATATCCACATGGATACTGGGAGATGACCCTCCCGCAACTACTCCTTGGAGTTTCTTAGGCAGCATCGTAGTTGTAATCCTTCGAACGTGAAAGTAGCTTTACACTCCTTTTCGGAATTCACCGTCGCTTCAATATTCCTCTTCTCTCTTTCGAGTCAAGGAATCGTTAAGGGATTGACCACGAGAAAGGGGTAACAAGACCTTTAAGGTCATAGCTTCTTCGGAGAGGGAAAGGTTTATAAAGCCTAAAAGAAAAAGGCCCTATAGGGATTTATACGCGGTGAAAATGGTGTGTGTGAGTGTGATTTCAAAAAAACATATGAAGGGCCTTCAAAGGGTATAAAAAGGGGGATCTTGAAGGGATTTCTGGACACGGGGTAAATCCTAAACCAAGGGAAAGGTGAAGGGTGAAGGGCTTTATAAAGGTCAAACACGGGGGTGAGAGGGGGAAATTTTAACACCAGGGGGTAAAAGGTGTGTAAAAAGAAAAGGACACGAGGGGGGAAAATTTGTGGTTTTTGGAGGCCAAGGGGGGCTTTATTGGCCCCATGGGAAGAGGTTAAGGGTTTAAGACCGGGGGGGGGGGGGGGGGGGGAAGGATTCTAAGGGGATAAAACCAGGAGGGGGGGTGAAAGGATTAATGAAGGTATAGGAAGGAGGCTTAAGGGCCCCCCCCTTAGAAGCTTCAAGAAGCTTCTCGAAGCTTCTAAGGGTTCAAAGGCCAACGTGGGGAGAGGGTGTGGAGTCACTTCAAGTTGGTGGATGTTTGATGGCGGCCACAGTAGCAGCAGCTGGCGGTTGGCACCAGGGCGGCTCCTCCTCAGCAGTGGCGGCGTTTTGGCATCAGGCGGCACACGGAAAATGATGTCGTTCTCTCTCCCTCCCTCATGGCAGGGCGGCAGCGTTTGTCTTCCATCCTGTCTCCTCTCCCCCTCGGTACGTGCGGCCCTCTCTCATTTATATAGGGGAGGGGAGGGAATCCTCCCCCCTCTTATGTGTCATTCTGCATGCCCGTGGAGCCGAGCAAGCTCCAGCGAGGAGCTTTCTGGCTCCTCTATCCCCTTCCAGCACGATGCGCCGCTGTGAGAAATATATATATATATATATATTTGATATATATTACATTGTCTCCCCCTTAGAGGAATCAAGATGTCCTGATCTCGAGATAAACTGGGGATATTGATGGTTGAGAATGCCTTCGTCTACCCAAGTGGCATCCTCTTCGGGATAATCTTTCCACTGGATGAGGCATTCTCTCAAGGTTCTGGATCTTAACTGTCTCTCCCTAACATCTAAGATCCTATCCGGCCTTAGTTCAAGGACTCGTTGACTAGGCATTACAATTTGTTGGTCATCAAGTACATGGTTAGGGTTGGGTACATATTTTTTCAATAGGCTGATATGGAATACATTGTGAACCTTTAGGTTCTCAAGGAGTTGCAATCTATAAGCATTGGGTCCTAGGCATTTGAGGATTTTGTACAGCCCACAATACCTTGGACTTAGCTTCTTGTAATCTCCTAAGGATAGAGAACTCTTTTTAGGGCGTACGTGAATGAAGACCATGTCTCCTTCTTTGAAGACTCTTTCTTGATGCTTCAAATCTGCGTATGCCTTCTGTCTATCCTTGGCCGCTTGTATGTCCTGCCTTATCGACTTTATTTGATCATCCATGTCTTCCAACATCTGTGTTGAAGCTTCAACCCTTAAGGTTGGATCGGAAAAATTTAGGGGACTTCGACAGTCATGACCATACAATGCTTGGAAAGGAGTCATCTGAATGCTCTGTTGATAAGAAGCATTGTATGCAAATTCTACCAATGGCAAGTATTGAATCCACTTCTTTGGCTCTCGACAGCAGTATGCCCTAAGCATATCCTCAATGACTTGATTTACTCGCTCTATTTGGCCATCCGTTTGAGGATGGTAGGCAGTGCTAGAACAGAGTTGAGTCCCAATAGCTTCAAAGATAGCTCTCCAGAAGTGTGATGTGAAGAGATAATCTCCGTACCACTAATGATTCTTCTGGGTAAACCATGTAGCTTGAATATCTCTTTGATAAATAATCTTGCAATGTCGGAGGCTTTATAGTTTGTCTTTACTGGAATAAGATGTGCAACCTTGGTAAGCATGTCAACCACAACCATGATGGAGTTGTATCCTCCCTGGACTTGGGGTAAGCCTACAACAAAATCCATACTAATGAATTCCCATTTCATTTGGGGGATGTCAAGAGGTTGCAGCATCCCTGGCATCATGACATGTTCGGCTTTGATACGTTGGCAAGACACACACTCAGTGACAAATTTGAGAACGTCACCTTTGAGCCTCTCCCAATGGTAGCTCTTCCTAACTGCATTAAGAGTCTTAGCATAGCCAGGATGTCCTGCGAAAGGAGAATCATGAGCTTCACACATTATCTTCTGCTTAAGTGACTGGCTTGCTGGTATACACAGCCTTATTCTGTAGTAGACAAGTCCATTATCGATGGAAAATTCCTGATACTTAGCTTGCAACTTTTGATTTTGCTCCTTGGTAGAGATTTCCTTTAGCATTGTTTGATAGGCCAAATCATGGCATGCTTCTTGTCTAGCCAACTCAAGTATAGGGTTGTTTGGCATAGATACCTTTGTAGCTAGAGATCTGGCCGTTGATGGATTCTACAAGATTAGGGAGTTTAGGAATGCCTTGCGACTAAGTGCATCGACAACTACATTCTCTTTCCCTCGTCGGTACTTGATTTCAAAGTCATATTCCTCCAACACTTCAATCCACCGATGTTCCCTCATATTGAGCTCGTTCTGGGTAAAGATCCATTTGAGACTCTTATGGTCAGTTACTAGAATAACCGTGTTACCTAACAGGTAGTGTCTCCAAAGCTTTAGAGCATGGATGACAGCTAGCAATTCCAGATCATGCGTAGCATAATTCTTTTCATGGCTCTTCAATTTCCTTGAAGAGTGTTCTATTGGATGACCTTCCTGCATAAGTACACACCCCAAGGCAAGAATGCTAGCATCAGTTACTACCTCGAACTCCTTATTGAGGTCTGGAAGTTTTAAAATAGGTGCTGATACCAAACTTTGCTTCAATCTATCGAAGCTATTTTGTTTGGGAGTTGACCATGTAATGGAAGTCTGCTTCTTTAGTAAATCTGTCAGAGGTGCTGCAATCAAAGCATAGTTTTTGATGAAGATCCTATACCATCCTGTCAATCCAAGAAAGCTGCGTATTTCTTTGACAGATACTGATGTTGGCCATTCAAGCATATCTCTGACCTTGGCTGGGTCCACTGATATTCCTTTTGATGAAACTATGAATCCCAGATATTCAATCTGACGCTTGAAGAATGCACACTTCTTCATTTTTGCATATAGCTTATGTGACCTCATTATCTCAAGGACAATCCGAAGTTGAGGTTCATGATCTTCTTCCTGTTTAGAATAGATTAAAGTGTCATCGAAGAAGACAAGCACAAAATCATCAAGATATGGCCTAAAGATGTCCTACATTAACCTATTGAAGGTGGCAGGTGCATTCGTAAGCCCGAATGACATAACCAAGAACTCAAAGTGCCCATATCTTGAATTGAAGGCCGTCTTTGGGATATCTTCTTCCTTGATACTTATTTGATAGTAACCTGACCTGAGATCAATCTTGGAGAAGATCTTTGCACCCTGAAGACGATCAAGAAGCTCATCTATTCTAGGAATAGGATACTTGTTCTTGACTGTTGATTGATTCAACCCTTGGTAATCAATACATAGTCGAAGTGTCCCATCTTTCTTTTTCTAGAATAGTACTGGAGCTCCCCACGGTGAATTGCTAGGCCGGATGTAGCCCTGATCTAACAGTTACTTGAGTTGTTCCTTCAGCTCAATTGCTTCTGGTATGGACATTCTATAAGGTCTCTTGGCAATTGATGCAGCTCCAGGTACTAACCTAATCTCATGATCCACTTCTCTTTGAGGCGGAAGTTTGGTCAACTCTTCAGGGAATACGTCCGCGTATTCCCTTAGCCAAGAAGGTCCTTCATGAGACTCTTGCTTTTGATCTAACTTGTTGAGTTTGATCAAGTAAACAGGTAATCCTTTTCTGACTCCTTTTATGATCCGAGATACTTTGGCCAATTGGATTCTTGGTACTCCTACCTCACCTTGAGTTGTGACTAATTCCCTTTCAGAGTTTCGAAAAGAAACTTGACCCTTTCCACAGTGAATGTGGGCGTCGTTGGGCTTAAGCCAATCCATTCCGAGTAGAAACTAATGGATACCTAAATTCATGACTCTGAATTTAACCGAAGTCTTCTTTCCTCCCAGAAAGAATTCCACCTTAGCAATTTTCCTGGTACAAGTTACCTCACGACCATTTGCCAATTCCACAAGTAGGGTAGGTGCTTCTATTGTGGCTATTCCTAGTCTTTTTGCACATGCTGGTGAGATAAAGGAATGTGTACTGCCACAATCAATCAAGGTTTTGAAACCTTTACCTTGATAGTCCGACGGTGTTTGAATCACCGAGAACTGGCGATTCGGCCCTTTCTTGTGTAAAGCGGCATGGACTGTCGCTTTTTCGAATTCTGCTTCCATGGTCAGATCTTCCTCTTCTTCTTCTTCACCTCTTTGTCTATTGGCAATGCAGGCAGTTCTTCCTCTTCCTCGGGTAGTGGCTCCTTGACCACGGCCTGTTCCTTGGAAAGGCGCTTGGCGATGTTCTCTGCCGAGCTTGGGACATTGCCTCTTGAAGTGACCGGGTTCGTTGCAATGGAAACAACGGAGGATTCGGCCTTTACTTTGAGTAGGAACAAAGTTGTTGACATTATTCATCCTTGCTTTCTTTCTTTGTCCCTGATTATGACCTTGAACTCTCTTCATTTGAGGTCTGAATGCTCCTCTGTTTGGGTCATTATAGGACTAAGTTTTGTTACCCCTTGGTCTAGCTTGTGCCTCCTGAATTATAGGCGCCGCTCGAATGAGTGCATCCTGAAGATCTGATGGACGCATAGATTTGAGACGGGTATTTATTGGTGGATTTAAACCCACACAAAATTTGGACACCTGCTGTGTCATGTCCATCTGTGGTGCATACTTTAAAAGTGAGACAAATTTAGAGTAGTATGCATCAAGAGTGAGTCCTCGCTGTTTTAGCTCGTAGAACTCGTTCATTTTCTGCGTGCGATATGCAGGTGGTAAGTATCTACCATACATGGCTTTCTTTAGCTTCTCCCAGGTAATGGATCCCTTTGCGATCCCTTGATCCCTATACCATTGCTTCCACCAAAGTCTGGCTTCGCCGGTGAGTTTTAACTTGGCGAGCATTGCTTGATTGGCGGGTGCAGTACCAGCTGCTTCGAAGTAATTCTCCATGGATTCAATCCAAATTTCAGCATCAGCCTGAACGAATTTGCCTCTCCCGTCAAACTCGGGTGGCTTAATCTGCTTGAGAAGGAACTTTTTCTCCTGGATCACAGCAGTACTTGATATAGGAGGCGAATTAGGAACCTGTACCTGGGGTTGTGCCTGAATAAAGGTTTTCTTAATGTTATTATACGATAATCAACGTTAGCTTATTTTTAATTCAGCTATCTCGTAAACAATGTAGCTACTTAACTTTTTATCAACTCTTATGCACATCCAGACATTGATAAAAAGAAGTTTTTATTTGTATTTACATGGGCATAGCCCTTTGGGAGGGGGGGTTTACCAAGCCCACATGGATAAGGGCTAAGAGGAAGCCCACAAGGAGGAATGGGGGGTGTAATGTGAAAGGGGGCTTAGGAGGCCCACCCTTGGAAGCTTCCAAGAAGCTTCTAAAGCTTCTGGAAGATTACAGAAGTCCACGTGAGAGGAGGCCAAATGGGATTCGATTGGCGGCAACGGCAGCATGCAACTTCGATGGCGGCCTGGTGATCTTCAGAATCTCGATGCCCCTCCTCTCTCCTCTCGACGCAGCATGACAGCTCCTCCTCTATCTCTCGACAGTAGCATCGACAGTGTCTCCACTCCTCTCTCTCTTTTTAAAGCTCCCATAGCCATGGGTTTTATAGGGAGAGGAAGAGGTACCTCCCTCCCCCCACGCGGCATTGGGCATGCCTTCGTCTCGTCCCATGGCATCCAGCCAAGCAGCTTGGTGGCCATTACTATTCCCTTCTCCTCCAGCACGACAGTCGGCTGGAGGAGAGAGGGATTAAAAAATTTGCCATTATCCAATTAACTATCCTCACGACTTATCCTTTTGGCCTCGCCTTCTAGAGGCGGTTCATGCATGTTTCTAGAAAATCGGAATATTACACAATCGGTACTAATGGACCTAAGAGAAGATTGGCCCACTGCACTAATAGTTAGCTCTACTAGTTTTTTGTATCCACTTGAAGGCCGCAATGGGAAGACCTTATGGAACTGTAGGAAGACTAGGGACTTCATAGTTGTCGCCCCCACCATTCCCATGAAGGTATATGACAAATGGAAGGAGTGCCCATTTGCGTCAATTGCCACATGGAAAAGATGACTCAAAAAGATATAGAGATGCACATCCTCATATAGGTCCAACCTCTTTAGATGGAGCCTCATATTGAAGTCCCTATCCATTTAGGCTCTCCTTATAAGCTCAAGGATATTAGTCAACCCCCTATGCCCCTTGTGCAAGAGGAAGGATGAAACCAACAACACCTTTTCTGGGAGTGCATGCACTCGTCTATTATATGGAAGAAAGTTAGACTCATGCTCAAGTCAGCTACCCTTAGAGATGATTTGGGTATGTTAGCCATATTTGTTTTAATAATCTCTCTTAATGATATCTCCTAGCATCTTGTTTTGTTGTTGTTTGTGGTGACTTTGAGGTTTATTTGGAATAGAAGGAATGACATTGTATTTGGTAGGAATGGCCATAAGCTGTCTATGGATTGTGTTAGTTTGCTCAGTCAACACTTGGTGGTAGTGCTTAGCTTCAATGAAAGCAAGCACTAGGTCTTTAAGCTCTTTGCCAAGAAATTACCATCCTTGTGTTGAACCGAGGAGCATCTAAGTATGATGTCTTAATTACTTTTTTTTACTTCGATATATACCGCATTATTATTTTTAAAAATCGCTCTCATATTCTAAAATTATCGTATCACATTGCAATATACAAAAAATTATTTTACAAAAAGATATATATATATAAATATTATGAGTTTGTATTATCAATATCTATTTTTAGCCTCTTATATTCGTGATTATGACATTCTTTGCATTGATGATATACAATCCCCATCACTTTTATTTAATGATACATCTAGATTAATGATAATGACATGTTTAATCTAAATTCAAATTAATAAAGAGCTTGGCACTTATTTTTTTCCCTCCTTTCTTTTATACCTCGTGTTTTTTCCTCGTTTCTTGTGGTAGCTTAGTCCTCTCTCTCTCTCTATCTCTCTCTCTCTCTCTCTCTCTCTCTCTTTGCCATGGATATAGAAATTCAACCTTTAACAAGGCATCCGAGCTCCCAAATCACATCCATATTAGTGTTTAACTCATTCTAAAAAGATGGAAGATGGATTTCTACAATCATTTGCAAAAGTAGTTTGATCACCATGCAAAAAGAAAAACATGGAAAAAGGCAAAGATATGAGAGCTCGTTCATCTCTTCTTGGAAGGGTAGAATTCGAGATTTCAAGCTTGGAGTAAATAAGAACATCATAAAAGAGGTTTTGGTGCAACATGTGTTTATGCATAGAGAGCTATATTTGGAATCTCAAAGTTCAAATATTCCAATGCATAAACCAAATTGTAAGGATTTGATTCTTAAAGTCTTTCTTTTCTTAAACTTGGTTTAAGGTTTTTCATTATAACATTTGTTCATTTGTCTTGTAGATGTCTATCCCTCTAATCTTGAGGAATGGAAACCCATCGAGTATATTGTTGATGTGATTGATGCGATGCATGGCTTGATTGGAGAACATATGTATAAAGGTAGAAAGAAGCAAAGCTTGCAGAGAATGGAATACTCTTCTATGACCATTCTTATATTGTCCAAATGCAGCGTAGCCAATGGGGATCAATATCCCCCCTTCCTTTGCCAAAATTTTCAAGCTTTGAGTGGCCTTTGCCAAGTCTAGCTACTAGTGAGGGCTATAGATGTAAAATATTTTTTGAGATACATAGAGCATTAAAACCTAGTATCTCAAGTAGCCTAAGCAAAGTTACTATGCTCATGCCTATTAATATATTTGTTGACTTCTTTTCTAATGTTGAGATAAGAAAATCAAAGGCTATATTTTAGTGAAGAGAATAACATATGATCATGTTATACAATTTATTGATGATGGATGGGATACTAAGACAGAAGGGAAAATTATATATAAGATAAATCAAGACTTTATAGCTTGTAAATATATGATTGCTACTCATAATTTCATCCTTAGCTTTTATTATAGGAGATGGCATTATGTTGGTGGTAGTATAGTTGGTTTAGACCAAAATCTTGATAATTTTAGCAAAGATTCTATAATGGATCTTGATGTTTGGTACAATGAGGATATTATTGCAATCTTGAAGGTTAGATCATCATGTATGCTACATTAAGTGAGGATGGATTTACAGAATGAAGATTTTGCACTACCATACTCATTTATGTTCCAACTTATTGTAACGTGTCCACTAGAATCATCCCGGACACGTCTTAGCAGTCCATCGGAAATGATGTCTAGAAAGCTCCGCCCGGCACTCCCATGGAATGTTACGGGACTTGCGATCTAGGTCTTCCCGCATCTGCCACGTAGCGGAAGTATCTTGGCCGTTCCCACTTAGGATCGACCTGAATTTGGGTTTTCCTGTTTGGTCATTAGCTAACAGCAACTAGCGTCAGACCCGAGCGAACTACTTTACGCAGAAACGCCAGGTCCGAAGCGGATTCATGCTGCACTTGGTTCAAGGAGAATGGGAAACGAGAGAGATGCAAAACTCAACCTCTCTGCCATAAGGCATAGTCCCATTCTGTTCCCCTAAAACAGCGTAAATTGGGTAAGATGTAACTCTAGGTCATCGCTCTCGTTATTCGTTTTGAGGATGATGATCATCCTGCTGTTCTTCGAGATTTTTGAGAAAAGTTACCGGCTAACCGAGACCACCCAATCGTAGGACGGACCCATGGTCCATCCTCCGCACTTTCCTCGGTTTGTTTTAGTTATGTAATTATCTAACACATTAATTTGACATATAACAAACAGCTTCTTTAATTAACCCTGTTAAGCACTGGTTCCTTCACGTAATCTTATCACGTGACATAGAAAAACAATATCAAACAACTTCTTTATTATCATTTCATCATTTTATCTTTCAAATACAAGGAGTTCCGCCCGTAGGCTTGTCCATAATCCGCCCGAAGGCTATCCAGTAATCCGCCAGGGATCACTATTCCAAGCTTCTGCCCGTAGACTAGTATGCAGGCCTCGAGATCCAATCCCGAGTCACGTTAGCCTCTTGTGCAGGACCCGGAAGGCGAGGGATTTACGGCCAAAGCCCCCCCTGGCACCCAAGCGTCCTCCTGCTCCAAGTAGAGCTCAACGGAAAGACCTCTCGCGGCGGGTTCGGTCCACGTTCCCGGCGCGGTCAACAACCCCCTTGGTTAGGGTTAGGCAGACAGTCGGGGGTAATTGAAGCTGCCTCTCCCTTCAGGCCTTCAACCTGAAGCATTTAGATATCTTTTCATCCTTTAGTTCCTTGAGCAAACAATGCAAACAGTGCTTTCTAAACTATTACAAGCACAATCAATTCCAGTGGTAATTTATTTGGCCAACTGTTAAGGAGTGAATACTTCTCTCCGAATGCATCCAGCATTCGATCTGGGATCAATTGCGACTTGGCAAGATCCCCAAGGGTTTGTTCGTTCACCCTTTTGTCCTTGAGTTAGGGCCATACCCTGTTAACCCAACTTAACCAATACCTTAGGTTTTATTAATAGTAAATCCTGGCGACCATGTCGCTCCAATTTATTGATTGATCATTTGCTTCCAAGAAAATACCTAACTTCCCTTAACTTGGCAATTTTTCCCAATAAGGGTGATGTAACAGGATGACTACTCATCCTCTTGCAAGTTAAACTTGCGCAAGAACCTGCCAACCTCATTCCAAGGAATGGCAAAACTTTCTTGTGATCAAATCACAAGGCTATGCGATGTTGCAACTTGTTGCACAAGTGTCGCCTCTATTCCAAGGGATCATTTCACCCATTGAACGATGTTTTCTAGTCAAGGAATTATGATTAGACAAGAAGTAGGGTTTAGGGTGTCTTCTTACCCAACCCAATCCTAATTGCACTAGGCCGACAACGTTCGGTCCTAGGGATTCCAACTCAATCCAAGTTCTAGCATTAGGTCGAATGATCCTTAGGGTAGAAACCCTAGATCATTATTTGCGTGAGCATCCAATTGACTCAACCATTCCTGGAATGTGGGTAGGACCATTGGGTATGAGGGTTTTCGACTTAGCAACAAGTGGAAAACTTGGCCGAATCCTTAACGTGCTAAGCCCTAGTTAGTGCTTGGGGTATTTATCGTATCGACTGAACCATGCCTATACGAATACCTTGCGGGTTAGGTGATTTAGATAATTCAATATGCTTGTCTTGCGACAAGGACGAGCCATTCCTAGAGATGATAAACTTGATCTAAAGGAGATAACTAGTTGCAACATGGCACAATACACGTAAAAATGCGATTCATTACTTCTATATGTACCACTAGATTCGCAATAACCCTAACATTTCTTGTTAAAAACAAAGGCATGATAATTTGCAGAATAACTTTCATAGAGCCTACTAGGACTTACATTCAAGAATCATGCCTATAATCTTTTTCTAAGCTTTAGGATTTCACGCTTTAATAAACCATGCAACCTTTCCCAAATGCAACTCTTGATGAATGAATTTTATGCACGATGAAAGTGCAACATGCAACCCTTTCGTAACTACAACGTAGTTAAATGAGGTTCATGCAAAGTGAATATTGTAGGATTAGTGTTGGTATATTCTTTCTTGCAAGCACATGCCACATGCCAATCCATAGATTCATTTTTGATACTCTACAATTACTTTTCGGATAACCTCCTACGGGTGTTAACGACTTTTTCCCATGAACCATTACAATAAAGATTTTTCCTAAAAATGCGACATATGCTTATTCTTTCCATGTCTAGTCAAAAATGCACTTAATAACTTCAACCTTATAATGATAGGCAATAGGTGTTCTAGGCTCGTCACTTTGAAATGCATGACAAAGCAACATACTACTAAGGTCGTAAGATGGATAGACAATTTGCGTTCATCACATTGAAAATGTTAATAACTTAATTGCATGTCATGAAATAATTCTAGTAATCGATCAAATAGGCAAATTTTCCTCAATTGCATTTTTAATTAGGCTTGGTGAATGCATAGGTGCTTTCTATTCCATGAAAGTTATCATACCTACTGCATTACTTTTGCGTAGAATCAAAATCATAAAACCTGGGCCTGTGGGCTCGGGGAGATGTCCACGTAAATGTTAGGAGAAGAATCTCCCGCAGGCATGCCTTGCGACTTCTTCGGAGCCATCATTGAGGACTTGATCTCCGCGGATTCCCTTGCTTCTACGCGTTCTCTAAACAGCCTCAAGATGTGCCTTTCCCCTCGTACGTCGGAGATTCCTTCACCGAATGGGGATCTTTCAAAATACCGGGGCTTGTGGGATTTGGGCTTACGGGAGGGCTTGTGGGAATGGAGCTTTACGAGAAGGCTTGTAGGATTTGGTTTATTACGAATAGGCTTGTGAGAAGGAGCCTTTATGAGCTCGATTGTTAACCCGAGAAGGCACGCAGGAACAAGGCCTATATCCCTTATCCTAAGAAGCTTCTAAGAAGCTTCCTAAGAAGCTTCTTAAGAAGCTTCTGATTATAATCAAAGTCAATGTGGAAGAGGGAGCGGGAGTAATAATAAGGTTGAAGATCACGTCGATTGGGGGGGAACTGACTCTGTCAGGGAGATGGCGGCGACCTAAGAGCCTATGGCGGTGCAAGGCGGCGATGCTGGCAGACTGGACTGGACGAAAACCTCCACGGTTGGGTGGTAGTTCACCGTCCTCCCCTTCTCTCCTTATTCGTGACACAGCAGCTGCTTCCTCCCCTTGTGCAGCATGGCATCAACAGCAGCTTCCCTCTCTCTCTCTCCATGCCCTTAGCACGGCGTTGTCCTCTGATCTCTCTCCTCCCAGGCCTGGCAGCGTCCCGCCCTCTCGTCCAGTTCCTCCCCTTCTCTCCTTACATAGCCATGGTTTTTATAGGTAGAGGGAGAGGTACCTCCCTCCCTCCACGCGGCCTGGCTGCATGGCATTCACCCCTTGTACGAGTTCCACGCCACTCTCCCTCTCCACCAGCATGACCGTCGGTTGGGGAGAGGGAATAATTTTGAAAAAATTACCATAATTCCAACAATTATCCTTTTGGCCTCCTACCAAGAGGAGGTTCTTATGAAGAACACGGGTTAGGTATTGGAAATATTACATTCTCTCCCCCTTGGAGGAATCGAGATGTCCTCATCTCGAGATAAACTGGGGATATTGATGTTTGAGAGTGCTTTCATCTACCCAAGTGGCATCCTCTTTGAGATAATCTCTTCACTGGACGAGGCATTCTCTCAAGGCTTTGGATCTCAGTTGTCTCTCCCTAACATCTAAGATCCTGTCATGCCGTAGTTCAAGGATTCCTCGACTAGGCATTAGAACTTGTTGGTCATTGAGTACATGGCTAGGATTAGGTACATATTTCTTCAAGAGGCTGATATGGAATACATTATGAACCTTTAGGTTCTCAGGGAGTTATAGTCTATAGGCATTAGGTCCTAGGCACTTGAGGATTTTGTATGGTCCACAATACCTTGGACTTAGCTTCTTGCAATCTCCTAAGGATAGAGAACTCTTCTTTGGGCCTACATGAATGAAGACCATGTCTCCTTTCCTCAAATATTCTATCTTGACACTTCAAATCCGTGTATGCCTTCTGTCTATCCTTCGCAGCTTGGATGTCCCGAGAAAGTGAAATCATGAGCTTCGCACAATATATTCTGTTTAAGTAACTGGCTTGCTGTATACATGCTCTCATTCTATAGTAGACATGTCTATTATTGACAGAGGATTCATGACCTTTGGCCTATAGCTTTTGTTCCTGGTCCTTGATAGAGATTTCCCTTAGCATCTTTTGATAGGCTAGATCATGGCATGCTTCCTCTCTAGCTAGTTCGAAAATAGGGTTGCTTGGCATAGATACCTTTGTAGCCAGAGATCTGGCCGTTGATGGATTCTGCAAGATTAGGGAATTTAGGAATGCCTTGCGACTGAGTGCATCGGCGACTACATTCTCTTTCCCTGGACGGTACTTGATCTTAAGGTCACACTCCTCCATCACTTCAATCCAGTGACATTGCCTCATGTTGAGCTTGTTCTAGGTAAAGTTCCACTTGAGACTTTTTATGATCAGTCACTAGTGTAGACTTGTTACCCAGCAGGTAGTGTCTCCAAAGCTTGACAACTAAAAGTTAAGATCATGGGTAGCATAATTCTTCTCATGGCTTTTCAATTTCCTTGAAGAGTATGCTACTGGATGTCCTTCTTGCATGAGCACATATCCTAAGGCAAGCGTGCTGGCATCAATTACTACCTCGAACTTCTTACTAAGGTCTGGAACTTTTAGAATAGGTGCTGATACCAAACTTTGCTTTAATCTATAAAAGCTAGATTGTTCGGCAGCTGACCATGCAATGGATGTTTGCTTCTTCAGTAAGTCTGTCAGAGGTGCTGCAATCAAAGCATAGTTATTGATGAAGACCCTATACCATCCTATCAATCCAAGAAAACTGTGTATTTCTTTGACAGTTGTTGGTATTGGCCATTCTATAACATTTGGTTGTATCCACTGAGATTCCTTCCGCTGATACGATGAATCCCAGATATTCAATCTGACGCTTGAAGAACGGACACTTCTTCATAGAGCTTGTGTGCCCTCATTGTCTCAAGGACAATGCGAAGTTGGGGTTCATGAGCTTCTTCTTGTTTGGAATAGACTAAGGTGTCGTCGAAGAAGACGAGTACGAAGTCATCAAGATATGGCCTAAAAGATATCCTGCATTAACCTGTTGAAGGTGGCAGGCGCATTCGTGAACTCGAATAACATAACTAGGAACTCAAAGTATCCATATCTTGTGTTGAAGGTCATCTTTGGGTTATCTTCTTCCTTGATTCTTATCTGATAGTAACCAGACCTAAGATAATCTTGGAGAAGTTCTTAGCACCTTGAAGATTATCAAGAAGCTCATCTATTCTAGGAATATGATATTTGTTCTTGACTGTTGATTGATTCAACCCTCTGTAATCAATACATAGTTGAAGTGTTCCATCTTTTCTTTTCTGGAACAGTACTGGTGCTTCCCAAGGTGAACTGCTAGGACGGATGTAGCCGTCTGATCTAGCACTTGCTTGAGTTGTTTCTTACAGCTCAATTGCTTCCGGTATAGACATTCTATAGGGTCTCTTCGCAATTGGCGCAGCTCCTATTACTAGCTTGATCTCATGATCTACTTCCCTTTGAAGCGGGAGTTCTGTTAACTCTTTAGGAACTACATCCGCGTATTCCTTTAGCCAAGTGACCAAATCACTTTACTACTCTATCAATATTCACAATCAAGACAATCGTTGATTTTTTTAGAAAAAAGTTTTATTCCATTCATATCAGCATAGCACTTTTTCGAGGTACAATTATTTCTTGGGGCGATGGAACAAGTTGATACATTAATTCGAAGAGAATAAGATATTGTTGCATTCAGCTACAGGAACTGAGTAGTAGTACGGATTGGGGTCATCGATTTTTAGGAATCGATAGTTCATTGGAAGATTAGGGTATCTTTTCCTTTGATATCCATTCTTCTCATGACGTCCCAAAACCTTGATTCGGTCGGCAGGGATTCTTTGAATCACTTCTCCATACATATACTTATTCTGGTTAACCCTTCGACCCCCGACCTGTAGGGACGCGTTCGCGTGAGCCTCAACAAAGACGAGCAGCTTCACGATCTTCAAATCCTCCATCCACTTGATTCTCTTCAAGTTAATTTAAAGGTACGCAGGTTTATAGGCAGTTATGTAATAGATCCCTCTAACACCCATCCATCTCCGTTCCAAGTACACAGGCGATGGATTGTAAATGCGGTCTAGGATGTGCATCATCTCAACCCTTTGTCGATAATCCGTGGAATGCATCGCGGTCATAAACATGACTCGGAACACTAAGAACTTGTTCCATGCTTCATAATTCTGCACTACAGCATTGAAAGTAAGGAAATGTTTGGGACAGTAACATTTGCTTTACTTCTTCTTATTAAAATTTCTTAAAAACCAGTCTTTTGTTGGTTTGCTCTGATACCAACTGTAACGTGTCCACTAGAATCATCCCAGACACGTCTTAGCAGTCCATCGGAAAAGGATGTCTAGAAAGCTCCGCCCGGCACTCCCATGGAATGTTACGGGACTTGCGATCCAGGTCTTCCCGCGTCTGCCACATAGCGGAAGTATCCTGGCCGTTCCCACTTAGGATCGACCTGAATTTGGGTTTTCCTGTTTGGTCATTAGCTAACAGCAACTAGCGTCAGACCCGAGCGAACTACTTTACGCAGAAACGCCAGGTCCGAAGCAGATTCATGCTGCACTTGGTTCAAGGAGAATGGGAAACGAGAGAGATGCAAAACTCAACCTCTCTGCCATAAGGCATAGTCCCATTCCGTTCCCCTAAAACAACGTAAATTGGGTAAGACGTAACTCTAGGTCATCGCTCTCGTTATTCGTTTTGACGATGATGATCATCCTGCTATTCTTCGAGATTTTTGAGAAAAGTTCCCGGCTAACCGAGACCACCCAACCGTAGGACGGACCCATGGTCCATCCTCCGCACTTTCCTCGGTTTGTTTTAGTTATGTAATTATCTAACACATTAATTTGACATATAACAAACAGCTTCTTTAATTAACCCTGTTAAGCACTGGTTCCTTCACGTAATCTTATCACGTGACATAGAAAAACAATATCAAACAACTTCTTTATTATCATTTCATCATTTTATCTTTGAAATACAAGGAGTTCCGCCCGTAGGCTTGTCCATAATCCGCCCGAAGGCTATCCAGTAATCCGCCAGGGATCACTATTCCAAGCTTCTGCCCGTAGACTAGTATGCGGGCCTCGAGATCCAATCCCGAGTCACGTTAGCCTCTTGTGCAGGACCCGGAAGGCGAGGGATTTACGGCCAGAGCCCCCCCTGGCACCCAAGCGTCCTCCTGCTCCAAGTAGAGCTCAACGGAAAGACCTCTCGCGGCGGGTTCGGTCCACGTTCCCGGCGCGGTCAACAACCCCCTTGGTTAGGGTTAGGCAGACAGTCGGGGGTAATTGAAGCTGCCTCTCCCTTCAGGCCTTCAACCTGAAGCATTTAGATATCTTTTCATCCTTTAGTTCCTTGAGCAAACAATGCAAACAGTGCTTTCTAAACTATTACAAGCACAATCAATTCCAGTGGTAATTTATTTGGCCAACTGTTAAGGAGTGAATACTTCTCTCCGAATGCATCCAGCATTCGATCTGGGATCAATTGCGACTTGGCAAGATCCCCAAGGGTTTGTTCGTTCACCCTTTTGTCCTTGAGTTAGGGCCATACCCTGTTAACCCAACTTAACCAATACCTTAGGTTTTATTAATAGTAAATCCTGGCGACCATGTCGCTCCAATTTATTGATTGATCATTTGCTTCCAAGAAAATACCTAACTTCCCTTAACTTGGCAATTTTTCCCAATAAGGGTGATGTAACAGGATGACTACTCATCCTCTTGCAAGTTAAACTTGCGCAAGAACCTGCCAACCTCATTCCAAGGAATGGCAAAACTTTCTTGTGATCAAATCACAAGGCTATGCGACGTTGCAACTTGTTGCACAAGTGTCGCCTCTATTCCAAGGGATCATTTCACCCATTGAACGGTGTTTTCTGGTCAAGGAATTATGATTAGACAAGAAGTAGGGTTTAGGGTGTCTTCTTACCCAACCCAATCCTAATTGCACTAGGCCGACAACGTTCGGTCCTAGGGATTCTAACTCAATCCAAGTTCTAGCATTAGGTCGAATGATCCTTAGGGTAGAAACCCTAGATCATTATTTGCGTGAGCATCCAATTGACTCAACCATTCCTGGAATGTGGGTAGGACCATTGGGTATGAGGGTTTTCGACTTAGCAACAAGTGGAAAACTTGGCCGAATCCTTAACGTGCTAAGCCCTAGTTAGTGCTTGGGGTATTTATCGTATCGACTGAACCATGCCTATACGAATCCCTTGCGGGTTAGGTGATTTAGATAATTCAATATGCTTGTCTTGCGACAAGGACGAGCCATTCCTAGAGATGATAAACTTGATCTAAAGGAGATAACTAGTTGCAACATGGCACAATACACGTAAAAATGCGATTCATTACTTCTATATGTACCACTAGATTCGCAATAACCCTAACATTTCTTGTTAAAAACAAAGGCATGATAATTTGCAGAATAACTTTCATAGAGCCTACTAGGACTTACATTCAAGAATCATGCCTATAATCTTTTTCTAAGCTTTAGGATTTCACGCTTTAATAAACCATGCAACCTTTCCCAAATGCAACTCTTGATGAATGAATTTTATGCACGATGAAAGTGCAACATGCAACCCTTTCGTAACTACAACGTAGTTAAATGAGGTTCATGCAAAGTGAATATTGTAGGATTAGTGTTGGTATATTCTTTCTTGCAAGCACATGCCACATGCCAATCCATAGATTCATTTTTGATACTCTACAATTACTTTTCGGATAACCTCCTACGGGTGTTAACGACTTTTTCCCATGAACCATTACAATAAAGATTTTTCCTAAAAATGCGACATATGCTTATTCTTTCCATGTCTAGTCAAAAATGCACTTAATAACTTCAACCTTATAATGATAGGCAATAGGTGTTCTAGGCTCGTCACTTTGAAATGCATGACAAAGCAACATACTACTAAGGTCGTAAGATGGATAGACAATTTGCGTTCATCACATTGAAAATGTTAATAACTTAATTGCATGTCATGAAATAATTCTAGTAATCGATCAAATAGGCAAATTTTCCTCAATTGCATTTTTAATTAGGCTTGGTGAATGCATAGGTGCTTTCTATTCCATGAAAGTTATCATACCTACTGCATTACTTTTGCGTAGAATCAAAATCATAAAACCTGGGCCTGTGGGCTCGGGGAGATGTCCACGTAAATGTTAGGAGAAGAATCTCCCGCAGGCATGCCTTGCGACTTCTTCGGAGCCATCATTGAGGACTTGATCTCCGCGGATTCCCTTGCTTCTACGCGTTCTCTAAACAGCCTCAAGATGTGCCTTTCCCCTCGTACGTCGGAGATTCCTTCACCGAATGGGGATCTTTCAAAATACCGGGGCTTGTGGGATTTGGGCTTACGGGAGGGCTTGTGGGAATGGAGCTTTACGAGAAGGCTTGTAGGATTTGGTTTATTACGAATAGGCTTGTGAGAAGGAGCCTTTATGAGCTCGATTGTTAACCCGAGAAGGCACGCAGGAACAAGGCCTATATCCCTTATCCTAAGAAGCTTCTAAGAAGCTTCCTAAGAAGCTTCTTAAGAAGCTTCTGATTATAATCAAAGTCAATGTGGAAGAGGGAGCGGGAGTAATAATAAGGTTGAAGATCACGTCGATTGGGGGGGAACTGACTCTGTCAGGGAGATGGCGGCGACCTAAGAGCCTATGGCGGTGCAAGGCGGCGATGCTGGCAGACTGGACTGGACGAAAACCTCCACGGTTGGGTGGTAGTTCACCGTCCTCCCCTTCTCTCCTTATTCGTGACACAGCAGCTGCTTCCTCCCCTTGTGCAGCATGGCATCAACAGCAGCTTCCCTCTCTCTCTCTCCATGCCCTTAGCACGGCGTTGTCCTCTGATCTCTCTCCTCCCAGGCCTGGCAGCGTCCCGCCCTCTCGTCCAGTTCCTCCCCTTCTCTCCTTACATAGCCATGGTTTTTATAGGTAGAGGGAGAGGTACCTCCCTCCCTCCACGCGGCCTGGCTGCATGGCATTCACCCCTTGTACGAGTTCCACGCCACTCTCCCTCTCCACCAGCATGACCGTCGGTTGGGGAGAGGGAATAATTTTGAAAAAATTACCATAATTCCAACAATTATCCTTTTGGCCTCCTACCAAGAGGAGGTTCTTATGAAGAACACGGGTTAGGTATTGGAAATATTACATTCTCTCCCCCTTGGAGGAATCGAGATGTCCTCATCTCGAGATAAACTGGGGATATTGATGTTTGAGAGTGCTTTCATCTACCCAAGTGGCATCCTCTTTGAGATAATCTCTTCACTGGACGAGGCATTCTCTCAAGGCTTTGGATCTCAGTTGTCTCTCCCTAACATCTAAGATCCTGTCATGCCGTAGTTCAAGGATTCCTCGACTAGGCATTAGAACTTGTTGGTCATTGAGTACATGGCTAGGATTAGGTACATATTTCTTCAAGAGGCTGATATGGAATACATTATGAACCTTTAGGTTCTCAGGGAGTTATAGTCTATAGGCATTAGGTCCTAGGCACTTGAGGATTTTGTATGGTCCACAATACCTTGGACTTAGCTTCTTGCAATCTCCTAAGGATAGAGAACTCTTCTTTGGGCCTACATGAATGAAGACCATGTCTCCTTTCCTCAAATATTCTATCTTGACACTTCAAATCCGTGTATGCCTTCTGTCTATCCTTCGCAGCTTGGATGTCCCGAGAAAGTGAAATCATGAGCTTCGCACAATATATTCTGTTTAAGTAACTGGCTTGCTGTATACATGCTCTCATTCTATAGTAGACATGTCTATTATTGACAGAGGATTCATGACCTTTGGCCTATAGCTTTTGTTCCTGGTCCTTGATAGAGATTTCCCTTAGCATCTTTTGATAGGCTAGATCATGGCATGCTTCCTCTCTAGCTAGTTCGAAAATAGGGTTGCTTGGCATAGATACCTTTGTAGCCAGAGATCTGGCCGTTGATGGATTCTGCAAGATTAGGGAATTTAGGAATGCCTTGCGACTGAGTGCATCGGCGACTACATTCTCTTTCCCTGGACGGTACTTGATCTTAAGGTCACACTCCTCCATCACTTCAATCCAGTGACATTGCCTCATGTTGAGCTTGTTCTAGGTAAAGTTCCACTTGAGACTTTTTATGATCAGTCACTAGTGTAGACTTGTTACCCAGCAGGTAGTGTCTCCAAAGCTTGACAACTAAAAGTTAAGATCATGGGTAGCATAATTCTTCTCATGGCTTTTCAATTTCCTTGAAGAGTATGCTACTGGATGTCCTTCTTGCATGAGCACATATCCTAAGGCAAGCGTGCTGGCATCAATTACTACCTCGAACTTCTTACTAAGGTCTGGAACTTTTAGAATAGGTGCTGATACCAAACTTTGCTTTAATCTATAAAAGCTAGATTGTTCGGCAGCTGACCATGCAATGGATGTTTGCTTCTTCAGTAAGTCTGTCAGAGGTGCTGCAATCAAAGCATAGTTATTGATGAAGACCCTATACCATCCTATCAATCCAAGAAAACTGTGTATTTCTTTGACAGTTGTTGGTATTGGCCATTCTATAACATTTGGTTGTATCCACTGAGATTCCTTCCGCTGATACGATGAATCCCAGATATTCAATCTGACGCTTGAAGAACGGACACTTCTTCATAGAGCTTGTGTGCCCTCATTGTCTCAAGGACAATGCGAAGTTGGGGTTCATGAGCTTCTTCTTGTTTGGAATAGACTAAGGTGTCGTCGAAGAAGACGAGTACGAAGTCATCAAGATATGGCCTAAAAGATATCCTGCATTAACCTGTTGAAGGTGGCAGGCGCATTCGTGAACTCGAATAACATAACTAGGAACTCAAAGTATCCATATCTTGTGTTGAAGGTCATCTTTGGGTTATCTTCTTCCTTGATTCTTATCTGATAGTAACCAGACCTAAGATAATCTTGGAGAAGTTCTTAGCACCTTGAAGATTATCAAGAAGCTCATCTATTCTAGGAATATGATATTTGTTCTTGACTGTTGATTGATTCAACCCTCTGTAATCAATACATAGTTGAAGTGTTCCATCTTTTCTTTTCTGGAACAGTACTGGTGCTTCCCAAGGTGAACTGCTAGGACGGATGTAGCCGTCTGATCTAGCACTTGCTTGAGTTGTTTCTTACAGCTCAATTGCTTCCGGTATAGACATTCTATAGGGTCTCTTCGCAATTGGCGCAGCTCCTATTACTAGCTTGATCTCATGATCTACTTCCCTTTGAAGCGGGAGTTCTGTTAACTCTTTAGGAACTACATCCGCGTATTCCTTTAGCCAAGTGACCAAATCACTTTACTACTCTATCAATATTCACAATCAAGACAATCGTTGATTTTTTTAGAAAAAAGTTTTATTCCATTCATATCAGCATAGCACTTTTTCGAGGTACAATTATTTCTTGGGGCGATGGAACAAGTTGATACATTAATTCGAAGAGAATAAGATATTGTTGCATTCAGCTACAGGAACTGAGTAGTAGTACGGATTGGGGTCATCGATTTTTAGGAATCGATAGTTCATTGGAAGATTAGGGTATCTTTTCCTTTGATATCCATTCTTCTCATGACGTCCCAAAACCTTGATTCGGTCGGCAGGGATTCTTTGAATCACTTCTCCATACATATACTTATTCTGGTTAACCCTTCGACCCCCGACCTGTAGGGACGCGTTCGCGTGAGCCTCAACAAAGACGAGCAGCTTCACGATCTTCAAATCCTCCATCCACTTGATTCTCTTCAAGTTAATTTAAAGGTACGCAGGTTTATAGGCAGTTATGTAATAGATCCCTCTAACACCCATCCATCTCCGTTCCAAGTACACAGGCGATGGATTGTAAATGCGGTCTAGGATGTGCATCATCTCAACCCTTTGTCGATAATCCGTGGAATGCATCGCGGTCATAAACATGACTCGGAACACTAAGAACTTGTTCCATGCTTCATAATTCTGCACTACAGCATTGAAAGTAAGGAAATGTTTGGGACAGTAACATTTGCTTTACTTCTTCTTATTAAAATTTCTTAAAAACCAGTCTTTTGTTGGTTTGCTCTGATACCAACTGTAACGTGTCCACTAGAATCATCCCAGACACGTCTTAGCAGTCCATCGGAAAAGGATGTCTAGAAAGCTCCGCCCGGCACTCCCATGGAATGTTACGGGACTTGCGATCCAGGTCTTCCCGCGTCTGCCACATAGCGGAAGTATCCTGGCCGTTCCCACTTAGGATCGACCTGAATTTGGGTTTTCCTGTTTGGTCATTAGCTAACAGCAACTAGCGTCAGACCCGAGCGAACTACTTTACGCAGAAACGCCAGGTCCGAAGCAGATTCATGCTGCACTTGGTTCAAGGAGAATGGGAAACGAGAGAGATGCAAAACTCAACCTCTCTGCCATAAGGCATAGTCCCATTCCGTTCCCCTAAAACAACGTAAATTGGGTAAGACGTAACTCTAGGTCATCGCTCTCGTTATTCGTTTTGACGATGATGATCATCCTGCTATTCTTCGAGATTTTTGAGAAAAGTTCCCGGCTAACCGAGACCACCCAACCGTAGGACGGACCCATGGTCCATCCTCCGCACTTTCCTCGGTTTGTTTTAGTTATGTAATTATCTAACACATTAATTTGACATATAACAAACAGCTTCTTTAATTAACCCTGTTAAGCACTGGTTCCTTCACGTAATCTTATCACGT
This sequence comes from Lygodium microphyllum, assembly GCF_053477565.2. NCBI lineage: Eukaryota > Viridiplantae > Streptophyta > Polypodiopsida > Schizaeales > Lygodiaceae > Lygodium > Lygodium microphyllum. The sequence continues at coordinate 117,970,376 of NC_141142.1, forward strand.
GACATAGAAAAACAATATCAAACAACTTCTTTATTATCATTTCATCATTTTATCTTTGAAATACAAGGAGTTCCGCCCGTAGGCTTGTCCATAATCCGCCCGAAGGCTATCCAGTAATCCGCCAGGGATCACTATTCCAAGCTTCTGCCCGTAGACTAGTATGCGGGCCTCGAGATCCAATCCCGAGTCACGTTAGCCTCTTGTGCAGGACCCGGAAGGCGAGGGATTTACGGCCAGAGCCCCCCCTGGCACCCAAGCGTCCTCCTGCTCCAAGTAGAGCTCAACGGAAAGACCTCTCGCGGCGGGTTCGGTCCACGTTCCCGGCGCGGTCAACAACCCCCTTGGTTAGGGTTAGGCAGACAGTCGGGGGTAATTGAAGCTGCCTCTCCCTTCAGGCCTTCAACCTGAAGCATTTAGATATCTTTTCATCCTTTAGTTCCTTGAGCAAACAATGCAAACAGTGCTTTCTAAACTATTACAAGCACAATCAATTCCAGTGGTAATTTATTTGGCCAACTGTTAAGGAGTGAATACTTCTCTCCGAATGCATCCAGCATTCGATCTGGGATCAATTGCGACTTGGCAAGATCCCCAAGGGTTTGTTCGTTCACCCTTTTGTCCTTGAGTTAGGGCCATACCCTGTTAACCCAACTTAACCAATACCTTAGGTTTTATTAATAGTAAATCCTGGCGACCATGTCGCTCCAATTTATTGATTGATCATTTGCTTCCAAGAAAATACCTAACTTCCCTTAACTTGGCAATTTTTCCCAATAAGGGTGATGTAACAGGATGACTACTCATCCTCTTGCAAGTTAAACTTGCGCAAGAACCTGCCAACCTCATTCCAAGGAATGGCAAAACTTTCTTGTGATCAAATCACAAGGCTATGCGACGTTGCAACTTGTTGCACAAGTGTCGCCTCTATTCCAAGGGATCATTTCACCCATTGAACGGTGTTTTCTGGTCAAGGAATTATGATTAGACAAGAAGTAGGGTTTAGGGTGTCTTCTTACCCAACCCAATCCTAATTGCACTAGGCCGACAACGTTCGGTCCTAGGGATTCTAACTCAATCCAAGTTCTAGCATTAGGTCGAATGATCCTTAGGGTAGAAACCCTAGATCATTATTTGCGTGAGCATCCAATTGACTCAACCATTCCTGGAATGTGGGTAGGACCATTGGGTATGAGGGTTTTCGACTTAGCAACAAGTGGAAAACTTGGCCGAATCCTTAACGTGCTAAGCCCTAGTTAGTGCTTGGGGTATTTATCGTATCGACTGAACCATGCCTATACGAATCCCTTGCGGGTTAGGTGATTTAGATAATTCAATATGCTTGTCTTGCGACAAGGACGAGCCATTCCTAGAGATGATAAACTTGATCTAAAGGAGATAACTAGTTGCAACATGGCACAATACACGTAAAAATGCGATTCATTACTTCTATATGTACCACTAGATTCGCAATAACCCTAACATTTCTTGTTAAAAACAAAGGCATGATAATTTGCAGAATAACTTTCATAGAGCCTACTAGGACTTACATTCAAGAATCATGCCTATAATCTTTTTCTAAGCTTTAGGATTTCACGCTTTAATAAACCATGCAACCTTTCCCAAATGCAACTCTTGATGAATGAATTTTATGCACGATGAAAGTGCAACATGCAACCCTTTCGTAACTACAACGTAGTTAAATGAGGTTCATGCAAAGTGAATATTGTAGGATTAGTGTTGGTATATTCTTTCTTGCAAGCACATGCCACATGCCAATCCATAGATTCATTTTTGATACTCTACAATTACTTTTCGGATAACCTCCTACGGGTGTTAACGACTTTTTCCCATGAACCATTACAATAAAGATTTTTCCTAAAAATGCGACATATGCTTATTCTTTCCATGTCTAGTCAAAAATGCACTTAATAACTTCAACCTTATAATGATAGGCAATAGGTGTTCTAGGCTCGTCACTTTGAAATGCATGACAAAGCAACATACTACTAAGGTCGTAAGATGGATAGACAATTTTCCCTTGAGTGGGGGTTTTTTTTAATAAAAAATTTTATAGGGAGAGGGAAGGGAATCATCCCTCTCCTCGTGTCGTCATGCATGGCCATGAGGCCGAGCAAGCTCCAGCGAGGAGCTTGCTGGCCTTCTAATTCCCTCTCCGTCCTCCAGCATGACCGTCGCCGACGGTGAGACGGATTAAAAAAATTTCCCATAAATTTTTAATCATTTGACATATTATATTCTCTCCCCCTTATAGGAATCGAGATGTCCTCATCTCGAGATAAACTGGGGATATTGATGGTTGAGTGTGCCTTCATCTATCCAAGTGGCATCCTCTTCGGGATAATCTTTCCACTAGACGAGGCATTGTCTCAAGGTTCTAGATCTTAATTGTCTCTCCCTAACATCCAAGATCCTATCAGGCCTTAGTTCAAGGACTCCTTGACTAGGCATTACAACTGGTTGATCGTCAAGTACATGGTTAGGATTACGTACATATTTCTTCAATAGGCTAATATGGAATACATTGTGAACTTCTAGCTTCTCAGGAAGTTGCAATTTATAAGCATTAGGTCCTAGGCATTTGAGGATCTTGTATGGCCCACAATACCTTGGACTTAGCTTCTTGCAATCTCCTAAGGATAGAGAACTCTTTTTAGGGTGTACACGAATGAAGACCATGTCTCCTTCTTCAAAGACTCTTTCTTGACACTTCAAATCCGCATATGCCTTCTGCCTATCCTTGGCCGCTTGTATGTCCTGTCTTATTGAATTTATTTGGTCATCCATCTCTTCCAACATTTGCCTTGAAGCTTCAATCCTTAGGGTTGCATCAGAAAAGTTTAGGGGACTTCTGCAGTCATGACCATATAATGCTTGAAAAGGGGTCATCTGAATGCTTTGTTGGTAAGAAGCATTGTGGGCAAATTCAACCAAAGGCAAGTATTGAATCCACCTCTTTGGCTCACGACAACAGTATGCCCTAAGTATATCCTCGATGACTTGATTTACACACTCTGTTTGGCCATCTGTTTGGGGATGGTAAGCGGTGCTAAAACAGAGTTGAGTCCCAATAACTTCAAAGATAGCTCTCCAGAAGTGTGATGTGAAGAGAGAATCACGATCACTAATGATTCTTCTGGGTAAACCATGTAGCTTGAATATCTCCTTGATAAACAATCTTGCAATGTCTGAGGCTTTATAGTTTGTCTTTACTGGAATAAGGTGTGGAACCTTAGTAAGCATGTCAACCACAACCATGATGGAGTTGTATCCTCCCTGGACTTGGGGTAGGCCTACAACAAAATCCATACTGATGAATTCCCATTTCATTTGGGGGATGTCTAGCGGTTGCAGTTTCCATGGCATCATGACATGTTCGGCTTTGATACGTTGACAAGATAAACACTCAGTGACATATTTGAGAACGTCACCTTTGAGCCTCTCCCAATGGTAGCTCTTTCTAATTGCATTGAGAGTCTTGGCATAACCAGGATGTCCTGCGAAAGGGGAATCATGAGCTTCCCACAATATCTTCTGCTTAAGTGACTGGCTTGCTAGTATACACAGCCTTGTTCTATAGTAGACAAGCCCATTATTGATACAAAATTCATGATACTTAGCTTGCAACTTTTGATTCTAATCTTTGATAGAGATCTCCCTTAGCATTGTTTGGTAGGCTGGATCATGGCATGCATCCTCTCTAGCTAACTCAAGTATAGGGTTGTTTGGCATAGATACTTTTGTAGCTAGAGATCTAGCTGTTGATGGATTCTGCAAGATTAGGGAATTTAGGAATGCCTTGCGACTAAGTGCATCGGCAACTACATTCTCTTTCCCTGGTCGATACTTGATTTGAAAGTCATATTCCTCCAACACTTCAATCCACCGACGTTGCCTCATGTTGAGCTCATTCTGGGTAAAGATCCATTTGAGACTCTTATGGTCAGTTATGTAATATATTCAGTATATAAAAAAAGAAATTTTTTCGCCCCACAACGGCATTTCAAGCTGACAGGTGTGAGGGGGATGGAGGAGCCAGCAAGCTCCTCACTGGAGCTTGCTTGGCTCCCTCGCCATGCATGATGACAGGTAAGGGGGGGAGGATTCCCTCCCCTCCCCTATTTAAAGAGGGAGGGCCGCTCGGATAAGAGAAAAGGGAGGAGGAGGAGAAGAACGTATACGCCACCCTGCCCGATTTCTGCCGCCTGTTGCTGCCACCACCAGCTGCCACTGCCGCCCATCACCTTCAGCTTCCCACTCCACAGCGCCACCGTCAGACTCCTCGTTTTTCCCCCCAGATTGTCTTTCCCCCCTCCTGCCATGTGATAAGGAGTGGAAGCTTCCTAAGGGGGGGCTAATCAAGCCCCCATTCACCCCTCATATCCCCTTCCTCTGAATTTTCATTTCCCCTCCCCCGGGTTTTTAAACCCCCAAGCCCCCTTTCCCGTGGTGCATTAACCCCTTTTTCGGGGTAGACTTAAGCCTTTTCTGGGGTATGATTAACCCTTTTCCAGGGTGCATTAAAGCCAAGTCCCTTAAAATTCACCTTACTCTAGGAGGAGAAAACCCTTAATCCCCGTGCCTAAAACCATAAGTCCCGTCTTGTGTTGAGCCCGTGTTTTACCCTCATTTGTTCTTTTTCTTTTGTACACTTCTAAGCCCTTTCCAAAAACCTGTACACACCTTTTTCCCCAACTATAATCCCTTGTGTTATTTTTCAATTTTTCCTTTGGGTTTGAAAAACTCCCAAATCCTTCCATTCCATTGCCAAAGATATCCCACGGGCTTTCATAGATGTTTGTGAAGCCACGCTCACACATAATCTTTCCACCGTGATTATATCCTATAGATCCTTTATCCCTTAAGCTTACAAACCTTTTTCTCTTTGAAGAAGCTAGGAATTTAGAAGTCTTATTATCCCTTCCGGTGGTCAACTTTTTGATCGACTTCTTGCCTCAAATGAGAGACGATGGAAATCCGAAAGAAAGAGTAAAAGCTGCCTTCACGATCGAACTGCGATGCCGCCTAAGAAAGTCCAAGGAGTAGCTGCGGGAGGGTCGTCTCCCGGTATAGATGTGGATATCTCACCCCAAAACCAGGTTTTTCCTTCTTGGTTTTATATCGGGTTTTAAGTCAAATCATGTAAAGATAAATTGTTAAGGATAGGATATATTTTTTTTCTGAGTTATTTACAAGGAAGGAGTTCAGTTTAATTGAACAAATGATAATGTATAGAACGTAGTTTTCTTCGAATAGCATTATGCATTCATAATGAATTACGAACAAGATTATCTACTTACTATAATAGTATATTTGAGTTAAATTCCTGAAGGTATAAAAGCTACATCTTGCACCATTAACCCTATTCCTTTAACAATGATTCATCATGAAATCCATGAAAGGTTTTTTTTTCTCGTTACTCAAATTACTAGGAAGTTACCATTGCTAACTGCATTTCTTAGCAAAGAAAAGATTATTATTTGGCATGAGTTCGTTTGCAAGGAAAAAGGAAGGTTAAATTGAATTCATCGACTGAAAAAAAATCAATTATCACAAGGATAATAAATCATGACGAGGTGATCAATATTACCTTCCAAAAGATAACTAACCAATCTAAACTTAGAAAATACCATGCTGAAGAGAAAAATACTCCTCGAAAATGATTTAAAGACCAAAGAAACGTTTATACCTTAAGCACTTGACTACTTTCCTTATTGTAGGGTCAATAAATTCATAACGATAAAGGACTAGGGTTTGTCCTTGAGGTTCTTAAAAAGAAACCCTAGGTTCGACATATGTCAGCTTAAAGAAACTTAAACGGATTATTTCAACGCAGGACTTGCGCAGCAAGTACGAAGTCATGTAGTCTTGTGACTGGTTCACAAGAGGAAAGGGTAAATAACCTCAACAAGGATGGCAGATCCTTACGCAAGTTATCTTGCAAAAGGACGTATTCGTGGATACCCTTCTAAATAAGAAAAGTTATAAATCGGAAAATAAAGTATCTAATGAACTTTAGGGTTGACCAAGTTGGGTTAATAAGGTACGCCCTAACCCGGACTATAAAGGATCCCGCTAAGTTACAAGACACCTTGGGAGCGAGTGCTGATACACTCAAAAGGAAAGAATAATTCCTTAGCAGTTTGCCAAACAACTCGGTCGATTTTAATGGAAATGTTTGTGCTTGTTAGAGATTTTTTTAGCACTGTTTGAATTATGAATTAAATGAATACCTATACTTCAGATTGAAGGCCTGAAGGGAGTGGCAGTTTCAGTTACCCCCGAGTGCCTGCCTAACCCTAACCAAGGGGGTTGTTGACCGCGCCGGGAACTGGACCGAACCCACCGCGAGAGGTCTCTCCGTTGAGCTCTACTTGGAGCAGGAGGACGCTTGGGTGCCAGGGGGGCTCTGGCCATAAATCCCTTGCCTTCCCGGTCCTGCACAAGAGGCTAACATGATTCGGGATTGGATCTCGAGGCCCGCATACTAGTCTACGGGCACAAGCTTGGAATAGTGATCATTATGTATTACTGGATAGCCTTCGGGCAGATTATGGACAAGCCTACGGGCGGAATTCCTTGTATTTCAAAGATCAAAATGATGATATGTTAATAAAGAACTTGTTTGATATTGTTTCTCTATGTCACGTGATAAGATTACGTGAAGGAGCTATGCTCGCCAAGTTAAAGCTCACCGGCGAAGCCAGACTTTGGTGGAAGAAATGGTGCAGGGATCAAGGGATTTCAGAGGGATCCGTTACCTGGGAGAAGCTGAAGAAAGCCGTGCAGGGAAGATACTTACCACCTACATATTGCATGCAAAAAATGAATGAGTTCTACGAGCTAAAACAGCTATGACTCACTCTTGACGCATACTACTCTAAATTCCTCTCACTTTTAAAGTATGCGCCACAGATGGACATGACGCAACAGGTGTCCAAATTTTGTGTGGGCTTAAATCCACTAGTAAATACCCCTCTCGAACCTATGCGTCCATCAGATCTTTAGGATGCACTCATTTGAGCGGCGCCTATAATTCAGGAGGTGCAAGCTAGACCAAGGGGTAACAAAACTTGGTCTTATAGTGACCCGAACAGAGGAACATTCAGACCTCAAATGAAGAGAGTTCAAGGTCATAATCAGGGATAAAGAAAGAAAGCAAGGACAAATAACGTCAACAACTTTGTTCCTACTCAAAGTAATGGCCGAAATCTCCGTTGTTTCCACTGCAACGAACCCGGTCACTTCAAGAGGCAATGTCCCAAGCTCAGCGGAGGACATCGCCAAACGCCTTTCTAAGGAGCAGGCCACGGTCAAGGTGCTGCCACCCGTGGAAGAGGAAGAACCGCTTGCATTGCCAATAGGCAAAGATGTGAAGAAGAAGAAGAGGAAAATCGGACTATGGAAGCAGAATTCGAAAGAGTGACAGTCCATGCCACTTTACACAAGAAAGGGCCGAATCACCAGTTCTTGGTGAGTCAGACACCATCGGACTATCAAGGTAAAGGTTTCAAAACCTTGATTGATTGTGCCAGTACACATTCCTTTATCTCACCAGCATGTGCAAAAAGATTAGGAATAGCCACAGTAGAAGCACCTACCCTGCTTATGGAATTGGAAAATGGTCGTGAGGTAACTTATACCAGGCAAACCGCTAAGGTGGAATTCTTTCTGGGAGGAAAGAAGACTTCAGTCAAATTCAGAGTCATGAATTTAGGAATCCATGAGTGTCTACTCAAAGTAGATTGGCTTAAGCCTAACGACGCCCACATTCACTGTGGAAAGGGTCAAGTTTCTTTTCGAAACTCTGAAAGGGAATTTGTCACAACTCGAGGTGAGGCAGGAGTGCCAAGAATCCAATTGGCCAAAGTCTCTCGGATCATAAAAGGAGTCAGAAAAGGATTGCCCGTTTACCTGATCAAACTCAACAAGTTAGATCAAAAGCAAGAGTCTCATGAAGGACCTTCTTGGCTAAAGGAATATGCTGACGTATTCCCTGAAGAATTGACTGAACTTCCGCCTCAAAGAGAAGTAGATCATCAGATTAGGTTAGTGCCTGGAGCTGCATCAATTGCAAAGAGACCTTATAGAATGTCCATACCAGAAGCAATTGAGCTGAAGGAACAACTCAAACAACTGTTAGATCAGGGCTACATCCGGCCTACCAATTCACCGTGGGGAGCTACAGTACTATTTCAGAAAAAGAAAGATGGGACACTTCGATTATGTATTGATTACCAAGGGTTGAATCAATCAACAGTCAAGAACAAGTATCCTATCCCTAGAATAGATAAGCTTCTTGACCGTCTTCAGGGTGCAAAGATCTTCTCTAAGATTGATCTCAGGTCAGGTTACTATCCGATAAGGATCAAGGACGGCCTTCAATACAAGATATAGGCACTTTGAGTTCCTGATTATGTCATTTGGGCTTATGAATGCACCTGCTACCTTCAATAGATTAATGCAAGACATTTTTAGGCCATATCTTGATGATTTCGTGCTTGTCTTCTTCGGTGGCACTTTATTCTATTCTAAACAGGAAGAAGATCATGAACCCCAACTTCAGATTGTCCTTGAGACAATGAGGTCATATAAGCTATATGCAAAAATGAAGAAGTGTGCATTCTTCAAGCGTCAGATTGAATATCTAGGATTCATAGTATCATCAGAAGGAATATCAGTAGACCCAGCCAAGGTCAGAGATGTGCTTGAATGGCCAATACCAGTATCCGTCAAAGAGATACGTAGCTTTCTTGGATTGACAGGATGGTATAGGGTCTTCATAAAAAACTATGCATTGATTGCAACACCTCTTACAGACTTACTAAAGAAGCAAACTTCCATTACATGGTCAACTTCCGAAAAAAATAGCTTCGATAGATTGAAGCAAAGTTTGGTATCAGCACCTATTCTAAAACTTCCTGACCTCAATAAGGATTTCGAGGTAGTAACTGATGCTAGCATTCTTGCCTTGGGGTGTGTACTTATGTAGGAAGGTCATCCAGTAGCATACTCTTCAAGGAAATTGAAGAGTCATGAAAAGAATTATGCCACGCATGATCTGGAATTACTAGCTGTCATCCATGCTCTAAAGCTTTGGAGACACTACCTATTGGGTAACAAGTTTACTCTAGTAACCGATCATAAGAGTCTCAAATGGATTTTTACCCAGAACGAGCTCAACATGAGGCAACGTCAGTGGATTGAAGTGTTGGAGGAATATGATTTTGAAATCAAGTACCGACCAAGGAAGGAAAATGTAGTTGCCGATGCACTCAGTCGCAAGGCATTCCTAAATTCCCTAATCTTGCAGAATCCATCAACGACCAGATCTCTGGCTACAAAAGTATCTATGCCAAACAACCCTATACTTGAACTAGCTAGAGAGGAAGCAGGCCATGATTTGGCCTACCAAACAATGCTAAAGGAAATATCTACCAAGGAGCAGAATCAAAAGTTGCAAGCTAAGTATCAGGAATTTTCCATTGATAATGGACTTGTCTACTACAGAACAAGGCTGTGTATACCAGCAAGCCAGTCACTTAAGCAGAAGATAATATGGGAAGCTCATGATTCCCCTTTTGCAGGACATCCTGGCTATGCTAAGACTCTTAATGCAGTTAGGAAGAGCTACCATTGGGAGAGGCTCAAAGGTGACATTCTCAAATATGTCACTGAGTGTTTGTCTTGCCAATGTATCAAAACGGAACATGTCATGATGCCAGGGAAACTGCAACCGCTTGACATTCCCCAAATGAAATGGGAATTCATCAGTATGGATTTTGTTGTAGGCTTACCCCAAGTCCAGGGAGGATATAACTTCATCATGGTTTTGGTTGACGTGCTTATCAAGGTTGCACACCTGATTCTAGTAAAGACAAACTATAAAACCTTCGACATTGTAAGATTGTTTATCAAGGAAATATTCAAGCTACTGTCAAAGATATCCCACGGGCTTTCATAGATGTTTGTGAAGCCACGCTCACACATAATCTTTCCACCGTGATTATATCCTATAGATCCTTTATCTCTTAAGCTTACAAACCTTTTTCTCTCCGAAGAAGCTAGGATTTTAGAAGTCTTATTATCCCTTCCGGTGGTCAACTTTTTGATCGACTTCTTGCCTCGAAAGAGAGACGGTGGAAATCCAGAAGAAAGAGTAAAAGCTGCCTTCACGATCGAACTGCGATGCCACCTAAGAAAGTCCAAGGAGTAGCTGCGGGAGGGTCATCTCCCGGTATACATGTGGATATCTCACCCCAAAACCAGGTTTTTCCTTCTTGGTTTTATATCGGGTTTTAAGTCAAATCATGTAAAGATAAAGTGTTAAGGATAGGATATATTTTTTTTCCGAGTTATTTACAAGGAAGGAGTTCAGTTTAATTGAACAAATGATAATGTATAGAACGTAGTTTCCTTCGAATAGCATTATGCATTTTTAAGGAATTATGAACAAGATTATCTACTTACTATAGTAGTATATTTGAGTTAAATTCCTGAAGGTATAAAAGCTGCATCTTGCACCATTAACCCTATTCCTTTAACAACGATTCATCATGAAATCCATGAAAGGTTTTTTTTTCTCGTTACTCAAATTACTAGGAAGTTATCATTGCTAACTACATTTCTTAGCAAAGAAAAGATTATTATTTGGCATGAGTTCGTTTGCAAGGAAAAAGGAAGGTTAAATTGAATTCATCGACTGAAAAAAAATCAATTATCACAAGGATAATAAATCGTGACGAGGTGATCAATATTACCTTCCAAAAGATAACTAAACCAATCTAAACTTAGAAAATACCATGCTGAAGAGAAAAATACGCCTCGGAAATGATTTAAAGACCAAAAGGCAATGAGTCATGCTAATAATCCATAGGAAAGTGCAAGGCATGAAATGATTCCTAAGTTGCATAAATTGGTCAATTACTGTTCTTTAACTGCATAATTATTAGTAAAATATTGCTTGTTTAGCATGAATCTTGTTTGCAAGTTATAGGATGATTCATTGGAATTAGGTTATAACCTAACCTATGCTTGATCTTAAATCGATAAGTTAGGGTTGAAAATCAATTTACGCATTGACAACAAGTCATGTATTTATGGAAATGATAATGTAATTATCTTCAAGAATTAAACAAATTTGCATAAACCTAAACACCAAAACCCACAGAGTACTCATTTTAGAAGGAGTTAATTCAATTCCAAAGAACTAACTAGGATTTAATGCGTGACCTAGTCGTACGTATTGCTATAGCTGAAACTCCTATACCCTAAATACTTGCCCACATTTACCAAATGTAGGGACATTAAAAAGTACTCCAGAAGTGATCTAGGGTTTGTCCCTAAGAATCTTCGCTAAAAAGATGGAACTTGGAACCCTAGGACTGACAACGTGAGTCTAATGTAATCAGGAATAGATTGTTTCATGACTCCATTTGATGGGTAGAATAGTCCCATATTTCGATGCGACACTTGTGCAACAAGTGCAGAGTCGTATGATTTTGTGATTGGATCACAAGGGGATGACCAATTCTCTGAATGAGTTGGTAGATGCTTATGCAAGTTATCTTGCAAGAGGATGAATAATCGTCCTAATATATCTTTCCGAGGTAAAGATAATTGCTTGGAGCAAAGACAAACCAATAAATTGGTATAACATATGAACTTAAGGTATTGACCAAGTCGGGTTAATAGGGTACGGCCCTAACCCAGGATATAGGGGATCTTGCCAAGTCGCAAGTCATCCCGGATCGAGTGTTGGACACATTCAAAAAGAAGGATTCACTCCTTAGCAATTGGCCAAACAATAAATGACCAATGGAAATATTTGTGCTTGTTACAGATTTAAGAGCACTGTTTTGCTTTGTTTGACCAATGAATTAAAGGATAAATGGATATCTAATGCTTCAAGTTGAAGGCCTGAAGGGAGAGGCAGCTTCAGTTACCCCCGACTGCCTGCCTGACCCTAACCAAGGGGGTTGTTAACCGCACCGGGAAGGTAGACCGAACCCGTCGTGAGAGGTGTCTCCGTTGAGTGCTACTTGGAGCAGGAGGACGCTTGGGTGCCAGGGGGCCTTTGGTGGTAAATCCCTCGCCTTTCGGGCCCTACACAAGAGGCTAACACTAGTCTACGGGCAAAAACTTGGATTGGTGATCCCTGTGGATTGCTGGATAGCCATCGGCGGATTGTGAATAAGCGTACGGGCTGGAATTTATGTATTTCCAAGATAAACATGATAACCTATTAACAAGGAACTTGTTTGACATTGCTTTTCTATGTCAAGTGATATGATTACGTGAAGGAACCAGTGCCGAACAAGCTAATTAAGGAAGCTGATTGATACATGTCCAACTAAATGTGTTAGGTAATTAAATAACTAAAATAACCTGAGGAAAGTGCGGTGGATGTGGCCATAGGTCCATCCTACGGATGGTGGTCGCAGTTGCCCGGAAACTTTTCTCAAATCACGATGGATAGCAGGAAGATCGTCAAAGAACACGAACAACAAAAGCGTTGACCTAGAGTTATGATTAATCCCGATTTACGCTGTTTTAGGGGAACGGAATGGGACTATGCCTTATGACAGAGAGGTTGAGCTTCGCATCCCTCTTGTTTCCCATTCTCCTTGAACCAAGTGCAGTGTGAATCCACTTCGGACCTGGCATTTTTGCGTAAAGTAGTTCACTTGGGCTCGACGCTAGTTGCCATTAGGAAATGACCAATAAGGAAAACCCTAATTCAGGTCAGTCCTAAGTGGGAGCGGCCGGAATACTTCCGCTATGTGGCAGACGCGGAAAGTCCTAGATCACAAACCCGATAACATTCCATGGGAGTGCCGGGCGGAGCTTTCTAGACATCCTTTCTGATGGACTGCTAAGACGTGTTCGGAAGATACAAGTGGACACGTTACACTCCCCCCCCCCCCTCCCCCTTTGATATCTCCTTTAACACCTCTTTCATGCTAGCCACTTGTGTTGGGTACTCGATCTTGCATATTGGCTTGTGATTCTAGGGTGGCACCACCTTACATCTCATGGCACATGGCCACTATGATGTATGGGCCACTCCAAAACAGTAACAAAGATAGAACTTGTCACATATTGGCAATGGAATTGTGTTGGAGAAGATATGTTTTCTTTTAGATGTGTAAGAAGCATATAAGAAGCTCCAAGACAAGTAGATGTAATCACTACAAGTGTTTTTCTATAATACTACCCTCTCTTTGTACTTATTTCTCTCTACCCTTTTGAGGCTCTAAAGAATTCTCACTACTCTTGTTGAATTGATTTTGCTGATTACTCTTCAAGCGCTTGCCAAGCTACTCCACAAATTGGGCTTCCTAATGTATGAGAATGTTTAACAAGCTCCTATATTTTAGGTGAGCATCTAGGCATCCTAGAAATTCTAGCCATCAATAAGCAGCTACTGTTGCTTCTAAGAATCTATATATGCATTTTTTGAGTCAACTCCTAAAAATATCATGAAAAACTTCTATAACAATCTCAATCTTCAGTTCCTGTAACTCTTCTCTAGTGAACAACAACAACAAAATCAAGTGCATTCCCATATTCAATATATCATGGTTATGCTATCAATTTTTCATGCAAGTTATAATTTTCATCATTGCCATGCTTTTCAAGCAATATCTTAACTTCTAGGAACATGAGCTATGCTTGCAAATCATGAAGGAGTGCAATTTGCAGTAGCATATAACCCTTAGATGAGAATGAGAATTGTATTATGTGTGTTTTGCTTAGTTAACTATGGACTATTCTTCCCTCCAATATCTTGGTTGAGCATGGTCACTGTCAACCAATGTATTGCTCATTCAATCTCTCACACAAGTAAAATGGTGCATCCAGAATGCACTATTTTGTCATCATACTTTCAGCAGAGAATGAACATATGTGTTGTATCAATGCTACTACAAGATTATCCCTCTTGGATAATGATTGGACACATATGGTTGAAAAATCCTACATGGGCATGCTCATATATAGCCAATATATTGCCTCTCTAATGTACATGGTAGACTAATGACATGAGAATTGATATGTTAACTTCACATGCTCTTTGTATACTTGGAAGAAATGATACACCAAACAGATCTATCTCACTTTTAGGAGTGATCACGTTTAAGGGGTCCTTAGCATATAGGTTGCACTAAATAATCAGGAGAGACCAATAGATGAGCAATCACATGCAAATGATTATTCTCATGAGTAGCTACAATTAGAGAACTTAGACTACAAACCTCAAGAAGTTAATGGAGAAATTGAAATATTCAGCATGCATTACAATGAATCATCTCAAAGCTGAAGCCAAAATGGTGAAAGACGCACGCACACACGCACGCATACACACACACACACACATACACACACATGCGTGCGCGTGCACACACACACACACACACACACACACACACACACACACACAGGGTGTATTTTTGTGAACAAAGTATCCTAAAGTAGGATTGCGATGGAAATGATTCTTTGAATGCACGCACGCATGCACACACACACACATACACACGGAGGGTGTATTTTTGTTAACAAAGTATCCTAAAGTAGGATTTTGATGGAAATGATTCTTTGAACACACAAAAAAGGATGCTATATAAGTATTAAAGTACTCATGCATTATACTATATGAGTTTTGAATATGAATTGAGGGTTACTCTTTGCTTAAATGGGTGTTATTGAGGCATTTGTATGGGGATCCATGAGAGAGAGAGAGAGAGAGATGGCATTTGCTAAGGGCTTAGGGATGATGTAATGTGGGTATGGTGATTTCTTTGATGGATGTGTTGTCAACTCCATCATCGTCCAACTGCAATCATGATTTGGTTGCAAGTAAATTTTGTTGACGTACTCCCAAAGATTTTGTTTCCCTTTGCTATGCTTATAGGTCTATGTACTCCACTATTACATGCAAGTCCTTCAACATTGAGCATGCTCAATAGCATTAATCACTTTAGAAAGAGCTCATTGTTTGATCTTGGTCACTTATGACAATGTACTCCAAATGTTGATCATAAATCCTTGATCGAACTTTGCTTAACTTTGCTTTGTCATACTATGATTCCCTAAATTCAGGATTTTTTAGGTGCTCCATAAATATCTACTTTTGTGCATCCATGTCCATGCCCTCCATTAGTCTACTAACCCATCTATTTGCCATATTTTTGCATATATTCTTACTTAGCCTATCATTAGTAAACATCAATTTAGCCCTCATATTCTTTAACTTGTCATGATGCTCTCTTTGCTTTGTAGTCAAGTACTCTCTCATTACTCTAAAGCCTTCATATTGACGATCGATGGATAGCTCCCCTTGACACTGTGAATTCTTCCCATGATGTTCTTGATCTCGTTGCAAGTGAAGATGATAGAACACCTACATATCCATGCTTGGAAATCCATCGCTTTGGTTGGATGCCACAAAGGAAGCTTGAGTATGTTCTTGTCAAGAAAACTCCATTGAGAGAGAGGGAGAGGGAGAGAGAGAGGGAGAGGGAGAGAGAGAGAGAGAGAGGAGACTAGAGCTTCAATAGGATAATTGCTCCACAAAATGGAAAAACGAGTGAGAGCTTGGCCAACAAAGTAATTCAGTGGACACATAAAAAGAGAGAGAGGGGAGGGGATAGTGTACTCATTATTGATACCTAAAGGGTCCGGGGGGAAGTGTTATAGCTCATGGCACATATCCCCCTTTAAAATAGAAACAATTTAATAAAATAAGAGCTTACTATTTCCTCAATACCTATACCAATTTTTGGCATAATATACCACTTACCAAACAAGTGTTAATGATGCCCTTTTGGTACCACCGAGCCATGCTTCCACCTAGGGATAAGTTGGATTTTTGGGCCTTATGGATTAGGATCCATCAAGCTTTTATTGGACTAATTTGATCATGTAGTACTAGTATTGGTCTCTTAATTATTCAACTTTGAAAGAAAACCCGTCATGATAATGTCAACTTATGGCTTTTTTCCATTTGATATTTTTAGTCTAATACCATGCATAATGTGCCTAGTTAAGGACCCCTCAATGGCACGATTTAGAGGTCCATCAAGAGACCCTTCCTAACTGATGTCCCTCAAGACTCCTTAGAATAACATGGATTTTGTTACCTATGTTCTCTTGATTCCACTTTGCAATGGAAGATTTTGGCCATAACATGTAAGGATCTATATGAATCGGGATTTCTAATTTGGCCCTAAAGTCACCTAATAGCTTAACTAGTATTACTCCTTAAGCCACTCCATTTCTAAGTCAACTCAAAGAAAATCATATAAATGCCACAGTTAGGCCATAATGAGTGAGAAATGAGGGGGAATAATACACACATTGAACCCTCTATAAAAATAGAGAAGAGGGGAGAGAGTTGAAGAGACTAAGAGCATTAACACAAAAGCAATGGAGACTTGAGCACACAAAGAGAGAGGGTTGAAATCTTCTTCTTCTTCTTCTTCTTCTTCTTCTTCTTCTTCTTCTTTAAAACAAAGGACCAAGCCTACAACACGATAAAAGACTAATATAAAAGTATCACAATATATGTATACACTGTCACTAAATGTGAACCTACTAAGAAAAGAAGAGGTGGCACAATAAATATGCCATAACCAAGGATGGACTCTATGGGCATAGATGGACTAGGTTGGATGTAGTCTAGCCATAGAATTACCAGCATATCCTCATGCATGTCACCTAACATACCAGTGAATAATATCCTTCTACATCACCAAGATGCATAGTAGATATGAGCTTATGTAGAGCCCCACATCTCAACACTTCTCCTCCTTGAGTTCAACATGAGCTCATGAACTCCAAATAGTTGAAGCTTCTTAGCTCCCAAGGCATTGGTGAAAATGTCAGTAGCTTGATCCTCTGTGCTAACATAAACCAAGTCAATATCACTTGGAAGAGCCCACTCCCAAATGAAATGGTAATGGACTTCTATGTGTTTGGTCCATGAATGATATAAGGGATTCGTCACCAATTAAATGCTACTAATATAGTAGATGATAACCTTCTTCTTCACTTACATCCCCAAATCACCAATAGCTTGCGAAAATAAGCTAGCTCACATGCTACAACTGCAACATGTCTCTACTCTACCTCTATACTAGATAACGTAACTATCAGTTGTTTCTTGCTACTCCAAGTAACAATAATAGTATGAAGAAAAAACATAAAACCACTAGTAGACCTCCTATTTGAAATACTACTAGCCCAACCTACATATGTGTAACCATGCAAATCCAATGGTATGCTTGTACCGTAGAATAAGGCATACTCCAATGTGAAATTGACATAGTGTAATGTGCATTACACTATATTCAAATGTGGCTTTTATGGAAGCTACATAAACTTAGTTTTCAAAAAATATGTGTTTTTGAGGTCTAGTAGCCTAGTGAACATCAAATAAAGAAAGCTATTCATAATCTTCCGATACATAGTGACATCCTCAATCAAGTCACTCTAATATACACTAAGCCTAACATTAACATCCAAAGGTATAAAAATAGGCTTGCAAACAATTAGCCATACCATACTTCTTCAATATATGTAATGCATATTGTCTCTATGATAACCATATACCCTTAAGAGTCTTGATTATCTCTATTCCGAGAAAATGGCATAGCTTTCCTAAATTCTTCATCTCAAATCTAGTCTTAAGGTGACCCTTCACATTCTCAATCCTGTCTCACTATCATCAACAATGATAAAATCATCAACATATATAGTAATGACCACAATACCTCTATCACTCTCATATATATAGAGTGAGTGATCAACTTGTGCTCTGTGAAATCCAATGATAATAAGGTATTATGCAATCATGTCATGCCATGCCCTAGGTGCTTGCTTCAACCCATAGAAGGACTTATGAAGCCTACACACATAATCCAGATAACTCTCATCTATATAACCAAGTGTCTACTCCACATAAAGTTCCTCTTACAACTCCCCCTACGAGAAGGCATTCTTAACATCCATTTGACATATAATCTAACCTTTTGATGCAAGCACTGCTATGACAATCCTTATAGTGACCATTTTAGCCATTGGAGAAAAAGTCTCCTCATAATCAATACCATGAGTCTACACACACTCTTTAGCAACCAATCATCCCTTATAGCGCTCAATAGATCCATCTGACTTATGCTTGACCTTGTAAACCCATTTGTAGCCATAATATTTCTTGCCTTTATGTAAAGGTACCAACTCCCATGTTTCATTATCCATAAGTGCAACCATTTCTTCATCCATAGCATGATTCCAATACTCATTATCCATAAGTGCAACCATTTCTTGCCTTTATGTAAAGGTGCCAACTCCCATGTTTCATTATCCATAAGTGCAACCATTTCTTCATCCATAGCATGATTCCAATACTCATTATCCACTGCATCCTCAAAATGAGTGGTAACCACATCCTTCACAACCTTAGTCATGTATGCATAGTGATGAGCTACATAGTTATCATATCTCAAACACTACATTGGCTTTTTTATCTTACTTGACATGTGTGTACTTGGATAACTACCAAGTGTTAAAGCATCCTCTTGTGACTTCCACACTCGAGGAAGTTACTATATGCATTATCCTCTACATCATGTGCATTCAAGGCCTATTTATAAATATCCTTAACTGTGAATTTTTCATCAATAAAACATAACCCTTTTCTATTCAATCTATAAGTAACCCATTTATATTACACCCTTCTATATCTAAAAAATTGTATTTTAAAAATACCTTATTTTGAATCCACATGATGCACACATATATTCATGAGTAACTTATCTAGTCTTCCACATACTAGGTATTTTAACAAATGGAATCCCAAACTCCTAATCCACATCAACATGAGAGAAACCTGATGATACATCTATCATAATAGGTGAGTCTCCAACTTTCTCTTTTAACACTTACAACCACTCAAAGTTGCAATCTTTGTTAGATCCCACATATCAGATTATATTAAAATTTTTTGGATTCTTGTATATATGTTTTTCATGTGAAAATGCATGTCTTTCTTGCTTTTCAAAATGACATGCTTCACATACTTCATGTATCCCATCAACTCTAAACTTAGGCAATCTATCCACAATCTATTTAGACTCCATGTACAACAGCTGCTGCACATTCACATGATCAATTCTCTCATGCTAAACTTCAATATTAGCCATAATACCTGAACCTTGTGCAAACATGGCAGCATCCATTTTAGGTAGACTTACATCAAGAGTAAATAATTTTCTAGCATGTTTTCCTTTTGCAATAAATCACAATTATTTTTTAGATCTTCTACATAATAACCATCGTATGTGAATCAAGCTTGCAATCCCTATTCTACTAGCAAGCTAACCAATAGAAACCAAGTTTCTAGTAATATTTAGTACATGCACCATATCAACCAGGCACTTAGTTTTACCATCTTTCATATTTAAAGAAATATTTTAAACATGAATAATGGGATGTGTTGTATCATCCCATGTCTCCACATAGCCTAGAGACTCTAGACTGCACATGTGGCTAGAGGCACTTGAGTCTACATACCATACATTATTCTTTGATGAACCATTAGTAGTGAGTAATCATAAAGTATTACATAACAAATAACTACTCACTTCTATCATCAATATTTTTGCTCTATTGGATGTATAATTACCTTGTTGCTTTTTTCCATTTCTAATTTTAGTCTTCTTTTTGAAATAGTTTTTAGAATTGTGGCATTTCTAACTACAAATGCCAACACTCCCTACTATCACCAAAATTCTGTTGCCTATTAGAATCTGCAACTTGTCCTCTTTGACTTTCCCTTCCTCGAGAATATCCTCCTCTATTTTGCTCAATGTCATAAATTTGACCACAACCACTACCTTGGCCTCTACTACAATCTCTACTTCTACTAGTAAAGTAAGACACCTATCAAACTTGTTCTTGCTTTGAGAAGAAGAGAAGTCCAAGCCAAGGTTCTTCTCCTCAAGTATCAACATAGAAACCAACTCTAAAAAATTAGGAATACCATTCCTCATATTCATAGATGACCTGAAGCTCTTATATTAACCTCCTCCAAATCCATCTAATCATGCATACATAACCATATCATCATCAACTACAACATTGATAGATCCAAGAGCTTCCACAATACTCATAATCTTCAAGGCATAATCATTAATATTGGACATATTTTCTCTTTTCACTTGGTTTAACTCTAACTTAAATTGTAGCTTTCTAGCCTTTGTGTTTACTTCGAACAACCTTGCAAGATTCTTCCATGCAATAGGAGGGGTATCAAATTCTTAGAAATAGCCCATCATGCTATTTGTGACATTGACAAATAGCCAATACATGACTTTACTCTATGTTTGCTCCTAATATTTGTTAGCCTTTACTTGTTCTAATAGCATTTTATGTAGGAACTTTGAGTGCCACTGCCATATCTCCTTTAATGTAATTCCAAACACCTTTGCTCTTGAAGAAATTTGTTATCTTGAGATTCTATGAAGGATAACTATTTTTATCAAGATTCTCGCTAACAATCTGGTGGAAGTTGACAGATATTTTGACAAAAAAAATGACTTATTAAAAACTGTAATCTGCAAGCAAGATGATACCAAGTGCACTACAACTAAACATGTAATCATTTCTAATGACTACACAATAATAAATGCAATCTACAATCTATATGGTAGATGCCTTCTATATCTACAACCTAGAAAACACCTAAAACCTTACACGTTTGAGATCTATAACATGTGTACTTATAAACTCGGATAATTTACTCATTAATATATGTGTGCATAACATGGGTTCAAAATAAGGTATTTTTGAAATACCATTTATATACATTTTTTACACATAAAAGGGTGTAATATAAGGAGGTTATTTATAGATTGAATAGAAAAGGGTTATGTTTTATTTATGAAAAGCTCTCATATAAGGATATTTATAAATAGGCCTTGAATACACATAATTAGAGGATATACATATAGTAACTTCCCCAAGCTTATAAATAACTGATATAATCGAAACTATAGTATATCGAAAAACTATTGTTGAGGTCACTTGTCCAAAATAGAGGCCGTAATGACCTCTGATGCCAAAAATAACAGTAACGAGTGTAAAAAAGGGCTTATTTATAATATATACAGTGTTTTTCCTACTTACTAAGTTTTACTATGATTAGAGATTGTAACCCTACTAGTATTAGGAGCCCCTTGCAGCTATAATCCATGGAAAATTGAGCAAGGTAGAAGAGCTATTTATCTAATGTTTACTTACTTACTATAGTTCTCTAGTGCCTTCACCTCTGCCTTTAATCAAACTTTGTGCAGTTGTGGGATAGCTCTAATACAATGCAAATAGAGAAGAGGGGAGATGGGTGAAGAGATCGAGCACTCAAACAAAAGAAATGGAGACTATGACTAAAATCTTCTTCTTCTTCTTTTTCCTTCTTCTCCTTCCACACAAAGAACTGAGGCTATAACATGATAAAATACTAATATGAAAGTACCATAACTATAGGTGGACTATGTGGGTGTAGTCTAGCTGTAGTGTAGTCTAGCTGTAGAATCATTAGCATATCCTCATGTCGATCATCTAACATATCAATGAATAATATCCTATTGCATCACTGTGGAACACCAAAGTTGCAGCAAGAAAAGTGTGCACAAGAGGGAGATAGGAGCTCAAAGTACAAGAACAAAATCTTTTTTAATAAGTTGCTCAAAGTACAACTTGGGTACACTCTATCTCTACTTTGATAGTGACCATTGGAAGGTCTTACCACTTGCTAAGACAAGGGCAGTGTCTAGTCCCTTACAAACTTGCCAATCAATGCGGAAGCAAATCAAGGACACCCTTACAAACAATTGATATTCAAATTTGCAATGAATAGAAGGGCTGAAAATCATATATATGTAGTACTTCAAAATATGACTTTGGTGGTCCTTTCTTATGTGCAATCTTCTTCTGAGATTTAATGGTCTTTTTAGGCTTCAATGATGTGAACCTAGACTTGACTTCTGGCTCCTCCTTGTGGTATGGTTTAGTAGATGAACCTTGTGTTAGACAAGGATGGTCTATGATTTCAATGCTTTCTGATGACTCTGAGGAGAGTACAATGACACTCATCTTTCTGATTTCATTGACCAAGGTATTTGAAAGAAACCACACGTGATATGCAGCAAGCAAAACAAGTTTAGGATAGGATGGTCTATGTGTTTATAGTTGTACACATAGCCTTGCAAAATGAAGTAGAGCACTTAATGGTTTTAATTTTTTGATTAAAAAACTCAGATTGAGTAAATACAAGTAACAAAATGATTGAACAATATGCTTTAGTGCTTACAAGCACTCATCTCTTAATTTATGCTTATAGAGATGGTAAATGTTGGTCTTGATGAGCTTGGTAATGCCCTACCAAGGGAAAGAACCTCTGAAATGGAATTCCAGATTAGTAAATAACTCTGGATGTAATATCCCCTGTGCCTCCCCCCATGAGAACCTCCCCTTAAATTTTTTTAATTTTAATACAAATTTTCTTTACTCTCTCCCCCTACCGACTGCATGGTGGGGAGAGAGAGAGAGTGTGTGTGTGTGTAAAGAGGAAGAGAGGGGGGGCAAGCAGTCCCCCCCAGGTGGAGGATGGCAGCCGTTCAAACGGCCATCTCCCCCCACCATATAAGGAAGCTCCCCCCTCTCCTCGTGGTGGTCGTCCACTAGAGCAGCCCCCCTCCTCCTCGTCATCCCGCAGCCCCCGTCCCTCGTGAACAGGCCTCCCCCCTGTGATCAGGAAATGCCGCCCAGATAGATAGATAGAGAGAGAGAGAGAGAGAGAGAGAGAGAGAGAGAGAGAGAGAGAGAGAGAGAGAGAGAGAGAGAGAGAGAGAGAAGAGGAAAGAGGGAGAGAGAGAAGGAGAAGAAGTGAAGAAGAAGAAGAAGAAGAAGAAGAAGAAGAAGAGAGAAGAAGAAGAAGAATAAGAAGAAGAGAGAGAGAGAGAGGAGAAGAAGAGAAGAAGAAGAAGAAGAAGAAGAGGAAGAGAGAGAGGAGAAGAAGAAGAAGAGAGAGAGAGGAGGAGAAGAAGAAGAAGAAGAAGAAGAAGAAGAAGAAGAAGAGAGAAGAAGAAGAAGAAGAAGAAGAAGGAGAGGGAGAGAGAGAAGGAGAATAAGAGAAGAAGAAGAAGAAGAAGAAGAAGAAGAAGAAGAAGAAGTGGGAGAGAGAGGAGATAAAGAGAAGAAGAAGAAGAAGAATTTCTCAGAATACGCCCCTCCCCCTTCATTATTATTTTCTCCACTCAAGGAGAGGCGGAAAGAATTTTGCATAGGAGGATGTGGAAATTCTATCTCTCATACACGCGTCTGCAAGTATGGCCCCAAAGCGTAGTTCCACAAAGATGGCCAGAAACCCTGCAAGTGTGGATGGAGGTTCGAATCAAGGTGGCACTGCAACCGCGAACGGTTCAGCAGGCATCAATACCACTGGAATCAAGTCGTCACTCCAAACCCAAGTTGCTCTATTATTAAATCATAGGTTATAATTATCACGGTGAAAAATCATATTCACATGCATCACATTAATTGAGTATTTGATAATTTTCTAGGTATGAACATAGTTATGATGTATGAAACAAGCAAGATAATTTATGTTGTAAGATGACATCATAATAGGTGAAATCGATTAGATAATTGCATCTAAATTACCAAAAACATCTTGCATCAATTCGTGCATAAAGTGCATTGCTCCTTGCACAAGTTCTTGCTTAAAATGCATTTCAGAGGACATTGAAAGAAACAAAGTGCATCTCCATATCGCAAGATGGATTCTAAGGTACATGTAATAATCTGCTGAAAAGACTAAAGTCCAGCTAGGCTCATACAATGATTACATAAAGTTAGATCATTCAAGAAGGTCATAGATCGTGTAAATAATTACATAGAGGATTATGTTAAGATTGCATGCATAGAAAGAACCTTCGTATGTGTGGCATAAAATATCGTATGGATTATAAAAAAATTGTGAGCATTGAAATGAAGGCATGGCATTACGTTGCGTGCATTAAAGTTGTTGGAAAAATTCAATGTTGTTAGTAATCTGCCAATTGGGATTGAGATCCATGAGTCCCATGTCAAAATCCTTGGTGACTTCAAGAGGGATAGGTAAAAGCTTAAGCGCATGTGAGTATTATTAAGAGGGCTTAAGAAGACTATACTTAAGATGGAGTAGGAGTGTTCTAAACAGAACAAGATCAAAGATAAAGGTACATAGGTACTATAAGGGATCTAGGAGATAACCAGCAAGTTGACCAATCGAGGATGACGGGGTTGTCCATGGTCTATCCTACAAGGAGACCTAAGGTAAGGATAATTAGGGTCAGTAGGGTGCAAACCCTAACCCAAAGAAAAAGGGAAAACAAGCAACCTAGCTTGCCAAGCCCTTGTAATCTCGCCAAGTCGCGAACGATCGAGGATCGAATGCTGAGAGCATTAGGGAAAAAGGAATCACACCTTAGCAGTTGGTCGTATGAATGACCACTGAAATGATCGTGATTGTACACTTAGGTGTATTGTTTGAACTTCTTGGATCAAGGAACTAATTCAAGGCAAAACACTTAATACTTCAGGTTAAAGGCCTGGAGAGAGTGGCAAGTTCAGTTACCTCTAACTGCCTACCTGGCCCTATTCAAGGGGGTTGTTAGCCGCGCCAGGTATATGGATCGAACCCATCGTGAGAGATCTCTTCGTGGGTGCTACTTGGAGCAGGAGGACACTTGGGTGCCAAGGGCTTTGGCTGTAGATTCCTTGCCTCTGGATCCCGCACAATAGGCCCATGTGACTTGAGATGGGAACTCGAGGCCCGTGTACTAGTCTACGGGTGGAACTTGGAGGAGCAATCCTGTTGATTGCTGGGATAGCCTTCGGGCATGATACTTGATGTATTTTGGGACTATGATAAATAAAGATCATATATTTGAAAAATAAACTTGCTTGGCATTGTTTTTGTATCAGTGCCAAAGTTAAGTGAAGGAATCTTTGTTTAAATTGATTAGTTAAGGAAGCTGCTTTTGCATGTCAAACATAATGTGGTAGGTAATTAGATAGCTAAGCAACCCAACGAAAGTACGGTGGATGAGACTTGGGTCCGTCCTATGGAAGGGTGGTCCCAGTTAGCGAAGAACTTTTCTCAAAAGATGTGATAATGAGACTATGAAGACCTAGCGTCCGTAGAGTTAGAATCCCGATTTATGCTGTTTTAGTGGAACGGAATGGGACTATGCCTTATGGGTAGAGAGGTTGAGCTTTGCATCCCTCTCGTTTCCCATTTTCCATGAACCAAGTGCAACATAAATTCGCTTCGACTCTGTTGTTCCTACACAAAGTGCATCATCTGGAGCTCGACGCTAGCTACTTTCTAGAAACTTTGTTGATAGGAAAGGAACCCTGAATTCAAGTCGATCCTAAGTGGGAACGGCCGGATACTTCGGCTCGGGTCAGACTCGGGAAGACCTAGATCTCAAACCCTGTGACATTTCTTGCGAGTGCCAGGTGGTGCTTTCTTGACTCTCTTCCCGATGGGTTGCTAAGATGTGTCCCACAGGTGGACAAGCAGACGCGTTACAGTTGGTATCGGAGCCAAGCAATGAGATCTAAGGATTATAAGGGAACTTAATGGATGAAAATAAAGGGAATAAGGGGGATAAAGAGGGGAAGGTGAGTAGAATAGAGCAGTATTTTCTGTTGAAAACATTTCTTTACTCACTTATGGATGCTGGGTTGTAGAGTCACGAAGCATGGAGCAAGTTCTTGGTGTTCCAAGTCATGTTCATGACTGCAGTGCATGCTTCGAATTATCACTAGAGGCTTGGCATGATGGATATTCTGGACCGCATCTATAATCCTTCACCCCTGTATGCAGAGCGGAGATGGAGGGGAGACTCAGGAATATACTACATAGCAGCCCACCGACTCGCGTACCTTCAAACCAACTTGAAGAGAATCAACTGGATGGAGTACTTAAAGATTGTGAAGCTCTTCATCTTTGTCGAAGCTCGCATAAACACAACTTTGCACGTTAGCGGCTGGCAAGTCAAGCAAAACAAGTATGTCTATGAAGAAGTGACTTGGGTGATCTCTACTAATAGAATCAAAGTGTTAGGGTGTTATGAGAAGAACGGGTATCAAAGGAAGGGATACCCCAAGCTTCCTATGACTTACCATTTCTTAGAAAATCCATGACCCCACTCCATTTTATTATTCCATCCCTGTAGTTGATTGTAACACAATCCTATTTTTCCCAAACTGATGTATCAATCAACATGTCCTACTTATCCAAATAAATGTACTCAAAGGGATATGCCCTCATGAATAAATAAGACTTTTTTTCAATTGTCTATCTTGATCATAAATGTTAGCTGAGGTGTTAAGTGATTAAATCACTTAGCTAAAAAACTGTGCTAGTCATATTAACATAACATAGGAACATATGATAAGATGTTAACATAAATAATCTTATTGTTTAAACGCAACCCCAAGCGCAGGTTCCAAATCCGACTCCTGCACTAAGTTCAATTGTGGCTCAAGAGAAGAAATTCCTTCTCAAATAAATTAAGCCACCGGAGTTTGATGGCAAGGGAAGGACTGTTCAAGTGGACGCCAAGATCTGGATTGAGTCCATGGAGGAACTGCATCTACTAACCAAGCCGTGCTCACCAAACTTAAACTTACAGGTGAAGCGAGACTTTGGTGGAAACAGTGGTGCAGAGACCAAGTGATCTCGGAGGGGATAGTCACTTGGGATAAGCTTAAGGAAGCCGTGCGAGGGAGGTATCTGCCACCTGCCTACCACACACAAGAGATGAATGAATTCTATGACTTGAAGCAGCTAGGATTATCCCTTGAAGAATATTATTTGATGTTTATTTCACTCCTAAAGTATGCATCTCCAATGGATATGACACAAGATGTGTCAAAATTCAGTGATGGGTTGAATCCACCCATAAACACTCGATTGGAATCGATGCGTCCAATGACCTACAAGACGCACTCATTCGAGTTGCTACAATAATACAGGAGGTGCAGACCAACCCAAGGAACAACAGGATTTGGCCTTACAAAGATCACAATAAGGGCATGTCTAAGGCTCAGACCAAGAGAGCGCAAGGTCAGTAGAATCAGGGCCAAAGAAAGAAAGCTAGGGCCAATGCTGTCAATAACTTTATTCCAACACAAATCAATGATTACAACCCACATTGCTTCCATTGCAACGAGCCCGGACACTTCAAGAGGGAGTGTCCCAAGCTTGGCAGAGGACATCGCGAGGGGAAATTCCAAGGTCAAAATAGAGCCACTCATGGCCAAGGAACCACCATTATGGCCAGAGGGAGAACCTCCAATGTTTCCAACAAGAAGCTAGACAATGAAGAAGATCCATCCATGGATGCTGACATTGAGAGGGCAACAGTTCACGCCACTCTTCACAGGAAGGGTCCAAATCACCAATGCTCGGTGATTCAAACTCCATCAGAATATCAAGGTAAAAGCTTCAAAACCCTGATTGACTGTGGCAGTACACATTCCTTCATTTCACCAATCTGTGCAAAGAGATTAGGGATAGCCACAATAGATGCACATACTTTACTTGTGGAATTAGCAAATGGTCATGAGGTTACTTGTACTAGGCAAACTGCTAAGGTGAAATTCTAGGTGGGAAGCCAACTTCTATGAGATTCACAGTAATGAACCTAGGTGTCCACGAATGTTTACTTATAATGGATTGGCTAATACCCGATGATCCCCACATCCACTGTGGGAAGGGCCAAGTCTCCTTCCACAATTTTGAAGGGAAACTAGTCACGACTCAAGGTGAGGTTGGTAAGCCAAAAATATAGTTGGCAAAAGCAACACGGATAATAAAAGGTGTTCAAAATGGTCTATGTAATTAAACTGAATAAGCTAGATCAGAATCAAGAATCTGGAGAAGAAAATTCATGGTTAAAGGAATACGCAGACATATTTCCTAAAGATTTGACAGAACTTCCTCCTCAAAGGGAAGTCGACCACGAAATCAAACTTGTGCCAGGAGTTGCACTGGTCGCAAAGATGCCATATAAGATGTCCATTCCGGAAGCTATCAGACTGAAAGAGCAATTCAAGAAAATGTTAGATCAAGGCTACATCCATCCTAGCAGTTCACCATGGGGAGCTCCAGTGTTGTTCCAAAAGAAGAAAGATGGAACGCTTTGCCTATGCATTAGCTACAAAGGGTTGAATCATGCAACCATGAAAAATAAATACCCCATCCCAAGAATAGATGAATTACTTGACTATCTTCAAGGAGCGAAGGTATTCTCAAAGATAGATCCCAGATCTGGATATTATCAGATAAGGATCAAGGAAGAAGATATTCCGAAGACTGCATTCAGTACAAGGTATGGACACTTCAAATTCCTAGTGATGTCATCCGTGCTAACAAATGCTCCTGCTACTTTCAACAGGTTAATGCAAGATATCTTTAGGCCCTATCTTGATGACTTCATACTCGTCTTTTTTGATGATACCCTAGTCTACTCAAAACAGGAAAAGGATCATGAACTCCAACTTTGCATTGTTCTTGAAACAATAAGAGCACACAAGCTTTATCTCAAGAAGAAGAAGAAGTGTGCATTTTTCAAGCGACCGATTGAATATTTGGGATTCATTATATCAGCAGAAGCAATTTCAATAGATCCAGCTAAGGTCAGAGATGTTCTAGAATGGCCAACACCAATTTCTGTCAAAGAAATATGAAGTTTTCTTGGGTTGATAGGGTGGTACAGAATTTTCATCAAAGATTATGCTTTGATTGCAGCACCTCTGAGTGATCTACTAAAGAAGCAAGTAGCAATTGCATGGTCACCTGTGATGAACCCTTATTTTAGTGCAAAATTGATCAAAAACCATGCTACGTATTGTCAAATGTAGTGCAGACTACATGGTCTTTTGGACATGTAAATCTCATTTGTACTTAGCCTAACAAACTATAAAGGCTATGAACCTAAGAATAATTTTGTATTTTGTGCTTCCATAAAATGAATTTTAAAAAAAAGGAGGTTTGAAAGGTCATGGGAGAGGAGGTTGGAAAAGGTGGTTTTAACTACCTCTCTCCTTTATCTTCTAATCTTACGATTCTTTCTCGCTCTCTTGTTCTGCGCAACTCTCCTTCCCTCTCTAGTGCTTCATGTCTAATCTTATGGGAGAGAGGGAGTGAGGATGAATTCATGGCACTATTTCTTGTGCGCAGAGGTTCATGGCTTTGTGTGAGAGAGGAGAGTGTTTAAGTACTTTGTTTGTTGCTTGGATATGTGGGAGTACTCACAACCTCCCTTTCTCGGGATTCTCTGTGATTGGAAGGTAGTTAATCATTTGGTGCGTCTGCCGGGAGGGAGGTGATCCATGGATTTTTAGTAGCAAATAAAGAAGAACAAAGCTATCAAAATCTGAAATCTGCATATCCTATGCGCTTAAGCATGGGCAGCTTAGCATGGATTTCCTACTCGATGGAAGCAAAGACATGATAACATACGATCAGGGTGGTGTAGTAATCACAAAACGAACAACAAGATGCCTTGAAAGAAAGTAATTGCGGGTGGATTTCTCATTAGAACCATGTTCGGATAGCCTCAGGAAATCGTTGACCAAAAGCAAGCACAAAGAGAAGCATCAAAAGATTAGTGAGATGAACTGACAGATGAAAAGAAGGTATCATGACAGTAAGATCTGGGCGCAGCACATGATCGTTGTATATATTTTAGGGCGGCCTAAAATCGACTATAGAAGATATAGTATGCCATAAATAGAGCGCATCGAATTAGTCTTCTCAATTCCCATCAGTCGGGTCAAAGCCGTTGAAGCCATCGCCAATCCTAGAGAAGGAAAAATGTGGAAGCCGGCCTAACCATCACAAGATTAACACCAAAGTAGCAGTATATTGTAGCCATCGCCATTTGAAAACAATGGGAAGAAGCAACAACTGGATTTCCAATCGTGGACAGCGGTAGATTTTTTCCCTCTATCCATCATCAAGAAAATACAATAAAGAAACCCTATCTCTTAAGTTCCATTCACACATAACCCCTAGCCTCTTCTCTTTCACATAAACTAATCAAGATAATGGTCAAAGCCTAAGCTGCAATCATATGCATGTCCAAGATAAAGAGGCCACGGGAGGAGATCTTCATCGACCAAATCTTAAGTGAGGGTGTGTTGCACTGCAAAATCTTTTTATGGGGCCTTTCTTGCACAAAGCTTCAAGGTGGAAAAGTCATTTTTACCATGTTGTGGGGGTTGTTCTTTTTGTGGACCAAAGGCGTATGGGAGATCCTTCTTGTGTTCTATGTAACATGGAGTTTTAAGAATAAGTGTGGGAGTGTCTCAAGGTCAAAGAAGCCTTTTGATGAAGCAAAGTGATGAAGAGTTGCGGGTGGGTCTTCACCAATCTTGGTTCGCAGGAGCTCACCTTTCCAGTGTGGGAGAAATGATGAACCCTTATTTTAGTGCAAAATTTATCAAAAACCATGCTACGTATTGTCAAATCTAGTGCAGACTACATGGTCTTTTGGACATGTAAATCTCATTTGTACTTAGCCTAACAAACTATAAAGGCTATGAACCTAAGAATAATTTTGTATTTTGTGCTTCCATAAAATGAATTTTTAAAAAAAGGAGGTTTGAAAGGTCGTGGGAGAGGAGGTTGGAAAAGGTGGTTTTAACTACCTCTCTCCTTTATCTTCTAATCTTACGATTCTTTCTCGCTCTCTCATTCTTCGCAACTCTCCTTCCCTCTCTAGTGCTTCATGTCTAATCTTATGGGAGAGAGGGAGTGAGGATGAATTCATGGCACTATTTCTTGTGCGCAGAGGTTCATGGCTTTGAATGAGAGAGGAGAGTGTTTAAGTACTTTGTTTGTTGCTTGGATCTGTGGGAGTACTCACAGCCTCCCTTTCTCGGGATTCTCTATGATTGAAAGGTAGTTAATCAACCTGCTGAACAGACCAACTTTGACAAACTAAAGCAAAGCTTAGTATCAGCACCCATCCTGAAACTTCCTGATCTTAGTAAGGAGTTTGAAGTGGTAACTGATGCTAGCACACTTGCTTTAGGATGTGTACTTATGCAAGAAGGTCATCCCGTAGCATATTCTTCAAGAAAATTGAAGAGCCATGAAAGGAACTATGCTACCCATGACCTAGAGTTATTGGCTGTCATCCATGCTCTCAAACTTTGGAGACATTACTTACTAGGTAACAAATTTTCCTTAGTAACGGACCACAAGAGTCTTAAATGGATTTTCACCTAGAATGAGCTCAATATGAGGCAGTGTCGATGGATCAAAGTGCTGGAAGAATATGATTTTGAAATCAAATATAGGCCTGGTAAAGAGAATGTAGTTGCCAATGCAGTCAGCCACACAAGCATTTCTAAATTCCCTCATTTTGCAAGATCCATCAATAGCAAGGTCTCTAGCCACAAAGGTATCAATGTCAAACAACCCGATTCTTGAGCTAGAAAAAGAAGAGGCATATCATGACCCAGCCTATCAGAAAATGATAAGGGAGATCCCCATCAAGGATCAAGACCCGAAGCTAAAGACGAAGTATCAAGAATTCTCCATTAGTAGTGGGCTTGTCTACTTTAGGACAAGATTATGTATCCCTCCAAGCCAAACTCTCAAGCAAAAGATACTTTGGGAAGCCCATGACTCCCCTTTCTCAAGACATCCTGGTTATGCCAAGACCCTTAATGCGGTCAGAAAGAGCTATTATTGGGAAAGACTCAAGGGAGACGTACTCAAATATGTCAGAATATTTGTCTTGTCAACGCATTAAGGCAGAACATGTTAAAATGCCCAAGAAATTACAACCACTTGACATTCCCCAAATGAAATGGGAACTCATTAGTATGGACTTTATCGTTGGCTTACCCCAAGTTCAGGGAGGATATAACTCTATTATGGTTGTAGTAGATATGCTCACCAAGGTCGCACATCTCATCCCTGTCAAGACAAACTATAAAGCTTTAGACATCGCAAGATTATTCGTCAAGGAAATATTCAAACTTCATGGGTTACCCAGAAGAATCATTAGTGATCGTGACTCTCTTTTCACATCACTTCTGGAGGGCTATCTTTGAGGCTATTGGAACTCAACTCTGTTTCAGTATAGCTTACCATCCCCAAAATGATGGTCAAATAGAATGAGTCAATCAAGTCATTGAAGATATGCTTAGGGCATACTGCTGTCGCGAACCCAAAAAGTGGATTCAATACTTACCACTGGTTGAGTTTGCCTACAATGCTTCTTACCAACAGAGTATTCAAATGACCCCTTTCCAAGCATTGTATGGGCATGATTTTCGTACCCCTTTGAACTTCTCGGATCCAACTTTGAGGGTAGAAGCTTCTAGACAGATGCTGGAAGACATGGATGATCAAATCAAATCAATAAGACAAGACATTCAAGCTGCCAAGGATAGACAGAAGGCTTACGCTGACTTGAAACGACAAGACAAATACATGGTCTTCATCCATGTACGCCCTAAAAAGAGTTCACTATCCTTGGGAGAGTACAAGAAGCCAAGTCCAAGGTATTGTGGAACTTATAAGATCACCAAGTGCCTAGGGTCTAATGCTTACAGACTACAGCTGCTCACAACTCTAAAGATTCATTATGTATTCCACGTTAGCCTATTGAAAAAGTATCTACCTAATCTGAATCATGTACTTGATCATCAACAAATTGTAATGCCTAGCCAAGGAGTTCTTGAGCTACCGCCTGATAGAATCCTAGATGTTAGGGAGAGGCATTTGAGATTAAGGACCTTGAGAGAATACCTCATCCACTGGAAAGATTTTCCAAAAGAGGATGCCACCTGGATGGACGAAAATACTCTCAACCAACAATAGCCCTAGGTCTTCTCAAGATGAGGACATCTCGATTCCTCTAAGGGGGAGAGGATGTAATATCCCCCGCGCCTCGCCCCATGAGAACCCCCCCTTAATTTTTTTTAATTTTAATACAATTTTTTTTACTCTTTCCCTCTCTCCCTCTACATGGCGGGGAGAGTGAGAGAGAGAGATAGAGAGTAAACAGGAAGAGAGGGGGGGCATGCAGCCCCCCCAAGTGGAGGGTGGCAGCTGTTCAAACGCCCCCCACCATATAAGCAAGCCCCCCCTCCCCCCTGGTGGTCATCCACTACAGCAGTCCCCCTCCTCCTCGTCAGCCCGTAGTCCCCCCTCCCTCGTGAACAACGTCCCCCCACCCCCCGTGATTAGGAAACACAACCCAGCAAGAGAGAGAGAGAGAGAGAGAGAGAGAGAGAGAGAGAGAGAGAGAGAGAAGAGGGAGAGAGAGAAGGAGAAGAAGTGAAGAAGAAAAAGAAGAAGGAGAGGGAGAGAGAGAAGGAGAAGAAGAAGAAGAAGAAGAAGAAGAAGAAGAAGAAGAAGAAGAAGAAGAAGAAGAAGAAGAGATAAGAAGAGAGAGAGGAGAAGAAGAGAAGAAGAAGAAGAAGAAGAAGAAGAAGAAGAGAGAGAGAGAGGAGAAGAAGAAGAAGAAGAAGAAGAAGAGGGAGAGGGAGAGAGAGAAGGAGAAGAAGAGAAGAAGAAGAAGAAGAAGAAGAGAGAGAGAGAGAGAGAGAGGAGAAGAAGCGAAAAAGAAGAAGAAGAATTTCTCCGAATACGCCCCTCCCCCTTCATTTTTTTTCCACTCAAGGAGAGGCGGCGAGAATTTTGCATAGGAGAGTGTGGAAATTCTATCTCTCGTACACGCGTCTTTGAGTATGGCCCCGAAGCGTAGTTCCACAAAGATGGCTAAAAACCCTGCAAGTGTGGATAGAGGTTCAAAACAAGGTGGCACCGCAACCACGAATGGTTCATCAGCCATCAATCCCACTGGAATCAAGTCGTCACTCCAAACCCAAGTTGCTCTATTATTAAATCATAGATTATAATTATCACGGTGAAAAATCATATTCACATGCATCACATTAATTGCGTGTTTGATAATTTGCTAGGTATGAACATAGTTGTGATGTATGAAACAAGAAATATAATTTCCGTTGTAAGATGACATCATAATAGGTGAAATCGATTAGATAATTGCATCTAAATT
Organism: Lygodium microphyllum; assembly: GCF_053477565.2. NCBI lineage: Eukaryota > Viridiplantae > Streptophyta > Polypodiopsida > Schizaeales > Lygodiaceae > Lygodium > Lygodium microphyllum. Next base: position 118,004,554 of record NC_141142.1, read on the forward strand.
ACCAAAAACATATTGCATGAATTCCTGCATAAAGTGCATTGCTCCTTGCACAAGTTCTTGCTTAAAATGCATTTCAAAGGACATTGAAAGAAAAAAAGTGCATCTCCATATCGCAAGATGGATTCTAAGGTACATGTAATAATCTACTGAAAGGACTAAAGTCCAGCCAGGCTCATACAATGATCACATAAAGTTAGATCATTCAAGAAGGTCATAGATCGTGTAAATAATTACATAGAGGATTATGATAAGATTGCATGCATAGAAAGAACCTTCGCATGTGTGGCATAAAATATCATATGGATTATATCAAAATTGTGAGCATTGAAATGAAGGCATGGCATTGCGTTGCGCGCATTAAAGTTGTTGGGAAAATTCAATGTTTTTAGTAATCTGCCAATTGGGATTGAGATCCATGAGTCCCATGTCAAAGTCCTTGGTGACTTCAAGAGGGATAGGTAAAAGCTTAAGCGCCTGTGAGTATTATTAAGAGGGCTTAAGAAGACTATACTTAAGATGGAGTAGGACTGTTCTAAATAGAACCATCTTGACCAACCATGGTCAAGGGGATAGATCAATTAAGATCAAAGATAAAGGTACATAGGTACTACAAGGGATCTAGGAGATAACCAGCAAGTTGTCCAATCGAGGACGACGGGGTTGTCCATGGTCTATCCTACAAGGAGGCCTAAGGTAAGGATAATTAGGGTCAATAGGGTACAAACCCTAACCCAAAGAAAAAGGGAAAACAAGCAACCTAGCTTGCCAAGCCCTTGGAATCTTGCCAAGTCGTGAATGATCCAAGATTGAATGCTGGGAGCATTAGGGAAGAAGGAATCACACCTTAGCAGTTGGTCGTACGAATGACCACTGAAATGATCATGATTGTACACTTAGGTACATTGTTTGAACTTCTTTTCTCAAGGAACCAATTCAAGGAAAAACACTTAATGCTTCAGGTTAAAGGCCTGGAGGGAGTGGTAGGTTCAATTACCTCTAACTGCCTTCCTGGCCCTATCCAAGGGGGTTGTTAGCTGCGTCGGGTATATGGACCGAACTCGCCGCGAGAGGTCTCTCCGTGGGTGCTGCTTGGAGCAAGAGGATGCTTGGGTGGCAGGGGAGGCCCTGGCTGTAAATTACTTACCTCCGGATCCCGCACAAGAGGCCGATGTGACTCGAGATGGGATCTCAAGGCCCGTGTACTAGTCTACGGGCGCAACTTGGAGTAGCAATCCTGTTGATTGCTGGATAGCCTTCGAGCATGATACTTGATGCATTCCGGGACTATGATAAATAAAGATTAGATATTTGAAAAAGGAACTTGCTTGACATTGTTTTTGTGTTAGTGCCTAAGTTACGTGAAGGAACATGTGTTTAAATTGATTAGTTAAGGAAGCTGCTTTTGCATGTCAAACATAATGTGGTAAGTAATTAGATAACTAAGCAACCCGAGGAAAGTGCGGTGGGGATGAGACTTGGGTCTGTCCTACGGAAGGGTGGTCCCAATTAGCTGGGAAATTTTCTCAAAAGATGTGATAAGGAGACTATGAAGACCTAGTGTTAGTGGAGTTAGAATCCCAATTTATGCTGTTTTACGGGAATGGAATGGGACTATGTCTTATGGGCAGAGAGGTTGAGCTTCGCATCCCTCTCGTTTTCCATTTTCCATGAACCAAGTGCAGCATAAATCCGCTTCGATTGTATTGTTCCTACGCAAAGTGGATCATCTAGAGCTCGACGCTAGCTACTTCCTAGAGACTTTGCTGATAGGAAAGTAACCCTGACTTCAAGTCGATCCTAAGTGGGAACGGCCGGATACTTCCGCTCGGGGCAGACTCGGGAAGACCTAGATAGCAAACCCTATGACATTTCTTGCAAGTGCCAGGTGGCGCTTTCTAGACTCTCTTCCTGATGGGCTGTTAAGACGTGTTCCACAAGTGGACGAGCGGACACGTTACACTGGAAGAGATAACTCAATGATTAAAATCACTGTTAGTGACAATAGAAGATGAAAAAAAATAAGAAGACCAAGCTTTCAAGCTTGTGGCTATGGCTACGATGAAAGCCATAGTTAGGGCTTGACTCTGTGGGATCAGCAAAAGAAGAATTTCAGGGAACCCTCTTGGGTGGAGATAGCCCACTTGGAGGCTATCAAAGCCCCATGGTCGTTGCCATCATTATGCCTGCTAAGGCCGCGCTACTCTATCAACTGTCCGACTGTTCAAAACTGCGTCAATCTGACATTTTTCTCAATGTCGTCTTCCACATTGCCCGACCTTGCTCTTTGATGTGTCAGGACTAGTTGCCTTGTGTCAGGAAAGAAGTTCTTAGTCAAAGCTAGGAGGTGAAATGCTCTTCTTTGGTCCCCAAGTCCTCCAAGGTCAAAAGATCAACCTAGCTATGGAGTTTGAAGGTCCAAGATGAGAGAAATGAAGATTTTCTTATGCACTTAGTGAGGTTGAGGTTTGAGGTAGGTGAAAGGATCAGAGGAGGCTTTGATACCATGTGGAAAACCAGAGTTGCAACAAGAAAAGTGTGCACAAGAGGGAGATAGGAGCTCAAAGTACAAGACCAAAATCTTGTTTACTAAGTTGCTCAAAGTACAACTTGGGTACACTCTATCTCTACTTTGATAGTGACCCATAGGCTGTTTATATAGCCTTTGCCTGGCTAGGGTTAGGGTTTTCCCTGTCCTTCACGCTATTCACACCCATTTTCCCTCATACACCCTTGCTTACGATGGGTTCTTATGCCTATCTTTTAACAATCACCAAGATGCATAGTGGATGACATCTTATGTAGAGCTAAACATCTCAACGCTCTAGCCGCCGTAGGGTGTAGAAATTACAAGGTGCAATGGACAAAATCTAAGTAAGGAGTAGAGAATACACAACAAATATGAGAAGAATAGAATCTTCTTTAATTTCAAACAAACTAATACAAAGATAACTATGTTCACTCATGTCCTTTCATTGTGAAGCTTGGATGGCAATCCAAATAGATGATATGCAAAGAGCTTAAGGCTACCTAGAAGAACTCTAACTTGGTGAAAGATAGATTGATGAAAGCTTTGGAAAGGTCTTCCTTTTATAGACTGAGAAGGTTGTATAGTCAACTTGTTTGACCTTATTATCAATCTCACTAGTCTACCAAGAAATATTCTCTTTACCATTGGCTTGGGGGTGCTACCCTTGAACCCCATCAAGGGGGTGATTGGCCCTCTTGAGACCCTTAAGCTTGGGGACACTTTCATAGCCCTCAGACCCTAAAATAACTACTCTATCTAACCCAAATGCTAGATCAAAAAATGTCATCTTTTTTCCATCTAATCCCATAAATCTCATTTGACATACAAGTTAGAATCCAACTGAGCTCACTTTGGAGAGGTGTTTTTTTAATATCCCAAGAAGATTGTTTAGTGAGCTTGTCTGACTATATTATAATCCTTGCTAGCCTACCAAGGAATTTTCCAAGGAATTTTCCCTTTACTGTTGGGTTGAAAGTACTACTCCTTAACTATATCAAGGGGATTGCTTGCCTCATTGAGACCCCCCAGCACTAGGGGCCACTTCCACAACCCCTTAATCCAAAAATAGGGAGTCTTTGATAACTCCCACACCCCACAACTCGACGCATTATGCCTCAAGTTGCTACCAACATAACTACTCTATCTTACCCAAATGCTAGATCAATGAAGGTCGTCTTTTTTCCATTCAATCACATAGAACTCATTTGATATATAAGTTAAAATGGGACTCACATATGGCTTCTCCTCATAATGGGGACCTTACAACTTAGAGCACCATGGATCATTGGTGGCACTTTAGGAGGGTGGGATATTGAGCATATCTAATATCCCCCCTCTCAATGTCCCCACCCATAGGCAAACTACATTCTCCATCAATGCTGAGTCTATGAAGATAAACTCGAAGTGGATTCTTTGTAAGAGCTTTGGTACAAGCTCTACTATCCCATTCTCAATCAAGTCATGCACATAGTGATACTAGATCTCAATGTATTTGGTGCGTGCATAAAAATTTGGATTTTTGGCAATGGCAATGCAACTTTGATTATCACATTTTAGTGTTGTTGGATATTCGTCCTATATTTCCTTATGGCATAGGATCCTCCTTAACCATACTATTTCACATGTAGTAAAATAAGCTATCTTATACTCTACGATTGATACAAGACAATGCCATAGTTAGTTGTTTCTTACTAATCCAAGAGAAGATTATTGAACCTACAAAGAAACAATACCCTAAAACTTGATTTCCTAGAATCACTAGTACCTGCCTGATGTGAGTCTCAATTTTTCACAAGAGCACTTTTAGAGTTGTATGTGATACCATAGTTAATAGTTTCCTTCAAGTATTTGAGCATACACATCCCAACTTTCCAATGACTTTCTCATGGTTTGTTTGAGAATTTACTCAAAATATCAACAATAAAAATGATATATGGCATGGTGTTATACAAGCAGATAAGGCTACCAACTAATCTCCTATACCTTCCAATGTCTATAATATCAATATTTTATCTTGAATGGATAACTTCACGTTGACCTCCATAGGTGTAGCTATATCCTTACACTCCATCATGACAAATACTTTTAAGATCTCCCATGCATACTTATTTTGAGAGATGAAGATTTTGCTAGGCTCTTCCTAGACTTTAATCCCCAAAAAATAGTGCAACAAGCCCAAATCTGTCATTTCAAACTCAGAGCTTAAAGCCTTTTGAGTGTGATGATCATATCTTCATAGTCACATATAATAAGAAGGTTATCTACATAAAGGATAATCGCTATAAACTTTTTACCATAAAAGTTGTAATCTAAGCCACATCTTCTAAGATATAGCCTAAAAAGAATTTATATATTTGTTGGTACCATGATCTAGGGAATTGTTTCAACTGAGGTTTCAACCCATGTAATGTCTTCTTTAACAACTTTGTTCTCAAAATGGGGGGGGGGGGGGGGACTCAAACCCCTTTCTCCTTGAGATGACCATTCAAGAACACTAATTTATTATCCATTTAGTAAACTGACCACTTCTTATGAGTATGTGATAGTGGTTATTCAAGCTATTGGAGCAAATGATTCTTGAAAACTAACTTCTTCAACCTATGAAAATCCCTATTTAACTAATCAGGATTTATACTTTTCTAAGCTTCCATCAGCCTTGTATTTTTCCTTCAAGACCCACTTGGTGCCAATCCATCTAGTTAGTTTGAAAAATACTGTAAAAATGACTCTTAATAACCAATTATCATTTCTCCCACTAGTTTAGTGAGAAATCACAAACCAACAAATAGGAAACCACTCCTTGCTTCCTAGATTGTTGCTACAACTACATCATCCATGAAGTCTTCATAACTAGCAATGAGAAATATGAAAATTTAATCATGTCCATATCCAAGTCGTGAGCGTCCTTTTGAGTACAACAACATCTATAACGCCATCTTGTAAAGAACACAAAGAAAACGAGTATATTCTAACAAAGGATATCTATTCCTTCTATATTTAAAACTAGTGTAATGTGGAAAATAACCAATTTGTGAACCACTCTATTGATTAATGTGCATGACATTACACTTTCCAAGTAAGAATTCAACCAAAAAGAAAACATAAGAGTTGCTAGGTAACAAATAATCTCTATGTTGAACAGTGCGCGAGGGAGATGAGGAACGGAGGAAGAGAGGAGAAGAGAGACACGAGACACTGAAAGTGGAACCCCAGAAGTGCATCAAGTGAGCACACATAGTTGGAATATATAGAGGGGACCAGGGATGCTATATATAGACAAACTATATATAGCTAATACCCCTGCTCAAATAAAGGTCCCTAACTGTGGATGAAGAAAAACCCTTGGGGGCTTAAGGGAAAAACCCACAGCTCTATATAGCCCTACTGCTATATTAATATTGAAAAGATATGATTAAAAAGTTGAAAGAAGCTAAGTCACTCCTGAATATACAAGTGCCTGTTGTAGGCATCGAAGGAGCTACATCACTCCTGAATTACTATAGATAAATGAAGGAGCTACATCAATCTTGAATTACAATAGATGAAGGAATCGAAGGAGATAAAGGGCCGTAAAATTGCTTTATCTTGAGAGTGGATATAATCGGCTATGCAACATAATCTGTGACATCAAAAACTTAATAGAAAATGTTATATCAACATTAGAACACAATCACAATGTCATAAATCAACTTAGCAGCTAGAATATACGATGAAAATTTCATCAGCTCATCAGCTAGAATATACGAAACATTAGCTAGAATAGATGAATAACAGCTGGAAACAATGAAACATCAGCCGGAATAAATGAACATACTAGAAACAATAAAACATCAGCTCGTATATCATAAGCTAGAATAGACAAACATTAGCTGGAATATAATAGAAAACGAAAAGAATGAAGCATTAGCTGGAACAAATCAAGAGCTAGAATAAAGAAGAGTAAAGAAGAATAAAGAATGAAACATGGTTTGGAACAACTCAACAACCAGCTACAATAAAGAACGAGACATCTGCTGGAACAACTCAACAACCAGCTACAATAAAGAACGAGACATCTGCTGGAACAACTCAACAGCTGGAATAATAAGAAACCAAAAACATGAGCTGGAATAATAAGGAACGAAACATGAGCTGGAATAACTCAACAGCTAGAATAAGGAATGAAACATCAGCTGGAACAACTCAACAGCTGGAATAATAATGAAACATCAGCATTAGCTGTAATATAGACAAAATGATATGAAACGTAGCATGAAGAGCCAAAAATCAGCTGGAAGAAAGAAACATTTAGAATAATCAAATGATGAACAAAATACTGACAATCATCAGCTGGAATATAATGAGATGAATATTACAATCATTAAAATATCATCAGCACATCAACTATAAGCTGGAATATGATCATCAGTTGGAAAGAATAATAGACGAGATGCAAACAGATTATGAGCTGGAAAATGAAATGTCAGTAGCTAGATCATATCTAAATTCTTGAACCATCAAGTGGTGTAATGAAACCATGAAAGATGAAATAGTAGCAATTAAAATGATGAGAAATTGTACTAAATTGTGCAAATGAAACATCAACAGAAATGTCATATCATTAGTTGGAATATCAAGAGCTCATCAGCTGCAACATCAACCAAAGATCATCAGTTGGAAACATAATATCAAGAAAAAACATTTGCTAGAAAACAGATCATCAACTAGAATATCATTAGCCCATTAGTTGAAACATAAAAAAAGACCCTCAAATGTGATAGACAGTGACTTTGTAAGCATTGTTGATAGTGATAGGCCTATACAGACCACGCCACCTCATACCTCCTCCTCTTCATCTGATTCAATAATCATACATGCTGATTTATTAGAACTCCGCTCCAATTTGCTTCCAAGAAGTTTTTTCTCATCTTCCAAAGCATCATTTATTGCATTTCCATCCTTTTTCAAGTTGGCAAACTACTTGTTATCTTCTAAAGCACTGCTTGTTCCATTCCCATCCTATTTCAAGTTGTTAAATTGCTTTCTACCATCCTTCAAGGTACCAACTGATCCTGTTTCAAGCTGTTAAAGTGCTTGCTACCATCCTTCAAGGTACCAACTGATCCATGTCCATCCATGTGGTCTGTCTTCTGAGATTTGGGCCCTTTTTGCTTCTCCTCTGATGATGTAATATTTTCGTTGTGATAATATTTCTAACCCATGTGATAGTCATGCAAGGGAATTCCAGCATCCAAAAATACACTGACGGTGTGATTTTCAAATTATCTAGAACGTATCTTGATCTCCACTTGCATAAACGAGTTAAAAGAAAAAGAAAAAACTGTTTAGTTACGTGGGAACCTCCTCCTAGGAAGCCAAAAGGATAAGCTTTAGGAATAAGGGAAATTTTGTTTAATTATTTCCCCCCCTTTTTCCCCCAGTGACGGTCGCGCTGGAGGGGAGGGGAATAGCAAGGATGACTGAGCATCCTTGCTGGTTGTCGTAGAAGGGAGAATGGGCATGCAACGGGCCGCGTGGGAGAAAGAGGTCTCCTCTCTCTATTCTATATAAACCAATGTGGAGGAGGGAAAGGGGGGGGCTGAAGGAAATGTCGAAGCCAGCTTGGGTGGAGGATCTGCGTAAGACTGCCGCTGCCTACTCAAGCTACCAGTTGTCATGTTGCATCCGTGAGGAGGAGGAAGAGGGTGGATGGTGAGATGTGCTTTGAGGAGGGAAGGGAGCCGCTAGTTGCCGTCGAAAAACCACGCCACTCTGCTGGCCGCCGTGAGAGAGGGTGAAGACGTTACAAAAAGGGAGGGGAGTTAAGGGTCGTGATGCTGCCGTATGAGGGAGGGAGTAAAGCTATGCCGCCTGCAACCTGAGCCACCACCGGAAGTCGACGCCGCTGCTGCCATGAGTTCGCAAGCTGCTGCCGAGAGGAGGAGTCGTGGAGTCTGCGCCAGCTCTCCTGCCTTCATCCTTCTTCCACGTGGTCCTACATCACACGCCCCCAAAAGCTTCTTGGAAGCTTCTAAAGGGGGGGGGCTTCCTTAGCACCCTTTCCCACTAGAACCTCCAAAAGCCCAATTTTCCCCCCCTCGGGCTTTGAAGAGAAAGCCTATAAGGCCCTTCCTACCAAATCTCCCACAAGCCCCCTAGGCCCGGTTCTTTAAGAGAAGAAGAGGGGCTACCTTAAACCCCCTTCTCACTTGATCCCCCAATAAGCCCATCCCTAGCCGACATTTTGAAGATAAGGAAAGGAAGCTTATAAAGCCCCCTTCCCACCAATCATCCCTAGCCAAGAATTTTGAGGAGAAGAAGAAGAAGCTTATAAAGCTCCCTTCCCGCAAGACCCATCGTAAGAGCCTTTCCGCAAATAAGCTTCAAAGCCCACAAGCCATCCGTAAACCCATTCCTAGCCACCCCGGTTTCTTCCTAAAGAAGCTCATAAAGCCCCTTTTTCCGCAAGCACCGTTCATCTCAAGTCCCGCGAAGGAATCTCCTATGTATGATGGAGAAAGGCAAAGATCATAAGGCTGCATACCAAGGTGAGTAAATTGGTAGACTGCGAAGGCAAACCACAAGCCGAAATCATGCCTACGATGGCCCCTAAAAAGTCACAAGGCGCGCCTGTGGGAGGATCTTCTCCTAGTATATACATGGATATTTCCCAGAGTCCACATATCCAGGTTTTATCTATTTGGATTCCACACAAAAGTATTGAATTAGTCACGATAACTTCATGGATTAGGAAGCACTCATGCATGTTCAAATTCACCTAGTCAAGTTAAATGCAATTGGAAAATGAATTGGCTATTTGAACAATTTACTAGGATTAGCTCAAAATATGAAAATTGGTCATTGGTACGTTCAATGGAATGAATGAAAAGAACATAAGGTGTCTATGCATTTTTAGGACCTTACCAGTAAGTTTCCTTTTGTGCATTCAAAAGTGACGAGCCTAGGTCAACTGTTGCCTCATTACAAGGTTGAAATTATTGAGGTACACCTTTTTATTAGGCATGGAAAGATTAATGGCATGTCACAGTTTTAGAAAAATCTTATTGGTAATGATTCATTAAGAAAGTCGTTATCAACCATAGGAAATAGCAAAGCATGGGAATAATTCTAAGGGCTGCATTAAATAGGTTAACTCTAGCTTCAATTGGCATAAATCTCATTTAACTACGTGTAGTTAGGAAAGGATTGCATGTTGCACACTCATCGCACGTAAGAATTTCATTCATTCAGTGTACGAATATTTCTTTCAGAAATGTAGTTAGGGAAAGGCTGCACGGTTCATTTTAACATAAAACCCTAAAAGCTTAGTAGCATGAATCGTGAATCTAGGTCCTAGTAGGATCAATGGAAGTTATGTGAATTTTAGCAGGTGCTTGGTCTTAACAAGAGTAGTTAGGGATTGCAAATCTAGAGGAAATGAATCGCGTGCTTACGTGAGTTATGACGTAATGCAACTAGTTTTTCCCCTCTTAGATCAAGACAATATCTTTAGGAATGGCTTGTCCTTGTCGTAAGACAAGTAAATGGGTTTACCCAAAACACCTAAACCGCAAAGGACTCATTTAGGATGGTTAAATCGATACAATATACTCCAAGTGCTAGCTAGGGTTTAGCACATTAAGGACTTGACCTAGTTTCACGCATGTGTTACCAAGACGAACCCTTAGACCAAAGGTCCTACCCACATTCATGGAACGTAGGGCACAATTGGACGCTCATGCATAAAACTATCGAAGGTTTCTACCCTAAGGATCACTCGTTCAAATGATGAAACTCGGATTGAGTTGAAATTCCTAGGACCGAACGTTGTTGGCCTAGTGTAATTAGGAATGGGTTGGGTAAGAAGACACTCTAAACCCTGCTTCTCGGTTGGAGATAATTCCGTGACCAGAAAACGCCATTCAATGGGTGAAATGATCCCATGGAATAGATGCGACACTTGTGCAAAAAGTTGCAACGTCGCATAGACTTGTGATTTGTTCACAAGAGAGTTTTGCCATTTCTTGAAATGACGTTGGCAAGTTCTTGCGCAAATTTAACTTGCAAGAGGATGAGTAATCATCCTGTTACATCACCTTTCTTGGGAAATAATTGCCAAGTAAAAGGGAAGTTAGGTATTTGCTTGGAAGCAAATGATCAATCAATAAATTGGAGCGACATGGTCGCCAGGATTTACTGTTAATAAAACCTAAGGTATTGGTTAAGTTGGGTTAACAGGGTATGGCCCTAACCCAAGGACAATAGGGTGAATAAACAAACCACTTGGGGATCTTGCCAAGTTGCAATTGATCTCGGATCGAATGTTGGATGCATTCGGAGAGAAGGATTCACTCCTTAGAAATTGCCAGATAAATGACCACTGGAATTGATTGTGCTTGTAACAGTTTAGAAAGCACTGTTTGCATTGTTTGCTCAAGGAACTAAAGGATGAAAAGATATCTAAAGCTTCAGGTTGAAGGCCTGAAGGGAGAGGCAGCTTCAGTTACCCCCGACTGCCTGCCTGACCCTAACCAAGGGGGTTGTTGACCGCGCCGGGAACGTGGACCGAACCCGCCGCGAGAGGTCTTTCCGTTGAGCTCTACTTGGAGTAGGAGGACGCTTGGGTGCCAGGGGGAGCTCCGGCCGTAAATCCCTCGATTTTCGGGTCATGCACAAGAGGCTAATGTGACTCGGGATTGGATCTCGAGGCCCGCATACTAGTTTACGGGTGGAAGCTTGGTATAGTGATCCCTGGGAATCACTGGATAGCCTTCGGGCGGATTATAGACAAGCCTACACGCGGAACTCCTTGTATTTCAAAGATAAAATGATGAAATGATAATAAAGAATTTGTCTGATATTGTTTTTCTATGTCACGTGATAAGATTACGTGAAGGAACCAGTGCTTAACAGGAGTAATTAAAGAAGTTGATTGTTATATGTCAAATTAATATGTTAGATAATTACATAACTAAAACAAACTGAGGAAAGTGCGGAGGATGGGGTTAGCCGAGAACTTTTCTCAAAAATCTCGAAGAACAGCGGGATGATCATCATCATCAAAACGAATAAATGAGAGCGATAACCTAGAGTTACGTCTTACCCGATTTACGTTGTTTTAGGGGAACGGAACAGGACTATGCCTTATGGCAGAGAGGTTGAGCCTTGCATCCCTCTCGTTTCCCATTCTCCTTGAACCAAGTGCAGCGTGAATCTGCTTCGGACCTGGCGTTTCTGCGTAAAGTAGTTCGCTCGGGTCTGACGCTAGTTGCTGTTAGCTAATGACCAAATCAGGAAAACCCTAATTCAGGTCGATCCTAAGTGGGAACGGCCAGGATACTTCCGCTACATGGCAGACGCGGGAAGACCTAGATCGCAAGTCCCGTAACATTCCATGGGAATGCCGGGCGGAGCTTTCTAGACATCCTTTCCGATGGACTGCTAAGACGTGTCCTGGATGATTCTAATGGACACGTTACAGTTGGTATCAGAGCAAACCAACAAAGGACTTGTTTTTAGGAAATTTTAATAAGAAGAAGTAAAGCAAATGTTACTGTCCCAAACATTTCCTTACTTTCAATGCTGTCTTGCAGAAATATGAAGCATAGAACAAGTTCTTAGTGTTCCGAGTCATGTTTATGACCGCGATGCATTCCATGAATTATCGACAAAGGGTTGAGATGATGAACATCCTAGACCGCATTTACAATCCATCGCCTGTGTACATGGAACAGAGATGGATGGGTGTTTCAGGGATCTATTACATAATTGCCTATCGACCTGCGTACCTTCAAATTAACTTGAAGAGAATCAAGTGGATGGAGGATTTGAAGATCGTGAAGCTGTTCGTCTTTGTTGAGGCTCACGCAAACGCAACCCTACAGGTCGAGGGTCGAAGGGTTAACCAGAATAAGTATGTGTACGGGGAAGTGATTCAAAGAATCCCTGCCGACCGAATCAAGGTTTTGGGACGTCATGAGAAGAATGGATATCAAAGGAAAAGATACCCTAATCTTCTAATGAACTATCCATTCCTGAAAATCGATGACCCCAATCCGTACTACTACTCAGTTCCTGTAGCTGAATGCAACACCATCTTATTCTCCTCGAATTAATGTATTAACTTGTTCCATCGCCCCAAGAAATAATTGTAAGGGCTATGCTGATATGAATGGAATAAATTTTTGTTAAAAATCAACAATTGACTTGATTGTGAATATTGATAGAGAAGTAAAGTGATTTGGTCACTTGGCTAAAGGAATACGCGAACGTAGTTCCTGAAGAGTTAACAGAACTCCCGCTTCAAAGAGAAGTAGATCATGAGATCAAGCTAGTCATAGGAGCTGCGCCAATTGCAAAGAGACCCTATAGAATGTCTATACCGGAAGAAATTGAATAGAAAGAGTCTCAGTAGAGCCGGTCTAAGTCAGAAATGTTCTAGGATGGCCAAATACCAACAACTGTCAAAGAAATACGCAGCTTTCTTGGATTGACAAGATGGTATAGGGTATTCATTAAAAACTATGCTTTGATTGCAGCACCTTTGACAGACTTACTGAAAAAGCAAACGTCCATTGCATGGTCAACTACCAAACAAACTAGCTTTGATAGATTGAAGCAAAGTTTGGTATCAGCACCGATTCTAAAACTTCTAGACCACAATAAGGAGCTCGAGATAGTAACTGATGCTAGCATTCTTGGGGTGTGTACTTATGCAGGAAGGTCATCCAGTAGCATACTCTTCAAGGAAATTGAAGAGTCATGGAAAGAATTATGCCACGCATGATCTGGAATTGCTAGCTGTCATCCATGCTCTAAAGCTTTGGAGACACTACCTGTTGGGTAACAAGTTTACACTAGTGACTGACCATAAGAGTCTCAAATGGATTTTTTAACCTAGAACGAGCTCAACTTGAGGCAAACGTCGGTGGATGGAAGTATCGAAGGAATATGATTTTTAAATCAAGTACCGACTAGGGAAGGAGAATGTAGTTGTCGATGCACTCAGTCGCAAGGTATTCCTTAATTCTCTAATCTTGCAAAAATCCATCAATAGCTAGATCTCTAGCTACAAAGGTGTCCATGCCAAACAACCCAATACTTGGGCTAGCTAGAGAAGAAGCATGCCACGATCTAGCCTATCAAAAGATGCTAAGAGAAATCTCTATCAAGGATCACGACCAAAAGCTACAGGCTAAGTATCATGAATTCTCTATCAATAGTGGACTTGTCTACTATAGAATAAGAGCATGTATACCGGCAAGCCAGTCACTTAAGTAGAAGATATTATGCGAAGCTCATGATTTCCCTTTCTCAGGACATCCTGGCTATGCCAAGACTCTCAATGCAGTTAGGAAGAGCTACTATTGGGAGAGTCTTAAAGGTGGCATTTTCAAAATATGTCGCTGAGTGTTTGTCTTGTCAACGTATCAAAGCCGAACATGTCATGATGCTAGAGAAACTACAACCGCTTGACATTTCCCAAATGGAATGGGAATTCATCAGTGAGGATTCTTGTTGTAGGCCTACCCCAAGCCCTGGGAGGATACAACTCTATCATGGTTGTGGTTGACATGTTTGCTAAGGTTGCACCTTTTTCCTGTAAAGATAAAAGTATAAAGCCTCAAACATTGCAAGGTTGTTTATCAAGGAGATATTCAAGCTACATGGGCTACCCAGAAGAATCATTAGTGATCGTGATTCTCTCTTCACATCACACTTCTGGAGAGCTATCTTTGAAGCCATTGGGACTCAACTCTGTTTTAATACAGCTTACCATCCCCAAACCGATGACCAAAGGGAGCAAATAAATCAAGTCATCAAGGATATGCTTAGGGCATACTGCTGTTGTAAATCAAAAAGGTGGATTCGATACTTGCCTTTGGTTGAATTTTCCTACAATGCTTCTTACCAACAAAGCATTCAGATAACCCTTTTCCAAGCATTGTATGGTCATGACTATTGAAGTCCCCTAAACTTCTCAGATCCAACCTTGAGGGTTGAAGCGTCTAGGCAGATGTTGGAAGAGATGGATGACCAAGTGAAGTCAATAAGATAGGACATCCAAGCCACCAAGGATAGACAGAAGGCATACGTGGATCTGAAGCATCAAGATAGAATCTTCGAGGAAGGAGACATGGTCTTCATTCGCGTACGCTCAAAGAAGAGCTCCCTATCCTTAGGAGATTGCAAGAAGCTAAGTCCAAGGTATTGGGGACCATACAAGATCCTCAAGTGCTTAAGACCTAATGCATATAGACTGCAACTCCCTAAGAACCTAAGGGTTCATAATGCATTCCATATTAGTCTATTGAAGAAGTATATACCTAATCCTAACCATTTACTTGATGACCAACAAGTTGTAATGCCTAGTCAAGGAGTCCTTGAATTAAGGCCTGATAGGATCCTGGATATTAGGGAGAGATAAGTGAGATCCAGAACCTTGAGAGAATGCCTCGTCTAGTGAAAAGATTATCCCGAAGAGGATGCAACTTGGATAGATGAAAGCTCTCTCAACCATCAATATCCCCAGTTTATCTCGAGATGAGGACATCTCGATTCCTCCAAGGGGAAGAGAATGTAATATTTCCGTTGTGATAATATTTCTAACCCATGTGATAGTCATGCAAGGGAATTCCAGCATCCAAAAATACACTGACGGTGTGATTTTCAAATTATCTACAATGTTTCTTGATCTCCACATGCATAAACGAGTTAAAAGAAAAAGAAAAACCGTTTAGTTACGTGAAAACCTCCTCTGAGAGCAGAATTTAGGTGACGGGAAGTGCTTAAAAATAGCTAAAAATTATGAATCTCAAGGGAAAAATATTCACCGTCAAAGGCGGCGGCTCGATGTAGGACAATTTTAAGCAGAAGCAATCGACGGGCGCCCAAGTGACACATCCAGATTTTTAGTAATTTTTCTGTCAGTCAGGACGGGATGTGGGAGCTGCAGGCCGGTCCGGGATGCCGAGAGGGACGCCCAGAAATTTACAGCACGACAATCGGAGTCCGTACGAGGAAGTGGCCAAAAAACTGGCCGGGGTGCCCAAAAAGGGGCCAAAAAGGAAATTTCAAAAGGTGTGAATAGAGGGGGGTGACCTTTGGCACCCCCCCTAAAAAAAAACTTCATGGAGGGGGGGCGGCGGCTGTTTTCAGCCGCCGAAAAAAACGCGCCCCCCCCACAAATGAGAGATGGTGGCTACATACAAGCAGGGGAGATGAAGGCACAGCCGATCTACAACATGTTTTCGCTCTCCATTGCCGCCCTTTGCGCGAGATATGGTGGACTGTGCAGGAAGCCCCATTTTCAGTCTTTCTCTCTCCTCCTCCTCTCTCCTCTTAAACCCCGTTCGTGCGTAGAAGAATAGAATGGAAATGGACGGTCGGATGGATGCCGATTCTTGACGAGATTGAAGGGCAATGCCAAATCATTGTAGATTGCTGATTCCAAGCAAAATTCATGGCTGGAAATCAGTCGTGGGACGCGCCAAATTAAATGGAAAAAAAACCGCAAGTCACGGTAATAATCATTTTTTCAAAGGAAATGGTCTCTTTATGCAAATTTGGTTGACAAAAATGTGTTCATATGGATTGAGTTTTGAGTATGTCGTGGTTTGAGTTGTTTTCTGTCCCTTCATCATTAAAAATCAGAAAAAACATGTGTCGGATGGTAGAAAAAAATAAACCGAAACACGAAAAAGCAAAAAAAATGAAGAAAAAATGGATTTTCTGGGGCTAAAAATGATGAAATAAGTTAATCCACATCTACTGAAATTCTATTCTTGCTGAAATGAACTAAGGGCCATAGCCCCTAATCTGTTCTTAATTTTTAGTAATTAAAAAATGGGAGAAAATGGGAAAAATGGCAAGAAAAGGGTGGAAAAACCCTAAAAAATAGGGGAAAAATACATTTTGGGTTTCGAAAAATAAGGATAAATAAGAGCAATGTTTGTGAATGTTTGTGGGGACTGAAGAATGAGGATTTGCCTCAGTTCAAACCCACCTTCTTGTTCTAGCGTGTCTTTTTCCGCTTTCTACACATAAAATGATGTCAAAATACCTATAAACCTATCCAACGATGCAATATTTAAACGGGGAAGGGTAGAGAAGTTGAAATATGTCTAAATGCCGTGTGAGATGATGGGAAAGTGGCTAATTTCTATGCATAGCATTTAGGACGGATGATAATTAAAATTAAGAGCTTAGTAGCACGAGGATCACCTCGGTGCTAGGCCCATGCAACGAAGCACGAACGGTAGTTGGAAACCATTAAAAGAATGTTTTCGCACTTGTGCACGATACTGTTTTGCTAAATGGTTGAGCACTAGGCATCCACCAAATGCATAGAGCATGAAAAGAATTTAGAAAATATCAGGGACCAGCTCCTGGACATGCATTGCAATTGGTTTATTAGGACATGACCTACGATGAGAGGCAGTGAGGTACCCATGCTATAGACTAGTCGTGGGGGTCTAGGGGAAAGAGAAGTAAGGACAATGGTACATTCCTGGACACGCTTATTTGGTACCTTGAGCGACTTTTGTGCGAAATGTTTATATGTTGAGCGACGCATCGAGGGGCCAATCCCCAAGGTGTAGGAGAGTCGCAGAGGGTTGACGGCATTTGGAAGCTCTAGTGCTCCCCTTCCTTCTATAAGCCAGTCTACGTCAAGTACGGGAGGTGTAACCCCACCGTCCCCTATTCCTAGTGCAAATCCAATCCTTGTCATGGCGCAGCCTATTGCAATTCCAGCAGGGACGACGGATTTGCCGGCTCTAGGTCACCCGCTACCCATTTTTAATGGGTTAGTTGAGGAAGATGCGGAACTCCACATTAGGGAGTTTCAAAAGCTGATGTTTAACTGTCGGATTCAAGAAGAAGGACATTTAATGATGTTCTTCAATATGACTCTCAAAGGAAGAGCCGCTATATGGTATCATGGTTTAGAAGCCGGAACCATATTGAATATTGATGCATTTTATGGAGCTTTTCGAAGGGAGTTTGCCCCTGAAAGGGGTGGGCAATATTGGTTGCGTGTACTTAACATGACCCGTCAAGAACCACATGAGGATATTCGTACTTATGCGAAGAAGATAAAAGAGGTTTTCCGTAAGTTGGACACCTCTATTCCTATCCCCGCAGCTGCCGAGTTACAATATTTCCTACATGGTTTGGACTTTAATATCCAATTGCAGTTGAGTAGTGTCCCCTTGGGGGATATAGATACTGCCATTACACGAGCATAAGAGGTGGAATCTCGACTACAAGCAGCCTATCCTTCTCGAGGCAATTCCAACATGGGTTTAGTATTGGGAAATAACGTGGCAATGGCCAATGGCAGTAGTGGCCAAGGGATAGCGATGGCTAACCCTAATGGGAGAGGAAACATGATGCAGAATGTCCCGTTATTACCAGCTCCCCCTAGCATGTCGATGCCTACGGGCAGTCAAATGATTCCAAGTGGTGGAGGCCAGGCGATCAATTCTAACACCATGCCTGTGATTCAACAACCTGTGCCTAATCGAATTGTTAGGCCGATGGAACGACATGGTAATGACCAAGGCTATGAGTCGAGTGCTTCCAATGTTCTTGGCAAGGTTAAGGACATGATGAAGCATTATACCGACATGATTACGGAGCAGTATCGGCAAATAGCCGTTGATGTCAACTTCCTTAAAAAACAACAAAATTTGATAGGAAGTAGATACCCAGATGAGGGTGCACCTTCGAGGTTTAGTTGCAAATGGTGTGGTGGGCAACACTATCCAAGGAATTGCCCGAATGTTAAGTACGACATCTGTGGAAAATCCGGCCATTTAGCAACTACTTGCTGGAGTAAGATCAATTCCCTCCAGTGTGGTAGTCGGCAGCCAGGGCCTATTAATCATCGTGCGCAAGGAAATGATTCCCAGCGAGAAGACGGGCCTAAACAAATACTTCAACGACCAAAGACTACAGTAGAGGAGCTACCAAGTGGTAGTGGGGTTAGTTTGATTGAGGCTATACGCATTAATGATGCTGAAACCTCTAATCTGCGAGCTGTCCTTACAAGAGGTCAAAAGGGTCGAGAGGCCGACAAGGATAAGCCTGTCCATGGAAACCCTAAACAAGGCGACAAAGGGACGCAAGTTTTGGATCCTGCCATGGAAGGGGGACCTTTGAAGCCCGTAGAAAGTAAAGCCGATAAGGAACCACCAAAGAAGAAGGTGAAAGTTAAGAAAGAGGCAATAAAGCCAGTTCAACGACCTAAAGAGCGGATGGTTTGGCGTGAAAAGCGAGCTCTATCGAACTATCATGAATTCGATTTGGCGAGCTCTCTTTGCAAAGTCAAGCCGGATGTGAACCTTTTACAGCTTATTAAGCTTTCCCCAGGAGTACGCAAGGAATTTAGAAAGATTTTACGTACAGGGTATATTGTAGAACCTTTGGGTATTGCGCGAGTTGGTGATGACTGGTTTGAGCATGCTAAGAAGCATTGCCCAAGGGTTGCAGCCTATGTCGATCGGATATTAGTAGATTATGCCATTGTCGACACGGGATCATCTGTTAACATTATGAGTTCTGAACTAATGGAAAGGTTGGGTCTTGCAATTCAGAAAGATACCTCCACAATTCTCAGAATGGCAGATGATAGTTTGAGACAGCCAGAAGGCTGCATTACTAAGGTCCATGTCACTGTTGCAAATGTAGAATGCCTGTTGGACTTTAGAGTGATTCGTTTTGCAGGCCGTCCAAGTTACCAAGTATTACTCGAACGACCTTGGATCTTGCAAGCGGACTGCCAAGTAGATATACCCATCGGTCGGCTAATATTCGGCAGAGGTGCCCAGCGTGTGGTGGTTGATGCTTATCCTGAGTCCCCGCAGAGTGAGAGAGCTCCTCTATCTTCTACAGAATTGGAGACATTAGAAGATTTATCTGCCAGTGAGACATCATCGAGTGATGAGTCCAAAGAGGGATCCACCACGGAGGACATCTATCAGATCACTTTGAACGAGCCGATAGAGGCCCAAGATCGTATAAGAGATGCAGATGTTATCGAGCTAGACCTTGGTACGCCTGATGATTCGCGGCCAATTAAATTAGGTTCTATGCTCAGCTCAGCAGAAAGGGAGGACTATGTGGCCTTGATCCAGGAATTCCATGATATCTTTGCCTGGAGTTATGATGAGTTGAGGGGCATTCCTCCTAGTCTTGCTGTTCATACAATTCCGTTGAAAGAGGGCAGTCGTCCTGTACGGAAGAAAGTAAGGCGCATGCCTTTTGAACTGAGGGACGGGCTGTTTGAAGAGTTACAGAAGCTTCGAAAAGCGGGTTTGATTTTTCCTGTGCAACACACGGAATGGTGTTCGCCAATTGTGATTAGAAAGAAGAAGAATAATCAAATCCGTTTATGTGTAGACTTTAGGGAGCTAAATAAGCAGACAGTTAAGGACTACTACCCGTTGCCATTTATTGACCAGATTTTGGATCAATTAGCGGGTAGGGAGATATATTCGTTTATGGATTGCTTTGCAGGATACAACCAAATGGCAATTGGAGAAGAGGATAAGTTGAAAACAACTTTTATCACTGTATTTGGTACTTTTGTGTACCATGTGATGGCCTTTGGTTTATGCAATGCGCCTGGTTCGTGGCAACGAACAGCAGATAAAACATTCGGTGACATATCCCCTGAAGAGTTGAAGGTATTTATTGATGACTTAGGGGCCGCCACCGTGAGAGTGAGGCAGTTGATCATTTTAAGAAAATGCTTCGAGCGTTGTAGACAATTCTGCATCGCCCTAAACCCATGGAAGTGTGTTTTTGGAGTACCTTATGGGCTATTGCTGGGTCATGTGGTCAGTTCGGTAGGAATTGTGACAGACCCCGAGAAGGTCAAAGTTATAGTTGCCATGGGTCCACCACGCACTCCGAAGGAAGTTCATAGCTTTCTGTCTTCGGTTGGTTATTACCGTAGATTCATAAACGCCTTGGTAGAAAGAACGTTGCCGCTTACAAATTTATTGTCCTTTAGCTGTTCATTTGTATGGGGTGACCCTTGTAAGGTAGCATTCGAGGATGTGAAACAAGAGCTAGCAAGAGCGCCCGTTTTAAAAGCACCTAAAAGAGGAGAGGTGTTCTATATATTCTCAGTAGCCACCATGTATAGTATCAGCTGCTGTTTAGCCCAAATTTGGGAAGAGAAGTGGTACCACCCGATTGCTTTTGCTAGTCGGAAGCTGGGGTTATCCGAAATCAACTATACTTACATGGAGAAATTGTGTCTAGCGATGGTCTTTGGGACCAAGAAATTCAGGCATTATATTCTCTATGAGAAAGTTGTGCTTTATACGAAGACGGAGGGGCTTCGATTATTGATGAATAAGCTACAGCCGCCTGATCGTCTAGCAAAGTGGTTGATCACTTTGCAGGAATTTGATTATGAAATCAAGAGTAAGCCACCAAGGTTGCAAGGCATCGTGGAATGTCTTGTGGACTTTGGGGAGCCGAAAGAATCTGTGGCTGAAGGTAGTGACATGGAGTTGTTATTTAAAATAGATACGGCATCTATTCCCTCCTGGTATGCTGCAATAACGCATTATTTATCGACGAGAGAGGTGGGATCCAAATTATCTAAAGCTGAGAGAAGGAAAATTAAGCAGCAAGCGTTAAAGTTTGCCTTGATCGCAGGTACATTATATCGGCAAGGGGTTGATGACATCTATCGCCGATGTGTGATGCCTGACGAGGTGCCATTCATTTTGGAAGAGTGCCATGATTCTACTTGCGGTTGCCATTTTGCTGGACGGCTCACAGCACAAAAGGCTTTAAGAGCAGGTTATTAGTGGCTTGCCATTTTCCAGGATGCGTTTGCGTATGTTAAGCGATGCGATATTTGCCAACGATATGATAGTCGAGACAATAGGAAACGACCACTCACCCCTATTATGGCGATACTTCCATTTGAGAAGTGGGGAATAGACTTTGTGGGTCCTATTTGTCAAGATTGTGGGAGAGAAGGAAGGAGTCTCACTTGTATCTTTCTTGCTTGCACAATGGGAGAATACACACAAGGGTGGAGGCTGAAAACAGTTTTCCTCTTCTTAGTTGTGTAAGCCAAAAGAACTCAAGTACAAAGAAATAGAAGAACCCTAGATATGGGTCTCAAACCAAACTCAACTAACTAAGGTGGCATACTAACTGAGCCACGAACTAGAGTAGATAAGGATAGCTATCATGTAGCTATTATTCAGGGGCGGTGTACCAACCGCATCTGCAACTGACAAGTCGGTGACATAAATACACAACGGTCACCCTGGCGTATCACGAGTGGAGCTCGATATCTCAACACTCCCCCTCGAGCTCAATCCCAATTCCTGCACACCAAGCAGGTCTTTGAACTTGCGCAACTTCTCTGCGCCCAATGCCTTCGTGAATATGTCAGCTACCTGATCCTCTGTGCTGACATAAACTAGATCAATAAGACCTAGTAAAACCCTCTCTCGCACATAGTGATAATGCACCTCAATGTGCTTTGTTCTAGAATGATAGACTGGGTTATTTGCCAAGTGTATACTACTCATGTTGTCACAATAAATGACAACTGGCCCATCTGTAGACTGATGCATATCATAAAGTAGCTTATGCAACCAAGCTACCTCACATGCAGCCATTGTTGCACCCCTGTACTCAGCCTCTGTGCTCGACAAGGCAACTGTAGGCTGTTTCTTGCTGCTCCAAGTGACTGCAGCACTCCCAAAAGAGAACACATATCCACTGGTAGATCGTCTATCAGAAATACTACCAGCCCAATCAGCATCAGTGTATCCATGCAACTGTATCTGAACCCCAGTCTCATAAAATAGTCCATACTGCAATGTGGACTTCACATACCTGAGTATGCGTCTAGCCGCATCCAAATGTGGTTTCCTTGGAGCCTGCATAAATTGACTTACCAATCCAACAGCATAGCTCAAATCTGGCCTGGTAATAGTCATATAAATCAAGCTTCCTACTATGCGTCTGTACATAGTAGGGTCTTCCAGAAGCTCACCTGCATCTGCGCTCAGCTTCACATTCTGCTCCAAAGGAACTGAAATAGGCTTACAGCCTGTCATCCCATATTTGGACAGCATGTCCAATCCATACTGCCTCTGCAAGAGCTGTATCCCACTTGGTGATCTAATCACCTCAATGCCCAAGAAATAACGCAGCTCTCCCAAATCCTTCATCTCAAACTTCTGCTTCAATAGCATTTTCACATGAAGGATATCTTCATCACTGTCACCTGTCATAATCAAATCATCAACATAAATGACAAGTAGCATAATACCTTTCTCTGTTTTTCTCACATAAAGTGAGAAATCTGCCTTGGAAAACTGAAAGCCAATAGTGACAAGATACTGTCCTATCTTGTCAGACCATGCTCTAGGTGCTTGCTTCAAGCCATACAAGGCTTTCTTCAACCTGCAAACAAACTTAGGATGAACAGCATGCACATAACCTGGTGGCTGCTCCATATAGACCTCTTTTTGCAAATCATCATGCAAGAAGGCATTCTTTACATCCATCTGATGTAAAGACCATCCCTTTGATGCAGCCATAGCAATGACCGCTCTTACGGTTGCCATCCTTGCAACCGGACTGAATGTTTCTTCATAGTCAATGCCATATGTTTGTGCATACCCCTTGACTACTAATCTTGCCTTGTATCTGTTCACAGAACCATCAGCATTGTGCTTCACCTTATAAACCCACTTACAGCCAATTGCATTCTTACCTTTAGGCAAAGGTACCAATTCCCATGTAGCGTTTGCTTCCAAGGCATCCATTTCTTCATCCATGGCTTTCTCCCATTTTTCTTTTCCCATGGCTTGCTCAAAAGAAGTGGGTTCTGGTTCTTGTATCACCTTGACCATATATGCATAGTGAATGGCTGTAAATCCATCATATTTCAGCCTATCCACAGGATACCTAACTCTAGTAGACCTGCACAAAGTGGATTCACTCCCAGGTGCTCTCAAAACATCCCTGGTCTTCCTTACTCCAGGTGTAACAATAGAAGGAATACCCAACTCATCATCAATGCTCTGTTCTGAGCCACTGGATTCACCATCCACATAAGAGTGACCTGCATTCACATCAAACATGGGCTGATCAACCTTCTCTTTTCCTTTTCGTGATACCTGCATACCACTATCTGTATTACTTTGAGAAGATTCTCCTAATCTCAATCTGCCTGTCCATGGCGAAGAATGTGAACCACTGCTAGAGGACGCTCCAGGTCCACTAATATTTTGTGACTGCTGCTGTGAATTCTGTGCAGCATTACCATTTTGTGCATCTACATCATCAATCACATTTACTGGTTTATACCAGCTACTCATCTCATCAAAAACAACATCTCTGCTCACTGTAAACTTACGAGTAGAAGGGTTATAGCATCTATACCCTTTTTGCTGTAGAGAGTAGCTTTTGGATCCAACTTGGATCTCAGCTCATCTGGCACATGTACATAGGCAATGCAACCAAAAATTTTCAAATGAGAAATATCTGGTTTCCTACCAGTATACCTCTCCTCTGGAGTCATTCCATGTATTGCTGCAGTGGGAGTCATGTTCATTATGTAGACTGCTGTAGCAACTGCTTCAGCCCAATAAAAATCTGGCAAGTCTTTTTCATTGAGTATGGCACGAGATACCTCTCCAATATGCCTGTTTTTCCTTTCTGCAATTCCATTTTGTTGTGGGGTATAACTGCATGAATATTGCTGCTTTATGCCATGCTCCTGCAAGAACTTTGCAAACTCATTTGAGAGGTACTCTCCCCCTCCATCTGACCTCAGGCATTTTATTTGCAGACCTGTTTCTTTTTCAGCCATAGCTTTAAGGGTTTTGAAATACCCAAAAACTTCACTTTTCTTTTTCATAAAATACACCCAAATTTTTCTGCTATAGTCATCAATAAAAGTGACAAAATAATGATAGCCTCCAAGAGATGCAGCTTTAGTAGTCCACACATCAGAGTGGATTAATTCCAATGGCTTCTCACTCTCTTGAACATGTCTAGGAAATGGTTTCCTTGCTTATTTTCCAAACTGACAGGCTTCACATACCTTATGCATTTCTGCAACCTTGAATTTTGGCAATCCTGCAACAATATTTTGGGCCTGCATTGATTTAAGTCGCTGTACATTAACATGACCAATGCGTTTATGCCAGATATCAATATCTGCAACTACACCGGTCCCATGTGCAAACATTGCTGCACTCAATTCAGACATGTCTGCATCCAACGTAAACATTCTGCCCTTCTTCTTTCCTTTTGCTATCAAGCGATCTTTATTTTTCATATCCTCAACAAAGCATCCATGAGGATTAAATCTGACCTGCAAGCCCTGCTCAACCATTTGACCGACAGAAACCAGATTCTTGGTGATATTCGGGACATGAAATACATCGGACAGGTATTTCTTTTTCCCATCCTGCATAGACAAGGGAATTTTTCCAATCTACACAATAGGATGTGCAGTATCATCACCAGTCTCCACAAATCCTGGTTTTTCCATTTTCCTTGCATCCTCCATCCATTCTGCATGACCTGTCATGTGGTTTGATGCACCTGAGTCAACATACCATAAATCATTGCTTTCTTCTGCACTTGTCACAGAATTGTTCATGTGCTGCACCATGAACAAATGCTCATTTCTGTCATCACCCTGTCTGCTAGAAGATGCATAATTCCCTTGTTGCAGTTTTCCATTCATGATGTCATTCTGCTTTTTATAGCAGTCTTTAGCCATATGACCCATTTTACCACAGTAGTAGCATTCAACATTACTGTTTGCATTTTGACCTCTTTGCCATCCACCATGACCTCTTTGGCTCCCCCTGCCTCTAGAGTTACCACGTCCTCCTCCATAGGACTGGTTTTCTTGAGTTTGCTGCATATTCTGATTTCTACCACGGCCTCCAAATCGGCCTCCTCTACCTCTGCCTCTACCTCTTCCAGCATTTGAGTAGAAGACAGCTTCTTTTGAAGTTCCTCTTGAAGAAGATGCACCACCATTTCTCTGTTCCTCAGAAATTAGAAGAGCAATCAACTCCTCAAAATCAGGAAATCTTTCACGAACTGAAATGGATGTCCGAAACTGTGCATAATCCATTCCTAGACCATTCAAGGTCACAGAAACTAAATCATCATCTTCCACTGGTGACCCAATGGAAGCAAGTGCATCTGCAATCTTCTTCACCTTCATATGGTAGTCGTTGATGCTCATATTTTCTCTTTGCACATTGTGCAACTCTTGCTTGAGCTACATTTTCCTGGCTTGCGTATTTGTGCTATACATTTTTGACAAAGTATCCCATGCCTCCTTTGGCGTACTTGCATCCTGAATATGCACAATCATAGAGTCTGAGTGCTAATAACCCATAGGAAATTGCAAAGCATGAAATGATTCTTACGTTGCATAACTCTAGTCAATTATCATTTTTCAATTGCATAATTATTAGTAAAAGACTGCCTGTTTTAGTATGAATCTTGTTCGCAAGTCCTCGAAAAAGAAATGATCAAATATTTTAGTTTCGATGATAAATTAGAATTAGGTTATAACCTAACCTATGCTTGATCTTAAATCGATAAGTTAGGATTGAAAATCAATTTACGCATAGACAATGAGTCATGTGTTTATGGAAATGCTAGCGTAATTATCTTCAAGAATTAAACAAATTGGCATAAACCCTCGCCTTTCGGGCCCTACAGAAGAGGCTAATGTGACTCAGGATTGGATTTCGAGACCCGCATACTAGTCTACGGGTGGAATCTTGGATTGGTAATCCCTGTGGATTGCTGGATAGCCTTCAGCTGTTAGGAAATGACCAATAGGGAAAACCCTAATTCAGGTCGGTCCTAAGTGGGAACGTCCGGAATACTTCCACTACGTAGCAGATGCGGAGAGTCCTAGATCGCAAACCACATAACATTCCATGGGAGTGTCGCGCAGAGCCTTCTAGATATACTTTCCGATGGACTGCTAAGACGTGTCCTAAAGATAACAGGTGGACACATTACACTCATTCTCTCATTGCTTCCTTTTTATATTATTATTTATGTGGAGAGAGAGAGAGTGTGTGTGTGTGTGTGTTTTTCTTTTTGCTACATTGTGGTTTATGTGAAAGGGAGAAAGAGAAATAAGGAGAGAGAAAGAGAGAGAGAGAGAGAGAGAGAGATAGAGCAAGAGAGAGCGAGAGAGAGAGAGAGAGAGAGAGAGAGAGAGAGAGAGAGAGAGAGAGAGAGAGAGAGAGATTTTCTTTTTGCTACATTGTGGTTTATGTGAAAGGGAGAAAGAGAAATAAGGAGAGAGAGAGAAAGAGAGAGAGAGAGAGAGAGAGAGGAGACATGGAAAGAGGGAGATTAAGAGGGGCAGAAAGAGAGGGAGAGGAAGGAAGGGAGATATGGAGAGATTGAAAGAGATGGAGGTAGATTAAGAGAGAGGGTGAGAGAGAGAAAGAGACTAAAAGAGAGTTAAAGAGAGGAAGAGATAAGGATAGAGATCCACGTGAAAAGAGAGAGGGAGAGGGAGGGAGAGGAAAGGAGATAAAGGGAGGAAGAGAGGGTGAGAAAAAAGGGAAACTAAGAGAGGGGTGAGGGAAAGAGAGGAAGATAAAGAGGGAGGGAGAGATATGGAGGGAGATTAGGAGAGACAAAGAGAGAGAGGGAGAAGAGAGGGTAAGAAAAAGAGGGAGATTAAGAGGGAGTGAGATTGAGAGAGAGAGAGAGAGAAAGAGATGGAGGTTAAGAGAAAGGGAGATTAAGAGGAAGGAAAATATATTAAGGAAGGGATGGAGAGAGATTGAGGGAGATTAAGGGAGGCAAAGAGAGTGGGAGATCGACAGAGGGATTAAGAGGTGGAACTTGAGAGATTAAGGGAGGGAGGATAAGGGATATTAAGAAGGAGGAAAAAAGAGGAAAGGATATTGAGATATTAAGGGAGGGAGAGAGAGGGGTGAGGAAATTAAGAGGGAGAGAAAGAGATTAAAAGAGAAAGAGAGATTAAGGGAGTGATCAAGAGAGAGAGTAGAAGAGAGAGGGAGAGGGACATTGAGAGAGTGTGTAAGAGAGAGAGGAAGATTAAAAGGGAGAAAAAGAGATTAAGAGAGAGGTTAAGTAAAAGAGGGAGATTAAGAGGGAGGAAAAGAGAGAGGGTAACTCGGGTAAGTTACATATGAATATGTGTGCATCACGTGGGTTCAAAATAATATATTTTTAAAATACTATTTTTATACATCTTTTACATAAAAAATGGTGTGATATAAAGGGGTTATTTACCAATTTAACAGAAAAGGATTATGTTTTATTTAGGTAAAATTCATAGATAACGATATTTATAAATAGGCCTTGAACACACATGATGTAGATGATATACATATAGTAACTTCCCTAAGGAGGGTAAGAAGAGAGGGATTAAGATGGAGGGAAAGAGAGGGAGGAACATAAAGAGAGAGGGATTAAGATGGAGGAAAAGAGAGGGAGGAACACAAAGAGAGGGGGTAAGAAAAAGGGGAAGAAAAGAGGGAGATTAAGAGAAAGGGAGAGAGAGGAAGGTGAAAAAGGAGGGAGATGTAGAGGGGGTTTAAAAGAGAGGGGCATTAAAAGAGAGAGAGTAAGAGAGGGATATTAAGGGAGGGGAAGAGGGTTAAAAAAAGAGGGAGATTGGGAGGGATGGAAAGATAGGGAGGGAGATAAAGAGAAATGGTAAGAAAGAGAGGGAGATTAAGAGGGAGGGAAAAATACATGGAGATTACAAGAGAGAGAGTAAGAGAGGGATATTAAGAGAGAGAAAAAGAGAGGAGATTGAGAGAGAGAGAGAGAGAAAGAGAGAAGGAGGGAGAGAGGGAAAGGGAGAGGGAGAAAGAGAGAGGAAAATAGATTAAAGAATGGAGATTAAGAGATATTAAGAGGGAGGAAAAGAGATTAAGAAAGGGAGAGAGGAAGGGGGATTAAAAGGGAGGGAAAGAGATGGAGGTTAAGAAAGGGGAAGATTAAGAAGGAGAGAGTAAGAGTAGTATGTCTCTTTTTGATTATGCAGGTCGCCACATTTGGTTTATAGAGCTGTATGATTTGACAATTCACAGACTAGGACCTAGAGGGATTTTTTATTTGTATATTGCCAAATCAAATGGTGCGCTTCAAAGACAGAGCATATGTAGAGTTGACTCGGTCGACATTCTCACGTTCTACCTTGATATGCTCCAATGCATCGATCTCCAGTAGGCAAAGTTGATGCTCTAGGTTGGCGATCAGAGTGGGAGGTAACTTAGGTATGCCTTACTCAATTGGTGGAGGTGGTGGCTTTGGTGGATGCTATGTAAAGCTGCTGACTTCCTCTCCTCATCATATCAAGACTAGTTTCAAGGGATGCTTCAGAGATACATATGCTACAATGCAATGGTTGGTTGATACTCCTTACTTCCATCAAGGTTCTTGGGAGGGTAGCTCTACTGGTTACTACGGGGATACATATGCGGTGTCCTCCTTTCATTGATCAAGTGGATGCCCATCACTTGTATTGGCTACACCAATAAGCACTTGTACTCCTATGATACCAAGATTTACTCAGTCATCTATGGGTGGCACCCTTGTAGGTGCCACTTCTACAAATATACCAGACATACATAGATCTCCTAGTTATGCTCAAGAGTGTATCCCTAGGTGGGAGAGAATATACACTAAACCTACCCCCATTAGGCTAGACATAATTAGTGGAGATGTCCACTAATGCTATGTATATGAATGATTAGGGGAAGGGACTCATAGCACGTATGCGCTAGTTGTGCCAATAGGTCTTTAGGCATAGTGTATTGGATAGGTGGAAAAACATACTAGAGGATAGCAATGACTATTTGATAGCATCCTTGCATGAAGAGTTCCTGGTACCTTATACAACTAACTATTTCTCAATGGAATGGATAATGGAGTAGATGTGTGCCTACATGCTCCACAAATGATCAAATACATGAAAGGCAATAAAGAATGACATAGAGAATCCCACATGGCTAGATAAAGAGGACTAGAGCAAGCTTGGAGAGGAGCTTGGTTCCTCTCCATAGCAATAATGGCAGTAGTAGTGGGAGGTGGTAAGGACATGACTAGAGGCAGCAGTCATGCATCACCTTAGGAGTGGTAGCCATAGGACCTACCTAGAGAATTTTTTAAGTTCTCTATTATTATAATAGATTTCTTATTTTCTTTGTTGCTCATAGTACGAATCTGAATCTTTTCTAGCCTTATACTCCATACACGCTTTTCACAACTCATTATATACAACTCACTTCTATATACACATTTTTCCTTCATTGTATGCATCTCACACATTAAGCAATATTTATAGAGGCCTTTTCATATTATTCTTTTTTCTATCCTATCATTCACATGTCTACAATTTATCAAAACATGATGCATTTCTCTAGAATTTGATCAATGGATTACTTGTTTTTAGCAATGTGTTTACAATTTATTGAATCATGATATATCATCATTTAAGCTTAATTGTATGTTTGATTCAATGTGAAAAAATCAACCCTTCCATCTAATTTTTTTAAATCTAAAATGTTAACTATTACTGTCATAAATTTTATGGTAAATGTCACTATTTTATTGTAATCACTCTAGTAGCATTGCTTTAGAGCAATACTAATAGCAATGTTGATAGTGATGCTAATATCAATGCTGATAGTGACACTAATAGCAAGTGTTCTATGACAATGCTAATAAGAACACTTTAGCAATGACATGGCCAATTTTTCATAGACTAAAACCATTGCTACAAACATCGATATGAGCTGTATATGTTGTAGTGCTCTTCCCATCTTCTCCCTTCTCTCTTTGTCTCTCTTTCTCTTCTCCTACTCCCTCTTTATTCTTAATTTTTTTCAAAGAGAGGGGAAGAGATAGACAAGAAAGGGAGTCATGAACATAGAGTAGTGTGCTCTCTCTTCTTCCATTATTCATTCATTGTGTAACACACAGTCTAAGTCACACATACAATGTATGCAAGTAGGTCAATAATTGATCAAACATCTCTAACTTGAGTTAAGTCTGATGGATTCAATATTATAACACACACATGGCTGGTAACAACTAGCTATAAGTACACTAAGTTGAGTAAGTGTCAATACCATTGATGAGCTTGATTTTCAATACTCCCCCTAGAGCTCAAGTCAATTGCTATACTCCAAGTAGCTCTCTAAAATTAACAAACTTATCTCTACCAAGTGACTTGGCAAAGATGTTAACTACCTAGTCTTCAATCTTCACATGAAGCATATCTATCTTTCCTATAAGTACCATTTCCCTAATGAAGTGATAATAAACTTCTATGTGCTTTGATCTAGCATGATAAACTGGGAAGCTAGCCAACAACACACAATGCAATGTGACCTTCCTATCCATATGTTTACCAAGCAATGCTTCAATGCACTTTGTAGAGGAACCATTAGAGAAATACTTATATGTGAACCCTTATGTCTCTTATGATAAGGAATATTGTCCTATATGTAAAATTTTAAACCTTTCCTCTTACATGTTACCTTGGCAAATGACTCGGGGGGTTCATTATATATATGTTCTCTATATAACGTGCGTTCATGGCCTATTTATAAATATCCTAATTTGTGAATTTTTCTTGAATAAAACACAACCCTTTTCTATTCAATCTGCAAGTAACCCCTTTATATGACACCCTTCTGTATGTAAAAAATGTATAAAATTGGTGTTTTAAAAACCCCTTATTTTGAACTCACGTTATATATACATATATTCATGAGTGACCCCCCCTGAGGCAAATCATGTATCCAATTTGTGAAACACCATCCATCGAAGCACAAGAAAACACTAAACAACTAAATTGTAAACCCTAAGCCTTAAACCCTAAACCCTAAACGTTAAACCAAGCTCTAAACATGAAACCCTAAACCCTAGACATTAGATCCTAAATGATAAAAGCTAAACTTGAAAATCTAAACCATAAAGTAAGCCCTACACCCTAAACACATAATTGTAAAACCTAGTCCGCAAACTCTAAATACTAAACCATAGACCTTAAACCCATCTAAAGATCCAATGAATAAATTATAAGTGCATAGAGAGTGCCCAACATCATTGAGTTCATTATCATGAATAGTACCACAACTGTATTGCCATGTTGCCATGAATGAATGCATCAAAGTTGAGTGGCTTATATTTATGTACAGTTATTGATTACACACTTTAAAACTTATGTTTAAACTCTCTACCAAAGTAGTCATACACCTATAACTACTTTTAAAAATGCACATACAAATGCACTAATGGTGAGATTACAGTGCTCCTTTTCGCATTCTCTACATCGTATAAGTAAAATGTTCACAAGCACATGTGATTTTGTGTACATTTTCACATATCTTTACTTGCACATATATGAACTCTTTTCTACATGAATTTAAACACATCACATGATGGATATGTTTATTCGCACATTAATTGAGATATGCAAGTTCCAGGTTAGAGTGTATATGCCACTTTAGGGGTGCCCACAATTCTTCTTACAAATTTTAGACACTACAAGTGCACTAAGCCCTTGAAGTGGGGCAAATTGTGGCCTTGAAACCAGGCACATTCAAAGAGCAAATGCATTATGGAAAAAAGGAAAGCTAAAGCTGTGGAGACATGGATGCTTAAACAACAAGGAGTCTTCTTTAACATGGTACTAAATGTTGCCAAGACAAGAGAGGAAGAGACAATTGATGAACTCAAAAGGAAATTAGAGATGGCAAGGAGAGCACTTAAACATGGATTCCATGCCAAAGCATCCAAACCTAGCACCAATTTAGATGTGGAGGAACAAAGAGCTCATCTAATCACAGCTAGATTAACCATGTAAGAACTTGAATTGATAGGGTTTTGGTAGCTAGACCAGTGAGCCCAACCTCCCCCTGAAGAGATGAGAGAGTCAATACATGAAGAGGGTTCAAAATTTGAGCATGACCATATTGAGGAAGAGCAGCCATATGAACCAATCCCCACACTACAAACACAAGCACAAATAGAAGAGCAAGGTAAGGAGGCCATACCTCCTAAGAGAATGGTGGAAGTGCAACATAAGTAGAGAGAACATGTAGAGCTAGCACAAAGAAAAATCCAAGCTAAGCCACAATAAGTTTCTAATGTGACTATTCCTCAAAGTGAGGAGTGTGATCTTACGAATTGGAACCAAGAATTTGTAGTATGGAAGCATCA
The DNA here is from genome assembly GCF_053477565.2 of Lygodium microphyllum. NCBI lineage: Eukaryota > Viridiplantae > Streptophyta > Polypodiopsida > Schizaeales > Lygodiaceae > Lygodium > Lygodium microphyllum. The sequence continues at coordinate 118,037,321 of NC_141142.1, forward strand.
AAAAAATCACAACTGACACTTTGAATTTGCCTTCACCTTCTCTCGAATATTGGACAGTATTATCTCCAAGGGTAGTGGAGGAAGTGATAAAGCTCTCCGTAAGGCTAGAGAAGTGATGGTTGGAGGAGAGAATTAGACACTCCACAAGGTGGCAATGAAGCCTAAAAAATATTGGGAGGACAAGGTGATAGACATGCCCAGGAAAGTGAAGGGGTATGAAGCACAATCAAAGTGATGAATAAACATCTTGGACTCTAACTTAGATGCTTGGATTGAATTTTGTAATACACTACCATACGAGAGGGATAATCCCACCTGCATGCCCTACTTGCAGAGAATTGGAGTTGATTTCAACTAAGAGGTGCATGGTAGGTCCGATTTCCCTAAGATCTACAATGTGAATACTGCATCTCCAGAGGAATTGTTAACCCTCACAGAGAGGGGCCTCTGCCCATCCATATGAAGCTTCCTCAAGGACTTCTCTTCTTGCCCCTATCCTACCTTCATCACCACTTATAATTATCTCCATCTCTTAAGGATCTTACTAAAATAAAAGGCTAATGCAGACGAAGAGAGGTTACCACCCCTCTTTTTTGACATTTATTGAGAAATAGATAGTTGCATAATGACCCGTGATGAGAGCCTCCCTTTTGCCAACATTTTGTATGAGCTTATTAGAAGACATGAGGGATAGTAGGTTTACTGGGTGCAACCACCCATTTTTATCTACCATACCCCTCAATGTAAGAATCAACTGGAACGATTGTATATAAAGCAGAGCTTTCCTAAGTAAATCTCTCAAGCCTCCCTGCAATTTGACCCTTGCTCATGAATGAGATGCCACTTAACGTACTCTCTTGTAGTTTTTTTAAAAAGAAAAATATAAGAAAAGAAGTGAAAAAAAAAGAAAAAAGCAATCCCTCCATTTGTACTCTTTGAGTGTCAAAACCATTGCAAATAGGGACCACCCTAGCCCCTCCCCCACTTTACAACTTAGGGCACATCAAGGGTAGGACATTTTGATAGATTTTTCTTCCTAAGTCATACACAACACCTCCCTTTTGTAAAAGATGCAGGATCTAGTGCATAATAGATGCGGAGGTTATGGAGGTTGGAAGAGAAAGAGTGAGTTCATGAAGACACTGACATGAGTGGCTGTTACACAAGTGAGTTAGGTTCGAAGATGGAATCTTGGACTCATAAACACAATCTTATGTATTGACACTACAAGATATAGGCCTTCAACCGACGTTTAAAGCGACGAAAATACAAACAACAAAGTTTTCCCCCATCATCGCAAAAAGCGTCGTTATTAACGATGCCATAGAACAGTCGGTATTGGTGTCGCTATCAGCATCACTATTGGCGTCACTATGCACGTCGCAAACCGTCACTATCAGCGTAGGTATTGGCATCGCTATCAGCGTCGCATTTTGGCATCGCCGTCGCTATTGGCGTCGCTATGCACGTCGTAAACCGTCGCTATCAGCGTCGGTATTGACGTCGCTATCAGCATCGCAAATAGCGATGGTTTGCGACGTGCATAGCAACGCCAATAGCGACGCGAGCAGTAAAATTTACGACGCTAATAACGACGGTAACAGGGAAAAAAAAAATTGTGGCAAGGCAGCACTACTGTGTACAATGCGCTTGCAAACAAAAACAATGTATACTGAAATCATAAAACTGATACATGAAATAAATACATGATCGCATAAAAAGTGACTGGTACAATCATGACAGGATATCACTAATACATTAAAAAAATATCTACATAGATCAGGGACTCAAAAATAAAGGTGTGTGAGCTCCATGGATCCAAGGGCGAGCTACGCATCCTCGTCCCCCGAAAGCTCATCCCGCCGCAAAGGAGCATCGAACGGACTTTGCAGAAAAAGAAACAACACATCAGTCCACCATACAATAATGCATTCAAATATCTCAAGGTAACTACGGACAAGAAAGATGAGTGGCTTACAAGGCTACCACGTCTATACAATTGGTCGATCAATGCCCTGAGACCGTGCCTCTGTGCATATCGAGTCTCAAGGCCAGTCGGATCGCGATTTGTAATGGAGTGCTGCAAAGAAAAAAAAATGCTAACTATTAGAAATATGATTGTCAGTACAAAGAATATTTCAAAAAAATAAATAACCAAAACAAAAGAAAAACTTACAAAGTCCTCCAAATATCTCATGTGGCTGCCATTCCCAAGATGATGGACCACTCCGGCCTTGAGTCATGCCCTTGCCATCTCGCACTGCTAACTCCAACGTCCTGGAGAATCTGTAGCCTCCTCCCTCAGTCGGCGCCAGTCGTCTACATCTAACCACTCGGGCTTTGCAGCCCTACTCTTGATTGCCTTGCGTGCGTTGGATCGTCTATATGGCATGTATGTATGCATGCAATCCATCATCCAGCCCATAGAGAATCTATCTACTGTGGCTGGCACCGGAAACTCCTCGTGCAAGGCTGCTACTATGTAGTCCTTACTCCCCTCTGGTACGTTCTTCCAATGATCCAAGACATTGTGCCGAAAAATTTATTGGCACAACTCTCTCATGCGAGCCATCACCCTACTCCCCTCATCATTCATGATGATGGCTCCTGACCTACTATCAACTAGATATCCATAACCCCTAGGAGTCTACCTAAGATGGGTCGTCTCCCATCTGCGTCCATGCTCCTAGGCATATCCTGGACACCCCTGTGCATCTGGTATACCGACAGGGGTAATATCTATGGGAGTGGCACCCACAGGGGTGCCACTTGCTCACGGTTGTGCAAAAGCCAGAGTAACTGGAGTAGATGTCCCCACAGGTGTGACAAATCCTAGAGGTGACGCAACTCCAACTGAACGACGAGATGGAGACACCGCGTCCGTGTCTCCACAGCATCCACCTGAGCCACGAGAGCGAGGAGTGGCACCTGTATCCCATGTCGACCGCGGGCTCACTGCCGCTGGATCTCTGTAGCATCCCCCTAATCCCGATGCACTCCCTCCCTCTAGCCCAAGTCGTGAGCGTCGAGATCGTTTGCTCGAAGCCGAAGCATCTGATCACACTGAAGCAGATCTAGCAGAGCGCCCTGATAAAGACAGAGACAGCTCCTGGTCTGCCATCTCTCTGAATCTGGCGATCTGGTCTGGAGACATGCATGTGAAGATGTCGTGTAACTCCTCATCCCTCATCCCTCGACTCATCTTGAAAATGTCACCTACACAGACAAAAAATGATGTTATAATAATCAATTTAAATCATACAAATCACAATAATATAAATCATTTTAAAAAAATCTCACTTAAAATGCATATCTTATATACCCTTATAAGTGATTGGTCAACGAATTGAGTAAGTGGATGCTCCAAGTATGAAGTATCCTATGGTCCCATGTTAATCTCCTAACACAACTCCGCATACACTGAAAGGTCGATAGACATGTCACCACAAAAGAATGAGTCTGCCTCATTCTCAAAGAGTTCTTGGACTCCTATATTTCCATCTATGTTAGCCGATGCTGGCTCCAAGCTTTCGATGGCCTCCACCCCTTGCAATATGGACCCCTCTATTTGCATATTATCTTCATCTATACTCGGAACATCGCTTTGATCATATACTCTCGCACTTCGGGGAGTTGAAGGTATAACATACCACCATTGAGGTTGTCGGGGGTTTGGATAAAATATTACCTATTCACAAACATGTACAAGAGAGTTCAAACCATTGTGACATAAACCATGTCGTAATACAATTAGCAAGCAAATGAGTCCATGCACCTATTCACAATGGACCGGCAACACAAAGGTATCACGTAAATCCGTTCTTTTTTTTTCAGAATCTATTTTAAGAAATCCAGATGGACCTCGTCGAACTGTTGCTCCTACTCCTCCAAGTACCACTTTGAACCATTGCACATCGAATAGTATCATGGAGAAGCTACGGTAATCCACTGTAACAATACTTTGCAAGTTTCCAAAAGACTCCATCTCATCCACAACCGTGTTTGGATCCGTTGCTCATTGCCGGCTCTCTTGATCGAACCTTGCCATGATACCACAATCCATTGTGGAGCGCATTTTGTCAATATGCTCCACGCGAAAATGCCATCCGCACAACCATGATGCACTATATATTTTGTATTGTACATTGAAAAACTCAAAATTAGATGTCGCATATAAAATTTAGATACGATAGATTCTAAACCCCTCATCACCTTTGGACTACATCCCCTCGAGAATTTCCACTCCTCCATTGAGACCTCTGTTCCTTCGCGAGATGCTGCGGTCAAAGCTCCATACAACCATCGCATTCACATAAACCGCGGCATCTCCTCCATGTCTTTGGGATATCCAATTGGTCGATGACGCATACTACGTGGGAATTTAGCTCGCGCTTCCTCTCGATCTTGCCTAGTGATATGGTACTTGGCGAGCCACGTCTCCATAGAGGCATGGTGCAACATACAAAAGCGATTCACTTTCTCTTCCATTGAGGCATCCATTCTTTTTTCTACCCCATTTCCAACCACCACATCTCCAGTCAGTCTATCATCGTCCTTCAGCGACCATAGCATTTCATTGTCTGGTTCCACTGTTGGTAGCCATTGTGAAATATGCACTAGCGCCTTAGACACCAACCAACCTTTGGCCATGCTACCTTCTGGCCGAGCTCGTTGTCACACAAAGCCTTTCAGGGTTTTCATGAAGTGCTCCAAGAAGAACATCCATCACGTATGGATAGGTGTAGCAATATCCACTTCATCCACAAGATGCACAAGAAGGTGGATTTGTATCGTGAGCATGCTAGTGGGCAGGTATTTCTCAAAGAGTCAGACCGTCTCCACTACTCCCCGCCTCGTGGATTCAATAGAGGATGTCTTAATCTCCTTCTATGAGATCCGTTGCACCAAAGTCAACAACTTGTAAATGGCCCCACGTATTTCTGGAGTAAGACATCCTGCGATCGCGATCGGTAGTACAAACTGCCACAAATGAGAAAGCATTATGAATAATGGCTACATTCCAAATAGCAAAATGCCCACGCTAATTACAATCCATTCGTAGTACAAACCTGATATATCTTATGCCAGTCATGGGATTTCAGCCCTGATAATTAGTCGTCTTTAGAAAATGCGGACCTAAGAGAACGCATCATACCTGTCGGAGTGCGGATAGAGTTAATTACTTGCTTCACAATGCGCTCTTCTTTAGTGGACAAAACCCAAGGAGCACGAGGAAGCTGCACGCGACCATCAGTACTCAATTGCGGCCAAAGCGCCTCCATCTTTCCTACCTCCTTCAAATCCATTCGTGCCCCTATAGTGTCTCTCTTTCCTATGATGTGGTCCCATAATAAGCTGCCCACATTCTTGAAAATATGCATGGGATCCAACAAGTGTTGACCTGAAGTGGGTCCAATATGGCAACTCCTAGAAAATTGAGAACGGTCACATTCCATTTGGATGTGATTCCGCGTGGACCATTTTGAGCTCGTACCAGCTTGCGACGTTCATACGTGTTGGAGGTCATCCAAGAAAACCTTCCTTGAGTTCATGATCCTCCAGCAAGAAAGCAACGTGTCCTTGATATACCATCTTCTTCATGGTTCATGACCTTCGGGAGTCTAACTGTGGCCCGCACAATGGACATGCATGATAACCTGAGGTAACCAGACCTATTCCAATACCACGACCTAGTGAATACTTTATTGAACGAGATAAAATATAGATATTACCAGCAAGAACGGAGGCCTGCTCACCTGAGCACTCCCCCAATCCTGGAAAGTCATGCATCGTCCACATGAGAATGGCTCGAATATTGGCTGACGGCAGACCATCGCGCCTGCTCATATCTTGCATAGTGACCCCCTCCTCCCACAAAATCTTAAGCTCATCGACTAATGGATGAAGATACATGTCCATATTTTTTACTTTGTAGCGGCCTGGGACGAGCAAGCTAAGGATAAGATGTCATTTCTTCGTAGAAAGCCATGGAGGGATATTGTAGTTGACAAGAACTATAGGCCACACACTGTAAGAAGTTGAGTGCAGACCGAATGGGTTCGCGCCATCCATTGCGAGACCAAGCCAAAGATTCCTTGGCTCTCGGGAAAAGCTGAGAAGGTAGAGTCAATGTGGCTCCATGCGCGCGAATCCACTGATATTCATTGAACTCCATCCGTGGACCTATTCTGCACATGCCACGTTGTCAAGCTCACCATGCCGGACATATGAAACATGTGGTTTATGCAGGGGATAAGCGGAAAGTGTCTGAGAACTTTTTAAGGGATGGTTTTCCCTTGCAATTCCTATCGATACCTGTGAGCACCACACTTTGGACATGTCTCCATAGTCTCGTATTCTCCTCAAAACAAACAGCAATCGTTGATACATGCATGGATGTTATTGTAGTCCATGCCAAGCTTCCGTAAAACATGTCGTGCATCATCACGAGACTCAAGCATGGTATTTGCAAGTGGTAATATATGATATTTCAATAACTTAAAAAATCATAAAACACCTTAAAAAAGCACAAATGTTTGTAATAATAGTGCCAAAAAAAAAAATCAATGAAGCGTATATACAAGGCACCTAAATAATTCGGTCACACTCATATCGCTCCACCCGTATTTTGCTTGCACACTTAAGAGTGCAAGCAGTGTCTTCAGCCAAGATACTCGGCACCCATCATATAATGGTATGGATGCTTCCTCTCTAAGCGGATTAGAAGTCTTGACATCCATGGGAACCAATTCATCGATCATTACCTCCATCTCAGGCTCCAAGATTGTAGGTAGGTCTGGTGGAAGGTTGCCTGTCTCCTCTGGCATTGACGGTATAGATTGGCCTTGCGAGTGGTGGATTGGCTCCTGCACTCCATCCATCGCACACCCACGTTCTCTTCTAATTGGCCGCAAAGCGTGCACTCCCCCTTGGGACGAGACATCAGCTCCCTGGATAGAAAATTTGCCAGCAAGACCCAATCTTATTGTGTATGATATTCAATTAGCTTGCGAGTACAATGCATGATTGATATTAACTTCAAATTACCATTTTCTGAAAATCCGCAATCGCCTGATCAATGATCTCATATTGAAACTCGCCAAATCGTCGTACGTGTTCTATAGACAATTGGCGTTTTCATCTAATTGCCAACTTGCATTGAGAGCAAGGACATGGGACATACTGATTAAGATACGCCTCGCGATCTTGAACAATAGGACCTTCTTCGTTTTCCATCTTGTCTATGTTACAACAAACAATTTAATGACTTGTAATACAATTTGGGAAAACCCTTCACTCATTGTTTATTGGAGGTCACTTATGCTTCTCGAGATGTCGATTTGATGGGAGATCACTTGGGATGCTATATCAATGTCTTGGCATGCTATTGGACTAATTTGAGCACTCATTTACTCAATTTTATAGAGGTTTTCACTTCTGTAATAAGTAGGGTTGAATACTATTTATCAGAGAAACTTCATGCTTATTGCTTGTTGATGCTTATTGATTACTTTGCATGCCAGACTAATGTCTATGGTTGATGCCATATACTTGGCCATGCTTCTAGAATGCACTTGGATTGACATTGAAGCTTAGTCTTATTGAGTTTGAGTGTCACTTCTCACATCAAGCATTAATTTAAGACACTTCATGCCTCTTATCATTGGATGATACATGAGCCATTTGTTAGATATATTATAGTGAGACAATAGGACTAATTGTGACGTGTACATGCTCTCTTGATACTCATTGGATGTAGTACCCCTATCGTAGGATGGTTTGATGTTTTGTCTTGGATCTAGTACTTATATCTGTCATAGTGTTGTCAGTGGTATTTATATGCTTCTAGGTTATGTATTGAGCCTTAGTGCCCTCTCTCATTTCCTTTTCTCTCTCCTCTCTCTCTCTCTCATTTTTTCTCTCTCCTCTCCCTCTCTCATTTTGTTTTCTCTCTTCCTCTCCCTCTCTCATTTCATTTTCTTCCTTAAATGTTTTATTTGGAAAATATCTCCCTCTCTTCCTGCTAGCTTTCACTCAAGAGGTCCTTCCATTTAAATGCTCCTAACACTCTCCAATGAGTTGCATTTAGATGAGTTACATTGTGAGTTCAATTTGAATGCAACCCATAGGGTGTTTTATCTAGAGAACTAATGTCATGTCGTAAGCAAAAAAAATTCACTAATTTCTTTCCTAATACAATTGATAAACATTAGACATAACTAATCCTCCATAGCAATCATTAGACATAACAGTAGACATAACTAATTTCTTTCCTAATGCAATTGATAAATGTTGGACATAACTAATCATCCATAGCAATCATCAATCAATGCAATTCGAATCTCTAATATAAATGATTAGAGAGTTTTTTAATAAAAAATTGAGTTGTTGATTTCTATCTACTCTAATATACTCAACCAATCAAATCATCATCTCAAATCAATTCAGCCTCACAATCCAAGCGTGGCTCCTTCAATTGGTTATGCCACTCCATTTTGCAATCCATCAATTCCTCAAGTACTCCAACAAAGAGAGGAAGCATAGAAAAGAAAGAGGGATATCCCAACCTCATCTTAACTCCACCTCTCACCCTCCAAATTGTAGAAGAAGAAGGGGAAGAAGAGAAGAATGCAAGATAGGAGAGAAGCTTCACTCTTCTAGTTCCTCACTTAATTCCTCTCTCACTCTCCCTCGCTCTCACCCTCACCCTCACCCTTACCCTTGCCCTCAATGTGAATCATAAGAAGATAGGATACAAGGAGAGAGAACAGAGCTCTCAAGTTTGCACACACAAGAATGATCTATGCATGCATCCTATGTTAATTTGAACACTTCAAACAAGTGAATAGAGAGTTTTTCCCACAACCTCTTCCATTTCCTCCCTCTCCCTCCCTCTCCCTCTCCCTCCCTCCCCCTCCCTCTCCCTCTCCCTCTCTTTCTCTCTCATTTCCTCTCCCTCTCTCAATATATATACACAAATTATTAAATAAAAAGGGAGAGGGAGAGAGAGAATGCACTCCCTCTCCCTCTCCCTCTCTTTCTCTTTCTCTCCCTCTCTCATTTCCTCCCCCTCCCCCTCACTCTCTTTCTCTTTCTCTTTCTCTTTCTCTCCCTCTCTATTTCTCTTTCTCTTTCTCTCCCTCCCTCTCCCTCTCCCTCTCTTTCTCTCTCATTTCCTCTCCTAAACAAGCAAAAGAGAAAGAGAATTAAACCCTAAACAAGAAAAAGAAGGAGAGAATAGACTCACCGATGAGATATGGGGAGGGTTTGGCGGCTCCTCTTTGCGATGAAGGCTCCTCCTCTCCTTCACGAACGACGGCGGCGGCGACGGCGGTGGCTGCAAGCCTTCTTCCTCTCCCTCTCTCACGACATTCGCTCTCTCTCTCGCTCTTGCTCTCAAAACAGTAGATGAAAAAATGTGAAATAAACCCGCGCTCGGTTTCTGTTGAGAAATACGCCAAAAGTCTAAGGTATAGTCTAAGCCTTATCATATTGTTGTATGTAAAGTATCCTTAAGTTTGGGGGCATCTATCTTTTGAGGATACCACTTTAGTGAGTGGACTGTCTTTTGGAGATATGGTGGGAGAATATTGAAGAAGAAGAGAATGAAGAAAGCTTGAGTCTCTCCTTGTCAACTATCTTTCGTTGTGCATCCCCATCGAACCTATCATCTACTTTCATTTGGTATCAGAGCGAGAGCGAAGGATTGACGCGAGGAGCGCGTCGAAACGAGGTCTACATCAGATTGAAAGCTTGCTGTCCGTCATTAACTGAGGTACAAATCCCTATCTAAACCACTCAAAGTAGGTACATCAATTGGAAGAACCATTGGGGTTTGAATTTGTGGGCTATTTGAGCTCGCATTGAGAGTTTTCTGGAAGCCATGGAGGTTTTGTATAAAGGATCAATTGGAAGTCTCGATTCATAGTTCAGGTTGTCAGGAAGTTACTGTTAGAGCAGCGGCAAGCTGCGAGCAGGCCCTAAAATCCATGGGACGCATGTTTGAGGCCCATGGCTGAGTTATGCGGGTGGATCTAGCAAACCGGAACACTGTTGGAGTGTACAGTTGCAAACTTCTATTATCAGCTAATCTCGCACCAAGGGTAGTATACCCACACAGCTTTTGCATAACAGTAGGAGCTCCTGGTTTTTCCGCCATTTCAGTTCACTGAAAGAACATGCAGGTGATGGCGTCTGCGGGCAGGTCCGCTGGAGCACCTCCAAGTTGCAGTTTGTTAAAAATCTTGGGGCTGATAAAGTCATTGATTATACCGAGGAGCAGTACGAGGATTATAATGAGAAGTACGATGTGGTGTTTGATGCAGTGGGACAACGTGAAAGAGCAGTGAAGGTTGTGAAACAAGGTGGCTCTGCTGTCATTCTCACAGGACCTGTAACTCCGCCAGGCTTCCGATTTGTTGTGACTTCAAATGGAGCTAGTCTGGAGAAATTGTATAGCTACCTGAGAAGTGGCAAGATCAAGCCCAAGAAGAAGCCCATCGACAATGATGTGCTTAATGCCGCTCGGCTTCGCCTCCAGGACTGTGCCCACCGTTACTTCGACCGATTAGGCTCAGGCTCCACTGATGTCGTCGCATTGAAGAATTACCTTGATGCCCAATATTATGGGGTGATTGGTATCGGAACCCCCTCCCTTTAGCTACAACAGGGAGAGGCACACAGAGAGATGCGCACAGAATGGAAGAGCAAGCAGAAGAGACCGAGAGAGAGAGAGGGAGAGAGCCTGCGACGAAATATTTTTGTAAGGCTTAAAGAGCCTTACTATTAAGCCTTATCCACAAAATAGAGAGCCTGCCACGAAATATTTTTGTAAGGCTTAAAGAGCCTTACTATTAAGGCTTAAAGGGCAGTTTCGATGAAATTTACGGGAGGCCATTTGAAGGCCAATTTTTGCTTAAAAAATTCCAAGAAAATTTCTGCAGCTTCCTCTTGATATGCAATTCCAGCTTGGCATGAAAAACTGCAGAAAAAATGCAGGAAAAATGGTCAGTTTTAAGCCTGTGTTTTGATGCATTTTTGGGTCATACGGACACCATCATTTGAGGTCCGATTTGGATGTTTCTTGTTGGAACTGAATGTATGACATGTTGGCATCATGGATGGATGTATATAATCGATTTTGGACACATGTATGACAGTCATATTGCTGAATACCACTTCTGGACAAATTGTATTATTGTATTCTTCTAAATTTGCAGCAGTCATAATGTCCGACACGGCACAAATCACTCAGATCGTGGGGGACAAATTGACCAAAGACAAATATAGTGTTTGGTCCTATAGGATGGAGAATTTTTTTATGGGTAGAGGTCTATGGGATCTCATAACAGGTGATGATGAATGTCCAGAAGTTCCCAAACATCCAACTGAAGAGCAAAAGAAAGCGTACAAGGATTGGACTGGGAAGAATAGGAAGGTTTTGCATTGGATCTCCATATGTATTTCAGAAACATTGATTCCTCATATAAAAAAGGCAAGTACTTGTAAGGGGGCATGGGAAATCATAGAAAAAATGTATGGAACATGTACAGAGGCTCGTAAGATACAGCTTAAGCAGAGATTACATAGTGCATGGAGAGGCAATCGCAGTATCAGTGACTATGTGGCAGAAATCAAGCACTTGCATCCATTAATGCACCTGTTGATGATGATGATTTAGTGTCCGTGACACTAAATGGGCTTGGACCAGCTTTTAAATCTTTGGATACCTCTGTTTCTGTTAGGGGAGGCTTCATGCCTGACTTTGAGGAGCTTATTGGATTGCTACTTACAGAAGAAATCAAGTTGGGATTGAATGCATCTAGCAGTGGCAAAAATGCAGGTGGAGATAGTGTTTTCTATCACCAGAGAGGTCGTGGCAGCTCATCTAGAGCTAGAGGCTCTTCACCTGGTCGTAGTAATTATGGTTTTGCTCATGGAAGATGCAACTTTGGTCGTGGTGACTTCATGCATAGAGGCAGGGGGAGATCTTTCCCTAGAGATAGAGGACGGTCTAGTCCTTCTTCACAAAGAGATGGCACTTGTCATTTTTGTGGGCATTTTTGTCACTTTGAGAGGGATTGTTATCAAAAATAGAATGCTATGTCTAGGGGTCGTGGAAGGACCCAATATGGCCACTATGCAGGCACTTATGGTGGTACAGGTTATGGACCTAGAGGTGGATCGCCTAGAGGTCATTTATTTGCTATGGAGCATGTGCTTGGGAGCATGACTCATCCTTCTCGTGAGAATGACTGGTTTTTGGATTCAAGAGCTACAAACCACATGACTCATCATGCTGAGTGGTTTGACAGCAAGGAGCAAGTGCAAAATGATGAATATGTTGCCACTGGTGATGATACCTTACACAAAATTACTCATATTGGTACTGTGCCACTTGTTACTAAAGATGGGATTGAGAACAAGCTTGGTGATGTACTTTATGTGCCCACAATAACTAAGAACCTAGCATCGATTGGTCAAATGACAGATCAAGGATTGCAGGTGCGATTCAATAAGTTTGGATGTTTCATTGAAGAGTTCCATAATGGGAGAACTGGCAGGGTGATCCCTCATGGTAGAAAGAAAGGGAGGTTGTTTGCCTTGGATGCAGGTACTCCAGTGATTCAAAACTCTATGTATGTTGAGAGAGGACATGGGCAAGATAAGGATGTGGAATTATGGCATAGACGGATTATAATGGGTTCATGAAGATGCATTATGCATACATGGTTTCTTATGTACAATATGTGGAACCTACTTGCTTTGAAGAAGCAGTAGAGAGCAAAGAGTGGAGACAAGCAATGGATGAAGAGATGGATGCACTAAGGAAAAACAAGACTTGGGATTTGGTGAAACTACCTTATGGCAAGAAGTCCATTGGATGTAAATGGGTTTATAAGGTCAAATGTAAGTCGGATGGTTCTCTTGAAAGGTATAAAGCAAGGCTAGTTGCAAAAGGATATGCACAAACTTATGGTTTGGACTATGAAGAAACATTCAGTCCAGTAGCTAAAATGACGACAGTAAGATCAGTAATTGCTTTGGCTTCTATCTATGATTGGAGGCTTTATCAAATGGATGTGAAAAATGCATTTTTGAATGGCAACTTAGAAGAATAAGTGTACATGGATCAACCAGAGGGTTATGTGGATCCAAAATACCCACATTATGTATGCAGGTTGAAGAAGGCTTTATATGGACTAAAGCAAGCACCAAGAGCATGGTGTGATAGAATCAGCAAATTCTTATGCAGTATGGGATTTCAGCAGAGCAAAGCTGATTATTCACCTTATGTGAGGCATACAGAAGACGGTATGGTTGTTGTGGTCATCTATGTTGATGATCTCATTATTACAGGTACACTTGAGAAGGAGATTACTGAAGTCAAGTATGGGTTACATAAAGAGTTTGATATAAAAGAACTTGGTTTGTTGAGATACTTCTTGGGTATTGAGATTATTGATACACCTCATGGTATATGGCTGATACAAAGGCAATATGCATTGGAGATGTTGGAAAAATATGGAATGACAGGATGCAAACCGGTTGATACACCATTGGATCAAAATGCTAAGTTGATTGATGATGGATCTTATGTTGAGGATGTTACTATGTTCAGAAAGATAGTTGGTAGTCTTATCTACTTGACCATTACAATACCAGACTTAAGTTACGCTGTTGGATTGGTAAGTCAGTTTATGCAAAAACCATGCAAATCTCATTTGGATGTAGTAAGAAGAGTTCTTAGATATGTGAAAAAGACAGCTGGATTTGGGTTGTTTTATGGAAAAGGAATCAAGCCTACACTGTTTGGATACTCAGATGCAGACTGGGCAAGTAGTTCTATGGATAGAAGATCTACTAGTGGCTATGCATTCTCATTTGGGTCAGCCATGGTAAGTTCGAGCAGCAAGAAGCAACCTACAGTTGCTTTATCAAGCACTGAAGCAGAATATAGAGGCATTGCATTGGCAGCATGTGAGCAGACATGGCTGAGATTGATCCTATATGACTTGGGGATAGAGATTGATGGTGGAGTTATTATGTATTGTGACAATGTTAGCAGCATTATGTTGGCAAAGAACCCAGTCTATCATGCAAGGACAAAACATATAGAAGTGCACTATCATTTCATTAGAGAAAAATTCATTGATGGAGAGATTGACTTGGTCCATGTGAAGACCAATGACCAAGTTGCTGATATCTTTACCAAAGCATTAGGTAAATATAAGTTTGAGTACTTCAGGAGTGCACTTGGAGTCTTATGTGTGCAAGCTCATTCTGAGCTTGAGGGGGAGTGTTGAGAAATAAGCTAAAAGTCTAAGGTATAGTCTAAGCCTTATCATATTGTTGTATGTAAAGTGTCCTTAAGTTTGGGGGCATCTATCTTTTGAGGATACCACTTTAGTGAGTGGACTGTCTTTTGGAGATATGGTGGGAGAATATTGAAGAAGAAGAGAATGAAGAAAGCTTGAGTCTCTCCTTGTCAACTATCTTTCGTTGTGCATCCCCATCGAACCTATCATCTACTTTCAGTTTCGGCCTGTTTTTTTCCCTATGGGGCGTCGCTATTTGCGTTATTTGCGATGCAAATAGCAACGCCGCTACCCGCGTCACTACCCGCCTTTGCTATAGGCTTAAATCCTTGTAGTGTGAATGACAATGACACATTGACTTTACTAAATGATAAAATTACTATAAAATTTCTTTAGAAAAGAGAGCAAGTACAATGTTTTATAGGAATCTGGATGGTAGCGCTTCTCCTACTGTGCATATGGGATTCTAGTCCTAAGCCATCACAACTCCTTACAAAGAGACTAAAGTAGGTGTGATTGCAAACATCTCAACACCCCTCCTCAATCACAACCAAGAGTATAAAACATATAGAGGCTTTAGTGAAAGCAACACTTGCAAAGTGTGGGCACACCATAAACATGGCAAAACAGTAGAGGCTATCACAGAAAAAGCTAAGTGTGGGTACCATAAACATTATGGACATCCAAAGGCTGTAACAGGGGCCTCACAAAGGGTAGAGAGGCTGTAGTATAAGGCTACATGAGGAGTTTACAAGTTTATGTCCGAAGCATTAGGGTTAGGAAATACAAGGCTGAAAGAGTCTATCTGAATAGAAAGACTGATGAGGTTTGTCCTTCTCCTATTGGTCTTCTTCTTCTTCTTTTGCTCCATGTTATTCTTCTTCTTTTATAACAACTAGATAGACCTTTTGGGACCTCATTTTGGCATGGCAGAACTTCTCGGTGTGTCCGGTCCTTTTGTAGAAGTCACAAAAAGTTGATCCTTCTTGCCTTTGTACCTGTTGCCAATATTTAATGCTTGTTCATCTCTAGAGGTGCTTGGTTCTTCCTTAGTATTTAACTTCTTTTCTTCCTCTAATAGTGATGCCTAGATATCAATAAACTCAAGGTTTGGCATATTGATTAGAGTTGTTGATACATTATTATATTCAAGAGGCAAACTTTTAAGAAAAACACCAATGCAAACATCTTCTTCCATTTTAATGTTGATTCGTGCAAGTTGGGTTAGAAGTCCTTCCATATAATTTAGATGTGTGGTAAGTGATGTGCTGGACTTCATTTCAAGCCTGAAAAATTCAATCAAGAGACCATACTTTGATGACTTAGGCTGTGCACCAAACAAGGTGTCAAGTCTCTTCCTTGTATCCTATGAAGTATCATAGTTATCCACATGGTGGATATAGCTGTCGTCTAGCTCAGACTGATAATGGCATGAGCCTTATCATCATTCTTTTGCCAAGTGACTACAAGGTCCACATCACGAGGTTTCTTTTCTTTTCCAGTGGCGTGAAACCTGACTCCTTTGAAGCAAGGTGTTGGAGAGTCTTTTCCCATGTTGGATAGCAACAAATCAACTTCAGAATTCTTAGATTTTATTAGTGGATGAGCATATTACAGTGTGCCAAGAGACACAAGTAATGATAGTGTGAAAACACACTATGTAAAGACCATGTTTGAGTTGATGTCCAACTTGAATCTTCTTAGTTCAGAGTCCTCGATCCTTCTTCAATCTTTCCAAGTTCTTCCCCTTCTTGATTTGATGATGGGACAATAGATTAGAGTGGCAATGGGTTGCTCCATGTGGCAAGAGAGAGAAAATGATGAGAGTTTTTAGCTTAAGTGAAAATGGCTATGGAGTCATAATTAGGGTTTCTGGGGAAACTTGTTTTTTTGACATTGCGGGAGCTATACTTGATCATTTTGAATTTTTTTTTATGGAAATTAAGCTTGAGTGATGGACTATCAATGCGTTATGGTGATCATCGACTTTGCAAACTGTAGTGATAGTGGCAGTAGTACAAACGACAGTAGGTGCATTCTGGGCAGCGATCTGCAAGAACGACAATGCTAGGCTCAAAGACGAGTAATGTTGAGGTTTGATGGGCCACAGAGGAGCGCCTTGAGTTGAGGAATGATCCTCTAGAAGAAAACAACATGAGATATTTCTTCGATGGAGAGATCCAACTCCTCCAAGTGAGTAGAGTCATGTCTGGCTATGGCAGCCATTTAAGCTTCATTGAAGGTAGAGTGAAAATTGGAACCATGAGCTGAACTAGGGTTAGGAGAAGCTAGAAGAACAGAGAGAAGAGATAGATTGAGCTAAGGCCATGCTCAATTGAGCTCTGATACCATGTTAAAGATGCAGGATCTAGAGCATAGCAGATGCAGAAGCTATGGAGGTTGGAAGAGAAAGAGTGAGTTCATATAGACACTGACATGACTGACTGTTATACAAGTGAATTAGGTTCCAAGATGGAAGCTTGGACTCATAAATACAATCTTGTGTATTGACTGACAATGACACAGAGACTTTACTGAAGGAAAAAAGTACTCTGGCATTACTTTAGAAAAGAGAGCAAGTACAATGCTTTATAGAAAGTTGGATGGTAGCACTTCTCCTACTATGCATATGGGATTCTAGTCTTGAGCCCTCACTGCTCCTTACAAAGAGACTGAAGTAGGTGTGATTGAAAACATCTCAACACCTTTACACGAACTAGATCCCCATCTTTATTACATGAGGAGTAACATTTTAGTAGTTGCCTAGAGTTTACCTTCCAACCTTCCCCATTCATACTCTAACCAAAATGATCGGATTTTGTTCGGCTCTATAACCCTAGGTCTACCCTTCAGGGAAAGTGTCTTGCCATTATCCATGGAGGACCAACCTGAAGGATCCTAATTGAGCTAAAAGTCACCTATCAACAACTAGCTCACATCTCCCACCCATACAAGAGAAAAATTACAATTTCATGTGCTGCCTCATTCGACCCATCTACACGTCACCAAGATCAAATCCACCTATAGCTAGTGTTTTTAGGTGTCCCAAGTAGAACTTGGGCCATATAGGAGACCAAGTAGTTCCTAGGTGCATAAACGATTTACTAGCTAGAGCCCCTTAACACCCTATCCACCTCCTACTTAATATGATCCCTACTGGGAGACCTCTCGCCACGGAGCCTGTCCATGCTTCCGCGGCGATAAAAACATGCCCACTTGGTATGGGGATTGAGTAGCTATCCTTGGGGAAGGTATAGGGCTCCTCAATTTTTGTATGTTTTGATACTTGATTCAATTAGGATCTAATCTAGAAAATCACAAACAAGGTTGATGTCTTCAAGTTGTTATGACTTCAATCAATCATCCAACTTTCAAGTGATGATTAATTTAATATCAATCGATACTTGAATTTCACATACTTAATTCTTCCCCTTGGAACTTAACTAAGGGTATCTAGATTTTGGGGTCTCCAACTTCCCAGTTTAAGGTTTATTATTGTAACCAAGTTTCTTGGACTTAAGTCAGTTTCTTTAACTTAGAGTTATTTTCGGGTTTTTTTCTTAAATCTTCTATTAGAGCTTCTAGATTAAAACTATACCTTGACTAGTTTCTTCAGGGTTTTATTCTTAGTAAATTTGTTTTGCATTCACTAGTCTTCTTTTCTATAGGGTTAGCATTAAAATTCCTCATGATTTCTCTTTAGTTCTAGGTTTTCATAGTTCCCCTAACAGTTTCTAGCCTGTAAGATGTTCTAATAATTTACCAAGTGAATACTCTAAGATTGCAGTATTTCTCAAGGGATTTATCTTATTTCTATTGAATTCGGCTATAAATTTTTAGAAAAACATGTGGTATCATGATTGATAAAGGGTTTTATCCACACTCCTGACTCTGTTAGTGACTCACGTGCTCGGAACTCCAACTGTTTCTTCCACGTTAGTAGGATCATTCATGATTTCTACTTTTAAATTCTTTTTCTTCGGGGCCATGACGGAAATATGATTCATAGAATAAGAAGAACACGATAGTAATACCAGTTGGCAAGGGTGTAAGACTCTCGATGATGATGATAGTTATTGTGGGATTCAATGATGTAGGCCTCACGGATGGTTCTTCTTGCCTTGTGGAGAGCAAAACTTCTCTCTCTCTAGTAGACAGAATAGGGACGAGAGTAGAGGTATGACTTCTAACCGGATTGATAGAATATGATAAAGTTCTTCAGTGTCTTCTCTTCTAAAATTAGAGTAGAATAGGATGAGAGACCTTCAGCGTATCCTCTTTCTTGGGTTGAATGGAATGATGTCTCTTCGTCTCCGGGAATAGAGTCTCCTCCTTCTCGATCAGCATCTCATCCTCGTCAATATTGCTCTTGTGCCCCCTTCCTAGCCATCCCTAAGCCCTCAATTTGTAGTTTTCCAAGGGGGTTCCTTTGAAACGATCTTCTTGCTGTCATTTATGATTGAGAAAAGTTCCCGGCCAACCGGGACCACCCATCCGTAGGACGGACCCATGGCCACATCCATCTTACTTTCCTCAAGTTTTTTTAGTTGTTTAATTACCTACCACATTTTTAGTTGGACATGCATCAAACAACTTCCTTAATTAGCTCGTTAGGCATTGGTTCCTTCGCTTAATCTTAGCACTTGACATAGAAAAACAGTGTCAAAACAAGTTCCTTGTCAACACGTTATCATATTTATCTTTGGAATACATTTATAAAGTCCAGCGTGCAGGCTTGTCCATAATCTGCCTGAAGGCTATCTAGCAATCCACAGGGATTACTAATTCCAAGATTTTGCCCGTAGACTAGTATGCGGGCCTCGAGATCCAATCCTGAGTCGCATTGGCCTCTTGTGCAGGGCTCGGAAGGAGAGGGATTTACGGCCAGAGCCCCCCTGGCACCCAAACGTCCTCTTGCTCCAAGTAGCGCTCAACGGAGAGACCTCTCACAACGGATTCAGTCCACCTTCTTGGCACAGTTAACAACCCCCTTGGCTAGGGTCAGGTAGACAGTTGGGGGTAACTGAGGCTGCCTCTCCCTTCAGGTCTTCAACCTGAAGCATTATATATCTTTTCATCATTTAATTCCTTGAGCAAACAAAGCAAACAGTGCTCTCTAAACTGTTACAAGCACAATCATTTCCAGTGGTCGTTATTTTGGCCAACTGCTAAGGAGTGAATCCTTCTCTCCGAATGCATCCAACATCTGATCCGGGATCAATTGCGACTCGGCAAGATTTCCAAGGGTTTGTTTATTAACACGTATGTCCTTGGGTTAGGGCCGTACCCTATTAACCCAACTTAACCAATACCTTAAGTTCTATTAACAGTAAGTATGTTGCTCCAAATTATTGATTGGTCGTTTGCTTCCAAGCATTTATCTAATCCCCTTATCTTGGTCCTTTTCCCAAGAAAGGTATTATGTTAGGATGACTACTCATCCTCTTGCAAGATAAACTTGTGCAAGAATCTACTAATCTCATTCCAAGGAATTTGGTCGTTCCCTTGTGATCAAACCACAAGATCATGCGACTCTACAACTTGTTGCACAAGTGTCGCATCTAATCCATGGGACTATTTTCCCATCGAACGACGTCTTCTAATCATGGGATCATGATTAGATAGGAAATAGGATTAGGGTGTTTTCATTTCCAATCCATTTCTGATTGCACTAGGCCGACATTGTCGGTCCTAAGGTTCCAATTCAAACCGAGTTTCATCCTTTTAGCAAGCGATCCTTAGGGTAGAAACCCTAGATCGTTTTTTGCAAGTATGTCCTATTGTCCCTACATTCTGTGAATGTGGGAAAGTCTTTAGGGTATGAGAGTTTCAGCTTAGCAATAAAAGTGACTAGGTCACGTCTTCAATGTGTTAAACCCTAGTTAGCACTTGGGATATGTTGCATTGATTTAACCATTCCTAAGCGAGTCCTTCGTGGTTTAGGTGTTTAGGGTAAACCAATTTACTTGTCTATTCTTGAAGATATTTACGATACCATTCTCGTAATCACATGATTCATTGCCTACGTATGATTAGATTTACAAACCCTAACTTTTCTGATTAAGCTCAAAGCATATGTTAAGTTACGGCATAATTTTCATTGATGCATTCACGATTCATGCTGCTAAGCTTTTAGGGTTTATGTTAAAACAAACCATGCAACCTTTTCCTAATTTTTCATTTTTGAATGAATTATTCGTATGTTGAATGAGCATTACACAACCTTTTGTAACTACTTACGTAATTGATTTGAGTTTTATGCCAACTGACTAGAGTTTAATCTACTTCAAGCAGCCCTAGAATCATTTCCATGCCTTGCAAATTCCTATGGTTGTTAGCAAACTTCTTTAATGACTCCTTGCGAAGAAAGAGATGTCTAATAATGCAACATGAGATTTATCTTTCCATGCATAATTGAAGTGTACAACAATAATTTCAACTTTGTAAAGATGATCATTAGTTGATCTAAATTCGTTACTTTGCAATGCATAAAAACAACTTGCTAAGAATGCATAGACGTCTTATATCCTTCTTTCATTCATTTCTTTGAAGAATACAAATGAACGATTCTTCGATTGTGAGTTATTTCCTTTAAAATAGCCAAAAGTGCATCCTAATTCCATAAATTAACCATGCACAATTGCAATATTTCGACGTAAACCAACATTAGGAAAAAAACCTGGACTTGTGCATTCAGTGAAATGTCCACATGAATGTTAGGAGATGATCCTCCTGCGGTTGTGCCTTGTGTCTTTTGAGGGGCCATCGAGAATTCGACCTTCTTGCCTTGGCCATAGACTTATGATCTTGGCCCGTCTCCCTCGCACGCGAAACTCCTTTGAGATTCGGCTTCCTTGACCGATTGCACCCTCTTTCGGAATCGGGCTTTAGAAGGCCTTATAGGCTTCCTCCTCGAAGCTTAAGAGGGGAAAAGAAATTTGGGCTTTTGGAGGGTTCAAAAGGGAAGGGCCTTTTAATTTGGTTAGAAAAAATTGTGGGAGTTGTAATAGGAAAGATGGTTTTTGAATCCGGCGGTTAGAGTGAACTTAAGGAGAACCAACGAAAAAGAGGGTTTAAAACCTACTAATATAACTTGTGTAGGAATGCAATGGGAGGCTTTAAAAGGAAACGGGGTTAAAAGCCTTGTGGAAATGCTTTGGAAAGGGCCTTTAAAAAAAATCGGCTAGTGTGAGATTTACGGGGGATGCAAGGGGGAAGAAGGGCTAATTCCCGGGGATGCAAAAAAAAGGGGTTTTGAAGAATCCCGAGGTAAATGGCCCCAAAAGGGACTTGTATAGGAAATTCCACGGGAAGGGTCTTTAAAACCCGGCCTAAGGTGGGTTTTCGGGGGGCAAGGGGGAAAAGGGGGCTTAAATTCCAAGGGGAAAGGGGGGTGTAAAGATCACTTGGGAAGGGGGCTTATGAAAGCCCCCTTAGAAGCTTCTAAGGAGCTTCAGCACATGGCATGGGTTTGAAGACGGCGACCAGACAAAGCAGGCGGCGGCGTTCTGGCGGGAGCTGGAGCAGCGGAACACAGCCTTGACCACTCTCTCCTTACGTCGCAGTGAGTCGACAGATTCTTCCTCCTCCACGCCTGGATTGCTCTCCTCACGACCCTTAGCCTCACGACTATCAGTCTTTCCACACTCCTCTCAGCCCGTAGCGTTAGGCTCTCCCTTAGCTTCTCAGAATCCTCCCCTTCCTCACCCCTTACAGGGGGGAAGTATTTATAGGAAGGGGGGTAAGGGCTCCCTCCCCCACGTGGTACCCCACATGAATTTCCTGCCCTCCACCTCTCTAGTTCCATTTCACTCGATCACCTTCCCTTAGCCACGCTTCGGCTGGGGGAAGGTAATAAAAAAATTTGCAATAACTATATCCTTATCCTCTTGACCTTAGTCTCGATTGCAAATAAGAGGATATGCGCGTTTCTTAGTCCTTAGTCTCGATTGGCCAGTGGAGAGTGTACTACATAAAGATTGCACCGTCTGTATCTTCAATGCCGAGACTGTCATTGCATGAGACTCCCACGGGCTAGTAATATTTTTTTAGCAGAAATATTACATTGTAGTTGACCCTAGTGTCAACCTTAAGGAGGGAGGTAGTACACTACAGCATCCACCCATTGTGACATCTCACTAGCATCTAGAAACCACACCCAAAGCTACTAATTAAACAATTGAGTGGGTCCCAAAGTATAGGCCATAGTCTCACAAAAGCCAATCATTAGAAATTCATAGTTTTCATGCCTCATAGTCTAGACCTAAACAAAGGAGTTGGCGGTCCTATGGTACACAAGTGACTAGGCTGCAACGAGTCCCAAAATCCCTATTGCATGCCCAAGGTTACTATAAAGGTAACACCTTGGTGTGGTGCCCAAATTCACAAGTGACATGTATGTCCCTCAATATCAGGCTCCAAAATAATTCCCAAAAATGCAAATAAAAATAGGATAAGAGAAAAGTCAAGAGAAAGGGTGCTCAATCCATGAGTGATCCAATGGTCTATCAATGAAAAGATCAACCAATCATAAATGAGCAACCAATCATCAATGACCTCCCACCTAATAACTCTGTTTTGATCACCACTATGCAATTTGATGACAAAGAGTCAATTGAAATTTAAACCTAATTAACTTCTCAAACAATGCTCAACAAACTCGATGAGCATCCCAAAGTAGAAACACCATGTACAAAGCTGTCTAATTCAATTAAACCAAAGCCACTAACAGTTTCTAAGCCATTGCAACAATGACGATCCATTCTTGAGTAGGCTTCCAACATGGCCATGGACACATGTGATGACTTAGTAATGTGCATCGGATGATTGGCTCAACTTTAACATTGTTTGCTCGAAGTTATGACATGTAAGCTGAATCAACTCAAGTGACCTCTTGGCCGATGTATTGACTTATGTCGCACATGTAGACATTTGTCCACACAAGATATGGACTTTCATACAACATTAGACTATAACCCAACCTCTTACGAGTGGCTCTTGGACATTGAGGTACACCAAGGACACATTGAAGGCCCTTACACCTTTACTTCCACAATCGTAGAAAGGATTTTCATCATTTCCAAGGGGGAGGGGATAAAGTGGAAGGTGGATGAGAAATTGAAAGTAGAAGGTGAATGAAAAATCGAAAGTGGAAGGTGAATGAAAAATCAAAACAAGAGTTGAACTTCAAAAGAAAAGGATGAATTGAATTTTCTTCTTCTTTTAGTAAAAATTCTACATGAAGTTCTTACATGGATTGATTGATGTGAAAATTGTCATTTCGTGTTTATACATTTCACCATCTAATAGTGTTTCTTTCTCATCACTTTAGCTTTTATGCAAGAAATGTCCTTCAAAGAGAACTCATTATGGGTTGTTAAGAAGTGAGAGGAACCCAAATGGCAAGGTAATAGGATGAAACTAATAAGCTACCATTCTCGTAGGAGGAACACAACAAATATGGCTTAGCCACTGAGATGCACATCTTCAACCAATTGAAATACCACAACATCCATAACCTAGAGGAGTTAGTCGCATTGGGATGTTAGGAATGCATAAGGAGAAATTTTACATGAATGATGGAATTAACTCGGTTGATATTTCCAAGCCCACCATCCCATTGCAAGCGAAGATGGTCCGCACCCTCTTCTCAAGTCAAAGATATAATGCCCTTACGAACAAAATAAGAGTGCTCTTACTTTAAAGACTTACAGAAAATGCACTACATAAGGTAAATTGGAATGATTATGTCTAAAAATTAATCTAGGAATCAGCAAAGGTGCTAGCAATAGCTCCAAGGGCCACAAGAGGAGATTCTCAAGTTGTTAGAGTGGAATCAGAGAGGAAAAAACTAGCATCCAAGGCATCCACCGTAGGATTCAAAGGGGTGCTGACAATCATAATATAGGAAGCCTTGGGGGAGATGGAAAGAGGAGTAGTAGAGAAGACCTATCAATGATCACTGCTATTAGTGGTGTGCAAATCGGATGTCGTATGCATACATAGCGAGCACCGGAAGGTCCCCAAGAACAAAGAACTCTAATTTTTGCTAAAAAACCAAGAGAGTAGACTTGCACGACATGAAGCAAGAAGACCAATTGGGTATAATCTCCCCCCCATGCCTTGTGTGAGTGCTTCGCAAAGCATGTATTTAATATATTATTCATCTCCAAGCTAAAAAATAGCCCAAATTTACAATCAACACGCTTTAGCTTTTGTGTTTTCTTTTGTTGAAATAAAGAATGAAGCGGTTGGGCGCCCCAAGAGTCGAGGTGTGCCCAAATACAATGTCCAATAATGAATATCTAAATCGTGCGCCCATGCACATACAAAATAATAAATATATGTCAAGTGCTTTAATAAATAAACACGCCAAAATAAATATTAGCACTACACCTAAGACGCGCACCCATCAAAAATGATAATTTCTTCTCAATAACTTGAATACAGGCTATTGTCCAGTGCTTCCCAGCACCACCGCCACCTGCTCTACACATCAATTGAAGCATTCACAATTGTTAGAAAATAATAAAATTAAACCGACAAAAGTGAATACCTAGCAGTCTTCAGCTACAAATTTAATAAAATGTTTGGAACTCTATCCTAACCTTAACTTAATACGAGTGTGCACTCTAAACTCATAGACTTCCATTAATTTAAATATGTATTTTTCGAAATCACCCGCTATGGAATCACCCAGTTGCACAATAAATTAACGAGACGTCTAAAAAGGACAGGCATCCCCATCAACTTTTTGCATAAGGAATCCACCTTATGTACGAGCACCAGCAAATAAATATAATTTTATGGAATCCATTGCAAAACTTCACGGAATCCACCATGGAATATGCCTCCTGGCATCATATCCCCGGGGTGGGATAGAAATTGCCCTCAATTGCTATTAGCTCAATGTGGAGCGAGCAGTGAGGGGTAAGCACTTAGGTCAAGAGCGTGCATCCATTGGGCCTCTTCAAGAGGATGATTTTTAAATTTCCCCAAATATCTAGAATATCTACGTCCGGTTATAGTGGTCATAAAGTCGGTATCTAGAATAGTCTCAGGTTCAAGGATTTGAATTTCTTCTTCTAACAAAGGAGGATTTTCATAAACAGAGTGGACACGTAATTGGCCTTTGAAAGGTCATAACAAATTGATATGAAAAGTGTTGTGGATTTTCCAATGTTGGGGTAGTTCTAATTTAAAAGCATTTTCATTGATTTTGTGAAGGATTTTGAAAGGTCCATAAAATCTAGGAGCTAACTTTACAATAGGGTGTTTCTCAACACTCTGTAGTCTTCGCTTTTCAATTCGTAACCAGACATAATCATCAACTGTGAAATTTATAGTTTTTTTTTTCTTGTTTTCTTGTTTAGTATATGATTGTTGAACTTTCAGAATCATATATTTAACTTCATTGAAAATAGTAGCATGCATGTGGGCAATATCATCAACAGCTTTAACTTTGTTTGACAATGAAGTAAGAGGTGTAGACAATCTATATCCATAAATTATTTCAAAAGATGCTTTTCGTGTAGCTGTATGTGGTGTGTTATTGTATGCAAACTGAAGTAAATGTAAGTGTGTATCCCAGGTTTGTGGTTTTGAAATTGTGCATACACGTAAAAGATCCAAGATTGTGTTGTTTGTAGCTCTTGTTTGTCCATTTATTTTAGGATGAAATGCAGATGAAAAATCAATCTTTGTTCCTAAGTTAGCAAACAAAGTAGTCCAAAAATTATTGCAGAATCTAGAATCACGATTAGAAATAATAACTTTTGGTAAACCATGGTTAGTGAAAATAGTTTTCAGAAACAATTGAGCAGCTTGAGATGCACTTAATGTTTTCTTATATGGAATGAAATATGCATGTTTGCTAAATCAATCTACAGTAGTCCATATCATATCGTGATTAGCTTGAGTGTTAGGTAGACCACTAATAAAATCCATTGAAATATGCTCCCATGGTCTTCAGGGATTGGTAAAGGCATTAACAAACCATACTACTTACCGTGGTGTCGCTTAACTCTTTGACAAATTAAACACTCAGATACAAAGTTAGAAACATTGGATTCCATCTATGGCCAATAAAAGTCTTCAATTAAAGTACATAAAGTGGAAATAATACCTATATGGCCTTTGATATGGGGAACAGTGAATTTCGTGCAACACAAATGATCTAAAAGGAATAGGTACACATAATCTTTTCTCATAAAACATAAATCCATTAGCATGAGACAATGAATCAATTGGAGTCCAATTATTGACAATTAATTTATTCCAATAAGCTTGAAAACTAGGGTCTTGGTCATAGGTATCTTTCATAGGGATAAGAGAATCAAAAGATATCACAGAGATATTATGAATAGTTGGTCTTCTACTCAAGGCATCGGCAACAACATTTTCTTTTCCGGGTTGATATTGGATAAATGGATGAAAACTTTGAATAAAAGCAACCTATTTAATGTGTCAATCAGATATTTGTGGCTGACTAAGAAGATGTTTAATACTTTGTTGGTCATTTTTAATCATGAATTCAGATCCCATTAAATAGTGTTTCCATTGACATAAAGCTTGTACTACAACTAGCAATTCTTTATCATAGGTAAAATACTTAAGTTCAGAGGGTTTAAGCTTGCAGCTAGAGTAGGCTATGGGATGGAAATCTTGCATAAGGATAGCTCCTATTCCAGATCCACTAGCGTCAGTGACTACTAGGAAAAATGGTATAGTAAAGTTAGGAAGTTACAATACAGGAGCATGAGTTAAAGCATGTTTTAGTAAATCAAAGGACTTTTGCTAATTTTCAGACCAATGATACATAATACCTTTCTTTAATAATTTTGTTAAAGGTAATGCAAGCAATGAAAAATTTCTCACAATTTTTTTGTAAAAGCTAATAAGACCTAAGAAAGAATGTATTTCATGCACATTTTTAGGTATCGGCCAATTCAAAATTGCTTCTATCTTTTTAGGATCAACTTTAATACCTTCAGATGAAACAATATGTCCTAAGTATTCAATTTGTGTTTGGAAAAATTCACTCTTTTTACCATTAGCATATAATTGATTCTCTTTCAGTAATTTGAAAACCAAAGATAAATGTTCATAATGCTCATTTTCATTCTTACTGAAAACCAATATGTCATCAAAGAAAACAATGACACAATTCTAATGCTTCAAAAATATACGATTCATCATACAACTAAATGTAGCTAGTGCATTAATTAATCCAAAAGGCATAACAAGGAATTCATAATGTCCAAAGTGAGTTCTAAATGAAGTTTTGAAAATGTCAGATGTGTCCAGTCATACTTGATGGTATCTAGATTTAAGATCTATTTTGCTAGATATTGCAGCCCTTTGTAGTTTGTCCATAAGATCGTCTACCCTAGGGATCGGATATCTATTTTTTACGGTGATTTTATTTAGGGAACGATAATCAATGCACATTCTATAAGTGTTTTTTTTCTTTTTAACTAATAAGACAGGTGCACCAAATGGAGAACTACTGGGTCTAATGAGTCCTCAGGTTAATAATTCTTCAACTTGAGCTTGAATTTCTTTATGTTCAATTTGATTATGTCAATAAGCTGCTTTATATGGTGGTTGAGAACTTGTAATTAAGTCAATTTTATGATCTTCAAGACATGTGGGTGGTACACCTGGTGGTGAGTCAGTAGCAAAACAATCTTTGAATTGTGAAAGAAATTGTGCATGCCTAGGATGCATCTTATTTTCCTTAACTTCAATTTCATTCACCCAGATTAAATAGGATTTGCTACCTTTTCTTAATGCACGTTTAGTCTATGTATAACTAAGCAATGGAAAATTATCAAAAGTGTGCATACCATGCAATGTGATTTGTTTCCCATGAGAATGAATCTTCATTGAATGCGTGGAATAATCTATATCGTGATTATACTGATGACGCCAAGGCATTCCTAAAATAATATCACTAGATTGCAGAGGCACAACTAAGAAATTTCTACGCTCAACATAATCACCAATTTTAATTTCTAAGTCATGCACTTCTGTGTGTTCCATTGTATCTAGTGCCTAAGAATGTAGCCTTGATGCGATAATGAGTGGAAACGATATGTAATTTCAATTATTTGATCAATTTTGCAGAAATGAAGTCGTGTGTACTCCCATCATCATATAATGCAATCATTTCTTTACCATGCACAAGACATTTCATTGTTAATAAAGAATGGGAATTCAATATACCTGGTAAAGTATTTGAAGTAGTGCGGTTATCATCATCGTCTTCCGTGAAATCTGGCATTTCTTCATGGTCTTCATCTTCAGTGGCTCCCAAATAGTTGATGTGAACAGTTGGCTTTTTGGATTGACAATTCACCACTAGATGTCCAAGTTGATGGCATTTATAACAGACTATGGATTTGGCTTTAGACACATTATTGGTAATAACAGAAAGTTTAGGAATGTTGGGATTTGGCTGAAGAGATGGCTTAGGATTTGTATTTGTGTTTGATGGTAAAGTAGGGGGTCGTATCCAAGATTTATGGAATGAAGATGGAAGAAAACAATTTTGATTGAATCTTCAAAAATTAGAATTGAATTGTTTTGTACAGAAGTTACCATTGTTTGAGAATTGTTGTGGTCACTTCTCTTGTCCTCAAATCTTGTCTTCAACGTCATGGGCCAAGGAAATTGCATCTTCAAGAGTCGTTGGCTTGAACATGTTCACTTCTGCATAGAAGTGACCAAGTAACCCAGAATAAACTTGCGCTTATGGGTCACCTGAGGTACATCTTTGAGCATTTGAAGTTGTAATAAAGCATTCAAAAAACATTTGGTATATTGAAAAATATGCTCGTAATCTCTTTGTTGTAGAAGACCCCACTATTTGATTGCTTTTTCGTGGAATCGGGGTGGAAGAAAATTCTACAAAAACTTCTTTTGGAAAGTCTCCCAAGTAGTAGGACAATCAATGCTTTTGCAGAAAACAGTCCACCGTAGAGATGATCTGTACACTAAATGATTAGTGACACACTTAATTTTGTATTTTTCAACATACTGTTCTTCATGGAAATAATCATCAAATTGGTTGATAAAAGCAAGTACAGTCTTTCCATCACATGACCCATTGAAAGTATGAAATTTGAAATTTCTTTTACTTATCTTTGTTTCTTTCCAAATAGATTGTGCTTCAAGTGTCGCACGGATCGTACATCGTATAATATCTTTAGGTTGCAATCCATCTTGATTGGCAGTACATCGTTACAGACTAGCCAATTGAGCTTGCAAAGTTTGACGTGCTCTTCATTCCTCTTGAAGCTGTATCATAATTAGGTCCAAATTTTGTTCCATCGTTGGTTCCGGTACATCACCTTCGGCCATAAAATCTTCCATATTTTGGCCGGTCATCCTACAAAATTTCAAACAACCTCACATACTCGGTATCTTGTTAGCGGGATGAGCGTAGCTCAAGTTCGGGATTATAAAGCCTTTTTTTTAAAAGTGGCTTTTTATTATCTTTCTTCTTCATGGCTATGGAAATTGATGTCGGCCTTCTCCCAAGAGGATACTTCGTGCATGTAGACTACGTATAGCAATTTGTTTGCTGGAATTTGGCTTTGTCACAATGCAAGTGTGAACAAGGGCTTATTGAAGGGTTGAAATGAATTCGGGATTATCCAGTGTGAATGCCGGCTTAAGAGAAGATTGAAACTTGATGGTTTGTAACCTTAATAGCTTTAGGGAATAGTTAAGATTTAATTAAAAAGCTTTGACTAACCAATTGCTCTCGCCCAGGACAAGAGCATGTCGTCCACAGATTCAGCAATGATCAGAATATGTTGCCGCCGCAGTCGATGAAAATTTTATGGCTAAAGCTTTCTTTAAGTTTTTTCAAGCTCAATGAATTTTTAAACTTATTGAAACTTAATCTTCTTTGTCTAAAAACTCAAAAAAAAAAACATGTTGATAAGGGAGCTTTCCAGGTGGTCCTCCGCCTGTAGAAGCTGGTCCTTCACGATCTGATTGCGTAGCAGGGGGTTCTTCACTGCCAGGAACACGCTGGTATTGACGGATTGTCGCGACACTGACTGTAGAGCTCGATCGTTCCAGGAGCATCGCCTTCACACGAGATGGTAAGCGATTGGAAGCCCTTGATCTCAGTTTCACTCTTATACCACTGGTGCACATCGGATGCCATATGCATATGTAGCGAGCGTCGAAAGGTCCCTAAGAACAAAGAACTCTACTTTTTGCTAAAAAACCAAGAGAGTACACTTGCAGGACATGAAGCAAGAAGACCAATTGGGTACAATCTCCTCCCATGCCTTATGTGAGCACTCCACAAAGCATGTATTTAATATATTATTCATCACAATTGTTAGAAAATAATAAAATTAAACCGACAAAAGCGAATACCTAGTAGTCTTTAGCTATAAAATAAATAAATAGGTTGGAACTCTGTCCTAACCTTAATTTTAAACTCATAGACGTCCATTAATTTAAATATGTATTTTGTGGAATCACCCGCTATGGAATCACCCACTCGCACAATAAATTAACAGGACGCCCGAAAAGGACAAGCATCCCCATTGACTTTTAGCACAAGGAATCCACCTTGTGTATGAGCCCCGGCAAATAAATATAATTTTACTGAATCCACCGCAAAACCTCACGGAATCCACCATGGAATATGCCTCCTGGCATCAATTAGTGAGCCAACAAGAGACACATCCTCTACTATTAGTCCATGGATAGGTTGCTTGTGCAGGCATGTCTTTATGTCCACTAACATGGATGTGTCAATGAGTGAGAGATTAGACAAAAGCAAAGGGAATATATTATTGAGCCACTTACTTTGGTTATGAGTCACCTGATATTGATAATCTTGACAATAAACTTGGTATACCATCTATTACTATGCCTAGACTTTCAGCCCAGTTGCAAAATGGCAATCATGAGAACTGTCATTGCTTTGGAAACATCTAAGAGATGGAAGCTCTAGAAAATGGATGTAAAAAATGCATTTTTGAATGGAAATTTGATCGACAAAGTGTATATGGACTAGCTTGAGGGTCATGTACACCCTAATTATCCAAATCATGTGTGTAGACTGAAAAAAGCACTTTATGGGTTGAAACATGCATTGACAACATGGAACGCTTGGATCAATTCATATTTACAACAACTTGGATTTCAAATGGAAAATGTAGATCATAGGTTGTTTACTAAGTAGATAGAGACATGGTATGTGGTCTTGGTTATTGATGTGTATGACTTGATCATTACTGGAAATGATGACCATAGTATTGTTGAAATTAAATCCATGTTATAGGTGAAGTTTAAAGTGAAATACGTGGGAGAGCTACAATATTTTCTTGTCATTGAGATAGTGACTACACCTCAAGGAATTTGGCTACTACAGAAATAATATGCACAGGATATGCTGATTAAGTATGGATTGTAAGCCCATGGAAACACTGCTAAATCAGAATGTAAAGCTTGTGTTGATGTTGACAGTGAGATAGAGAATGTTACAATGTACAAGTAAATGGCAGAAAGTTTTATCTATCTTACTATTACTTGTCTTGATCTCAATTATTTAGTGGGGTTGATTAGTTAGTTTATGTAGAAGCTACACAAACCTCGCTTGGATGCAATTAGAAAGATTATGAAGTATGTGAAGGGTACTTCTAATTGTGGATTGCTTTATCAATTCGAGAAGCCACTTGATTTGATAGGATATATAGATGTTGATTGGGTTGGATTTTCATATGATAGATGATCAACTAGTGGTTATGCTTTTGGTCTTGGAAGTAGTATGGTTAGTAGAGTAGTAAAAAGTTGCCTACAATTTCTCACTCTAGAGCATAGAGACAAAGTATAGAGGTATAGCCTTAGCTACATGTAAAGCAATCTGGCTCTTGAAACTGTTATATAACTTGATAGGTCACTATAGGTCCTAGTGGTCTAAGGACTCTTGTTGGGTTGATATCGATCCTTGGAGTAGTGGGCTTTGAATCCTTACATGCAGGTAGAGCCAAAGAGGCTTCTCTCCCAAAGTTAGGATGCCTAGCTCGTGGATACTATAACTGAGCATAGGGTTGCTCGTAGGGTAACTATCTTGGAAATTGGCAATGCATAGCATCATGCTCGAATCTTTTCTAGTTGGCACAAGACCGAGACTTAGGATCAGGACACTTAGTTGGTAGGTGGTTCCCTCCAAAATGCACACATTGGCCTTCACAAGGACTTAGGATCAACTAACTAACACTTGGGTCTAGTCAACATTCTTTCCTTTATCTTGCTCTCTAGGGACTAACCATTTGCTAAGTGCTATAGTTCTCTTGGTATTTCTAAAAGTGTTATTCCCTTGCTACGTATCCCTAGATCTTCTCTCTCTGAGTAAGTCATCCACTCATATAGCCTCCTCAAAGAATATTTCTAGCACATTCTTTTGCAGGCTTGAGTTGCTTGCTAAGGCCTCATAGAGTTCTTCATTGCAAATCTCATTGATGAATACGGTGGAGATCACTCTCTCATTGGATCACTCAATCATAGGTTTCCTACCTCCAAGAGTCTCTTGATGAAGAGATCCTTTAGATTGTTGAAATTATTGCATTTTGACATTATTTAGACTCATAAACCAAGTCAATCCCTTGTCTTCTAAGAAAATACCAAATTCTTGTGCTCATTGAGCAGGATCCACGAGGTTGTTAGCCTCGCAGCCATGCCTCAAATTGCTTGATGAAGCTATAGGGGTCATTCCCTGCTTGATATCTATCGAGTTGCTTGGTAATTATGGGTATCTTTGTTTGGCTCCTATTTGGGGTGGCTCCTAGCCTAGCTAGCAATGATATTGCCAAGGCTACTCCACTTTGCTTGTCACTTGCATTGTCTAACAATCGCTTTGTGAGCAAATTGCTCATGGTAAGATCTACTCCTAAGGCTCTCTCCCTATCGACATTTCCTCCTATTCTGTTTCTACCTGAGATGGGTAGGACCTTGTGAATCTCATTGAGCTCTCTTTATTAACATTACCTCTAAGCCTGTTGCTCCTAGTTAGAGCTTACTATGTGCTACGATGTGATCCTTCCTAGTCTCCTCTTCTTGTTAAGATCACGGCTATGATATTATCGGCTGTTGTAGGTCTTCCATGAGGTGTTATCCTTGTCTATTGATCATAATGTGTGATAAGTCATCAGATGTCATCCGAGTATCTTGCTACATTAAGGTCAAGGTCAACATCAAGAGCATTTAAATCCGAAGTGGTATCTGCCATAGTGGTTGTCTCGTGATCCACTAGTATTTCTATGAGGTTGACTAGGCCCCCGGCTAAAGATGTGTCTCTAATCTTGGTGAGTCCATCCTTCCCTCAATGGTCTGATGCTTTTGTCTTCCCTAGAGCAAGGTGTAACCTTCAATGAAATTAATCACATCCACACTTTTACCAATCAATTTCATGCAATTTCAACTCTTTCAAATGATTTTTGATTTCTCCTAATGGTCAATTTTGGGTCCCTCATGGGTTTTGATAGGTGGTCTGATACACCTAGGTAGTCAAATTGAGTCTCTACTAGGGGTAAGTGGATGGTGGTTAGTAATTTCAATCATTCTTGGACTATTAGGTTAAAGTTCTGGTGACAATCAACTCTATGGTCTCATTTGTAGGTTTGAGTCCAACTTGGATTGCTAGGCAACTAGGTCTTGGCCTTAGTAGGTCCCAGAGTGGTCAAAATGGTCAAAATTTTATTTTGGACAACCTATCCGAGTGGCTAGTTTGCATGTTTGAGTCCCAGACTCGACCACCGTCCAAGTCAATCATCTGAGGCTTGTGGATCGGTTGTCTGAGTCCAAGTCTAATGTCCCCATTACTTCAAGGCTGTTCTCAGCATTCAAATTTCAGCAAGAGATTGCCACAGGAGAAGGCAATAGCAGTGGACAACAGGCTTTTTGAGAGCAACCCAGTCTGACTATGGCTAGCAATACCTCCTATTTGGGGGCAGCGAAACCCAATATTTTCCTAGCCAAACTAGCCCCATAAATACCAACTACATCAGCTCAAATATCAGCACCATTAGCAACCCCAATATCACCTCCAACTGAGGCAAATAAGTAGCCCAAAAGGCACCTGCTGTTGGTGCCTACTTCAAGACAGCCAACACCTTATTTAAATCAGCATCATTGAGCTCATAAACCTGTTGGACACCCAGAGAGTGTCGTAGATGGTGGTGGTGAGCAACTTGTTGATGTGCACCAGCATCTGCGGCCTGTTCCTTGAATCCATTATCGCTGAGACTGAGAGCTCCGCCGACGATCAAGAACTTCTCCTTTCCCACATCACATCCTCCGTGAAGATCCTCCACAGCTCATAAGTAATAATCTGAGTGCTTGTGTAGAAAGCATGCCTTTTCCCTCCCCGGACTGATCAGTACTCCCTTCTCAGCAGTGTGCGCTTGCAAGCCAGGACTGAATTCAAGTTTGGACCTTCATATCGTCGTTTACGCAACCCCTCCTACTCCTTCATCTTCTGAATAGCTCGTTAATCGCCTTTGTCATTTTAATAATCTTCAACAGCTCCAGATGTTCTCCAAAGTTCCCTTCGATTGTTCTTTGATGTCACTTGCTTTTGCTTGCCTTCCTTGACGTCTCCTTCAGCGTGTCGTCCTCTTCCGTCCAGTTCTCCGATCCTGTCCTCTTCTCCCTAAGCTCCGGCGCTCAGCGATGGTGCCACACTCATTAAGATCCTTATCTCGATCATCTGCAACCTCAATCGCTTGTTGAGATATCGAGCTCCACTCGTGATACGCCAGGGTGACCGTTGTGTATTTATGTCACCGACTTGTCAGTTGCAGATGCGGTTGGTACACCGCCCCTGAATAATAGCTACATGATAGCTATCCTTATCTACTCTAGTTCGTGGCTCAGTTAGTATGCCACCTTAGTTAGTTGAGTTTGGTTTGAGACCCATATCTAGGGTTCTTCTATTTCTTTGTATTTTGAGTTCTTTTGGTTTACACAACTAAGAAGAGGAAAACTGTTTTCAGCCTCCACCCTTGTGTGTCTTCCCCCATTGTGCAAGCAAGAAAGCTTCAAGCGAGACTCCTTCCTTCTCTCCCACAATCTTGACATGGTATCAGAGCCTTGTTCGTGGTAAGGAGCTCAAGAAAGCAAGCCAAGCTCGCGGTGGTCTGGTAAGAGGAGCAGTGTTGCTTTCATTTCCTGTTTTGGGATCAGATCTCTGCAGGTAGCACAGCCGGAAATTGCAGGAGTGCATTGTCTCAGGTTGAGACGCCCTTCGCGGTGAAGCAAGAGGGCAGTATATGCTGCGGGTGAGGGCTTTAGCCCTCGGCGACCTTGTTTTTTTCATTTGAGGCCATTTTGGGGCCTGTTTTGCAGAGGGAAGTTTTCTGCACGTACTCAAGAAAAGGCTCGGTTTTATGCTGTGCAACCACTGTTCTACAGGTCGGTGAAAAGTTACTGTAGAAATTGCATCGTATGCTTGTGCGCAGAGACATTGGGAGTTTCAGAATCATCCTTGGTTCCTGTTTATGCAAAATCGTCACTAGGAAGTGACTGTGTGGTCAAATACCACTTTCGCCAGTTTTGCAGATTTGCCCTTGTGAGGGTGAAGCTGTGTTTTTTGCAGTGACAGAATTTCTTGCAGTATTCTGTAATGGCGTCTGATTCTCTTTCACAGATTGTCACTGAAAAGCTTGACAAGAACAACTTCCAGGCATGGAAGTTTAGAATGACGAATTTCCTTATGGGAAAAGGATATTGGGAATTTGTTGCAGGAAATGAAGAAGAACCAGTTCTTCCTGATGTTCCCAATCAACAACAAATGCAGGCATTTAAAACATGGCATGAGAGAGCCAGGAAAGTTATGTATTGGCTGTCTATCAGTATTTCAGACTCTATGATTGTGCATATTCAGGATGCAAGTACGCCAAAGGAGGCATGGGATACTTTGTCAAAAATGTATAGCACAAATACGCAAGCCAGGAAAATGCAGCTCAAGCAAGAGTTGCATAATGTGCAAAGAGAAAGTATGAGCATCAACGACTACCACATGAAGGTGAAGAAGATTGCAGATGCACTTGCTTCCATTGGGTCGCCAGTGGAAGATGATGATTTAGTTTCTGTGACCTTGAATGGTCTAGGAAAGGATTATGCACAGTTTCGGACATCCATTTCAGTTCGTGAAAGATTTCCTGATTTTGAGGAGTTGATTGCTCTTCTAATTTCTGAGGAACAGAGAAATGGTGGTGCATCTTCTTCAGGAGGAACTTCAAAAGAAGCTGTCTTCTACTCAAATGCTGGAAGAGGTAGAGGCAGAGGTAGAGGAGGCCGATTTGGAGGCCGTGGCAGAAATCAGAATATGCAGCAAACTCAAGAAAACCAGTCCTATGGAGGAGGACGTGGTAACTCTAGAGGCAGGGGGAGCCAAAGAGGTCGTGGTGGATGGCAAAGAGGCCAAAATGCAAACAGTAATGTTGAATGCTACTACTGTGGTAAAATGGGTCATATGGCTAAAGACTGCTATAAAAAGCAGAATGACATCATGAATGGAAAACTGCAACAAGGGAATTATGCATCTTCTAGTAGACAGGGTGATGACAGAAATGAGCATTTGTTCATGGTGCAGCACATGAACAATTCTATGACAAGTGCAGAAGAAAGCAATGATGTATGGTATGTTGACTCAGGTGCATCAAACCACATGACAGGTCATGCAGAATGGATGGAGGATGCAAGGAAAATGGAAAAACCAGGATTTGTGGAGACTGGTGATGATACTGCACATCCTATTGTGCAGATTGGAAAAATTCCCTTGTCTATGCAGGGTGGGAAAAAGAAATACCTGTCCGATGTATTTCATGTCCCGAATATCACCAAGAATCTGGTTTCAGTTGGTCAAATGGTTGAACAGGGCTTGCAGGTCAGATTTAATCCTCATGGATGCTTTGTTGAGGATATGAAAAATAAAGGTCGCTTGATAGCAAAAGGAAAGAAGAAGGGCAGAATGTTTACATTGGATGCAGACATGTCTGAATTGAGTGCAGCAATGTTTGCACATGGGACCGGTGTAGTTGCAGATATTGATATCTGGCATAAACGCATTGGTCATGTTAATGTACAGCGACTTAAATCAATGCAGGCCCAAAATATTGTTGCAGGATTGCCCAAATTCAAGGTTGCAGAAATGCATAAGGTATGTGAAGCCTGTCAATTTGGAAAACAGGCAAGGAAACCATTTCCTAGACATGTTCAAGAGAGTGAGAAGCCATTGGAATTAATTCACTCTGATGTGTGGACAACTAAAGCTGCATCTCTTGGAGGCTGTCATTATTTTGTCAGTTTTATTGATGACTATAGCAGAAAAGTTTGGGTGTATTTTATGAAAAAGAAAAGTGAAGTTTTTGGGCATTTCAAAACTCTTAAAGCTATGGTTGAAAAAGAAACAGGCTTGCAGATAAAATGCCTAAGGTCAGATGGAGGGGGAGAGTACCTCTCAAATGAGTTTGCAAAGTTCTTGCAGGAGCATGGCATAAAGCAGCAATATTCATGCAGTTATACCCCACAACAAAATGGAATTGCAGAAAGGAAAAACAGGCATATTGGAGAGGTATCTCGTGCCATGCTCAATGAAAAAGACTTGCCAGATTTTTATTGGGCTGAAGCAATTGCTACAGCAGTCTACATAATGAACAGGACTCCCACTGCAGCAATACATGGAATGACTCCAGAGGAGAGGTATACTGGTAGGAAACCAGATATTTCTCATTTGAAAATTTTTGGTTGCATTGCCTATGTACATGTGCCAGATGAGCTGAGGTCCAAGTTGGATCCAAAAGCTGAGAAGTGCATCTTTATTGGTTACTCTCTGCAGCAAAAAGGGTATAGATGCTATAACCCTTCTACTCGTAAGTTTACAGTGAGCAGAGATGTTGTTTTTGATGAGATGAGTAGCTGGTATAAACCAGTAAATGTGATTGATGATGAAGATGCACAAAATGGTAATGCTACACAGAATTCACAGCAGCAGTCACAAAATATTAGTGGACCTGGAGCGTCCTCTAGCAGTGGTTCACATTCTTCGCCATGGACAGGCAGATTGAGATCAGGAGAATCTTCTCAAAGCAATGCAGATAGTGGTATGCAGGTATCACGAAAAGGAAAAGAGAAGGTTGATCAGCCCATGTTTGATGTGAATGCAGGTCACTCTTATGTGGATGGTGAATCCAGTGGCTCAGAACAGAGCATTGATGATGAGTTGGGTATTCCTTCTATTGTTACACCTAGAGTAAGGAAGACCAGGGATGTTTTGAGAGCACCTGGGAGTGAACCTACTTTGCGCAGGTCTACAAGAGCTAGGTATCCTGTGGATAGGCTGAAATATGATGGATTTACAGCCATTCACTATGCATATATGGTCAAAGTGATACAGGAACCAGAACCCACATCTTTTGAGCAAGCCATGGGAAAAGAAAAATGGGAGAAAGCCATGGATGAAGAAATGGATGCCTTGGAAGCAAATGCTACATGGGAGTTAGTACCTTTGCCTAAAGGTAAGAATGCAATTGGCTGTAAGTGGGTTTATAAGGTGAAGCACAATGCTGATGGTTTTGTGAACAGATACAAGGCAAGATTAGTAGTCAAGGGGTATGCACAAACATATGGCATTGACTATGAAGAAACATTTAGTCCGGTTGCAAGGATGGCAACCGTAAGAGCAGTCATTGCTATGGCTGCATCAAAGGGATGGTCTTTACATCAGATGGATGTAAAGAATGCCTTCTTGCATGGTGATTTGCAAGAAGAGGTCTATATGGAGCAGCCACCAGGTTATGTGCATGCTGTTCATCCTGAGTTTGTTTGCAGGTTGAAGAAAGCCTTGTATGGCTTGAAGCAAGCACCTAGAGCATGGTCTGACAAGATAGGACAGTATCTTGTCACTATTGGCTTTCAGATTTCCAAGGCAGATTTCTCACTTTATGTGAGAAAAACAGAGAAAGGTATTATGCTGCTTGTCATTTATGTTGATGATTTGATTATGACAGGTGACAGTGATGAAGATATCCTTCATGTGAAAATGCTATTGAAGCAGAAGTTTGAGATGAAGGATTTGGGAGAGCTGCGTTATTTCTTGGGCATTGAGGTGATTAGATCACCAAGTGGGATACAGCTCTTGCAGAGGCAGTATGGATTGGACATGCTATCCAAATATGGGATGACAGGCTGTAAGCCTATTTCAGTTCCTTTGGAGCAAAATGTGAAGCTGAGCACATATGCAGGTGAGCTTCTAGAAGACCCTACTATGTACAGACGCATAGTAGGAAGTTTGATTTATATGACTATTACCAGGCCAGATTTGAGCTATGCTGTTGGATTGGTAAGTCAGTTTATGCAAGCTCCAAGGAAACCACATTTGGATGCGGCTAGACGCATACTTAGGTATGTGAAGTCCACATTGCAGTATGGACTATTTTATGAGACTGGGGTTCAGATACAGTTGCATGGATACACTGATGCTGATTGGGCTGGTAGTATTTCTGATAGGGCTGGTAGTATTTCTGATAGACGATCTACCAGTGGATATGTATTCTCTTTTGGGAGTGCTGCAGTCACTTGGAGCAGCAAGAAACAGCCTACAGTTGCCTTGTCGAGCACAGAGGCTGAGTACAGGGGTGCAGCAATGGCTGCATGTGAGGTAGCTTGGTTGCATAAGCTACTTTATGATATGCATCAGTCTACAGATGGGCCAATTGTCATTTATTGTGACAACATGAGTAGTATACACTTGGCAAATAACCCAGTCTATCATGCTAGAACAAAGCACATTGAGGTGCATTATCACTATGTGCGAGAGAGGGTTTTACTAGGTCTTATTGATCTAGTTTATGTCAGCACAGAGGATCAGGTAGCTGACATATTCACGAAGGCATTGGGCGCAGAGAAGCTGCGCAAGTTCAGAGACCTGCTTGGTGTGCAGGAATTGGGATTGAGCTCGAGGGGGAGTGTTGAGATATCGAGCTCCACTCGTGATACGCCAGGGTGACCGTTGTGTATTTATGTCACCGACTTGTCAGTTGCAGATGCGGTTGGTACACCGCCCCTGAATAATAGCTACATGATAGCTATCCTTATCTACTCTAGTTCGTGGCTCAGTTAGTATGCCACCTTAGTTAGTTGAGTTTGGTTTGAGACCCATATCTAGGGTTCTTCTATTTCTTTGTATTTTGAGTTCTTTTGGTTTACACAACTAAGAAGAGGAAAACTGTTTTCAGCCTCCACCCTTGTGTGTCTTCCCCCATTGTGCAAGCAAGAAAGCTTCAAGCGAGACTCCTTCCTTCTCTCCCACAACCTTGACATCGCTTCTGTCAACTGCTTTTTCTCTTCGGCATTCTAGGATTGTCAATCTTTTCTTTTATCAGTGAGTGATAGCCGCTTGAAGTTCATAGCTCCACGCACCATGTCTGGGGCGTCCACTAGAGCCCTGTTCTGGTCTCCGATTCATGCCCAATTATCCAAGCGATTAGGTAATTGCTGTTGATTGCTTTTTCTGTGCCATGTACAGGGAAGATCTGTCGAGTCTCAGAAGCGCCGTTTACTTACTAGCTTTTTCCATTGATTATATGAGAGAGAGATAGCCGGTTCTAAAAACAACCAATAAGCTAAACATTTCTGGTATTTGTACTGTTCTTCCCCTCAACATGTGTTTTCCCATCTATTTCTGTGAGCTTAGACTCTTCCAGATCATCTGGCATATCCGCTGTTGGATTTGCCTGTTCCTTCTAAGTCAAGCGTTTCAGATGATTGATTAGCTTTCGCCACCGCTTTCGAACAAACAGTGCCTTCCTTTTTCTTATTTCAAACTCCTTATTAAAACTTTTGGGTAATCCTTCAGCAAAAACAAAGCGTTCTTGGTCGTCTTTACTTAACATAAAGAACTTGTTGGCATCGCTTTCGGTGACATTAGAGAAGCTGTTTATTTCACTGAACTCCACTAGCACTTTGGCCGGCAAATACTGATCAATGTCATACACCCTCTTTTCCAATTAAGCTCCTCCCCTTTTCCTCCCCAGTAGAGAGCGAAAAAGCTCCTCCTTGACCAGAATAAGCTAAGCCAAAAAGTTGTCCTGAAGACTGCCAATAAGCACAACTGGCTTCAGAGAGTCGTACATTCCGAAGTTTAGACCACGGTATACAATGATTCCAACGCAAGAAATGTTGAATCCACGGTAAAGCCCCAGAAGACCATCAGACTTCAAAGTCTTCTTGTAGACATCCAAGAGTCCATTGAATTGACGTTCCCCTCCTTTCTTTGCACCCTTGGTATTATTGGCAAGGCAAGTCCTAGCATAATCAAGGGAATACACAAGAAGGAGGGAAGAAGCAGTCTTTGAGACAGCTGCAGAGACTCCTTCCATCAAAAAGTCTACGGCAAAGGCATATGGACCCTTCTTCTCCATGGCATATAGTGCTAATGTATCTTCTTCAAAAATGCTTTGTCCTGCATATTACGTTGGCCTTGTTCACGTGCAACCTTTATCTTCATAGCTTAAATGTCGGCTTCTACAAAGCTTCCTTTGATTCCATGATATCGTGCACTTTTCTTGGAATTCATCCTTGAAATTGACAACATAATATTACTCTTTGGCATCAGTTTTGTATATTTTTCTGACACACACACAACATGCACACAAACTGAAACACACACAAACACAAACACACAAGTGGAGTATGTACATTGGATGCGGGTACTGAAAAGGACGGAAAGATAATGCAGCAGTCAAACACAATGAAACACACGCAAAAAGATAACACAGATGCATAACAAAAATGGAGGTGTTTATGGCTCGGATGCGCAGCAGCATGACATCCACCCCCTCTAAACCTGCGCATCGTCCGGATGAGCCAACTATCTAGGATCATCCAAGTCCACAAATAGGTCCAGTCCTTCATTAGTTTCCAGTAGACCTGTTTCTCCATCAGCTTCATCATCCATATTCTCTGCTTCTTTTGCTAGAATTTATTTTGACTGCTCTTCTTCTGCCAATGCTTCAAGTGCATACTCTTCATCGTCTCTTCTCTTGAAAATCTTGATTCATTTTCCAGCAATGAGCACCCTCAATACCGTCCCATCCAATTCAACCAACTCATAGGTAGCATTGTCAAAAACCTGTTTCACCTCATATGGTCCAAACCATCTTTGAACCATTTTTCTCATGCTACTATGTTGATTCTCTAGGCTACTGTCGTAGACTAGAACCCAATCTCCCTCCTTTATGGCTCTAGGCCACAAGCGATGCCTCAAATCAAACCTGTCCTTGTTTCTAAGTCAGGTTGCCTTCAAATGATCAACTGCTAGCTGCACATCTTCTGCCCTTCTCTCTAGTTGACGAATCCGAAGAGCTAGAAGCTCCTCTCTTGATAAATTCTCATGCCATGGAAGAGCTCTCCATGTGAGAGCACAAATTTCAGTAGGCATGACAGGTTTTTGCCCATACATCAACTCTGCAGGCATATATCCAGTAGTCACGCTATGTGTAGAGCGATCTGCCCATAATGCAAAAGGTAATAATCTCGGCCAATCTCCAATCCGACCTCTACAAGCTTTTGCCAATGCCTTAACTATCGGCGGATGTCCTCTTTCACTCTTGCCATTCCCCTCTGGATTATAGGCAGTAGTAAAAGCCAACTTAATCCCAAGCCATGAGAAAAATTCTCTAGCTTCGTCTGCATCTAGCTCTCCATGATCAGTTGTAATCTTGCCTATACATCCATACCTGCAAAATATTTCTTCCAACAAGAATTTACATACTGTAGTGGTGGTCTTCGTCCTCAAAGATCTGCCTTCAACATAGTTTGTAAGATCCTCCATGGCCAAGACAAGATATCTCATTTGCCAAAGTCCCACTGGCAAAGTAACCAAGTCAACCACCCATTTATAATGCATACATAGCGGATAGGTCGGATGCAACTCATCACGATGCCGCACTAAAGAGTAAAGCTGATAGTCCCTGCAAGTCTCCACAAAGTGGGAAACATCTTTATACATCCCTTTCCACCAGTATCTTTCTTTGATTTTCTCATAGGTAGCCCACACACCTCTATGTCCAGCCCAAGAACTCTCATGAAACTCTCGCATAATCTGTATCTGCATCGCTGCCTCACAAACTACTCTCAAGGGTAGGCCGCCTCTCTTCTTTGGGTGCTTCCAAAGAAAACCATCTTTCAAGAAATACCCATAAGCCTTTCTTATGATTTTCTTGAATTCATCATCTTTCCAATCAGCTCTTCGAGTCAATGAACTCAGATACTGACCAATTTGCAGCCACTCGTCAACATAGAGTTCTTCAATAAAGGCTTCAACAGTAGATACATCTTCTGCAAGCATTGACTCCTCATCCTCATATCTCGCTCTAGACAGCATATCAGCAACTGGATTATCTTTTCCTGCTATGTGTCGAAATTCTGGATTCAATGATTTGATGTAGGCAATCCACTGAAGCATCGCTATATCTGGAGTCGAACAACTAGTAATCATGCCAAACAAAGGCAAACAATCTGTTTCCACAACAACTGAAGCATGAATAAAATACCCTTTATCACACTTCAGTGCAGTGACTACTCCCCACAACTCTCTTTTAATCTGCGGATATCTTCTCTGTCGCTCATTAAGAACTTTAGCTCCAAAACGGATTGCATATCTATTCCCATCAGCATCATCCTGTCCCACTGCCCATCCTATGCCAATAGGGTTAGTATCAACTGTCAACATGATTGGCCGTCCACATAATCCGCCTTGCGAAGAGTAGGAGCTGACTTCAACAGCTTCTTGAGTTTACGCATGGCTTTCGAATGCTTCTCATCCCAATGAAATTTCTGCCCCTTTCAAAGCAGCTGATAGAGAACATCTGCAATGTGAGAAAAATGAGGAATCCAAATCATGTAAAATACACAAGCTCCCACAAATCTCCGCACTTCTGAAGTAGTCGAGCAATACTCTGCAATCCT
The DNA here is from genome assembly GCF_053477565.2 of Lygodium microphyllum. NCBI lineage: Eukaryota > Viridiplantae > Streptophyta > Polypodiopsida > Schizaeales > Lygodiaceae > Lygodium > Lygodium microphyllum. Next base: position 118,081,642 of record NC_141142.1, read on the forward strand.
GCTTATGGCATCCACCTTTGCAGGTGAAGGCTTCCTGCCATAATAACCAACCATGTGGCCAATTATGATAACTTCATTAACACCAAAGACAGATTTCAGCCCTGAAAGAGTCAAATTCACCTCCTCTAATCGTGTCAATATTTGCTCAAGCAACCAAATGTTCAGCCACAAACTGTCTACATCCTCGCAAATCAAGACTCTTATTCTTTTCTTCTTCTGCACAACCCTTAATAGGCACATCATCTAAGAAAGGCATGGTATACTGCGGAATATAGTCTCGTAGAACTCTATGCATAGCATTCATCATATGAGCAACTGAGTTGGTAGCACCTTGAGGCAAGGTACACATCCTCACAAGATCGATAGGTGTCCGCATAGTGGTAATATCCCTGCTTTCCAAGGCAAGCTAAAACTGGTCATAACCAGAATACAAGTCTCCTAGGGAATAGATGGCTCGTCCTGCAAAAGCCTCGGCAAACTCATCCACAACTGGACCTGTTCCCACATTCCTGATTGTCACTTTATTCACGGGCTGCATATCCTGAATATCTCAAGGTACCATTCTTCTTTGGTACAGTAAACCACCTATTAGAATAGGGCGCAGAAGAGGGTTCCAAAATCCCCATCTTAATCTTCTCATTCAGCAACTCTATCAGCTTTGGCAAGTGTGCTCTAGTTATAAGTATAGGACGTATAATCCATGGCACATGAGGGACAATGAAGATTACCATAGGCGCAACCAATTCGGGACTAATGCAGCCAATTTCATGAGGAAAGAAAGCAAATGCCTTGCCATGTCGTCCAAGCATCTCTCTAAAACATTCTTTTTCCACTGGAAGCAAGAAATCATCATTCCCAATCTTCAATTCAGCAAGAGTTTTAGCTGTAAATTTATGTCCAATATTTGCAGGATCTCTCAACATAGGCTGCTTCATAGCTTTTTCTATCTGCTCATCACTATCAGGAGGAAGCGGCCCTGCAACCGTCTTAACCTTCTTATCAACTGTTTCATACTTCGTGTCAACCTTGGCATCAGTCAGACACTCTCTTCTTTGCTGCAATTTCTGCAATTTTTCAACAACTCTCAACTCTGTTGGCTGAAAGATTTCAGTCCTTTGCTCTATGGACTACATGGGTGCAGCCTGAAACTCTGTATGCTGAAATTTTTCAGCATTAAACTCTATTGGCTGAAAGGTTTCAGCTCTCTGCTCTGTAGACTGCCATGATGCAGCCTCATACTCCATATGCTGAATTTTTCCAGCATTTAACTCTGCTGGCTGAAAGGTTTCACCCCTCTGCAACTCTGAAAGCTGATCAAGATCAGCCATAGATTCGGTTTGCTGAGTTTTCTCAGCCTCTAACTCTGTTTTTAGCATAAAATCAGAAATTTCTTGATACATATCCAAGGCTTACATAGGTATGATCCTTGAACCCTTACATACATCATTTTTCAGCATATTTCCCATCTCAGACAATGTATCTGCATAAGAAATTCCTTCATACAGCCCATCCACATGCTCTTCTGCTTGCAAAATACCTGCAGTCTTCAACTCTTTCTCCTTACGACCAATGTACTGCCTGGCAGCTCTAGACAAATTTGAAATTTTCTGATAACTCACTGAACTATCTGAAGAAAAACCAACAAAATTAGTGGAGAAAGACTGGCTTCTAGGAGGCGAGATCTCCTCTTTTCTCTACTCTGTACCACTGGCATCTCGTAAGACAGCGGTACCTAATGAAAATCCAACTCCTTCACATGTAGTGGTGTCTCACGCAAGGAGTCCCTGTTTCTCGGATGATTTACTCCAACAGTCATAAACTGAACAGCTCGCATACCATCCTTACTGCGTATCCGTGCATAGGTTGAGCCATCATCCATCACTTTCACCTCCATTCTTGCTTCTATAATGAAAGGCTATCCAAGAATAATTGGATAAGAGCAAGAATCTTGAACAAAGCAATGATAATCCTCTTCAACATTACCAATAGAAATTCTAATGCTCGAACAAGCAGCATACATATCACCAGAAGTATTATTGGCTGCTCTCATGCGCCAGCCATGCTCTGCATCCATAGGCCACTTGCCACTCTCATAAACATCTCGAGCAATAAGATTAATCTCGGAACCATGATCGACTAAAGCAACCAAAGGAATCTCTTTCTCTCCAATCCTTACCACCGTCTCAGTGGTTGCTCTAGCCCAATGACTGCGTGAAAAATGGCTGCGAGGAATGAGGATAGGGGTTTCATCATCTTCATACTGCATAGGCTGAACTAGTTTCTCCAACTGCAGATTAACAGAAGCATTCTCAACCATTACTGCATCATCATGCTCTTCCCCAAGAGCTCCATGCCATAACCCCTATAAAGCAGGTCCTTCCATTGCATGTCGTTTCCTCCGCAAAAGATCCTGCATCTGATCCTGTATTTCTCTTCTAGCAATCCCAAGAGCTTCTCCAACAGTAAAAGTGACTTCACTATTTAAAATTCTTTCATGAAAAATCTTACTCATATCCGTTGCATATCAAGGTCTGACAAGAGCTTGAATCCTAGCTCCTTTCTTGGTTGTCTCTTTTCTTTCATCTATTTGTCTCCCATAGGTTGCTCAGGACCTGATTGTACTGGAGAACTCGTCATAGGTGGAGCTGTAACAGGTGGTGAAACAAAGTCACCCCCTCTAGTCTTTTTGGAGGTGCTGAGACCCTCCTCATCTCTTCTTCTCTTTTCCTCAACCATGGCATCTAAACCCTCTGTTTTCGCCATATAAGCAAAAATAGAATACCTGTCAACAAGATAATCCCAACCCATTTCTCCTCGGATGCTTGAGCCCACACAAGTCATAGTGGATGCTTGAACTTTCCCTCTTCTTGCTATCTCCAAGGAAGAGGACCATAAGGTTGAGTCTCCATCTGATTTCTGCTCAAGCTGGACTCCATAAGCTGAAGCATCTCCTCTAACACTCACATAAGCTGATCGCGCAGCCATATCATCAACAAGCTTCTTCATGCCTCCCTTACCAAAGTTCGTGTCAAGAGGCTCACCAGTCTGTGTCAGCCATATCTTCCCATCTTGTCCCCAAAACACCACATTCTTCTTACGCGCTTCCTGAAAAGCATCACAATCTCTGCAGTGTTGGTGCTCTGTACTATCGCACCAAATACATCGTCTCCCTTTTCTTTGGCCAGCTGGAAAAGCAGTCGCTGGAGCAGGTGCTACAGCAGGTACTGACATAAGTTGCTCTTTTAACTTCCCAACTTCAGCTTTGACTGCCTCTATCGTCAAATCTACTAAGCCTTTAATAACATCATCTACAGATAAGGGCACTGGAGTAGCAGGAACTGGTGGATTTACAATAGGAGGAGTAGGCTTAGGCATAGAACTTGCAGCAGGGGTAGAAGTAGAGGTCTCCAAGGATTTTTTAGAAACAGATCCTGTATTACGATGCAATCGTACCCTCCTGCGCTGCTTCTTAACAAGCGCATTCACAGCATCAATGACATGTCTCCACTCGGTCTTTAAACCTGAAAGGTAGCTTGATCTTCCAAAAGATCATCCAATTTTTCATGTAAATCAACATCAGTAGCTTGTAAAAATAATTCCACTTTTTGCATCTCCAAAGCTTGCTGCTCAGTTCCATCCAACTGATCATAGCATCTCTCAAACTCTCGCAGAAGGGCGGTAACTGAAAGTCCTTTATTAGGCATAGAAACCCATGCTAAGAAATTCTTGCGGTTCATAAGACCTGTATCCTCCAAGAAATATTCATCTTTTAATGCCTTCTTAAACTCTGTCCAACCAGCATGTGTTCCTTGAATTTTTGAAATTCAGACTTCGAGCGCGCGAACCACGATCTGCAAGAAGTAGCGGCTCCAAACATCTTGAGAAACCCCAAAAAACTTCATCTTTTCTTCATACAAATGCACGTAAGTTGAAACTTGTTGGCCGTTGAACTGCTTCATCTCCTGTTGGACAGCTTTCAAGGCATCCATGGCATCACTATCACGTTTTGTGTGAGCTTGCTGCATATAGGTTGTAAATGACTGAAACAGATGCTTCATGACATTCTCATCTGTCATCTCTTCTTGCGAGTTTCCCATCTTGCTGAAAATTAACGCAGTGCTTTCACGTCGGGTTCACCAGAAATGTCGTAGATTTTGTGTAAGAGCTGCTGAACATGGAGTTCAAGTTGCAGCAAGGAAAGAGGCTAACAAGAAGAAATCGAATTTTTGATGCCAAAGTTCACTATATTGCTTGTCCAGTAAATTACATGAGGTCCATGTTCAGAAAAATCTATAGTATCTCATAACCAGCTTTGCATTCAGGTGTTCAAGAACAGTTTTGCCATTGGCACATAGGCTTGATGAGTTCTGCTGAGCAGCAATCCCTGTGATCAATTCTCAGAAATCCATACAATGCCAATATAATGAAGTTTTGTAGGCAGCAATACCTCTTGTCTGTGGAAATAATTCTGAGTCTTTTGTCGATCTAATCGTTTGAGCAATCAACCCATAAGTCTACCCAACATTCAGCACCAATTCAAGGCTGTTCTCAGCATTCAAATTTCAGCAAGAGATTGCCACAGGAGAAGGCAATAGCAGCGGACAGCAGGCTTTTTGAGAGCAACCCAGTCTGACTGTGGCTAGCAATACCTCCTGTTTGGGGGCAGCGAAACCCAATATTTTCCTAGCCAAACTAGCCCCATAAATAACAACTACATCAACTCAAATATCAGCACCATTAGCAGCCCCAATATCACCTCCAACTAAAGCAAATAAGTAGCCCAAAAGGCACCTGCTGTTGGTGCCTGCTTCAAGACAGCCAACACCTTATTTAAATCAGCATCATTGAGCTCATAAACCTGCTGGACACCCAGAGAGTGTCGTAGATGGTGGTGGTGAGTGACTTGTTGATGTGCGCCAGCATCTGTGGCCTGTTCCTTGAATCCATTGTCGCTGAGACTGAGAGCTCCGCCTACGATCAAGAACTTTTCCTTTCCCACATCACATCCTCCATGAAGATCCTCCACAACTCATCAGTAATAATCCGAGTGCTTGTGTATAAAGCATGCCTTTCCCCTCCCCGGACTGATCAGTACTCCCTTCTCAGCAGTGTGCGCTTGCAAGCCAGGACTGAATTCGAGTTTGGAGCTTCATATCGTCGTTTACGCAACACTCCTACTCCTTCATCTTCTGAATAGCTCGTTAATCGCCTTTGTCACTTTAATCATCTTCAACAGCTCTAGATGTTCTCCAAAGTTCCCTTTTATTGTTCTCTGATGTCACTTGCTTTTTCTTGCCTTCCTTGACGTCTCCTTCAGCATGTCATCCTCTTCCGTCCAGTTCTCCGATCTTGTCCTCTTCTCCCTAAGCTCCGGCCCTCAACAATGGTGCCACACTCATTAAGATCCTCATCTCAATCATCTGCAACCTCAATCGCTTCTTTCAACTGCTTTTTCTCTTCGGCATTCTAGGATTGTCAATCTTTTCTTTTATCAGTGAGTGATAGCCGCTTGAAGTTCATAGCTCCATGCACCATGCCTGGGGTGTCCACTAGAGCCCTGTTCTGGTCGCCGATTCATGCCCAATTATCCAAGCGATTAGGTAATTGCTGTTGATTGCTTTTTCGGTGCCATGTACAGGGAAGATCTACCAAGTCCCAGAAGCGCCGTTTACTTACTAGATTTTTCCGTTGATTATATGAGAGAAAGACAGCGGGTTCTTAAAAAAACCAATAAGCTAAACATTTCTGGTGTCTGTCCCGTTCTTCCCCTCAACATGTGTTTTCCCATCTATTTCTGTGAGCTTAGACTCTTCCAGATCATCTGGCGTATCCGCCGTTGGATTTGCCCGTTCCTTTTGAGTCAAGCATTTCAAATGATTGATTAGCTTTCGCCGCCGCTTTCGGACAAACAGTGCCTTCCTTTTGCTTATTTCGAACTCCTTATTAAAACTTTTGGGTAATCCTTCAGCAAAAACAAAGCGTTCCTGGTCGTCTTTACTTAACATAAAGAACTTGTTGGCATCGCTTTCGGTGACATCAGAGAAGCTATTTATTTCACTGAACTCTGCTAGCACTTTGGCCGGCAAATACTGATCAATGTCATACACCCTCTTTTCCAATTAAGCTCCTCCCCTTTTCCTCCCCAGTAGAGAGTGAAAAAGCTCCTCCTTGACCAGAATAAGCTAAGCCAAAAAGTTATCCTGAAGACTGCCAATAAGCACAACTGGCTTCAGAGAGTCGTACATTCCGAAGTTTAGACCACGGTATACAATGATTCCAACGCAAGAAATGTTGAATCCACGGTAAAGCCTCGGAAGACCATCAGACTTCAAAGTCTTCTTGTAGACATCCAAGAGTCCATTGAATTGACGTTCCCCTCCTTTCTTTGCACCCTTGGTATTATTGGCAAGGCAAGTCCTAGCATAATCAAGGGAATACACAAGAAGGAGGGAAGAAGCAGTATTTGAGACAGCCGCAGAGACTCCTCCCATCAAAAAGTCTACGACAAAGGCATATGGACCCTTCTTCTCCATGGCATATAGTGCTAATGTATCTTCTTCAAAAATGCTTTGTCCCGCATATTACGTTGGCCTTGTTCACGTGCAACCTTTATCTTCATAGCTTAAATGTCGGTTTCTACAAAGCTTCCTTTGATTCCACGGTATCCTGTACTTTTCTTGGAATTCATCCTTGAAATTGACAACATAATATTACTCTTTGGCATCAGTTTTTCATATTTTTCTGACACACACACAACATGCACACAAACTGAAACACACACAAACACAAACACACAAGTGGAGTATGTACATTGGATGCGGGTACTGAAAAGGATGGAAAGATAATGCAGCAGTCAAACACAATGAAACACACGCAAAAAGATAACACAGATGCACAACAAAAATGGAGGTGTTTATGGCTCGGATGCGCAGTAGAACGACAGCGGCGCTCGCCCCTAGATTCGTAATTTTTTATCTTTGCACTACAAAAATGGAGCTCCCTCTCTAACTTCATCAATGATGTCATCAAAAGTGCTAAAAGAAAGTGCTCTCCCTTTTTCATCGATGATGTTGGCGAAAAACGCTAAAAAGCAAGTGCAATGCCTTACAGACTTCAAAGATACATTCCATGTATGCGCAGTGCTGGCTCTTGGATTCGAGTGCGTCCTTTCATGTGAACTTCACTATCTGTAAATCGGCCCTATCAGTGAGACAGTGTCTCTCCTTGCATGTATTGCGGCATAGACCGAGTCTCTGAACAAGTCGATGACGTAAGCTTTGACAGCTTCCTATAGTGCAATGAAAGCTTGCAGTCCAGTGATGAGGTTGTTGCAAGCGTGTTCCATTTGAGAAATGCCTCCTGCTATTCTTAATGAGTATGCCGTTTATAATCTCATGAACTAGCTTCTGGAATGGAGCCTTTGGTATCAGGAGAGGTGCATGGTCTTCTAGTAATGGCGGATCTCATGAAGAGCCACTGTGCATGTCTTCCATCGACGCTTGTGATGCTGGCGTGGTGGTGGTGGAGCGTGGGGAGGTGGCCTCTATAGCATAGGATTTCTAGGGGGTGTCTTCAGTCTGCTTGCTTGGTGCATGCCATGTCTTCTAGGAGAGAAAACTCAAAACTCAAAAGTCTAATGTGTAAAATGAGGTGAAACTTAAAACTTATAGCAAAACTTTCAAAAAACCCTTAAACCTAAATTAATGTATCCAAGCTTTGGAAAAATATGACCAGTGATCCGATTGACATGAAATTTTACCTGTGGACTCCTCTAGGGTACATCAACTACCCAAAAAAAATTTGGTCTCATCAGAAGTCTCTCGGACAAGTGTCCTGAGAGACTTCTGATGGGGCCAATTTTTTAATATCCATGAGTTTTTATGATGCCTGGCATGAGGGTGAAGTTTCACCATATTTTGATTTATAAAATTGAGGATTCAATCATTTTTTGAAAATGCATTACTTAGATTATACTTCACTGATAACAAAAAAACTCACCACCGCATCGAGTGTGCGTGACTGCATATTAAATGTGTTGTCAACCAAACTACGTGAAATATTAAAAACTTAAAATTTCACAAAAAATAAGTCATGGGTCAAATGGAATATCGCATATCGGATATAGTGTTGCCAAATCACTAAATACAGTAAAGATATAGTGCATCGGCCCATGTACTTTTGATCACTAATGTGTGCCTAATTTGGCATTGAATTTAGTCGTAACAAAACTACTTTCAAAATTAGAAACTTGGAAATAGAGTTAGGCAAAGTAGGTATGTACCACCTCATGAGAGAAAATTGCATAGTGCACTGCAATTAAGAAGGTCAAAAGAAGTTATAACTAATTAGGCTTGAACTAGCTGGGCGCCTCTTCTTTTGTTAAGACAAAAAATGCATCAACAAATATGTGGAATGGAGAATGCCTTGCAAAATGTTATAAAATATGAGCTACACAACATCTTCTTGAGTACAACACATGGTTTCTCAAAATCTTCCCTACAATCTAATTGCATGCCTTTTGTATTGAGTAGTGGGTCAAGAGAAAATATAGGAATGATACTTGAAATAAATAGTATGCCATTTCCCTTAACTGAAAAATCTTATAACATCTTCAACATTGTGAGAAGCCCTTGCCTTTCAAACATATTGAAAAACCTAACCCTTAGGACTACGGAAACCTTCTTTGGGTCTATGGCCATTCTCTTCTCAAATAAGAAATAGACCAACACCACCTCTCTCTTTAAATATGGACTTAGATGGGTAATATTTTGCATCTTTCTAAACAAAACTTAAGATGGTTCAAATGCTTCTTCTTACTACCAAGCACATAGAAATCAACAATTAATACTCTCATAAAAGTAGTGCTATAGAGTTTTAAATTGAAAATTAATTCTAATATGTAAAATTCCACTTTAAGATGCAAATCTTAATTCCTTTTTCCTATGGGCAAAAGACCTTATTTAACTCCAACCATGTTGTCCCAAGTATTCATGGGACATTGGTCTTCGAGAACGATGGTAAAGTTTCGTAGGGCTAATCCCTGAGTACCCTATTCATAGCATTTGTCATGTGTGCCACTGATTTTATTGCACCCTCTGGGAGAGTACACATCCAAAGGAGGTAAATTGCCAATGCACAATCACACTCCAAGAGATCCAAAGGTGATGTACCTGGTGCACTTCCCATGGGAACCATGGGAACAATGCATACTCTATGCAAAGGATCCACATGGGCCAGACACCTATTCACCACTTTTTGGTGATTCTTCCTTGCCTGAAATACCAAGAGTTGTTCCAGAGGCACCCAAGTCATGTCAGATCCCTCGATGGAGTATGTGCATGTAGCAATGGTGCTCATAAACTCTTCCAAAACCTGAAGGGGGGATCCAATGATGAGAACACGCTTTCAAGGTTGAAGTTCTTAGAGAAAACCTAGAATATCTCGTCACCCTGGTTGGCAAAGATAGTCTCGTTGATCCACTCATCAAATTGTGTGAGAGGACTCATTCTACCTTCTTGCATGTACTATCAGCTTCTGACATAAGTTGCATCTTGTATGCAAAGCATATATATTCATATACTAGCTTCTCAATTATTCTAACCAAACAATGCAATGTGTAAAAGTAAACCATTGTTAGTGGTATTTCCAAAATAGGGCGCTAGTTTGGATTCACTAGAACTAGCATTCCATTTCTCATGGCTTTTTGATCACCTGTTGGCGCACCTTGTTGTCCTGCCTTGGCAAGCCATTCTTTCTTTCCATCTTTCCCTTTCTTCCTAGTTTTCATGCAGTATATGCATAGAAATTTTGCATTCACTAAATTTGATAAACCAAACATACACTTCAATGTTTTTAAATCACCTACAAGATGCCATTCAACTTAATAGTCCCCAAACCTCTCGATGTGTAAAATTGCTTCATTATTTTACTGTTGAACATCCTGCACCTGCATCCTGTAAAGAAAAATATATGCCAATTTTAACATTACACAATTACACTCCTTTGATTAATAGTAAGCTAGGGAGTCGATGCCAATTTTCTTTTCAATAGCAAGAACGTCTAAATATCTAGGAGCTGCAGGTCAGCATTAATCCAGCAGCATGCAGTTAATTCTAGATTGGCTCAAATCACACAATTACACCCCTTTGATTCACTATATCTGTGTTCTTTTTTACCATGTTGGATCTTGTCTCTTTTTCTTGTTTCAATCATGATAGACCCTAATTAACCCCTAATCTACCTGTAATCTTAGCTTTTAATCTACCTCTAATCAACATCCAATCTTGTATTCTATTCTATCCAAAATATTCTCTCTCTCTCTCTCTCTCAAAAAGAATTGATCAAAGATATTTAAACACATTTATACAGAAGCTTGGCTAGTGGAGAACAATAACATCATCTTATCTTCTACCCTAATTTACTATCTGTCACTCTATCACTTATTTTCTTAGTTCATCTCACACAATCCTCTCTCTTTCCCCTCCTCTCTCTCTCTTTCTCTCTCTCTCTCTCTCTCTCTCTCTCTCTCTCTCTCTCTCTCTCTCTCTCTCTCTCTCTCTCTCTCTCTCTCTCTCTCTCTCTCTCTCTCTCTCTCTCTCTCTCTCTCTCTCTATGAATTGACACTTAAGGATTAAACAACTATGAAGAATTATAACATCATAGAGATTAAGAAAATAAAGATACATCCATTATCACTTGATTGTTTGTAGTATAGAGTGTTGAAGAGGAAGATATATTATAGCATAGTACTAAAGAGGGAGATTTCTTGTAGCAGGGTAGAGAGTATTGTAGATAGATATTATTTGATTTCAACAATGCTATCAAAACCACTCCTGAGATTGCTTGTAGCAGGGTAGAGAGTGTTATAGATAGTACTAAGTGTTGCTTCAAAAGAATTCAAATGCAAGAAACCGTATTTTGAAGGGAAGGAAAATAGTACACAAAATTTTGAACAAAACTAAAGCTTTGAGAGAGAATGAAGAAATGCCCAAAAATAGGCATATACTTGTTCAAAAATGATAAATTTTTACAAGGAAACTCTCAAGTCATAAAAGGTGTCTCTAGGTAAAAAATAATCTTAAAATATGATGTGTATGTCATTTTATATCATTTTTTAACTTCTGCCCTTTTAAGAAGTAATAATGAGAATAATTCTAATATATTTTCATGTTGAAAAGTCATGAGGGAATTAAAGAGTTGTATATTAATTATTGGCTTTGTTTTTAGAGAAAATTGAATTGTATTTTTTTAGTTATGAGGATTTTGAGAAAAAGTGATCTTATCCTACAGTTTGAGAATAAAATCATGGTGCGCAAATCGGATACTGGATGTGTGTGTAGTGAGCATTGGAAGGTCCCCAAGAACAAAAGAGCTCTAGTAAAGCTCATAAAACAATAAGAAAGATTTGCACGATATGAAGAAAAGAGACAAATTGGATACAATCTCCCTCCATTCGTTGTGTGAGCACTCCACAAGGTATATATTTATGAATTTATTAATACCCAAGCTCAATAAAGCTCAATTTACAATTAGCATGCTTTGTCTTTTGTGTTTACTTTTTTTCAAATAAAGAATAAAGCGGTTGGGACTCCAAAAGTCGGACTGTGCCCAAATAAAATTTCCAATAATGAAATATTTAAACCGAGCGTCCATGCACATACAAAATAATAAATATTGTCAAGTGCTTCAATAAATAAGTGTGCCTAAATAAGTATTAGCACCACGCCTTTAATGATAAAGTGTGCACCCATCAAAACTAATAATTTCTTCTAGGTAATTTGAATACATGCTATCACCCAGTGCTTCCCAACTATACCATTGCCTGCTCTACACATCAACTGAAGCATTCACAATTGTTAGAAAATAATAAAATTAAATCGACAAAAGTGAATACCTAGTAGTCTTCAAGTACAAAATAAATAAATAGGTTGGAACTCTGTCCTAACCTTAATTTAATACGAGTGCACTCTAAACTCATAAACGTCCATTAATTTAAATATGTATTTTGCAGAATCACCCACCATGGAATCACCCACGTGCACATTAAATTAACATGATGTCCAAAAAGAACACACATCCCTGTCAACTTCTCGCACAAGGAATCCACCTTATGTACGAGCCCTAGCAAATAAATATAGTTCTACGAAATCCACTATAAAACCTCACAGAATCCACCATGAAATAAAAACCTCACGGAATCCACCATGGAATATGCCTTGTGGCATCACACCCCTGGGGTGGGATAGCAATTGTCCTCAATTGCTATTAGCTCAATGTGGAGCAAGTAGTGAGGGATAAGCACTTAGGTTGTGGGCACCCATTCATTGGGCCTCTTCAACAAGATGATTTTTAAACTTAACTAAATATCTAGAGTATCTACGGCCAGTTCTAGTGGTTATAAATTATGTATCTAGAATAGTTTCAGACTCAAGGATTTTAGTTTCTTTCTCTAACAAATGAGGGTTTTCATAAACATGATGGACAGGTAATTGGCCTCTAAAAGGTCGTAACAAATTGATATAAAAAGTATTGTGGATTTTCCAATGTGGGGGTAGTTCTAATTGAATACATTGTCATTGATCTTGTGAATTATTTTGAAAGGTCCATAAAATATAGGGGCTAACTTAACAATAGGGTGTTTCTCAACACTTTGCAATATTCTCTTTTCAATACGTAACCAAACATAATCATGAACTTTGAAACTCATGGCTTTTCTTTTCTTATTTGCGTGTTTAGTGTATGAATGCTGGGCTTTCGTAATCATATCTTTAACTTTAGCAAAAATAGTAGCAAGTGTATTTGCAATATCATCAACAGCTTTAACTTTGTTTGACAATGATGTAACGTGTATAGGAAATCTATGTCCATAAATGATTTCAAAATGTGCTTTATGTGTAGCTATATGTGATGCCAGGAGACATATTTCACGGTGGATTCCGTGTGATGGTGGATTCCGTGACGTTTTACGGTGGATTCCGTAAACTTTGTTGACCGGGGCTCATACACAAAGTGGATTCTTTGTGCGAGAAGTTGATGGGGACGCCTATCCTTTTCGGGCGTTTCATTAATTTAGTGTGTACATGGGTGATTCCATAGCGGGTGATTCTGCAAAATACATATAAAATTAATAAAAGTTTATGAGTTTAGAGTGCACACTCGTAATAAATTAAGGTTAGGATTGATTTCTAACCAGTTGATTTATTTATGTAGCTGAAGACTACTAGGTATTCACTTTTGTCGGTTTGATTGTATTATTTTACTAACGATTGTGAATGCTTCAGTTGATGTGTAGAGATAGCAGTAGTGGCGGAGGAAAGCATTAGAGGATAGCGAGTATTCGAGTTATCACTTATATTTTGATGGGCGCATACCTTAGGCATGGTGCCTATATTTTGTCGCACCTATTTATTGAGACGTTGGATATTTATTTATTATTTTGTATGCGCATGGGCGCGCGATTATGATATTTGTATTTGGACATTGTATTGGGTACGCCTGACTCTTTGGGCGCCGCCCATTAGCTTTATTTCTATTTTGTGCTAAAGCAAACTCAAAAGCCAAAAGCGTGCTATTTTGTAATTTGGGCTATTATTTGAGCTTGAAGATGATTAATACATAAAATACATGCCTTGTGGAGCGCTCACACAAGGCATGGGGGGAGATTGCACCCAATTGGTCTCTTGTTCATGTCGTGCATGCTTTTTACCTTGAGTTTTGTGCAAAAAGTAGAGTTCTTTTGTTCTTGGGGACCTTCCGGCATTCACCATGCAAGCATAAGGCAACTAATCTGTGCACTAGTAGTATCAGAGCAAAGCTGAGATCGAGAGCTTTCAATCGCTACCCATCTTGTACGAAGGCAGAGCTCGTGGAACGATCGAGATCTACAGTCAATCTTATCACAAACGGTCGATTCGGGTGGATTCCTGGCGGTCAAGAACCTCTATTTCTAGCCTCTAATCGCGAAGGACCAGCCTACAACGGCGGAGGACCACTCCTACATCCTCTTCTACAAGTCGTGGATAAACAAAGATAAGTCTCTAAATTTCATAAGCTTAAAAGCTTAATAAGCTTAATAAGCTTAATAAGCTTAATAAGCTTAGTTTAAGCTTAAAAGCTTAAAAAAAATCAGTCGACACGGCAGGGCGGCAGCATCCGAAAATTCTGCGTGAAAAAACGACCCCCCCAACGATTCGACGTTTTTTCTGATTACTAAGCTTAAAACTTAGTCATATAAGTCCTAAATCACATAAAGCTTTACAAACTCTGCAAGTACAGCAAGTTTCATAAGTTCTGCAACTTTCGAAGTCAGTCAAGTAACTTGAAGTCAGAACTGACTTGTGCCCAAAACTCCTATAAGAACTGTTCCTGCGCAGAAGTACCGAACTACAAAGTTGTTCTCTGGAAGGTACTGTTCGCATACACAGACTTGCTGAACCAATTTCAGCACACGTAGAAGGTCAAAACACAGATTTTTCAAATATTACAAATCTTGCAATAGCCAAAGACGAGGATTGTGAAAGCCACACACAAAAATATATAAGCCTTGTACACCCGATCTTGAGCTACGCTCATCCCACTAATTGGATTTTGAGAGTGTGAGGTCTTTTGAAGTTTTGTAGGATGACGGAACCACATATGGATGATTTAATGGCTGAAGGCGATCTTCCTGAACCTACGATGGGGCAAAAGCTGGATTTAATTATGATGCAGTTGGATGAAGAACGACGAGCCCGGCAAGCATTACAAGCTCAATTCGCCAATTTACAAAGATCGACTCTACCGATAAAGGGGAACCACAATCTGAAGATCTTATCCGACGTACCATCGATGCGACTCTCGAAGCTCAATCCATCCGCAAAGAAACAAAGATAAGTAAAAGAAATTTCAAATTCCGTACTTTCAATGGCACTCGAGAGGGAAAAACTGTTATTGCATTCATCAGTCAGTTTGATGATTACTTTCATGAGGAAACATACGCAGAAAAAAGATAAAATCAAGTGTGTCACTAATCATTTAGTGGATAGAGCATCTCTTTGGTGGACCATGGTTTGTAAGAGTATAGATTGTCCCACTACTTGGAAGAGTTTCAAGAAGAAGTTTATGAAGAATTTCCTTCCTCCACAATTCCATGAAAAAGCCATAAAGCAACGGGACCTTCTTCAGCAAAGAGATCGTGAGCCTATTCCTCAGTATATCGAACACTTTTGGAATGCATTACTCCAGTTACGCATACTTGAAGACGTACCTAAAGCGACTCATAAGCGCAAGTATATGTCTGGATTACTTGGGCATTACTACGCTGAAGTCAATATGTTCAAGCCTGCAACTCTTGAAGATGCAATTTCTTTAGCTCATGACACTAAAGACAAACTTCGAGGAAGAGACAAGCGTCCACAGCAATTTCAAGCCAATGGTAACTATGGATGTAAGCAATTCAATTCAAATTTTAGAAGATTCAATCAAGGTTGATTTCCTTCATCATCTTTTCGTAAGTCTTGGGCAAGACCACCTGCTTTACCATCGAATACCAATCAAAACCCTAAGCCAATTTCACAGCCAAATCCTAATATTCCTAGACTTCTTGCCATTGCAAACAATGTATCTAAAGCCAAACCTATAGTGTGTTATAAATGCCACCAACCTGGACATCTAGCAGCCAATTGTCAATCGAAGAAGCCACCTATCCATATCAACTATCTTGGAGCAATGGAAGATGAAGAACATGAAGAAATGCCTGATTTCATGGAAGATGAAGACGACATTACTACTCCTTCGGATACTTTACTAGGTATGCCAACTCCACATTCTTTATTGACAATGAAATGTTTAGTGCATGGAAAAGAAAAGATTATTTTGCATGATGATGGTAGTACTCATGATTTTATTTTTGCAAAGTTAGTGAAAGAATTGAAATTACAAACTGTTCCTACGCATTATCGCATTAAAGCAGCATTCTTAGGTACAAGGTATAATGGAACACAAGAGGTGCATGATTTAGAAATTCAAATTGGTGAATATATTGAAAGAATGAATTTTTAAGTTGTACCATTACAGTCCAGTGATATTATTTTAGGTATGCCTTGGCGTCATCAGCATAATCCTGATATAGATTATTCCACACATTCAATTAATATTCATTTTCAAGGAAAATATATTACATTATATGATATGCATGCATCTAATGCTTTTCCACTGCTCTCTCATACTCAAGCTAAACGTGCATTACGCAAAAGTAGTAAATCTTATCTAATTTGGGTGAATGAATTGCAAGTTAAAGAAAAACATACGCACCCTAGGCATAAAGAATTTCTTGCACAATTTAAAGACTGTTTTGCAGAAGATCTACCACCTAGTTTATCTCCTTCACGTCCAGAAGACCACAAAATAGATTTAATTCCTAGTACACAACCACCTTGTAAAGCACTATATAGGCATAACCAAATAGAGCAAAAAGAAATTCAAAATCAAGTTGAGGAATTACTAAATAGAGGATTGATTAGACCTAGTAGTTCTCCATTTGGTGCACCTGTTTTGTTGGTAAAGAAGAAGAATAATACTTATCGTATGTCCATTGACTATCAAGCTTCAAATAAGATTACTGTAAAGAATAGATATCCAATTCCTAGAGTCGATGACCTTATGGATAAACTGCAAGGTTCTGCCATATTTAGTAAAATAGATCTTAAATCTGGTTATCATCAGGTGAGATTAGATAAGTCTGACATATTCAAGACTGCATTTAGAACACAATTTGGTCATTATGAATTTTTAGTGATGCCTTTTGGATTGACTAATGCACTTGCTATATTTAATAAAATGATGAATCGTATATTTTTGAAATATCAGCATTGTGTTATTGTATTCTTTGATGATATCTTGGTGTTTAGTCAAAATGAGAAAGAACATTATGAACATCTGTCCTTGGTTTTCAAGTTGTTGAAAGATAATCAACTGTATGCTAATCCGAAAAAGAGTGAGTTCTTTCAAACAGAAATTGAATATTTAGGTCATATTGTATCATCAGATGGTATTAAGGTTGACCCTAAGAAGATAAAAGCAATATTGAACTGGCCTATACCTAAAAATGTGCATGAGTTACGATCTTTTCTAGGTCTTGCTAGTTTTTACAAGAAATTTGTGCAAAATTTTTCATTACTTGCTTTGCCTTTGACTAAACTTTTAAAGAAAGATATTGTTTATCATTGGTCTGATAATCAACAGAAATCCTTTGATTTATTGAAACATGCATTAACCCATGCTCCTGTATTACAACTACCTGATTTTAATAGACCATTCTTTTTAGTAGTTACCGATGCTAGCGGATCTGGAATAGGAGCCGTACTTATGCAAGATAATCATCCCATAGCCTATTCTAGTTGTAAACTGAAACCCTCCGAACTTAAATATTCCACATATGATAAAGAATTATTAGCTGTGGTACAAGCTTTAAGACAATGGAAACATTACTTAATGGGTTCTGAGTTTATGATTAAGACTGATCAACAAAGTATTAGACATTTACTTAGCCAACCCCAAATATCTGACCGACATATCAAATGGGCAGCCTTTATTCAGAGTTTTCATCTGATTATCCAATATCAACCAGGTAAAGAAAATGTAGTGGCCGATGCATCAAGTAGAAGACCCACCATTCATAATATTTCTGTTATATCATTTGATTCTCTAACTCCTATGAAAGATACTTATCATCAGGACATTACTTTTCATGCTGATTGGAATAAATTAGTTGGAAATAACTGGATTCCTATTGATTCACTGTCTTATAATGATGGATTCATGTTTTATGAAAAGAGATTATGTGTTACAGTTCCATTTAGATCTTTTGTTTTGAATGAGATTCATTTTCCTCCATACCAAGGTCATAGAGGTATCATATCTACTTTGCGTACATTAACTGAAGATTTTTATTGGCCACATATGGACACTGATGTATCTAACTTTGTTTCTGAATGTTTGATTTGTCAAAGAGTTAAGAGACATCATGGTAAACAGTATGGATTACTTATGCCTTTATCTATTCCATCAAGACCATGGGAACAAATTTCTATGGATTTTATTACTGGTTTACCTAATACTAAAGCTAACCATGACATGATTTGGATTGTAGTAGACAGGTTTAGTAAACAAGCATATTTCATTCCATGTAAGAAAACTTTAACAGCATCGCAGGCAGCACAATTGCTTTTGAAAACTGTGTTCACTAATAATGGATTACCAAAAGTTATTATTTCTAATCGTGATTCTAGATTTTGCAACAAATTTTGGATTACTTTGTTTGCTAACCTAGGAACAAAGATTGATTTCTCATCTGCATTTCATCCAGAAACTAATGGACAAACAGAAGCCACTAACAATACTATTCTTGATCTTTTACTGCTTACACTATTTCTAAACCACAGACATGGGACACACATTTGCATTTACTGCAGTTTGCATATAACAATACACCACACACATCTACAAAGAAAGCATCGTTTGAAGTGATTTATGGTTATAGATTGTCTACACCTGTTGCATCTTTATCAAATAGAATTCAGAGTGCTGATGATATTGCTACTATGCACGCTACTATTTTTGATGAGGTTAAAGACATGATTGCCAAAGCCCAGCAATCATATACCAAACAAGACAATAAGAAAAGACAAGCAATGAATTTCAAAGTTGATGACTATGTTTGGTTGAGAATAGAAAAACGTAGATTACAAAGTGTAGATAAATATCCAGTTGTGAAATTAGCACCTAGATTTTATGGACCATTTAAGATCATTCACAAAATTAATGACAATGCATTCAAGTTAGAATTACCACCTCACTCAAAAATTCACAACACATTTCACATTAGTTTATTACGACCCTTTAGAGGCCAATTACCTGTACACCCTGTTTATGAAAACCCACCTTTGTTAGATGAAGAGACTGAAATACTTGAACCTGAAGCTATTCTAGATACTAACTTTATGACCACTAGAACTGGCCGAAGATATTCTAGATATTTAGTCAAGTTTAAGAACCATCCTGTAGAAGAAGCCCAATGGATGCACGTTAGAGACTTAAATGCTTTCCCCACTCTGTTAGCTCCACATTGAACTAATAGCAATTGAGGTCAATTTCTATCCCACCCCGGGGGTATGATGCCAGGAGGCATATTTCATGGTGGATTCCGTGCCACGGTGGATTCTGTGAGGTTTTACGGTGGATTCCGTAAACTTTGTTGATCGGGGCTCATACACAAAGTGGATTCTTTGTGTGAGAAGTTGATGGGGACGCCTATCCTTTTCGGGCATTTCATTAATTTAGTGTGTACATGGTTGATTCCATAGCGGGTGATTCCGTAAAATACATATTAAATTAATAAAGGTTTATGAGTTTAGAGTGCGCACTCGTAATAAATTAAGGTTAGGATTGATTTCTAACCAGTTGATTTATTTATGTAGCTGAAGACTGCTAGGTATTCACTTTTGTTAGTTTAATTGTATTATTTTACTAACGATTGTGAATGCTTCAGTTGATGTGTAGAGATAGCAGCAGTGGCGGAGGAAAGCATTGGAGGATAGCGAGTATTCGAGTTATCACTTATATTTCGATGGGCGCATACCTTAGGCATGGCGCCTATATTTTTTCGCGCCTATTTATTGAGGCGTTGGATATTTATTTATTATTTTGTATGCGCATGGGCGCGCGATTATGATATTTGTATTTGGACATTGTATTGGGTATGCCTGACTCTTTGGGCGCCGCCCATTAGCTTTATTTCTATTTTGTGCTAAAGCAAACTCAAAAGCCAAAAGCATGCTATTTTGTAATTTGGGCTATTATTTGAGCTTGAAGATGATTAATACATAAAATACATACCTTGTGGAGCGCTCACACAAGGCATGGGGGGAGATTGCACCCAATTGGTCTCTTGTTCATGTCGTGCATGCTTTTTACCTTGAGTTTTGTGCAAAAAGTAGAGTTCTTTTGTTCTTGGGGACCTTTCGGCATTCACCACGCAAGCATATGGCATCCAATCTGCACACCAATATGTGGTGTATTAGTGTATGCAAATTGAAGTAAATGCAAGTGTGTAGTATCCCATGTTTGTGGTTTTAAAATTGTGTATGCATGCTGTCGTATTGCTGCGCATTCGAGGTGTGAAATCCACCCAAAAGGTGTGTGTGGGATTTGATATTTTGTACATACTTAGTAGTTATGTTTGCTTTTTTGTTCTGCGTGGGCAGTATAGTGGAGAGGGATTTGGAGCAAGAGGACCTTATTTGTAATGCTCTAGTTGGCATGTATGTCGAGTATAGAAACCTACCAGATGCTGATGCTTGCAGAAATATTCATCTAGACATATTTATTGAGAATATCATGATCTCTATGTATGGCAAGTGTGGAAGCATTGCGAAAGCAGAGATAGTGTTTGATGGCTTATCAAGTCTGGATGTTGTCTCGTGGACTACAGTGCTCACCACTTATGTAGAGCCAGGCTTAGGGAGGGAGAAGCAAGGCATTTCTGAGCATGTTCATGTTACCAAGAAAAAGGACAACTCAGGTATAGGTGTTGATGCACAGCAGAAAGCTGCCAGCAATTGGATTTTCAATACCACTGTATTTGACAACATTTTGAAGAATCTTAAAGTGATTGCCCCGCTGATAATGATAAGCAAGATGCAGATAAGAAGGAAGGGCAGAGGGAGGGAGGTGGTTCTGGTGACAGTAAGGCACGGATAAAGAAGTCTGCACGTCCTCAAGGAAGATATAAGAACAGAGAGTATGGAAATGCATTGGAAAGGTAAAAAGCTGGCATTTGATGCAAGTGATGATGATAGTGGAGAAAACCAAGGGCCCATGGCTGTTCAAGAAGATGGAAAGATAAACAATTTATCATGCTCAGACAAAGAGCACAAGCGAAAGACACCTTCAAGTTCTGATCTGCAGGTAGACGGAAATGTGAAGCTCAAAAAGCTAAGGTCTGAAGGAGAAGGAATGCAGTAGAAGTGGAAAAAGCTTTGTAAATCACTAATTTTTGAGGTTCCAGATTAGACTATGAGCATCAAACGTTTGTATAAGCAGATCATAGAAGTCTGTGATCTTTTTCCAAGTAATGATGCTTATGAAAGTGAGCAAGCTCTTTTATTGCTCACGGAAAAGTTGAGCAAGAGCTCAAAGTTCTCTATTTTGGGAAAAAAGGGGCTGCTTTTCTTGAAAAAGGGAAAAAGCATCAATCCCTCCGTATTCTGCAGCTTCTGCTGCTCATAAATTCTCGGCCAATAACAATCAATCTAACCATGGGAGGAACCTGGTGTGCAGAATTCGGGCGACAGAATAAAGGCGAGAGTGGAGGAGCAGAACATCGAAGGGGAAAAGAAAAAAAGAAGTTGGAGAAGAGGGGCGTAGAATAGGAAAAAGGAGCTGAAGGCGAAGAAGAGGGATTGAAAGGGAGGAGCCTGAAGAGGAGAGGATCGTCGTCTGGTCTTGGAGGGGGCATCTTTTCGATCGGTCAGGGAATTAGAGAGGAACCCAATGTGTAGAATTCAGAGGCAGAGGAAGGAGGAGCTGATTTGAGAGAAATAAGTAATATGCACAGAATTAGAATGGTGGGAGGGCTGATACTTTTATGGCAGTGACCATCAGTGGGAATTGAATGAAGGGACGGTCCGAGTTGCAACTACGACGAGGTTCTTCTTCAGAAGGAGGCTGCTAGCGAAGCTCGACAAAGGCTACACAGGGTGATGAGTCAAAGGGAAGCCGAATAAGAAGCTGATCGCAGGGAGGAGGACGTGGATCATGTGGAGCCCTTGCATATCTAAATCGCTATGATAGCTATGGTAGTGAACGACGTGGTGCTAGTCAGTATGGTAGTGGTGGTGGGCCTGTTCGATATGAAGTCAGTTACAGAGACTGATCTGGGCCTTATGAAAGGCTAGGAGGACGCCCTTCGTATGATGATCGCTATTGACAGAACTGAATTCAAAGTTTTTGTACATCTGCAGGGCAATCCGATGTACTGTGGAATATCGATGGTCTGTCTGTGAAGTTTTTTTTGTCATGCACTTGTATGCCCTTTTCTCGCTCACCAGAAAACATCTATACTGGCAGTTGCTCTCCGGGATCGTCCTCAATTATGGCCGTCTAGCTTATTGGGTCGATCGAAATGCATGTGAAGGATGCATCATGCTACCCGCCAGAGCATAGTTTGGATTGAGGATCTGCGTTATTGGAAGTGGGAACCTATTGCAAATTCATGGTTTTAAGAGGGTGCTTATCTGAAAACTGTATGCTGGTTTGAAGTGCGGGGACAATTTGAGATGCTTTTCCAGCCTGGACTTTATACAGTGTCATTTAGTGCCACCTACCATTTGCCCGGCCAATACACAGTAAGATGATCCCGCAAATGCGCATGTTGCAGCCCAGGAAATGCAGGGAGCTTTAACCTCGGGAAGTCTGGATGAAACAGAATGCATTCGTGCTGTACTGGATCAATTTCAGAAAGCTGTGGAGGACCTCCGGATGTTTACATTGAAGAAGCCTTAAGTTGGTGTTACAACAATTCGATGACTGTTCAAGCAGTGCTGAAAGATGAAACATTGAAGACTGTTCTTTACACAAGCTCTGAGGGTGAAGAATTGTGTCAGACTGGATGCTTCAAAAGAGGTTCACCACACCCAAGAAGTATCACCTTTGATAACAGATTGGAAGAGTTGTAGACTGATGGATCTAGTGCTATTCTAGAAGCCAATAAAGTAGATCATCTTACAAGTGAAATCCCTTTTCTATATGCTAAAGTTGGAGATTTACAGGTTGAGGACATTGATTCACTTCTCAATGATTACAAGAATTAGATTTTGAAGTATTATGCTCTTTGTAAAACAGTGAAGAGTTTAACACAAGTGAAGCATGCCAGTGACAGCCCTTGTTGGAAATCTTATATGTATCTTTTGGTGTTAGAAAGCTTGTTAGAGACAAACCTAACCTTCTGCAGAATTATAGAATCCAGCAATAAAGCATTGCCATAGAGTATGTTAAACTCGCGCAGGGTTTAATAATTGCTGATCAGAAACTGGTCTTTGATTACTAGAACCGGTGGTGTCTGGATTCAATAGCTCTTCAGGCTGTGAACAACAAGTTTATTGAACATATGCATGTTAAATCAGCAATCTTTGCATTCAATATGAAGAGTCTGGAGTTTACTATGGCATAGCCTGATCTCACTTGTTTAATCTTCTATCTTGGAATTTCTTAAGAACCTCTGTGGTTGCGACTTTACTTTCGAAACCCTTTGACATCTTTGGTGAACCCGACGTGAAAGCATCGCAGAAATTTCAGGATGGGGGATACTTCAGCATCCATTTCAGCCTCTTCTACAATTCCAACTGCGTCCTCTACTTCAGCTCCATCATTGACTGCTGCGTCAAGTACTTCAATAGATGATCTAAAGCAGATTTTGCAGAATATGTCCATGTATATGCAACTTCAAAATCAGCAGACACAATTGCATATGCAGCAGCAGCAGCAATTGCATCAACAACAGTTGTCTCAGCAAAGGCAACTATATTCGGAGCAGGAGAATGCAATCAGCGCGACTAAGGCGATTGAAGCAGTTGAGAATGAGAAGAAGCTATTTGATGGTCGTAATGTTTCAGCATATTTGTAGATATATGAGATCAAGATGGGGTTTTTTGGAGTTCCAGCTGGACTTATGAGTAAGTATTTCCTTCGTCTTGTCACACCCGCCTTGAGGGAAAAAGTGACTGATCTTTTTATTCAAAATTCGCATTGGCAAAGATTTTAAGAAAGCCCTGAAAGAAGAGTATTTCCTTGAGGACTTTGGGATGGCTACACGGTGATCATTCCGAGAGTGGGTTTACATGCCAAATAAGGGTCTAGCTGCTTCAGAGTTGATTCGAGAATTTGAAGAGAGGTATAGTCAGCTTGATGCCATTGAACAAAGAGCATTGGATGTTGAGAAAGTTGAGCTTTTCTTGCAAGCTGCAGATCCTGCTCTTCAGGAAGAATTGGGAGAGCTTCTTGAGGATCGCACGAAGCCTATGGGACTTAAAACGGATTGGCAAGATGCCCAGGATGCAGTCTCGACTTTGACCAAGAGAAGGATATGGAAGACCCGCCTATAGAATGGTTCTATGACACCACACTGTCTTCTGCTCCTATGCCTGCTTCTATCCCTGTTATTTCTTCTCCTCCTCAGCCAATTTCTTGGCCTATGCCAGTGCCTACTGTTTCTACTCCTCCTATTCCTCCTGTTCCACGACTGATGCCTGTTCCTTCTGCTCCAAAACCATCCACTTCGTCGGTGCCTACCTCTCTTGATGACATAATCAAAGGCATAACGGATTTGACACTGGAGTCAGTTAAAGCGGAGTTGGTGGGAAAATTGAAAGAGCATTTTGCTTCGAATGCGCCTACTAATTCTTCTAGTGCTCCTATTGCACCTAGGAGTGCTCCTAGTGCACCTAGGAGAGATCGAAGATGTATTTGGTGTGATAGTATGGACCATCAGCATTGCAGGGATTGTGAATCTTTTCAGGATGCAAGGAGGAAGAATTTGGTATTTTGGGGACAAGATGGTAAGATTTGGTTGACAGAAACAGGAGCACCACTTGCTACCAACTTTGGGAAAGGCGGAATGAAGAAGTTAGTGGATGACATGGCTGCGCGTACTTCTTATGTGACAGCTAGAAGAGATGCTTCTGTATATGGAGTTCAGATTGAGAAGGGATTAGAGAATCAATCAGCATTATGGACTTATGCTTTGGATACAGCAAACACGGGAAAAATTCAGCAAACTGTTTTGACTAGTGCAGGCTCTAGCATCAGATCTGAGACAGGTTGGGATTCGCCTGTTGACAGGTACTCTATTTATGCCTACTTGGCGAAGTCTCAGGGAGCAGAATTACTTGTTGAGGAGAAGCATAAGAGGGATGAAGAAAATCCAAGTGCAGCTAAAAAGACTAGAGGGGGTGAGTTTGTTACTCCACCTACTGCAGGACCGTCTTTGAGACCAGGGCCAGAACGACAGATGGAAGATGCTCAAAAGAAAGAAAAGAGGCAAGATCCTAGAGAGAGAAAACAGCCAGGGTTTAGATTGATGTCTGATATTGAGACATCTATGGACATGAAGAAAATCTTTAATGATAAGATACTTGGCAGTGAGGTGACTTTTACTATTTCTAAGGTTTTGGGCATCTCAAAAAGAGAGTTTCAAGATCAGTTCCAAGAGGTTCTGAAGAGGAAAAAACATGCATTGCCTACTACTGATACACAAGGAGTTTTGATTGGGGAGTTGGATGTGGATGTGGATGAGGATGAGGTTTTGGTTGAGAATGCTTCTGTTTTTCCACAGATAGAGAAGAGGGTTCAGCCTATGCATTATGCTAAAACTGATGAGCCTGTCTTGATACCGCGTAGTCACTTTTCGCGGAGTCATTGGGCTAGGGCAACTACAGAGACGATGGTAAAAATTGGAGAGAAACAGGTGCCTTATGTTGCTTTGGTGGATCATGGTTCAGAGATTAATCTCATAGTTCGTGGAGTTTATGAGAGTAACAAATGGCCTATGGATGTAGAGCATGGGTGGCGTATGAGAGCCGCCAACAACACTGCAGGTGATTTGTATGCTGCTTGTCCCAGTGTCAGGGTTTCTATTGGAGATGTAGAGGAGGATTTCCATTTCTTTGTGCAGGATTCATGCTCTTATCCCATAATTCTTGGACAGCCATTCATCACAGAGATGTGCATGGAAACAAAGGTAATGGATGATGGATCTGCTTATGCACGGATTCACAGTAAAGATGGCATGAGAGCAGTTCAGTTTGTAACTGTGTGTGTGAACCATGTTAGAAACAGGGATACTCTTAGAGATGCTCCTTTGCCCACTATGAGGGATTCGGGTTTTCATTAGGTACCGCCGTTTCGCGAGACGATGGTGGTACAGAGCAGAGGAGATTGGTGTTCTCGCCTCCTGGTAGTAGTGTTTTCTCCTCCGATTTTGTTGGGATTTCAGGAAACAGTTCAATGAGCTATCAGAAGACTTTTAAGTTGCCTAGAGCTACCAGGCAGTACATATGCAGGAAGGAGAAAAATTTGAAAAATACAGGAATTTTAGAGGATGATGAGCATATAGATGGGATGTATGACAGTATGATTTGTGCAGATACGATGATAGAGATGGAAAATATGCTGAAAACTGATATGCAGAGTTGTCACAGTAATGTATTAGTGCAATCCCTGGACATGTTTCATGAAATTGCAGATTTTGTGTCACAGATTGAGTCAAAGGCTGAGATGACTCAGCAAAAAGTGTTGAGTGCTGAAGAAATTCAGCAAACAGAGTTTCCGGCTGATTATGATCAGCTTACAGAGACACAGAGGGCTGAAAACTTTCAGCCAACAGAGTTTACTGCTGAAATATTTCAGCATCCAGAGTTTAGGGCTGTTCCTGTGCAGTCCATAGAGCAAAGGGCTGAGGATATTCAGCCATTGGAGTGTAGAATTGCTGATTTATAGCAAGATTTGAGTAATGCAGAAGAGCATAATGAAGCCAGGGTTGACACGAAATACAAGACTGTGGATAAGAAGGTGAAGCCGGTAGCTGTACCGCTTCCACCTGACAGTGATCAGCAAATAGAGAGGGCTGCCAAACAGCCAATTTTAAGGAATCCGGAGCATATAGGCCATAAATTTTCAGCAGAGACTCTTGCTGAATTGAAAATTGGAAATGGTGATTTCTTGCTACCTACAGAGAAGCAATGCTTTCAGGAGATGCTTGAGCGACATGGAAGGGGGTTTGCTTTTTTCCCGCATGAGATTGGATGTGTGAATCCAGATATTGTTGCTCATATGGTGATCTTTACTATTCCTCATATTCCATGGAACCTCCGACCTATTCCAGTGCCTAAGGCACACCTGCCAAAGCTGATTGATTTGTTGAATGAGAAAATCAGGATGGGAATTCTTGAGCCTTCATCTGCACCATACTCAAACAGGTGGTTTACGGTTCCAAAGAAGAATGGTACTCTCCGATTTATACAGGACATGCAACCAGTAAACAGAGTTACTATCAGGAATGTTGGTATAGGTCCAGTTGTGGATGAGTTTGCAGAAGCATTTGCTGGACGTGCCATCTATTCTTTAGGTGATTTGTATTCGGGATATGATCAGTTTCAGCTGGCTTTAGAAAGCAGGGACATAACCACTATGAGAACTCCTATTGGGCTTGTCAGGATGTGTACCTTGCCTCAAGGTGCCACTAATTCTGTTGCACATATGATGAATGCCATGCATAAGGTTCTTCGTGATTACATATCTCAGCTTACCATGCCTTTCTTGGATGATGTGCCCATTAAGGGGTGTGCAAAAGAAGAGAAAAATGAGAGTCTAAATGAGCAGGGATGCAGATACTTTGTGGCTGATCATATTTCAGCTTGTGAGAAGATTTTGGCCAGGTTAGAAGAAGTGAACTTGACACTATCAGGGCAAAAATCTATTTTTGGAGTGAATGAGGTTGTCATTGTTGGACATATGTGTGGATATTATGGCAGGAAACCCTCACCTGATAAGGTGGTTGCTATAGGCAAGATTACGGAGTATTGTTCTACCACTTCAGAGGTACGGAGATTCATTGGAGCTTGTGTGTTTTATATGATTTAGATACCTCATTTTGCACACATAGCAGATTTTTTATATCAGCTGCTTCGTAAGGGGCAGAAATTCTATTGGGATGAGAGCCACACTAGAGCCATGCAGAAATTGAAGAAGTTATTGCAGATTGCTCCTACTCTTAGGAAAGCAGATTATAATTGCGGAAGGCCTATTGTATTGACAGTTGACACTAGTCCAATTGGCATAGGTTGGGCTATGGGTCAAGATGATGCAGATGGAAATAGGTATGCTATTTGGTTTGGGGCGAAAGTCCTAAATGAGAGACAGAGGAGATATCCGCAAATCAAGAGGGAGTTACTGGGGATTGTTACGGCTCTCAAATGTGACAAGGACTACTTTATTGGAGCTTCAGTTGTGGTAGAGACAGATTGCTTGCCATTGATTGGTATGATTACGAGTTGCTCTACTCCGGATATAGCTATGTTGAGATGGATTGCATACATCAAGTCCTAAGGTGTTGGGATGCTACGAGAAGAATGGGTACCAAAGGAAAGGATACCCTAGTCTTCAGATGACTTATCGATTCCTAAAGATCCATGACCCAAATCCATACTATTATCCAGTTCCCATAACTAAATGTAAAACAACATTATTCTCCCCGAACTGATGTACTAGTTTGCTCTACCATCCCAAGAAATATTGTACTCCGAAGGGCTATGCCCATATGAATGGAATAAGACTTCTTTTTATCAATGTTTGTCTTTCTATGGGTATTGATAAAAAGTTAAGTGGCTAGGTTCTTGGCTAAAAGCTGAATTGGGTATGAAATATAATCATAACAATTAGCGAGTTGTTAACATTAAGAATCCTCTACCCAGGCACAACCCTAGATACAGATTCCCAGTCCGAACCCTACATCAAGTACGGCCGTGGTTCAGGAGAAGAAGTTTCTTCTCAAGCAGATCAAGCCACCAGAATTTGACAGAAAAGGAAGGATGGTCCAAGCTGATGCTGAGATTTGGATAGAGTCCATGGAAGATTACTTTGAAGCGGCCGGTACTGCACCCGCTAACCAGGCTATGCTCGCCAAGCTGAAGCTCACTGACGAAGCCAGGCTTTGATGGAAGCAATGGGGCAGAGATCAAGGGATCTCAAAAAGATCCGTTACCTAGAAAAAACTGAAAAAAGCTGTGCAAGGAAGATACTTACCACCTGCGTATTGCACGCAGAAAATGAATGAGTTCTATGAGCTAAAACAACTGGGTCTGACTCTTGATGCATACTACTCAAAATTCGTCTCACTTCTGAAGTATGCCCCTCAAATGTATATGACACAACAAGTGTCGAAATAAATCCACCAGTGAATACCCGCCTCGAATCTATGCACCAAATAGATCTACAGGATGCACTCATTCGAGCTACGTCCATAATTCAGGAGGTGCAGGCCAGGTAACAAGACTTGGTCTTATAATGATCAGAACAGAGGAGCATATAGGCCCCAAGCCAAGAGAGTTCAAGGTCAAAACTGGGGACAAAGAAAGAAAGCAAGGACTAATAATATCAATAACTTTGTCCCTACCCAAGGCAACGGCCGCAATCTCTGTTGTTTCCACTACAACGAGCCCGGTCATTTCAAAAGGCAATGTCCCAAACTTGGCGGAGGACAACATCAAGGAACATTCCAAGGAATCGCCCGTGGCCAAGGAGCCGCCACCCGAGGCAAAGGAAGAACTGCGTGTGTTGCCAACAGGGAAATGTGCGAAGAAGAAGACCCGACCATGGAAGCAGGCTTTGAAAGTGCAACAGTCCATGTCACCCTTCACAAGAAAGGCCCGAATCTCCAATTTTCGGTGATTCAGACACCATCAGACTATCAAGGTAAAGGTTTCAAAACCTTGATTGATTGTGGCAGTATGCATTCCTTTATCTCACCAGCTTGTGCAATAAGATTAGGAATAGCCACAGTAGAAGCACCTACCTTGCTTGTGGAATTAGCAAATGGTCATGAGGTCACTTGTACCAGGCAAACTGCTAAGGTGGAATTCTTTCTGGGAGGAAAGTCGATTGGCTTAAACCTAATGACGCCCACATTCATTGTGGAAAGGGCCAAGTTTCCTTTCGAAACTCTGAAGAGGAATTGGTTACAACTCAAGGAGAGGCTGGAAAGCTGAAAATTCAATTGGCCAAAGCATCTTGGATTATAAAGGGAGTTAGAAAGGGACTACCTATCTACTTGATTAAGCTTACACTACAAGGAAAGAGAGGTATAGCGACGGCGGGTAGCGACGCAGGAATAGTGGCGTCGCTATTTGCGTCGCATTTACGCGATGCAAATAGCGACGCCCCATAGGAAAAAAAAACAGGGTCAAAACCTGAGCGCATTTCATTTAGCGCATTTTCGTGAGATTTCGAGAGGGAGAGCGAGAGAGAGAGCGACCGGTTTGCATAGAGGGTGAGAGAGGGAGAGGAAGAAGGCTTTTCGCCGCCACCGCCGCCGCCGTTCGCGAAGGAGAGGAGGAGCCTTCATCGCGAAAAGGAGCCACCAAACCCTTGTTATATCTTTATAGTAAGTCCATTCTCTCCTTTTTTTGCTTGTTTAGGGTTTAATTCTCTCCTTCTTTTGCTTGTTTAGGAGAGGAAATGAGAGAGAAAGAGAGGGAGAGGGAGAGGGAGGGAGAGAAAGAGAAAGAGAGGGGGAGAGAAAGAGAAAGAGAAAGAGAGGGGGAGAGAAAGAGAAAGAGAAAGAGAGGGAGAGGGAGAGGGAGGGGGGAGGAAATGAGAGGGAGAGAAAGAGAAAGAGAGGGAGAGGGAGGGAGAGTGCATTCTCTCTCTCTTTTACTTTTGCTTATATGATTTGTGTATATATATTGAGAGAGGGAGAGTAAATGAGAGAGAAAGAGAGAGAGAGGGAGAGGGAGGAAATGGGAGAGGGAGGTGGAGGGAGGGAGAGAGAGAGAAAGAGAGGGAGAGGGAGAGGGAGGAAATGGAAGAGGGAGGGGGATGAAATTGGAGAATGAGAGGGAGGGAGAGTGTATTCTCTCTCTTATTTATTTATTTTTTGTATAATTTGTATATAATGAGAGAGGGAGAAGAAATGAGGGAGAGGGAGAGGGAGAGGGAGAGGGAGAGGGAGAGGGAGAGGGAGAAAGAGAGGGAAATGAAAGAGAGGGAGGGGGAGGAAATGAGAGAGGGAGAGGGAGGAAGAGAGAGAGGAAATGAGAGAGGGAGAGGCAGAGGGAATGAGAGAGGGAGAGGGAGAGGGAGAGGGAGAGGGAGAGGGAGAGGGAGAGGGGGGGAGACAAAAACATAATAGGGAAATGAGAGAGGGAGAGGGAGGGAGAAGAAATGAGAGGAGAGGAAAAGAGAAAAAGGAAATGAGAGAGGGAGAGGAGAGAGAAAAAAGAGAGAATGAAAGGAGAGAGAAAAAGAGATAAGATGTTAAACATAATAGGCAAAGAGAGAAAGAGAGGGTGTGGGTGAGGGTGAGGGTGAGGGAGGGAGAGGAAATGAGAGAGGGAGAAGAAGAGAGAAAAGGAAATGAGAGAGGGAGAGGAGAGAGAAAAAGAAATGAGAGAGAGAGGAGAGAGAAAAAGAGAGAAAGATCATTAAACCTAATGGGAAAATAGAGAAAGAGAGGGTCAAGGTAAGGGAGGGAGAGGAAAAGAGAGAGAGAGAGAGAAAGAAAGAAAGGAAAATGAGAGAGCAAGAGGAGAGAGAAAAAAGAATGAGAGAGAGAGAGGAGAGAGAAAGATCATTAAACCTAATGGAAAAAGAGAGAAAGAGAGAGTCAAGGTGAGGGAGGGATAGAAAATGAGAGAGGGAGAGAAAGAGAGAAAGGGAAATGAGAGAGGGAGAGGAGAGAGAAAAATGAATGAGAGAGAGAGGAGAGAGAAAAAGAGAAAATCATTAAACCTAATAGGAAAATAGAGAAACAGAGGGTTAGGATGAGGGAGGGAGAGAAATTGAGAGAGGGGGAGAAAGAGAGAAAGGGAAATGAGAGAGAGAGAGAGAGGAGAGAGAAAAAAATGAGAAAGGGAGAGGAGAGAGAAACAGAGAAAAAAATCATTAAATCTAATAGAGAAAGAGAGAAAGAGAGGGTCAGGGTGAGGGAGGGAGAGGAAATGAGAGAGGGAGAGAAAGAGAAATGGAAATGAGAGAGGGAGAGGAGAGAGAAAAGAAAATGAGAGAGAGAGATGAGAGAGAAAAAGAGAAAAATCATTAAACCTAATAGGGAAAGAGAGAAAGATAGGGTTAGGGTGAGGGTGGGAGAGAAAATGAGAGAGGGGGAGAAAGAGAGAAAGGGAAATGAGAGAGGGAGAGGAGAGAGAAAAAAATGAGATAGGGAGAGGAGAGAGAAAAAGAGAAAAAATCATTAAACCTAATAGAGAAAGAGAGAAAGAGAGGGTGAGAGTGAGAGAGGAGAGAAAATGAGAGAGGGAGAAAGAGAGAAATGGAAATGAGAGTGAAAAGGAAATGAGATGGAGAGGAGAGAGAAAAAGAAATATGAGAGAGAGAGAGGAAAGAGAAAAAGAGATAAAAATCATTAAGCCTAATAGGGAAAGAGAGAAAGAGAGGGTACCCTAGCACCTGCTACATAGTATCATAGTACTGGGTACTTGGCACTATGATACTAGAGTATTAGGTGCTAGATACTAAGATGCTATGATATTTTGTGCTAGGTACTGAGTACTAGGTACTAAATACTAGTGTTCTATGATACTATATGCTAGGTCATAGAAAAAGAGAGAGATGGAAGGAGAGGATAAAAATCTAAGAAAAGAAAATAATAATAACAAAAACAAATTGTTTGTTGTAACGTAGACAAAATGGAAAACGAAGAAGGTCTTGTTGTTCAAGATCACGAGGCGTATCTTAATCAGCGTGTCCCATGTCCTTGCTCTCAATGCAAGCTGGCAATTAGATGAAAACACCGATTGTCTATAGAACACGTACGACGATTTGGCGAGTTTCAATCTGAGATCATTGATCAAGCGATTGCGAATTTTCAGCAAATGGTAATTTGAAGTTAATATCAATCATGCATTGTACTCACAAGCTAATTGAATACCATATACAATAAGATTAGGTCTCGCTAGCAAATTTTCTATCCAGGGAGGTGATGTCTCATCCCAAGGAGGAGTGCACCGTTTGCGGCCAATTAGAAGAGTACGTGGGCGTGCAATGGATGGAGTGCAAGAGCCAATCCACAACTTGCAAGGCCAATCTATACTGTCAATGCCAAAGGAGATAGCCAACCTTCCAGACCTACCTACAATCTTGGAGCCTGAGATGGAGGCAATGATTGATGCATTGATTCCCATGGATGTCGAGACTTCTGATCCGCTTAGAGAGGAAGCATCCATACCATTATATGATGGGTGCCAAGTATCTCGACTGAAGACATTGCTTGCACTCTTAAGTGTGCAAGCAAAATACGGGTGGAGCGATACGAGTGTGATCGAGTTGTTCAGGTACCTTGTACATACGCTTCGTTGATTTTTTTTTGGCACTATTATTACAAACATTTGTGCTTTTTCAAGGTGTTTATGATTTTTTTCAGGTTATTGAAATATCATATATTACTACCTGCAAATACCATGCCTGAGTCTCGTGATGATGCACGACATGTTTTACGAAAGCTTGGCATGGACTACAATAACATCCATGTATGTATTAACGATTGCATACTATTTCGACGAGAATAAAAGACTATGGAGACATGTCCAAAGTGTGGTGCTCACAGGTATCGATAGGACTTGCAAGGGTAAACCATCCCTCAAAAAGTTCTCAGACACTTTTCGCTTATCCCCCACATAAACCACATGTTTTGTACGTCTGGCATGGCGAGCTTGACAACTTGGCATGCGCAGAATAGGTCCACGGATGGAGTTCAAGGAATATCAGCGGATTCACATGCATGAAGCCACATTGACTCTACCTTCCCAGGCTTTGCCCGAGAGCCAAGGAATCTTCGGCTCGGTCTTGCAATGGATGGCATGAACCCATTCGTCGGTCTACGCTCAACTTCTTACAGTGTGTGGCCTATAGTCCTTGTCAACTCAGTGTTTCAATGTACAGTACAAAATATATAGTGCAGCGTGGTCGCACGGATGGCATTTTCGCGTGGAGCGTATTGACAAAATGCGCTCCACAATGGACTGTGGTATCATGGCAAGGTTCGAGCAAGAGATTCGGCGACAAGCAACAGATCCAAACACGGTTGTGGATGAGATGGAGTATTTTGAGAACTTGCAAAGTATTGTTATGGTGGATTACCGTAGCTTCTCCATGATACTATTCGATGTGCAGTGGTTCAAAGTGGTACTTGGAGGAGCTGGAGCAACAGTTCGACGAGGTCCATCTGGATTTCTCGAAATAGATTCCGAAAAAAATGGATGGATTTGCGCGACACCTTTGTATTGCCGGCCCATTGTGAACAGGTGCATGGACTCATTTGTTTGCTAATTATATTACAACATGGTTTATGTCACAATGGTTTGAACTCTCTTGTACGTGTTTCTGAACAGGTGATCTTCTATCCAAACCCTCGACAACCTTGATGGTGATATGTTATACCTTCAACTCCCCGAAGTGCGAGAGTATATGATCAAAGCGATGTTCCGAGCATAAATGAAGATAATATGCAAATAGAGGGGTCGATATTGCAAAGGGTGGAGGCCGTCAAAAGCTTGGAGCCAACATCGACTAACAATGATGGAAATACAGGAGTCGAAGAATTCTTTGAGAATGAGGTGGACTCATTCTTTTGTGGTGACATGTCTATTGACCTTCCAGTGTATGCGGAGTTGTGTCAAGAGATTAACATGGGACCATAGGATACTTCATACTTGGAGCATCCACTTACTCAATTCATTGACCAATTGCTTATAAGGGTACATAAGATATGCATTTTAAGTGAGATTTTTTTAAAAATGATTTATATTACTATGCTTTTTATGATTTAAATGGATTATTCTAACATCATTTTTTATCTGTGCAGGTGACATTTTCAGGATGAGTCGAGGGATGAGTGATGAGGAGTTACAGGATATCTTCACACGCATGTCTCCAGACCAAATCGCAAGATTCAGAGATATGGCAGACCAGGAGCTGTCTTGGTCTTCGTCAAGGTGCTCTGTTAGATCTACTTCAGTGCGATCAGATACTTCGGCTTCGAGCACACGAGCTCGACACTCCAGAATTGGTGGGCCAGAGGGAGGGAGTGCTTCGGGGTCAGGGGGATGCTAGAGAGATACAGAGGCAGTGATCCCGCGGTCAACACGGGATACAGGTGCGACTCCTCGCTCTCCTGGCCCTTCTAGGGAGCATGGCTCAGGCTCATGTGGATGCTATGGAGGCACGGACGCGGTGTCTCCATCTCATCGTTCAGCTGGAGTTGCATCACCTCAGGGATTTGTCACACTTGTGGGGACGTCTAGTCCAGTTACTCCAGCTTTTGCTCAACCATCCAGCAGGTGGCACCCTTGTGGGTGCCACTCCGAGAGATATTACCCCAGTCGGTACACCGGATGCACAGGGGTCTCCTAGATATGCCCAGGAGCGTGGACGCAGATGGGAGAGGACCCATCTTAGGCAGACTCCAAGAGGATATGGATATCTAGTCGATGGTAGGTCAGGAGCCATCATCATGAATGATGAGGGGAGGAGGGTGATGGCTCACGTGAGAGAGTTGTGCCAACAAGTTTTTTGGCACAACGTCTTGGATCATTGGAAGAACATACCAGAGGGAAGCAAGGACTACATAGTAGCATCCTTGCACGAGGAGTTTCTTGTTCTAGCCTCAGTAGATAGATTCTCTACGGGCTGGATGATGGATTGCATGTGTGCATACATGTCACACAGACGATTCGACGCATGCAAGGCAATCAAGAGTGGGGCTGCAAAGCCCGAGTGGTTAGATGCAAACGACTGGCGCCGACTGAGGGAGGAGGCTACAGATTCTCCAGGACATTGGAGTTAGCAGCGCAAGGCGGTGAGGGCACGAGATTTGAGGCCGGAGTGGTCCATCATCTTGGGAGTGGTGGCCACAAGACATATTTGGAGGACTTTGTAAGTTTTTCTTTTGTTTTGCTTGTTTATTTTTTTGCAATATTCTTTGTACTGACAATCATGTTTCTAACAGTTAGTATTTTTTTTTCTTTGCAGCACTCTATTATAAATCGCAATGCGACTGGCCTTGAGACTCGATATGCAGAGAGGCATGGTCTCACTTCATTGATCGACCAATTGTATAGACGCTACAGTCCTGTAAGTCACTCATCTTTCTTTTCCGTAGTTACCATGTTTAATTAGAATGCATTATTGTATGGTGGACTGATGTGTTGTTTCTTTTTCTGCAGAGTCTGTTCGATGCTCCTTTGCGGCGGGACGAGCTTTCGGGGGACGAGGATATGTAGCTCGCCCTTGGATCCCTGGAGCTCACACACCTTTATTTTTGAGTCACCTGATCTATGTAGACATTTTCTATGTATTAGTGATATCTTGTCATGATTGTACCAATCGCTTATTATGCGATCATGTATTCTGCCCTGCCACAAAATTTTTTTTCCCTGTTACCGTTGCTATTAGCATCGCAAATTTTACTGCTCGCGTCCTTATTGGCATCATTATTCACGTTGCAAACCGTCGCTATTAGCGTCGGTATTGGCATCGGTATATACTGATGCTAATAGCGACGGTGATACCGGCTGTTCTATGGTGTCGCCAATAAAGACACTTTTTGCGACGACGGGGGAAAATTTTGTTATTTGCATTTTCGTCGCTTTAAACGTCGGTATAAGGCCTATATCTTGTAGTGTTAATAAGCTAGATCAGAAGCAGGAGTCTAGTGAAGAATCTTCATGGCTAAAGGAGTACGCAAACGTATTTCTTGAAGAGCTGACAGAACTTCTGCCTCAAAGGGAAGTTGATCATGAGATCAAGCTAGTGCTGGGAGCTGCGCCAATTGCAAAGAGGCCTTATAGAATTTCCATTCCGGAAGCAATTGAGCTGAAGGAGCAACTAAAGCAACTGTTAGATCAGGGCTACATCTGTCCTAGCAGTTCACCATGGGGAGCTCCAATGTTGTTCCAAAAGAAGAAATATGGAATTCTTCGACTGTGTATTGATTACAGAGGGTTGAATCAATAAATGATTAAGAATAAGTACTGTATTCCTAGAATAGATGAACTTCTTGACCGTCTTCAAGGTGCAAAGATCTTCTCCAAGATTGATCTCAAGTTTGGATACTATTAGATAAGGATCAAGGAAGAAAATATCCCAAAGATGGCCTTCAACACAAGATATGGACACTTTGAGTTCCTAGTCATGTCATTCGGGCTGACGAATGCACCTGCCACCTTCAACAGGTTAATGCAAGATATCTTTAGGCCATATCTTAATGACTTCGTACTCGTCTTCTTCGATGATACATTAGTCTACTCCAAACAGGAAGAAGATCATGAATCCCAGCTTCGGATTGTCCTTGAGACAATGAGGGCACACAAGCTTTATGCTAAGATGAAGAAGTGTGCATTCTTCTAGATTGAATATCTGGGATTCATCGTATCAGTGGAAGGAATCTTAGTGGATCCGGCCAAAGTCAGAGATGTTCTAGAATGGCCAATACCAAAAACTGTCAAAGAAATATGTAGTTTTCTTGGATTGATAGGATAGTATAGGGTCTTCATCAAAAACTATGCTTTGATTGCAGCACCTCTGATGGATTTACTGAAGAAGCAAACATCGATTGCATGGTCAACTGCTGAACAATCTAGCTTTGATAGATTAAAGCAAAGTTTGGCACCTATCTTGAAACTTTCGAACCTCAGTAAGGAGTTCAAAGTAGTAACTGATGCTAGCATGCTTGCCTTAGGATGTGTGCTTATGCAAGAAGGTCATCCTGTAGCATACTCTTCAAGAAAACTGAAGAGCCATGATAAGAACTATGCTACCCATGATCTAGAACTATTAGCTGTCATCCATGCTCTAAAGCTTTGGAGACACTACCTATTGGGTAACAAGTTTACTCTAGTGACGGATCATAAAAGTCTCAAGTGGATCTTTACCCAGAATGAGCTCAACATGAGGCAACGTCGGTGGATTGAAGTGCTAGAGGAGTATGATTTTGAAATCAAATACCGACCTGGGAAGGAGAATGTAGTTGCCGATGCACTCAGTCGCAAGGTATTCCTTACTTCTCTAATCTTGCAAAATATCTAGCCACAAAAGTATCCATGCCAAACAACCCAATACTTGAGCTAGCTAGAGAAGAAGCATGCCATGATTTAATCTATCAAAAGATGCTAAGGGAGATCCCTATCAAGGACGAGGACCAAAAGCTACAGGCTAAGTATCATGAATTCTCTATCAGTAGGGGGGTTGTCTACTATAGAACGAGATTATGTATACTGGCAAGCCAATCACTCAAGCAGAAGATACTTTGGGAAGCTCATGATTCCCCTTTCTCAGGACATCCTGGCTATGCCAAGACCCTCAATGCAGTCAGGAAGAGCTACTATTGGGAGAGGTTTAAATGTGACATTCTTAAATATGTCACTCAATGTTTGTCTTGTCAATGTATTAAGGCCGTGTCAACATGCCAGGAAAGTTACAACCACTTGACATTCCCCAAATGAAATGGGAATTCATCAGTATGGACTTTGTTGTTGGACTACCCCAAGTTCAAGGAGGATACAACTCCATCATGGTTGTGGTTGATATGCTTACTAAGGTTGCACACCTTATTCCTGTTAAGACAAACTATAAAGCCTCAGACATTGCAAGGTTGTTCATCAAGGAGATATTCAAGCTACATGGGTTGCCCAGAAGAATCATTAGTGATCGTGATTGTCTCTTCACATCACACTTCTGAAGAGCTATCTTTGAAGCCATTGGGAGTCAACTCTGTTTTAGCACAACTTACCATCCCCAAACCGATGGTCAAACAAAGCGAGTCAACCAAGTCATCGAGGATATACTAAGGGCACACTGCGGCCGTGAACCAAAAAGGTGGATTCAATACTTTCCTTTGGTTGAGTTTGCCTACAATGCTTCTGACCAACAAAGTATTTAGATGACCCCTTTTCAAGCATTGTATGGGCATGACTGTCGAAGTCCTTTAAACTTCTCAGATCCAACCTTGAGGGTTGAAGCTCCAAGATAGATGCTAGAAGAGATGGATGATCAAATGAAGTCAGTAAGACAGGACATCCAAGCTGCCAAGGATAGACAGAAGGCATACGCGGACTTGAAACGTCAAGGTAGAACCTTCAATGAAGGAGACATGGTCTTCATTTGCATATGCCCAAAGAAGAGTTCCCTATCCTTAGGAGATTGCAAGAAGCTAAGTCCAAGGTATTGTGAACCATAAAAGATCCTCAAGTGCCTAGGGCCCAATGCTTATAGACTGCAACTCCCTGAGAACCTAAAGGTTCACAATGTATTCCATATCAGCTTACTGAAGAAGTATGTACCTAATC
The DNA here is from genome assembly GCF_053477565.2 of Lygodium microphyllum. Classification (NCBI taxonomy): domain Eukaryota; kingdom Viridiplantae; phylum Streptophyta; class Polypodiopsida; order Schizaeales; family Lygodiaceae; genus Lygodium; species Lygodium microphyllum. The sequence goes on from NC_141142.1 coordinate 118,120,746, forward strand.
CTAGCCATGTACTTGATGACCAATAAGTTGTAATGCCTAGCCAAGGAGTCTTTGAGCTACGGCCTGACAGGATGTTAGATGTTAGGGAGAGACAACTGAGATCCAAAAACCTTGAGAGAATGCCTCATCCAGTGGAAAGATTATCCCGAGGATGATGCCACTTGGATGGAAGAAAGCACTCTCAACCGACAATACCCCCAGTTCTTCTCGAGATGAGGACATCTTGATTCATCCAAGGGGGAGAGAATGTAATATTCCCGCTCGAAAATATTACCCAACGTGACTTCCCGCACACCGCACAAACCCTGTGCAAGGTTATCTTTCGTATGGAAATTGCCGGCAGTTTAATCCGTAACCTGAACACGTAATAAGGGGACCTCCGCATTGGCAAATCAAGCTCGGGGTTTAAATCCGCATAATTGTGGGGAAACACCCTCTTGGGAGGGGCAAAATGAATAATATTAATGCAAATTTTTTTATGTTTATCCCTTTTCCCCAGCTGATGCATGGCTGGAGGAGAGGGAGTGTGGGGAGGGATGGGCTAGGTGGAGATGTGGGCTGCATGAGGGGGGGGGGAAGCCATGCAATTGCCCACGTGGGGGAGCTTGGTGAAGGGAGATGGAAAAGGCTGCGTGGAAGAGGAAGGGACTGAGAGGACAACGCCGTGGTGCAGTTCGAGGGGAGAGGAATTGTTGTCGCCGCCTGTTGTAGCTACCGTCATGTCGTGGAAGGCCGTCGCCTGTCGTGGAGGGCGCCAAGTTTGCCGCCAGCTGTCGATGTGCAGCCACTCTGCTGCCATTTTACTCTACCATGCCATCATTAGTCCTTTAAATTTCCTCCCCAATCATTTTCTTCACGTTTCTGTATTAGTCAAAAAGCTTCTTAGAAACTCCTTTTAAGAAGCTTCTAACGGGGCTTTCTTAAAACCCATTCCCACAAGGCATCCATAAGTCCGTTCCTAGCCACCCCTGATTTTAAAAGAATCTCATAAAGCCTCCATTCCCGCAAGCTCCATTCGTAAGAGCCCCTTTCCGCAAACCCCCTCATAAAGCCTCAATTTCCAAAACTCCATTAGTAAAATCCCCCATTCCCAAGAACCTTTTTTTGTAGGAGCCCCATTTCCACAAACCAAGCTTCAACCCCACAAGGCCTCCCATAAGCCCAAATCCCGCAAGACCGGTATTCTCAAGGATCCTCACTTTGGAAGGGATCTCTGACATACAAGGGAGAAGGGCAAGATCTTGAGGCTGCTTATGAAGGCTGACGAGTTTCACCAAGGGTAAAGGCAAACCGCAAGTCCGTAATTACGGCCACAATGGCCCCCAAGAAGTCGCAAGTGGCGGCTGCGGGAGGATATTCTCCTAACATTCACGAGGACATTTCCTCGAGCCCACAAGCTCAGGTTTTTACTATTTTTGATTCCATGCAAAATTAATGCATTATGCACGATAATTTCATGGACTAGGAAGCACCTATGCATGTCAAATTCACCTAGCCTAGTTAAATGCAATTGAAAATAAATTGACTATTTGAACAATTACTAGAATTAGTTCATGACATGAAATTGAGTCATTGGTATTTTCAATATAAAGAAATGGTCTATCCATCTAATGCCCTTAATAGTATGCTGCCCTTTCGTGCATTCCAAAGTGATGAGCCTAGAACACCTATTGCCTATCATTATAAGGTTGAAATTATTAAGTGCACCTTTGAGTAGACATGGAAAGATTAGGCGTATGTTTCATTTTTAGGCAATATCATCATTGTAATGATTCATCAGGGAAAGTCATTAACACCCGTAGGAAATAGCAGAGCATGGAAATGTTTCTATGAGCTTGCATGGAATAGGTTAACTCTAGCTTTAATTGGCATGAATTTCATTTAACTATGTTGTAGTTAGGAAAGGATTGCATGTTGCACATTCATCGTGCGCAAAAATTCATTCATCAAGAGTTGTATTTAGGGAAAGATTGCATGGTTTATCAAAGCATGAAATTTTAAAAACTTAGAAAAATAATTGTGGGCATGATTCTTGAATGTAAGTCCTAGTAGGTTCAATGAAAGTTATTCTGTAACTTATCATGCGTTTTGATTTTAACAAGAAAGGTTAGGGTTATTGCGAATTTAGTGGTACGAGGAAGCAATGAATCACGTGTTTACATGTATTGTGATATGTTGCATGTAGTTTCTCCTTTAGATCAAGTTAACATCTCTAGGAATGGTTCGTCCTTGTCCCAAGACAAGTAGATCAAATTATCTAAATCACCTAACCCGTAAGGGATTTGTATAGGCATGATACAATAAATACCCCAAGTGCTAGCTAGGGTTTAGCTAGTTAAGGATTTGGCCTAGTTTTGCACTTGTTGCCAAGTCGAAACCCTCATACCCAAAGGTCCAACCCACGTTCATGGAATGTGGGGTCAAGAGGACACTCATGCAAGTAACGATCTAGGGTTTCTACCCTAAGGATCATTCATTCAAATGTTAAAACTCGGTTTGAGTTTGGAATCCCTAGGACTGATCGTTGTCAACCTAGTGCAATTAGGATTGGATTGAGTAAGAAGACACCCTAAAACCCGCTTCTTGTCTAATCATAATTCCTTGACCAGAAAACGCCATTCAATGGGTGAAATGATCCCTTGGAATAGATGTGACACTTGTGCAACAAATTGCAACGTCGCATGGTCTTGTGGTTTGATCACAAGAGAGTTTTGCCATTCCTTGGAATGAGGTTGGCAGGTTCTGGCGCTAGTTTAATGTGCAAGAGGATGAGTAGTCATCCTGGTACATCACCTTTCTTGGGGAAAATTGCCAGGATAAGGAAGCAAAGGATCAATCAATTTAAAGCGACATGGTCGCCAGGATTTACTGTTAATAAAACCTAAGGTATTGGTTAAGTTGGGTTAACAGGATATGGCCCTAACCCAAGGACAAAAGGGTGAACAAACAAACCCTTTAGGGTCTTACCAAGTCGCAATTGATCCCGGATCAAATGCTGGATGCATTCCGAGAGAAGGATTCACTCCTTAGCAGTTGGCCAAACAAAAGATCACTAGAATGGATTGTGCTTGTAACAGTTTAGGAGCACTGTTTGCATTGTTTTCTCAAGGAACTAAAGGATGGAAAGATATTTAATGCTTCAGGTTGAAGGCTTGAAGGGAGAGGCAACTTTAGTTACCCTCGACTATCTGCCTGACCCTAACCAAGGGGGTTGTTAGCCACGCCAGGAATGTGGACCGAACCCACCACATGAGGTCTCTCCGTTGAGAGCTACTTGGAGCAGGAGGACGCTTGGGTGCCAGGGGGCTCTGGCCATAAATCCCTTACCTTCCTCCGGGCCTTGCACAAGAGGCCAACGTAACTCAGGATTGGATCTCGAGGCCTGCATACTAGTCTACGGGCGGAATCTTGGATTCATAATCCCTGTGGATTCCTGGATAGCCTTCGAGCGTATTATGGATTGCCTTCGGGCGAATTATGGATTAGCTTGCAGGCTGGACTTTATGGATGTATTTCAAAGATAAATAAGATAACCTGTTTGAAAAGGAACTTGTTTGAGATTGTTTTTATATGTCAAGTGCTAAGATTATGTGAAGGAACCAGTGTCTAACTGGCTAATTAAGGAAGCTTCTTGATGCATGTCCAACTAACTGTGGTAGGTAATTAGATAACTAAAGAAACCTTGAGGAAAGTGCGGTGGATGTGGCCATGAGTCCGTCCTACGGATGGGTGGTCCTAGTTGGCCGAGAACTTTTCTCAATCGAAATGGACAACAAGGAGCTCTTCTCAAAGGAAATGAATAGAAGGGTGTTGACCTAGGGTTTAGGTTACTAGAATCCCGATTTATGCTATTTTAGGGGAACAGAATGGGACTAGGCCTTATGGACAGAGAGGTTGAGCCTTGCATCCCTCTTGTTTCCCATTCTCCTTGAACCAAGTGCAGCATAAATCCGCTTCGTCCCTGGCATTTTTGCATAAAGTAGTTCACTTGGGGTCCGACACTAGCTGCAGTTTAGGAAAGTGGCCATTAGGGGAAACCCTGATTCAGGTCGGTCCTAGGTGGGAACAGCCGGAATACTTCCACTACGTGAGTGGCAGACTCGGGAAGTCCTAGATTGCAAACCCCGTAACATTCCATGGGAGTGCCAGGCAGATTTTTGTAGACTCTCTTTCCCATGGACTACTAAGAGGTATCTTGAAAGAGAACAGGTGGACAGGTTATAGGGTCTCATGTCTGCTAGACATCTTGATGACGTAGGATATCATGTATCTTTTGGAGACTCTACATGGAAGATTACTCGTGGCAGGCTTGTGCTTGAAAGATGTGCAAAGGCTGACAACCTCTACCCCTTAGTTGTAATTGGATCCACATTTGATTATGCTTTGTTTGTTGGGTCTTTACCTCATGTATCTCTTTGGAATTCCCATTTAGGGCACATGTCTCGTTAAGGGAATGAAAATACTTTCTAGTTTGTAGTACTTACAGCCCCTTGACCATTCTCATTTTGATTCTTGTGATCTTTGTCTTTATGGCAGGCAGACTAGGTCTACATATAAGAAGTCTAGTATGTCACGCATGAGTGAGCCCTTGGCTTTGGTACATTTTGATGTCTATGGTCCGATGTTCTATCATTCTTTGGGTGGTGTGAAGTATTTTTTTTACCTTCATAGATGATTTTTCATATAAGGTATTGGCTTATCCCATAAAGCAGAAGTCCAATATCTTTGTAGTTTTTCATAGATGGCTTGCTTTGGGAGAAAACTAGACTGGGCACATAGGGTTAAATGCATTAGGACAGATAATGGGGTTGAATATGTATCACGTGCTTTTGAGTTATGTGATGATAGGGGTATTAAGCATCAGTTGACCACCCCTTACACCCCTCCCGAGATTGGTATGGCTGAACGGATGAATAGGACCATCCAGGAAAGGGTTCATAGTGTGCTTAGCCATGCAGGCCTACCCCAGCACTTTTCGGCTAAGGTAGTTACTAGTGCCTTGAATATCATTAATAGATTGCTATGTAGTGCCATTGATTTTCACATTGGAGAGGAGGTATGGACAAGAAAGTCTTCCTCTTATGCACGTTTACGTGTTTTTGGATGTGAGGCATCCTGCCATGTGCCCAAGGACAAGCGTAACAAGTTGGATTTTTATAGTGTTAAATGCATATTCCTTGCTTATGGAGATGCAAGAGAGATGGGTTACAGTCTATGGGATTTGTATGCACAAAAAGTCATCTGCAGCCATGATGTAGTCTTCCATGAAGACAAGATGCATAGACAGCTTGAGAGAGTTGTGGAGATATGCAAGGTTATATTTCAAGAGGAGCCACATGCTCCTATGTATTGCCAGCTGGACAACCTACAGCAATAGTAGATGCTCATGGCCAAGATGTTGGATAGAATGTTGGGCAAGGAGCAAAGCTTGCAGTGCAGTGTTGTACTAGAGATAGATACCCACCTGGCAGATTTTAGCCATCCATGCACTATGTCTTGGTTACAGATTCCCTGACATTTAAAAACAGCTTCCTTAATTAAGCCTTTTAAGAAACATGGTTTGTTTGCATAACTTATGGCACTGACACAAAAACAGTTTAGATAAGTTCTTTGGAAGTAAGCTTTATATTATCATCTTAACTAAACTACAAGTCATGTCCAAAAGGGACGGATTCCGCGATCCATGAGGATGCGTCTTATTTCCTCCAAGTATTTGCCCTTGCACTAGACGCGGAGGCAGAAAATTTATAGCCAGAGCCCCCCTGACATCCAAGCGTCCTCCTACATTCAAACTAACCCACAAAGAGACCTCTCGTGGCAAGTTTGGTCCACGTTTCCATCACGGATATTTCGAACCCCCTTGGCTAGGTTGGCAGCTAGCTGGGGGTAGCTTGGCCTGCCCTCCTTGAATTCAACCTAATTCATTATTCAATTTCCCGTTGTGAGCTTGGGTCATTAATTCCTTTCACAGACATTGAACCTAGATTTACAAGCACAAACAAATAGTGAAGGCGAGTGCTCTCAAGACATTTGCTAAGGTGGAGTCCTCATCTTTGACGCTAACGTCGCCTTTCTTGATCATTCATGCCTTGGCATTATTTCTCGGGGAATGGGGAATGCCCTCTGCTTGACCTCACTACTATGTATTAGGGTAGGGCAATTTCACTTTAGTTTTAAATGATGGCTTCATTGGGTTACTATCCTTTGATCCCCCATATCTTAAGATCTTAGTCTAGGGTTTTGTTGGGTCAATTGGTAATCATCTTTTCCTACCTTAGAACTCTATCGAGTTCTAGGTTCACCCTAGGGTCTCCTTGTCTTCAAGATAATGGATACTTATATTTACTATTTTTTCAAGACAACATAAACCAAGTCTACTTACCATTCCAAGATAGCTATGAGCATCGAATGTAGCTTCACGAGTAGTCATTATCCTTGTGGATACTACATTGGAGCTTCCTTGTGTTAGTTTCGGGATGTTTCATATTCCGAAAATGATATACCTAAGCGTGTTTTGGTCTCATTGCAGCTAGCTATTGGGGTAGAGACGAACGAGTGTGTTGGCTTCAAGTCAAAATATGGTGATAAGGACAAACCAATTTATCTTGTGACTAAGGTCCTAGGTGGGTCGAGCTAAACCTTGGCTTCACTTATCGGCCAAGACCTTATTTACCAAACTATTCCTTTCAAACAAGCTCAACATTTCACGTGTGCATCCTAATCTACCTTTTTAGATGCATACCCCATTATGTGGTGCAATTGAAGCTATTCATGATGCAAGGTCCCTATTCATAGAAATCCCTTCCAATACATTTATGCAACTCAAAAGGCATGACTTAATTACTCAAATGCGAGTGTGCATGCATCCATTGAAAATGCAAGTTAATTCTCTAAGATGGTCTATGGAGTACAATTGACCTAGATGGAATATTTATGTACCCTGACCATCTATGATGTATCTGCAGAAGTTAGATCTTATTTCTTGACTTGTTTTTTCTACACCTGTAGATACCCAATTTATTTTTGACATTCCATGATTATTAAACCCCTTTTTGATCACCTTTCAAAATATGCAAACTACTTGACGTGAGGCATGACTTTATTTCTAATAATGCCTATGCTTAAATATTCGATTTCAGTTTCTAGCATGGTAGTAGTATCGGATTTTGGAGGGTCGATTTAGCGTTTCCGCCGCCTGATAAACCATTCTTGTTGATAGTGGCATCTTTTCCCGACCCTTCCTCCGTAGTAGCGGTGACGAAGGAAATTCGGTATGGCAGCCTCTATACTATACTAAACTCCCTTCTGCCACAAAGTGAATGAGGCAAGGGCACCACCTAGTCATGGAAGAGTGGACTAGGATACTGTGTGGCAAGAGGGAGAGTAGCTTGTGAGGGAGAAGAGAGGATAACTGAAAGAGAGAGAGAGAGAGAGAGAGAGAGAGAGAACTACAAAAAATAGATGAATCAATAAAACTTAAGAGGGCACAAGAGATGGAGAACCCTCAAGACATAACCAATATACACAATATAGACACCAATAGCATGGGCTTATTACACTGTAGAGCATGCATAAGCTATAGTAAGGGAATGAACTGCATAAGCTCGTGAGAGAGAATGGGGAAGGCTCAATAGGGCTAAAGAAGGCCTCCTGGATCTCTCTTGCAAATTACAAAGGAGAAGGCCTCTTTATATAGGCCTTGAGGGTGTTTAGAGAGGAGGTTAAGATAGAACAGGAATTAACACCACCAAAGCTGCATTAAGGCAGTTCCACCAATGTGGAAGCTCCATCTAGATGTTTTGTTGACCAATTTTGTACTTAATCAAGTTCTATCATAAGTGAGTTATCTCCATTCTCCCCCCCATAGCTTAAGTCCAAGAGCTCTCCTATAAAAAAATATAGAGAATCTTCATAAAATAAGATAATATCTAGCAATAATGGAGAAAGAGTAGTGAGAATTCATACATTACTACTACAATTAAGGATGATTTGAGGGTGATTTAGGAGGGGAATTCTAATGGTTTATTAGCTTGAGAGAGAGGAGAAGAGAGGGGAAAGGGTTGGGAGTCTAATGAATGATGTTTTATGGAAGTGTTAAGTGTGGGGAAGAAAGTGCGGGTGTGTATAAAATTGGGAGGTAGTCTCCACTGCAGCTGGAAAAAGTTGGCATCCACCATTTTGGCCATATCTCCGGACTCCTAGCTCCAAAAATTTATTAAAAAATACCATCTAGAACTTCAGCTCACATGCAACAAATTTTATGTTGAAAACTTTTTTTGATCAGAGTGAAAGTATTTTTTAAAAATCTTACAAAATTATGTGCCAGATTTTTCTTCCACTAATGCTTCCAATAAGGGTCCCATTTGTTTGAATTATCATAAGGCTCCAAAGCCATGACATTATGAGCCTCACATGCCCTTTGGATGGCTCCAAATCTATTTCATGTCTTTTCTTTTCACATTACACATTTTCCCTTCACCTTCCTCCATTGATCTTTACTCTTCACCCCCCCTTGGTAAACCGGTCCATGAAATATTTCCATCCAGTGATTTCTTGGATTTCCCAAGAGGTTGTTCCCACCCTCTTCTTTATTTCAAACCTCCAAATGTACAAAAAATCAACAAAGTGTTAGACAAATATTTTTTTGTGATTTTCACGAATTAGCAGCTTTTCCAGTCTCCTGGGAGAGCTTACGCTTTGGGGCCATTGTGGAGTTGGAGGCAGCCTTTGCTTCGTTCGAAGGACTCCTTGGTCCCGAAGTTACCTATGGCTTGTCTTACCTTTTGCGGTCTCCTTGTCAATTTGAATCAATCGGTGAAGAGCTTACAAGGCTCACGATGGGGGAAAGATGGTACTCGAGCCTTTGCCCAAGCAAGGTGTTTGTTCTTGAGCCTCTTCTCCCTCTCTCTCTTACTCTCTCCCTCTCCCTCTCTTACTCTCCTTCACTACCTCTCCCTCTTTTCTCTTTCTCACAAGATGGCCGCAGGGGAAGGGGAAGAGTAGTGTATCTGTGGTAGGGAAGGGGGAGATTTACAAGGAAGGAAGGGCAATAGGTAGGGAGGAAAGGAAGAGAGGAAATTATCCGCCCTCTCAGGGAGGGGGGGCTTTTATAAGGGTGAGGTAGGTAAAGATGGGGGGTTCTTGTTAATATCGTTGGCCTCCTCTACTGTCGCTTCACTTATTGTGATCTCCTCCTCGACCTCCATAGAATGCAAGTCACCTCTACTTTTCACCTTCATTATTTTCGAGTTTGTCCCCTCCCTTCCGTTATCATCAATACAGCCTCCTCAACCTCAAATTGACTCCCCTTTTCCTCTTGTAGTTTAACTCCCCCTCTTGCCACCTACTGACACCAATGATAGGGGGGGAAGAAAGGTTAGAAAAAAATTATTCGTTTTTATTTTGTAAATAAATGGGGGGGGAGGAAATGACAACAAAGATGATGGGATCCAAAAGGGGGGGTGACGTCATTTTGGTGGCGGGATGGCGGGATGTTACAGGAATGATGATGATCTCAAATACTTCAAAAACCAATTAATTTTTTTAAAAAAATCAATGATAGAAGCTTGGAATAATCAACACTTCACTCACTATATGATAAGAAGTTCGCATATGTATGCCTCGTTATTGTCTGACTCATATAGGGTTTTCTAATTGAATTTCTTTATTTGTTATCTATGCAGCATATTTTATACAACCATGCTCCATATTTTATCAAGAAATATGGATCTCTATATCACATTATCAAGCAAGAACAAAATATTTTAGACACACAAGACATGGAGGTGGAAGATACAAAGCAAACAGCTTATTAGAGGTCTTTCAATGATTCTACAGACAAATTTGGCACAAATTCAAGCTCAAAGACACAATCGCATCATGTAATATATCATCTTTGGCAAGGACTATATCTATTGTTACCCAAAGAAGAAATGAGGGATATTTAAACTCTTGTGTAAAGCAAAGATATTCTGAATGGTTACAAACTAGACAAAGAGATGGAAAAATATGGGTTTCAAGAAACCCTTAACATCTTTTAGTTTGACTCTCTTGCAAAAGAATCTTTAGTTTCAGGGACTTCACTACCTCCTCTAAAGGAATATTTTGTTTCATCCCACTCAATGAGACCTCTACATTTCAGGAACTCTTATCTTCTATAGCCTGGAAGGAGCTTCAAATTCTTGGAAACTCCTACATGGGAGAGAAAATAAGAGGCAAGAACACCAAACTATCCTGCCCTAGATCCACTATATCCAGGCATGAAGCCAAAAACTCTTACAACCTCTTCCTTCTCCACCAAAATTATATTGGCTGAACCTCTATTGAAAGCTTGGGATCCAATCACCTTGGACATAGCTTTCAAAGCAATTATTGATAGCAGGTTGTTTTTGAATCACCTTGGACATAGCGTTTGGGTTTGCTTGCATTTCCAAGTTGCGAATCCTAAGCGCAATTATTGATAATTTACTTTTTGAATGTTTTGCTTAATATGGATTGAATTCTTTTTAGCTTGATAGGTTATATAATGAATTACTTGTTTAACACAAAAGAAGAAATAGGGAGTAAACACAATATTAGTGAGTTTGGGAATCTCCCAATTCCCATTTTTGAATACTAAAAAGGTGGCACCCGGATAACATGCCCATATGTTTCTCAAAACCATATGATGTGACCTATCATTAGAAAGCGCTTGAAAAATGGAATGTATTGAGCTATAAAGCGTTTGATTTGGAGTTATAGTGTTCAAGTTATGACAAATCCAAAGATTTGACCACGTGTCCCAAACTTATGGGAAAATTCCATATTCCCCAATATGGTGTTAGTAGAAGTAGAGAGAGGAGAAAGAAAATATAACTTTAGTAAGAAAAAGAAGATGAGTTTAACAAGAAAAGAGAAAAATATGAGTACATGAAGAGAATTAAGGGAATAGATAGAGGAGAGAGGAAAAAGAGAGAAGAGCAAAAAGAAGATAGAGGATAGAGGAGAGAGAAAAGAGTAGAGTGTAGAAGAAAAGAGAAGAGAAAGATAGCAAGAGAGAGGGATAGCTCATCACCGCCATCGTCGCCTCTCCCCCGCTATACACGAAGAAGAAGGAGAAGTATGCAAGGGAGAAGGGAGGGAAGCTATGAAGAGGAGATACAAAGGGTTTCATCTTTGGGCATTTGAGGTAAGTATATTGCATCTTCTTGCTTTGTTTTTGTGTTTTCTTCTCTTCTTCTTTTTTTGTCTTTGTGAAGAGATGCATTGAAAGAGAGGGAGAGAGAGAGAGAGGGAGGGAGAAGAAGGAAGGGAGAGGAAGAGAGAAAGAGAGAGAGAAAGGGGAGAAGGGAAACAAAGAGAAATAAAAAGATAGAATTGAGAGATAAAGGGAGGGAGAGGGATTATTCCATTTTACAAGCATATGCCACATGCAAATCCATAGATTCATTTTCATGCTCTGAAATTCCTTTTCGGATAACATCCTACGGGTGTTAATGACTTTTCCTTATGCGAATCATTACAAGGAATATATTGCCTAAAATGAGACATACACTTATTCTTTCAATGTCCAATCAAAAATGCACTTAACAATTTCATCCCTTTGCCCTAAGCAATAGGCGTTTAGACTCATTACTTTGGAAATGCACCAAAATAGCAACATGTAGCTAATCTCCTAAGATGGACAACTCTGGAAATGCAAACGATCCAATTGCATGACATGCACCAACCCTTGTCTATCGTTCAAAGAGATAATTTATCAAATGTACTTTTATCGCTACCACATGCATTAACGATAAGCATAAAATGCATTCTCCCTATGGAATTAAGCGTGCTTAAAATATTTCTTCATGTGGAAATAAATTCCTGAAACCTGGGCTTGTGGATCCATGGTGATGTCCACGTGTAAGTTTGGGGAGGAACCTCCCGCGGGTGCACCTTGCGTCTTCTTGGGAGCCATCATTGATGACTTGAACTCCACAGAATCCTTCTAGCCTCTTCTCTCGCTCTCCGGGACTGCTTGTAGGTTGGTACCTTCTCCTCCATAGGAATAGGAGTTTTACGAACCCGATTTTAAAGCCGGGGAAGGGCATGTAAGAATAGGGCTTAAGGAAGCCCCTTGTGGAAGCTTCCAAGGAAGCTTCTGAACTTTAGAAGCTTACGTGGATCCAATGATTAGGTGGAGGGAAGGATTGATGATGGGGGGGGAGTGATTAGGCGATTATGGCGGCGGCAGCAAGGCGCTACAGGCGGCAACAGCAACATCTTATTCCTCTCCCATGGATCCTCCAACACAGTAGCTTCCTTTCTCTTTTTTTTTTTAGTGCCTTCCCCCAATGCCTAAGGGGTTTTTATATAGGCTTAAGAAGGTTGGGAGACTCCACACACGTGGATCTCTCATGCTACTCTCCTCTCCCCATGCATTCCACCTCTTCCCCTCCTCCCACTCCCTCCCCTCCAGCCATGCATCGGCTGGGGAGAAGGGATAATAATAAAAAATTTGATGTAGTTTCATCATTATCCCAATTTTCCCCTTCAAAAAGGGTGTTCTCCCATGGGTTTTTACGGTCTTCAACCTTGGCCTCGATTTCACAATGTGGAGGCCTCATTTTTGCGTGTGCGGGGTACGGATGCAGCCGCCGATAATTACGATGTGGGAGATAACCTTGCACAGGTTTTATACGGCGTGCGGGGAGTCAATTTCAACAATATTTTTGAGCAAAAATATTACAGAAACATAGAGAGAGAAAGAGAGAGTGAGAGAGAGATGAGCACTTATGCAATGTCACCCAAAATTATCTTTGCAATAAAACAACAACAAGGGTTAGAACTAGCATTATGTTGTATTGAAAAGATATCAGCAAAAAGAAAAACCAAACAGAGAGAGAGAGTAACACCTTTGCCTCTTGCTCCAAATAAACTTTGCAAGAAACAACAATTAGAACCAACATCAAATTCTATTGAAAACACAACATAGAAGAGAAACAACACATAGAGAGAGGGGGAAAGAAAGAAGAGAGAGATGAGCATCTTTGTCTCCTACCCCAAACAACCTCTGCAACAAAACAACAATAATAGTAAGAAACGACATCAAACCCTATTGAAAAAATAGCAAACAAGAGAAAATGTAAAGAGAGATGGGCATCTGTGTTTTGCCAAAAATCTGGAGCTGCATGGAGAAGAATGTGCAGAGGTAAGCAGAACGCTCAAAACCGTAATTACTCTCAACAGAGAGCTCCAATCGAGACAAAAATTCACGAGTATAGAGAAGAGAGGGAAAGTGGTCAGTTGCCCAGTTTTTGGTTCAATCTGACATTACGAAAAAAATGAACTCACAAATGGGCCCTTAAAAATAATGTAGTTTAAGATGTGGGCCTTTTGGATTGTCCAATAGGAAGTCTAGATGTTGACATCCATGGAGGGTGAATCTTCTCTCTCCAAATCTTGGGTTTTCTACTAAAAAAAGGGGTAGTGGGGGATTAAAAAAAGGGAGAATAAATAGTACACAAAATTTGAGTTTCTCTCACCTCATATTTCTCCCCTTTTTTGGAGAATTTTCAATTTCGGTTTTTTTCCCTCTCATGAAATCTGTTTGACCCAAAAGCTGAGCAGCAGACCACTTTCCCTCTCTTCTCTAGACTCGTGAATTTTCATCTCCATTGAAGCTCCGTGCTGCTGAGAGTAATTAGGGTCTGCACTTTCTTCTCCACACAGCTCCAAATTTTGGGCAAAACATAGGTGCCCATCTCTCTTTGCATTTTCTCTTGTTTGCTATTTTTTCAATAGGGTTTGATGTCGTTTCTTACTATTGTTGTTGTTTTATTGCAGAGGTTGTTTGGGGCAGGAGATAGAGGTGCTCATCTCTTTCTCCTTTCTTTCTGCCCTCTCTCTATGTGTTGTTTCTCTTTTATGTTGTGTTTTCAATAGAATTTGATGTTGGTTCTAATTGTTGTTTTCTTGTAGAGTTTATTTGGAGCAAGAGGCAAATGTGTTAATCTCTCTCTCTGTTTGGTTTTTTTTTTTTTGCTGATATCTTTTCAATACAACACAATGTTTGTTCTAACCCTTGTTGTTGTTTTATTACAGAGATCATTTTGGGTGACATTGCATAAGTGTTTATCTCTCTCTCCCTCTCTCTTTCTCTCTCTAAGTTTCCTCTTTTCTACTATTTTTTCAGTATACCTTCATGTAAATACTAACTTTTGTAAAATTGTCTTTTGCAGAGATCAATTTGGGCAAGATTGGATAGGTGCTCATTTCTTTCTCTCTCCCGTGTACTCACACACTCTCTCTTTCTTCCTCTGCATTATCCCTTTTCTTCTATCTTTACAATAGGGTTTGATGCTAGTTCCAACTTAAGGATCAATTGTTGTTGTAGCACTTAACATAAGGTAGAGCAGAGATTCTATAGCTCAGTTTACAAGTAAATCTGCCATATTTTTTTGTGCCAAAAATTATTCATTTAATTAGTGAATTTTATGTTTGATGGGATTGATGTTTTCTTATGTCCATCATTTACAATGGGTTTTGATTAGCAATGATTCAATCTTATCTTCAACAGATCAGCTTATAGGTAAAATTGGCCCTATTTTGTATTGCTTCTATTCATGCAATTATCTAGATATTTTTTGCTAAAAGGGATCCATGCAAGTATTTTTGTTAAAAGGGATTCATGTAGGTGTTTTTTTGTACATGCAGGTATTGTACAAGGTTTAGGTGAAGCATATAATTCTCGATCAACTATTTTGATGTAGTGAGTGATTCCTTTGTACAATACCTGTAAAGAGTGCTTTTAGGACGTCAAATGAGGTAAAGAGTGCCATGGGAACTTTTGTAAAGAGTGCTTTTAGGGCATCAAATGAGGCTTTATACCTGTACAAGGTTTAGGTGAAGCATATAATTCTCGATCAACTATTTTGATGTGGTGAGTGATTCCTTTGTACAATACCTATAAAGAGTGCTTTTAGGACGTCAAATGAGGTAAAGAGTGCCATGGGAACTTTTGTAAAGAGTGCTTTTAGGGCATCAAATGAGGCTTTTAGTGCCATGGGAACTTCTGTAAAGAGTGCTTTTAGGGCGTCAAATGCAGGTATTGTACAAGGTTTAGGTGAAGCATATAATTCTCGATCAACTATTTTGATGTGGTGAGTGATTCCTTTGTACAATACCTGTAAAGAGTGCTTTTAGGGCATCAAATGAGGCTTCTGTTGGCAAGCTTGTTCTCAGCCTTGATTCTTGCCTTCTCTCTTCTCACGTACCTCTGGACTCGTTCTAACGCTTGCCTCTTGATTGTGTCATTCATCAGGGGGTTGGCTCCAACCAGTTGGTTTGTACTCAATAGAATAGAATCAGATAGGGGCTTCAATCTCTAGAAAATTCTCTGGCCAACGTCTTTTCTACTTCCTTCTTTTCAACATCTCTAAATTCAGCTTTGAAACCATTACAAAGGGGGAGATATTCTATTCTGAAAGTATCAAAACTCATTCTTCTTAGGATCATTGTTGTTCCATCATTATAAAAATGCCAACTTTTGATGGTTTCAATGGTGTATGTTATAAAGAACACTCTATCTACCAACTTCCAGTGGGCTGCTAATTGGACAAACAAAATATTGTCAAAATACCAAGCATCCCATGTATCTTGCTATTGAGCATCCACGGACAAATTCCAACTCTTTTCTTTCTTGTTTCCGTGAACCTCCACTGACCACGACTCTTGAAGCTTCTTCACGATCTCCCACTTGATGATGTTTGGAAACTTCTCAATGAATGTCAAATATTCCATGGATGGTCATTCTCTCTATCTCTACCCTTCAGTTTGTTCCCAAACAATTTTCCACCAAGATGCAAGTTTCTACTGCTGTAATATTTCCACTCGAAATATTAAGTCAACCTTAAACCCCACACACCCTGCGCAATAAGGCACCCCAAAGTGATCTTCCACATCAAAAAATGTTGGCAGCTAAATGCTTACCCCACGCGCGCAATAATAATCCCCATCCGCGTTGTGCAAATAAGGCCGAGGTTAAAACCTGCTAGCCGCACAAGAACACTCTCTACAAGAAAGGTAAATGGTTAGTGGATAACTTTAGTGCAAATTTTTTTATTAATTACCCCCTCCCCTCAGCTGATGCATGCCAGGGGGAGAGGGAGTGTGAGAGGAAGGCGTAGTGGTGGAGTGCATGGGGAGAAGGGAGGAGGCATGCACACAAGCCACGTGTGTGGCTACCCCTCCCCCGCCCCCCCCCCCCCCCATCCTATATGAACCCCCCTTGAGCTTGTGAGAGGGAGGGGAGAAGGAAAAAAAAAACGCCATGCTTTCGCTGTCAGAAGAGTTGCAGCCATCGCCTCGCCACGCCAGGGAGCTACTGCCAGCCGACGCCTACTGCCGCCCACTCCATCGCCATCATCATCGCCTTCATAATCAGCATCTTCATCGTCATCTTTCCTCCTCCCCAATCATTCCCCTCCACGTCACATTCTATGACAAAGTATAAGAAGCTTCTTTAGAAGCTTCTAAAGACAAGCTTCCATATGCCTTGTGCATACCGCTTATCCCCGGGAATTTAAACCCAAGCCTCCAAGGCCCTGATCTTGCGCAGGAGAGGAAGTTCGCGAACTGTGAGTCTTCAGGACGCGCGAGTTACCCAAGGGAAGCTGTTGCAACAAAAAAATACGCTGCATAAATGGCCCCAAAACAAAAGATGCAGGGTGCACGTGTGGAAGTCTCCAACCCAAGTTTACGCGTGGATATTCCTATGAGTTCTCATGCCCAGGTTCTACGACCTTAATTCCGCATAAAAAAAATGCATTAGGCACGTTTAACTTCATGGGAAGAATGCATTTACGCTTGTCTCTAATTCACATAGTCAAGTTGAAATACATTTGGGAATTTATCTCCTTGGACAATTTACAAGAGTTAGTGCATGTCGTGCGTTTGGGTTTGCTTGCATTTCCAAGTTGCGAATCCTAAGCGCATATTGCTTAGGTTTAAAAGGATGAAAATTTTTTAATGCATCTTGATTGGCCACGGAAAAGAAAAGCGCATAAGGCATTTAGGTAGTAATTTTCTAATTGTAAATTCGTATGAGACAATCGTTGTCAATGTTGTCCAAGTAGTTGCACTGCATGAAAATAAAATGAACAAAATGAAGTGAGCAGAAGATTGCTATGCATTTCTAGCACATAGTTTTTATGCATTGCAATGAATTGAAATTAGATTAATGTCCATTTTTACAAAACGGAATTATGATAGTACATGTCGATTAAGCATGGAAGAAATAAACCGCATATTGCATTATTGAACATCTTTTTCAAAATGATTCCTAAAGAAAGTTGTTAGCAACCATGGGAAATTGCTATGGTTGCATGAAGAAGATTTAACTCTAGGCAAGTGGCCTAAAAAATTAAATCAACGAAAGGGTGTGTAAGTTCAGCATACGACAAATTCATTCGGAAAAGAAAGTAGAAAAAGGCTACATGTTTTAAGCATGAATCTTGTTTGCATGTTATAGGATGATCAATTGAAATTAGGCTATAACTAAAACTATGCTTTGACCTTAATCCGAAAATTTAGGGGTTGTAAATCAACTTACACATAGACAATGAATCATGTGGTGATGGAAATGATAGCATAATTCATGAACTTGCCTGTTGCATGCGAAGATGCTTGCATTTGTAAGTCCGGCTAAGTGCTGCTGAATGGATTAAGTCAGCTTAAGTCTTATGACATTCGTCGTACGTGAACTTCATTTATCGAAGTTGTATCTAGAAAAGGTTGCATGTCATATTAAGCCTGAAATTCAATTGCATAAACGATAGGTTGTGGGCAAAGCTCTTGATGTAAATCTATGTAGGTTTTATGCAAGTCAATCATCATGATTTTAGCAAGGAAAAGAAATGGTCATTGCAACCTTATAGTTGCATAGAAGTAAAAGTCTATGATTCACATACTTGCATGGAATGTTGCATCTTGAATTTATTTATTTGCACCTCTTAGGAAAAGTATCTGCATATCTCTAAGAAAAGATCATTCTTGTCGCAAGACAATTAGATCGTTTTAGGTAGATCACTTGTAATGTTATAACCCTCAAGGGATTCATAAAAGCGTATCTAGTCGATACGATGAACACTTCAAAGTGCTAGGTAGGGGTAGCACGTTAAAAATTCTGCCTAGTATCACACTTGGAATGCCAAGTCGAGACTTTCAAACCCAAAGGTCCTACCCACATTCATGGAATGTTTGGGTTAATTGGACGCCCATACAATAACGATCTAGGGTTTTTACCCTAAGGATTGGATGACCTAATACTAGACTTTCGATTGAATTTAGAAACCCTAGGGCCAAGCGTTGTGACCTAGTAAGGTTAGGGTTGGGTTGGATAAGAAAACATCCCAAACCCTACATCTTGACTAAACATATTTCTTAACCAAGAAACGCTGATTGATGGGAAAGATGATCTTGCAAGTCAGATGCGACTCCTATGCAACAAGTTGCAACGTCACATGGTTTTGTGTTAAATCACAAAAGAGGATGAGTAATCATGCTACTGAGTTGCCAAGTTAGGGTAATGGGCAATTGACCAATCAAGTTAGGGCGACAAGGTTGCCCAAGAATTAATGTCTTAATTTAAGGAACCTAAGGTGCTTGTTAATTGGGTTAACACGGTATAAACCCTAACCCAAGGATAAAATGGTAAACAAACAAACCCTTGGGGATCTTGCCAAGTCGCAATTGATCCTAGATCGAATGTTGGATGCATTCAGACAGAAGGATTCATATCTTAGCAGTTGGCCAAAAAAATGGCCACTGGATTGATTGTGTTTGTATAATTTAGGAGCACTGTTTGTATTGTAAAGAACTAAAGATGGAAAAATAATTAATGCTTCAGGTTGAAGGCCTAGAGGGAGAGGCAACATCAATTACTCCCGACTGTCTGCCTGACCCTAACCAAGGGGGTTGTTAGCTGTGCCGGGAATGTGGACTAAACCAGCCATGAGAGATCTCTCCATTGGGCGCTACTTAGAGCAGGAGGATGCTTGGGTGCCAAGGGGGCTCTGGCCATAAATCCCTTGCCTTTCGGGTCCTGAACAAGAGGCCGACGTGACTCGGGATTGGATCTTGAGGCCCGCATACTAGTCTACGGGTGGAAACTTGGATTAGTAATCCTTGAGGATTGCTAGATTGCCTTCCAGTGGATTATGGATTACCTTTGAGTGGATTATGGATAGCCTACGGGCTAGATTATATGATGTATTCCAAAGATAAATAAGATCAATTGTTGAAAAGGAACTTGTTTGAGATTGTTTTTCTATGTCAGTGTTAAGATTACATGAAGGAACCGGTGACTAATTGGATAATTAAAGAAGTTGTTTTATGCATGTCCAACTAAATGTGGTAGGTAATTAGACAACTAAAGCAACCCTGAGGAAAGTGCGGTGGATGTGGCCATGGGTTCATCCTACAGATGGGTGGTCCCGGTTAGCCAGGAACTTTTCTCGAAGGAAATTGACAACAAGGAATGATGACTTAGAATCTAGGATACTAGAGTCCCGATTTATGCTGTTTTAGGGGAACACAATGGGACTATGCCTTATGGGCAGAGAGGTCAAGCTTTTCATCCCTCTCGTTTTCCATTCTCCTTGAACCAAGTGCAGCATGAATCCACTTTGACCCTGATGTTTCTGCGTAAAGTAGTTTGCCTGGGGTTCCGACTCTAGCTACCATTCTAGGAATTTGACCAAGAAAAACCCTGGAATGCTTTCGCTTCGTGGCAGACTCGGGAAGACCTAGACCGCAAGACCCGTGACATTCCATGGGAGTGCCGGGTGGCGCTTTCTGGACTCTCTTCCCGATGGGCTGCTAAGATGTGTCCTACGAGCAAACAGATGGACACGTTACATTTGGTATCAAAGCAAACCAAGGAGGAACTAATATTTACAAAAAACTTAATGAGGTCAAGTAGAGCAAATGTTGCTGTTAAGAACATTTCCTTACTTACTTATCAATGCTGACTTGCAGAGTCGCGAAGCATGGAACAAATTCTAGGTGTTTGAGGTTATGTTTATGACCGCAATGCATGCCTCCGATTATCGATGAAGGATCGATATGATGAATATCCTAGACCCCATCTAGAATCCTTCACCCTTGTACATGGAACGGAGATGGATGGGTGTTTCACGGATCTATTACATAGCTGCCCACCAACTTGCGTACCTTCGAACCAACTTGAAGAGAATCAAGTGGATGGAAGACCTAATGTAATATTCCCATTTGAAAAATATTACTAAATCGACCTTCCACGCACCTAAACTCGTGCAAAGATTATCTTCAGTGCCAGCAGTTAATCTATAACCGCATGTGAGAAATGGAGATTCAAACCTGCATAGCCGCGGGGAAACATCCTCTTGGGAGGAGGTTAAGAGGATAATTGTGCAATTAATTTCAAATTTTTTAATTATCCCTTCTCCCCCAACCGATGCACGGCTCGAGGAGAGGGAATGTGGAGGGATGGGCTAGTAAGGGCTGCATGAGGGGGGGAGAGAACCATGCAAAGGGCCACGTGGGGGGAGGTCCCCTCTCCCCCCTGGACTAGATAAACCCCCTAGTGGGGAGGAAAGGGGGAGATTAGGAGGTGGTCCCTGTGCTGAAGGTCGAGTGCTAAGTGGAAGAAGAGGGAAGTTGAGCCACTGCCACGCTGTAGAAGAGCCGTCGCCAGTCGTGAAGGGCCGTCGGGCTGGGCTGACAGCCACCACCATCTCCCTGATGAGCAATTCTTCCCCTTTTGATGTCATTACTACCCTCCCTCTTCCACGTCACTGCTATCCTTCCCTTCCATGTGGCTACTGCGACAGTAAGATGCCAAGAATCGCGTGGTGGGGGGACTTGCTCAAGATGCTATGCCGAACACACACAAAATGCACAAGGAGAAGCTCACTCAAGAGACAAGAAGAAGGATGGAGTCTAAAACGTTTTATTGCTGGTTTCTTCTTCTTCTTTCACACACTTTACAATATACACCAAGTATAGATAAGGTGCAGCATAAAGGAAAGTGGCCTACGAAGTCAAACAATGCATAACTGACTATATTGGTCGACTGGCGCTATAACTATGCTAGCTCTAAATAGGTGTAACAACCTTAACATAATAAGTAATGAGTCAGTGGCCATGTGAGAGTCATAAGGACTACCGACATGCTAAGTGTAGATGTGTGGACCCATCTAACCAGGCGGTCTATCATTAATGTCCGCATGTGTTGAGCTTGTCATCTCAACACTCCCCCTCAAGCTCAACTGCATCTCTGCAACTCCAAGTAAGCTTCAAAACTTTTGAAGCTTCTCTATACCCAATGCCTTCGTGAAGATGTCAGTTATCTGATCCTGTGTGCTAACATACACCAAGTCAATCTCACCTGCTAGTACCTTCTCTCTCACAAAGTGGTAGTGTACCTCAATATGTTTTGTCCTGGAATAGAACGCAGTGTACCTAGCTAACTATATACTGCTCATGTTGTCACAATAAATGACAACTAGACCTTCCACCTACACATCTAAATCAGCCAATAACTTTTGCAGGCATACTACCTCACATGCTGCAACAGCAGCACCTCTATACTCAACCTCTGTACTCGACAAAGCAACTGTAGATTGCTTTTTCCTGCTCCAAGTAATTGTTGCACTACCAAGAGAGAACATGTATTCGCTAATAGATCTTCTATCAGACATACTACTAGCCCAATCTGCATCTGTGTATCCAAACACCTGTACATCTGTACCTGCCTCATAGAAAAGTCCATAATGTAATGTGGACTTCACATATCTCAATATGCGTCTGGCTGCATCCAAATGTGGCTTTCTAGGTACTTGCATAAACTGACTCACAAGACCAACAGCGTAGCTCAAGTCTGGCCTTGTAATGGTCATGTAGATCAAACTCCCCACTATCCTCCTGAACATAGTAGAGTCTTCTATCTCATCCCCAACATCAGCACTCAACTTTACATTCTGCTCCAATGGGACTGAAAGTGGTTTGCATGCTGTCATACCATACTTGGACAACATATCCAAGCCATACTGTCTTTGGGACAGCCATATACCATCATCACATCTGATCACCTCAATGCCAAGGAAGTACCTTGGCTCACCTAAATCCTTCATCTCAAACTTCTTCAAAAAAAATCCTTGACTTCAGTAATCCCACTATCACTATCACCTATAATAATCAAGTCATCCACATAGATGACTATGATGAGCAAACTTGCATCTCTCTTTCTCACATAAAGTGAGTGATCAGCATCAGAAACATAAAAGCCAATATTGACAAGATACTCTCTGATCTTGTCAAACCATGCTCTAGGTGCTTGCTTGAGCCCATAGAGCACCTTCTTCAACCTGCACACATATGTGGGATGCTCTAAATCTTCATAACCTGCTGGTTGATCCATATACACTTCTTCCTGCAAATCACCATGCAAGAAGGCATTCTTCACATCCATTTGTTGCAACCTCCAACCTTTGGCTGCTGCCAAAGAAATCACACATTTGACAGTTGCCATCCTAGCAACTAGACTGAAGGTTTCTTCATAATCTATGCCATATATCTGGGCATAGCCTTTTGCAACTAGCTTTGTACCTACTAATAGAACCATCTTCATTGTGCTTAATCTTATATACCCACTTACATCCAATAGCTTTCTTGCCCTTCGGCAATGATACTAGATCCCAAGTCTTATTGGCCTCTAATGCAGCCATCTCCTCATCCCGATGAGTATGACCAACAGCATCCTCAAAACAAGTGGGCTCAACATCCTCAACTAGTTTCACCATATAAGCATAATAGTGAGCTTCATAACCTTCAAAACCAAATCTTTTAACAGGGTATCTGACCTTGCTAGATGTGCGTACCACTGGATCAGTCAATGGAGCCTTTACATTATTATGAGCTCTCTGTACACCTGATGTCCTGATAGAAGGAATACCAAGCTCATCATCTAAGTTCTCTGAGTCACTGGAGTCTCCATCAAGAACTGCATCAATGCCATCTGACACTTTATTCTTTCCTTTGTTTTTACCTGTAGTGCTACTAGATGCACCTGAAGATGTAGAGCTACTCCTTAATCTCCTAGACCATGGACTACCAGATGATGTCTCTGGTCCACTAAGAGTCCGTGATTTTTGCTTTTCAGCCTACACTGAGTGTCATAACCATCATCAACATCCAATGCATCACCACTAGATGCATACCAACTACTCATTTCATCAAAGATGATATCCCTGCTCACTCTGAACTTACATGTGACAGGGTTATAACAGCGATACCATTTCTGCTCTAAAGAGTATCCAATAAAGACACATTTTTCTGCCTTTGGGTCAAGCTTCTTCCGTAGCTCATCTGGCACATGAATGTATGCAACACAGCCAAATACCTTCAAGTGCGATACATCAGGCTTCTTGCCAGTAAAGCATTCTTCAGGAGTCATCCCATGGACTGCAGCTGTGGAAGTTCTATTCATAATATAAATAGCAGTATGAACAACCTCGGACCAAAAATGCTTAGGCATATTCTTTTCAGCCATCAAGGTGTGTGCAACTTCTGCAATATACCTGTTTTTCCTTTATGCAACCCCATTTTGTTGTGGGGTATACCTGCATGTGAACTGTCTCTTTATCCCATGAGACCTCAGAAAATCACTGAACTCATTCGAGAGGTACTCTCCCCCTACATCTGACCTCAAGCACTTTATTTTCAAGCCTATTTCTCTTTCAACTGCAGCCTTGAAAGTTCTAAAGTGCTCAAACGCTTCACTCTTTTCCTTCATAAAATATACCCACAGCTTTCTTGAACAATCATCAATGAATGTGAGAAAGTATGAACTGCCTCCAAGAAATACATTTTGTGTAGGCCCCCAAATGTCTGTATGCACAATATCAAGGATATTTTTGCTTACATCTTTGTCATGTGAAAAAGGTTGTCTTGCCTGCTTACCAAACTGACATGATTTGCATACTTTATGAAATTCTGCAACTCTAAATGTAGGAAAACCTGTAATCAACCCTTTGGACTGCATTAATTTCAGCCTTTGTACATTTGCATGCCCAATGTGTTTGTGCCAAATTTCAATATCTGCAACAACACCTTTTCCTTTAGCATACATAGCAGCATTCATAGTAGGAATTCCAGCATCCAGAGTAAACATACGTCCAACTCTACTTCCCTTTGCTACCAATCTGCACTTGTCATTGAAGTCTTCTACAAAGCAGCCCTTTGCATTAAATCTGACTTGCAGCCCTTGCTCTACCATTTGACTGACTGACACCAAGTTCTTTGTAATCGATGGCACATGTAATACATCTGAAAGACTCTTTGTCTTACCATCATGCAAGGATAAGGGAACTTTTCCAATGTCTGAAATTGGGTGGCATGAATCATCACCCGTCTGCACATAAACTGCATTTTGCAAATCCTGCATCTCTCCGAACCATTCCCATGGCTGGTCATATGATTGGATGCACCTGAATCAACATACCAGACATCATCATGTGTTCCCTTTCATGTAATAGTATTCAGCATATTGTATATAACAAACAGACGTTCATTTTTGTCTTCATTCTATCGTGAAGATGATGCATAGTTTCCTTGCTGCAACTTACCACTGCGAATATCATCTTTCTTAGCATAACATTGGGCTGCAATATGACATGTTTTGCCACAGTAGTAACACACAATACTAGAGTTGTTAGAACCTCTGTTCTGCCATCCACCTCTTCCTCTAAAGCTCCCCCTGCCTCTAAAGTTACCACGACCTCCTAAAACCTGTATATCGCCAAATTGCTGATTCAATCTGTTTTACTAGTTGTCACTACCGCGTCCTATACCACAACCTCTTGAAGAGAACCTACCACGTCCCCTTCCTGAACTAGAGTAGAAAGCTTGGACCTGTTCACCACTTCTTTCAGATGTCTCACTCTGCATGTTGATCTCTTCAGTGATCATAAGGGAGACCAACTCATCAAAATCTGGAAATGGCTTTCTGACATATACGGAAGTTACAAAAGACTTCCAAGCCTTTTCATTGTTAAGTCCACCCAAGGTAGATGACACCAAATCATCATCATCAGGCATTGCATCAATCGCTGCCAAGGCATCTGCAATGCTCCTTACCTTCAGTGCATACTCATTGATAGACATCTTCCCTTTCTTCAATGTATTCAACTCTTTCTTGAGTTGAATCTTTTGTGCCTTTGTATTTATGAAAAACATACTTTCAAGTATGGTTCAAGCTGCATATGAATTCTCTGCATTTCTAATATGTCCTAGCATATTATTATCAATTACTATAGACAGTCAATACATGACCTTTTTGTCTTTTGCATTCCATTCCTTTCGTGCCTTTGTCTCTTCTACAGTAGGAGGATCACTCACCTCCGACTCCTTTTCTTCACCTGAAATAAACTCGTAAAGGCCTTTTTCAATAAGAAAGTTCGTGACATGGAACTTCCATGAAGGATAGTTGTTCTTGTTGAGCTTCTCAATGATGGGGTTTCCACTTTCTCTGCCATTATCACAAAACTAATACCAAACAGCAAGCAAATCTTTTGCAACCCTCGACCTCTAGTGTACAACAATATACCAAACAGCCTTTTTCACTGTCTGCTCAACAATACATGCAATCTGCAACCAGTTTGTAGATAAACCTTGTGTTTATTTGCTGGTAAACACCTTTGAACTTAGAGATCTGAAATCTGTAACATGTGCACCTGTATACGGCGTACACAACTGAAATTGCAAGGTATCTTGAACTGCTGTCCGCAACCTTCTGGCTCTAAAACGGGGCCTGAAATGGCCTCAGATGCCTAAAATATAGCACTCTTTGCGCACACAAAATCTCACTACAATCTGAGATTTTTGCTCTGCCCTGCTTTCGGTGCCTCCACAAGCACTATCCAAGAGAGAGAGTGGAAGGATGGGAGAGCCTCTTACTCGTGGCTTGGTTGCTCAAACCTTTCTTCTTCTCCTTCACTTCAGCCTTCAAAATCAGCCTCTCTTAGTGGCGCAGCTCTGATACCATGTCAAGAATCGCGTGGTGAGGGGGACTTGCTCAAGATGCTGTGCCGAACACACACAGAATGCACAAGGAGAAGGTCACTCAAGAGACAAGAAGAGAGATTGAGACCAAAACGTTTTTTTAATGGTTTCTTCTTCTTCTTCCACACACTTTACAATATACACCAAGTATAGATCAGATACAACATAAAGGAAAGTAACCTACGAAGTCAAACAATGCATAACTGACTACACTAGTCGACTAACGCTATAACTATGCCAGCTGCAAATAGGTGTAATAACCTTAACATAATAAGTAATGAGTCAGTGGCCATGTGAGAGTCATAAAGACCACTAACATGCTAAGTGTAGACATATGGACCCATCTAACCAGGAAGTCCATCATTAATGTCCGCATGTGTTGAGCTTATCATCTCAACACCAGAGGCTTACTGGAAGCTTCTTTTTTAGAAGCTTCTAAGGGGGGGGCTTCCTTAAACCCCCTTCCCATTAGATCCCCCAACAATCCCATCCCTACCCCGAGATTTTTATGAGAGAAAGAAGAAGTTCATAAGCCTCCCTTTCCCACCAATCACCCACAAACCCATTCCTAGCCTGAGGTTTAAAGTCCCCATTCCCACAAGTCCCTTCACAAGAACCCTTTCACGAACCCCCTCTTTTCCGAAATAAAGAAGGCCCAAGCTTCAAACCCTAAGGCGTTCCATAAGCCAAATTTCGCAAGTCGGTACTTCTGTCAAGGATCCGTACTTCAAAGGGAATTTTTGTGTACGAGGGAGACAGGCAAAGATTTTAAGGCTGCATACCAAGGTGAGTAATTCTAGACTGCGAAGGCATACCAGAAGCCGAAATCACGTCTGCGGTGGCCCCTAAAAAGTCACAAGGTGCGCCTATAGGAGGATCATCTCCTAGTATTCATGTGGATATTTCACCGACCCCATAAGTCTAGGTTTTCTTCCTATTTTTGATTTACGTAGAAGTATTGCAATTATGCATGGTTATTACATGGAACTAGGATGCACTTATGCTTGTCAAATCCACCTAGCTAAATGCGATTGAAATAAATTGGCTATTTGAAATTTACTAGAAGTAACTCACGATATGAAGATTGGTCATTGGTACTTTCAATGGAATGAACGAAAAAACATAAGGTGTCTATGCATTTTAGGACCTTATTAGCAAGTTGCTTTATTGGTGCATTTCAAAGTGACGGTCTAGAACGCC
Organism: Lygodium microphyllum; assembly: GCF_053477565.2. Lineage (NCBI taxonomy): Eukaryota > Viridiplantae > Streptophyta > Polypodiopsida > Schizaeales > Lygodiaceae > Lygodium > Lygodium microphyllum. Next base: position 118,148,007 of record NC_141142.1, read on the forward strand.
TATTGCCTAGCTTTACAAGGTTAAAATTATTAAATTACACCTTTGATTAGGCATGGAAAGATTAAATCGTATCTCGCATTTTTAGACAAATCTTCTTTGTAATGATTCATTAAGGAAGTTGTTATCAGCCGTAGGAAATAGCACATCATGGAAAAGATTCTAAGGGTTGCATGAAGTAGGTTAACTCTAGCTTAAATTGGCATGAATCTCATTTAACTACGTAGTAGTTAGAAAAGGTTGCATAATGCACATTCATCGTACGAATAATTTCATTCATCAAGAGATGTAGTTAGGGAAAGGCTGCATGGTTCATTTAAGCATAAAATCTTAAAAGCTTAGCGGCATGAATCGTGAATGCATGTCTTAGTAGGATCAATGGAAGTTATGCCGAAATTTAACATGTGCTTTGGTCTTAACAAGAAAAGTTAGGGTTTGTGAATCTAATCATACGTAGAGGAAATGAATCATGTGCTTATGAGAATTGTGTCGTAATGCAAGTTGTTTTTTCCCTTTTAGATCAAGACAATATCTTTAGGAATGGTTCATCCTTGTCGTAAGACAAGTAAACTGGATTACCTAAAATACCTAAACCGCAAAGGATTCGCATAGGATGGTTAAATGGATACAATAGAATACTCCAAGTGCTAACTAGGGTTTAGCACATTGAGGACTTGACCTAGTTTTGCACTTGTTGCCAAGTCGAAGCCCTCATACCCAAAGGTCCTACCCACATTCACGGAATGTAGGGACAATTGGACGTGCTTGCAAGAAATGATCTAGGGTTTCTACCCTAAGGATCACTCGATCAAATGTTGAAACTCGGATTGAGTTGGAACCCCTAGGACCGAATTTTGTTGGCCTAGTGCAATTGGGAATGGGTTGAATAAGAAGATACCCTAAACCCTTCTTCTTGTCTAATCATGATTCTGTGACCAAAAGACGCCGTTCGATGGGTGAAATGATCCCATGGAATAGATGCGACACTTGTGCATGGAGCCCTAAGAGGAACACCAAGGAAAAGGGAATTCTCTTGTAAGAAAATCTATCTTGTAACATCAACAAGCTTGTTTATCATGTCTCATATGATCACAATGAAGAAAAGACCACCAAGCACAACAAAGCTTCATGCAGCATCATGTAGATCTCCCACGGATTTAATAGAATCAATCATATTCTTCAACATCTTCATAAAATCCATCTATAGAACAAAGAAATCAAAGAAATACACCATCTTGAAATGGAAATACATCACATAGTATTCATCTTCAATATCTTCATAGTCTTCTCTCTCAATCTCTCATATACAATCACTCTGTTTCAGTAGAATTGGCTATCTCTGACTCTCTCTCTCTCTCTCCATCAATAATACATCATGTCCTCACTACAATCTCTCAAAATTACTCTCAATAATCACTCTTAGGTCGTGGATACCCCTCCCAAGAGGTATGTCTGATATGAAGAGTCACCAGAGCCACTACAGTGTCTTTTCATAGCTCACTACTGTCACTTCACTCTAGTCTTCACTTGAGTCTTTGGCAGCTACTTCTTCCACTTCCTTCAGCTCTTTTGCACTGGTATTCACCTCTTTCCAAGGCTAGAAAACTTTCCCAAAGTCACACATACATTCCACAGAACACTTACAGAAGCATACAGAACAGTCTACAGAACAGTACCAGAACAGCTACAGTACAGAACAGAACAGAAACAGAACAGAAGCAGAAGCTCTACAGAAGACCTAAAGAAGGTTATCAAAACTACATAACTCACTCTCAAACCATTCCAAACTCTCACAAACCATTCAATAAGCTTTCTCAATATCTCAATCTTCATCAATCAATACTCTATCCCTCCTTACAGAAGATAATCAGAACAAAACAGACCAAAACAGAAGGTATACAGAACCAATCAGAATCTATCAAAACATCACAGAACCACCAACAAACATCATGATCTTCCAAAACACAATCAATATCATCCAAAACACTCTCAAACCACTTCCAAATCAATCAATCATCTCATAAAATCAACCATTTAGCTCTCAAAAACAACAAAAATCAGCCAAAAAACAAGTCATTTCAACACTCAACATATCCCCACACTTAATAAGGAAGCGTCCTCGCGACCCAGGAAAAAAGGAATACAAGTTCATTGAAAAGCTCAACTTTGATCTTCCATATCTTCTCACAAAGAATCCATCCACCACGATCCCAACATATAACCTGTTTCTGATATAAAAATACAAAGAAAGGAAAACCCTGTATACATTAACACTTCTTATCAAACTAAAAAAAAAAATCACAACAAATTTTGTAAAGGATATAAAAGTTTGCTTCTTCTTCATCTGCATCTGCTTCAATTCTCCAACCACGACCCCAACACCACAATTCTCCAAAACGTAGCTCGTACACGAAATCCCATAGGAAACCACCACATTCGTTTGACATAAATAAACTCACAACACAAACACTAATACACAATACAACCATCTGAATGACTCCTTCAAAAAGAGAGTTGTTCATTAAAAAGCTTCCATTATACATTGGAAAGGTATCAATGAAGATGATCCCTCTTAAAAGATTGATGTTGTCAGAATCGATCCATAGATAAGGATTCATCTACAAAGTTTTTAGGAGGATTTTGAAAAAATTGGAGACAGCACATCCTTTCCAACAGGACCAAGTATCTGCTAGGCAAACAGAGGGCATGAAAATACAGTATCTCCAACTGTTGGGAATCAATGCTAACATTGACATTCATGCACAACTTTGGAATAGGCTTTGAATCAGTATGAGAGTGCCTATGCATATACGCTAGGTACCAAGCAAAGTGAGCAGTTAATCTCACTGAGGGATCTGCAGACTGTGAATACTGCTGAGCAAAATGAACATAATTCTGATAAGCTTGACTGGAAGCTGTCCATTCTCCTAGAATTATTGCTTAATTAATCTGTGGTCCTGTAAGGCAATCATCCGAACTCCATCCCCTTCTTCTGGAAATCTGATTATCAAACCCGTCACAGTCACTAACCAACTGAGGTGGTTGAGATATGGAAGTGTTAGGAGAGGGTAGTGGAATAAGGGAAAGTGGATGTAGGGAAGGATAGGAAAAATCATAAAAGGAAGAAAAGGTTAAAGAAGGAGTGGCAGAAATTTGTAAGGAATCACTAAGGAACGGTGTTAACTGATAAATAGGAAATGTGGAGGGTACATTTATGGAGGGAGAAGGACAAGGTGGAGAAGGGGAAAATACCCTATCCTCAATAAAGGAACAGTAAGTAAAAATAGGAATTTGATGGAAAGATGAAGGTTGGAAAAGAAGGGGTAAAATTATTGTGGAATTAGATTGAGAAAGGGAAATATATATAGCATAGCGGTGAGCCATTTGTTGGTAATAGAGGAGGGTAGGAACAGAAGGTCCTAAGAGAGATCGTCTATGATAGGCATCAAAAAAGGTAGCATCAAACGGATTATGTTTGGAAAGATAGGTTAAGAGATCCATCCTCAGTTGGTTAGTACTCTGGGCAAAGGTAGGAGCGGTGTTTTGTCTTTGATTGAGAACCACCGAATCAATCATGGGATGCCACGAATTATCATGACAATCAGCCACTTTGGAGGAATAACTTTGAAACATGTCAGCGATGCGCAACTCCAAATGATTGACATACAAAACAGCCTATAAGACCACATCCCCCACATACCATGCCATATCTACCTCATCTGGAATTAACAAGTCTCCTCGGAGATACATGTATGACATCAACATGGTATCTGGTGTGACAGAATCTTCAAAGACCATTCTGACTACCTCTGTCAACAACTCAGCAGACCAAGCCCCACTCCAACCATCCTCTGGAAAAGGTAAATCCATCGTGGAAAGCTTCATATAGAAGACCAACTTCTGTAAGTGGTAGTGGACAAAGAAAGAATGGTCAGGTAAGACATGTTCCTGAAACTGCTCAAAGGTAGACCATAACAAGTCCATTCTGGATTGCAATCTTTCCACTTTATCTTGGAATAGAGGGCACAAAGTAGCCTGTCTCTGAAGAGCAGCCAAGTCCTGCTGTGAAAGAGAAGGAATTAATGGAACAGGAGGGCTAGGAGAAACAGAGCGGGACTGTGCAAGCTGATCTTGCAACTGCTGGATTTGGGTGGCTTGGTTGGCCACTGTGTCATTAGCCATCTGTAAAGCTGAAAGCTTGTCATCTAAGAGAACTTGGAATTCCATCGCTTCTCTGGACATCCTCTCCTTCTCTGCTGAAAGGCTAGTAACCTGTGATTGAGCTTCGAGTAACTGGGTCTTCAATGAAGAAATCTCATCGCTTTGGGTGGCAACCAGTTGGGTTTGCTGTTCCATTTGCTTAAATAAATCTGCTAGGGTATCCTTAGCAGAAGCTAACTCAGATGTTGCCTTATGCAACTGGTCCTTAGACTGCATGAGTTCTTCATAGAAAGATGCATACAGCTGTTGAACACAGGCTGTCACTGACAACTCAATGGAACTTTGAATATCCTTGCAGAGGAAAGGAATGGCATCTCCTGAGACTAGATTGTTCAGGGAAGGAACTGAGATCTCCAAGGATCCTTCTCGATGTGCTCTGAACAGGTTATTACAAGTGAGATACCCAGGGAGTTCACTGCCAGAGGTAGCAGGGATATGCACTGAGGGAAGTACAGCAGGGGCTTTATCCGCTACCCGCTTCAAGCGTTTACGCTGTATGACCAGGGGAGGCGGAGAATCATCATCCTCTATGTCAATGGGTGTTGACTCTTCTGAAGGTGGAGGAGGAGGTACTGGATCTGATGGAGGAGGTGGAGGCACAGTCTTCTGTAAACCTGAATAGGTCAAGAAGGCAGACAAATATGATCCGTAGGTAACATTGGTAACATTACCCCTGGTGACTTTAACAAAATGCTGATCCATTTTAGTGAGGAGGTATGTGCTCCAATCAATAGCAACTCCTTTCAGCACCATCCTAGAAGCTGTGAAAAGCTCTTTGGACAAATAGTGGGATGGCGTTTTGGCAGGCATAAACCTGTCCTGAAGGAACTGACACATCGTCTTCCATACGAGATCAGTGATCATAGAAAAAGAAACTCCTGAAGAGTTTATTACCTTCTTAACATCAAGGATTTCCCTTGTCTGCTTCTGCAACAGCTTGAGAATCTCTTCATTAGAGAAGAGCTGACGAGTGGTCACAAAAGGTTCTCCTTTGGAGGGTAAAGATAGAGCCTTCCCTAAGCCTCGAGATGTCAAAGTCATAGACATGCCCTGGACTACGCCTGTCTTCTTGCTGTAAGAGGCCAGGAACTCATCACATAACGACGGATCCTCTGGAAGCAGGGGAAAAGGAGTGGCCACAAAAGCAGCAAGTCTCGCCTTCGTGAGGGGCTCAAAAGTAAGTAGGGAAGAGTAATCCCTACTAACGAATGGGACGTACTGGATAGGGGGAGGAGCATGAGAAGGCGCCATTCAGATGGTTACACACACACCACAAACACAGACAATCAAGGAGAATGCCTGCAAAGCAACATACAAAAACCAAGGATAAGAAAATTACCAAATAAGACGTGACACGACCAACTAACCCCAAGCAAACCACATCCTAGAAAAAATTTGACATGACCTTGAGACAAATGCGACTGACAGCTTCATGCGATGCATCAGACAAACACCCAGAACCCTGTAGCAGGCAACAAAAGAAAAAAAAAACTGCATACTGTACCCGTAACCGTAACTAAGACAGGAAACTAAAATAAGACCACATCCGACACATATCAAGACTATATCTGTGATAAACCAAGACTGGACCATGGAAAATAACACTAATGACTGCGCAAACCCATCCCACGAAACGGTTCATTAAAAGGGGAATTAAGTGCAGTGAGGGGGGAATTAATTTAATGAAGAGTTAATTTTAATAAATTATTAAAAATGGGTGAATTTTTATTAGGTCATAAACCTTAGCAAGAAAACGGCGGTTCCTTATTATAAATTAAATTACCAATTATTAGATTAAAATGGTGCTTTTATGCGATTCCCGGACTTCGATTCCCGACTGGGTCTCTAAATGCAAGTCATTGATTACAAATTAAGGTGATGTGGAGCGCTTTTTTGCCAGCGCGTGCTCATGTGACGGCTGATTCTTTTTAATTAAAAATTTAAAGTGCCTCTGTAGTGCACGTAGCGCGTGCTAAGTGAACGGCTGGTTTATTTTAATTAAAAAGTATGTGTGTGTAGCGCGAATGCGCGTGGAAACTGTGGGTGAATTAAAGGGTTCATTTTAACAATTAATTTGTGATTAAGGGGAAAATAAAAATAAATAAAGCACATAAAATAAATACCTGGAAGGGGTGTGTATGTAATGCAGAAATGCGCACGGAAGAGTCCACCAAAAGAAGTGAATCCAGTAAAGGAAAAGTAAAGATCACTGATGAAACAACAACGACAACACCTTAGCAGATGTGTGGATTTGGTTTGGGTTGGTTGTTTATGTTTATTTTATTATTTTTTATTATTTTTATTATTTTTTATTTTATTGTTGTTTTTTTTTTTGTTGGCATTAAGTTGTGAGTATTGATGGTTGAATAAAGGGAAAATGATCAAGGGAGGTGAGGGGAATTTTTTAGAATTTTTAAGAATTTTTTGAGAATTTTTTACTATTTTTAAATGAATTTTCTACATTTATTGGCAATTTAGGGGATAAATTAGACAATGTGTAATGTTCAGAAATTTTAGGGTGGGTAATTTCCAGCGGAAAAATTCCCAAAAATTGGCAAAAGGCAAAAGGAATTTTTAGAAGTTTTTCTGAATTTTTTTAATGGAAAAATTAAGTTAGAAATTAATTAAATCACATAAATCACATAAATCAAATAAGTCAGGTAGGAATAAGTCAATTAAGTCTGGTTAGTGGGGGTAAGTCATGTTAGTCACAGGAAGTCAAGTCAGGTAGGTTAGGCAGGTTAGGTTAAGTTAACTAGGTTAGTCAACTAGGCTAGGTTAGGCAACTAGGTGAAGTCAGCTAACCTGACTATGGTTAGTTAAAACTAACCTAGCTAGGGTTAGGGTTAAGTTAGGGTTAGGGGTAGTTTGAACTAACTAGGGTTAATTGTCCTAGTTAGGGTTAGGTTAGTTTGAACTAACTAGGGTTAATTGTCCCAGTTAGGGTTAGGTTAGTTTTCGGTTAAACGATCCAAGGTTAGTGACTAACCTTAGTAGGGTTAGTGGAGGAGGTAGTTAGAGAAGGTGGGGGTGGCGAGAGGAGGTGGTGGTGGCGGCGGATTCGGCGGCGGCTGCGAATCTGAGGCGGCGGCGTACGTCTGGACGAACAGCGGCGAGCAGAGCCCAGGCGGCGGGCGTTAGAACCGAGGCGGCCGCGTACGAACCAAGCAACAGCGGCGGCCTTGGCAGCAGCGACCCTAGGAGCGGGGTGGCGAATCAAGCGGCGATCCTGGGAGCGGGGCGACGTCTGACTGCGTGGCAGCTCCTGGGCGGTGACCTGCGTGGCGGCTGGCGGCTGGCGGCGTCTGACTGCATGGCAGCTCCTGGGCGGCGACCTGCGTGGCGGCTGGAGGAGAGGAGGGCTGGAGGCGAGGAGGGCAGGAGGCGACTGCTGGAGGCGAGGAGGGCAGGAGGTGACTGCTGGAGGCGAGGAGGGCAGGAGCTGGGCAGAAGGGCGGAGGGTACAGGGCGGGCGGCGACGGGCGGAAGAAGGAGGTAGAGGAGGGGGAGGCAGGCGGGCAGGAGGAGGAGGGGAGAGGAAGGAGAAGGAAGAAGAAGATGGGAGGAGGCGGGAGAGGGAGGAATAAGGGGAAGAAGAAGGGGAAGTAGGAGTAGGAGGAGGAGAGGAAAGGAGCAGGAGGAGAGGGAGGAGGAGGAACGCAGGAAGAAGAGGGAGAGGGAGGGGGTTGGAGGGAAGGGGTGGGCGGTTGGGGGAAAGGGTGGGCAGTTGGGGGGAAGAAGTGGGCAGGGGCAATGGGCGGGCGAGGGGGTTGGGTAGGGACAAGGGTAGGGTAGGGTAGGGGGTGGGCAGGGTAGGGGAGGGACCAAGGGGGGGTAGAGGTTGGGCCAAGGGGGGGTAGAGATTGGGCCAAGGGGGTTAGGCAGGGCCCAAGGGCGCATACCCCCGTCCCGCGCACGTGCGCGGGGCGGGGTAAAAAAATTTACCGTGACGGGATTGAAATGGCGCTAGGATGACGGGACGGGTCATGCGGACACGACCGGGGCGCGTGGAGACTCGTAAAATCGAAAAAGGGCGCGTTCACGCGCAAAACGGGCGCGCGAATACACGTAAAAATAAAGAAAAATTAATAACTCCCAATCCAGATATCAAAACAAAATAGCGTAAAAACAAAAAGTGGGCAGGACGGGAGGTGGAAAACAAGAAAAATATATGGCGGAGATTCCGGGAGGGGTAAAGGGCGGTCACGTGCAAAAAACCCAAAAAACGAACCAAAAAACACAATTAAAAATTAATATCAAAAAATCCGTGCATCGGAATGAGGTGCAAAAAAAAGGAAAACTATGCAGAAAGATGTGTTCGACAATCCTATCACATCAAAACATAATTCTGACGGAAATAAGACGCGTTCACATGGGAAAAACCCAAAAAACAAACCCGAAAATGGGATCGGCAATTAATATTGGACAAACCGGTCACCGGAATGACATGCAGTAAGAAGGAAAAATGTCCGCAGGGAAGAGTGGCACAGGGTGATCACGTTAAACCGCAGTTCCGGCGGAAGTAGGAGGGGTTCACATGCGAAAAACTCCAAAAATACTCCCGAAAACTCATTTAAAAATTAATAAGTAAAAATTCGGAAGTCGAAAAAGGGAGGAGGAAAAAGGAAAAAGGTGGGGGAAGGCACAAGGGACACGGCTGTCAAATCAAATTGGAATTCGGATGCAAATAAGGCAGGTTCACATGGAAAAATGTAAAAAATACACACGAAAAAGTCGCAAAAAACCGGAAAATTAATAACGGACAAACCGTGTAGCGGAATGATGCGGAATAAAAAGGAAAAATGTCAGGGGGAAAGTGATGGTCAGGGCTATGACCTCAGAGCATGGTTCCGAAGCAAGAAAAGCGCGTTCACATGGGAAACCGGCTAATTTGCGCAAAATGCTTCAAAAAGTAATAACGCAAAAACCGTCCACCGGAACAAGGGTAGGTAAAAAGGAAAAATGGTCAATTCAATGGGGGAAACATGGCTATAAGGTTGGATTTGGACTTTGGTGAACGTAGGATGTATTCATATGGAAGGACCTCAAAATCAGGGAATGAAAGAAAACTGAAGGGAAACAGCCCCAAGGGTGGGTGGAACATAACCGGGTGGGTGGGAAGGGATCCCATTAGGGTAAAAGCAAGGCAAGGCATACATGCATGAGCAGGGTAAGGCATATGCAGAGGATATGCAATGTAGACGCGCAGGGACGCGTCCCTACACTTAAGACCTTAACGGATAGGGTTAACCGAGCAACAGGGACCTAGGACCACGCCACAGACCATCCACTAACGTCCCCACACTTAAAACATGACCGTCACGAAGAAACCAAAGTGTAGGGTTAGAAAAACTTGGCCCGTTTCGTCAAGAATCAAGGTTGAGTGTCGACGGCACGTCCAGTGTGGTTGTCGCCGCTGGAGGACCAAGGCATCTTTACAGCGCACGTTCGTCATGGCAGGGACCATGCGACAGCACCCAGGGAGGTAGCTGATGGAAGGAATCGCAGGAAATTCGTCGATGATGAGGGATACTACACTCAACTCATAGTCACTCAATTGAAATGAAAGAACAGTCACTCGCCCCATGACTAATATCACTCGAGGAAGCATGATTAAAACCCATATCTCATACCCGGTTGAGGAATCGACAAGGGGGGAATGGTGCAGAAGGAGTATGCCAGGGTGCACAGTTGATGGTGCAGTAGTGCGTCCAACCCGTCTGGCATAGGTGCAAGGAGGAAGGCAAGGGAGCCTTACAGTGCAGTGCACAGAACAGGGTGATGTGTCTTGTGATGACAGCAAAGACCCATCCCGTGGGTGCATAGGGAAACGGGAACATACCTGACTCCAAGTGTCGTAACGTCCCTCAAACGCACCTCTCGGTAAATGATTGAAGAAACTCCAGTCAAACTCAACCCACCCTCTGTCTCACTCTCTGTTGATAGATACACGAGGGCAGCCTTTTCCTGAAACCCATTGATGTAATCCTCACAGTCACTTGTGCAAAGATTGTATGCCTTGTGCGCATTTGATGGTGCAACAGTGCATCCCGCCCTGTGCCGGCATACGGTGCGAGAAGGAAGGCAAGGGAGCCTTATGGTGCAGTGCACAGAAACAAATTGTGCTTTGTGCTTTGAGAGGCCCATCCCGTGCGTGTAACACTTCATTCACACTTCTCACCTCTCATTTGATTTGAAGGGAAAAGACTGGTCTCTCGGCCCACCCTCTGTCTCACTCGTTGTTGATAGTCACAGAGGGCAACCATACTCACTTCCCCATCCGGTTAGGATGAAAGCTCACATCACTCAAGGGGTTGTCGATGAAGATCGCATCATCAGTTGTTGAAGAGGCGTACCTAGGGAGGTAGCCATCAAATCGAATATTGTATTGGATAGGAACATGTCGTCTGCTAGAGGACAGGTAGTCACTTTGCAGAGAGACCCAGTACACAGCGTACCAAGGGAGGTAGCTTCGGAATTGGATCCTAGGGATATCAATTAATGAATCCACTTCTGGACTGCTGGGTGTTACCACCTTTTCCACAGCCAGCTTCTCGCCCAAGGGTGTTTACCACCTTTTCTTAGCACGAGGCCTGCTATGACAGGGAATTGCTTCCTTTTCTCTCATAACAGATTTGTTTGTTTGTTGTTTTTTTTTCTTTTTTTTTTCTTTTTCTTGTTTTTCCCTATTCCGGAGGGTGTTTCCACCTTTTCTCGAAGAATAAGTCGGCATGACAGGGACCTAAGTCCTTTTCTCCCATGACCGATATGTTTTGTTTTGTTTTGTTTTTTTTTCAATATTGAGCAAGGGAATGGTAGAAAAACCATTTGTCAGAACCAACCTCTCCACTGATGCTGGTGGAAAATAGAGGATAAGAGATCAAGGCTGAAAGGGGGTTTTAAGGGGACAGAGGGTTGCGTCCACCTCATCAGAAGTGGCTGAAGAACGGCTATCAGAAGTAGCATCATAAGAAGTACAGTGCCGCGCCAACGAGGGAAAGGATCAAGTGTTCGTAATTGTCAAGATCCCCAAGGAGGGAAGTACTTCTTTAGGCGATATCCATTGATTAGAAAGGGATCATCAGAGGCATCAACGGTCTGCACTTGGACAGAACCATTAGGGTTGACTGCAAGTACCTTATAGGGGCCCATCCACCGCTGCTAGAGCTTGCCAGGAAACTTGCCAAAGCGTGAATCATAGGCTAGGACCAAATCACCTTCTTTGAACTCCTTGTGCTTGATGAAGCTGTCATGGTAAGCCTTGCATCGAGCTTGCGTGGCTTCCATGCACTGTAGAGCCATCCTACGAATTTCGTCCAAACATTCCAGGTGCAGGAGACGGCGTTGCAGTGAATCATCATCTCCCAAACGCTCTTTGATAGCCACTCTCAAAGAGGGTAATTCTAGTTCAACAGGAAAAACAGCTTCTGTTCCATACACCAACTGGAAAGGTGTCTGTCCCGTTGCTGCTTTATGGGAGGTTCTGTACGCCCAGAGGGCCTCTTAAGTCGATCGTCCCAATCACGACGATGTGTGGCAATTGTTCTTGTCAGAATCGAGCAGAGGATGCGATTGGTGACTTCGACTTGGCCGTTGGCTCTGGGGTAATAAGGAGTGGACTTGCGATGGCGGATCTTATATAACTCTGTCAACTCTTCCATGACTTTGTTGAGAAAATGAGTGCCTCTGTCACTTACCAGCTCTAAGGGACTACCAAAATGGGTGATGATATTCTCATACATGAACAAGGCCACGCTGTTACCATCGTCCCGCTTTAGGGCTTTAGCTTCACACCACTTTGTAATATAATCCGTACATACGAGGATGTATCGGTTCTGTTTCCTTCTAGTGGGAGGGTCGATTGGACCTAGGAAGTCGATGCCCCACTTCTCAAACGGCTTCAAAGGAAGGATAGGTTGCAGTGGCATGGCACTTGTCTTCTGGGTTTTCCCATTCTTTGACAAGCATCACATCTTTTACAGTAATCATAGGCATCCTTGTGAATGGTAGGCCATCAATATCCTGCTAGCAGAGCCTTCCTGGCTGTAGCTTCTCCTGCAAAGTGACCTCCACATGGCTCGTCATGGCAAGCCTTCAGAACAATCCCAATCTCTTCTCCTACAACACATCTTCTGAGCACTTCATCTTTGCCTTTCTTGTACAGTGCACCACCTAGCAGGGTGTATGGGGTTGATTCTAGCATGAGCTTCTTCCTTTCCCGACTAGAAATACTAAGAGGGTACTGTTGAATGGCCAGCAGATTGGCAATGTCTGCATACCAGGGAGTTACAGTTTCTACCAAGAACAGGGAAGCATCAGGGAGGTCTGGATCATCCTGCTCCTCATCTGCAGTTTGTGGGATACGCGACAGATGATCAGCCAGAACATGGGAACGACCAGGCTTAGTAATCACCTCAAAGTCGAACTCCTGGAATAAAAGGAGCCATCTCGTCATTCGTCCTTTCACATCTGCTTTGTTCATCAAGAAGGACAGGGCCTCATGATCCACATAAAATTTAAAGTGGGTAGATAGGAGGTAATGGCGAAACTTCTCTAGGGCAAACACCATTGCCAAGCACTCCAGCTCGGTCACTGTATAGTTCCGTTCCCTATCAGTGACTTTTCGGCTTGCGTAATAGATCGGTTGATCCAACTTCGAGGAGCCCTTTTGGCATAGGACTGCGCCTAAGCCTTCAATAGATGCATCAGCGTGTACAAGGAACTCTTTCGTCCAATCAGGAGGTTGCAGAATGGGTGCCTCTATCAAACACTGCTTCAGAGTGTGAAAGGCTTTGTCACATTCGTCCGTCCAAGTAAACTCTGCATCTTTCCTCAGAAGCTTGTGCAAGGAAGTTGCCTTTGTCGCAAAATGGGCTATAAACCTTCTGTAGTAACCCACATGACCTAAGAATCCCCTCAATTGTTTGAGGTTGGAGGGTGCTGTCAAAGCTGCGATCTTTTCAATCTTTGCAGGGTCTGTTGATATCCCTTGTGCAGAGACAATGTGGCCCAACAGGACTCCAGAAGAGACCCCAAAGATGCATTTGTCGGGGTTGAGGGAAATCCCATACTCCCGGCATCGGTCAAAGCATTGTTCCAGGTGTTCCCAGTGTTCACGGATCAAACTATAGACACAGAAGTCATCCAAATATACCTCAATAAAGTCGTGCAGATGATTTTGAAATGCGGCCATCATGACTCGTTGGAAAGTAGCAGGGGCATTGCAGAGCCCAAATGGCATCACTCGGTAAGCGTAGGTCCCCCATTCTCTGGTGAAGGTTGTTTTGGACTGGTCTTCTTCTGCGATCTGCACTTGGTTGTATCCGCTGAATCCATCCAAAAGAGAATAAAGCTCATGTCCTGCCACTGTGTCCAACAGTTGGTCTGTGAAAGGGATAGGAAAATGATCCTTCTTCGTTTTGGAATTAAGCTTTCGGAAATCCACACATATTCGCAATTTGCCATTCTTCTTGGGTACAACCATGATGGGTGAAACCCATTCACTATTTGCCACTGGATAGATGAACTCCGCTTCCAGAAGCTTCAGCAGCTCCGCTTTCACCAATGTGGAATAATTCGGGTTCATTCGCCTCTGTCGCTGCCGTACTGGCTTGGCATCAGGCTCCAAGTCAATATGATGTTGACATATTGTGGGATCAATCCCCTTTAGGTCTTTGTAAGACCATGCAAACACGTCCAAATTTTCTTTCAACAAGTTGTACAAGGTTGACAACTCCTCTTCTGGGAGACTGCTACCCACCTTCAAGTGGCGTTCAATGCCTTCTGCATCCACAAAGGTGAAAGAGCTTTCACCTTCTACTTCACGGATGAAGGTCCCACGGACTGCTTCTGGGTAGAGATCCGACTCCTTCAAGGGAGTGATGTCCTCTTCTGATGTCCCACTAGAACCAACTTCTTCTTTTGGTGGAGACTTAGGTTGCTCCTTAAGATGTTGGAATGGGATAAGAGCCGTTTTGGGTTTGGTTTCAAGAGTAATTACCTCTTGGCGTGAAGACTCATCTTCTGATGATACATCCAGGAACGTCACATAACAGGGACCCTTTGATGCCTGTTGGATTTGTGGGACTGGTGCTTGTTGGCACGGTGCATCATCATCATCTTTCTTTGGCAAGGATGGGTTAGGACGGCAGGAGCCACTCTTGAAAGACGGCTTGCTCTTCTTAATCCATTTCTTATAAAGGTTTTGCATATGAGAAGATCCATTTACCAAACCAAATGGTACCATTGCCATTCTGTCCCGTAGCATGAGCTCGTCTGCTTCTGATGCTTCTGGAACTCCTTCCTCAAATGTATCCTCTTCAGGTGGGATAGACTCTTCCGTTTCTCTTTCATAACCTTCTTCGTCCATTTCATATCCAACCTCTTCTGTCTCTGTCTCTGCTTCTGCTTCTGCCTCTACTTCTGCTTCTGCTTCTGCTTCTGCTTCTGCTTCTGCTTCTGTAGGAGCTCTGTAACAGAAGAACAGATTCTCTGTTTCCTCTTCTGCCTCTGTCTCTGTTTCTACTATGGCCATGTAACAGGGAGAGCAATACATCCATGCTTCTATCTCACTGTCAGAAGTGATTTCAGAAGTCATGCCCGGTTCAGGCAGGAAGTATTCACCCATTGATAATGGCTTTGCCTCTTTTGGAAGTCGGCTTACAGTATCCACTGTTAAGGAATGTGCCACTGTTTTCTTGGGAAGGATTTGTTTGACAGCATCTTCGTCTGCTGATGTTCCATCCGTAGCCTCATTAGGGGAGTCAGAAGATAATTCCAAGGAGGTGGATCCATGTCCTTTTTGAGAACCATACAGTTTCAGCATCACTTTGTTGGGTCCTCTACCCAAGGTCAAGGTTCCTTTGAACCAATCCGTCCTTGCTCGGGCTTCAAAAAGCCATGGTCTGCCCAGTAACAGAGGATAGGATGTACCATAAGAGTTTGGCTTCACCACCAAATAGGTTAGCCAATAATCTTTTCCAGCCACTGTAGTCTTCACATAGGGAAGAATGCCCAAAGGCTTGATTCTACTCTGATCCGCCAGTCTGATGAGCCATTGGGTTGGTTGCACACCTTGTAAGCCTAGATCCTTCATTGTAACATCCGTCATAATGTTCACTGATGAACCACCATCAACCAGTGCGTTTGCAATAAAGCAACCTTCTATCCACACACCAGTCTCCAGAGTACCCGGATCTAGGAAAGCATTAGCCACATCCACTTCTTTTACAGGCTCTGGAGCCTTGTTGGACTTTGTTGCTGTTGAGGGAGCAATCCTTAAACCACGTCTTCTTGTCAGTATACTTTTGAACCTTTTCCGGCAACTGGGAGACAACATCAATAATTGTCGGAATGTGAGGTTTGATCTAAAGGTATCTAGATCTCTAACTAGATCGTATTCCTTAATAGGATCCACTGGCTTCTCTAACCGGTTAGGGAATGGGGCAACACCCATTTTCATTTTCCCTTTTTCTTCCAACAGAGGAATTACAGGAACTTCTTCTGCCACTTGTGGCACTTCTTCCTCTTCTGTCTCCTGGACCTCTGGTCCTGTCTCTGTAACTATCTCTGTAACTCTCTGTGGCACTGTAGGGCTCTGTACGGCACTGTTAGGCTCTGTTCTGTTCTGTTCTTCTGGTGGAAGTCTGAACTTCACTGTTCTGGCAGGAGGGTTATTTTCTTTCTAGATAGGTGGTTCCTTCTGCTTTGCACGCGTGATGGCAGCAACTTCCAATTCCACTAAATTGGAGGTAGGCTCTTGGGCCTTGGCTGGACTATCAGTAGCACTGCTTTTCATTGGGGCTGGGCTTGGACAGTCTTTTGCAGTGTGGCCTTCTCCTTTGCATCGACTGCATAAGGGCTTGTAATCCACTGACCTTCGAGGATTTGGACAATTTGGTGAGATGTGTCCCTTTTCTCCGCATCTGTAATACTCCACTTCTGATCTCTGACCACCGCCAGACTGTCTTCCTCTGTAACTTTGGGAAGGAAATCTTCTGGGTCCGAAATTAGGACCAAACTCTCTAGGCTTGGGTCCAATATCTTGTGTTGTCATTTTGGATTCCAACAGGTTGAATCTTGCGTCTTCTTCCTTCCTTCTCCTATCATGCATCTCCTTCAGAGAGCAAATGTCCTCTGTATGGTTCTTCCGCAAACAGTAGGAACAGAAGGCTCCAGGGATGGTTGGTTTTCGTGTACATTCAGTGGCTAAATGGCCTGCTTGATGACACTTACCACACCAAGTATTTGACCGCATCACATCTCTTCCTGCTCCTGCAACATTGGATATGCTAGCGGTATTCACTTTCAACGTCTGTAGTTGCTCTGTAATCACATCCATCAACTCCTTTTTTATGTTTGCAACTGAATTGGATAAATAATCCTTCAAGCTTTCTCCTCTTGACGTACTGGCAGGAGGGTTTTGAGGAGTTTCTGTAATCACTGTATAAACTGGTTGGGCTGGTACAGAGGGGTCTCTGTTCTGGTTTTGATTCAGAGCTCCTGTTTGAACTGTTGGCTGTTGGCTCCAGTTGGTAGGATTCCACTGTTGCTGCTGATTTGGTATTGAGGAAATTGGTTGGGACCATTGTTGTTGTGGTTGAACCATCATTTGAGGCATGGATTGTGGCCATTGTGGATTTGGTGCACTGTACTGTGATACTGGGGACATCTGTTGGTAGGGATAGGGAACAGTCCCTGAAACTGCATTTGGTGGGTACATCATTCCTGGCATCAGAGGAGGTAGGACTCCTCTTCCTGTATTCATCGCCAATCTAGCTTCCACTTCATCGTACAGTCTTGCACCTTCTGTTGCAGCTTGCAGGGTGGCTGGTCTTTGTAGCTCCACAAACTTACAGACTTCTGGTTGTAATCCTCTGAGAAACACCCCCTTCTGAATGCCATCATCTAGATTATGGTTAGTCCATCTCTTCAGGATGGATTCCATTCGTGAGACATAGGCTTCTACTCTTTCTCCAGAGGATTAACTTAGGTTCATAAATTCCTCTCTCATCCGCTCTTCAAAACCTTCACGCCTGAATTTAGTGAGGAAGGCCAACTTCAGGTCGTCCCATGTGCCAAAAGTTCCTGCTGCTTGTCTCTCACACCACTGAAACGCCGCGCCCTTGAAAGTGGCGGGGAATATCGCTAACCAGTGCTCAGGGGTTCTGGCATTGTTAGCCACACATGCTACCATAAACTCTGCTACATGAAGATCGGGGTCTTCATTGTACTCTCCCTTAAAAATTGGCAATGGAACTACATTCGCTGGCCTGTCATCAATATTTCCAGGACGGATTTGGCTTGGAAGTGGACCTCCAGCAGGAGGAGGAAGGGCTTGATGTGCCATTGGGACTTCTGTAAAGAGTTCCGCAAGGGCGTTAAAGGCGGCTTCTGCTGCTAGCTTGCCCTCGGCTCTGATTCTTGCTTTCTCTCTTCTCACGTACCTCTAGACTCGTTCTAACGCTTGCCTCTTTATTGCGTCATTCATCAGGGGTGTGGCTCCACTATGTTGTTAGTGCTCCACAGAGGGTTAACAGAAGACTTCAGTCTCTGGAGGACTCTCTTGCCAACATTTCTTCTACTTCTTTCTTTTCAACGTCCCTGAATTCTGCTTTCATGCCACTGCACAGAGGAAGGTATTCGGTTCTGAAGGTGTCAAAATGCATACGTCTGAGCATTGTGGTGGTGCCATCATCATAGTAATGCCAACTTCTGATGGTTTCAACAGTGTATATTGTGAAAAACACTCTGTCTACCAACTTCCAGTGGGTTGCTAATTGAACAAACAGAAGATTATCAGTACACCAAGCATCCCATGTATCTTGCTGTTGAGCGTCCACGAACAAATTCCAACTCTTTTCCTTCTTGTCCCTGTGAACCTCTATAGACCAAGACTCTTGAAGCTTCTTCACAATCTCCCACTTGATGTTGTCTGGAAACTTCTCAATGAATGCCAAATCTTCCATGGATGGTCATTCTCTCTGTTTCTGCTCTTCAGTTTGTTCCCAAACAGTTTGCCACCAAGATGCAAGTTTCTGCTGCTTCAACAGGAAGAGGAAACTCTCCACCACATAAAGCATGCATCATGATGGTGATGTGTTTCCGCCATTGTGGGATGAACTTCTTGTGGAAAGTGGCTTTGATTATGAGAAATTCCAACTCTTCAGTGGAAGAAGGAACTTTACAATCATCCATTGAATTCTTCTCTTCTTGGCAATGCCATTTCCTTCATTTTCAGCCTCTTCTGGTGCTTGTTGATGGCAAGATTCCCCGGCTGCGCACCAAAAACATGGAGCCCCAAGAGGAACACCAAGGAAAAGGGAATTCTCTTGCAAGAAAATCTATCTTGTAACATCAACAAGCTTGTTTATCATGCTTCATATGATCACAATGAAGAAAAGACCACCAAGCACAACAAAGCTTCATGCAGCATCATGTAGATCTCCCACGGATTTAATAGAATCAACCATATTCTTCAACATCTTCATAAAAGCCATCTATAGAACAAAGAAAGCAAAGAAATACACCATCTTGAAATGGAAATACATCACATAGTATTCATCTTCAATATCTTCATAGTCTTCTCTCTCAATCTCTCATATACAATCACTCTGTTTCAGTAGAATTGGCTATCTCTGACTCTCTCTCTCTCTCTCCATCAATAATACATCATGTCCTCACTACAATCTCTCAAAATTACTCTCAATAATCACTCTTAGGTCGTGGATACCCCTCCCAAGAGGTATGTCTGATATGAAGAGTTACCAGAGCCACTACAGTGTCTTTTCATAGCTCACTACTGTCACTTCACTCTAGTCTTCACTTGAGTCTTTGGCAGCTACTTCTTCCACTTCCTTCAGCTCTTTTGCACTTGTATTCACCTCTTTCCAAGGCTAGAAAACTTTCCCAAAGTCACACATACATTCCATAGAACACTTACAGAAGCATACAGAACAGTCTACAGAACAGTACCAGAACAGCTACAGTACAGAACAGAACAGAAACAGAACAGAAGCAGAAGCTCTACAGAAGACCTACAGAAGGTTACAGAAGGTTATCAAAACTACATAACTCACTCTCAAACCATTCCAAACTCTCACAAACCATTCAATAAGCTTTCTCAATATCTCAATCTTCATCAATCAATACTCTATCCCTCCTTACAGAAGATAATCAGAACAAAACAGACCAAAACAGAAGGTATACAGAACCAATCAGAATCTATCAAAACATCACAGAACCACCAACAAACATCATGATCTTCCAAAACACAATCAATATCATCCAAAACACTCTCAAACCACTTCCAAATCAATCAATCATCTCATAAAATCAACCATTCAGCTCTCAAAAACAACAAAAATCAGCCAAAAAACAAGTCATTTCAACACTCAACAGTGCAACAAGTTGCAACATCGCATGATCTTGTGGTTTGATCACAAGAGAGTTGCCAATTCCTTGGAATGAGATTAGCAGATTCTTGCACAAGTTTAACTTGCAAGAGGATGAGTAGCCGTCCTGCTACATCAACTTTTTTTGGGGAAAAATTGCCAAGATAAGGAAATTAGGTATTTGCTTGGAAGCAAAGGATCAGTCTTCAACAATTTGGAGCGACATGGTCACCAGGATTTATTGTTAATGTATGAAACTTAAGGTATTGGTTAAGTTGGGCTAACAAGGTATGACCCTAACCCAAGGACAAAAGGGTTAACAAACCCTTGGGGATCTTGCCAAGTTGCAATTGATCCCTAATTGAATGCTGGATGCATTCGGGAAAAAGGATTCACTCCTTAGCAGTTGGCCAAATAAAGAATCACTGGAATTGATGGTACTTGTAACAGTTTAGCAAGCACTGTTTGCATTGTTTGCTCATGGAACTAAAGGATGGAAATATATTTAATGCTTCAGGTTGAAGGCCTGAAGGGAGAGGCAGCTTCAGTTTCCCCCGACTGTCTGCTTGACCCTAACCCAAGGGGGTTGTTAGCTGCGCCGGAAACGTGGACCAAACCCGCCTCATGAGGTCTCTCCATTGAGCGCTACTTGGGGCAGGAGGATGCTTGGGTGCCAGGGGGGCTATGGCCATAAATCCCTCGCCTTCCGGGCCCTGCACAAGAGGCCAATGTGAGTTGGGATTAGATTTCGAGGCCTGCATACTAGTCTGCAGGCGGAATCTTGGATTAATAATCCCTGTGGATTATGGATAGCCTTCGGGTGGATTATGGATAAGCCTGCGGGCTGGATTTTATGGATGTATTCCAAAGATAAATAAGATAACCTGCTGAAAAGAAACTTGTTTGACAGTGCTTTTCTATGTCAATTGCTAAGATTACGTGAAGGAACCAATGTCTAACTGGCTAATTAATGAAGTTGCTTGATGCATGTCCAACTAAATGTGGTAGGTAATTAGACAACTAAATAAACCTTGAGGAAAGTGCAGTGGATGTGGCCATGGGTCCGTCCTACGGATGTGTGGTCCCGGTTGGCCGGGAACTTTTCTCAATCGTAATGGACATCAAGGAGATCGGGCATTGACCTAGAGTCTAGGTTACAATAATCTCGGTTTATGCTGTTTTAGGGGAATGGAATGGAACTATGCATTATGGCAGAGAGGTCGAGCCTTGCATCCCTCTCATTTCCCATTCTCCTTGAACCAAGTGCAGTGTGAATCCGCTTTGGCCCTGACGTTTCTGTGTAAAGTAGTTCGCTTGGGATTCGACGCTAGTTGCCGTTTAGGAAAATGACCATTAGGGGAAACCTTGATTCAGTTCAGTCCTAAGTGGGAATAGCCAGAATACTTCCGCTACATGGCAGACGCGAAAAGTCTGTAACATGTCCACCTGTTATCTTCACGACACATCTTAGCAGTCCATCAGAAAGGATGTCTAGAAAGCTTCGCCTGGCACTCCCATGGAATGCTATGGGGGTTGCGATCTAGGACTCTCCGCGTCTGCCACGTAGCGGAAGTATTCCGACCGTTTCCACTTAGGACTGACCTAAATTAGGGTTTTTCCTATTGGTCATTTCCTACCGGCAACTAGCGTTGAACCCAAGCAAACTACTTTACGCCAGGTCCGAAGCGGATTCACGCTGCACTCGGTTCAAGGAGAATGGAAAATGAGAGGGATGCGAAGCTCAACCTCTCTGCCATAAGGCATAGCCCCATTCCGTTCCCCTAAAAGAGCGTAAATCGGGATCAGTTATAACTCTAGGTCAATGCTCTTTTTGTTCGTGTTCTTTGAACGATCTTCCTACTGTCCATCTTGATTGAGAAAAGTTCCCGGCCAGCCGGCAGCCGGGACCACCCATCCGTAGGTCAGGATCTATGGCCACATCCTCCGCACTTTCCTCGGATTGTTTTAGTTATTTAATTATCTAACACATTTAGTTGGACATGTGTCAATCACCTTCCTTAATTAACCTGTTAGGCACTAGTTTCTTCATGTAATCATAGCACTTGACATAGAAAAGCAATGTCAGACAAGTTCCTTTTCAATATGTTATCATATTTATCTTTGAAATACATAAAGTCCAACCCGTAGGCTTATCCACAATCCGCCCGAAGGCTATCCAGCAATCCTCAGGGATCACTAATCCAAGATTCCGCTCGTAGACTAGTATGCGGGCCTCGAGATTCAATCCCTAGTCACGTTAGCCTGTTGTGCAGGGCCCGGAAGGCGAGGGATTTACGGCCACATCCCCCCTGGCACCCAAGCATCCTCCTGCTCCAAGTAGCGCTGAACGGAGAGACCTCTCACGGCGGGCTCGGTCCATCTTCCCGACACGGTTAACAACCCCCTTGGTTAGGGTCAGGCAGGCAGTCGAGGGTAACTGAAGTTGCCTCTCCCTTCAGGCCTTCAACCTGAAGCATTAAATATCCATTTATCCTTTAATTCTTTGAGCAATCAAAGAAAAAGAGTGCTCTTAACACTGTTACAAGCACAAACAATTCCATTGGTCGTTATTTTTTTGTCCAACTGCTAAGGAGTGAATCCTTCTTTCCGAATGCATCTAGCACTCGATCCAGGATCAATTGTGGTTTGGCAAGATCCCCTATATCGTGGGTTAGGAGATACCCTATTAACTCGACTTGATCAATACCTTAAGTTCATATGTTATTCCAATTTATTGGTTGGTCTTTTGCTTCCAAGAAATTATCTTTACCTAAGAAAGATACTATTTTAGGATGATTATTCATCCTCCCACAAGATAACTTGCGTAAGAATCTGCCAACCTCATTCCGAGGAATTTTCCATTCCCTTGTGATCTAATCACAAGATCATGCGACTCTGCAACTTGTTGCGCAAGTGTCGAATCAACTATGGGACTATTCTATCCATCAACTGTGTCTTCTAATCACGATGTCATGATTAGATATAACAATCCATTCCTGACTGCATTAGGCCGACATTGTTAGTCCTAGGGTTCCAAGTTTCATCTGTTTAGCGAGAGATCCTTAGGAAAATCCTAGATCTTTTCTCGCAAGCATGTCCTACTGTCCCTACATTCCGTGAATGTGGGCAAGTATTTAGGGTATAGGGGTTTCAGTTTTGGCAATACGTGCGACTAGGTAAATGTCTTCAGCGCGCTAACCCTAGTCAGCTCTTTGTGATATCTCACATTGAATTAACCCTTTTCTAAATGAGTACTCCGCGGTTCTAGGTGTTTAGGCTTATGCAAATTTAACCTATCTATTCTTGAAGATAATTACACTATCATTTCCATAACCACATGTCTTATTGTCTACGCGTAAGTTGATTTTCAAATCCTAACTTTTCGGTTTAAGATCAAGCATAGGTTAGGTTATAGCCTAATTCCAATTAATCATTCTATAACATGCGAACAAGATTCATGCTAAAACATGCCTTTTACTAATTTCATTTCTGAATGAATTTGTCGTATGCAGAACTTACACACTCTTTCGTTGATTTAAGTTTTTAGGCCACTTGCATGGAGTAAAAATCTTCTTCATGCAACCCTAGCAATTTCCGACGGTTTCTAGCAACTTTCTTTAGGAATTATTTCGAAAAAGATGTTCAATAATGCAATATGCGGTTTATTTCTTTGACGTATACTATCATAATTCTAGTTTGTAAAAATGGACATTAATCAAATTTCAATTTATTGCAATGCATAAAACTACTTGCTAGAAATGCATATCAGTTTTCTGCTCACTTTATGTTGTTCATTTTATTGAAAATACTAATGGCCGAACTCTTCCATCGTGAGCTAATTATTTCAACATTAACCAAAGTATTTAAGATGAAAAATTCATCCTATCTCCAAAAAGCATCCACGCACGATTGAATTATAACAATGTAAAATAAAAATTAGGAAGGAAAACCTAGACTTGTGGTGAGATGTCCACGTGGATGCTAGGAGACGATCCTCCTGCGGTTGCACCTTGGGATTTCTTAGGCACCATTGCGAATGCGGCCTTTCTGTCTTGGATGTAGATTTATGACCTTGGTCATCTCCTTTTGCACGCGTAGCTCCCCTTTGTTTGCACCGTCTTTCGAAAACGGTTTTTGTAGAAGGTTTCCTCCTATGAATTTGAGTGGGGAATTTCCTACAGAAAAGGTCTTTAAACCCCGGCCTAAAGTGGGCAAAAGGCCTTCATTTCAACGGGGTAACTGGGCTTTTAAACCCCACTTGTGAGGGCAATAAGAAGGCTCACGAAAAGGCCTTTAGATCTCGAGGAGGGGGTTTAAAGTCCTTCGAGGGTAAGGCTTATTAAAGCCACGGAAATGGGCTTTTTCATTTGATCCCGGGGGTAGTTTCTAGGATGTCCTAGGTGGGAAAAAAAAAGGGGGGAAAAAAAGGGGGGAAAGGAAGGGGTGTATAACCTTGAAGAGGGAATTTTAGGTGGGGGGGAAAAAAAAACTTAAAAGATGCACATGAACCCGGGCTAGGAAGGAGCCCGAAAGAAGAATTTGTGGGGGGGGTGGGGGTGTTATATGAAAGGGCCTTAAGTAGGCCACATGAAAGGGGGCTTATTAGGAGCTATAGAAGCTTCCTAAGAAGCGTCTGATGCTGTGGAAGCCCCCACGTGGCGGGAGAAGGGCGGCAGATGGCGACGTGCCCACAGTCAGGGCGGACTGTAGCGGTGGCAGGTGGCGGTGATCTCCTCCCCTCCACGGCAGGTCCACGAGTCAATGGAGTGAAGCCTTTTCCCTCCCGCTCGTCAGTCTGGCGGCGACCTCTTCTGGCTCCACGGCAGCCGCCAGGAGTCTAACGACTCCTCCCTCCACTCTCGGTGGATGTCAGTGGCCTCACGCGATGCCTCCTCCTCTTTCAATGGCAACAACAACACCAATTTTCTTTGCTTCCTCCTCTCTGTTAGTTGTTGACAGAATGATAGCTCCCCTATCCTTCACGATCCCTCACGATTTCCAGCCTTAGCCTCCCTAGCCTCCGTAACAGATTAAATAGGTGAGGGGAGGGGATCCTCCCTCCGCCACGCGTCATTTCGCATGGGATCTTCCCCCCTACAAGCTCCATCGAGGAGCTTGATCATACCTGCTATTCCCCTCCCCTCCAGCACGATAGTCGACTGGGGGGATAAGGGGAATAATAAAAAAATTTTGCTATTATCCTAACCTTTTTTGGCCTCCAAGAGGAGATTCATATGAACAAAGCGTGTTACATTCTCTCCCCCTTGGAGGAATCGAGATGTCCTCATCTCGAGATAAACTGGGGATATTGGTGGTTGAGAGTGCTTTCATCTATCCAAGTGGCATCCTCCTCAGGATAATCTTTCCATTGGACGAGGCATTCTCTCAAGGTTATGGATCTCAGTTGTCTCTCCCTAATATCTAAGATTCTGTCAGGCCTTAGTTCAAGGACTCCTTGACTAGGCATTACAACTTGTTGGTCATCAAGTACATGGTTAGGATTAGGTACATACTTCTTCAATAGGGTGATATGGAATACATTATGAACCTTTAGGTGCTCAGGGAGTTGCAGTCTATAAGCATTAGGTTCTAGGCACTTGAGGACTTTGTATAGTCCACAGTACCTTGGACTTAGCTTTTTGCAATCCCATAAGGATAGGGAACTCTTCTTTGGACGTACGTGAATGAAGACCATATCTCCTTCCTCGAAGATTCTATCTTGATGCTTCAAATCCGCGTATGCCTTCTGTCTATCCTTGGCGGTTTGGATATCCTGTCTTATTGACTTTATTTGATCATTCATATCTTCCAACATCTACCTTGAAGCTTCAACCCTCAAGGTTGGATTTGATAAGTTTAGGGGACTTCGACAGTCATGACCATACAGTGCTTGGAAAGGGGTCATCTGAATGCTTTGTTGGTAAGAAGCATTGTAGGAAAATTCCACCAAAGGTAAGTATTGAATCCACCTTTTTGGTTCACGATCGCAGTATGCCCTAAGCATATCCTCGATGACTTGATTGACTCGCTCTGTTTGGCCATCCGTTTGGGGATGGTAAGCCGTGCTAAAACAGATTTGAGTCCCAATGGCTTCAAAGATGGCTCTCCAGAAGTGTGATGTGAAAAGAGAATCACGATCACTAACAATTCTTCTTGGTAACCCATGTAGCTTGAATATCTTCTTGATAAACAACCTTGCAATATCTGAGGCTTTATAGTTTGTCTTTACTGGAATAAGGTGTGCAACCTTAGTAAGCATGTAAACCACAATCATGAGGGAGTTGTATCCTCCCTGGACTTGGGGTAGGCAAACAACAAAGTCCATACTGATGCATTCCCATTTCATTTGGGGAATGTCAAGTGATTGTAACTTCCCTGGCATTTTGACATGTTTGGCTTTGATAAGTTGACAAGACAAATACTCGGTGACATATTTGAGAATGTCACCTTTAAGCCTCTCCCAATGGTAGCTTTTCCTAACTGCATTGAGAGTCTTGGCATAGCCAGGATGTCATGAGAAAGGGGAATCATGAGCTTCCCACAATATCTTCTGCTTAAGTGACTGACTTGCCAGTATACACAGCCTCGTTCTATAGTAGACAAATCCATTATTGATAGATGTAACGTGTCCCCTTAGTATCATCCAGGACATGTCTTAGCAGTCCATCGGAAAGGATGTCTAGAAAGCTCTGCCCGGCACTCCCATGGAATGTTACGGGATTTGTGATCTAGGTCTTCCCGCGTCTGCCACGTAGCGGAAGTATTTTGGCCGTTCCCACTTAGGATCGATCGGAATTAGGGTTTTCCTGACTGGTCATTAACTAACAGCAACTAACGTCCGACCCGAGCGAACTACTTTACGCAGAAACGCCAGGTCCGAAGCGGATTTACGTTGCAATTGGTTCAAGAAGAATGGGAAACGAGAGGGATGCAAAGCTCAACCTCTCTGCCATAAGGCATAGTCCCATTCCGTTCCCCTAAAACAGCGTAAATCGGGTAAGACATAACTCTAGGTCATTGCTTCCGTTATTCGTTTTCTTTGGCGATCATCCTGCTGTTCTTTGAGAAAAGTTCCCGACTAACCGAGACCACCCAACCGTAGGACGGACCCATGGCCCATCCTCCGCACTTTCCTCGGTTTGTTTTTAGTTATGTAATTATCTAACACATTGATTTCACATATAACAATCAACTTCTTTAATTAAACCATTAAGCACTGGTTCCTTCACGTAATCTTATCACGTGATATAGAAAAACAATATCAAGCAAGTTCTTTATTAACATTTCATCATTTTATGTTTGAAATACAATGGGTTCCGCCCATAGGCTTGTCCATAATCCACCCGAAGGCTATCCAGTAATCCGCAAGGATCACTATTCCAAGCTTTCGCCCGTAAACTAGTATGCGGGCCTCGAGATCCAATCCCGAGTCAGGTTAGCCTCTTGCGTAGGACCCGGAAGGTGAGGGATTTACGGCCAGAGCCCCCCCTGGCACCCAAGCATCCTCCTGCTCCAAGTAGAGCTCAACGGAGAGACCTCTCGCGGCGGGTTCGGTCCACGTTCCCGGCGCGGTCAACAACCCCCTTGGTTAGGGTTAGGCAGGCAGTCGGGGATAACTGAAACTGCCTCTCCCTTCAAGCCTTTAACCTGAAGTATAGGTATTCATTTAAATTGTAATTCATAATTCAAACAGAGCTCTAAAATCTCTAGCAAGCACAAAAATTTCCATTGATCAACCATGTTGTTTGGCAAACTGCTAAGGAAGTGTTCTTTCCTTTTGAGTGTATCAACACTCATTCCCAAGGTGTCTTGTAAATTGGCAAGATCCTTTACATTCCGGTGTAGGGCGTACCTTATTAACCCAACTTGGTCAATCCTAAAGTTCCTTAGATACTCTAGTTTTCGGTTTACAACTTTCCTTATTTAGAAGGATATCCAAAAATACGTCTGTTGCAGGCTAATTTACTGCATGCGATTTACTCCCTGAAAAACTACTCTACCTGACATTTCTGAATCCAACTGACTTACTTTCTGACTGCACTGACTTCATATAACTTTCATACACACATTCCATCATTACAGTACACCTTTACAGAACCATCTGACTTCATTTCAGCAATAAATAACATGAATACTGAAAACAGTTTACCACTTCAAGACAGGAAAACAATATCTAACTCTGAACTGTTCTTCATATCTTCAGTTTCTGCTTACAGACAGATGCGCAGACATGATCTACACCCGCATATGCTCTCTCACTTGAACAGTTACATTCGGGGATTGATAACTCCTCACATCCCTTACTTATGACTATTCATTCCAAAAACTTACATCCCTTCATATCTGACTTACCCTAAGGCTTAACTTGACTTCTAAACTCCTAATACATAACTCTAAGGTGTAGTGTCAACTCAGTCTTAACACTAGCACACCCGGTGGATACTATTTTCCCAAAATAGTGGACCTGAGCCCACAACATCCCTTGTTCAGTTATCAACTAGAAAATACTGATTCAAGTAGTCAGGAATATTTCCTTGTAAAGTGCAGTAGTTGTCAGTTTGGAGTAGGATCATCATCATGTCCTCCCCCTTCTCGCTTTGATCTAACATCCTCTGTTTCTGAAGCTGGTTGCTCTTCAAGAAAAGGATTAAAATAATTTTGCACTTCTAGCCAATGAGAATCCACCACTGGCAACTCCTGATTTTCCTCGTGCAAAAACAGTTTTAACCTGAAACCATTCACAGGTTTCTTTAACAGTGTGCCTTGCAAATCCATCAACTGAAATGTCCCTTGTCCCAAATCCTTGTAAATTCTATATGGTCCAACATATCTGAGTTTCAGTTTCCCTGGATGCTTTCCCAACTTTGAGTTGTACATCAGGACCAAATTTCCTTCCTTAAATCGTTTCTTCTTCAAATACTGATTCACCCATGCAGCTCTCCTGTTTTGAATCACAGTTGCGACATAAGCGCTCTGAAATCTGTCTTCTTCCAGAGACAGTAAGTGTTCCAATCTGTGTTTCAGAGAATCCTCCTATGTTAGCCTGTGTTGTATTGCTATCCTCAAAGATGGTACAACAAACTCCATAGGCACTACAGCCTCAAGGCCATACACTAGTCTAAAGGGTGTGAGACCTGTACTGACTTTGTAAGCTGTTCTGAATGCCCATAGTGCTGAATTCAACTTCAAGTCCCAATCCTTTCTGTTTTCTGAAACTGTTTTCTTCAAAATTTTAACCAACACCTTATTACTACTCTCAGCTAATCCATTTGCTTGTGGATGATATACAGAAGACATTTTGTGACTAATCATGTGTGTTTTTGCAAGCACTTTGATAACTTTATTCAGGAAATGAACACCTTGATCAGATACAAGCTCAATAGGATAACCAAATCTGGTCATAATATTGTTGTAGACAAAAAAAGCTACACTCCTGGCTTTATTATCCTTCAAAGCAACTGCTTCTACCCACTTGGTACAATAATCAGTAGCCACTAGAATATATCTGTTTCCTGAATGTTCTGCTGCAGGTTTGAATGGACCCATAAAATCCATACCCCACTTCTCAAATGGCCCTAAAGGCAGCACTGGATTTTGAATCATCCTGTCCTGATTCCTGGGATATCCATCTCTCTGACACTGTTCACAGGTTTTTGCAAACAGGTATGAGTCCTTAATAACAGTTGGCCACCAAAGTCCACTCTGAAATATTTTCCTGCTTGTAATGTCCCCTGAATAGTGACCACCTGAAATTCCTGTATGAGCTTCAAACAAAACTGTCTTTTTCTGACTTTCAGGAACACACCTTCTAAGTATCTGATCAACTCCTTTCTTGTATAAATGTCCTCCAATAACTGAAAATGTTGCACTTCTGAGTGCCAACTTTCTTCTGTGATCACTGTTCATATTTTCAGGAAAAACTCCTTCAGTAAGATAGTTCAGCATTTGTCCATACCAGTCTGTTGACTGAGTTGGTTGAATCTGAAAAAGATCCGCATCAGGAAGATCATCTGCTATTCCTTCAGCTGGGTCTCCTGATTCCAGTCTGCTCAAGTAGTCAGCAATTATATGATCTTTACCAGGTCTGTGTATGATGCTGTAGTCAAATTCCTGCATCTGCAATATCCATCTGGCAATCCTTCCTGTTGGATTTGGTTTATTCACAAGATATACCAAAGCTTGATGATCAACATGTATGACAATAGGGTTTCCCAACAAATAGTGTCTGAATTTTTTCAGAGCAAAAATCACTCCCAAACACTCTCTTTCTGTAACTGAATAATTCCTTTCAGCTCCTGTCATTACTTTGCTTGCATAATAAACAGGCCTGAACCATCCTTTCTGCTTCTCTTGCATCAAAACTGCTCCCACAGCTACATCTGATGCATCTCCAAAAACATGAAAAGGTAAATTCCAGTCAGGTGGTTGCATTATAGGTGCCACCTGTAACATCTTCTTCAGTAGCCTGAATGCTTTTTCCTGTTTTTCTGTCCATTCATACTTGACATCCTTCTTTGTGAGCTTAGTTAATGGAACACAAACATGGGATAGGTATTTCAAAAATCTGCTGTGCCATTTTATCTGACCAACAAATCTACTGAGTTCCTTCAGATTGACTGGTGCTTTACCCTTCTGAATGGCTTGAACTTTTCTTGGATCCACCTGCATTCCATCTTCTGAAATAATATAGCCTAGTAAAATCCCTCTTCTTACTGCAAATGCACACTTGGCTGGATTCAGACTTAACCTAGCCATTCTGCATCTTTCAAAACAGAGTTTCAACTGAGTTAAATGATCATCTGTCTTCCCAAACACACTGAAATCATCCAAGAATACTCTCATAAATGTGGTAAGATATGGAGCAAAGACTTCCTGGACCCACTTTTGAAAAGTAGGTGGAGCATTCTTTAATCCAAACCCCATGACAGTGCTTGCATATACTCCCCATTCTGTAATAAAGGCAGTTTTATCTCTGTCCTCCTCTGCCATCAGAATCTGATTATAACCACTGAACCCATCAAGGAAGCTGTACATTTGATGACCTGCAACTGCATCCAGCAATGTGTCTTGAAAAGGTAGGGGAAAAGGATCAGTGATAGTGGCTGCATTTAACTTTCTGTAATCTACACATATTCTTAATTTCCCATTCTTCTTTGGAACCACCACAATAGGTGATAGCCAAGTCACCTTCTCTATAGGATAGATGAAACCAACCTTAAGTAGTTTATCCAACTCCTCCTTAACAGCTCTAGCATAATTAGGATTCATCCTGTATCTTTGGGAAATGACAGGTACTGCATCCTTTTTGAGATTAATCCTGTGCATACAGAATTGTGGATCCACTCCCTTCATGTCAGTATAACTCCATGCAAATATGTCCTTAAATTCCTGTAACAGCTCCTCCAATTCTGACTTAAACTGTCCTGTCACATGAATACTGACTTTTACCATTTTGGGATTCTGTTCAGTCCCTAAATTCAGATCCTGAAGATCATCCTCTTGCACCCTAGCTGTTCTGTCCATCTGTTCTTCAAAGGCTTTTTCAGCTTGGATTATTTGCTGAATGTGCATTTTCTCCTCCTGTTCAGTCAGAATTTTGTTTACATCCTCTCCTTCTGGTACATCCTGTAATGCTTCCTCCTGTTGTAATAGATTACCAGAAAGTTTATTCTCCTTAAACTGCTGCACAATTTTAACCACATCAATATCAAAGACAGGAATCACTGACTCATTGGCTTTAAGAAAAGCATCTTCCTCATCATCATCTACTTCTTCTAACATATTCAGTCCCTGTGCATACAGTGCTCTAGCCTCTCTGGGTAGAGTTGCAGTAGGAACCATACTCAGGTGTACTTTCTTCTTTCCTCTTCTGAGTGTTATTTGAGCTGCCCCCCAATCCTATCTAACCTTGGCCTATTTTAACCATGGTCTTCCCAACAGAATAGGATATGGACTGTCTCCCTCATCCATTTTCAGGACTACAAAATTCACTGAAAAAGTGAGCCCTGCAACTGTAATCTGTTGATTCCTGAGAATTCCCATAGGTTGGATTCTTCTCTGATCAGCCATTTTTAACTGAAATGGAGCTTCATCAAGATCCGGCAATTTCAGCTTAGTATACAGGAATTCAGGTAAAATATTTACCCCTGATCCTCCATCCAGAAGTACTCCCTGTATATCCTGTTGCTGAAAAGTCACAGTAATCTTGGGAACTTTGTAATCCACATCTTCAGGTTCAATCTGACAAGCTTCAGGTTCAACTTGCTAAACTTCTTCACAGTAAAAGGTTCTCAATACCTGTCTTTTAAACTCAGGTACCAGACTGAGAATTTGATCCAATGTGACAGTGGTTGCCTTTAGCACTTCTTCTGTCATATCAGCTTCCTTCAATTCTTGCTGATGGATCTCCTCTTCTATACTGGGTAGTACAACAGGTAATGTTTGATGCATTTGTGTCCCCATCTTATCTGTCTTCTGACTTTTCTGAATTTCTTTCACACAACCCAATCTGACCTGTCTCTGTGTATCCCAAAACTTAGGATTCTTCATCTCCTTATGGGAAATAACAGGGTCAGCAACATATTGTGCACCTGATCTTGTAATCACCAAAACAGGAGCAACTTTGTCAGTAGTCACCTGTTCCTGTAAACAGTTAGAACAGTCACATTGTACATGCATAGCATCCAGATCCTCATAATGAACATTACGGCTCACAACTCCATGAATCTCTTTAGCCTGTTCTACAATTACTACATTTGCCTGTGGAGGTCTATTTTGTTGCTGTTGCACTGGTGGCCTTTGATTGTTGTATCTGACAATGGGTATGCCTCTTTCCTCTCTATGTTTACACCATAAAGGACAGTTTGGACCCTGTCTATGACCCACCTCTGCACAGTAAGTACAAGGATCAGCAGGTCCTTGTTGATTGGGTGGTACCCAATTATTTCTTCCTCCAAATCTATTTTGTTGGCCATCCCCTGCTCTGCTCCTGTCAGGTTGTACTGCATTAGCAGCAGGTACATTGGCTCTCTGTGTTTGCTGGTTGGGATTTGCCCTGTTATTAGGGTTGTACCAACAGTTAGCATCACTATGACCATGTTTCTGGCAAGTATTACAGTAGGGCTTTTCCTTCTTTGCTGAAGTGGAGATCCCCATACTTTTAAGAGTGGCAGAAATCTGTTTAGTCAGGTCTTGAACCTTCCTTTTGGATTTTCTGTGTTCTTTCCTGTCTCTAGAGTCCTTACTCCTGCTTTTCAGTTTGTGTTTCCTTTTCTTCTTCTTTGTTTTAGTTTTTCTTCCATCTTCATCTGAATCAGTATCCTCTGAATCTGAATCATATGCTTCTGACTCTGAATCTGTGTCAGAATCTGTATCTGTACCTGAATCTGAATCCTCCTCTGAGTCAGAGTCAGTATCATGTTTTTTCTTCCTGGATCTGGTAGAACCTAGTCTCTTCTCTGCTCTCCTTGCAGCTGCCACTAGTTCATTAAAGCCTCCAACACCTCCAGGTATTTCAGTACTTGCTACTGCTGTCCTTAAAGTTCCCCTGAGTCCATTGCAGAAATATTCCCCCAACATCTCATTGGTAGGTCTTTCTGCAGGTGCTAATCTCCCATTCAAATCTAGAAACTGTTGTGCATAATCTTCAACAAGAAGTCGCTTCTGTTTCATTGTTTTAAGCTGTTTCAAAATATCAGTTGGTGTCTTCCATTTTCTGAATCTAGACAGGAATGCTGTCTGTAATGCCACTGTGTCAGGAAAATGAGCTGCCCCATACTGAGTAAACCAATTCATGGCTTTTCCCTCCAATGTGGCAGCAAATTGCTGCTTTTTCACATCATCCCCATACACTCCTGCTAAGCCACTTGCCTCCCATTTAGTGCTGAACTGTGCTACATGGGCATCAGGATCCTCTTTTTTTGAGTGACCCTTGAAGTGAGCAAATATGACTCTCAGGTCTGCTGGGTTAGGGGGTTGTGCCATTATGACTGGTGGTACTTTTGGTGCAGTCTTCTTCCTCCCTGACAATTTAGGTAATGGTTGGAATTTCAAACTCCTTTTAGACTGTCTTTGAAGTTGGGACCATGCCAAACTTCCTAGAAACCTGTTCCTGTTTCTCTGTTCTTCATCTGGTGTAAGTGGTGTAAATGAAATAGGTGCAACATCAGGGATACTCTGGCTTGGACCAACTTCTTCAGTTTGTATCTCCTGATCATTCAGATAGCCCAGATCCAAACTGTCTACCTGACTTCCACTGCTGGACCTGTAATGTCCCTTTCCTTTCTGTTCTAATTTCTGCTTTTCCTCTTGCTCTAGCCTTGCCTGTAATCTTGTATAATACTTGCCAAAGCCTTCCCCTCTATACTTCTCTGCTGACATAAAACAGGGATTTCTCTGTCATTAGCCTGTCTTAGTGCTGTTCTCCTGTAATGCAGCAGTGACAATGATGACAAGTCAAACACAAGTTAGAAGTTCTCCCCCGTCTGTATCTGGATGATATGGAATTAAAGCCATATGCATGGTGGAACTGCCATTTCTCATGATTAACCCATATCCTCCTGATCTCTGCAGTTGTCCGACTTCTGGCTATTGGGCAAACCTTGCTCAACTGAAATTTCCAGACCCTATCCCTGACTAATCTGACCACGTCCATAGGTAAGTCAGGAAAATCATCAGTCAGGAAATTTTGGCCATACACATCAAATTCCTCTTCTGGTGTAGTCCAATTGTAAAATTCCCTGCAAAGAGATTGCGCGAAGACTTCTTGCTCCTCTGCTTCTGTTGTCCAATGTTTAAAATCCTCCAACCAAGACAGTAGGACCTCTTCCATTCTGAAAGCGAGAATTAGACAATTCTGCCATTCGCATGCATAAGACCTGTGCCGTCTGAACAATTCGCAGGATCGCCAAGTGTTGCAGGCTAATTTACTGCCTGCGATTTACTCCCTGAAAAACTACTCTACCTGACATTTCTGAATCCAACTGACTTACTTTCTGACTGCATTGACTTCATATAACTTTCATACACACATTCCAGCATTACAGTACACCTTTACAGAACCATCTGACTTCATTTCAGCAATAAATAACATGAATACTGAAAACAGTTTACCACTTCAAGACAGGAAAACAATATTTGACTCTGAACTGTTCTTCATATCTTCAGTTTCTGCTTACAGACAGACGCGCAGACATGATCTACACCCGCATATGCTCTCTCACTTGAACAGTTACATTCGGGGATTGATAACTCCTCACATCCCTTACTTATGACTATTCATTCCAAAAACTTACATCCCTTCATATCTGACTTACCCTAAGGCTTAACTTGACTTCTAAACTCCTAATACATAACTCTAAGGTGTAGTGTCAACTCAGTCTTAACAACGTCCTTTTGCAAGATAACTTGCGTAGGGATCTGCCATCCTTGTTGAGGGTATTTACCCTTTCTCCTTGTGAATCAATCACAAGACTAAATGATTTCGTACTTGCTGCGCAAGTCCTGCGATGGAATAATCTGTTTTAGATCCTTTAAGCTCACGTATGTCGGACCTAGGTCTCTTTTTTAAGAACCTCAGGGACATACCCTAGTTCTTTATCTTTACTAATTTATTGACCCTACAATAAGAAAAGTAGTCAAGTGCTTAAGGTATAAATGTTTCTTTGGTCTTTAAATCATTTCCAAGGCCTATTTTTTTCGGGCATGGTATTTGTAAGTTTAGATTGGTTTGGTTATCTTTCGGAAGGTAATATTGATCACCTCGTCACGGTTTTGTTATCCTTGTGACAATTGATTTTTCAGTCGGTACAATTCAATTTAATCATCCTTTTTTCCTTGCAGACGAACTCATGCAATTAACAATCATTTCCCTTGCTAAGATGTGCAATTAGCAATAATGACTTCCTAGTAATTTGAGCAATGAAAAGAACCTTTCATGAATTTAATCATTTACAATGATTCGTTGCAAAAAGGAATAGGACTAATGGTGCAAGATACAATTTCTATACCTTCAGGATTTATCTGAAATATACTACTATAGTGAATAGATAATCTTGCTCGTAATTTATAATGCATGATGCTATTCGAAGGAAACTATGTTCTATACATTTTCATTCATTCAATTAAGCTAAACTCCTTTATTACTAATAACTCGGACAAATATATCCTATCCCTAACAATTTCTCTTTGCATGAATGACTTAAAACCGAATTAAAGCCAAGAAGAAAAACCTGGTTTTGGGGTGAGATGTCCACATGGATACCGGGAGATGAACCTCCCACAGCTACTCCTTGGATTTTCTTAGGCGGCATCGTAGTTCGAATGTGAAGGTAGCTTTTACTCCTTCTTCTGGATTTCCACCGTCTCTCTTTCGAGGCAAGGTGTTGTTAAAACGGTTCATCACGAGAAGGAATGATAGGACCTTTAGATTCTTAGATTCTTCGGAGAGGGAAAGATTTACAAAGCCTATGAAGGCCCTATAGGGTCTATACTTGGCAAAAAGTTTATGGGTGAGTGTGGTTTTGCAACCACATGAACCCTTTGTGGGAGCTTTCACTCAACCGCCAAGACCCACGGACCGCTTATTGTTTCAAGCGTTCCAAGCCGAGCACTAATGGCTACCTCTCACATAGCCGACGCGCCATCCATATCTATGGGTGTAGTGAGCTTACCTTGATGCCGTTCGAGTTACCTCCTCTCCCGCATACTCCGGTAGCTCCACGATCCAAGTGCAAGCTTCAAGCAAGCTCCATCCTCAAACTCCACGCTCCAAGCTCCATTGCCGCAAGCAAGACAAGAGAAGAGAAGAGAAGAGAAGAAGAGAGGAGAAGATGGTTCCTCGGTCCCTCACCCTCACACACTCACTCCCTCACACTCTCATACTCCCTCTCTCAAGCACAAGCTCAAGCAAGCAAGAAGAAGAAGAAGAAGAAGAAGAGGAGAGCTACTTTTGGCCACACACAAGAATGAGCTTCTCATTCACTTTTCAACTTTATATACAAAACCCTAAATCCCTTTTGGGCGGTCATCCCCTTTTCCCCTTTTTACATGGCCGGCCATAGCCTTGGCCCTTTTTTCCATTGTCCTTCTATCTTCCTAGCTTCCTCCGTCTACATTTACAAATTGCATAGGTGAGAGCCCGACGCTCTTTTACAAGATTTCAGGGTGCGCCTTTTTATTTTAAAATGCGCCTTTCCCCTTTTGCCTTTGCCTTGGACTTTTAAGGTTGCCCTTGCGCTTTTGGCCTTTTTTCCTTTTCTTTCTTCAGTCGGGGTACCTTTTTTCCGCCTTTGCCCTGCGTCTTTTCCACTTTCTTTTGCTTTCTTTGTGTTGGGGTTAACATTACCCCCCTCCTAGACGAGTGCCAGTCCCATGGCACTCACCGTCATAGGTAGCAAGCTGTAGCATGCACCGAAGACATGGGTGACAAGGATGCCTGTGGTTTTCGTGGAGGAGTGTTGGTGGTGGTGTGGTAGAAGGTCTTGGGGGACATGTTGGTGGCCAAGGTGGCTGGTGGAAGATTGTTGGAGTTGGTGGTAGGGCTATGCTGTGTTGGGGATTGCATTGATGGCCAGCACAAGTGTTGGTTTGTTGGGGATTCTGCACATGATGATTCTTTGCAGGCTTGTTGGATGGTAAGGGATGAGTATTCAAAGTTGAGTGTTGATGAAGAGCAAACAACACCTTATACCTGCAATTGGAAAACCTCACATGTGGACTCTCTTTAAGGGGTAGTGCTAGGCTTCTCATCGTGCACAAGACATAGTTTGATTAGTTTGGGAGACATGTCAAACTCTAAGAAAGCCTAGAGTATTGTCCTGCACTTGAGGACCCAAACTGTGGACATACTTCGGTGCAGATATTATGTGAGTGCTCGTGCCTACTTAGATATTACATAGTTAGAAGACCGTGGGCTAGTTTCTCATAACAATGCGTGGATGAAGCAAAGTTGTCCATGTGGAGAAGGAGTACACGTGAAGGTATATGAGACATCCTTTGCATTGTGACTGCACGATGTAGCATAATTGGATACAAGGACACCGCACTTTCAGTAGCTGGAAACTATCGGACTTGCTTGATGAGTACGGTGTACTTTTCATGGCCAATCGTGCGGTGCTTATCACCACTGATTGCAATGGTACTAAGGTAGAGTGCAAAAGAAAATTGTGCAAGTGGGTCAGGGTGACAGGTCTAACCTTAGGCGAGACAAGCTCCCCAGGTATGTCCTGCCCTTGATGTGCCCTGAACAATTGTGGGTGATTGTAAGGGGCTAGGGGACTAGGGACGAAGCCGGTCGACCAAGGTCACTAGACGTACCTAATTTGAGGACCCCTAGGTGCTGTGATGTGATCGTGGGTGCTTCTTATCTTTCCATTCATTGCTTTTTCTTTTCATTTCTTCTTTTCTTTTCTTTTCTTTTCTTTTCTTTTTTTGATTTGCCTGAGTACAACCATTACAATATGTTGAGGCTATCAGCCTTTCAATGGGTTGGAAAATGTCAAGCTTCGAAGGCTCAGAAAATGGATAGTACAATGATGATTGTGCCCTAGCCTCGTTGTTAGAGAAGCAGTTAGCGAAAGGGGGAGATACACTTGAGATATTGCAACCCTCCTTGCGGCACATGCGATGTGGGTACAATTGAGGTAATGACTGCCGTGGGCCAACTATAGAGCTTGACCCAGAAAGGGGGTGTGGCCCAAGAATGTATTTTGGGCCATGCAATGTGGGCGGTTGGCAAGGTGATTCGTAATTTCGGCAGGGTGGCTTTGCCGCGGCTCCTTGGGGGGTCGATGGTCTTGCGGTGATCGAGCATTGAACACTTTCGCCCAAAGATCTGTCCCATCCTGTATCCACTTGTCGCTTCATGAGAGTATGAGCATGGCATATGAGCAACTCTTATTAGCCAGTTCAATGCAAGGAGACATCATTGATCTGAATTCTATGGTATTGACTTAGACATTTATCACCTGCGCTTGATTAGCTTTTTCTTTTGCTAAAGGTGTAAAATATGTTAAACGCAGATATGAAAAGTTTATACAAGTCGGGAACATGTCAACACTTAACAAGTCGGGAACACTTAACCATTTAAAAACAAAAAGTTATGGCCAGTTATCATTTGATAAGCCCTTTATGCATCTTGGGCTACTCGATTTGTATGAGGTGGGGCGAGTCTGGGTGGCCGGGTGATTGGGGCTCTGCTAGTGTGGGGCTTCCGTGGGGGTGAGCAGGGAACAAGTCGGCCGGGACATGAATGGTGTAGTCCCGGGCCGCTACCATTTCCAGAATGTCTTTAAACAATTCATTGAATTCTTCTCTTTCCCGAGCTACCCTTTCTACCCTTGAGCATCTAGGGCCCGGGCGTGAGTTGGGGGTTCAGGCCACTAGCGCTGCCACCTGTTGCGTGTTTTGAGTCTTGGCCTTCTTGACTCGAGGATTCTTTGGCCTTCGCCCTGGACAGTGGCGCCTAGGGCCTCGCTTCTTGGCGTATCTCTTGATGGTGGGCACATAGCGCTCTGGTGGAGGGGCGTGTGCCACGTGCTCCCGTCGTCTGTGAAGAGCGTATTTGCATGCCAGATGTCCATGGTTCTCCATGTGTTCCGTCTGGAAGCCTGCAAGATGCAATCCAAGGGTTAGACCTTGATACAGGATACAACTGTTCGCATGGAAGGGATTTTAGTGTGGTTTATCAAGTGCCTGTGACAAGAAGGGGAGGGGTGAGGCATGCAGTGTTTCGTCGTAAAGGGATGGCCCCCATGATGATGTTTGGTTTGCCTCCAGCCATTAGCCGATATTGGCTTATGCTAAGTTGTGTGGACTGGTTATCATGGAGTGGGATAGGGCACATCCTCGGAAGGGTAGACCAAAACGGGAAGAAGGTGTATAGAAAGGGACTGCACCCTGTCTACAACATCAGTGTTGTTGGTCAAGGCCTCCTATGGCGGTAATGTGGGTTGCATGCCCTTCACTTTGGAGGTGGGAATGGTCACACAACTTTTAAATGTGTGATGAGAAGAGGACTTGAGGAGCTTAGCCTGTCAGACCCAACTCTTCTGCCTACGCTTGACTATCATTGCTTGTGTGTGTTAATATTGTTTATACAAGGTGACACAAGAATCAGTGTTTATTTATATACATATTTATGAATCCACGTCACTTCACGAGGATAAGAACCAAGTGTAGAACTCGGGGTTGTACCGGAGCGTGGCACAC
Source organism: Lygodium microphyllum (assembly GCF_053477565.2). NCBI lineage: Eukaryota > Viridiplantae > Streptophyta > Polypodiopsida > Schizaeales > Lygodiaceae > Lygodium > Lygodium microphyllum. The sequence continues at coordinate 118,187,825 of NC_141142.1, forward strand.
GCATCCAGTATTTGCGGCAGCTTACTTAATACTGATAGATATTTTGCCACGTCGAGTAGCATGGAACCTTGACCGAGTCTACTGGCAATATGTAACTCCTCCTCAGTGAGAACCTTATCAATTAAAGGGCCCTGTAGCCTAGTTCCAGCTAAGTCTGTACCTCGAATGTCAGACAGCACTCGAAGGGAAGTCGGTGCCACATAGGTTGGGTCTCTTTGAGACCGCCATTTGGCCAATCGCTCTTTTGAGACCTGAGCCCCTATTTCGGCCATTACAATGCGGCTTTTGCACCAACGCTGCTCAAATTGAATCTGGCCTGCTGACAATCACTTTACTAGCTCTATGTCTACGAGATTCGGTCGGCAGAGCACTTCATTGAACGTGACGATTAAGCGCAGTTTGTCAGCCTCCTCGTCAGGGATGAGTCGCATATGTTCATGCAGGAGCCTGTCATAATGCCCGTTAAGATGTTCTTGTTCTTCCCATGATAGAGGAAAGATCAAGTAATCTCCAAGCTGCTCCTTGGGAATCGTGCCCATGTCCGCAAGGACGTAGACACGCGCGACCACTTTGAGCTTAGCCTCCAACTCAGTTAAGCATTCTGCGACACTTCTATGTTCAACAAGGGCTTGCTTGGTTGCTATCTCATGCAAAGTTCTAAGAGTTTCCTTAGGCTTTAGCATGGCTGGGGGCTCAGGCCTAGATGAGCAATATTGGTCAACGCTAGGATTTCTTATGCTCTTGGGGTTCTCACGTTTCTCCTGAGGTTTTGCTGCCTTTTCGTCATGGTTTTTCTCGAATGTGACTGGTATAGATTTGTCACCCTGTTGTGATAGCGTTGTATCCACTCTTGATTGATCAATGTGAGTTCTATTGTCAGTGGATAGAGTGTTGCAAGCAACTATTGATGGCAACTGTTGCTTTGGTTTTTCAGAGTACACAGATGTGTCTGAGGGTTCACCACTATTAGGAGAGGCATTAATGTGTTCATTGGTGGATGGACTCGATGCTTTACTCATTAGCTCTCCAACGCCCTTCGTCTCAATGTTCTTGGGGTCCACAACCACCTGCAACTGTTGTTGTTTTCGTTGTTTTCTCCTCTTTTTCTTGGTTAACGCAGGTGCATCTAACATCTCAGGACCCTGGGCTATATCGACTGTTGATGTGCTTGGTCGGGCCTCAGCATTTCCCTTCTCTAGTGTGTCCTTATGGGATATAGCCATGGTTTGCTGAATAGCCTTGCCCGGTAGTGAGGGCACAACTGCCGCTCTTTTCAGAGAGTCTAGCTTTTCAGCCAACTCCCTTGCGCGTAACTCCTCCAGCCTAGGCTTTAGGCACTTTGAAAGTACTGGAGTTGTCGAGGGAGTTGGTTGTGACTCCTCCTCCACAGGTAAACTTCTAAGGGCCTGTTCCACAAGGGGCATTGTCACGGCCAAGGGCTGTGACTGTTGTGATCCCTGATTGGAAGTAGTAGCAACTAGTTTAGTGGGCTGGCTACCCTTGGTGGATTGCGGTGTCAAATCCCTAGGTAGATCATAAGTGGTCGTTGCTCTTAGAGCATTCACTTGTGTAGGTCGTGAGCTAGCCACCTTAGATCTCATAGGCATATCCTTGGGTTGAGAGCTACTGATGGTGTCATGTCCCACCTCTTGGACATTTGGAAGCGTAGATGGAGATGGAGATTGGGATTGAGCAGCTGCCCTTGACGATTGCTGTTGTGCTTTCTGTGTCCGTTTGGCGAAAGAGGATGTAGGAGATCTAGGACTCTTAGGTGGGCTTGGCACTGGCTGAATGATTTGCTCGTGGGGCTGATAGATGATTGTGCTATTTGCTTTGTTGAGCATTTAACCTTGCCCTGAGCAATGTTGTGCCTATGATGCTTGCTATCCTCTTGGGGAATCAAAAGCTCCTTGGGCACTAGCAGCTTCTGCATATCCTCAATGATTACATCTGGCATCTACTTGTCAAGCACGCTAGGCCGAGGATCTACCCTCCGATTGGTCCCGTTTGGTTTCTTGATTTCGACCATGAGGGGCTCGGTCACTCCACTGTTGTTGACTCGAGACTTGGTTTTTCGTTTAGATCTCCTCCTACGCTTCTTTGCTTTTGATACGATTTGGCCTTCAGTCGACCACAGAGGTTTAGCAAGGGGTTTTTGCACCCAAATCCATCGATTGCCTGCATAATACCCTTGAGCTCGAAGCAACGCCTTGGATATCCATCGTGGCGTTGTGCTAGCTCTCCATCGATGCTTGCATCTATAAGGCTTGGGCTTCTTTTGGGGTCTTCTACGATATTTGTAAGTCCAAAGCCTGTCCTTGGCATTGTCTCTTGACCTTCTTGGTTCAGGCATGGCCTCACTCACTGGCTCTTGTTGTTCGACCTGTGCTTGTATTAACTCTTCCAACAAGTCCTTGCTCTCGTTAGTGGGCTTGACTGTTACGTCAGCACCTTCCTTGCCTTCCCCTCGAGGTTTGCTGAGGTCACCCTTGCTAAAGGTCGTGACTATCCTCACACCCGGTAGTGTCAAGTGTATCCTCTGAGCTACGTAGTCAGCCTCACACTTGGTAGCCTTTTTGAAGGGCCTTCCTAGGAGGATTTCCTTTCCACCATTATCGCTATTGGGAGGAACATAGAACAGGAGTGGCAAGCTTTCTGTTTCAATTGTTACAAGGATTCTGCACTTTCCTAGAAGTGCTTGTGGGTGTTCCGCGTAAGGATTAAGAGTTGCATCAGTCGGTGTGAGCTCTGATTGGCCTAGTAGGCTCCATGATTCATAGGTTAAGATATTAAAATCTGCTCCTTCATCAATTAGAGCATCAATAGTATGCTCTCTTTTTGCGGTGAGTTTGACCCTAAGATAAGCAGGTGGTACTATGTCTTCATCTTCCGGGTCTTGGCTTGTAAATTTAAGCAATCTGATAGATGCCCTTGAGTTCTCGACTGCACGACCAGATGTGGATTCTCCACTGCTGTCTTGGATCATCAGTGCAGTGCTATTCAAGGTACATCTCTCGTCAAGAGTGTCATGTCTAGTCATATTCGCATTTGTAGCTTGCTGAAGTTGCATTTTGCTCTGACTAGACACGGTTTGAACACAATGTCTTTGTGTTCTCGTGGTGTGGCCTTTTTGCCCTTGATGGCTAGATTGGCCCATTGATGTTCTAGGGTCTCTGTTTCTCTCTGTTCAGGTATGGGCTTTTGGTTGCTCTATTGCAAGTGAGACTCCATGCTGGTGTAGAGCCATTACTTCACTAGGGTCCAATTTGGAAGACCTGTCACTGTGCGCATTTTCTCTCCAACCTACTCGGGGGAGGTGCGGAGGGGGCAGAGCCCCCTCTGCGGGGGTCCGGGGGGGCAATCCCCCCGGCCCGCAGGGCCGTTACGGTAAAATCCATATACAATTTGGAGGACCATTTATAGCCAAATTTTGAACTACGTGCTCTAAATTTTAGCCCCGTGATGGATCTATGATGTGCCTTTAGCTCTATGTAGCCTTTGGGGTCAATCTCGGGGTTTAGATGTGTCAAAATTTGTGTTCTAGATACCTGTCCGATTTTGACACTTTTTTGTCCGATTCTCAGATGTTCGATTTTCAGGAGTCCGATTATCAGAATTGGACATCCGATTTTGGGTTGGTCCGATCGGCCTAGTGGTCCGATTTTGGTCACGTCCAATTCTGGGAGTCGGATCAAAAAGTGGTTTGATTTTCAAAGTGGTCCGATTCTGGAAATCGGATCGGACAGGGTGGTCCGATTCTGGCAGGTCCGATTCTGAGTTGTCCGATTATGGATTGGTCCGAGTGTCCGAGTGCCCGAGTCAGACGGGTTGGTCCGAGTCTGAGTGGTCCGAGTGCCACGTGGCATGTCCGATCGGGCTAGTCCGATTTTGGGAATCGGACCAGACTGGTCCGACTCACTCTCAGTCGGGCGGTCCGATTCTGCAAATCGGACGGTCCGACTCCAGAACTCTGGTGGTCTGATTCTGGGAATCGGACCACTGCGAGTTGGTCCGACTGCATCGGCGGCGGGCGCGATTCCCGCGCATTTGACCCCTTCTTACTGCCTGCTGCACACAATCACCACAGACTTTCTAGATCTGACTAGAGCACTTGTTGGAAAACACCAGACTCACCTGGAGCAGCACGAATCGCCGGTGTCTAGAAATCGGGGTAGCGCTCCCTCGTCCTGTGAACTAGAAGTTCTCTCTCTCTCTCTCTCTCTCACAAGGCAAACCAAGGAACTGAGGTCTGTCCTGTTCTCCCAGGCCTCTTAAGGTCCTTTCCCAGCACTGCAGAACCTTACAGCTAGTTCCCTGTCCCTGTCTCACCCAGAAACTTGAATCTGGTCCCCTGTTTCCCTGTTTTTACCTGTTATACAGCAACAAGGAACCCTACTGTTTGCTTGTTTTTTTCTTTGTTTTTTCCTATCCTAAATGCATCCAAATCACAAACTAAATACCTACACTACTCCATTCCACAACATAAATCTCAAGAAAGCAAAAAACCTACTTGCCAAGGAGATCGAATACCCTCTTCAACCCCCTCGCTTCCTACCTATCTACCTCAAGCACCGGTTCCTATTCCAATGCCCGATTCGAAGCGCGCAAGCGCTCAAGGCTTGAATCCGTGTGTCTTGGCAACGGAACCAAAATGTGGGAGCTTTCACTCAACCGCCAAGACCCATGGACCGCTTATTGTTTCAAGCGTTCCAAGCCGAGCACTAATGGCTACCTCTCACATAGCCGACGCGCCATCTATATCTATGGGTGTAGTGAGCTTACCTTGATGCCGTTCGAGTTACCTCCTCTCCCGCACACTCCGGTAGCTCCAGGATCCAAGTGCAAGCTTCAAGCAAGCTCCATCCTCAAACTCCACGCTCCAAGCTCCATTTCCGCGAGCAAGACAAGAGAAGAGAAGAGAAGAGAAGAAGAGAGGAGAAGATGGAGAGCTTCTCCTCCTCGGTCCCTCACCCTCACACACTCAATCCCTCACACTCTCACACTCCCTCTCTCAAGCACAAGCTCAAGCAAGCAAGAAGAAGAAGAAGAAGAAGAGGAGGAGAGCTACTTTTGGCCACACACAAGAATGAGCTTCTCATTCACTTTTCAACTTTATATACAAAACCCTAAATCCCTTTTGGGCGGTCATCCCCTTTTCCCCTTTTTACATGGCCGGCCATAGCCTAGGCCCTTTTTTCCATTGTCCTTCTATCTTTCTAGCTTCCTTTCCACCGCCCGTCTACATTTACAAATTGCACGGGTGAGAGCCCGGCGCTCTTTTACAAGATTTCAGGGTGCGCCTTTTTATTTTAAAATACGCATTTTCCCTTTTGCCTTTGCCTTGGACTTTTAAGGTTGCCCTTGCGCTTTTGGCCTTTTCTCCTTTTCTTTCTTCAATCGGGCTACCTTTTTTCCGCCTTTGCCCTGCGTCTTTTCCACTTCCTTTTGATTTCTTTGTGTTGGGGCTAACACCCTTGGAGAGCTTTGGGCTTGGGGGTAAAAGGTATAGAAGGAAATTACTCTCTTTCCTTGCACTTCCTCTACTTTTTCCTTCTCCTTCCCTACTCCTCCTTCACTCCTCTTTTTTCCTTCCTTTTTACCCTTCTTCCTCCCTCTATTCCTTCTTTCTTACCTTCTTTATCTTCTTCCACCTTATTCCTCTCTACTCCTCACGGAACAACAACCGGGGCCCATGTTGATGGTTTGAATTGGGGTCCAGGGGGGAAAAGATGAAGGTAATACAAGGGGTTTATAGGTTAGCACAGGGAGTGAAAGGGCCTTTAAGAAGATAAACCCAGGAGAGGGGAAAATTTGAAGGTATAGGAAGGGGGTTTAAATGATTGTTGTAAGAAATTTTTGTGCGGGAAACCTCCAAGGGAAGGGGGGGCTTGGAAGAGCCCTTAGAAGCTTCTGAGAAGCTTCTGGGGGCATGGAGTACCTATGTGGACGTAGACCAATCCATTTGCAACTTGGTGGCACCTGACGATGGCAACGGTGGCTCAGTCTCTTCAGGCGGCAACTTCTCCAATCAGTGGTAGCTGGTGCAGCCCGATACTCAACGGCCTCCAGCTTTGACTAAGCACGGCCTGGCACAGTCATTTCTTTCTGTCGCCTTCCCTTTTTATTTTTATTTTTTCACGCTCTCTCTCCTTTCTATTAGCCTTACCACCCCTTCCTTGGCCTGGCAGCACCCTGGCTTCCCCCTTTTCTCAAACGACAGCTTCCGATTATCACCGCCTCCTTCCTACCCCACAACTACGGCCCTCTCCTCTTTATATAGGGCCCTGAGCAAGCTCCGCGAGGAGCTTGCTGGCCCCCCCTCCCCTCTATTCCAAATCGATACACATAGCTTTCGCGGCGTCCAGCACAGCACATGCGCCGCCATGAGGGCGGAAAAAAAATTCCCTTTAATTTATTTAATATATTACAATAGAGAATTCATAATACTTAGCCTGCAGTTTTTGGCCCTCATCCTTGATAGAGATCTCCCTTAGCATCTTTTGATAGGCTGGGTCACGGCATGCTTCTCTCTAGCTAACTCAAGTATTGGGTTATTTGGCATAGATACCTTTGTAGCTAGAGATCTAGTTGTTGATGGATTTTGCAAGATAAGAGAATTAAGGAATGCCTTGCGACTGAGTGCATCGGCAACTACATTCTCTTTTCCTGGTCGGTACTTGATTTCAAATTCATACTCCTCCACCACTTCAATCCACCGACGTTGCCTCATGTTGAGCTCGTTCTAGGTAAAGATCCACTTGAGACTCTTATGATCAGTCACTAGAGTAAACTTGTTACCCAATAGGTAGTGTCTCCAAAGTTTTAGAGCATGGATGACAGCTAACAATTCTAGATCATGGGTAGCATAATTTTTCTCACGAATCTTCAATTTCCTTGAAGAGTATGCTACAGGATGACCTTCCTGCATGAGTACACAACCTAAGGCAAGCATGCTAGCATCTGTTGCTACCTCGAACTCCTTATTGAGGTCTGGAAGTTTTAGGATAAGTGCTGATACGAAACTTTGCTTCAATCTATCAAAGCTAGTTTGTTTGGGAGTTGACCATGCAATGGATGTTTGCTTCTTTAGTAAGTCTGTCAGAGGTGCTGCAATCAAAGCATAGTTTTTGATGAAGACCCTATACCATTGTGTCAATCCAAGAAAGCTCCGTATTTCTTTGACAGTTGTTGGTATTGGCCATTCTAGCACATCTCTGACCTTGGCTGGGTCCACTAAAATTCCTTCTGCTGATACGATGAATCCCAGATATTCAATCTGACGCTTGAAGAATGCGCATTTCTTCATCTTAGCATACAACTTATGTGACCTCATTGTCTCAAGGACAATCCGAAGTTGGGGTTCATGATATTCTTCCTGTTTAGAATAGACTAAAGTGTTTTCAAAGAAGACGAGCACAAAGTCATCAAGATATGGCCTAAAAATATCTTGCATTAACCTGTTGAAGGTGGCAGGCACATTCGTAAGCCCGAATGACATAACTAGGAACTCAAAGTGCCCATATCTTGTATTGAAGGCCGTCTTTGGGATATCTTCTTCCTTGATCCTTATCTGATAGTAACCTGACCTGAGATCAATCTTGGAAAAGATCTTTGCACCCTGAAGAGGATCAAGAAGCTCATCTATTCTAGGAATAGGGTACTTGTTTTTGATAGTTGATTGATTCAACCCTCTTTAATCAATACATGGTCGAAGTGTTCCATCTTTCTTTTTCTGGAACAGTATTGGAGCTCCCTATGGTGAACTGCTAGGACGGATGTAGCCCTAATTTAGCAGTTGCTTGCATTGTTCCTTCAGCTCAATTGCTTTCGGGATGGACATTCTATAAGGTCTCTTTGTAATTGGCGCAGCTCCTGGTACTAGCTTGATCTCATGATCCACTTCTCTTTGAGGCGGGAGTTCTGTCAACTCTTCAGGAAATACGTCCGTGTATTCCTTTAGCCAAGAAGGTCCTTCACTAGACTCTTGCTTCTGATCTAACTTGTTGAGCTTAATTAAGTAGACAGGTAGTCCCTTTCTGACTCCCTTTATAATCCGAGATGCCTTGGCCAATTGAATTTTTGGCACTCCAGCCTCTCCTTGAGTTGTGACTAATTCCCTTTCAGAGTTTCGAAAGAAAACTTGGCCTTTTCCACAATGAATGTGGGCGTCATTAGGTTTAAGCCAATCCATTCCGAGTAGACACTCATGGATACCTAGGCTCATGACTCTGAATTTGACCGAAGTCTGTCAAGATTGTGGGAGAGAAGGAAGGAGTCTCAGTTGTAGCTTTCTCACTTACACAATGGGGGAACACACACAAAGATGGAGACTAAAAACAGTTTTCCTCTTCTTAGTTGTGTAAGCCAAAAAAGAACACACATACAGAGAAATAGAAGAACCCTATATATGGGTCTCAAACCAAACTCAACTAACTAAGGTGGCATACTAACTGAGCCACGAACTAGAGTAGATAAGTATAGCTATCATCTAGCTATTATTCATGGGCGGAGTACCAACCGCATTTGCAGCTAACAAGTCGGTGACATAAATGCACAACGGTCACCCTAGCATATCACGAGTGGAGTTCGATATCTCAACAAAGTCATCTTTCCTCCCAGAAAGAATTCCACCTTAGCAGTTTGCCTGGTACAAGTAACTTCACGACCATTTGCCAATTCCACAAGCAAGGTAGGTGCTTCTACTGTGGCTATTCCTAATCTTTTTGCACAAGCTAGTGAGATAAAGGAATGTGTACTACCACAATCAATCAAGGTCTTGAAACTTTTACCTTGATAGTCCGACGGTGTCTGAATCACCGAGAACTAGCCACTCGGCCTTTCTTGTGTAGAGCGGCATTGACTGTCACCCTTTCAAACTCTGCTTCCATGGTCGCATCTTCTTCTTCTTCGCACATTTGCCTATTGGCAATGCAGGCGGTTCTTCCTCTGCCTCGGGTAGCGGCTCCCTATCCACGGCCCGTTCCTTGGAAAGGTGCTTGGCGATGTCCTCCTCCAAGCTTGGGACTTTGCCTCTTGAAATGATCGGGCTTGTTGCAGTGGAAACAACAGAGGTTTCGGCCATTGCTTCGAGTAGGGACAAAGTTGTTGACATTATTAGTCCTTGCTTTCTTTCTTTGTCCCTGATTTTGACCTTGAACTCTCTTCATCTGAGGCCTCAATGCTCCTCTATTAGGGTCATTATAAGACCAAGATTTGTTACCTCTTGGTCTAGCCTGCACCTCTTGAATTATAGGGGCAGCTTGAATGAGTGCGTCCTGTAGATCTGATGGGCGCATGGATTCGAGACGGGTATTCACTGGTGGATTTAAACCAGCACAAAATTTGGACACCTGTTGTGTCATGTCAATCTGTGGCGCATACTTAAGAAGTGAGACAAATTTAGAATAGTATGCGTCAAGAGTGAGTCCCAGCTGTTTTAGCTCGTAGAACTCATTCATTTTCTGCATGCAATATGCAGGTGGTAAGTATCTTCCATGCATGACTTTCTTCAGCTTCTCCCAGGTAATGGATCCTTCCGCGATCCCTTGATCCCTGCACCATTGCTTCCACGAAAGCCTGGCTTCGCCGGTGAGCTTCATCTTGACGAGCATAACCTGATTGGCAGGTGCAATACCGACTGCTTCAAAGTAATCCTCCATGGACTCAATCCAAATTTCAGCATCTGGTTGGATTGATCTGCCTCTCCCGTCAAATTCGGGCGGCTTAATCTGCTTGAGCAGAAACTTCTTCTCCTGGATTACAGCAGTACTTGATGTAGGAGAGGCGAATTGGGATTCGGTACCTAGGGTTGTGCCTGAATAAAGATTTCTTAACATTATTACTCGTTAAACACTGTGATTTATATTTCGTTTCCATTTCAGCTATCAAAACCGAGTAATCCAACCACTTAACTTCTTATCAATTCTCATGCACCAATAGACATTTGATAAAAAGAAGTCTTATTATATTTATATGGGCATAGCCCTTTCAAAATACAACATGTCTTGGGATGATAAGCCAAATTTTTACATTTAGTTTGGGGAGAATAATGTTGTATTATATTTATCTACAGGAACTGGATAATAGTATGGTTTCGGATCATGGATCTTCAGGAATCGATAAGTCATTGGAAGTTCAGGGTATCCTTTCCTTTGGAACCCATTCTTCTCATGGCGTCCCAATACTTTAATCCTGTCGGCAGAGATTACACGAGTCACTTCCTCATATACATATGAGTTCAGTTCAACCCTCCAACCTTGAATATATAAAGTTGAATTTACGTGAGCTTCCACAAAAATAGCTTCACGACTTTTCGGTCTTCCAACCACTTGATCCTCTTTAGGTTGGTCTGTAGGTATGCAAACCGGTGGGTAGCTATATAGTAGATTCCTGAGGTACCCATCCATCTTCATTCCATGTACAAAGGCGATGGATTATAGATACGTTTTAGGATGTTCATCATCTCAACCCTTTGTCGATAATGCGGGGAATGCATCGCAATTATAAACATGACTCGAAATACCAAGAACCTGTTCCATGCTTCATAGTTCTGCAAGATATAATTGAAAGTAAGGAAATGTTTGGACAGCAACATTTGCTTTACTTTATCTTATTAAGATTTCATAAAAACAAATCCTTCGTTGGTTCGCTTTGATACCAACTGTAACGTGTCCACCTGTTATCTTCAGGACATGTCTTAGCAGTCCATTAGAAAGGTCTAGAAAGCTTCGCCCGGCACTCCCATGGAATGCTACGGGGGTTGCGATCTAGGACTCTCCGCGTCTGCCATGTAGGGGAAGTATTTCGGTCGTTTCCACTTAGGACCGACCTGAATTATTGGTCATTTCCTAACGACAACTAGCATCGAACCCAAGCAAACTACTTTACGCAGAAAAGCTAGGTCCGAAGCAGATTCACGCTGCACTTGGTTCAAGGAGAATGGGAAATGAGAGGGATGCGAAGCTCAACCTCTCTGCCATTAGGCATAGCCCCATTACATTTCCCTAAAACAGCGTAAATCGGGATCAATTATAACTCTAGGTCAACGCTCTTGTTGGTCGTGTTCTTTGAACGATCTTCTTGCTGTCCATCTTGATTGAGAAAAGTTCCCGGCCAACCAGGACCACCCATCCGTAGGACGGACCTATGGCCACATCCTCCTCACTTTCCTCAGGTTGTTTTAGTTATTAAATTGCCTAACACATTTACTTGGACATGTGTCAATCAGCTTCCTTAAGTAACCGTTAGGCGCACTGGCTCCTTCACCTAATCATAGCACTTGACATAGAAAAGCAATGTCAAACAAGTTCCTTTTCAATAGGTTATCATATTTATCTTTGAAATACATAAAGTCCAGCCCGTAGGCTTATCCACAATCCGCCCGAAGGCTATCCAGCAATCCTCAGGGAGGATCACTAATCCAAGATTCTGCCCGTAGATTAGTATGCGGGCCTCGAGATCCAATCCCGAGTCATGTTAGCCTCTTGTGCAGGGCCTGGAAGGCGAGGGATTTACGGCGATAGCCCCCCTGGCACCCAAGCGTTCTCCTGCTCCAAGTAGCGCTCAACGGAGAGATCTCTCGCCGCGGGTTTGGTCCACCTTCTCGGCGCGGTTAACAACCCCCTTGGTTAGGGTCAGGCAGGCAGTCAGGGGTAACTGAAGCTGTCTCTCCCTTCAAGACTTCAATCTGAAGCATTAGATATCCATTTATCCTTTAATTCTTTGAGCAATCAAAGCAAAAGAGTGCTCTTAACGCTGTTACAAGCACAAACAATTCCATTGGTCGTTATTCTTTTGGCCAACTGCTAAAGAGTGAATCCTTCTTTCTGAATGCATCCAGCACTCGATTTGAGATCAATTGTGGATTGGCAAAATCCCCTATATCCTGGGTTGAGGCATACCCTATTAACCTGACTTGATCAATACCTTAAGTTCATATGTTATTCCAATTTATTGGTTGGTCTTTTGCTTTCAAGCAATTATCTTTACCCAAGAAAGGTACTATTTTAGGATGATTATTCATCCTCCCACAAGATAACTTATGTAAGAATCTGCCAACCTCATTCCGAGGAATTTGCCATTCCCTTGTGATCTAATCACAAGATCATGCGACTCTGCAACTTGTTGCACAAGTGTCGCATCAACTATGGGACTATTCTATCGATCAACGGTGTCTTCTAATCATCGTGTCATGATTACATATAACAATCCGTTCCTAACTGCATTAGGCCGACATTGTCAGTCCTAGGGTTCCGAGTTTCATCTGTTTATTAGCGAGAGATCCTTAGGAAAATCCTAGATCTTTTCTCGCAAGCATGTCCTACTGTCCCTACATTCCGTGAATGTGGGCAAGTATTTAGGGTATAGGGGTTTCAGTTTTGGCAATACGTGCGACTAGGTAAATGTCTTCACCGAGCTAACCCTAGTCAGTTCCCTGTGATGCGTCGCATTGAATTAACCCTTTTCTAAACGAGTACTCCGCGGTTTTAGGTGTTTAGATTTATGCCAATTTAACCTATTTATTCTTGAAGATAATTGCGCTATCATTTCCATAACCACATGCCTTATTGTCTACGCGTAATTTGATTTTCAAATCCTAACTTTTCGGTTTAAGATCAAGCATAGGTTAGGTTATAGCCTAATTCCAATTAATCATTCTATCACATGCGAACAAGATTCATGCTAAAACATGCAGGCTTTTACTATCATTTTTGAATGAATTTTCCGTATGCAGAACTTACACACTCTTTCGTTGATTTAAGTTTTTAGGCAACTTTCCTGGAGTAAAAATCTTCTTCATGCAACCCTAGTAATTTCCTACGGTTTCTAGCAACTTTCTTTAGGAATTATTTCAAAAAAGATGTTCAATAATGCAATATGCGGTTTATTTCTTCGACGTGTACTATCATAATTCTAGTTTGTAAAAATGGACATCAATCAAATTTCAATTTATTGCAATGCATAAAACTACTTGCTAGAAATGCATATCAATTTTCTACTCACTTTATGTTGTTCGTTTTATTGAAAATACTAATGGCCGAACTCTTCCGTTGTGAGCTAATTCTTTCAAAATTAACCAAAGTATTTAAGACAAAAAATGCATCCTATCTCCAAAAATCATCCATGCATGATTGAATTATAACAACGTAAAATAAAAATTAGGAAGGAAAACCTGGACTTGTGGTGAGATGTCCACGTGGATGCTAGGAGACGATCCTCCTGCGGTTGCACCTTGGGCTTTCTTAGGAGCCATCGTGAATGCAGCCTTTTCGTCTTGAATGCAGATTTATGACCTTGGCCGTCTCCTTTTGCACGTGTAGCTCCCCTTTGTTTGCACGGTCTTTCGAAAACAGTTTTTGTAGAAGGTTTCCTCATATGAATTTGAGTGGGGAAATTCCTACGGAAAGGGTATTTAAACCCCGGCCTAAAGTGGGCAAAAGGCCTTGATTTCAACGGGATAACTGGGCTTTTAAACCCCACTTGCGAGGGCAATAAGAAGGCTCATGAAAAGGCCTTTAGATCCCAAGGAGGGGGTTTAAACTCGTTCAAGGGTAAGGCTTATTACAGCCACGGAAATGGGCTTTTTCATTTGATCACAAGGGTAGTTTCTAGGATGCCCTAGGTGTGAAAAAAAAAAGGGGGAAAAAAAAGGGGGGGAAAGGAAGGGGTGTATAACCTTGAAGAGGGGGTTTTAGGTGGGGGGGAAAGAAAACTTAAAAGAGGCACATAAACCTGGGCTAGGAGGGAGCCCGAAAGAAGATTTTGTGGGAGGGGCGTGTTATATGAAAGGGCTTTAAGTAGGCCACATGAAAGGGGGCTTATTAGGAGCTATAGAAGCTTCCTAAGAAGCTTCAGATGCTGTGGAAGCCCCACGTGGCGAGAGGAGGGCGGCAGATGGTGACATGCCCATGGTCAGGGTGGACTGCAGCGGCAGGTGGTGGTGATCTCCTCCCCTCCACGGTAGCTCCACGAGTCAGCGGAGTGAAGCCTTTTCTCTCCCTCTCGTCAGTCTGGTGGCAACCTCTTCTGGCTCCATGGTAGCCGCCAGGAGTCTGACGACTCCTCCCTCCACTCTCGGTGGATGTCAGCGGCCTCACCCAGTGTCTCCTTCTCTCTCAATGGCAACGAAAACACCAATTTTCTTTGCTTCCTCCTCTCTGTCAGTTGTTGACAGAATGACGGCTCCCCTATCCTCCACGATACCTCATGATTTCCAGCCTGAGCCTCCCTAGCCTCTGTAATAGATTAAATAGGTGAGGGGAGGGGATCCTCCCTCCCCCACGCATAATTTCTCATGGGATCTTCCCCCCTACAAGCTCCATTGAGGAGCTTGATCATACCTGTTATTTCCCTCCCCTCTAGCACGACAGTCGACTGGGGGGATAAGGGGAATAATTAAAAAATTTTGCTATTATCCTAATCTTTTTGGCCTCCAAGAGGAGATTCATATGAACAATGAGTGTTTTAAATTTGGAAATGTTACAAAGTCCTAGATCGCAAACCCCGTAACATTCTATGGGAGTGCTGGGCAGAGCTTTCTAGACTCTCTTTCCGATGGACTGCTAAGACATGTCCTGAAAGGGAAGAGGTGGACACGTTACAGTTGGTATCAGAGCGAACCAACGAAGGATTTGTCTTTATAAGAAATCTTAATAAGAAGAAGTAAAGCAAATATTGTTGTTAAGAACATTTCCTTACTTTCGATGCTGTCTTACAGAATTATGAATCATGGGACGGGTTCTTAGTGTTCCGAGTCATGTTTATGACCGCGATGCACTTCTTATATTATCGACAAAGGATCGATATGATGAACATCCTAGACTGTATTTATAATCCATCGCTTTTATACGTGGAACGGAGATGGACGGGTGACTCAGGAATCTACTACATAGCTGCCCACTGGTTTGCATACCTTCAAACCAACCTAAAGAGGATCAAGTGGTTGGAGGACCTGAAGATCGTGAAGCTATTCATTTTTGTGGAGGCTCACATAAACTCAACTTTACATATCGAAGGTCGGAGGATTGAGATGAACTCATATGTATACGATGAAGTGACCCGCATAATCCCCACTGACAGGATCAAGGTGTTGGGTTGCTACGAGAAGAATGGGTACCAAAGGGAAGGATACCCTAATCTTCCGATGACTTATCGATTCCTGAAGATCCATTACCCGAAACCATACTATTATCCATTTCCTGTAGCTAAATGTAACAGAACATTATTCTCCCCAAACTAATGTAACAGTTGCTCTATCATCTCAGGAAATATTATACTCCGAAAGGGTTATGCCCATATAAATAAAATAAGACTTCTTTTTATCAATGTTTGTCTTGTCTATGAGAATGGATAAAAAGTTAAGTGGCTTGGTTTCTTGGATGAAAGCTGAATTGGGTATAAGATACAATCATCCATTAGCAAGTTGTAACGTTAAGAATCCTCTATCCAGGCACAACCCCAAGTACAGATTCCCAATCCGCCTCCTACATCAAGTACGACCGTGATCCAAGAGAAGAAGTTTCTTATCAAGCAGATCAAGCCACCAGAATTTGACGGGAAAGGAAGGATTGTCCAAGCGGATGCTGAGATTTGGATAGAGTCCATGGAAGATTACTTTGAAGCAGTCGGTACTACACCCGCCAACCAGGCTATGCTCGCCAAGTTGAAGCTCACCGGCAAAGCCAAGCTTTGGTGGAAACAATGGTGCAAAGATAAAGGGATCTCGGAAGGATCCGTTACCTGGGAAAAGTTGAAGAAAGCTGTGCAAGGAAGATATTTATCACCTGCGTATCGCACACAAAAAATGAATGAGTTCTACGAGCTAAAATAGTTGGGTCTCACTCTTGACGCATGCTACTCAAAATTCGTCTCACTTCTGAAGTATGCGCCACAGATGGACATGACACAACAAGTGACGAAATTTTGTGCTGGTTTAAACCCACCACTAAATATCCGTCTCGAATCTATGCGCCCAACAGATCTATAGGACCCACTCATTCGAGCTGCGCCCATAATTCAGGAGGTGCAGGCTAGGCCAAGAAGTAACAAAACTTGGTTTTATAATGACCAGAATAGAGGAGCATATAGGCCCCAAGTGAAGAGAGTTCAAGGTCAAAACCAGGGATAAAGAAAGAAAGCAAGGACCAATAATGTCAACAACTTTGTCCCTACCCAAAGCAATGGCCAAAATCTCCGTTGTTTCCACTACAACGAGCTTGGTAATTTCAAAAGGCAATGTCCCAAGCTTGGCGGAGGACATCATCAAGCACCTTTCCAAGGAACTGGCCGTGGCCAAGGAGCCGCCACCCGAGGCAGAGGGAGAACCGCCTGTGCTGCCAACAGGAAAATAGGCAAAGAAGAAGACCCGACCATGGAAGCAGAGTTTGAGAGGGCAACAGTCCATGCTGCCCTTCACAAGAAGGGCCCGAATCGCCAGTTTTCAGTGATTTAGACACCATCAAACTATCAAGGTAAAGGATTCAAAACCTTGATTGATTGTGGCAGTACACATTTCTTTATCTCACCAGCTTGTGTAAGAAGATTAGGAATAGCCACAGTAGAAGTACCTACCTTGCTTGTGGAATTAGCAAATGGTCGTGAGGTCACTTGTGCCAAGCAAACTACTAAGGTGGAATTCTTTTTGGGAGGAAAGACGACTTCAGTCAAACTCAGGGTCATGAACCTAGGTGTCCATAAGTGTCTACTCGAAATGGATTTGCTTAAACCTAAGAATGCCCACATTCATTGTGGAAAGGGCCTAGTTTCCTTTCGAAACTCTGAAGGGGAATTGGTCACAACTCAAGGAGAGGCTGGAAAGCCAAAAATTCAATTGGCTAAAGCACCTCGGATTATAAAGGGAGTTAGAAAGGGACTACCTATCTACTTGATTAAGCTTAATAAGCTAGATCAGAAGCAGGAGTCTAGTGAAAAACCTTCATGGCTAAAGGAGTACGCGGACGTACTTCCTGAAGAGCTGACAGAACTCCTGCCTCAAAAAGAAGTGGATCATGAGATCAAGCTAGTGCCAGGAGCTGCACAATTGCAAAAAGGCCTTATAGGATGTCCATTCCAGAAGCAATTGAGCTAAAGGAGCAACTCAAGCAACTGTTAGATCAGGGCTACATCATTCCTAGCAGTTCACCATGGGGAGCTCCAGTGCTGTTCTAGAAAAAGAAAGATGGTATAATATTCCTGTTTGAATAAAAATATTACTAGACCAACCTCCCACGCACCGTAAACTTGTGACAAGATTATCTCTAGTGCCAGTAATTGATCTATAACCGTACGCGAGAAATGGAGTACTCCCCATTGGTCAATCGGGACTGAGGATCAAAAACTGCATCATCTGCAGGGAAACATCCTCTTGGGAGGAGGTTAAGAGAATAATGATGGAATTATTGTAAATTTTTTTTATTTATCTTCCCCGGCTGATGCGTGGCTGAGGGAAGGGGATGGGCTAGTAAGGGCAACATGAGGAGGTGGAAGGGAAGAAGCCATGCAAGGTACCATGTGGGGGGGGGGGGAGGTCCCCTCTCCCCCAGACTATAAAAACCCCCCTTTTGGGGGGGGGGGGTAAGAGGAGGGTGGAAGGAAGAAAAGGAAGGGAGAAGCTGTAGAAATCCGTGTGTGGCAGAGGAAGGAGCTACCGCCATTCTGGAGGGAGCCATCAGCTAAGAACGCCACTAGATCCGCCTTCACTACACCACTACCGGGCTGCTGCTGATGCCGCCTGCTGTCGTGGAGCTCACAGCCACCATAAAACCTCCCAAGTCCTCTATCTCCATGCTGTACATAGCTGCCCTGAAGCTTCTAAGGGGGCTTCTCTAAGCCCCCCTTCCCATTGGATTCCCCATCAAGTCCATTGTACCCCTGGGATTTAAAGCCCCCTTCCCATTGGATCTCCATAAGTCCATTGTACCCTCGGGATTTAAAGCCCTTCCCACTCGATTTCCCCCATAAGCCCATCCCTGGTTTTCCCCCCGATTCTTGTAAAGAAGAAGAGGGGTTTCTCTAAGCCCCTTCTCACTCGATTTTCCCCATAAGCCCATTGAAGAGGATTTCCTTAAACCCCCGAGATTTTGAAGAAATTAAGTATAAAGCCCTTTCCACCAATCACCCACAAGCCCCTAGGCTTGGGATTTAAAGTTCCCTTTTTGGCAAGGCCTAGAGAACCATTCTTAGCCGGAATTTCAAGGAGAAGAATCTCTCAAGCCTCCGTTTCAGCAAGGGTCTTCACAAGAACCCTAAGGCCTTCCAAAGCCAAATTCCGCAAGTCGGTACTTCAATCAAGGAAGTCGTACCTCAAAGGGAATTGCACATACGAGGGAGACGGGCCAAGATCATAAGGCTGCAAGCCAAGGCAAGAAGTTTGAAATCCGTGAAGGCAAACGAGAAGCCGAATTTGCGATGGCCCCTAAAAAGTCACAAGGCGCAACCGCAGGAGGATCATCTCCTAATATTCATGTGGATATCTCACCGAGCCCACAAGTCTAGGTTTTCTTCCTATTTACGTCAAAGTATTGCAATTATGCATGGTTATTTCATGGAATTAGGATGCACTTATGCGATTGAAATACATTGGCTATTTTAAAGGAAGTAACTCACGATTGAAGATCGGTCATTTGTATTTTTCAATGGAATGAACGAAAAATAACATAAGGTGTCTATGCATTTTTAGCAAGTAGCCTTTATGCATTGCAAAGTAACGAATCTAGAAAAATCAATGACTATCATTACAAAGTTGAAATTATTGTAGTACACCTTTGGTTATGCACAAAAAGATTAAATTTCATGTCGCAATTTTAGAAAAATCTTCTTCGTAATGATTCATTAAAAAGTCGTTATCAACCATAGGAAACTGCAAAGTATGGAAAGATTCTAGGGCTGCATGAAGTAGGTTAACTCTAGCTTCAATTGGCATAAATCTCATTTAACTGCGTAGTAGTTAGGAAAGGTTGTGTAATGCTCAATCAGCGTACGAATATTTCATTCAAAAATATAGTTAGGGAAAGGCTGCATGGTTCATTTTAACATAAAACCTTAAAAGCTTAGTAGCATGAATCATGAATGCATGTCCTAGTAGGATCAATGAAAGTTATTCAAATTTTAACATGTGCTTGGTCTTAACAAGAAGAGTTAGGGATTGTGAATCTAGAGAAAATGAATCGCATGCTTACATGAATTATGATGTAATGCAACTAGTTTTTCCCCTCTTTGATCAAGACAATATCTTTAGGAATAGTTCCTCCTTGTCGTAAGACAAGTAAATTGGATTACCCAAAACACCTAAACCGCAAAGGATTCACTTAGGATGGTTAAATCAATAAAATATACTCCAAGTGCTAACTAGGGTTTAGCACATTAAGGACTTGACCTAGACGCACCTATTGCCAAGTCGAAACTCTCATACCCCAAAGTCATGCCCACATTCATAGAATGTAGGGACAATAGGACGTACTTGCAAGAAACGATCTAGGGTTTCTACCCTAAGGATCATTCATTAAAAAGATGAAACTCGGATTGAGTTGGAACCCTATGACCGCACGACGTCGGCCTAGTGCAATCGGGAATGGATTGGATATGAAGACACCCTAAACCCTGTTTCTTATCTAATCATGATTTCGTGATTAGAAGATGCCATTCGATGGGTGAAATAGTCCCACGGATTAGATGCGACACTTGTGCAACAAGTTGCCTTGTTGCCACGTCGCATGATCTTGTGGTTTGATCACAAGAGAATGGCCAATTCCTCGGAATGAGATTGGCAGATTCTTGCGCAAGTTAGCTCGCAAGAGGATGAGTAGTCATCTTGTTATAAAATTTCCAAGATAAGGGAATTAGGTATTTTCTTGGAAGCAAAGTACCAATCAATAATTTGGAGCAACATATTCTCCATGATTTACTGTTAATAGAACTTAAGGTATTGGTTAAGTTGGGTTAATAGGGTACGGCCTTAACCCAAGGACATAAGGGATTAACAAACAAACCCTTGGGGATCTTGCCTGGTCGTAATTGATCCCGGATCGAATGCTGGATGCTTTTGGAGAGCAGGATTCACTCCTTAGCAGTTGGCCAAATAATGACCACTGGAAATGATTGTGCTTCTAACAATTTAGAGAGCACTGTTTGCTTCGTTTGCTCAAGGAACTAAAGGATGAAAAGATATCTAATGCTTCAGGTTGAAGGCCTAAAGGGAGAGACAGCCTCAGTTACCCCGACTGTCTGCTTGACCCTAACCAAAGGGGTTGTTAGCCGTGCCGAGAAGGTGGACCGAGCCTGCCGCGTGAGGTCTCCCTGTCGCTACTTGGAGCAGGAGGATGCTTGGGTGCCAGGGGGGCTCTGGTTATAAATCCCTCGCCTTCCGGGCCCTGCACAAGAGGCCAACATGACTCGGGATTGGATCTCGAGGCCTGCATACTAGTTTATGGGCAGAATCTTGGATTAGTAATCCCTATGGATTGTTGGATAGCCTTCGAGCGGATTATGGATAAGCTTGCAAGCTAGACTTTATGAATGTATTCCAAAAGATAAATATGATAACCTATTGAAAAGGAACTTGTTTGACACTATTTTTCTATGTCAAGTACTAAGATTATGTGAAGGAACCAGTGTCTAACGGGCTAATTAAAGAAGATGCTTGATGCCTTGTGGTAGGTAATTAGACAACTAAATCAACCTGAGAAAAGTGTGGTGGATGTGGCCATGGGTCTGTCCTACGGATGGGTAGTCCCAGTTGGCAGGGAACTTTTCTCAATCATAATGGACAGCAAGGAGATCTTCTCAAAGGAAATGAATAGCAGGGGTGTTGACCTAGAGTCTAGGTTATAATAATCCCGATTTATGTTGTTTTAGGGGAACGAAATGGGAATATGCCTTATGGCAGAGAGGTCGAGCCTTGCATCCCTCTCGTTTCCCATTCTCCTTGAACCAAGTGCAGCGTGAATCCGCTTAGACCCTGGTGTTTCTGCGTAAAGTAGTTCGCTCGGGGTTCGACGCTAGTTGTCATTTAGGAAATGACCATTAGGGAAAACCCTGATTCAGGTCGGTCCTAAGTGGAAACGGCTAGAATACTTCCACTACGTAGCAGACGTGGAAAGTCCTAGATCACAAACGCCGTAACATTCCATGGGAGAATCACTAAAGATTCTTCTGGGTAGCCCATGTAGCTTGAATATCTCCTTGATAAAAAAAACCTTGCAATGTCTGAGGCTTTATAGTTTGTCTTTACTGGAACAAGGTGTGCAACCTTAGTCAACATGTTAATAACAACCATGATGGAGTTGTATCCTCCCTAGACTTGGGGTAGGCCAACAACAAAATCCATACTGATGAATTCCCATTTCATTTGGGGAATGTCAAGTGGTTGTAACTTCCCTGGCATTTTGACATGTTCGGCTTTGATACGTTGGCAAGACAAACACTCGTTGACATATTTGAGAATGTCACCTTTAAGCCTCTCCCAATGGTAGCTCTTCCTAACTGCATTGAGAGTCTTGGCATAGCTAGGATGTCTTAAGAAAGGGGAATCATGAGCTTCCCACAATATCTTCTGCTTAAGTGACTAGCTCGCCGGTATACATAGCCTCGTTCTATAGTAGACAAGTCCACTATTGACAGAGAATTCATGATACTTAGCCTGTAGCTTTTGATCCTGGTCCTTGATAGAGATCTCTCTTAGCATCTTCCGATATGCTGGATCATGGCATGCTTCCTCTCCAGCTAACTCAAGTATTGGATTGTTTGGCATTGACACCTTTGTGGCTAGAGATCTAGCTGTTGATGGATTTTGCAAGATTAGAGAATTAAGGAATGCCTTGCGACTAAGTGCATCGGCAACTACATTCTCTTTTTCTAGTCGGTCCTTGATTTCAAAGTCATACTCCTCCAGCACTTCAATCCACTAATGTTGCCTCATGTTGAGCTCGTTCTGGGTAAAGATCCACTTGAGACTCTTATCATCAGTCACTAGAGTAAACTTGTTACCCAACAGGTAGTGTCTCCAAAGCTTTAGAGCATGGATGACAGGTAACAATTCTAGATCATGTGTAGCATAATTCTTCCCATGACTCTTCAGTTTCCTTGAAGAGTAAGCTACCAGCTAACCTTCTTGCATGAGCACACATCCTAAAGCAAGTGTGCTAGCATAAGTTACTACCTCAAACTCCTTACTGAGGTCTGGAAGTTTTAGGATGGGTGCTGATACCAAACTTTAATTCAATCTATCAAAGTTGATTTTTTCGGGAGTTGACCATGTAATGGATGTTTGCTTCTTCAGTAAGTCCATCAGACAGAGGTGTTGCAATCAAGGCATAATTTTTTATGAAGACCCTATACCATCCTGTCAATCCAAGGAAACTGTGTATTTCTTTGACAGTTGTTGGTATTGGCCATTCTAGCATATCTCTAACTTTGGCTGGGTCTACTGAGACTCCTTCCGCTGATATGATGAATCCCAGATATTCAATCTGACGCTTGAAGAATGCATATTTCTTCATCTTAGCGTACAGCTTATGTGCCCTCATTGTCTCAAGGACAATCCGAAGTTGGGGTTCATGATCTTCTTCTTGTTTGAAATAGACTAAAGTGTCGTCGAAGAAGACGAGTACGAAGTCATCAAGATATGGCCTAAAGACATCCTGCATTAACTTGTTGAAGGTGGCAGGCACATTCGTAAGCCCGAATGACATAACTAGGAACTCAAAGTGTCCATATCTTGTGATGAAGGCCATCTTTGGAATATCTTCGTCCTTGATTCTTATCTGATAGTAACCAGCCCTGAGATCAATCTTGGAGAAGATATTCACACCCTGAAGACGATCAAGAAGCTCATCTATTCTAGGAATAGGGTACTTGTTCTCGACAGTTGATTGATTCAACCCTCGGTAAGGTGAGCTTCAGCTTGGCGAGCATAGCCTGATATCCTTGGTCACTTGGATGTCTTGTCTTATTGACTTTATTTGGTCATCCATCTCTTCCAACATTTTCCTTGAAGCTTCAACCCTCAAGGTTGGATCAGAGAAGTTTAGGGGACTTCTGCAGTCATGACCATACAATGCTTGAAAAGGGGTCATCTGAATGCTTTGTTGGTAAGAAGCATTGTAGGCAAATTCAACTAAAGGCAAGTATTGAATCCACCTCTTTGGCTCATGACAGCAGTATGCCCTAAGCATATCCGCGATGACTTGATTTACTCGCTCTGTTTGGTCATCCGTTTGGGGATGGTAAGCGGTGCTAAAGCAGAGTTGAGTCCCAATGGCTTCAAAGATATACTATTGTCTACGCACTCTCAAGTTGAGTTGCATTGATCACTGTTTTCTCCTGACCAACAAGTAGTGTCAGAGCGAGGTTATCTTGGCAGCCATGCTCACCTCGACCACTCGGTACACCCGTAAGCAGCTGTAGCAGCCACCTCATGTTGCCTGTAGCTTCTACGCCTAGCCAGTTCTCCCACTCCAATGGCCAGCTACCCCATCAGTGAGGGGTACCTAGCCAGCGGCTCACACCGCTTTGCTAGGTGATGCTAGCTGTGCTGCCTGCCTTTCAGCTTGTCTAGGTTGCTACTGCCACCTTGTCCACCGGGCAATCAAGAAGCTCATCTATTCTAGGAATAGGGTACTTGTTCTTGACCATCGATTGATTCAATCCTCGGTAATCAACACATAGCCGAAGCGTTCCATATTTCTTTTTCTGGAACAGTACTGGAGCTCCCCATGGTGAACTGCTAGGCCGGATATAGCCTTGATCTATCAGTTGCTTGAGCTATTCCTTCAGCTCAATTTCTTCTGGTATGGACATTCTATAAGGTCTCTTTGCAATTGGCGCATCTCCTAGTACTAACTTAATCTCATGATCCACTTCCCTTTGAGGCGGGAGCTCTGTCAACTCTTTGGGGAATACGTCCGCGTATTCCTTTAGCCAAGAAGGTCCTTCACTAGACTCTTGCTTCTGATCTAACTTGTTGAGCTTAATTAAGTAGACAGGCAATCCTTTTCTGACTCCTTTTATGATCCAAGATGCTTTGGCCAATTTAATTTTTGGCACTCCAACCTCACCTTGAGTTGTGACTAATTCCCTTTCAGAGTTTTGAAAGGAAACTTGGACCTTTCCACAATGAATATGGGCGTCATTAGGCTTAAGCCAATCCATTCCGAGTAGAAACTCATGGATACCTAAATTCATGACTCTGAATTTGACCGAAGTCTTCTTTCCTCCCAGGAAGAATTCCACCTTAGTAGTTTGCCTGGTACAAGTAACCTCACGACCATTTGCCAATTCCACAAGCAAGGTAGGTGCTTCTACTATGGCTATTTCTAATCTTTTTGCACATGCTGGTGAGATAAAGGAATGTGTACTACCACAATCAATCAAGGTCTTGAAACTTTTACCTCGATAGTCCGACGGTGTCTGAATCACTGAGAACTGGTGATTCGGCCCTTTCTTGTGTAGAGTGGCATGGATTATTGCCCTTTCAAATTCTACTTTCATGGTCGGATCTTCTTCTTCTTCTTCTTCACACATTTGCCTATTCGCAACGTAGGTGGTTCTTCCTCTACCTCGGGTAGCGGCTCCTTGACCACGGCCCATTCCTTGGAAAGGTGCTTGGCGATGTCCTCCACCAAGCTTGGGACATTGCCTCTTGAAGTGACCGGGTTTGTTGCAGTGGAAACAACGGAGGTTTCGGCCATTGCTTTGAGTAGGAACAAAGTTGTTGACATTGTTAGTCCTTGCTTTCTTTCTTTGTTCCTAATTATGACCTTGAAATCTCTTCATTTGAGGTCTGAATGCTCCTCTGTTTGGCTCATTATAAGACCAAGTTTTGTTACCCCTTGGTCTAGCCTGCACCTCTTGAATTATAGGCGCAGCTCCAATGAGTGCGTCCTGAAGATCTGATGGATGCATAGATTCGAGACGGGTGTTTACTGGTGGATTTAAACCAGCACAAAATCTGGACACTTGATGTGTCATGTCCATCTACGGCGCATACTTAAGAAGTGAGACAAATTTAGAGTAGTATGCATCAAGAGTGAGCCCCAGCTATTTTAGCTCGTAGAACTCATTCATTTTCTGCGCGCGATATGCAGGTGGTAGGTATCTTCCTTGCACGGCTTTCTTCAGCTTCTCCCAGGTAACGGATCCCTCTGCGATCCCTTGATCCCTGCACCATTGCTTCCACCAAAGCCTGGCTTCGCTGGTGAGCTTTAGCTTGGCGAGCATAGCCTGATTGGTGGGTGCAGTACCGGCTGCTTTGAAGTAATCCTCCATGGATTCAATCCAAATTTCAGCATCTGCTTGGACGGACCTACCTCTCTTGTCAAATTCGGGCGGCTTAATCTGCTTGAGAAGAAACTTCTTCTCCTGGATTACAGCAACACTTGATGTAGGAGGCGAACTAGGAACCTGTACCTGGGGTTGTGCCTGGATCAAGGTTTCTTAATGTCATTATACGATAAATGTTATTGATTTATATTACATCTTCAATTTTGCTATCACCCAGGCAATCTAACCACTTAACTTTTTATCAATTCTAATGCACAATCAGACATTGATAAAAAGAAGTCTTATTTGTATTTATATGGGCATAGCCCTTTCGGAATACAACATTTCTGCAATGATAAGCCAATTGTTACATTTAGTTTGGGGAGAACAATGTTGTATTACATTTATCTACAAGAACTGTATAATAGTATGATTTCGGGTCATGGATATTCAGGAATCGGTAAATCATTGGAAGTTCAGGGTATCCTTTTCTTTGGAACCCATTCTTTTCATGGTGCCCTAACACTTTAATCCTGTCGGCGGGGATTACACGGGTTACTTCCTCATATATATATGAGTTCATCTCAACCCTCCGACCTCGAATGTGTAAAGTTGAGTTTACGTGAGCTTCCACAAAAATGAATAGCTTCATGACTTTCAAGTCTTTCAACCACTTGATCCTTTTTAGGTTGGTTTGTAGGTGAGCAAACTGGTGGGCGGCTATATAGTAGATTCCTGAGGCACCCGTCCATCTTCGTTCCATGTACAAAGGTGATGGATTATAGATTTGGTCTAGGATATTCATCATCTCAACCCTTTGTCGATAATGCAGAGAATGCATTGCAGTCATAAATATGATTCGAAATACTAAGAACTTGTTCCACGCTTCGTAATTCTGCAGGATAGCATTGGAAGTAAGGAAATGTTTGCAACAGCAATATTTTCTTTGCTTCATCTTATTAAGATTTCATAAAAACAATTTCGTTGTTGGTCGGCTCTGATACCAACTATAACGTGTCCACTTGTATCTTCAGGACACTCTTAGCAGTCCATCGGAAAGGATGTCTAGAAAGCTCCACTCGGCACTCCCATGGAATGTTACGGGGTTTGCGATCTAGGGCTTTCCGCGTCTGCCACGTAGCGGAAGTATTCCGGACGTTCCCACTTAGGATCGACCTGAATTAGGGTTTTCTTTATTGGTCATTTCCTAATGGAAACTAGCGTCGGACCTAAGCGAACTACTTTACGCAGAAATTCTAGGTCCGAAGCGAATTCACGCTGCACTTGGTTCAAGGAGAATGGGAAACGAGAGGGATGCAAGGCTCAACCTCTCTGCCATAAGGCATAGTCCCATTCTGTTCCCCTAAAACAACGTAAATCGGGATCAGTCATAACTTTAGGTCAACGCATTTTTTATTCGTGTTCTTTGATGATCTTATGGATGTCCATCATGATTCGAGAAAAGTTCTTGGCCAACCGGGACCACCCATCTGTAGGACGGGACCTATGGCCACATCCACCGCACTTTCCTCGGGTTGTTTTAGTTATTTAATTACCTAACACATTAGTTGGACATGTAACAATCAGCTTCTTTAATTAACCTATTAGGCACTACTTCTTTCACGTAATCATATCACTTGACATAGAAAAACAATATCATACAAGTTCCTTATTAACAGGTTTTCATATTTATCTTTGAAATACAAAAATTCCAGCCCGTAGGCTTATCCACAATCCGCCCGAAGCCTATCCAGCATTCCACAGGGATTACCAATCCAACTTTCCACCCGTAGACTAGTATGCGGGCCTCGAGATCCAATCCTGAGTCACGTTAGCCTGTTGTGCAGGGCCCGTAAGGCGAGGGATTTACGGCCAGAGCCCCCTGGCACCCAAGCGTCCTCCTGCTCCAAGTAGCACTCAACGGAAAGACCTCTCGCGGGGCAGGTTCGGTCCACTTTTCCAGCGCGGTCAACAACCCCCTTGGTTAGGGTCAGGCAGGTAGTCGGGGGTAAGTGAAACTGCCTCTCCCTTCAGGCCTTCAACCTGAAGTATAGATATCCATTTATCTTTTAATTCATTGATCAAACAGTGCTCTAAAATATGTAGCAAGCACAAACATTTCCATTGATCGTTTTTGTTGGCAAACTTGCTAAGGAACGAATCCTTCCTTTCGAGTGCATCCAGCACTTGATCTCGGATGACTTGTAGCTTGGCAAGATCCCCTATATCCTGGGTTAGGGCGTACCCTATTAACCCGACTTGGTCAAACCTTAAGTTCATAGGTTATTTCAATTTATCGGTTGGTCTATTGCTTCCAAGCAATCTTCTTTACTCAAGAAAGATACTAAATTAGGATGATTATTTATCCTCTTGCAAGATAACTTGCATAAGGACCTACCAACCTCATTGCGAGAATTTGGCCATTCCCTTGTGATCCAATCCCAAGATCATATGACTCCGCACTTGCTACACAAGTGTCACATCGAACTATGAGACTTATTGAACGGAGTCATGAAACAATATGTTCCTGATTACGTTAGGCTGACGTCGTCAGTCCTAGAGTTCCAAGTTCCATCTCATAAGATTGTTAGAGACAAACCCTAGTTCACTTTCCAATTACATTTCACTGTCCCTACGTTCAGTGAATGTGGGCAAGTATTTAAGGTATAGGAGTTTCAGTTTTTAGCAATACGTACGATTAGGTCACGTATGAATTTCCTAGTGAATTTCTTGGAATTTAACTGATTCTAAATGAGTACTCCACGGTTTAGGTGTTTTAGGTTTATGCCAATTTGTTTAACTCTAGAAAATAATTACATGATCATTTCCACATGACTCGTTGTCTATGTGTAAATTGATTTTTCAACCCTAACTTATCTATTTGAGGTCAGGCATAGGCTAGGTTAATTTCAACTAATCTTCCCATACTTTGCGAACAAAATTCATGCTAAACAAGCAACCTTTTTCTTGATAATTTATGCAGTTGACAACGATAATTTCCTAGAGTTATGCATCGCAAGAATCATTTCATGCCTTGCACTTTCCACGATGATTCATTGCGAAGAGGATATCGGTTAATAGTGCGATATGCAGTTTATACTTCTAGGCTTAAACGAAGTATACTATTTTAATGGACAATAATCTAATTTTTAATTCTTTTCAATGCATAAAGCTATTTGCTAGAAATGCATTTAGGATTTCTTTATTTTGCATGTTTTATTGAAAGTATTAATGACTAAGTTCCTCCGTCATGAATATTTAGGAGAAAAATATATCCTATTTCCAAGAATTAACCTTGCATGATTGAATTACAATAATACTAGACATAAATTCGGAAGGAAAACCTGGGCTTGGGGTGAGATGTCCACGTGGATGCCAGGAGACTACACTCCCGTGGCTGCGCCTTGGACTTTCTTAGGAGGCATCACAATTGTAGTCTTTCCGTCGTGGAAGCAGCTTTATAACTCCTTTTTGAAATTCCACCATGGCTCCCTTTTGCAATAACTTGCACCGTTCGAAAGCAGTTTAAGAAGGCTTCCTCCTTGAAGTAGGGAATTCGGAAGGGGGTGATTCAAAATCTTTCACGACTAAGACCCATTGAAGCCATGGGGAAGGCTTAATGGCCTTTGTAAAGACTCACACGAATGGGGAATAGAAAGGTGTGGAATCCCTTACGAGGCTTTTAAGTGGGAAAGGAAGGTGTCAAACGACCCTCAACATTCTTCTTTTTTCTTAATGTGTGGGAAAAAAAATAAGGTACGGGAGAGTTCCAAGGGGTATTTTTGCATGGGGAAAGGAAAGGGCTAAGGTAAAATTTTCTTGGGGGAAAATGGGCCTTATAGAATCTTAAGGAAGAACTCCAAGGGAAAAAAGTAGCCTTAAAGGTTATGGGCCTAAGGGGGTTTTTTTAGAAAACACGAGGGGGAAAGAAAAGGTCATTTGGAGTAACCTTTTATGGGGGGGAAGGCCCTAAGGGAGTCGTAGAGAGGAATTTTTATAAGGGGGAAAAAGTAGCCTTTAAAGGCTATGCCTTTTGGAAGGAGGGAAAAGGCCTAAGGGCCCTTAAAGGCAAACTTGGAGGGAGGGGGGGGATAATCCTAAAAGCCATAGGAAGGGGGGCTAAGGGAAATTTAAAACACGGGGGGGTATCAGGTGGCACAAAAAGGGGGGCTTGGGAAGCCCAACCTTGGAAGCTTCCAAGAAGCTTCCAAGGCTTCTTGAAGCTCCACATGGAAGGGAGGAAGGCGTCGATGACGGTAGCGAACTCCCTTTCTGATCTCCCGACGATTATCAACTCGACCTCTCTTCTCCAACTCACGGGAGTGATCATGCCACAGCATCAGACTCATGGCTCTTCCTCTCCCTTCTAGAGCTTCCGACAGCAGCCATATCTTCAATCACTCCCTCCCTCACAAGTTAAACAGGGAGACTCACTCTCTCCTTTACGCATTAGGATGACGCTCAACGTCATCTACTCGGTCTCTAGCGGCCCCCTTCAACCTGCGGCCCCTCAAATATATATAACGGAGGGGATAAGATTCTCCCTCCCCCACGCGTTGAGCTGCATGCTCAGAGTGTGAGCAAGCTCCAGCAAGGATCTTGCTCTACATTCTATTCCCCTCTTCCTCCAGCTCGACTGTCGGCGGGAGGAGAGGGAGAAAAAAATTATCTTTATTTAATTAAAAATTATCCCAATTTCCTAATAGAAGTAGTTCACATTAGAATATTACATTTTTTATCTTAGAAAAGATTACTACTTGGCAATTTTTGAAGAGCCAAGGGCTCAAGGCAACTTTCTTGGAAGAGCCAAGGGCTCAAGGCCATTGAAGCTTGGCAAAAGTCAAGGCCTTGGGCATTATATTGGAAGCTTAAATAATCAAACAGTTGCAATTCATCGTAGCAGTTTGTCAAGCTCTCTAAGCTTACCAATAATGGCTTTGAAAGCTATCTCTGAGGTGATTGGATCCCAATCTTTCAATAGAGGTTGAGACAAGATAATTTTGGCGAAGGAAGAGACTATAAGAGTTTTTGGCTTCATGCTTGGATACAGTGGATCTAGGGTAGGATACTTGGAGTTCTTGCCTCTTATCTGCTCTCCCATCATGGAGGAGTTTCCAAGAATTTGAAGGTCCTTCCAGGCTATAGAAAACAAGAGTTCCTGAAATGTAGAGGTCTCTAGTGAATATTAACTACAAAGGCAATATCTGGACAAGTGGCTATTATGGCATACATAAGACTACCCACTTCAGATATATAGCGAATCTTGGCCATCTCATCCATCTACTCATCTATCTACGGACAATCGCTTGTGGTACCTTCACATTAGAAGGTAATGGACAACCAATAGGCTTCACATCCTGCATGCAAAAGCACTCAAGGACTTTATGAATGTACTCCATCTGTGACAAGTAGAGGAGTCCTTGATGCATGTCGCATCTAACGCGCATACCAAGTATGTGAGAGGCATGCCCTAGATCCTTCATCTCAAGGATCTTCTTGAGTTGAGCCTTAAGAGTATCTAGCTCATCATGATCTTTCCTTGCTAATAGCATGTCATCCACATAGAGTACTAAAATAAGCAAAGATCTATCGTAGGCTTTCTTCCTGTAATAGCACAGACCTATAGCACTACTGCTATAGCCCTATGATTGCATAAAGGCATCGAACTTATGATACCATTCCCTAGATGCCTACTTCAAGCCAAAAAAAAATTTCTTCAACTTACACACTAGGCTCCCTCCCAAGCTCTGCAAAGCCCTTAGGCTCCTCCATGTAAATCTCATCATGCAAGTCCCCATGTAAGAAATTCGTCTTGATATCCATTTGGTACAAGTCCAAGTCAAGCTGTGCAACCAAAGCCAAGACTAAGCATAGGGTGGTCATCTTAACCACAGGAGAGAAGACCTTATCAAAGTCAACACCATGCTCCTACTTAAAATCCTTTACTACCAATCTAGCCTTGTAAACTGGCTTGGGGTGTCTAGGGGTTCTTTTCAATTTGTTCACCCAGTTACATAGTAGAGCCTTCTTGCCAACATGCAAGGAAAACAAATCCCAAGTCATATTCTTATGCAAGGAGTCTATCTCAAACTACATATCCCTCTCCCAAGAGTGACTCTCACCCTTTTGCATAGCCTCATTACAGGTGAGAGGCTCTCCTACACTATAATCTGTCAAGTGGCCATCTATCTCTAGTAGAACGCCACACTACAGGCTTTGCTGCCCGCCCAACATTCTATCCAACACCTTTGCCATGAGCATTTGCAATTGTTGCAGGCTATGCAGCTCGCTATACAAGAGCACGTGGCTCCTCCTGAAATATAACCCTGCTTTTCTCCACAACTCTGTCAAGCTGCCTATGCATCTTGTCTTCATGGAAGACTACATCATGGGGCTATAGATGACTTTTCGTGCTTGAAAATCCCATAGACAATAAACCATCTCTCTGACATCTCCATAAGCAAGGAATATGCATTTAGCGCTCTTAGGATCCAACTTGTTACGCTTATCCTTGGGCACATGGCAGAATGCCTCACATCCAAAAACATGTAAATGCGCATAAGAGGGAGGCTTTTTGGTCCATACCTCCTCTACAATGTGAAAATCAACGGCACTATAGGGCGATCTATTAATTATATGCACGGCAATTGTAACTACCTCAACCCTAAAGTGCTGGGGTAGGCCTGCATGGCTAAGCATACTATGATCCCTTTCCTACATGGTCATATTCATCCGCTCAGCCATACCATTCTGGGGAGGGGTGTAAGGGGAACAACTGACACTTAATACCCCTCTCATCACATAACTGCTCAAAAGCATGTGATACATATTCACCCTCATTATCTATCCTAAGGTATTTCAGCCTATGCCCATACTGGTTTTCTGCCAAAGCAAGCCATCTCTAAAAAACTGCCAAGATATCAGACTTTTGATTTATGAGATAAGCCTATACCTTATGTGAAAAATCATCTATGAAGGTAAAAAAATACTTCACATCACCCAAAGACTGATAGGGCATGGGTCCATAGACATTAGAATGTACCAAAGCCAAGGGCTCACCCATGCTTGATATACAAAACTTCTTATGCGTAGACCTAGTCTACCTTCCATAAAGACAATGATCCACAAGAATCAAAATGAGAATAGTCAAGGGGCGATAAGTACTGCAAACAAAAAATTCTTTTCATTCTCTTAACGGACATGTACCTCAAACGGGCATGCCAAAGAGATACATGAGATAAAGACCCCACAGACAAAGCATGATCAACTGTAGATCCAAAAACAACTAAGGGGTAGATGTTTCCATCCTTGGCACCTCTTCAAAGCACAAGCCTGCAACGAGTAATCTTCCATGCAAAGCCTCCAAAAGATACATGATATCCTACATCATCAAGGTGCCTAGTAGACATGAGACTGAGTGTCAATGCAGGTACATGATGTACATCGTGCATAACAAAACTGTTACCAAAAGAAAATTGTAGCCTAACATCACCAATGCTGACAATCTCAAGAGACTTTTCATTACCCAAGCGCAAAGAACCCAAAACAGAATGGTATGAATGCAACCACTCTCAATAGGGTGTCACATGGAAGGATGCACCTGAGTCCAAGAGCCAACACTATGCATACATAGAGTGTATCTCTGACATATGTGAAGCACTACATGAATCTACTGCAAGGATATAATCCCCATTGCTATCCTCCGGCTGCATAACATTGATCTCTTTAATTTTAACACTTGACTTAGCAGGTACTATGCTGTGATTAGAAGAATTTTCTTGCACCTTCTCTTTCTCCTTATCTTTGTGACTTTCATTGTGCAATTCATGATGATGTGGACTTATGTGACCTTTCTTCCCACAATGATGACAATTTAGATTTGCATTTCTCCCACAAGACTTATTGTGCGACTTGCCACACGACTTGAATCGAGATGTCTGCAAATCCCGTCCACGGCCATTACATGATCATTCTTTGGAATTCCATCATGTTGGTCTCAAACTATTAAAGCATGAGACACAGAGAGGCATCTAAATTCTTATAGTGTATCTCTTCTTGTAGAAGAGAGCTCTAAATATCATATAGCTTCAGAGTAGTGACAAAAGCACATAAGGCAATGCCGAACGTCTTCTTGTATAGAAGGATGTTGGATTTCTTTTATATCTTCAATATATGGATAGTTGTTCTTCAGTTACAATACAAGAGAAGAAGATGGAGGATATTGCATGCAAAGACAAAGAAGTTGAAGAGAAGGGTGAAATGTTTCAAGAGGATATTGAGAACTAGTTAGTGTAGGGATTTGATGTTGGTTTTTTAAAAAGTGAGAACATTACAAAAGTGGAAGAAAAAGAGAGAGAGTTGAGTACAGAGATTCAAACAGATCCTCTAGAATGTGTCCCAACATTTTCCAATTATGTCATCAACAAAAAGAGATATGTATTGCTAAATGATATTCAACACCTTTTTGATCTTAGAGAAGATTATTGCTTGGCAATCCTTGCTATATGGGGTCAAAATGATGAAAATTTTATAGGTTATGAAGAGGAATTGTAAGCAACTCTTAATGTTGAGGGAGAGAATTTTCAAGATAGTTATGTAGCCTTGCATTCTTATATTAATCAGATCATGGAATATGAAAAGGAAGGATACCTATAGAGAAAGAGTACTTACAAATTCAACAGAGACTTGCTATTGATAACATGGGGTATAAAGGGAAACTGAAGTCTCCATTAGAGGAGAAACCCAAAAGTTCAATAAATCTATATGATGATAGTCTTATTGAAGAATATGAAAACCCTAAGGTATGAAAGATAATTCTAAGATATTCATTGTGATTTATATTAGAGTATTTTATGCATATGTATTGACATCTTATACTATTGCGGTTTATTGTGCAGATAGAAATTGAATATGCATACAACTTTCTTGGAAGAGCCAAGGGCTCAAGGCCATTGAAGCTTGGAAAAAGTCAAGGCCTTGGTCATTATATTGAAAGCTTAAATAATCAAACAGTTGCAATTTATTATAGCAGGTTGTCAAGCTCTCCAAGCTTACCAATAATGGCTTTGAAAGCTATCTCCAAGGTGATTGGATCCCAAGCTTTCAATAGAGGTTTAGACAAGATAATTTTGGTGGAGAAGGAAGAGTCTGTAAGAGTTTTTGGCTTCATGCCTGGATACAGTCAATCTAGAATAGGATACTTTGGAGTTCTTGCCTCTTATTTGCTCTCCCATGTAGGAGTTTCCAGAAATTTGAAACTCCTTCCAGGCTATAGGAAAGAAGAGTTCCTTAAATGTAGAGGTCTCATTGAGTGGGATGAAACAAAAGATTCCTTTAGA
The DNA here is from genome assembly GCF_053477565.2 of Lygodium microphyllum. Taxonomy (NCBI): domain Eukaryota; kingdom Viridiplantae; phylum Streptophyta; class Polypodiopsida; order Schizaeales; family Lygodiaceae; genus Lygodium; species Lygodium microphyllum. The sequence goes on from NC_141142.1 coordinate 118,222,417, forward strand.
GGACCTAGTGAATTACCTGAAACGACATCTATATCTACTTTGAATGCTCCTAGCCACCAACTGTTGTGTTCCGATTTTTAAAATTCTTCTTCTCCAAAATATCTTTTGAAACTGCTGAAGGAAAAAGATGATAATAAAACTGAGATTATTTCAAAGAACATATTTGACTTGCATTTGATTGAAGAAGAGACCTAAACAAAATCACCATCACAAATCAATACAATTAATTATAAATAAAGTCATATTTCATATTTTTAAAGTGGAAAAAAATGTACCTTCCTACTTGGATTCTTTTACTACAACCACCTCCTCCTCGTCTGAGACTCTCAATATTTCTAAGAGCCTTTTGTCAATTTTAAAGTCCTAAAATAGTTTGCTTTTGTTGATTGATGTGTTTCTCCAACAAATGAATCCTCTGTTGATAGCCTTCTAGCTTCTGTAGTAACTGATTGTTATGTTTTGATAAAAGATGGTTCTCCAATTTGACGAAACCTTTTCTGCAACCAAGTTGTGTATAGCCTAGAAACCCATTCTAGCCATCACCAATGAACCTCAACAATGAAGAACTATTATAGAAAGATGGGGGTGCTATTTTTGCTAGGATCTTTGGAATATAGCCTGCCATCTAACAAAAGATTAAGATTCTTCTTTCCTTCAAACCTAAGTATATGTTTCGTAAAGTCTATAATAGTGATGGGTTTTGTTCTCTTCTTTATTGGTTCATATTCAGTATCCAACACAATTTGAAGATGATAGAGAGGCCTTTTACTAGAGCTAGAGAGATCATTGGATGACTCATTCATAGCTAAGGATGTGATTAGAGGATTAGATTGAAAAAGTATGCAAACCAAAAACAAGAAGGAAAACGAAGAAGAAACTAGTAAGGATGGGAAAGAAAGAAGAAAGTGAGAATGGAGGGAAGTAATCAAACATTGAATAAAATTTAAATTGAATATTAGTTTTCACTTTAATAAAGATGAGTAAGATCTTCATTATGATAATCTTTGTCACCGTTATGGTGGCCCTCGGGGGGGTCACTATACAAATCCTATATATCACGTGCATTCATGGCATGTTTTATATATCCCTAAGTGACCTTTTTGTGATATTTGTTTGACCCTTCTGTGTTTTTTACCATAATTTATATATCCCTTTATGTAAGTTTAATTTTTTAATACAATAATTTAAGAGACCCTTATGTAATAAATAAAAAATACTAGTTTTATCGTAGAATTGATCGCGAACTAGTTGCATCAATGCCTATCTTTCACATCACCTGATCTGCTACATTTTACTCCTTTGCAACATTGCTAGGCTATCAATTCATTGGCCATTTCTATGTTCATTATTTTTAACCTCAACTTCTCTATCAGACATTGATCTAACCTTCTTGAGCTGTGTTTACTACTACATGACATCTCTGGAGATTTTTTACTATGTTTCGGGATCCGTCAAAGTATGACATACTCTTCAACTCATACTCTTTGCCCTGGTCCTCAAGACACGAGACTTCAATGTTTAATATTCACCCTACATAGTGTGTTTTTTGCATTGAGAATGATATATATATTCATCCTACAAATTTTTGAAAGGGTGTTTGATGACGTCAATAACCATATGTCCTCCAACAAGCAGGCGACTAGTAGGGTAGCATGTCTCGACAGCAAACACGTACAATAGCTCCAAGATGATGCACTAATTGCAAATGTTGAGAGTGCTAGAGGTAGTAGGTAGACCATGAATTAACTAGGCAACAAATAAATAGGCATGCAACAGCTCAAGAGTGTCCCAAACCAACCAAGCAACAACTGTATAGTAGGAATAGCACTAGGATACGTGGTAACAAGGCCGGTAATCATGCCACCTAGCACAGTAATAGTTGTGGACAATAGGATAGTACTTCAACAAAACTCCACAAACTGGTAATGTCCTCCGAAAGGAGTGAGGCCAGTAGTGGGTATCAGAGGGATGAATGATAGCTAGCTAAAATAAATAAATACTCTATAAATAGCCTTCTATTTATAGAGTATTTGAGATGTAATCTAATACCAAAAACAAGCCATTTAATAATAATAAAATAGCACGGATGTGCTTTTGGGACTGGTTTAAGGAGTCTTAACCATGGATTACTAGAAACCCTAAAATTAGTAGTTAAACAATTACTCCATGGCTACGACAGCTTTCCATGCCTCAGTAAGTTACCTAGATGTTGCCAAAAGGCCAACCATACAAATAGAGTGATCTAGAGTAGGTGTCATGCTGTGGTCTTTATGCATTATCTTGAAGTACTTCACCCAAGGGGACTAAGCTAGCATGGACACATGCAACAAACACACAGTATGCTCCAAGTATGTAATGGAATCTACCTTAACACTTTGTTGTGGCATGTGCTCAAAGCAATGTGTGAACATCCCTGACCTCTGCTATCATGGCATGTTTCAAAAACTGCTAAGGTGCTACAAGATTCAAGCAAAGAACATATGTGGGAGGATCTATAGACATGCCAACAAATTACCTCATCTAAAATAGTCCAGCACCTCCTTGGCACACCCCTATTTGGAGTACCTTGCAACTGACAAATTGTTAAACATAGTTCTTTTATTGACAAACCACTTAACATAAGTGAGCCACATTGGTGAAGTGGGATTGTGTAAAGGGATGTCTTAATAATGTAAGCTCCCCTTCCAAACCTCTTCTAATTGTTTCACCATGCATTCTTAATACCAGTCCAGCATGATGCACTTGTGCCACCATCATGTCCTGATATTAACACATGATCTGTAGGTCCTTTCAGAACTCCACTAGCTATAACTCCAGCTTCAAACACAAGCTTCAAACTAATACGAGATCTTGGATTTGAATTATGAAATGACATAGGAGATATACTAGTAAGCTGCTCTCAAGGAAATCAAATTAGACACATAAAATAATAGCATGTGGAACTATAGTACCAACAGTATAGAGATACATCAAACTTAGAAATTTATCTTGAGAGCGTACCTTTAAATCATAGATTAATTTTGCAAGGTCCTCAATGGAATAAATATAGTGGTGTGGTGGCAAACTGACAAGTCCCACACCAAGAGTGGAATTTCTTATCACTACAATGTCACCTACTACTTTATGACCAAGAAGCTCACCACCCTCGCTTGATTTTTCTCCCTGTAAAAATGTGGAATGTCAAGGTTACAGACTTGCACAGAATAAGTCTTGTATAAGAAACAGTAACGTTATGCAAAACTTCCTAACTTGTGCCATCTTGATCGTAGCTCAATTGCATTTGTCAGATAGTAGCTTGTCACACCAAAATGACCACTTGCAACCTATTTAATTGCACTTTTTCTAGGATTTGGAGACCCATTTGGAAGCTCTTTCGAACGAGAGGCATTCTACCCACCTTCACCTGCATGTACAGAAAGATTAAGATAAACAGTTAGCAACCAAGACATGGATCAACACAAGGTCACCTGCAACCAAAGACTAGAGTAGACCACTGCAGCATAATAGAGCTGGCTTGAGTTTGATTTACCACCAATAGTGTTCATAGCCAATAGTGTTTTCATCAGAAGTGTCAACCTAGAAAATGCATCCAGGAGACTTTAGCAAACAATGATCACATTTAGATATTGTTCATTCTAGCAAGCTCAAACAATAGAAGACACAAACTAGAGATGGCAAAACATACATTAACAGAACCAATTATATGCGGTGCCACCAAATCTCTTTCTAGAATTGAATCCACAATCTCCTTCAAGATTATCTTTTGATTGCGCAGCTACTTTGAGTATGGATGAGCAACAACAAACTACATTTTAAATCGATCATCATCCACAACAACATGCTTTTCAAAGTCCACCAGAAGCATCATTCCTGATTAAGCCGTCCCTTCTTACTAACATCCTCAGGGGGGAATATCAACCACACCTGCTTCACTTGCCATAACCACATGACCACTGTGTCTCTCATAGTATCTTCCTGGATGAAGCCCATTTCGATCCAAAGTTGCACCAAGATACCAAACATCTATAACTATACCACTCAAAAGAACATTAGAGGCATCTCAAAACCTTCAACATAGCATACAACTAGATAAACTCAGATGTTCCATGCAAGCTATAAGAGCTGGCCCATCCCACAGCTCCATCAATGCAAAGAAGTACTCATACAAAGCCTTCTGATAAAGCTCCATGTTTGGGTCGTTTTGCCATGCCTCCAAAATCATCATCATTACGACTTCAGGGAGGCTTTGACCACTGCATACCAGCAATTCCAGTTGTTGAGAGTGGAAAAAAACTGAATTTTTGACTGAATTTTGTTATTTTTGAGGTTTGAATGGTTGATTTTTGATGGATTTTGAGTGATGTTTGGTTGTTTTTGGACGTTTTTGAGAGTGTTTTGGATTATATTTATTATGTTTTGGAATCTCATAATGATTCTTAGTGGAAATATGAAGCTCTGTGATGTTGTGATAGGTTCTGTTGAGGTTTTGATTGGTTCTGATACCTTCTTTTTAGCTTCTGTTTTATTGTGATTTTCTTCTGTATGAAGCATGGATTGATTATTGATGAAGGTTAAGGTCTTTTGAAAACTTCTTGAATAGTTTTTGATAGTTTGGAATAGTTTTAGTATGAGTTATGCGGGTTTGCTATCCTCTCATGACCTTCTATAACCCTCTGTAGACCTTCTGTAGAGCCTATGTCTCTGCTCTATTCTTGTTCATGTTCTGTTTTGTAGATCTTCTATAAGTGTTCTGTAGAATGTGTATATGACTTTGGGAAATTATTCTAAATTTTGGAAAGGATGAATGTAAGTTCAAAAGAGCTTTAAAAAATGGAAGAAGCAGCTACTGAAGATTGAAGTGACAGTGACAATAGTAAGCTACGAAGAGACACTGTAGTGGCTCTGGTGCCCTTTCATACCTCCCATACCTCTTGGGAGGTGCATCCATGACCTAATAAGGATTATTAAGTTCCGTTCTTGAGTATTTTAGTGAGGAGATGATGTATTATTGATAGAGAGAGAGAGAGAGAGAGAGAGAGAGTCAGAGATAGCCAATTCTATCAAAACAATTTGTTTGCCTATGAGAGATTGAGAGAGAAAGCTATGAAGACAATGAAGATGAATACTATGTGATTGATTTCCATTCAAAAATGGTGTATTCCTTTGTGTTCTTGTTTGTTATGATGGATTCTATGAGGATGTTGAAGATTATGGTTGATTCTATCAAATCCGTGGGAGATATCTACTATGATGTTGCATGAAGATTTGTTATTTTCCTTGTTGTGGTTCTCTAGAGAATGAAACAAAAGCTTTTTGTTTTCCTTGTTGTGGTTCTCTAAAGAATGAAACAAAATCTTTTTGATGTTACAAGATAGATTTTCTTGCAATAGAAACCCCTTTTCCTTGGTATCTCTCTTGGGGCTCTATGTTTCTGGTGTGCAACCAGGGAGACTTGCCATCAACAAGCATTAGAAGAGACTGAAAATGAAGGAAATGGCATTACAAGAAGATGAGAATTTAATGGATCCTTGCAAAGTTCCTTCTTCCACTGAAGAGTTGGAGATTCTTATTGCCAAAGCCACTTTCTATAAGAAGTTCACCCCACAATGGCGGAAACATATTACCATCATGATGCAAGCTCTATGTGGTGGACTATTTCCTCTTCCTGTTGAAGCAACAGAAACTTACATCTGGGTGGCAAATTATTTGGGAACAAACTAAAGGGTAGAGATAGAGAGAATGACCATCCATGGAATATTTGACATTCATTGAGAAGTTTCCAAAAATCATCAAGTGGGAGATCGTGAAGAAGCTTCAGGAGTCGTGGTCAGTTGGAGGTTCACAGAAACAATAAATAAAAGAGTTGGAATTTGTTTGTAGATGCTCAATAGCAAGATACGTGGGATGCTTGGTGGTCTGACAATATTCTATTTGTCCAATTAGCAACCCACTGGAAGTAGGTAGATAGAGTGTTCTTTAAAACATACACTATTGAAACCATCAAAAGCTGGCATTTTTATAATGATGGCACAACAACGATCCTAAGAAGAATGAGTATTGATACTTTTAGAATAGAATATCTCCCCCTCTGTAGTGGTTTGAAAGCCGAATTTAGAGATGTTGGCCCAGAGAATCCTCCAGAGATTGAAGCCCCTGTCTAATTCTATTATGTTGAGTACAGACTAACTGGTTGGAGTCAACCCCTTGATGAATGACACAATCAAGAGGCAAGCATTAGAACGAGTCCAGAGGTATGTGAGAAGAGAGAAAGAAAGAATCAAGGCTGAGAAGGAGCTTATAACAGAAGCCTCATGTAACGTGCGCGCCCCTCAAATCACGGGACACGTCTTAGCAGTCCATCGAGAGATCAATCTAGAAGATGCCGCCCGACACTCCCAAGGAATGACACGGAGTTTTCCAACTAGGGTCTCTCGAGTCTGCCCCACAACAGAACTTATTCGGCCGTTCCCACTAGGATCGACCTGAAGTCCAGGTTCCTAGCAGTCGAGTCTTCCTAACAGCCTTCTAGCGTCGGTCTACAGTTGCTCCACTTTGCGTAGATACAACTGGACCCAAGCAGACTCATACCGCACTTGATTCAAAGAGAATGGGAAACGAGAGGGATGCATTGCTCGACCTCTCTGCTCGTAGGGCATAGTCCCATTCCGGTCCCTAAAAAGGTATGAATCAGAATTCTAACCAACATTGTCTAGGGTCATCGTCTGTCCCTCCCTAACATTATTCGTTAACATTTCCTTTTGAGGAAATCTCTCGGCTAACCAAGACCACCCTTCCGTAGGATAGACCCATTGATCACATCCACCACGCTTCCCTTGGGGGTGGTTTTAGTTATCTAATTACCTACCACGTTATGTTTGACACATAAAAGCAACTTCCTTAATTAACCCGTTAGTCACAGGTTCCTTTACGTAATTTAGGGCATTGTCACGAAGACAAGATAAAACAAGATCAAACACTTCCTTAACTTATCTTAAGATTAATGTTTGCCTCCTACCCATACAGGAGAAATTAAGTATTCCTTTCTGTGTCCGCAGAAAAATCCATGAAAGTCTAAGAACCTGTTAGTATTCTAAATGGAAATTATCCCCAGGCCATTGGGCACTTCAAAAGGGTCTCATTTGATGCCTATACACATGCTTAGAGCTTGGTATTGAAGCCTTGAGCACTGACATTGACTTGGGTCTGATTTGGCACTATTTTGGGACTATTAAAACAGTCCATAGGAAGTTTATAATAGTGCTATACTGACACTTGATGTTTATGCTTGCCCGACATTACTATTTGATGCTTGGTTGGTCCTAGTTGATGCCTATTGATTCGAGGATGCATGCATATTGATTTGCCACCATTTTGGAGCTTATTTTAATGCTGAAATATTTAGTTTTGCACAGTGAATCTCTGCTGTATACAGTTGGGCTGAAGCTATTTAACTCATGCTTGGTTATGCTTATGCTATTCGGGCTATGTTTCGGGCATACATAGTGATGTATTGACATTTGGGGACTGACTTTGAGCTTGGCTTACACTCTGGATCACTGGTTGAGCTTGATCTCGCTTTGGAAAGCATTTGGATGCTCCGTCTTTGATGCACTTGTGGCATGCTTTGGTCTATGCTTGACAACCTTGACCGCAATTACGGGTTATGTCACCTATGCATCCTAGTTACATTGTTTGGAGCCCCTTGCTACTGGAGCTTTGTCTTGGCTTAACTTTGGACTCCCGGGGCTTACTTAGGCTATTTATTGGCTTTCCATTGTTTATTTTGGGATGTACTTGATGTCTATGGTTGCTACATATGGATGCTCTACTGCCTACATGTTTAAGATGTATCATTGATGCTTGATCTTGGACACTTGTCATTGGTGCTTGTACATGCTTTGTTCAAGATTTTTTGCTTGATAATTATGGCTTTTATGCCAATGGGAGCGTCTTTGGATACTTGACAAATATTAAGCAGGTGGTCTATGCTATTTGAGCTTTTGAGACTATTTGGGATTTCTTACCCTTTGGAATGATGCATGGTTCATATGTCTTGGTTCCTTCCGATGCTTATGAGTTGACTCTTTGACTCGAGTCCCTTTCCTTGTGAACTAACACCTACTTGTGTCAAGACTTGGTAGTGGCAAGCACACTTTGCTCCATTGATTGGGGGTGTGTCTACTTCATGATATGTTTGGGTGTTGGATTCATGCTTATCGACTGTCATATGCCTATATTATGCCCGCATGATGTTGGTTATGTTCTTGGCAGTATATGATTGACTTGGGATCTGCTTCTGGCACAATTAGTTCTCATTTATTGAAATCTGTCATTTATTACAGCAAGCTGAAATCTGTAGATTTTGAGCACTTCTATGAGGGTAATGCTTTCTATTTTATGTTATCTTGGTCATATTTGGTGGACAGGTGCTTCTCTTGGTGAAATCCACTCTTTCAGCCAGTTTTAGCAGTGGCTTTAGTGCATTTTCTGCTAATTACAGCAACCTGCAATTTTACTATTTTGCATTGATTTGGGATAGTATGGCTGATCATTTAAAAGATACAGCTCTCTTTAACATTGTCCAGTTGGATGGTACCAACTATGGGTATTGGAAGTCCCAAATATGACAGGTTTTGGTGCAGAAATTGCAGATTAAACCCTTGCATTTCAAAGGTGTCAAACCTGAGGATATGGATGATGATGTTTGGATGCAAGTTGATGAGCTATGCAAGTCTACCATTATTTTGTCACTTTCAGAAGAGGTCCATCATAATGTTGTTGAAGATGAGAATCAAAGTGCATGGGATCTATGGGAGAAGATTCAGGAGCTCTATGTGCAGTAGAGTCCTGCGTCACAAATGTATATGGCTGAAGCAATTAATGGACCTTCGCATGAAGGAGGGGTCATCCCTATCATCTCATTTTAGTCCGTTTCATGCTATCATGAAGAATCTGTTGTCACAGGGTATTGAGTTCAACGATAACTTCCATCCATTATTTCTGCTTGGCACCCTTCCTAAATCATGGGATGTATTCTGTACTACCATATGCATGCACAAGCTTGATGGGTTGAAAATCAAAGATGTTGAGAGTGCTTTATTGACTGAGGAAATCAACAGGAGAAACAATGATGCTTCCCGCTCTTCACATGAATTGACCGTTAGAGGTGGTAGAAATGGCAGGCATGATAATGATCATAAGAGCATGGACTCTTAGAAGTCCAGGTCCAAGTCACGTGGTCGCAGTAAGTCCCGTGGATGGAAGTCTGATCTTACCTATCATTATTGTGGGAAACCAGGACATATTAGGCCATATTTCCATAAACTGTGCGATGATAAGTGCAAGAAAAAGGAAAAAGAAAAAGTGTAGGAAAAGTCTTCTGAGCACAGTATTGTACCTACAAAGTCCAATGTGAAGATAAAAGAGGTTAGTTTCATACAGGCCATTGATTCAAATGATGATTACATACTTGCAGCTTCTTCATGCAATGCCTTACAGACTTCGAAGATACACTCCATGTATGGGCAGTGTTGGCTCTTGGATTCGGGTGCATCCTTTCATGTGACACCCTGTAGAGATTGGTTTCATACCTATCGTACCATGTCTGGTTCTATGCGTCTTAGTGATGAAAGGTCTCTTGATGTTGTGGGCATTGGAGATGTTAGGTTGCAGTTTCCTTTTGGCAGCTCTTTTGTTTTGCATGATGTGTGCCATGTACCTACATTGACTCGTAGCCTTATCTCAACTGGACAACATGATGATGCAGGGTATTTTGTGTCTTTTTGAGACTCTGCATGGAAGATTCCTCGTGGCAGGCTGGTACTTGCAAGAGGTGCTAAGTCTGGCAGCCTTTATCCCTTACTTGTATCTAGTGCTACATTGGATCATGTTTTGTCTGTGGGTTCTGTTCCCCATGTATCCCTTTGGCATGCTCGTTTGGGGCATATGTCTCTTAAAGGAATGAAAATGCTCCTTACTTTGCAGTATCTTTTGCCTTTTGACTCTTCGCATTTTGATTCTTGTGATCATTGTTTATATGGCAGATAGACTAGAAATACGCATAAAAATTTTGGTAAGAAACTCATGGGTGAGCCCTTGGCTCTTGTGCACTCAGATGTATGTGGACCCATGCCTTATCATTCACTTGGTGGGGCAAAGTACTTTGTTACTTTCATAGATGATTACTTAGGTAAGGTTTGGGTTTATCCCATAAAGAGAAAATCCGATGTCTTAGACACATTTCAGCATTGGCTTGCATTGGCAGAGAACCAGTCTAGGAAAAGGCTCAAATGCCTAAGGTCCGATAATGGGGGTGAGTATGTATCACGTGCTTTTGAGTAGTTTTGTGATGAGCGGGGTATTAAGAGTCAATTGACCACCCCTTACACCCCACCTCAGAATGGTATGGCTGAACGCATGAATAGGACGATTCAAGAAAGGGTCCGTAGAATGCTTAGCCAAGCTGGCTTACCCCAGCACTTTTGGGTTGAGGTAGTTACTACTGCAGTGCATCTCATTAACAGGTCGCCTAGCAGTGCATTAACTTTCAGGTTGTAGAGGAGATATGGGTAGGCAAATCCCCCTCTTATGATCATTTGCATGTCTTTGGCTGTGAGGCATTCTGCCATGTGCCCAAGGATAAACGCAATAAGATAGATCCTAAGAGTATCAAATGCATTTTCATTGGCTATGGAGATGCAGAAGAGATGGGTTATCATCTATGGGATCTACAGGCACGAAAAGTGATCCAGAGCCATGATGTCATCTTTCATAAGGACAAAATGCATATGCAGCTTGTAAAAGTGGTTGAGGTACGCAGAGTTATCTTTCAGGAGGAGCCCCCTGCTCCCGTTCAGCCCACTCCTTGACCAGCTAGACATCGTGCAACATCACCTGATGCTTATGGCCTAGATGTTAGACATGCTGATGTTAGACAGGATGTCGGTCACAGTAGAGCCTGGATTGAGGCATTCTACTAGAGATAGACGACCTCCTGACCGTTTCGCGCCCTCTATGGATTATGTACTGGTTACAGATATAGGAGAGCCTCTCACTTATGATGAGGCTATGCACTAAGGTGATTGTCACTCTTGGGAGAGGGCTATGCAGTTTGAGCTTGACTCATTGTATAAGAATCAGACTTGGAATTTGGTTTCCTTGCCTCAAGGTAAGAAGGCTTTGCCATGTAAGTGGGTGTACAAGCTGAAAAGTACCCTTGGACACCCCAAGCCAGCATACAAGGCTTGATTGGTTGCTAAGGGTTTTAAGCAGGAGCATGGTGTTGACTTTGATAAAGTCTTTTCTCCTGTGGTCAAGATGACCACCCTATGCTTAGACTTGGCCTTGTTTGCACAACTTGACCTAAACTTGTACCAAATGGATGTCAAGATAGATTTTTTACATGGGGACTTGCATGATGAGATTTACGAGGAGTAACCTAAGGGCTTTGTAGACCTTGGCAGGGAACACCTAGTGTGCAAGCTAAAGAAGAGTCTATATGGCTTGAAGTAGGCATCTAGGGAATGGTACCATAAGTTTGATGCATTCATACAGTCACAAGGCTATAGCTGTAGTGATATGGATCTGTGCTTGTACACGAAGAAAGTCCATGACGGTTCTTTACAGATTTTTGTACTCTATGTGGATGACATGCTTTTAGTAGGGACAACTCATGAGGAGCTTGATGCTCTTAAGGCTCAGCTCAAGAAGAGCTTTGAGATGAAAGATCTGGGATAAGCCTCTCATATACTTGGTATGCGCATCACATGTGATAGATCTCAGGGACTCCTCTATTCGTCACAGAGAGAGTACGTACATAAAGTCCTTGAGTGCTTGCACATGCAGGATGTTAAGCCTATTGGCTATCCATTACCTTCTCATGTTAAGGTTTCACAGGCCGATTGTGCGAAAAAAGATGAGCAAAGGGCCAAGCAAAGGGCCAAGATGGCCAAGATTCCCTATGCATCAGCCGTGGAAAGTCTTATGTATGCCCTGATAGCCACCCATCCAGGTATTGCTTTTGTAGTTAGCGTTGTGGCACGTTATATGGCTACACCTGGCAAGAAATATTGGTATGCTATGAAGGGTATCACGAGGTATCTGAAAGGCACAGCAGATATGTGTCTTTGTTATGGCAGCTAGGATAGAGGAGTCGTGGGGTACACTGACTCTGATTATGTAGGACATGTAGATAGTAGGAAGTCCACTTCTGGCTATGTGTTCACTTATGCTGGAGGGACTATCTCTTGGATGTCCAGGGAGAATAAGTGTACGACCCTTTCTACTACATAGGCCAAGTATATTGCAGCCACAGAGGCTTGCAAAGAGGCTATCTACTTAGGCCGTTTGATTACAGACCTTGGTGTGACAGATGCTATGCCTACACTACATTCGGATTCTATGAGTGCCATTCAGTTGGCCAAGAATCCAGTCTTCCATGCGAAGACAAAACATATTGAGGTGAGGTATCACTTCATTTGCGAGGTCATTGAGGACAAGTCTATTGATCTTGTCAAGATTCCGACTGAGGAGAATCTTGTAGACTTGCTCATGAAGAGCCTCATTACTGAGCGCTTTGCCTTCCTCAAGAGATTGATGGGCATTGGATGAGATGATGTCTTTTTCCTCATCCTACTGTACATGTATACATGTTGTACTGTCTTTTCTTTTTTCTCTCTCTCACTGGGGTAGATTCGCCTTTAAGTGGGAGGTTGTTGGGGGTAAAGGCACCTCCACCTAGCCGCTCCTGTATTACTACATTGACAGTACCCACCATTGCATAATACAGGTGGCAAGTTCCCGTCATAGTCACTTATTCTTTATTCTTTTAGTGACAGTTTGAATAAAGAAAGGCACGGCCGCACATTGTGGTTGTTGGAGTTCCCATTTCTTGTCTCTCTCTCTTTCTTGCTCTTGCTCTCCCGCCATAGCTCTCGCGTGCAAGCTTTGATCCTTCTCACCTTGCACGCAGGACCAGAGGTCTAGGAAATAGAGGATACAGAAGTCCCTCCTCATGAAGATGAAGTGCATATGTTGCCACTCATGGAAGAAAAAGGGAAGATAAAAGTGGGTGTGGCCCCATTTCCCAATCTATTGGAAAAGCCTATGGATCCTATCAAAGAGTATGATTTGGTCAAAGACCTAGACACCTTTAAAGCAAACCTAACTTTTCGACACTTGCTGATGCTATCTCCCAGTTGTCAAAAAGATTCAAAAGCATCTTGATAAAAAGACGTGGCCTAAGATGTCTCCTCCAACAACAACAAAGTCCAACAGAGCCTCGGAACCTATGAAGGAAATAGATGTGGCTAACACCTTCCTAGATCCTGGAATCCCAGAGACTAGTGTATGGATAGAAGGATGCTTTATTTTAGATGCATTGATTGATGGAGGCTCATCAGTAAACATAATGATGGATGAGACAATGAATGATCTAGGTTTACAAGGAATGCAACCTACCCAGTGCCTTATCAGATTGGCAGACCAAAGCAAAATTAAACCATTGGGCATCCTTCCATATGCAAAAACAACCATTGCAAGAAGAGACTATTGGCTGAAATATTTGGTGGTCAAACCAAATTCTTATGAGACCTCGTATCCTCTGCTATTGGGAAGACCTTGGCTTTTTGAAGCAAGAGCCAAGACAGACTGGTTCAAAGGAACCCTAACCCTAGGCAGAGAAACCCATAAAGTGGTGTTGAAATTGTATGGATCACCAAAAATCAATGGATCCACATCCATCGAGGTCACAACAGACTCCTCCAATGAAGTAATAGATGGTACATCAGGAGATGAAGAGGCTATTAGACATATCTTTTCCAAGAAAACAAAGGCACATTCCCTAACAGTGGGCAATGTAAGCCAACTACCAAAGGAAGCAAAGTCATTGTCCATGGGAGAATACCTCCTGCCTCAACTCGAAATGACTACTGAAATCACCTCTGACAGCGAGATAGAAGCATGGACGTACTGCTCTCCATGTTACATGGCAGTCACAAAGGCGAAGCCAGAGACAGAAGCAGAAGCAGACGCAAACGTAGAGGTAGAAGATTTGTTCTTCTCCTACAGAGCCTCTACAGAAGTAGAGACAAAGTCTCCAGAGAAAGAGGATGAAAATGATGAGGAAGAAAACAAAGCAGGTTATGAAAGTATAGATGAAGATGTTCCTCTGATAGTGCATGATCTTGTTGATGTCCCTATAGGGACCTCGGAGGCCGAAGATCTCGGGGTGTTGGATGGAATGACCATGGTTCCATTTGGGTTGACCAATGGACCACAAAATCTACATAAGCAATGGATCAAAGGTATAAAAAATAAGTTCACCAATGGCTCTTGTCGCCCTGACCAGTCATTCTGGAGAAAAGAGAATGATGATGCCCCTTGTCAATAGAAGCCAGAGCCATCAAAGCCACAACCTTATAGAAGGTCCATACTATGTGACATTCTTGGACGCATCCTTTGAAGATCAATCCCTAAGTCCAGAAGAAATCACCACTCACGTAGGAGGACACTGGTTCTAGTGGAACATTAGACGATGACACTACTCTCTTGAAGGAGTGAGACCTCTATCCAGAAGCAATCCATGGGACATTTATCCGCGAAGTGGAAGGTGAAAGGTAAGTTATGTTATTGGATACTGACGGTACTGAACGTCACCTGAAAGTGGGTCTCAATCTTCCGGAAGAAAAACTAGTGGTCCTGCGAGACTTACTAAAGGAGAACTTAGACGTGTTTGCTTGGTCATATAAAGATCTAAAGAGGATTGATCCCACGGTATGCCAACATCACATTGACCTAGAGCCTGATGCCAAATGTATAAGGCAAAGACAACAGCATATGAATCCTAGTTATTCTACTCTAGTAAAGATTGAATTACTGAAGCATCTTGAAGCCGAGTTTATTTATCCCGTGGCTAATTGTGAATGGGTTTCTCCCGTTGTGGTTGTACCCAAGAAGAACGGGAAACTTTGAATATGTGTGGACTTTCGAAAGCTCAACTCAAAGACAAAGAATGATCATTTTCCTATCCCTTTCACAGACCAACTGTTGAACACAGTGGCAGGCCATGAGCTCTATTCCCTCTTGGATGGATTCAACGGATAGAAACAAGTCCAAATCGCAGAAGAGGACCAATCCAAAACACTTTTGTGCACTGCACTACAAGGCTCCCTAGCCTTCCTCCTTGCACCTATACCAGATGGGTGGAACGCATGAATGCACCATCAATTGTGCACACTGGCATACTCCCTCCCAATTACTTTTCCCTTGTTCAGTTCTACACCGGCCGTGAGCTATAGGATTTTATGCTTATTCATTGAGCGATGTGCGTCATGGGGAGAGCGATTATTCTATCATCCTCTTGAGTGCCCGTGAGCTAAGAGTTCTATTCTTCATCATTGACCCTTGAATTGATGGACTCTATCAACAAAGCTACCTCCTTGGGTGTTGTTGAATGGTCCCTGCCACGCTAGATGTGTTTTGTGGCGCGTCCTGCTCCCTCTTGCCACCTGACGATGGCTTCAATCTTTCTGTATCAACAACGACAGTTCCCTTCAACCATCTACGCAATGGGCCAAGTATTCCTAAGTCTACTTTTCTGTTTGCAAGTGTATGTTATGTCTTAAGTGTGGGGATGCAGCATCTAGTCGGTTGACAAGTTTGTGGCCGTTTCAATCAATCTACTCTAACCAGTAATGTCTTAAGTGTGGGGACATGTCCCTATGCGTCTGATGTGCATACCCCCTACATATGTCATTACTCAATCATGCAAGTCTACCCCATACTACTTCTGCCCTGATAGGGTCTCTTCCTCACCCACTCGTACCCCCTATCATCAAGGTTGTTTTCCTTATGGTTGCTTTTCTTGTGTACTTTTTCCCTTTTCTATGTGAACATCCCCTGTGTTCACCAAACTCCCAATCCAATTTTATAGTCCTATTCGTCCCTTTGAATGCCACACTTTTCCTTTTTACATCCCCATGTTCCGGTTTATCCTTTTTGCGTTATTAATTTTTAAAGCTTTTCCCGCACAATTGGATGTATTTCCATGCGACCGCACTCTTATCGCTTCAGAACAGTGATCTAACATACCAACCATGTCCTATAGGATATTTTCTCTTTTAATCACCTATCATTTTGATGTACGGTTTGTCCATACTTAATTTTTGTGTGGTTTTGTGCCTTTTTCGCGTATGTTTTTTATCTTTTTCCATGTGAACATGCCCTATTCTCCTCCGAATTCAATTCCGACTGGATGACCTTGTCCGTCCAAACTTTCTACACAATTCTCATTTTTCCTCCACCATGTTTCAACCTCTCAATTTTTGTTATTACTTTTTATTGGTGTTATCGAGCTCCATTTTATTGTTTTTTCCGTGTGAACGCCTCTTAACCCTCTCCAAACTAAACCTTGATGTGACAGCCTTGAAGATTCTATATGTTCTAACATTTTTTCTTTTACCTACCCTCCCTTCCGGTGCCCAGATCATTCGCTATTTATTTCTGAATCTCGTATCGGGGTTGATTTTTGGGTTTTTTCCATGTGAACAGGTATTATCTCCATCAAAATTGTGTTCTGACATGCTAGGTCTTTCCGGTATAACTTTTCCCACCATTTTCTTTTTTTCCATGTTTCATTTTGGCGAATGGATTCTTTGATATTAATTGTCGTGTGGGTTTTTGGGCCTTTTTTTTGCCTGTTTCCATGGGAACGCCCTCATTTGATCCCTGACATCCCATTGTACTTTTCCACAATCTCCCCCTCGCATTCTGACCTAGTTTTACTTTTTATGGCATTGCGTTCTAACGCATGGTTTGTGCATTCTTCATTTTTCTTTGTTTTGATGTGTTCTCGCGTACCTTGCCTCACGTGTGAATGCGCACATTTTTGAATTTACACGCCTCCAAACGCCCCGTTCTCTTCACGCCCTTTTATCTCCGCATCCCGGCCGTGTTCCATCCTATCCCTACAAATCCCCCCCCGGTGCATATGCATGGGAAGGGAGCGCACTCCCTTTCTTTTGGCCTTTTCTTTTATTTTCATTTCCTTTTTTTTTAAAAATAACGAGAAACAAAAAAAAGAAAAAGAAAACACCAAAAACACAACCACACCAACCTTTTTTTAAAAAAAACACAATACAACCCAAAAAAACAAATAAAACACTTCCAAACAACAACCAAACAAAAAATGAAAAAACAAACCCAAAAAAAAAACCATTTTTTAAAAAACAATAAAAGCATACAAAAATATAATTATTTTATTTTTAAAAAAACCATCACTTTACACACCTCTTAAAAAAAATCAAACCAACAAAATAAGCATACACCAAATTAATTTCGAAACATAAATAAACAAAAAAAACAAAAAAACACACAAAAAAACCAAAATAAATAAATAAAATAAACCAACACAACCACACACAACAAACAAAAAAACACAAAAAGAAACAAAAATTCCCAAAAAAAATCAAAAATAAAAAACAACAACTGTCGTCTTCTTCATCTTCGTCTTCTTCCTCTGGTCACCTCCCCCACCTCGTCTTCTTCCTCTGTCACTCTCCTTCTCAATGACCCCGCCCGCCTCCTCTGCGATCACCTCCTCACCCGTCGCCTTGTCCACCCCATCTGCCTTCTCCTTGGCCTCGCCCACCCTGCCTGTCGCCTCGTCCACCTTGCTCGCCTCCTCATCGGCCTCGCCCACCCCGCACGTCGCCTCGCCCAATTGCCCGCCCGCTCCTCGCTCACGTCGCACGCCTCCTCATCAGTCTCACCCAACCCACCCATCGCCTCGTCCACGTCGCCCACCTCCTCATCGGCCTCGCCCACCCCGCCTGCTCCTCGCTCCTGTCGCCCACCGTGTGGCCTCCTACCCTGCCCCCTCTGGCCTCTTCCCCCACCTCTGTGGCTACCCTCTACCTTCTCTCCCACCTCTCCTCGCTCTCTCGTCCAATTGGCCCCCCCGCCAACTTTATCCCCCCCTCGCCCCCCCCAACCACATTTACCCACCCCCCAAATTGGCTCCCCATCCCCCATATTGGCCCCCCACCCACTAAATTTACCCCCTTGATACATTCACCCCCCCACCACATTTACCCCCCCCCACCCCCCAAATTGGCCCTCCAACCCCTAAATTGGTCTCCCCACCCACTAAATTTTCCACCCCCCCCCTCTACATTTGGCCCCCTTCTAAACCCACCCTCTTACCCCCCGTTCTAAGCCCCCTTGCCATGCCCTTCCTAAGTCCGCCCCACCTCCCCTTTCCCCCCATGGCCTCATAGCCCTCGTCCCCCCCCCCCCCCCCCCCCCCGAGCCCTACACGCACATCGTGGGATCATCACGCGTGGGCACTATGGCGTGCTTGAGAGTTCGTGAGCTGCCCGCGACGAGTGTTCACATGTGACGACGCACATTCGGCTTGTACCTCTGGTAGTGCGTGCTCAATGGTTTCCACGCAGCTGTTCACACACAGCCCGTGTACCTATTTTTAATTTCAAAACTCAATTAAAAACTCGAGAAAACACCTAAAATACTAAAAATTTCTAAAAAAAATATTTAAAAATTCAATTCAAAAACAAAAAATAGCTAAAAAATCCTTTATCAAATTGAGAATTTTTTGGATTTATTTTTCTAGTTGAAATGCAAAAAAAAAAATTGAAATAAATTACAAATATTAAAAATACTTCAAAATCCCTTGAAAATTGAACAAAATTCATTAAAAGTCAATTAAAAAAAATCATAAATAATTTCAAAAAAAAAAAATTCCACCAACTTATCTAAATATTTCTAAAATCTTTCATACGCAGAAAATGCTTTATCAAATAGTCCAACTATTATTTTAAGGCAAAAATGCTAAATTCAATACCTAGATTCATGGAAAAAATATTTTTAATTAAAAAAATAAGCTAAAAAATACTAGATAAATCCAGAAACATTGTTGAAACTGGATGGTCTAGTTTCCACTCATGGTGGGTTGTTGAAACCTCACTATAAAAATTTACAATATATTCATGTATCTCATTTATCCCATTTTAATCATGTGTATTAAAAACAAACAAATAAACATCGGATACCACCTCTAAAATACATTTTTAGAAAATAAAAAATAAAAATATAACCTGACAACATAATCAACAAAAAAAAATCACACACACCAAATAAATATACTTCCACTAACCTTACCTTGATGTGTCACATCATTTTCAGTTCATGGTTTTTTTTCTTTTTGGACTGTTGACTTGCATATTGGGATTGAGACATGCGCATTCCATTTCATTGTATACACACATACCCACTTCCAAATACTTTTTTTCCCCCCTTCCTATTTTTTATTTTTCGCTACCGTAAAATTCACGATGAATTCTTAAAATGAATCCTAAACACCACCATGGCACACGCGCTTATGCCAAATACATATTTTTCTAATAAATTAAAATAAACCCGCCGTTCACTTTGCACATGCTACATGTGCTTTAGAGGCACCTTAATTATAAATAAAAATGAACCAGCCATCACAAAAATGTACACGCTGAAAAAGAATAGCGCTTTAGACACATCAAATTTTTAATCAATGAATATGCATTTAGAGACCTAAGTCTAGGTATCGAAGTCCGGGATTCGTTAAAAGGACTATTTCACATTAATAAATTGTAACTAACAATTTAGAAATGAACCACTGTTTTCTTATTAAAGTTTACAAACTAATAAAATTTCAACCATTGTTAATAATTTATTAAAACGAACCCTTCACTAAAATCATTTGCCTCACTGCACTTTTTGTCATTTTCAATAAATGCACTTTGTGGAATGGGTATATGCAGTCTTTCAAACTGTCATTCCTTATAGAAGTTCTGGTTATGTCGTGAGAGGGTTATTGAGGTATTATAGTTTGATTGTATGATAGGATTACAGATGTGGTCTATAGTTTTCTTTTCTGCCTCATACAGGGTCTCAGGTGTATGTTTGTTGCATAGTATGAAGCTTTCGGTCGCATATGTGTAGGGGTCATGCCAAAAAAAATTTAGAATGTGAAATGTCGGTTAGTCATGCTTGTGTGTGCTTATTCTAGTCGATTTCTTTTTTATAGATATTCTATTTTTTTGTAGGCATTCACTGTGATTGTCTCTGTGTGTGGTGTGTGTGTATATTCCATCTGAATGGCACCTCAAGCTCCTCCTCCTATTCAGTATGTCCCATTAATTAGTAGGGATTATTCTTCCCTACTGTCTTTTGAGCCTATTGCAAAAGCTAGCCTTACATCTTTTGTGGCTGCTTCACTCCCTCTGATTCCAGACAATCCAGATCTTTGTGATGAGTTTCTCGCGTCATATAGTAAGAAATCGGGCTTGGCTCATGGTACTTCCATGGTCGTGACACATAAAGGGTTGGGGAAGGCTTTGTCTCTTCCTTACAAAGGAGAACCCTTTGTCACAGTGCCAGACAGTTATTCTCAAATAAAAAGATTCTCAAGTTGTTACAAAAGTAGACTAAAGAGGTCCTTGATGTCAAGAAGAAGGTGAGTAACACTTTAGAAGTGTCTTTCTCAATGATCACTAATCCTCTCTGGAAGCTAGTCTGCCAATTTCTCCAGGACAGGTTCAAGCCTGCCAAGACACCATCTCACTATTTGTCCAAGGAGCTCTTCATAGCTTCTAGGATGGTTTTAAAAGGGGTTTCCATTGACTGGAGTACTTACCTTCTTACGAATATGGACCAGCATTTTGTCAAGTTGACTAGAGGGAATGTTACCAATGTAACATATGGTTCATATTTATATGCTTTCTTGGTATATTCAGGCCTTAATAAGGGTGTTTTACCTCCTTGTCCATTTGATCCAGTCTCTCTCCCTCCACCTTTAGAAGATTTAGAACCCATTGACATAGAGGATATTGACTCCCCTCCTCCGTTGGTCATTCAACGGAAGCACTTGAAGCGTGTAGTAGAGACAATTCCACCAGTCATTCCTTCACTGTCAGTTCATGCTACCTATGGAAGTGACCGCCCTGCCTACCTCACATGCAACAACTTATTCAGGGCACATCGAGAGGGTTCTTTGGATATATCAGTTCCTTCGTTGAACAACTTAGTGATAGGGGATGCCATTCATTTCCTTTGTAATGACATCCAGAAGTCTATTGAACTCTCAATGACAGCTTGTGCTCAACACTCATATGCTTCTTTCTATGAAGAATAGATGCAATCCAAAGACCAGATGCATAAGAAAACCACAGAGCTAGCCTCTGCTAAAGACACTCTTTTCGATCTGTTTAAGAAAATGAAGTAGTATACACAAATGATTGAGACCCAAAGAAAGGAAATATCTTCTTTGAAAACTCAGTTAGCAGAAGCTCAGTCAGAGGTCACTAGACCTTCGGAAGAGAAATAGAAAATTTCCAAAGAAGCTCAAGAGTTTAAGACTCTTTTGGATACAAAACTCTCAGCTTTACAGATTTCTCACAATATAGTGGGATCCCAAGCTTCCCAAAATAAATAGTTGAAGGACCAACTGGTGCAGTCACGGTCCATCCCTCCAAGTCTCACTGTCCCCATGATTCCTTCTATATCTCAGCAGGACTTGGTAGTTCTCTAGAGACATGCCACATTATGTCCATTGTTTCAAGATAAAGTGGAAAGATTGCAGTCCAGGATGGATTTGTTATGGTCTACATTTGAGTAATTTCAGGAGTATGTTCCTCTCGACTATTTCTTTTTTATCCACTATCAGTTGCAGAAGTTGGCCTTTTATATTAAGCTCTCAACGATGGATCTCCCTCTTCCAAAGATGGTTGGAGTGGAGCTTGGTCTTGTGATTTACTGATAGAAGTTGTCTGTATGGTCTTTGAAGATTCTATGATGACGAATACCATGTTTCTGTCTTATATGTATCTACGAGGTGATCGGCTAATTCCAAATGATGTAGATCTGGCTTGGTATGTAGGGTATGTGGTCTTGCAAGTTACCTTATATATCAATCATTTGGAGTTGAGGATAAATGAAATGTTCCAGTGTTATTCTTCTAAAGTGGCTACTTGCCCTGACACTTTATGGCATTCAATGATTGATTCTGTAGTCTTGAACCAATGACAAAATACAACCTCTACTCATGTGCAGAACACTAACCAACTGAGGGTGGATCTTTTAGCTTACCTTTCCAAGAACCATCCAATTGATTCATCCTTCTTTGATGCCTACCATCGATGATCTGTTTTAGGTCCCTCTGTTTCTAGCTTATTGTATTATCAAAAAATGGCCCATTGCTATGATGTTATTTTTCCCTTTATCAATCCAACTCAGCAGCTATCTTACCTCTCCTTTTCCAACCTCAGGGTTTTCCTCAAATTCTAATCTTTACCTATTATTCTTTTATTGAAGATCGAGTGTTTTCTCCTTCACCGCCTTGTTCTTCCCCATCTATCCATATACCTTCTACTTTTCCTATTGATCAATTAACACCTTTCTTAACTGATTTGCCTAAATTTTCAGCTAATCCTTCTTTAGCTTATTCCTCATTTTATGATTTTTCGTACCCATCGCTTCATCCTCTTTTACTCATTCCTCTTCCATCTCCTACCACTTCTATTTTTCAACCCCCTCAGTAGTTGATTAGTGGGTATGAAGGATTTGATCAACAAATTCCAAGAAGCACTACAAGGATATCAGGCCATAGCGACACATTAGCGATGACAAATAGCAGCGTCACTATTAGCGTCGCATTTGCAGCGCTAATAGCGACGCGCGATGCTAATAGCGACGCAATTAGCGATGGTACCCAAAGCAAAAAAATGTGGGCCGAAACCCGAGCGTGCTACATTTTGCGCATTCACGAAAGAGAGCGAGAGGGAGAGCAAGAGAGAGAGCGATCGTCTTGTTGAGAGGGAGAGAAAGAGAGAAAGAAGGCTTCTCATCGCCACCGCCACCACCATCGCCGCCACTGCCGCCTATTCGCGAAGAAGAGGAGGAGGTGTACGGAGGGCGAAGGGGAGCCGTCGTCGCGAAGAGGAGCCGCTAAACCCTTCTTCGTGAGTGCATTCTCTCTCTCTTTTACTTGTTTTTTGTATAATTTGTGTGTACTGAGAGAGGGAGAGGAACTGAGAGAGAAAGAGAGGGAGGGAGAGGAAATGAGAGAGGGAGAGGGAGAGGGAGGAAATGGGAGAGGGAGGGGCGGGAAATAAGAGAGGGAAAGGGAGGGAGAGAGAGAGAAAGAGAAAGAGAGGGAGAGGGAGAGGGGGAGGGGGAGGAAATGGAAAAGGAAGAGGAAGGGAGAGGGAGAGGGAGAGGGAGGGAGAGAGAAAGAGAGGGGGAGGGAGAGGAAATGATAGAGAGAGAGGGAGAGGGAGACATTAAACATAATAGGGAAATGAGAGAGGGAGAGGGAGAGAGAGAGGGAGGGAGACATTAAACATAATAGGAAAATGAGAGAGAGGGAGAGGGAGAGGAAGGAAATGAGAGAGGGAGAGGGAGAGAGAGAGAGAGAGAGAGAAAGAGAGGGAGAAGGAGAAGGAGAGGGGGAGGAAATGGGAAAAGAAGAGGGAGGGAGACATTAAACATATTAGGAAAATGAGAGAGAGGGAGAGGGAGAGGGAGGAAATGAGAGAGGGAGAGAGAGGGGGAGGGAGAGGGAGGGAGAGGGAGAGGGAGACATTAAACATAATAGGGAAATGAGAGAGGAAGAGGGAGAGGGAGAGGGAGGGAGACATTAAACATAATAGGAAAATGAGAGAGAGAGAGGGAGGGAGAAGAAATGAGAGAGGGAGAGGAAGAGAGCAAAAGGAAATGAGAGAGGGAGGAGAGAGAAAAAAATGAGAAAATGAGAGGAGAGAGAAAAAGAGAGAAAATATGTTAAACATAATAGGAAAAGAGAGAAAGAGAGGGTGAGGGTGAGGGTGAGGGTGAGGGAGGGTGAGGAAATGAGAGAGGGAGAGGAAGAGAGAAAAGGAAATGAGAGAGTGAGAGAAGAGAGAAAAAGAAATGAGAGAGAGAGAGAGGAGAGAGAGAGAGGAGAGAGAAAAATCATTAAACCTAATAGGGAAAGAGAGAAAGAGAGGGTGAGGGTGAGGGAGGGAGAGGAAATGAGAGAGGGAGAGAAAGAGAGAAAAGGAAATGAGAGAGGGAGACGAGAGAGAAAAAGAGAGAAAATCATTAAACCTAATAGGGAAAGAGAGAAAGAGAGGGTGAGGGTGAGGGAGGGAGAGGAAATGAGAGAGGGAGAGAAAGAGAGAAAAGTAAATAAGACCTTACAATAAGCTCATCCTAGGCTCATAGGGGTTAGGCCGATCCTCAAAACCTAAGGGATATATGGCTAGAGAACCCTAGCACACTTGCGCCTCCTAGCATAATGTTCTTCCTACAAAGAGAGCTCTCATACATGGGGCTTGTCCTAGCCTCCATCATGCAAGTATAAAACAAAGGCAATCAGCCTATCACTTAGAAAAACATTCATTTTTCATAACGTAAATCCAAAAACAACTTTGGATATTTCTTAAAAATCAATCTCTTCTTAAAAAGACAAATACAAAAAACTAGAACAGCATCATTCATATGCTTTGCAAAACTAAAAGAGCATCACCACAAGATCTCTTAGGAAACTCATCTTCAACTATCAATTTTAATTAAAAAATATAATATAAAATCACTTGTAAGGAAGGATACTTTTTTATCATTAACCCTTTCTGCTCTAACAAGCATATATGTTAGAGCATAATTTCTGCTCTAACAAGCATATATTTGAGCATAATAGCTATTTTAAGGTTTATTCCATGAGTATTAGTAGTATATATGCAACCATCAATCTAGAGATCATGCTTTGGTATCTATGGAGATCCCAATCTCATGCCCTCATAGAGATTGTAGTGTGCAATACTATGGAGAGAAGATGGGTGAGTTGTAAATGGTAAAGGAGAATTCTATTGATGATGGAGAAAAGATGAGGTAAATTGCCAATTCTATTCTTAGTGAGTGCAACCTACCCATAGTATGGCATCCATGACTGATTGAAATCAGTAAGACTTTGAAATCCTACCTTGAGTATTATAACTATTGTTTTGTGGTGGATTTTCTTGCCATAATTCAATGTCAATTTATGCTTGTGTTTTCCACGGTGTGTTGACTATGGGTGTCAAATGCTCTAGTCATATCTCTCTCTCTTTCTCCTCTCTCTTCTCTCAACCCTTCTCTCTCCCTCAATCTTCCCTCTTTCTCTCTTCCTATACTCTCCCTAAATCCTTCTATCTCCCCCTATCTGTTTTCTCTCTCTATCTCTCTTTCTATTTCTACCTCTCTCACTTCTCTCCTCTTCTTCTCTAACGTTACTCTTTCCCTAACTCTTATCTCTCTCTTCATCTCTATATAAGTAGTCGTAGTCATAGTCGTGGTTATGGTCGTAGTCGTGGTCGTAGTCATGGTCGTGGTCGTGGTCGTGGTCGTGGTCGTGGTTGTGGTCGTGGTCGTGGTCGTGGTCGTGGTGTTGAGATATCGAGCTCCACTCCTGATATGCCAGGGTGACCGTTGTGCATTTATGTCACCGACTTGTCAGTTGCAGATGCGGTTGGTACACCGCCCATGAATAATAGCTACATGACAGCTATCCTTATCTACTCTAGTTCGTGGCTCAGTTAGTATGCCACCTTAGTTAGTTGAGTTTGGTTTGAGACCCATATATAGGGTTCTTCTATTTCTTTGTATGAGAGTTCTTTTGGCTTACACAACTAAGAAGAGGAAAAAATTGTTTTCAGCCTCCACCTTTGTGTGTATTCCCCCATTGTGCAAGCAAGAAAGCTACAAGTGAGACTCCTTCCTTCTCTCCCACAATCTTGACATGGTATCAGAGCCTTGTTCGTGGTAAGGAGCTCAAGAAAGCAAGCCAAGCTCGCGGTGTTCTGGTAAGAGGAGCAGTGTTGCTTTCATTTTCTGTTTTGGGAGCAGATCTCTGCAGGTAACACAGTCGAAAATTGCAAGAGTGCATTATCTCAGGTTGAGACGCCCTTCGCGGTGAAGCAAGAGGGCAGTATATTTCGAGGCCTATTTTGGAGGCGGAAATTTTCTGCACGCACTCAGGAAAAGGCCCAGTTTTATGTTGTGCAGCCACTGTTCTACAGGTCGGTGAAAAGTTACTGTAGAAATTGCATCGTGTGCTTGTGCGCAGAGACATTGGGAGTTACAGAATCATCCTTGTTGCCTGTTGATGCAAAATCGTCACTAGGAAGTGACTGTGTGGTTAAATACCACTTTCGTCACTTTTGCAGATTTGCCCTTGTGAGGCTGAAGCTGTGTTCTCTGTAGTGACAGGATTTTTTGCAGTATTCTGTAATGGCGTCTGATTCTCTTTCACAGATTGTGACTGAAAAGCTTGACAAGAACAACTTCCAAGCATGGAAGTTTAGAATGACGAATTTCCTTATGGGAAAAGGATATTGGGAATTCGTTGCAGGAAATGAAGAAGAACCAGTTCTTCCTGATGTTCCCAATCATTAGCAAATGCAGGCATTCAAAGCATGGCATGAGAGAGCCAGGAAAGTTATGTACTGGCTGCCTATCAGTATTTCAGACTCTATGATTGTGCATATTCAGGATGCAAGTACGCCAAAGGAGGCATGGGATACTTTGTCAAAAATGTATAGCACAAATACGCAAGCCAGGAAAATGCAGCTCAAGCAAGAGTTGCATAATGTGCAAAGAGAAAGTATGAGGATCAATGACTACCACATGAAGGTGAAGAAGATTGCAGATGCACTTGCTTCCATTGGGTCGCCAGTGGAAGATGATAATTTAGTTTCTGTGACCTTGAATGGTCTAGGAAAGGATTATGCACAGTTTCGGACATCCATTTCAGTTCGTGAAAGATTTCCTGATTTTGAGGAGTTGATTGCTCTTCTAATTTCTGAGGAGCAGAGAAATGGTGGTGCATCTTCTTCAGGAGGAACTTCAAAAGAAACTGTCTTCTACTCAAATGCTGGAAGAGGTAGAGGCAGAGGTAGAGGAGGCCGATTTGGAGGCCGTGGTAGAAATCAGAATAGGCATCAAACTCAAGAAAACCAGTCCTATGGAGGAGGATGTGGTAACTCTAGAGGCAGGGGGAGACAAAGAGGTCGTGGTGGATGGCAAAGAGGCCAAAATGCAAACAGCAATGTTGAATGCTACTACTGTGGTAAAATGGGTCATATGGCTAAAGACTGCTATAAAAAGCAGAATGACATCATGAATGGAAAATTGCAACAAGGGAATTATGCATCTTCTAGTAGACAGGGTGATGACAGAAATGAGCATTTGTTTATGGTGCAGCACATGAACAATTCTGTGACAAGTGCAGAAGAAAGCAACGATGTGTGGTATGTTGACTCAGGTGCATCAAACCACATGACAGGTCATGCAGAATGGATGGAGGATGCAAGGAAGATGAAAAAACCAGGATTTGTGGAGACTGGTGATGATACTGCACATCCTATTGTGCAGATTGGAAAAATTCCTTTGTCTATGCAGGATGGGAAAAAGAAATACTTGTCCGATGTATTTCATGTCCCGAATATCACCAAGAATCTGGTTTCTGTTGGTCAAATGGTTGAGCAGGGCTTGTAGGTCAGATTTAATCCTCATGGATGCTTTGTTGAGGATATGAAAAATAAAGGTCGCTTGATAGCAAAAGGAAAGAAGAAGGGTAGAATGTTTACGTTGGATGCAAACATGTCTGAATTGAGTGCAGCAATGTTTGCACATGGGACTGGTGTAGTTGCAGATATTGATATCTGGCATAAACGCATTGGTCATGTTAATGTACAGCGACTTAAATCAATGCAGGCCCAAAATATTGTTGCAGGATTGCCAAAATTCAAGGTTGTAGAAATGCATAAGGTATGTGAAGCCTGTCAGTTTGGAAAACAGGCAAGGAAACCATTTCCTAGACATGTTCAAGAGAGTAAGAAGCCATTGGAATTAATCCACTCTGATGTGTGGACTACTAAAGCTGTATCTCTTGGAGGCTGCCATTATTTTGTCACTTTTATTGATGACTGTAGCAGAAAAGTTTGGGTGTATTTTATGAAAAAGAAAAGTGAAGTTTTTGGGCATTTCAAAACTCTTAAAGCTATGGTTGAAAAAGAAACAGGCCTGCAAATAAAATGCCTAAGGTCAGATGGAGGGGGAGAGTACCTCTCAAATGAGTTTGCAAGGTTTCTGCAGGAGCATGGCATAAAGCAGTAATATTCATGCAGTCATATCCCACAACAAAATGGAATTGCAGAAAGGAAAAACAGGCATATTGGAGAGGTATCTCGTGCCATGCTCAATGAAAAAGACCTGCCAGATTTTTATTGGGCTGAGGCAGTTGCTATAACAGTCTACATAATGAACAGGACTCCCACTGCAGCAATACATGGAATGACTCCAGAGGAGAGGTATACTGGTAGGAAACCAGATATTTCTCATTTGAAATTTTTTTGTCGCATTGCCTACGTTCATGTGCCAGATGAGTTGAGATCCAAGTTGGATCCAAAAGCTGAGAAGTGCATCTTTATTGGTTACTCTCTGCAAGCAGAAAGGGTATAGATGCTATAACCCTTCTACTCGTAATTTTACAATGAGCAGAGATGTTGTTTTTTATGAGATGAGTAGCTGGTATAAACCAATAAATGTGATTGATGATGTAGACGCACAAAATGGTAATGCTGCACAGAATTCATAGCAGCAGTCACAAAATATTAGTAGACCTGGAGTGTCCTCTAGCAGTGGTTCATATTCTTTGCCATGGACAGGCAGATTGAGATCAGGAGAATCTCCTCAAAACAATGCAGATAGTGGTATTATGCAGGTTTCACGAAAAGGAAAAGAGAAGGTAGATCAGCCCATGTTTGATGTAAATGCAGGTCACTCTTATGTGGATGGTGAATCCAGTGGCTCAGAACAGAGTATTGATGATGAGTTGGGTATTCCTTCTATTGTTACACCTGGAGTAAGGAAGACCAGGGATGTTTTGAGAGCAGCTGGGAGTGAACCTACTTTGCGCAGGTCTACTAGAGCTAGGTATCCTGTGGATAGGCTGAAATATGATGGATTTACAGCCATTCACTATGCATATATGGTCAAAGTGATACAGAAACCATAACCCACTTCTTTTGAGTAAGCCATGGGAAAAGAAAAATGGGAGAAAGCCATGGATGAAGAAATGGATGCCTTGGAAGCAAATGCTACATGGGAATTGGTACCTTTGCCTAAAGGTAAGAATGCAATTGGCTGTAAGTGGGTTTATAAGGTGAAGCACAATGCAGATGGTTCTGTGAACATATACAAGGCAAGATTAGTAGTCAAGGGGTATGCACAAACATATGGCATTGATTATGAAGAAACATTCAGTCCGGTTGCAAGGATGGCAACCATAAGAGCAGTCATTGCTATGGCTGCATCAAAGGAATGGTCTTTACATCAGATGGATGTAAAGAATGCCTTCTTGCATGGTGATTTGCAAGAAGAGGTCTATATGGAGCAGCCACTAGGTTATGTGCATGCTGTTCATCCTGAGTTTGTTTGCAGGTTGAAGAAAGCATTGCATGGCTTGAAGCAAGCACCTAGAGCATGGTCTGACAAGATAGAAAAATATCTTGTCACTATTGGCTTTCAGATTTCCAAGGCAGACTTCTCACTTTATGTGAGAAAAACAGAGAAATATATTATGCTACTTGTCATTTATGTTGATGATTTGATTATGACAGGTGACAGTGATGAAGATATCCTTCATGTGAAAATGCTATTGAAGCAGAAGTTTGAGATGAAGGATTTGGGAGAGCTGCGTTACTTCTTGGGCATTGAGGTGATTAGATCACCAAGTGGGATACAGCTCTTGCAGAGGTAGTATGGATTGGACATGCTGTCCAAATATGGGATGACAGGTTGTAAGCCTATTTCAGTTCCTTTGGAGCAGAATGTGAAGCTGAGTGCAGATGCAGGTGAGCTTCTGGAAGACCCTACTATGTACATACGCATAGTAGGAAGCTTGATTTATATGACTATTACCAGGCCAGATTTGAGCTATGTTGTTGGATTGGTAAGTTAGTTTATGCAGGCTCCAAGGAAACCGCATTTGGATGTGGCTAGACGCATACTCAGGTATGTGAAGTCCACATTGCAATATGGACTATTTTATGAGACTGGGGTTCAGATACAGTTGCATGGATACATTGATGCTGATTGGGCTGGTAGCATTTCTGATAGACGATCTACCAGTGGATATGTGTTCTCTTTTGGGAGTGCTGCAGTCACTTGGAGCAGCAAGAAACATCCTACAGTTGCCTTATCTAGCACAGAGGTTGAGTATAGGGGCGCAGCAATGGCTGCATGTGAGGTAGCTTGGTTGCATAAGCTACTTTATGATATGCATCAGCCTACAAATGGGCCAGTTGTCATTTATTGTGACAACATGAGTAGTATACACTTGGCGAATAACCCAGTTTATCATGCTAGAACAAAGCACATTGAGGTGCATTATCACTATGTGCGAGAGAGGGTTTTACTAGGTCTTATTGATCTAGTTTATGTCAGCACAGAGGGTCAGGTAGCTGACATATTCACGAAGGCATTGGGCATAGAGAAGCTGCGCAAGTTCAGAGACCTGCTTGGTGTGCAAGATTTGGGATTGAGCTCGAGGGGGAGTGTTGAGATATCGAGCTCCACTCGTGATATGGCAGGGTGACCGTTGTGCATTTATGTCATCGACTTATCAGTTGTAGATGCGGTTGGTACACCGCCCATGAATAATAGCTACATGATAGCTATCCTTATCTACTCTAGTTCGTGGCTCAGTTAGTATGCCACCTTAGTTAGTTGAGTTTGGTTTGAGACCCATATATAGAGTTCTTCTATTTCTTTGTATGAGAGTTCTTTTGGCTTACACAACTAAGAAGAGGAAAAAACTGTTTTCAGCCTCCACCTTTGTGTGTATTCCCCCATTGTGCAAGCAAGAAAGCTACAAGTGAGACTCCTTCCTTCTCTCCCACAATCTTGACACGTGGTCATAGTCGTAGTCGTGGTCGTAGTCCTAGTCGTGGTCATAGTCGTACTCGTAGTCATTCATCGTGGTTGTGGTGGTCGTGGTCGTGGTCGTGGTCATGGTGGTAGTCATGGTTGTGGTCATCGTAGTCGTAGTTGTAGTCGTGGTTGTGGTTGTGGTTGTGGTCGTAGTCGTGGTCGTAGTCGTAGTCGTAGTCGTGGTGGTCATGGTTCTGGTCGTGGTCGTGGTCGTCGTCGTGGTCATGGTCGTAGTCATATTCGTGGTCGTTGTAGTCGTGGTCGTGGTCGTGGTCATGGTCGTGGTCATGGTCATGGTCGTGGTCATCATAGTCGTAGTTGTGGTCGTCGTCATGGTCGTGGTCATGGTCGTAGTCGTGGTCGTGGTTGTGGTTGTCGTAGTTGTAGTTGTAGTCGTGGTCCTGGTCGTGGTCGTAGTCATAGTCCTAGTCCTAGTCCTAGTCCTAGTCGTGGTCTTGGTCATGGTCATAGTCATAGTCATAGTCGTGGTCATAGTCGTATTCGTGGTCGTGGTGGTTGTGGTCGTGGTCGTGGTCGCAATCGTGGTCATGGTCGTGGTCGTGGTCGTGGTCATGGTCGTGGTCGTGGTCGTGGCCATGGCCGTGGTCCTCATAGTCGTAGTCTTAGTAGAGGTCGTGGTCGTGGTTGTGGTCGTAGTCATGGTCGTAGTCGTAGTCATGACCGTGTCGTAGTCGTAACGTAGAAAAAGAGAGAGAGATGGAAGGAGAGGAGAATAATTTAAGAAAGAAAAAAAAAGAGAGAGATGGAAGGAGAGGAGAACAATTTAAGAAAGAAAAAAATAATGACAACAAAAATAAATTGTTTGTTGTAACGTAGGCAAAATGGAAAACGATGAAGGTCCTGTTGTTCAAGATCGCGAGGCATATCTTAATCAACGTGTCCCATGTCATTGCTCTCAATGCAAGCTAGCAACTAGACAAAAACGTCGATTGTCTATAGAACACATACGATGATTCGGCGAGTTTCAATCTGAGATCATTGATCAGGCAATTGCAGATTTTCAGCGAACGGTAAGAAAAGTTAATATCAATCATGCATTGTACTCGCAAGCTAATTGAATACCATATGTAATAAGATTGGGTCTGGAAGGAAAATTTTCTATCCAGGGAGGTGACGTCTCGTCCTAAGGGGGAGTGCACCCTTTGCGGCCAATTATAAGAGTGGGTGTGCGATGGATGGAGTGCATGAGCCAATCCACCACTTGCAAGGCATTGCCCAATCTATACCGTTAATGCCGGAGGAGACATACAACCATCTAGACCTACCTACAATCTTGGAGCTTGAGATGGAGGTAATGATCGATGCATTGATTCCCATGGATGTCAAGACTTCTGATCCTCTTAGAGAGGAAGCATCCATACCATTATATGATGGGTGCCGAGTACCTCGCCTGAAGACACTGGTTGCACTCTTAACTATGCAAGAAAAATACAGGTGGAGTGATGTGAGTGTGACCGAGTTGTTCAGGTACCTTGTATATACGCTTTGTTGATTTTTTTTCGGCACTATTATTAAAAACATTTGTGCTTTTTCAGGTGTTTTATGATTTTTTTCAGGTTATTAAAATATTATATATTACCAGCTGTAAATAACATGCCTGAGTCTCGTGATGATGCATGACATGTTTTACGAAAGCTTGGCATGGACTACAACAATATCCATGCATATATCAACG
Source organism: Lygodium microphyllum (assembly GCF_053477565.2). Taxonomy (NCBI): domain Eukaryota; kingdom Viridiplantae; phylum Streptophyta; class Polypodiopsida; order Schizaeales; family Lygodiaceae; genus Lygodium; species Lygodium microphyllum. Next base: position 118,255,115 of record NC_141142.1, read on the forward strand.
ATTGCATACTGTTTTGAGGAGAATACGAGACTATGGAGACATGTCCAAAGTGTGGTGCTCACAGGTATCGATAGGACTTGCAAGGGAAAACCATCCCTCAAAAAATTCTCAGACACTTTCCACTTATCCCTCGCATAAACCACATGTTTCGTACATCTGGCATGGCGAGCTTGACAACGTGGCATGCGCAGAATAGGTCCACGGATGGAGTTCAACGAATATCAGCGGATTCATGCACATGGAGCCACATTTACTCTACCTTCCTAGGCTTTGCCTGAGAGTCACAGAATCTTCGACTTGGTCTTGCAATGGATGGCATGAACCCATTCGGTCTGCGCTTAACTTCTTACAGTGTGTGGTCTATAGTCCTTGTCAACTACAATATCCCTCCATGGCTTTCTACGAAGAAATGACATCTCATCCTTAGCTTACTCGTCCCCGACCGCTACAAAGTCAAAAACATGGACGTGTATCTTCGTCCATTAGTTGATGAGCTTAAGATTTTGTGGGAGGAGGGGATCATCGTGCAAGATATGAGCAAGCGCGATGGTCGAGGTCCGCCAATATTCGAGCCATTCTCATGTGGACGATGCATGACTTTTCAAGATTCGGAGAGTGCTCGGGTAAATAGGCTTCCGTTCTCGTTGGTAATATCTATATTTTATCTCGTTCAAGCTTGTATTCACTGGGTCGTGGTGTTGGAACATGTTTAGTTACCTCAGGTTATCATGCATGTCCATTGTGTGGGCCACAGTTAGACTCCCGAAGGTCACGAACCATGAAGAAGATGGTATATCAAGGACACGCCGCTTTCTTGCTAGAGGTTCATGAACTTAGGGAAGGTTTTCTTGGACGAACTCCAACACGTATGAATGCCGCAAGCTGGTACGAGCTAAAAATGGTCCACGCAGAGTCACATCCAGATGAAATGCGGTGGTTCTCAGTTTTCTACGAGTTGCCATATTGGACCCACTTACAGGTCAACAACCAATTGTTGGATCCCATGCATATTTTCAAGAATGTGGGCAGCTTGCTATGGGACCACATCATAGGAAAGAGAGTCACTAAAGGGGCATGAATGGATTTGAAGGAGGCAGGAAAGATGGAGGCGCTTTGGCCACAGTCGAGTGCTGATAGTCGCATGCAGCTACCTTGCGCTCCTTAGGTTTTGTCCACTAAAGAGAGAAGAGCGCATTGTGAAGCAAGTAGTCAAATCTATCCGCACTCCGATGTTCTCTTAGATTTTCATTTTCTAAAGACGACCAATTATCAGGGCTAAAATTCCATGACTGGCATAAGATATGTTAGGTTTGTACTACGAATGGATTGTAATTGGCGTGCACATTTTTCTATTTGAAGTGTAGCCATTGTTCATCATGCTTTCTCATTTGTGGCAGTTTGTACTACCGATCCGCGATCGCAAGATGCCTTACTCCAAAAATACGCGGGGCCATTTATAGATTGTCGACTTTGGTACAATGGATCTCATAGAAGGAGATTAAGACGTCCTCTATTGAATCCGCGATGCAGGGAGTAGTGGAGATGGTCTGTCTCTTTGAGAAATACCTGCCTACCAGCATGCTCACGATACAAATCCACGTTCTTGTGCATCTTGTAGATGAAGTGGATATTGCTAGACCTATCCATACGCGATGGATGTTCTTCGTGGAGCACTTCATGAAAACCCTGAAAGGCTTTGTGCAACAACGAGCTCGGCCAAAAGATAGCATGGCTGAAGGTTGGTTGGTGTCTGAGACGCTAGTGCATATTTCACAATGGCTACCAATGGTGGATCCAAACAACAAAATGCTATGGTCATTGAAGGATGATGATAGACTGATCAGAGATGTGGTGGTTCGAAATGAGGTAGAAAAAAGAATGGATGCTGCAATGGAGGAGAAGGTGAATCACTTTTGTATGTTGCACCATGCCTCTATGGAGACGTGGCTCGCCAAGTACCTGATTGCTAGGCAAGATCAAGAGGAAGCACGATCTGAATTTTGACATAGTATGCGTTATCGACCGATTTGATATCCCAAGGGCACGGAGGAGATGCCGCAGTTCATGTCAATGCGATGGTTGCATGGAGCTTTGACAGCAGGGGTAGAGGTCTCAATGGAGGAGTGAGAATTCTCGAGGGGATGTAGTCCAAAGGTAATGAGGTGTTTAGGATTTGTCGTATCTATATTTTATATGCGACAACTAATTTGAGTGTTTCAATGTACAGTACAAAATATATAGTGCAGCGTGGTCACGCATTTTTGTGTGGAGCGTATTGATAAAATGCGCTCCACAATGGACTGTGGTATCATGGCAAGGTTTGAGCAAGAGAGCCGGCGACGAGCAACGGATCCAAACACAGTTATAGATTAGATGGAGCATTTTGGGACCATGCAAAGTATTGTGACGGTGGATTACCATAGCTTCTCCATGATACTATTCGATGTGCAGTGGTTCAAAGTGGTACTTGAAGAAGCTGGAGCAACAGTTCGATGAGGTCCATTTGGATTTCTCGAAATAGATTCCAAAAAAAATGGATGGATTTGCGCGATACCTTTATGTTGCCAACCCATTGTGAACAGGTGCATGAACTCATTTGTTTGTTAATTGTATTACGACATGGTACATGTCACAATAGTTTAAACTCTCTTGTACACGTTTGTGAACACGTAATCTTCTATCCAAACCCCCGAAAACCTCGATGGTGGTATGTTATACCTTCAGCTCCCGGAAGTGCGAGAGTATATGATCAAAGTGATGTTCCGAGCATAGATGAGGACACTATGAAAATAGCATAGAGGGGTCGATATTGCAAGGGGTGGAGGCCATCGAAAGCTTGGAGCCAACATCGGCTAACAATGATGGAAATATAGGAGTCCAAGAATTCTTTGAGAACGAGGTGGACTCATCCTTTTGTGGTGACATGTCTATCAACCTTCTAGTGTATGCAGAGTTGTGTCAAGAGATTGAAATGGGACCATAGGATACTTCATACTTGGAGCATCCACTTACTCAATTCGCTGACTAATCGCTTATAAGGGTACATAAGATATGCATTTTAAGTGAGATCATTTTTTTAGGATTTATATTACCGTGGTTTGTATAATTTAAATTGATTATGCTAACTTAATTTTTTGTCTGTGTAGGTGACATTTTCACGATGAGTCGAGGGATGAGCGATGAGGAGTTGCACGATATCTTCACGCGCATGTCTCCAGATTAGATCGCAAGATTCAGAGACATGGCAGACCAGGAGCTATCTCGGACATCGTCAGACCGCTCTGCTAGATCTACTTCGGCGCAATCGGATGCTTCAACTTCGAGCAGATGAGATCGACGCTCTAGACTTGGACCAGAGGGAGGGAGTGCTTTAGGGTCAGGGGGATGCTGTAGAGATACGAAGGCAGTGAGCCCGTGGTCGGCAAGGATACATGTGCGACTCCTCGCTCTCATGGGGGTTCCAGGCTCGGGGGATTCACTATATATATATTCTCTATATAACATGCATTCATAGCCTATTTATAAATATCCTAATCTATGAAATTTTCTTAAATAAAACACAACCCTTTTCTATTCAATCTGTAAGTAACCCCTTTATATGACACCCTTCTGTATGTAAAAAAATATATAAAAATAGTATTTAAAAAAACCCTTATTTTGAACTCATGTTATATATACATATATTCATGAGGGACCCCTTCGAGGTTCCAGGGACCATGGCTCAGGCTTAGGTGGATGCTGTGGAGGCACGGACGCGGTGTCTCCGTCTCATCGTTCTGGTGGAGTTGCGTCACCTCCAGGATTTGTCACACCTGTGGGGACATCTACTCCAATTACTCTGGCTTTTGCTCAGTCGTCTGCAGGGGGAAACCCTATGGGTGCCACTCTGACATATATTACCTCAGTCCGTACACCGAATGCACAGGGGTCTCCTGGATATGGGAGAGGACCCATCTTAGGCATACCCCAAGGGGATATGCCTATTTTGTCGATGATAGGTCAGGAGCCATCATCATGAATGATGAGGGGAGGAGGGTGATGGCTCGCATGAGAGAGTTATGCCAACAAGTTTTTTGGCACAACGTCTTAGATCATTGGAAGAACATACCGGAGGGGAGCAAGGACTACATAGTAGCATCCTTGCATGAGGAGTTTCCAGTTCCAGCCTCAGTAGATAGATTTTCTACAGGCTGGATGATGGACTGCATGCGTGCATATATGTCACACAGACGATCGAACTCATGCAAGGCACTCAAGAGTGGGGTTGCAAATCCCGAGTGGCTAGACGTGGACGATTGGCACCGACTGAGGGAGGAAGCTACAGATTCTCCAAGACATTGGAGTCAGTAGTGCAAGGCAGCGAGGGCACGACTAGAGGCCGGAGTGATCCATCATCTTGGGAGTGGCGGCCACAGGACATATCTGGAGGACTTTGTAAGTTTTTCTTTTGTTTTGCTTGTTTATTTTTTTGCAATATCCTTTGTATTGACAATTATGTTTCTAACAGTTAGTATTTTGTTTTCTTTGCAGCACTCCATTACGAATCACAATCCGACCCGCCTTGAGACTCGATATGCAGAGCGGCACAATCTCATTGCATTGATCGACCGATTGTATAGACACGACGGCATTGTAAGTCACTCATCTTTCTTGTCTGTAGTTACCATGTTTAATTAGAATGAATTATTGTATGGTGGATTGATGTATTGTTGTTTCCTTTTTTGTAGAGTCCATTTGATGCTCCTTTGCCACCGGATGAGCTTTCGGATGGCGAGGATATGTAGCTCGCCCTTGGATCCCTGGAGTTCACACATCTTTCTTTTTTGGTCGCCTGATCTGTGTAGACATTTTCTATGTAGTAGTGATATCTTGTCATGATTGTACCAGTCGCTTTCATTATGCGATCATGTATTTATTTCATGTATCAGTACTATGATTTCAGTATACTTTGTTTTTGTTTACACGAGCATTGTACACAGTGCACAAACTATTTTGTATGGCCCAAATAAAGCACACAGTGCTGCCCTGCCACAAAAAAATTTCCCCCTGTTATCGTTGCTTTTATTGTCGCAAATTTACTGCACACGTCGTTATTGGCATCGCTATTAGTGACACAAAGCGTCGGTATCAACGTCATTATTGGCGTCGGTATTAGCGTCATTGGGATCGCTATCAACAATGCTGATACCGACGCCAATAACGACACTGATACCAATGCTAATATCGATTGTTCTATGGCCTCGCCAATAACGACACTTTCTGCGATGACGGGGGCAAGTTTTGTTATTTACATTTTCGTTGCTTTTAATATCAGTATCCTATATCTTGTAGTGAAGAAGAGGATGGAGCTCAACTAATTCTCTCACGGGACCATTGATTAATTGGCCATTAATTCCTGGGGACTGGACAATTGCTAGTCAAGAGTACCAAAATTATCTCTATTTTTTCCAACAATATTCACAATCTCTAGATCCTTCAGTGAGATTGACAGCCCATTTTGCTTGTACTTAGCATATATGTATAGACATTCCCATAATGATCAAAAGGCCATTCCCAAGCTTTGTATGAATGTCAACATGAACATTGATTCTCAACAGTTGAATGTCCTATATTTTCATGCCCTTTGTTTACCTAGCAAATACCTTGTTTTGCTAGAACGGATGTGATGCCTTCAATTCTTTTAGAATCCTCCAAAATCTTTTGTAGATGAGTCTTTATCCATGGATCACTTTCGTAATCATCAAGCTTTCAAGACGGATCATCTTCACTGATACCCCTAAATGTATATTCTATGCTTCTTAATGATATATTTTTTTGGAGGTGCCATTCAAATGGTTGTTTTGTGTTTGTGATGTATTAATTTTTATGTGATGAGTTCGTACTGGTGGAATAATTTGTTCGAGAGCTCTCTTTTCAACTATTGACAGTGATGGTGATGGTGGATGGCAAGCCTATGATGCAAAACTTAGGAACCTCTTATATCCTTTATGAAAATTTTCATGACTTTCTATTGTTTATAAGATGTGTTAATGCATAACGATGTTTTCCTTTAGTTGTATTTTTTCTTAGATATAGATGATAAGTTGGGGTCGTGCTTGGGTGACTATTGAAGATACTAAAGAAGATCGAGTTGAGCTCTTTACTAAACTTACATTCTTCTTTTCCTTAGACTAAACTTACATTCTTCTTTTCCTTAGGTTGCAAGGACACTTCCTTTCTAAGTGTGGGGATATGTTGGGAGTCGAAAAAGACTGAAATTTTAGCTGATTTTTGTTTTTTTAAAGGTCTGAATGGTTGATTTTTTATGGATTTTGAGTTATGTTTGGTTGTTTTTGGAAGTATTTGAGAGTGTTTTGGATAATATTTATTATTTTTTTGAAGCTCATGATGATTCTTAGTGGAAATATGAAGCTTTGTGATATTCTGATAAGTCTTGTTGAGGTTGTGATTGGTTCTAATATCTTCTGTTTAGCTTCTGTTTTGTTCTGATTTTCTTTTGTATGAAGCATGGATTGATGTGATTGATGAAGATCGAGGCCTTTTTAAAACTTCTTGAATAGTTTTTGATAGTTTGGAATGGTTTTAGTATGAGTTACGAGGATTTTGCTGTTCTCTGGTGACCTTTTATAACCCTCTGTGGACCTTCTATAGAGCTTCTATCTCTGCTCTGTTCCTGTTCTCCTGCTCTATTTTGTAAATCTTCTGTATGTGTTCTGTAGAATGCATGTGTGAATTCGGGAAAGTTTTCTAACTTTCGGAAAGGATGCATCTAAGTTCAAAAGAGCTAAAAAAAATGGAAGAAGCAGCTGTTGAAGACTGAAGTGATAGTGACAGTAGTGAGCTATGAAGAGACACTGTAGTGGCTCTGGTGCCCTTTCATACCTCCCATACCTCTTGGGAGGTGCATCCACGATCTAAGAAGGATTATTAAGTTCCATTCTTGAGTATCATAGTGAGGATATGATGTACTATTGAGAGAGAGAGAGAGAGAGAGTCAGAGATAGCCAATTCTATCAAAACAATGTGTTTGTCTATGAGAGATTGAGAGAGAAAGCTATGAAGACAATGAAGATGAATACTATGTGATTGATTTCCATTCAAAAGTGGTGTATTTCTTTGTGTTCTTGTTTGTTATATGATGGATTCTGTGAGGATGTTGAAGATTATGGTTGATTCTATCAAATCCGTGGATATCTTAGTACTATGATGTTGCATGAAGATTTGTTGTTTTTCTTGTTGTGGTTCTCTAAAGAATGAGACAAAAGCTTATTGATGTTACAAGTTAGATTTTCTTGCAGTAGAAAACCCTTTTCCTTTGTGTCTCTCTTGGGGCTCCACTAGTACACCATCAAAGGCATCTTCATCAGAGATCAGTCTACACATACAAAACTCTTTCCAACAAACAATATTCCACCACTGCTCTACATCTAAACAGAGTCCATAAGTAAGACTTCCAAGTTCAAATTCATGAAAACCTAAATCTGATGAGCTTGTGTCAACTATTGGTAAAAGTTTCTATATTTCATCTGGTGAAAGATTCAACACCTTGCATTTGAGAAGTCCCTCCCAAGATTGCATCATATTTATCAAGGAAAGAGAAAGGTTAAGTATTTACAATGGAAACAAAAAGGTGAAGCTAGACCCTTGAGTATATAATATTGAGAGTAGAAACTATTACATCACAACAAATTGAGACTATTCTTTTCCTTCGTAGTCCCCTGAGAACATGCATCACACCAGAATAATTAGATGCAAGTCCTAACCAACCCTTTTAACAACCTAAACAACACATCAATATGTATCGTCCTTTCATGTGTCCCATCAAGCATGATCAAAGAATAAGCTGAAAGATTTCCATCAACAAGTACCTCTCTCAGATGTCATGTACTTTATTATTATCTCTAATATTGTATTCGGATATCCATGCCAAATACTTGTCCTGACATCTCTAGAGCCTTCTTGTAAAGATCATTATGAGGTTCCTGGATACACAAGAACCCAAGTTATTGTGACAGCTTATCTCAATAAATCTAATAAATCCCAACAATGACAATTAGGTTGGCAACCTCATCTAAAGCTTGCTAAAAGCATGTGGAGGCCTTTTTGAACAGTCGATTGGCCTTATTAAACTCTGTTAAGAGAAATCTATTAGAATCTGTTAAGAGAAATGCATGTACTTTATTACGTCTGAAGAGCATGTGAGCTATCTCAAGTACCTCTCTCAAGAGCATACCAGTTGTTATGTACTTTATTACCTCTCACGTCTAGATAAACCATAATACTGTATTTAGATATCCATGCCAAATACCTTTCCTCGCATCTCTAGAGTCTTCTTGCAAAGATCATTATGAGGTTCTTGGACACACAAGAACCCAAGTTACTCTGATAGCCTATCTCAATAAAGCTAATAAATCTCAGCAATGACAATTGCCCAAGCACCACAGTGTGTTAAGAGAAACCCATGGGAAGTATGGGCATTTCCCAAGCACCTAAGACCAAGCACATTTTAGCTATAAAACTAAAATATAAGAATCTCCATTGTACTACCTTCCACCATGTTGATAGATTCGTGGCCCTACTAAAATTGTACCAACTCTAGAAGGGCCCCTCCTTCCCCATCTCAAAAATGTGTATCCGAAAACTTGTTTGATTCAAGGTGTTGCAAAAGAAACAAAACAAAGGACTCCATCATTTCTATTTCTATGAGCCACTGACATTGACAACAATATCCCATCTATTTCTCTGAGCCATTGACATTGACAACATACACATGTATAACACGACTATTATACTTACCTAGCGATGTTCCCAATAACACAAGAATGAGTCCAAAAATCTGCCAAAACAAGACAAGAATATACAACATGGCCAGATATTCTTGTAAAACCTTTCTGCAATACATGACAAAGAATAGAGTTAGAACCCATTTTCTCACTTGCATTCAAAACCTTACGATAAAGCACACTAAAACATACATGAAGTACTAATTTAAACCCACTTTCTCCACCTTGGTGCAAAACCTTGCTGTAATAACTCTGGAGGTATAATACTTGATGCTTTATTTGCAGCATGCTAAGATATTGTAATCGTGTGAGAGCATGCACTATCACATCAAGTCTAAATCCCATCTCGAAATTCCCATC